>NW_022681455.1:92748853-93948853 GCF_009764315.1 Trachypithecus francoisi | reverse complement strand
CAAAAAGAACAAAAAATAAGAAAAAGTATTGCCAAATCAATTGCATGGTCTAAGGGTTTCTTGCCACAGATAATTTTTGTTTTTGTTTTCTTTCTTTTTTGCAAACTGCGTGCATAGATACAAGTTTTGCTGAGATACAGACTCCCACTTTTCTTATAGGAGCTTTGTGGCTCCAGGATTGGGTTTAGGTTTTAATTTTGTGTTGATTTGGGGTTATTACATGTTTCAGACCCTGAAATGTTGACTTCTTTGGCTTGTTTTTTCTCTGTTATAACACACTGGGGGTTGTGTTCAAATTAAGCCATGGGACATCCTTTTCGATTCTGGGCTCAAATGATTCTCGCCTTCCTTGATATTCACTTAGGGGAGAGGTGTCAGAAAGTCTGGGAAGATCTATAGTGGAAAAATTTTATCTGTATTTCGTGGAGACTGATGGCCAGCTCCCTTCTGCCCAGGACTTCTGGAGAAGGCCAGCCATACCACTTGCTTAAATACCTCCCATCTCCAGCCCTTCAGTAAATATTTCAGTGATTCATTAAATATTTAAACTTCAAGAAAATAGAGTAACCCAGTGGAACTCGAATTTAACTAGAATTTAAATTTGAGAGTTGCTGGTCAGTAGAACAAGTGTGGTAGATTGGGTAACATGCTCTGATTTTTAAGGATTTTGCTTTGTTTTTTTTTTTGTTTTTGTTTTCCTTAAACAGAGTTAACAATAATTAATTAGAACAAAGAAGGAAAACATTAAGTGGTTGGCATGTGTAACATAAATGCTGTTGCATGACTTGTTCAGCCATAGCCTCAATTTGACATACTGGGCTATGAATCCTGAAGACTGGTATTCGGTTACTGCACTGCGGTTACTTTTCTCATTCCAACAACTATAGAACATTTTGAATAGTGTTTTAAAATTTTATTTTAATGAAAGTTAAGAAAAAAAGCCTTACTTATACACTAAAGAAAATAAACATAAAATGGTCTCCCGCCTGCCTGGCAAAAGTCCCATGGCCTGATCCTGGCCAGCAGGAGCAGCTGGTGTTACGCGAAGAGCAGGGGCCAGATGCAGCTGAGCTGCCAGCCACCTAGATGTGGTTCCCTGGTGTCACGGTCTAGGTGAAGGATGGTGCAGAGCCAGTGTTCTGACCAGCATCCCAGTGGGGTCCCAGCCACTGCAAGATGTTACTGGCCTACTGTGATTCGGGCTCCAGCTGGCAGGACAGCTTGTAGCTACAGGACAGTGAGGCAGCTGTGAGGCCACCATGAGCCACACGTCAGGTCCCCTCTCAGTGCCTTCCCAGCTGGAATCCTGGGTCCCCAGCAGTCCCCATGCAACAGGGCTTGATGCTGGCCGTGGAGTCATGGCCATAGGCTCTCTGCAGCTTGCCACAGGGAGAGCCTCCTCTAGGCCAGGTGGGGTGGCTGACACCTGTAATGTCAGTACTTTGGGAGACTGAGGTGGGTGGATTGCTTGAGGCCAAGAGTTTGAGACCAGCCTGGACATCATCATGAAACCTCATCTGTACCAGAACAACAGCAGCAGAACAACAGGACATGGTGTCTATACATGCTGTACCATGTCCTGGGACATGGTGTACCACAATAGTCCCAGCTGCTTGAGAGGCTGAGGAAGGGCTTGAGCCCAGAAGGCAGACGTTGCAGTGAGCAGAGATGGTGACACTGCAGTGCAGCCTGGGCGACAGAGCCAGACCACATTAAAAAAAAAAAAAGAAATGGAGAGCCTTCTCCCACCCTCTGCCCATCCCCTAGGCCCTCACCTCTCCTTGTCACTGAGCTGCTCCATTCTTGGGAAATAGGTGACAAATTTCTCAAGAGGCCGAAGCCTGTAATTCATGGCAGCCACTTGGAGCAGCTGCATTTCCTGCAGAACTTGGACCTCCTAGAGACGGAGGAGAGGATGCTGACAGGGCCTGGGTGGAAGATGCTGAGAGTACCTTTGGTAGGCAGGGAAAAGGGGCTGATCCCTGGGGCAGTTTTCTGAGGGGGCCCCATGCAGCCCCCAGCCTGTTCTCAGAGTTGGATATAAAAAGTCCCTCCTGCAGGAACTGGTCTTTGATTCCATTCCATTTCCTGCTTTCTCCACTGGGATAGGTCTCCTCCTCCTGTGTGTGTCAAACCCTCCCAGTAAACCTAAGATGTAGAGGATGGAGCCAGGGAGTGTCCTGTCCAGGGTGAACTGTGACGTCCACATCCCCACCCTCATCCAACGTGAGTGCCCCAGCTGCTTACCTTCCTCCTCTTGTTGGTGTTGCCCTGGAAGGCAGACAGAGTCCATCAGAAAGGTCCCTGGCCCACAACTAGCCCCACCCCACCCCTTCCCATGCTGCATTACTGCCAGGGCCACCAGAGTCAGGGGATGTGCACATGACAGGACTTGGATCTGCCCCAGGCTCCTGGCTCTAGAGCAGGGGCATAGGAGCTGAGGCTCAGGGACTTTCTGCCCCAGCCCTCTGTGATAACAGACAGGGAAACTGAGTTCTCTCATAGAAAGAAAGCACTCAGTGACCGTGGAACTGCCTGCCCTTGGAGAGGCTCAATTTCACCGGCCTGTTACGGGACTACTCTAGAGAAAGGCTAAGTCCAGCTCAGCCCACACCTCAGCAGCTTTGCAGTCAGGCGGCTCTGCAGCTTCACCACTCAGGAATAGGGACTGGTGGCTGCTGTGGAGCCTCTATCAGCCAGAGGTAATGAGATGGGCCTGACACCCCCACCCACAGGAGCAGCTGTGAGGCTCTCAGGAGAGGAGGTTTGCCAAGGGCTGAGATCTAAGGGCTCCGTCCAGGACCCTCTCCTCCCTCAGGATCCTGGTTCCCAACAGCCTGCCCCAGGCTCACTCACATCCAGATCGTCTGGGATGGCCGTATCCAATCTGTGTAACTCAGTCAGAAAATCCTCCAGGAAGGGGACCACTCCCTGTGCCAAGGAGGGGTGGGAGGGGGGAGGAGTAGTGATGATGAGTATTGGCCCTCAGGTACCTGCCCAAGGGCCTGTCTCATGAAGTCCCACCAGCCCCTGTCTCCCGGAACTCCCCTCTTCAGGTCTCCCTGTTGGAGCAGCCAAAGACCCTCCACTGCCTTTCCCAGTTCCCTGCCTCCTCTATCCCACCTGACCCCCAAGTCTAGCAAGCACTCCTATTTACCTCTATGGTGGGATTTTAACAATTCACAAGGGCATGTGGTCCCAGCCTTACCCTTCCCCACATCCACTCTGAGTCCAGCTTTCCCAGACCCTTGCTCTGGTCTCTCAAATGGAGGTTTTCCAGGCCCAGTGTCCACAGGAGGACAGGACTGGAGAGTAAGTCCTTGCGGTCTTCACATGGAGGCCTCCAGCTGGCAGGGAAGGGAGCCCTGTCCTCTGATCCCCTGCGGCCTCTCCACGCCAAAGGCTCACTCACCTTCTTCTGCCTCCGCAGCCTCATCTGGGCTCTCTGGGGGTTCCTTTCCTGGGTGGCCACCTTAAAGCTCCCCGCCTGCCAGGTGCCAGTGACAGAGACAGTGAGGCTCTCCTCTCTTCCCCCAGTTACACCCCAGCCACCCCACACTTGGATCCTCAGGGACTGGCGTGAGTCACCTGGCACAGTGCTCATACCACTGGCCCAGCTCCACACTCCCTGTGTGTGTCACCCACTCATGCAGCCGGGCCTCCCTGAGACTGCTTCCTCTTCTGTAAAGAGCAATGAAAACCACAGCTACCTCACAAGGCCTCCTGAGTACTGTTTCCTATAGCTGTTGCCATTGTTCTCCCCCTCATCCCTCTGAGGAAGAACCAGGCATGAGCACCAGCAAATTATTTTCTTTTCTTGAACCTCATTTCCATCCTGTGAGGGCTGCACTACAGGCTCAGCATCCCTTCATTTTCTACATGAGGAAACAGAGACCCAGAGCAGGCGGTGACTCCCCAGGGACCCGAAAGAGAAGGCGCCTCCTCCCCATCCTGGAGGCTCTGTCCCGCTGCCTTCTCCCGATATCCCCGCACCGCTACCCATCAGGGTCATGTTCCCTGCAGTCTCTGAGTGTCTAGGTCTCCAGCCAGGCACAGTCATGATGGGAAAGGGACAGGGTGTTTTAGGAGACCTGGTTAAGTGGCATCTGCCTATCTGAGCCCCCCTGGAGTCTGTGCCACACAAATTGGGTTGGAGCCATGCCAAAGGTTTGGCCTCGCCAGTGATCCCCCAGGGGAGTTCCGTGCACAGAACTCTCTTCCTCCACTCAGGAAGGGGCCTCCTGAGGCGCCATCTGGCTGACATGGCGGCGTTTTCCAGAATCCTGGGTGGGGTGACAAGTTGTCTTCCCGTTTGCATGGAATATTCTGAGATCTGGTCAGGGAGGATCCCCTGGGAATGCATGAATCCCCCAGATACTTGTCATGAGCATGTGTCACTGCTCACTGGTGAGAATCCTGTGACATGAACGTTTTCGGGTGTCTGCAAAGGGCAGAGCAGGGAGTCCCAGGAAACAGGTAAATCTGTCCCAAGTATGCCCATTGGTACCCAAAGCTGGGCGGTCCACTGGACTCCCTGGCACATGAGCTTCCTCTGTTGTTGTTCCCCCCTCCCCCAGTGTGGGCAGAGGCCACTGCCTTTGGAGATGCGCTGCAGACAGAAGCAGCAGCAGAGGCCTGGCTTCCTGAGGAACTGCTTTCCAGTTTGAGGAAGAAAGAAAGTCCCACCTACCATGACCACCCCCCAGCCTGGAGGCAGCTCCATGCCAGCAGCACTGACAAGCACGGGAACCAGAGCCCTGCTAATGCTGCAGCTCATCACCCCCGCTCCGCAGCCCAGCAGCCATTGCCACAGCCCATTTCCAGGGCCTCCTGCCGCCATGCCCCCACGTGCCTGTGGACCCACACACCTCTCTTTCTGTTTGCCCAAGGTAGGCGTGGAGGGAATTTTTCAAGTCCACTTTTAGTAGGTAAGTCAAAAGAAAATAACCACTCCACACCAGCTCCAATGCCCTTCCAAACTGTCTCTTTCCTCTGACTCTTAAACACTTCTCCTGCATCTCCCAGACTCCAGTGTGCCTTGATCAGCAGGTCCCTCTTCACTGCAGGGTCTTTTTTGCAGAGTTGTTTCAGATGTTTTGTGCTTTTGCTATGGGCAGAGGAAAGAAAGAAAAGCAAATTTGGGAATAAGCGGAGAGATTTGTGAGTTCCAATCCAATCCCTTGTGTTTGAAAACCCAGAGAATCCCAACTTCGTGGCTGAGAGTTTCCAGTAGGGTTCTCTGATGACAAGGGCTCCAGGGGACCAGGGTGGGACCCATCATGCTCCTCCCCTGGTCCATCTCCACTTCAAATGAGCCCCTGCGTGTTCACAGTTAGCTTCCAGCTGGACACAGTTCCACCGCTGGGTACAAACACCTGAAAGCCACCAGTTGGCTCCAGTCCGTTCCTGATGGTTAAAAAACCTTAGTCCTGAGTTGGAAATCCTTGCTTAGTAGTCCAAGGCAGCTTAGTGACCACACCCACCAGGCCATCCCTGCCTCCAGTGTCCCTGGTCTCCAAGAACCTTTCAGAGTCATTGAGGGCACATGGGGAGGCCTATGGGTCCCTAGGTCAACCCTGGTGCTCCCGTGGAGGGAACCCTCCTCACCTGGACACTGCTGCCCATGTCTCGTGTAGCCGATATATTGGTTTGCTGCACAGAGCAGAGACGATGGCATGCACTGAGGAGAAGTTGTTGAGGCTTAGGCACTCCTGGAGAGGGAAGAGTGAGCTGTGAAGTCCACAGTTGGAGCCCGGCCCACTTAAGCCACAGCCCGCTGTGCTGAGATCTCCCTGCCTGGATTAAGCAGAGGCCCAGGGAGCCTCAGGAGGGCACAACTGGGACCGAGTGAATGTCACTCATCTAGGAGGATTTTAGTTCAACCCAAGGAAGAGCCCAGGTCAGAAGTGAGCAGCCACCACTGGGCCGTGGGAGTCAAGGTCTGTGACAAGAAGGGGCTAGGTAATGTCCAGGGCTGAAGCCAGACGTACAGATGCCAATCCTGAAAGCCGATGGAGGAGAAGAGGCAGTTCCCCATTTTTAAAGAGGAAATTCTCAGGCCCAACCATGGCTTACCCTGGCCACCTTGATCCAGTGCTCCACCACCCTGGCCCTGTCCCAGGCCCTCATGCCATGGTTCCCGAGGCAGGAAGTGGTGACGCAGTTGGTGAGCCTGTTGAAGTGTGCGATGGTCGCATGAACTGTGGATACCACGTGCTCATTCCCCTCCTTAGCTCATTGACCCCAGATGGAGCCCAAGCAGTCGTAGAGCTCCGCCTTCTTGAACAGCTCCTTTGGGGGAGGAGGAGAGTGTCATGGACAGAGCACACCCCAGCTCAGAGTCACCCACAGTCCCAGGCAGGGACTGAGCTCACAGTCATCCACGGTCTCTGGCAGGAACCGAGCTGGAGTTCAGAAAGCTTTAAAATGGGCTCTAGACATGTGGGAGTCTCTGGGTTTGATTTTCTGCCCACTGAGGGCCCTGAGTGCATCATGGCCCAGAATCCGACAAGAGTGGGAAGAGAGAGTGACATTTTCTCCCAGGCCATCCGCACTCCAAGGAGTAGAAAGTGGCTCAGGCCTTCCCGTCCTGAGACCTCGTCTTCCTCCCATCCCAGTCAGCCCTGTACTCCTTCTCTCCATACCGGTGCACTTTCCTTGTGGCAGCTGCAACTATGGGCTCTGTTTGGGTGTCTGCCATAGAATCTAGTATGCATCAGGCACCTAATAAGCGCTGAGGGTCGTGAGGCTCCTGAGCAGCTGGGTGAGTGACCCATGGCCCTGCCTGCCCCTCAGTGAGCACCTGCCCTGTCCTGCTTTCTGTCCATCCCCTGTCATTTGGTCTGCACACTCTGTGGAGCTAGCACAGGCGATATGCCATCTCTGCTGTCCATATGCAGTCAGGGAAGGCTTGTGCGTGAGGAAACTCATCCAGATCCCATGTTTGGTAAGAAGTGGGGATGACATTCGACCCACGGCATTGGCCACTCCTCGGGTAGAGGCTGGTCTGAGACAGCTAGTGCCAGAGGCACAGCCTGCAAAGCCCAGCTGCTCACCACATCCATGAGGGTCAGCTGCTCTGCCAGCAGCCTGGGAGGGAAGGTGGTGATGTCAGGCATCTCCTCAAGAGGTTGGTTCTTCACAGTCCCGGAAGAGGGACTGGGGGACTCTGAGGCGGACTGTGGCTCCAGCAGTGTCACTGGAGGGGACCCTTCCCCTGGTGCTGGTCCTGGTGCTGAATACAGATATCCTGGTGCACCCAGGGCTGCACCTGACTCTGGCTCCAGAGCAGGCCCCAGGTCCGCCAGCAGTGGTGGTGCTGGCTCCAGGGCCGGCATTGTTAATGCGTGTTGCCCAGGAGGTGGAGCAGGATCTGGAAAAGGAGAAAAGGTCACGACACCAGTCACTTTTCACTGGGCTTTCCAAGCACAGAAATGACCGGATGAAATGTAAGGGAATTGTAGCCCCACAACACCACCCCCGGAAAGTCTTCCAGACTGCAAGCCACCTCACCATCTGGCTTGGCCTCGTTGGGCTCCGGAAGCACCAACTGGCCTAGGACAAGTTCCTGATGGTCCTCCACGCCCAGTCCAGGCCAGGCGAAGTTCCTGAAGGCCAGCTTTATCCGGAAAGATGACCGTTGCAGGGGCTGATAGCAAACTGAAGTGTTTTCAAGGGGCCAGGTGAACAAAATGGAGGTGGTGGTGCTGGTGATGGAGTGGACAGCTGAGTCAGAGGCCTGGCCTTCTCCCACACAACCCTCCAGGGCACACTTGCATGGTTCTGGGTCCCTGGCATGTTGCTGCCTGTGTGGAGGACAGCCTCACCCTTCCCCAAGCCATCAGTGCTGTCCTGGGAGGGGCAGACCTGGCCATGCAGCAGGACTGTACAGACCCTTGTGCGCCCCAGTGTCCCACTGACATTCTCTTCCCAAAGGCCCTGGAGCACAGCCCTGTGCACGTGGGCACTCAAGACTGCAGCTCCAGGCTGATTTGTGAGCAGGTTGCTCATCAAGCTCCAGCTCTGGGTCCTCTGGTCCTGGGGTTAG
Source organism: Trachypithecus francoisi (assembly GCF_009764315.1). NCBI lineage: Eukaryota > Metazoa > Chordata > Mammalia > Primates > Cercopithecidae > Trachypithecus > Trachypithecus francoisi. The sequence goes on along the minus strand of NW_022681455.1, from coordinate 93,940,806 downwards.
GAGGGTAGGGGCAGATGTTGGCTGGAGGAGGACAGGTAGAGTTGGGAAGCCACGGCGTGGGGTATGGGTCTCTCAGTGGCCAGCTGAGACCCCAGCCTCCTTTCTCCTTTGCAGGGCACCTAAGTCTCCATATACAGAACTCACTATTTGCCTCTTGTGGGGGACCCAGATGTCAGCCTTCTTGTGGGAATTATAAGAAGTATGAGCCCTACGACTCCTTTAGGGTCTCCCCAGGCAGAGGCCACATCTTTTACCCCATGTTTTCTGGATGAAAAGGCTCTTTAGAACCCTAAATCCACCCAGTTTATACTTGTTGCTGGACTCCATCATTCTAGTCAGAATCTGGGAGGATGCCACCATTCGTAGAAGAGGCCATGAGGGTTTCACCTCTAACACTGTGTAGATATGACCTGTTTATTCTGTCTCGTGTGAGCACCTGACTCTCAGTAAGTCGAGACCCAGGGATTGTCATCTGCTTTAATAAATTTTGCCAAGTCACAAGAAGAACGAGGCACAAATGAGGTGTTTTGTATGTATGTGTTGAATGAGTGAACCCCAACCGTTGGAGAACCCCAGTGAGCCTCTCCAGATATCTGAGTGGACCTGTGCTTCCTCTTTCAGCACCAAGGGACCCCCTTCTGTCTGTGTCAAGGAGAAAGACCAGCCAGTAGGAATCTCAGACATCTTTTACCAATGCCATCGTAGACTTGCTTTCTATGTGCTTTTCCAAACAGTGAGGGATATGGGCCATTGAGGCAGAAAGCTGAGAGCTACTTCAGTGAGTGGGAAGGGAAAAGTAATAAACTTGAATCACAGCACCCCCAGCAGATATCCAGAGTTTTAGGCTCTAGGGACCCCTTTTTTTGCCGTGTCTTAGATCATTCAGTCCCCACAAGAACCCTGTGAGGTTCATCATCTCACTACTCCCTGTTCCAGAGGAGCCAACTGAGTCTCAGAGAGCTGCATCTTCAAGACACAGCCAGTAGAGGACAGAGGCACCTCCGTGCCTTGGAGGGGATGGACACTCACCTTCTAACCAGTAGTTCCAAAAAGTGTGGCATGGTGATAAAGTCCCAGGAGGGGCCCAGGCAGGTGGCATAGGAGGAGATGGGTTTAGTTAGCAAGGCTGGAACCAGGGAGTCCAACAGCTTCTCCCTTGTGCCGGGCTGGAAAGTTGGCATCCTGCAGATCTCATTTTCATACTAGGGGGACATACCATTTCATACATGGTAACACCATGAACCACCAGAGGATCGGGATCTGGAACTCACACCAAGAAGCATCAACCCTTCAGGGACCTGTGCATGTGGTGCCCGTGTTGAAAAGGGTTCTAGGCTTTCAAAGTCAAATTGCATGTGAGGATGGAGAATTGATAAAATGATTCACTCCTTCAAGGCATCGTCAGGGTGTTTGTCAGCTGTGGGGCAACGGCACCTTGTGTATCAGCAGCCTGCATGAAGAGCATCATCCCTGCAGTCCTCACAAATCATCCTCATGATAGAGAAGAGACGCAGGTTTTTGGATGTCACATGGCTGCTGAGCAGCACCCGGGTCAGAAGTGAGTACCTTCCACAGCGAGGACTGGATGAAATTCCCTGTAGGCCACCTGAGGCTCCACTTCTGATATGGAGGGGAAGGGCCTGGGGAGGTCTCGTCCCCTCCTCATTTTAGCAACAGCACACAGGACAAGATGCTCTAGAAGAACCCTTTGTCTTAAAGGGATATGATTGTTTTTGTTCCTTTAACATGAACGTGAGTCTGGAGAAACAGCTACGGCCATCCCAGCCCTGGGCAAGGGGAAAATGCCAGAAGACTCCAGGGTGGGAGGAAGTGTATCCCAAGGCCCAGGATCTGCCAGGCGACTCAGGGAAGAGAAAACGCGGGCAGGTATGGAACCCGTGAAAGGTTACGCAAATGTACGTTTGAAAGTGGAAATGAAACAAAGGTGATTTTCTCTGCCACACAGACAGCAGATTGGCAAAAAGTTAAAAGCATGTTAGTATTCAGGGGAGGCCGTATTCAGAGAAGCAGCTACCTTCAGAGGCTGAAGCTGCTGGTGACCGTGTGAGCAGCTGGAGCCCTTTTGGAAAGTCAACTGGCTAGAGCTGTTGAAACTTGCTATCTGCATATAATTTCACCCAGATATCCCTTTCCCAGGTGTGTGTCTTCTGCAGGGGATTTGTATATTTTATGGGTTGAATTTTGTCCCCTCCCCCAACTGTAACTGTTTCTATTCTCAACCCCAGAGACTCAGAATGTGACTGTGTCTGGACACAGAGTTCTCCAAGAGGCAATTCAGGTGAAGTGAGTTCGTTAGTGTGGCCCCTAAGTTAATATGCCTGGGGTTCTTACAAGGAGAGGTGGTCAGCGCACAGAGAAGTTGAAGAGAAGACCCTGTGCTGACCGAGGAAGAAATCAGCCATCTCCAAGGCAAGGAGAGAGGCCCAGAGAAACCACCCCAGTCTGACAGCTTGACGTTGGACTTCCAGTCTCCAGAATTGTGAGGAACCAAATTTCTGTGATTAAGCTCTGCAGTCAGCATGCCGTGTTATGGCAGCCCTGGGAAACTGCTCCAGCCTATTAGGACACACATTAGGATTACGCTCCCTGTAGAAAGACTTCCTAGAAAGGGAATTTTATCACTACAGGCTCCACCAGCACTGAGAGGCTGACCCGCTGTGGAGCATGGCCTCCCTTAAGGAATATTACAGTGAGATGCGAGGGTACAGCTCCTGCCTGATAGGGATACAGGGATGAGTTCTGTGAGATGACACTTTAAAGACAAATGCATAGTGTAGCTTCACCTACTTTTGTTGTAATCAATGTCCACCCCCACCTTGTTTGTGTAAAAGTGTTGGATTTTAAGTCCTGGAGGAGGTCTGGCAGGGCAGTGGAGATACCTGTTGCCGGAGATACACTTACGGTGGGGAGTTAAAATGATAACGGTATGAATATGTTGCTATAATTTTACCATTATACTCAATTCTTGTGGCAACATGCTGAGATACTCCTGGCTTAGCATAAAGTGAAAACAGATGGATTTTCTCTGATCTTCCTCTGATAGATGAAAGGGACTTTGCCTGTAACCAAGTTGCCACTGGGGACTAATGGGAGCCAGATTCCTTTGGAAGAGAACACTGGGCCACTCAAGTGGGAAATTCCTAGGACAGAGTTTAGGGAGTTCCCATATTCATGTCTGAGTCCTGGGCCCACCCTGGTTTTTTGGAGTCCCTGTCTGTGGAGACCCTTCTGTGCCCCATCTCACCCCAGACCAGCACTGGCCGTGGTTGGTGGCGGTGGGCCCCTGCCCTTCTTTGAAGAAGATGGAGAAATGGAATCCATCCAACAGCTCCTGTTTGATCTGCTGTGTGGAGCTCTGCAAAGAGAGTGCCCGAGAGCCGGGCCAAGAGGTGTCAGTGGCTTGCCTGGCTGATCCCACAGTGGCACACCCCCATTAGAACTCCTTCCTGGTGTCCCCATCCCCAACAGGATTTGGCACATAGGAGCATCTGCATAGATCTCCAGCCAGAGAAGGTTGAGGTCTCCAGCAGATGAATTGGGATTCACATCTGAGCAGCAAACTGTGTCCTCGACACTGAACTTCCCATCCTGCCAGGCACAGTCTGGGCTGTGAACCTGACATACCTACCAGGCTCCAAACACCTGACAACCTACCTGCTCCTGTTCAGGGAGGGCCCCTCATCTCCTGTTTCCCCCAAACATATGGGGAGGGACTCGGTGCTGCCCTGATGGACACAGCTGAGGCCTGGCCTGGACGGGCCTGCCCTGGGCCCTGTGTTACCTGTGGGTGCCTTCTGGCAAAGGGCCAGAGGTGTGGAGGGTGAGGGTTGAACCAATGTCTATATTCTCGAGAAAGACTCTCATTTTGGCCTCTTCTGCGACTAGGAGGTCGGCAACATGTCGGGACACAGCAGGAGAACATGTTGTTCTCCGGAGCGTCGCCTACCAAATGAACTGGAAATGAGACTGTGTGTATAATATGGGTGCCTAGTGACCAGAATTCTAAGTTCTACTGGGGATCTGTTAGCAAGGAAGTGAGGTCACGTCTTGTAGGTTCCATCCTGTAAGCGCCGCCTTTCCATAAGACCTACTCAAAGGCCCCTCTGGGTTTCTGATTACTCACCCTCCCCCGTCAACTCCTTACCTTTCACCATTATGCAAAAGTGTGCCCCTTCAGCAGCTTGGGAAGACCTGGATATAACCAGGCTCCCAGGTTTGAGGAGCCAGTGCTGGGTCAAACAGGCTTTATCTTAGCAGTTGTGAGACCCTAGAGAACTCCTTTGGTGTTTTGGGCTCTCCCCACCTTGCACAATGAGAGTTATGCTAGCATCATAACCCTTGCTAGGGAGCTCATGAGGTGTGTTTGAGAGAAATCTTAAAAAACTCATGGTGTGGTGGTCCCTGTAGATACTGCACACACTTACAGATGGAAGAAATACAAGAAGGGGTGAGAGGTAGCATGGAATACAACTCCAGTGGGCCTGGGGTCCACAGTGTGATCTCAGGAAAAGCCGCTTTTGCTCTGGGCCTCGTCTTTCATGCTGCACCAGTAGAGGTTGAGATTAAATGCAATTCAGACATCCTCCTTCTCTGACATTGCACCTTCCAGTGCCTTACCATTTTATTTAGACCCAGACCCTGTGCCTCATCTCAGCCTTGGGTGGGCAGCATCCACAAACACAGCACTGAGGGGTTAGTGACTCCCTTCTGAATGATGGAATAGGACACAGATGATGGAATAACACTTCTGGGCCAGTTCAGTGTATTACAGCAAAGAGCCATAGCCTGGGGAGGTCATCAAAAACAGAATTGTACTTCTCCCAGTTCTGGAGGTTGGAATTGGATATCAGGGTACCAGCTTTGTAGGACCTTAGTGAGGGCATTTTTGCCCCATTCACTTAGCTTTTACAGGTGCTGTCTTTTCCTTGGAGGACGGCTCAACTTTAGGAGTTTGGGTAGACCTCCCTTCAAAGCCCCGCTCCCATTTTTTGCTTGGTGGTCGTGAGGAAGTCATCGAACACCCCTGTACCTGTTTTCTCCTCTGAGAAATGGCGTTAGTGAGAATTGCTTCCCTTTTTACTCACAGAGAATAAAGCATGGAAAGAAGTTAACTTACTGCCATTGGGCAGAGAGTGAGAGCCCAGCAAACCAGAGAGATCAGCTTGCCCACAGCAGTGGTGAGGAGTGCGGAGAGTGGGTGAGGCTGGGGCAGGAAGCAGGCCAGCCTGCCAGAGCCCAGGAAGAGGTGAAGGGCAAGGGTGAGCTCTTCACCCTGAATTCTCAGGGGACACAGGCATGCAGGTACTGTCTGGAGCACAATACTCATTCTCCCCTGAGCCTAGTCATAGAAACTGGAATTCCTCTTCACCAAGGTGGGTCATAGAAACCAAAATCGCTTTTCCCCAAAGCCAGCCATAAAACCTAAAATTACTACTTTAACTTTCCTTCTGCCTCTCTGTGTAAAAACTGGCTATAAAGATGTTATCTGACATTCCTTATTTGACTGTAGGTCATAAGACCCCATTCCAGAGAAGGTCCTCCCCTAGACCCAGAAGGAAGAAACGCTTGCTCAGAGAGGCCAAGAAGAATCTAGACAGGCCTTGCTGGGCTTCCCCACGTGGTCCGTTAGCACTAGATCAGACTCTTTGGTCCAAGTATATTTCTGTGTGGCTGTCCAGACTTCATTGAACCTACGCAAAAAAAATAAAAATAAAAATAAAAAATAAAAAATAAAAAATAAAAAAAAATGGACACTGTTATCTTTGGGTCTTAATTTTGAAGGCCTCCATGTGTACACCATTAAATAGTTTACATGCCTTTTCTCCAGTGAGTCTGCTTTTTGTGAGTTGCTTTTTTCAGTGAAACTTTGGAGGGCAAAGGGAAAATTTTTTTTGGCCCCTACCAAAGGCAAAGGGTAGAAGAAAATCTACCTGATGGGTCCCTGATTCTTATACGTGGAAACTTCATTCTCTTTGTATTGAAACAAATTAAAAGCCTAGCCCAGAGAGAAGTGCCATTGCCAATACTGGCAGATTCTAAAACAAGGGTACAGTCTGTGAAAAGAACAGCGGCGCAACAGTGGGCACTGGATAATCCCATCTTTGTTGTTGAAAAGATACTCACCTGCATTAGGACAAGGGCTATTGAAGAAAGAAAAGAAGAAAAGAGGAAAAGAAAAAAGAAGAAAAGAGAGGAGAGGAGATCACTTGAGGTCAGGAGTTCCAGACCAGCCTGGCCAACATGGCAAAACCCCATCTCTACTAAAAGTACAAAAAAATTAGCTGGACGTGGTGATGCGCACCTGTAGTCCCAGCTACTCGGGAGGCTGAGGCAGGAGAATCGCTTGAACCCAGGAGGTGCAGGTTGCAGTGAGCTGAGATCGCGCCATTGCACTCCAGCCTGGGTGACAAGAGCAAAACTTCGTCTCAAAAAATAAATAAATAAATAAAAATAAAAATAAAAAAATGGAAAGAAAGAAAGAGAGAAGGAGGCCGGGCACAGTGGCTCATGCCTGTAATCCCAGGAGGCCAAGGTGGGCAGATCACCTGAGGTCAGGAGTTCAAGACCAGCCTGGCCAACATGGTGAAACCCTGTCTCTACTAAAAATACAAAAATTAGTTGAGCATGGTGGCAGGTGCCTGTAATCCCAGCTACACAGGAGGCTGAGGCAGGAGAATCACTTGAACCCAGGAGGCAGAGGTTGCAGTGAGCCAAGATTGTACCATTGCACTCCAGCCTGGGGGACAAGAGTGAGACTTTGTCAAAAAAAGAAAGAGAAGGAAGGAAGGAGGAAGGAAGGAAGGAGGAAGGAAGGAAGGAAGGAAGGAAGGAGAAAGAAGAAAGAAAGAAAGAAAGAAAGAAAGAAAGAAGAAAGAAAGAAAGGAAGGAAGGAAGGAAGGAAGGAAGGAGGAAGGAAGAAGGAAGGAAGAAGGAAGGAAGGAAGGAAGGAAGGAAGGAAGAAGAAGGAAGGAAGGAGGAAAGAAAGAAGGGAAGAAGGGAAGAAAGAGAACATAGACCTTGAGTGTGTACAAATTAATACCAAAAGGCTAGAAATAATATTCCAAAATGTCAAAGTTGACTGACTACTCTAGGATTATGGCTGATTTCTATTTCTTTTCTTCCTTTTTCTGTATTTTCTGATTCTAAAATGAATACATCTTATTTGTGAAATAAAAGTTTTTAAAACAAAACAAATAAGCCCAGCAACAAAAGATAGGAAGGGGAAGAAGTCTGGAAATGCAGGAATCAAATGAACACTATCAAGAAAAAAGGCAGAAAAGCATGATATGTCGAATCACCTGGTGGGCACTGAAGGCCACGCCTCAGAGCATGGGAGAATTCTAAGAATACAAGTAGGAACTTTTTTTCCTCTGGTCCTGTGTATTTACTCAGAGAAGAATATGTGTTATTGCAGCAGGAAGCAGTTGATTAGCATATCATTTTCAAGACTCAACAATATTCAAGACAAACATTTTTGGAGCTCTCTCAGGCCCAGGACTGCAGAGAAAAAGATAGTCTTCCTACTTCATCTTGCCTTTTAGCAGTATGCAGCATTTCTTAAAAATTGAGACAGGGTCTTGCTCTGCTGCCTGGGCTGGAGTGCAGTGGAGTAATTATAGCTCACTGCAGCCTCCATCTCCTGGCCACAAGTCATCCTTCCACCTCAGCCTCCTGAGTAGCTGGGACAGGCACGTGCTTAGGCTGGTCTATAACTCATGAGCACATGACCCTCCACCTCTACCTCCCAAAGTGCTGGGAGCCACTGCACCCAGCCAGTATGCAGCATTTTATCATCCATTTGGATCACCATTAGCAACAATTAGAGTTCTTCCTAAGGCTCCTTGCAGCCCTCTGTGTGCACTTTAAGTGTCTGAAAATGAAAGATCACACCACTGCACTCCAGCCTGGGTGACAGAGCAGAGACCTTCTCTGAACAAAAAGAGAAGAAAAGACAAATATAATAGAACACTAACTTGAATAAGGTAATTCTTGGAGGGAGACAAAGATTTGATTGCTTCCGGGTAAGCCACATTTACTATAATCAATAACAATGAATGAAATTGATCTTTCACGCAGTACTTGAGGAAAAACATTAAAGGAAAGAAGAAAGACCAGAACTCTAGGTTTTGAGTCTCCCCCTACAAAGCATCTCTTTGAAAAATGATCCATTTTCACCACCAGCCAACTGTGTGATTCTGGCTTTAATCCTTTTCCCTCGAGTCTCATTTTCCTCACAACAAAATGGGGACGGATATAGATGTGGTCAAGGAGGGAATTGTAACGTTGGACCAGTCGACTTCCAAGACACCATATGCAGCCCTAGCATTCTATAATTTTGGAATTCCGGGAGTCCATGCACATCATTCAAGTCCCGCATGCTGGTTCTTTTGTCTGTTTTGTGGTTTGCTGACTGTAATACATGATGGACCCACCATAAACTTTAATAAATAAAAAGATAGGGGATGCTGACGTTGACTATGGTGCAAAACAAAACTCACTTATAAAAGAAATAGGCCTCGTTCAAAGAAATAAATCATTCTCCCTGTTAATATATTTCCTGCTAGTTTTCCTTGAAGCTTTGTTTTTCATTTTTCTCACCATCAATAAATAAGAACTGTTTCTTACACATGTAACTACATAGTGTTTTCCTTCTAAACTATTGTACATTGTTTGGTAGGAGGCACATATTTTTCCCACCTGTTCGGATTGTCATTGGTGTGAATAAAGAAAAAAAAAAAAAGGCTTTCCACTCGGGTTTATTCAGAGAGAGTTAACATCTGATTTTACATGGACGCCTTTAAAAGAAAAAGAACAACATGGCCTGAAGCGCTTCTAGCACAGGGTGTGGACGTATTTGATGTCCTGGTGCTTGTTCATAAAAGAATGTTGTTTTGAAATGTACAGTGAAGTCAGGGAAAGAGATCCAAAGAAAGTTCCCATTGAGACAAAATCAAATCAACCCGCCACCCCCCAAACACTTCCCTCCTGGACCAGTGGGTACCTTGGCGCTGTGCCCACCATCTGGGTCCAGAATCCCAATAAGGCCCCAGCATTGCTGCCTGCAGTGATGTGTGAACACAGGGCTTGTCCCCAGCCAGGGGCACTCACTGGCAGGAAGAGAGACATATTTTGTCAAAGGTGATATAGGGTCTCTGAAGGTATTCTGTGAAAGTGTCTTTACTCAGGTATCTGTATCTGCCCCTCCCCACAAACCTATCGGCTCAAGGATCTTCTTTTTCTTTTTCTTTTTGAGACGGAGTCTCTCTCTGTCTGTTGCCCAGGCTGGAGTGCAGTGGTGCGACCTCAGCTCACTGCAGTGGCACGATCTTGGCTCACTACAACCTCTGCCTCCTGGGTTCCAGTGATTCTCCTGCCTCAGCCTCCTGAGTAGCTGGGATTACAGGCACGTGCCACCATGACCAACTGATTTTTGTATTTTTAGTAGAGACGGGGTTTCACCATGTTGGTCAGGCTGATCTCGAACTCCTGACCTCAGGTGATCTGCCCACCTTGGCCTCCCAAAGTGCTAGGATTACAGGTGTGAGCCACTGCTCCTGGCCCAGATTACTCTTTTCTTTATAGTTAGATAAAGTGTTGAGTCCCAATGCAGGGCCAGAACTAGGGTGAGACAAGTGAGATGCAATATTTAGGGGTGTGGCCCAAAACTTGGCAATCAAGCTAAATCATGTTGTACTGCAATATTTTAAAGACCAAAATTAACACAAAACACCATAATGCATAAACTATTAGAATATTAAATACAGACAGGATTTAGAGCATAGCTCAGCCATGTTGGAACCTGAGGTAAAAGGAAAAATCATTAATGCCAGTCCTCTCTTTATTTAATATTTTGATAGTTTAATCGCAGATTATTTTGGCTTTTTTTTTTTTAAATATTGCTTTAAAATAGGATCATCTGGCTGCATGAGTTTTTTGGCACACCCCAAAACGTTGTGCCTGAGGCAAGTGCCTCATTTCCTTGCCCTAGTCCCGGCACCGCAACACACACTAGGCACTAACAGGATCTAGCCTCCCCTCCTCCATCCCACACTTTCTTTCTTCTGGCTTTTTTTTTTTCTAAGACAGAGTCTCACTCTGTTGCCCAGGCTGGAGTGCAGTGGATCTGGGCTCACTGCAACCCCCGCCTCCTGGGTTCAAGTGATTCTCCCACCTCAGCCTCCCGAGTAGCTGGGTCTACAGGCACCCACCATCATGCCTGGCTAATTTTTATATTTTTCATAGAGACAGGGTTTCACCACGTTGGCCAGGCTGGTCTCAAACTCCTGACCTCAGGTGATCTGCCTGCCTTGGCCTCCCAAAGTGCTGGGATTACAGGCATGAGCCATCATACCCCGCTCCATCCTACATTTTCAAGATTCACCTTTCCAGGGCAGTGGAGGAAGACAGGGTTTGTTACAGATCTGTTCCTCACTCTGCGGGCACTGTTCCTTTTCCTCTACTGTTATTTATCTCCTAACCATCTGGCTGGCCCTGCCTCAGGCCTCCTATGCCTATCACTGCCTGGACTTCACCATCAACTCCAGTGCACGTGACTGCATATGACTGACTTGTACTTCAGATCCTTGGGGTGGGGATCAGGAAGGCAGTGGGTGACTGTAGTAAATAACTGCTATGCTAGCAGGGAACAGCTTTAGTTGTAAGCTTCTAGTACTCTCCTAGATCTTATTAGCCAACGGCTCCCTCCTTGTAAACCAAAAATAAAACTCCAAGCCCTTCAACTGACAGAAGGACCCTCCTCAGCCAAGGCCATTCTAAAGTTAACCTGAAACACGAGTTCAGGCCATGATGGAAAGCGAGGACGTGCCTCATGATACCTTCCTCCCTCTGGAATTCAGGCACAGTTGACCAGCACTGACATTAAAACAGAGCCAGTATGGCTGATAGGCTCTTTCTGTCTGGTAAGAAACATTTGCAGTCTGTTCTTTCTGAAGCTTGCTGCCTGGAGGCCTCATCTGCATAATAAGAACCTTGGTCTCCACAATCCCTTATCTTAACCCAGACACCACTCCTTTTTATTGATGCCAGGTCTTCCAGTAAACTTTCAACCAACTGCCAATCAGAAAATATTTCAATGAGCCAGACATGGTGGCTCACACCTGTAATCCCAGCACTTTGGGAAGCCAAGACTGGTGGATCACTTGAGGTCAGTTCGAGACCAGCCTGGCCAATATGGTGAAACCCCGTCTCTACTAAAAATATAAAAATGAGCCAGGTGTGGTGGTGGGTGTCTGTAATCCCAGTTATTCGGGAGGCTGAGGCAGGAGAATTGCTTGAGCCCAGGAGGCAGAGTTTGCAGGGAGCCAAGATTGCACCACTGCACTCCAGCCTGGGTGGACAGAGCAAGACTCCCTCTCAAAAATAAATAAATAAGTAGAAAATCTTTTAATGCACCTATGACCTGGAAGCAACCCCCACTTATGTCTCCCTAAAATAGATAAAACCAAGCTCTAGCCTTACCATCCTAGGCTATGTTCTCAGGACCTCCTGGGGCCATGTTACAGGCCATTGGTCACTCATACTTGACTCAGGATAAATTCCTTTAAATGTTTTACAGAGTTTGGCTCTTTTCATTGACATCCTAATAATATAAGTCAATATTGGGGAACCCTTCACTCGTATCTTTTTTTTCTGGGACCTCAAACCCCATCGCAAGGTCTATGCAGATAATTCCAAAGCTTCTTTCTCTTTTCCATAATGCATAATTGAACACCTCTTTATCTAAATTCCTTCCTCTGGGTCATGCCCATGGGCCATATGCTTCTCTTAGTCAAGCAGGCCCATTAAAAATGTCTCTCCAGGCTGTGTGTGGTGGCTTACGTCTATAATCCCAGCCCTTTGGGAGCCCAAGATAGGCAGATCACTTGAGCCCAGGAGTTCAAGACCAGCTTCGGCACCATGGCCAACCCGGTCTGTACAAAAAAAATTATAAAAATTACCTGGGCATGGTGGCACGTACCTGTAGTCCCAACTACTTGGTAGGCTGAGGTGGGAGGATCACCTAAGCCCAGGAGGTCAAGGCTACAGTGAGCCATGATTCCACCACTATGCCCCAGCCTGGGTGATAGATGAGATCCTGTTTCAAAAAAAAAAAGGTCTCTCTCCAAATATAGGAGACCCTCTCTCTGTGGAATTTTGCCACAAAGCCAACTATCAGCAACTGCTACACTTTAACGCAAACCCTCTTCTCCCTCCCTATCACGCACAGGATTTAGTCACCTATGCACAGGTCCTGAGGTCACCGTCGTAAGAGCTGTGTCTTTTTCATCTTCATCCTCAGCCCTGAGAGCTGGTCCTGGCACAGAGCAATTTCTGGGTGAAGATGCTCAAAGCCACCATATCATTCATTGCTGGGGCGGGGGGTAGTCAGTGGGGTGGCCCAGGGGACGGTAATAGAGTGGGAGATCATGGACAGGCACACAGCTATGATGTGGCTCATTCTGAGTTGTTTGGTTCCAGAGCCCCAAAGGCCTTCCAGGAAGAATCTAGTTCTACTCCCTCCTGCCTGGGTATGCTGCTGCCCCAGACCCCCCATTAACCACCACACTGAGACTCCTCCCCAGAAGATGTTCCCAATTCCACAGCACAAAACCAAAGCTCCTGAGTTTGCTGAGGTAGGGAGAGAAGCGAGAAGAGCCTGGGCCAGAATCTATAAACCAAAAATAAAATCCTAAGCACCACAACCAACTAAACAGACCCCCTGTGGGCCAAAAGGACCCCTGAGAAACCCGAAAAACTGAATTCCTGGCTGTGATGGGACACGCCTTGTTTTATATTCCCTCCCTTTTGAGGTTAGGCACAGCTGACCAGCATTAACATTCACATAGCGCTCCATCCTAAGACTGGCAAAAACAGACTCTTTGTGGCAATAAGATACCAAATTCCAACCTGACTCTGGTATAGCATCATATGACAGATAGCAGATCCTGAAGGAAATCAAAATAGTTTGCTGCAAAATTTGTTCCTTGGGCATCTTTTGAAATGGCCCTCAAAGCCATCTTCTGTTGAGGAAACTTGTGTCTGTAGAAAATCTCCATTAATATAGCCAGGGCTTTTCTTTCTAGGTCTTTGCTGGATCTCAGAGCGATGACCTAAGAGTCTGACACCTTTCAAGGTCTGAAAAGAGACATTTACCATCTACTCTCTCTGAAGGCTGCTACCTGGAAGCTTCATCTACATCACAAGAACCTCGCCTCCACATCTCCCCTAACTTAACTCAAGCATTTTTTCCCATTGATTTCAAGTATTTAGACAAAACTTAACTCTTTCAACCAACTGCCAATCAGAAAATCTTTAAATCATGGGCGTGGTGGCACACGCCTGTAATCCCAGCTACTCGGGAGGCTGAGAATGACTTGAACCCAGGAGGCAGAGATTGCAGTGAGCCAAGATTGTGCCACTGCACTCCAGCCTGAGCAACAGAGCGAGACTGTCTCAAAAAGAAAAGAAAAGAAAAAAAAAGAAAAAGAAAAAAGAAAAGAAAATCTTTGAATCCACCTATGACCTGTAAACACCACCCCCTCACCCTCTACCCCACTAACTCCCCTGCACTTTCAAGATGTCCCACCTTTCCAGCTGAACCAACGTATGCCTTATGTGTACTGATTTATGTCTTTACCTGTAACTTCTGTCTCCCTAAAATTTATAAAACCAAACTAATCCAGCTGCCTGGGGCACACTTTCTCAGGGCCTCTTGAGACTGTTCTCCAGGCCATGGTCACTCATGCTGGCTCAGAATAAACCTCTTTAACTATTTTACAGAATTTGATTTTTCTATTGACAAATCCTTGCTCCCTGGCCAGGCTTGGTGACTTAAGCTTATAATGCCAGCACTCTAGGAGACTGAGGTGGGAGGATCACTTGAGGTCAGGATTTTCCAGCCTGGGCAACATAGTGAGACCCTTGTCTCTACAAAAAAAAAAAAGTAAAAATTAGCCAGGCATGGTGGTGTGCACCTGTAATCCCAGCTTCTCAGGAGGCTGAGGAAGGAAGATTGCTTGAGCCTGTAAGGTTCTTGTATCAGTTCAAACCCTGAGAGCATGCCAACAGACAACATGAGGCAGTGTGGAGCAATATGCTGTTTTAATGAGCAGACACACTGGGTGCTGGCGGGCTGAGGCCTAAAATGGTGTCAGCCCCAAGTGAGGACGGGGCAAAGGTTTTATAGTGTCCTGTAAACAGGAAGTGTCCTAGTTGGATGTAACTGCTACGTTGTACCCGGATTGACCTCTTTCTCAATCTTCAGGGGTACATGTCTTCCAGCCGGGGTAGGTGTCTTCTGCTCTCTTCCTGCTTAGATCACACACTGCTGATGCAAGTGGCCTTGAGCCTTGGGACTGGGCCTGAGAAGGGAGGAGTTACTCATCCCCTTAAGCTTTCAGGCCCCGGGGAGAATCTTACAGAGCCCAGGAACTTGAGGCTGCAGAGAGTTATAATTGTGCCACCGCACTCCAGGCTGGGCAACAGACTGAGGCCCTATTTTTTGTTTTGTTTTGTTTTGTTTTAGAAAAAAAAGAAAAGAAAAGAAAAGAAAAGAAAATCCCTGTTCCCTTGCAGCACAACTCTGTGTGTCAGACAGTCTCTCCAGGCTCAGTTCCTTCCTCCCTGGAATAGGATCGTAAATAATACTATATCTCCAGTGGTTACTGTTATGAGGGTTAAATGAGATATGCCATGCAAGGCACTTAGAAGAGTGCCTGGCAAGTGATAAGCACTCAGTGGACATCAGCCACTCTCATTTCCTCGTGGCCTGTGGGGCGTTTATCTTTCAGGGTAGAGAAGGCAGGCAGAGCGGCGGATTGGCTCAGCGTGTGTGAGACAGTGGGCTGAGGATGCTCTGTGCTTCACTCTTGGTTGGCTCAGCGTGTGTGAGACACTGGGCTGAGGATGCTCTGTGCTTCACTCTTGGTTGGCTCAGCGTGTGTGAGACACTGGGCTGAGGATGCTCTGTGCTTCACTCTTGGTTGGCTCAGCGTGTGTGAGACACTGGACTGAGGATGCTCTGTGATTCACTCTTGGTTGCCTTGGGTGTTTTCATTCCTGGTAGCATTAGAGGAATTGGAGGGTCCTGGAAAGAGATCTCTTTGCTCCAAAGAAGGAGAAACTTTACATGCAAATGACCTTTAAGACCTGAGCAGTGGGAGTCAAGTGTACACAAACATCACTGGAAACAGATCCACGGCTTCAGAGGCAAACCCCAAGCTCCCTCCACCGAGGCTGGGCCTGGGGTGGAGGTGTGTTAAAGTGATAGTAATATAAAGAGGCAGAAAGACTGCCTGCTTCAGGGTTTGCATTAAACTTGGGCTTCAGTACATTTTTTTTTCCAGGAAGCAAGCTTTGTGGGGGTACTGGGGTTATGGAGGCCTTTTCAAAGCATGCATCACACCCATGGGGAAGATCCCCGTCCCCCCAAGGAAGGGCCTAAGATGCATGCAGAATCCTTCACAGTAGGAAGGGAAGAAGCAACGTTCCCTGTCTAGCCTCCAGGTCAGTAAGAATTCCTTCTTGCAACAGTCAATGACTCACTTAAGCCCTGAAGCCCAGCTCTGGCTGTTAGATCCTCTCTACTTTCCATCCCCAACCCTACCTTCCTGTACCCCTTCCTTTACTGGCTTGAAAGAACCTATCAGACTCCTGAGCCTCCACATGGGCCCCCCAGGGAACTGCTGGGACTCAGCCAGCCAGCATCATCACCTCCCAGGCAGCAAACAAGACCCCAAGATGCAGTCTGACATAAGCTCTACAAAACTCCAGAGCCAGTTGGCCTTACCTACTTCAGAACCAAATGCCAGGAAACTCTGGCTGGCCCGCCAAGTCCCCAGGACCGAAGGGATGGAGGACTTGCTGACATGTGCCTTTGTCCTTCATTGCTCTGCTCTCCGCCTCCCCTTCCTGGCCTGCATGCTACACTGTGTCTCAGCATAGCGGGCTGGATCCATGTGATGCTCAGCACTACACTGAGAAAACCAGCTCCAAAGGACCAGTGCTTTCTTACAGGGCCAGGTCTCCAAAGGCGCTTGGAATGTGCTGTGGGGTCCTGGATCCAAGTGCCAGGAGCTAGATGAGAGGGTCCGTGATCCACTCCTCATCAGAAAGGAAAGAGGGCTCTACTCTTCCAACCAAAGACCACAGATCATTTATCTCTTCTTTTCTCTTTTGGAGACAGTATCTGGCTCTGTCGCCTAGGCTGGAGTGCAGTGACACAATCTTCAGTTCCCTGCAGCCTCCACCTCCCAGGTTCAAGTGATCTTCCCACCTCAGCCTCCTGAGTAGCTGGGACCACAGGCGTGCACCACTATGCCCGGTTAATTTTTGCTTTTTTTTTTTTTTTTTTTTTTGTAGAGCTAGGGTTTCGCCATGTTGCCTAGGCTGGTCTCGAACTCCTGTCCTCAAGTGATCTGCCCGCCTTGGTCTCCCAAAGTGCTGGGATTACAGGCATGGGCCACCACACCTGGACCCACAGTTTATGTCTTAGTGACAACCAGTCTCCCAAGGCTACATTTTGCTCTTCTCCTCCCTTCTTCAAGAAGGGTGTGCCAGCACATCTTCTGTAACCCAAATATATCTGGACCACCTCAGGCTTCCATCAGCGTCACAGTCAGTCAGTGTCACTATGGCAACTGAGAGTCATGGAGAAGATCCCTCTCAACAGGAGTCCCTGGGGAGACACCCAAAGATTCCAGGCTTTTCTACAGCAAAATGTGTTAACAGTCATTCCTCTGTCTCTCCAATCCTATCATGATCTTCCCTTGAGTCCCCACACTCCAAGACAGCCTTAAGTCTCTTTTTTCTCTTCTCTCTACACAAAGTTTGTCCAACCCATGGCCCATGGACCACATGTAGCCCAGGATGGCTTTGAATGCAGCCCAACACAAATTTCATAGACTTTCTTAAAACATTATGAGATTTGGCAAGGTGCGGTGACTCACCCCTGTAATCTCAGCACTTTGGGAGGCCAAGATGGGCGGATAACTTGAGGTCAGAAGTTCGAGACCAGCCTGACCAACATGGCAAACCCCATCTCTACTAAAAATACAAAAATTAGCTGGGCGTGTTGGCATGCACCCGTAATCCCAGCTACTGGGGAGGCTGAGGCAGGAGAATTGCTTGAACCCGGGAGGAGGAGGTTGCAGTGAGCTGAGACCACACCTCTGCACTCCAGTCTAGGAAACAGACTGAGACTCCATCTCAAAAAAAAAAAAAAATTGAGATTTGTTTGTGATTATTTTTAAGCTCAACAGTTAGTGTATTTTATGTGTGGCCCAGGACAATTCTTCTTCTTCCAATGTGGTCCAGGGAAGCCCAAAAATTGGATATCCCTGCTGTAAGCACATTCTCAAACCACCACCACCCGCTGGTCAGAGAGCAGGGTCTGCTTCCATTCTTTCCTTCACCTGAAAAATTCCTTTAAAATCTCTCTACTGCAGTCCCTTCTGCAGTTAATCCTAATCCCCACACAAAAGGCTCATGAACCCCTCAAAAGCAAACACCCAATTTTCCAGCTCCCCACCCTGTGACTCCGCGCCTGTGTGAACGATCTCGTCTGTCTTTCCCTCTGTCACTTGTCAATGTGCAAGCACATGTTTTCTAATGATGCAGACACCTCAATTCTGGAATCTTACTGAAGGTCAAACATTTACTCAGCCATTAAAACTGTCTGTGCTAGAGTAATTTACATTTGTATTTGCAAGGAAAATATAGTGCGCCTGGTAGACAGCATTTAATGACTTTTTTCCATTAACTCACGTGGGCAAAAAGGAAGTACTACAGCCAAATCCAACAAATCCTGGTGACTTTTCTCTGTCCACCAAAAGAAACACCTGCACCATCACCATGCCCTCCCCCTTCCCCCAAATTCAGGCCCCATCTCATTTTGTAGAGTTTTTGTGAGCACCAGCCTCAGTGAGGAGGGGGCACCATGGGCCTGAAAGGTTCCATGGCCTGGATCCTCAGCTAAAGTCCCGCGTTCCTATGAATCCCAGTTGTGCTGAGGTCAATGCAGGATGAAGGCGGGAGATGTACTTACACGTTGACTGCCAGAAAAGGTCTTCTCCATTTGGTCGTGATCAGACGTCAGGCAGACCATCTCCGGGGATGAGCTGTAAGCGAAGGTGAGTCTTTACATATGTCTCCCATGAAAATTGAAAATGATTCTCTAATGCACTCCAGAATCTCTCCAAAACATTTTTATTGTTTCAAAAAAGGAAAGGAAAATGTAAGCCCAGCTGAACATCATGGGGTTTCTAATCCAAATGGACAAGGCAGGAGGACAATTCCGGCCTGATATTAAGTTGAAGAGAGAGCCCAGTGGGCAGCAGGTAGGGCTGTGAGTCCGGTGGACATTAGCTGAGCACAATTTGACGAGGGGGATGGCATGCTGTACCCACGGGAATGCCAATTTTCCTACCAGGACTGGAACTGCCCAGACGAGTAGCTGATGATATTCCCCTACTCACTGCTTCAAAATACAGCCCATCCCATAGAGATTGGCAATTCCACTGTTAGAGATTCTTTCCTTTGGATTAAACTTTTTTTTTTTTTTTTTTGAGATGGAGTCTCACTCTGTTACCCAGGCTGGAGTGCAGCAGCACAATCTTGGCTCACTGCAGCCTCTGCCTCCCGGGTTCAGGCGATTCTCATGCCTCAGCCTCCCCAGTAGCTAGGACTACAGGCGTGTGCCACCACACCCCGCTAATTTGTTGTTGTTGTTGTTGTTGTTATTGTTGTTGTTTTTGTTGTTTGAGATGGAGTCTCACTCTGTTGCCCAGGCTGGAGTGCAGTGGTGCGATCTCTGCTCACTGCAACCTCCACCTCCCCTGTTCAAGCGATTCTCCTGCCTCAGCCTCCCGAGTAGCTGGGACTACAAGCGTATGCCACCACACTCAGCTATTTTTTTCTATTTTTAGTAGAGACAGGGTTTCACCATGTTAGCCAGGCTGGTCTTGAACTCCTGGGCTCAAGTGATCTGCCCACCTAGGCCTCCCAAAGTGCTGGGATTACAGGCATGAGTCACTGCACCTGGCCTAAACATTGTTAACAAACATGGGCAGAGAACACATTTTTTCCAAATCCCCCAAAGATGAAGAGCTACATTTTATTTCCAGGCTGTTTTGGAGCTTCTACAGCAGAGTGTGAGGTATGGAGTTTCAGGATGAGTCAGGTAATCTTTTTTATTTCTAACTATAAAACTGATATATGCTTTACTGAATATTTGTGGATGAAATAATGTGATGTCTTGGATTCACTTTAAAAGAATGTAGAAGATAGGCGAGTAGGTAGCGGTACAGATGAAATGACACTGGCTATGAGCTGACCATCGCTGGGGCTGAGTAACCACTGCATGGCAGTTATTATTTCCATGCTGTGTCTTCGTATAGGGTTGACATTTTCCACAACAGAAAGGAGAATATTTGGTTACTTTCCCAGTTCACCATCTTTCTGTATTAACCAGTGAGAGACATGAAAGTCAACCCTCAGTATAAGGGTTTTCCATCCCAGACAAGTAGATTCCACAGAGCTCTGTGATTAGGGCAGGAAACCAGCTCCCACTTCCTCCATTTTGGGGACTGGAAAATGCTATTTACCTTCATTGCAAAGATCAAAGTGTGAACTCCTGTCCCTACCACAACCCCCAGGACGCATATGAACAGCTCCAGTTGGCAGCTGTAGCTACCATTAGCTTGAAATCTGTTGAAACAGAAAAGTTTTATTAAGGAGGAAAATCAGATTCCAACCCTGAGTTCCAAGTGTCCTTTGCTTGGATGAAGAGGAGCAAAAGAGCATTAGTGAACCTGAAGCTGCACCTTGGCCCCATCACACCACCCAGATGGAGAAACGGATGGGACAGGGCACTGTCAGACATGCTCACGGGAGGCTGCTTGTGTGCACGCAACCAGACTTCCTGGCAAATCCCAGGGCCCGCATCTGCCAAAAGCCACTGTGTAGTCAGTCATGGTGGCATTCATCAAACTGTGTGATGCAAAAGTCATCCCAGTGATCACCTCATCCCCACCTCACCTCCAGATCATACCAAACCTACCTAAAGCCATCTTAGATGTGTAGCCATTTCTGTCCCCTTAAGATCCAAAAGGGGTCTGGCTCAAGCCTGTAATCCCAGCACTTTGGGAGGCTGAGGTGGGCGGATCACGAGGTCAGGAGATCGAGACCATCCTGGCTAACACGGTGAAACCCCATCTCTACTAAAAATACAAAAAAATAGCCGGGCGTGGTGGCGGGCGCCTGTAGTCCCAGCTACTCAGGAGGCTGAGGCAGGAGAATGGCGTGAACCCCGGAGGCAGAGCTTGCAGTGAGCCGAGATCGCGCCACTGCACTCCAGCCTGAGGGACAGAGCAAGACTCCGTCTCAAAAAAAAAAAAAAAAAAAAATCCAAAAGGAGTCAATTTTCTTCATTCTTCTTTATGTTTGTTTGTTTAGAGACAGAGTCTCGCTCTGTTGCTCAGGCTAGAGTGCAGTGGCACCATCATAGCTCACTGCAGCCTCAAACTCTAACCCTTGAGCCCTGCAATCTTGGAGCACTCAAGTGATCCTCTTGCCTCAGCCTCCTGAATAGCTAAGACCGCAGGCAGGCACCACCATGCCCTGCTAAATTTTTTGATTATTACTTTTTGTAAAGATGGTCTTACCATGTTGCCCCAGCTGGTCTCAAACTCCTGGCCTCAAGGGACACTCCTGCCTCAGTCTCCCAAAGCTCTGGGATTACAGGCTCAAGCCACTGTGCCCAGCCTCATTTGTTACTCTTAGTAAGCTGTCCTGATAGGAAGTTCTCCATAACTGACCTACGTGCTTCTTAGGATGGAGAGAAATGGAAAGGGCATTTCTAGAGCTTGCATTTCAATGTTTTAATCAAAGTTGCCACAAATTGTGGCCCTCACTGGCCCTAGCCACCTGTTTATTAGTTTCTTATCGCTGCTGTAACAAGTTACTCTAAAGTCAGTGGCTTAAAGGAGCCCAAATTTGTGATCTCGCAGTACTGTAGGTCGGAATGCTATTTGGGCTCGCCTGGCCTCTCTGCTTAGGGTCCCCCAATGCCGAAAGCGAGGTGTTGGCCAGCCTAGGTTCTTAACTGGAGACTCTGGGAAGAAGCTGCCTCCATGCTCACTCAGGTTGCTGACAGATTTCAGCTCCTTGCCAGTCTAGGGCTGGGGTCCCATCTCCTTGCGAGCGGTCAGCTGGCCGGGGGGAAAGCGGGGACTCTCAGCTCCCTAAGGGCCATCTGCCTGCTTTGTCACATTGCCAGGTGGGCTGAATTTGGCTCAACTCCCATGGAAGACACTAGTGTATGGGAGGCCACAGACTGAGCCAGGCCCATTCCCTGCCCTCGAGCAGCTAAAAGAAAGGGCAAGATGAAGAGAGACATGGATGGAGGAGGCGCCCACAAACTCCGATTTTTTAAAGTGCAAGTTTCCTCTTTCCACAAATCAACTTAATTTAAAGCACATGCCCTCATTCCCTTTCTCTCTAGTTGTTCTGAAGATTCTTTGAGGGCTTACCAGATGCGAGCTCTGGGAACTGGGGCATAGCTGGTCTCAGTCATTATCTGTCTGTGACGAAATCAGCTGAGAGAGTTCTGCTCCCACCCTATCATCAGTCCCCATGAGTTCCGACGATGGCAGCACCCTTGGTTCCTCTCCAGGAGCCTCTTTTGAGTTTATATCAGTTTGAACCAGAGCATGAGATAGTTTACATGGAAGTGAACCCCCAAATGAGCAGGGGTGTGAGATAGAGAAGGGAAGGAAGAGCCAGCAGAGAGAGTGTTATTCAGCAAGTTACCTGTGGCCAGCGGAGTGTAATCTCTTGGAGGAGCTCTGGAAAACAGTGCAGAACATGCGTGCATCTCAGTTATCCCACATGAGGAGCGAGGGAGCTGGGGTATTTATACACCAACTCCCACCGGTCATTGGATTAGGACTGCTGTTCCATCAATTTCCCAACACTTTGGCCTGCCACATGCTTGGGCAGGGCTGGCCCTGGCAACGAGAGAAACCTCTCTGGTAGACAGACCTGGGTGCTGGCAGCTGATGTCAGGCCAGCCAGCAAGGAGAAATCACAGCCCCAGGGCCATGGGGACTGGTAGGACCTCCTGCCTCTGCTATAAGACCTGACTCTGTGTCCCTGAGTCCCTCTGTGCCACCATGGAAGATGGAAACTCTGCGAGGCTAAGGCCTTTTCTACCCAGACCCATCCAGTAGCTGGGTTGCCTTGAGACTCTGTTCACCTCTCCAAGGCCTACCCAGAAAGCAAGACTCCAGAGCTCTCTACTCAGATCCAACAAAGTTGCCTGGGAATCAGTGGTTTCCCAACCCACTGCCCCTAGGTTTAGGTCTATGGGGCATGTACAGGGCACCTTGTCAAGGACCCAGCAGCATCTGCACTATCCTCTTCAACTCACCCTCTGCCCTCCTCCTAGCCAGCCCAAGGATGTGAAGACATCCTCTTTCTTTTCTTTTCTTTTCTTTTTTTGAGATAGGGTCTCACTCTGTTGCCCCGGCTGGAGTGCAGTGGCATGATCTCAGCTCAGTACAACTTCTGCCTCCCGGGTTCAAGCAGTTCTCCAGTCTCAGCCTCCCCAGTAACTGGGATTACAGGTGTATGCCACTATACCCGGCTAATTTTTGTATTTTTAGTACAGACAGGGTTTCACCACGTTGGCCAGGCTGGTCTTGAATTCCTGACTTCAACTGATCCACCTGCCTCAGCCTCCCAAAGTGCTGGGATTACAGGCATGAGCCACCGCACCAGGCCTGACATCCTCTTTCAAGGCTCACAGTCACCTAAAGCTATATGGAGTCACTATGGCAGCTCCAATGCCTTTGTCTCTGGTATAAATTACTTGCTCACTTCTCTTGCAACAATGAGCCTCGCAAGAATGCACTAAGTTAACAGGAAAGACTGCAGTGCAGATGAGATGACCTTCAAATGGTCATCTCATCACCCAGATGCGCACCCAAGTAATCAGAATCCAAGGCGAATCTAGAACACCATCAAGTGCCATCACAAAGTCCTTCCACAGGAGAGAGAAATTCCCACCTGAGGCAAGCTAAGAGGGCTGCTTGAAGGAGGCAGGGGCATGTGACCTGGTCTCAGGGAATGAGTAAAATCTCAGCTGGTGGAGGAGGAATGGGACCCAAGGCACGAAGCATCCAGGTAGCCTGGGTCGGCCTCATCTCCCCAGCCTGGGATTGGGGAAGGGAGAAGGGAGATCTATAACCTAGAACCTCAACCAAGGAGATTGGACTTCCCCAGAATGAGGGCAGAGAGGAAGCCATGGAATACTTCGGAGGAAGGAGTGACATGATAAGACACCGCAGGCCAGTGGGGAGTCATGCAGAGTCACATGTGGAAATGTCCTTTGTCTCAAGACTCTGGCTGCAGGGCTGTGTGTGTGGAGAGAGTGGGGAAGAGAAGATGGAGGAGATGGGGAAGAAAGAAGTGAGGGAGGTGGGGGTAGTGCAGAAAGAGGAGAGATGGAGCAGAAGGGGGAGAAAGAACAGATGTGGGGAGACAGTGGAGTCTGCGCCCGCCCAGCTCGCAGAGGCCCCCATTTGCGGGTGTGAAAACTCACCCTGAACTTCTCTGGCCCAGGAAGTCTGGGGAGCCCCAGGCACCTTGCTTATGACTGGCTCTTGTGAAAAGAAGGCAAGAGAATGTGAGGAAAAGTTGGATTCAGGTCTGATTTTTCTAAACAAATTCACCAGCTGAGGCACGACTGACAGCCCCGGGATGCCCTCAAGCAGAGAAATTGTCAGAGAAGAAGGTGAGAGGAGGTGATAATTGCTGGGAGAATGAAAGCCGAAGCCACCCCAGCGAGTCTCTTGGCTTCTCCAAGCCCAGTCAGCGTCAGAGAAAATAGACGTCTGAGTTTTCTGGTTGTTCACACTCAGAAACTAAAGCCAGAAAAGTTCCAAACATCTGACTTTTACAGCACAAAACCCCCAAAGCACGTGGTAGGATCGTATTTAGTAATGTTATGGCTCCATCTACAGCCGGAGGAAGGACCGTCACTGCTAGATTTCGCCATGAGCAAGAATCCGGCCTTTGAGCTGCACAGGCTCATTGCAATTAACGCTAATAAAGCTCGTTCCTGTATCTGTGCTGTTTATTCAACGCAGACTTGGAACCACACTGGAAGTTATTTATTTCAGACTGTGTCTACAACAGCAGCTGTTCAGAATATACTAGCATCTTTTTAGCCAAAATTGGTTTGGAATTTCTATTTTAAACCACTGTTTGTTATGAATTGAGTTAAATGGTTTTTTTTAAAAACACATTTTCCCTATTTTAACAATGGAAAAAATAAAAGCCCTTAAAATACTAACATTGCATTTTCTTTCATTCATTCAACAGCTAATTAGCACCTACTATGTGTCTGGTTCTGTGTTAAGTGCAATAATGAAGTCAGATCTGAATGCATCCTATTATTTACTCATCAGAGGGTATTTTTGCTACTTGTCCTTTATGTCTGGAACATTTCCACAGGAATAGTGAGAGAGGAAGAACCGAGACAACCGTGAATACAGTGTTTGCGACAAGTTAGAAACACAAGGAACATAGACTCTTTTCATGACAAAGTGGAAACTGGAAGTCAGTCCCACAAAGGCCAGTAAGATTTTTATCTTGTTCTATTGCTTTTTTCCTCCTCAGAAGTGGAATTAGCTTTTTCCTACTTAAAAAGTTACCAGCTGGGGTCAGGTACGGTGGCTCACGCCAGTAATCCCAGCACTTTGGGAGATCAAGGCGGGCAGATTGCTTGCACCCAGTAGTTCAAGCCCAGCCTGGGCAACATTGGGAGAGCCCCATCTCTACAAAAATACAAAAAGTACCCATGTGTCGTGGTGCACACCTGTAGTCCCAACTACTTGGGAGGCTGGGGTGGGCGGATCACTTGTGCCTGGGAGGTTGAGGCTGCAGTGAGCCAAGATCACACCACTGCACAACAGCCTGGGTGCAGTGGCTCATGTCTGTAATCCCAACACTTTGGGAGGTTTGGGTGGGGGGATCCCTTGAGCCCAGGAGTTTGAGACCAGCCCAGGCAACATAGTGAGACTGTCTCTACCAAAAAAAAAAAAAAAAAAAAAAAACGTAAATAGCTGGATGCAGTGGCACACGCCTGTAGTCCCAGCTATTTGGGAGGCTGAGGCGGAAGGATTGCTTGAGCCCAGGAGTTCAAGGTTGTTGTGAGCTACGATCGCACTACTGCACTCCAGCCTGGGCAACAGAGCAAGACCCTGTCACTGAAAATAAATAAATAAATAAATAAATAATATTTGCTTTGTGCAGAAAACTTGGAAAACAAGACAAAAAGGAATTCTAAAGATCTCGGTTATAATCCTATCACCCAAAGATGACCGCTGTTAACTCTCCATGGTACTATAATTCTCATTAACCCATAGGAGAGGAACTTTCTTTCATGTCAGTGCATATTCCTCTATATGATTTTGAATGGCTACAGAGTGTTCGTTCATATAAGCATACCATAATTTATTGATGCCACACAGGATTACTGAATTTTAACAATGATAAGGTTTGTATTGATGACATTTCTTAAGATACGCTCTTAGCTCTGGAACTTCTGGATCAAAGAGGGCGTGTAGCTTCAAGGCCTCTGAGACATTTATCAAGTTGCCATCCAGGGTCAGCCTCCTAGAATTTAACATCACATCTGAAACCAAAATCTAACTTCAGGAGCCCAGAGCATTCACTGTTCCAGAAAGAGTGTGATGGTAAGTGGTGATCCTTGGTGTTCGGGGAACGTTACAGGGCATCCCAGCTGGAGGTAGTCAAAGCTATCAGAATGGTTTTTGATAAATTCTTTACCTTGTAGATGATTTAGGCTGGAGTGCCTCCAGGAAAGCAGGAAGCAAGACATGTTTTTAACCTGGTAAGTATTTAGTCAATAGAGCATTACCAAGTGTTCAGGAGATTAAGACAGACAGGATTATTTTAATGTATCTTCATCACCCAAACCACATCACTTGTCATGATTAATATCACCCCTGGATTATTTTTCCTGTTCCCACATTCTGTCCACAGTTTGTGCCCACAGATACTTTGCCCTGTCCTCTCCTGCATGTCTTATAAGGTGGAGCTGGGTCCTCTGAGGTCACAGAGCAGTGATAACTACATCCAGTGGGTGTTAGAAAAAACCCTGGCTCCTCTCAGATATGAGATGTGGTTTAAGGACTCAATACACTGACTTGGGGAAGACTTGAGCTTTTTTCTTTGGAATTGAAACATTTTCCATATTATCCCTTCAGTCATTGGGTTCATATAGAGTTCTGGCAACAACTCAAGGGATATGAAAAGCAGATTTTACAAGAGTATGATTGCACAGCAAAAGTCAGTTTTGGGTTAATTTTGGAAAGAGAAGCTTTGATCTTACTGTGTGCCTAGTAGACGGTGTCCCGTCAGTCACACGCAAAGGAAGAACATCAGCAGAGAATCCCATAAAGTTAGCACCTAATGTAACTAGCGTGACTGGAAGTTGAGGCAGAGACAAGGGCTGCCCAAGGTCATGGTCATGGTAAGAGATGGGTGTAAGCTGTCTTTCTAACTACTGGCTCAGTGATCATTTTAAAAGAGGGTGACTTAACTACAGAAGTAAAATGTGACTGTCTTAGTTGTTAGAGAGCAAGAAAACACTCAACTGCATAAGGGGAACCAGCAGCAGGGCTCCTTCTAGAGGCGGGAGTCTCTTGGGAAGAAACAATTTCCTGCCATGTGTTCCCTTGTGTGCTTGGCCAGGGTGACACAGATCATGGAGGGTGAAATCAGACCTCATTCTTTTCTCTGATTCATCCTTCTGCAAGCAAACACCTCTCAGGAGAAGGAGACAAATTGTTGACTTGAAACCCAGTTTTCCTGCCCTGGCAGTAAACTGCGCAGAGCAGGGTAGGGTGGACATAATCCTGGGGCCTCTCTGTATTGAATGTTCTCATCACCCTGACATCCTTGCAGTTTCCCTTTAGTGCACATGTGTCATGCTGCGAGTGCAAATGATTATCTTGAGAGTTCTGTTTTTCCTACTTGTCCCCGCCTTCCATGTGTGTCTGGGGCCCACGGATGTTCAATGGGACAGGGGCTAAAAGTGGCCGCCAGGGTACAGAATTGCTCACCTGCGTAGCACCTTCCCTCCACCCTCCATGCTCTGATGGATGGAACATCTCATGGGTTTTTGGTCCATCACACTCTATTTTTTTGTTCCAGGGATAAACACATGGAGAAAACTTGAGGTTGGGAGGATCCCCTTACTGCAGATAAAACACCCAAGGCAGAGGTAATCAATACCTCATTCTTTAATAGCTCCCAGTGGGACCCCTGGGCATGCCAGACAAAACAGTAAAGACCATAATTATGCTGATAGAAGTAACTTGCAGGGTCAGATGCCTCCTGCCTGTCCATCTCTTAACCATATGATCTTTTACTTCACGTGGCAATGAAATAAAATATTTTGAGGCTGGCATTTCAATCGGTCCAAGTTACAAATACAGCTGAAAATTTTCTAAGCCATGATTTCCCCAGCTGAAAGTGACGGTTAATAATTTTGCCTCACCTCTCAAACCCTATCACCACTTGCTTCTCAGGGACGTAGTGACAAGAGATATTTGCGATATTTGCAGTGTTTTCCAAACTTTTCTTGGAAGCTTGTCCAAATACAGACTTCCAGCCTAAACCCTGGGCTTACTGAATAAGTAATTGTAGGATGGGCCTGGGCATCTGTAGTTTTATTTATTTATTTTGAGATGCAGTTTCGCTCTTGTTGCCCAGGCTGGAGTGTAGTGGCGCAATCTCACCTCACTGCAATCTCCACCTCTCAGATTCATGCCATTCTCCTGCCTCAGCCTCCCGAGTAGCTGGGATTATAGGCACCCGCCACCACATACCCAGCTAATTTCTTGTATTTTTAGTAGAGATGGGGTTTCATCATGTTGGCCAGGCTAGTCTCACACTCCTGACCTCAGGTGATTCACCTGCCTTGGCCTCCCGAAGTACTGGGATTATGGGTGTAAGCCAGCGTGCCAGCTGGGCTTTCGTAGTTTTATAAGGCTCCCAGCTGATTCTTATGATTGGGTGATCATTGGCAAGTTTGGGAAACGTTAAGTTAATCACCTTTAATGTTTCAGAAGATGTCAAGCTCTGAACATTTAAAGGAGCATTTATTGCCATTCTTATTGCAGGCCAGGGTTTCCAGTTTAGCTAATAAAAATATAGGATGTCCACTTAAATTTGTATCTCAGATAAACAAGGAATTTTTTTTTGATATCCCATGCAATATTTGGTATATATAAAAAATTTGTTTTTATCTGGTGACGCTGTCGAATGCTTTGCACCCCATTTATTTTATTCTATGGGAGAACTATGAGAAAAGTCTAATCCTTAGAGGAAGAAAGTGTGCCAATGGTAGAAGTGTGCGCATCTTAGATTCCCCTCCGCGGGCTACTGGGCTCCTCATTCTTTTCCCATGGCCACTACTCGCCTGCTTGCCAGGAAGAGGAAGCAGCTGGCTCTTCATCATGCCGACAAAAAATGCCGCTGTTACTGAAGAAGACAAAGAAACCACTTTTAAAGATAAAAAAGAGATTTTGAAGCATTAGTTCGCATTCTGCTTGTTCAGATCTCATGAGATAGTGAAGCAGGTATGCCATTCATTTGCCAATGTATTTGCTGATTTCAAAATAATTTAAGTATTTCTAAACTATACACCAGGGGTGTCCAATCTTTGGGCTTCCCTGGGCCATATTGGAAGAAGAATTGTCTTGGGCCATACATAAAATACACTAACACTAACAATAGCTGATAAGCAAAAAAAAAAAAGAAAAAGAAAAAGAAAAAAAATCACAAAAAAGTCTCATAATGTTTTAAGAAAGTTTACAAATTTCTTTTGGGCTGGATTCAAAGCCATCCTGGGCCACAGGTTGGACAAGCTTGCTATAAACATTTTTTTCCTCTGGCAAAATTTTCCAGGCCACTCAGTCCCATGGTGTGGATGCTGCCTCTGTCCCATGATGCCTGACACCAGATCAAGGGTTCTTCCCAGTATAGACACCTCTCAGTTGGAAAGGGTTACAATCGTCCCAATTTGGAAATCCCATCATCAATTGTAAACCAGACCTCCCCAAGGTGAGAGGAGGCGGGGGAATGCAGAACTGAATATGAAAATCCGAAGGACTGCATGGTCTAAGAATGAAATGTTTTCTAAATCAAATTAAGCTACACGGTGGAAATTGAGGAGGAAGTCCTTAAGGTGACTTTTAAATGAAAATGAAATGTCTGTTAGTAAGTTACAGAGGTGCAGTGATACCAAGTGGCAGGCTTGTGTCTCATTAATTTCAAACATAGATTTTTATGTGAGGCTATTTGATTATAATTTGATTATCTGACCCTGTAATTAAAGTTTATTGCCAATTTGGAAGCTTACATGTAAAATGAACTGATTTTCTTCAAAGCAATATACAATCTTTTGGACTCATTGACTTCTGGTTTTGCATTTAAATGGAAAAGTCAGTTATAACGTGACAAACAGGTTGGGGTTTTGATCATTAATCCTGCTAAAGCAATATTCATAAATTCAATTCTGAATCAGTTGGAATACTTTTCTTTTATTAGTTTCTGTGTTATTAAATGAGATTGTTTCTGACTAATATATTTCTGGACTCAAACTGTAGCTCCGAGCTGTTATTCAAATCAAATAACATGCCCCTTACTTGTGCCTCACACTAATAAATGCCAACTTGTGATACATTTGCAAGAGACTGTCAGCAATATTAAAGGAGGCAATAATGGCATGGAGGTCTCAAAGTGAGCTGATTTTTCTAACAGCTGATATGCGTCGTTTTTCTTAAATACACACACAGACACAAACCAGATATTCAAAGCTTTTAGTCTTAAATCCAAAAGTATGCTTTGATTCACATAAACATAATTTGCTGGCACTTTAATGACTAAGACATTGGAATTAGATAACTCATAACTTTAGGATCCTGAGTGAGAGATCCTACAGTTTGATTCTGCTCTGCCGATTTCAGAGCAGAATCAAAGTTGTAATTAGAAAGAAAAGTGCTGCTTAATTTGGGAAAGGAGATGGGTCCTTCTTTTCAATATTTGGGTGGGATGGAGAGGTTTTTTTTTTTTTTTTTTTTTTTTTGAGGCAGAGTCTTGCTCTGTTGCCCAGGCTGGAATGCAGTGGTACGATCTCAGCCCACTGCAACCTCCACCTCCCCGGTTCAAGCAATTATCCTGCCTCAGCCTCCCGAGTAGCTGAGATTACAGGCATCTGCCACCATGCCTGGCTAATTTTTCTGTATTTTTCGTAGAAACGGGGTTTTGCCCTGTTGAACAGGCTAGTCTCGAACTCCTGACCTCAAGTGATCTGCCCACCTTGGCCTCCCAAAGCGCTGGGATTACAGGCATGAACTACTGCACCTGGCACGTTGCTTTTAAGTTAGAAAAACTATTCACAGATCACCTTTGGCTTCCCAGAGCAAAAAGGGGTCTCAGAGACCCCTTTCTTTGCCCTTTTACAGATGAAGAAACGGAGGTCCAGAAAGGCGTCAGCTGCTCAGTTACACAGCAAGTCGGGGGCAACTCCCGAAGAGGAACCCTCTCTTAACACTCGCTGTACTATTTCCCTGATAATTTTCCCACCAACCAGCCCACAGCAAGCTCATAAATGTTCGTGGAAACTTCGCAGAGGCCCAGCTCCACCACTCTACCTGTCCAACCTCCAACAAATCACCTGAACACCAGGAGTCTCCGCCCTGTGGTGTGGGTCACACCTGCCCTTCCTCCCTCTTCAAGAAGTCAATGAAACGTGAACCTGATACCTAAACTTCAAGGGGCAGGTCGCTAATAATATCTTTTTTTTTTTTTTTTGAGACAGAGTCTCACTGTTGCCCAGGCTGGAGTTCAGTAGTACAGTCTCAGCTCACTGCAACCTCCACCTCCTGGGTTCAAGCGATTCTCCTGCCTCAGCCTCCCGAGTAGCTGGGATTACAGGCACCTGCCACCACACCCAGCTAATTTTTTGTATTTTTAGTAGAGAAGGGGTTTCACCATGTTAGCCAGGTTGGTCTCAAACTCCTGACCTCGTGATCCACTGGCCTTGGCCTCCCAAAGTGCTGGGATTACAGGTGTGAGCCAGCACGCCCAGCTAATATATTTTAAAATTTCAAGTGCTTTATTGAGGTATGATTGGCAGACAATACACTGTGAATATTTAAGCATGACATCTTTCCTAAGTAATCATAGTAGCATTGAAGTTTTTGTGTGTGGGGCAATGTTTCCCTGAATACCTAGATTTGAGCCTTGGAGATCATCCTCCAGACTGAAAGGCTGGTTATTCTCTCTTCCTCTGTCCTGAGAGCCGACACATTTTCCAACTCTTCTCTTGATGGATTTCCTTCTTATCACACAAACAGTATGAGCAGGAATTGTCTCTCCTGCCCCAGAAGGAAATAGTTCCAACACATTCACGACATTCCGGTCTCTGGGTTACAAGAAAATTTCGAATCCGTCCCCTGCTCACACCTCCCACCTTCCCACAACACCTGCCAAATACTCTCCGCACCCAGCCCTCCCGCTTGGATCCCGAGCTTGAGCGCCTCTGAGTGACCCAGGCAGGAAATGCGTCCCGGTGCTGTGTCAGCAGCCGCCAGGTGGGGGGCGTGGCTCACGCAGATGCGGACCTCGTGGCGCTGCCGAAGCAGGTGCTGCCCATTCTTGTTAACACCGTGAAGCAGGTGTCCCTTCTGAGCATTTCCTTCAAGATGGCCGAGCCCACTAAGGTGATCGGCACGGTCCCACCTTCTGCTCGAGCTGTCTTTCAAGGCCGGTGTTAGCCCTGCTTAGAAGTGAGACTGGCCGGGCGCGGTGGCTCAAGCCTGTAATCCTAGCACTTAGGGAGGCCGAGACGGGCGAATCGCGAGGTCAGGAGATCGAGACCATCCTGGCTAACACGGTGAAACCCCGTCTCTACTAAAAACTACAAAAAACTAGCCGGGCGAGGTGGTGGCGCCTGTAGTCCCAGCTACCTGGGAGGCTGAGGCAGGAGAATGGCATGAACCCCGGAGGCGGAGCTTGCAGTGAGCTGAGATCCGGCCACTGCACTCCAGCCTGGGCGATAGAGCTAGACTCCGTCTCAAAAAAAAAAAAAAAAGAAGTGAGACTGGGATTGCTGGTTCGTGGCTGATCTTCCTCCATCCCTCTTGCCCTGCAGGTTTATCCTATGAAGCAAGGTAAGAAGGGATTCCAGGGACAAGGCAGGGCAAAAGCTGGGGGTGGTGTGTGTGAAGGTGGAAGGGGCAGGGAGATTATGGATTTGGGATGTTGGCGAGCCTGCTTCTAGTTCAGCAGGATCCCCCACACCCCAGGGGTTTTTGTTGGATTTTGCCAGTGGAAGGTCCGACTCCACTCCTCCCTTTCAGTAGGTAACTAGAGAGTCAGGTATGGCTGGCCCGGAGGCTCTGGTGGAAACAGGCAAGGGCAGGAGGTGACTGGTCCCCCATTTGCAGAGTTTGTTCATGAAAAGCCACCTATCATGCATGGTGCCTGCTGGCAGGCAGGTGTTGACACCGTTGTGGCTGCTAATGTTGCTGCCTGGTCAGAGGCGACCTCAGACTCAGGCTGGCCACCTTTCCAGCCAACCGAATGTGTGGCAGGTATCGACCCCCACAGGTGGCTAAACGGTTGTGACATCCTTCATGCCAGGCCTGGAGGTTCCGAGGAGGCTGTCACACGTGTTGCAAGATGATGGGTCCATGCTGCAGCTTCTTGTTTTGCTGAGAGAACAGAGATGACTGGGCCTCCCAGGGTCTGAGGCAGGCTGCTCTCCGACACCCCCAGGGGAGCTCTTACAAACCAGCAGCACTCAAGCCTTTCTCTGCTATGCTGGCAAATCGCCCTTGAGTGCAGTGTCCATGACTTTGAGGCTTAGCAAATATGTACCCGCTCCCTACACACAATTCTGTCTACATCACAGAAAACTTTACATGACTATATAATCTTCCTTGGAAAAAAAGATATAACTTATGTACTAGAAAATCCACTATTTTAAAGCATACTACAATTCAGTGGGTTTTAGTATATTCAGAAGGTCGTGCCACCATCACCACTAATTAATTCCAGAATATTTTCATCACCCTCAAAATGCATCCTGCCTTTGGAATGGAGATCAGGGTCAAGGTAGACACTTCACTATAGGCATGGGTGATGATAGTGGTACTAGTAGCTATTAATATCATTGAGCGCTTACTGTATACCAGCCACTGTGCTAAATGCTTTACATATTTATGTATGCCTGTTCATGCAATATGAATACATATTTCACTCAGTTTTGTTACATACCAAATAGGTGAACAGTGTTGGTATCCTCACTTTATTAAGAACACTGAGGCACAGAGATCAAGAGAGCAGCCTGCATCCATGGGATTTGATCCCAGGAGGTGCATACTGGCTCTATAGGTCTCTCTGCTGACTTTATGGGTCTGTTCCCTGTGGAGTTTGGAAAGATCTCCCTATACCTAGAGAGGCCCATTGTAGCTGGCTTTTCTTTTCTCCAGTTCATTCTTTTTTTTTTTTTTTTTTTGAAGATTGTGATTAAAATGTATATAAGATTTATTTCAAGCGGTGATATGGTTTGATCTGTGTTCCTGCCCAAATCTCATGTCAAATTGTAATCCCCAATGTTGGAGGAGAGGCCTGGTGGGAAGTTATCGGATCTTGGGGGCTGATTTCCCTCTTGCAGCTCTTGTGATAGTGAGTGAGTTGTTACACAATCTGGTTGTTTAAAAGTGTGTAGCACCTCCACCTTCATTCTCTTCCTCCTTCCCTGGCCGTGGAGGACGTGCCTGTTTCCCCTTCGCCTTCTGCCATGATTGTAAGTTTCCTGAGGCCTCCCCAGTCATGCTTCCTGTACAGCCTGTGGAACTGTGAGTCAATTAAACCTCTTTTCTTTATAAATTACCCAGTCTCGGATAGTTCTTGATAGCAATGTGAGAATGGACCCATACAAGCACATTTACAATTTCATGTAACTATCACCACTACCCATTTCCAGAGCTTTTTCTTTATAGCAATGTAGAATGGACTCCTACAAGCACATTTACAATTTCATGTGAACTATCACTACTACCTATTTCCAGAACTTTTTCATCATTCCAAACGGAAACTCCAAACCTGTTAGACACCAACCTCTCCCAGTCCCTGCTAACCTATTCTACTTCCTCTATGAATCTACTTATTCTACATATCTTGCGTAAGTGGTATTGTACAATACTGTTCCTTTTGGGTCTGGCTTATTTCATTTAGCATAACGCTTTCAAAGTTTGCTTATTTGTAGGATTCTCAGAATTGCATTTCTTTTTATGGCTGAATAATGTTCAATTTTTGTGGCTGAATAATTGTATATGTGTATGCCATTTTGTTTATCCATTTATTTGTTGATGAACACTTGAATTTTTCCTACCGCTTGGCTACTGTGTGTGTACAGGTACTTGCCTGGGTCCCTGTTTTCAGTTCTTCTGAATATACGTAGGTGTGAAATTGCAGGGTCATAGGCTAATTCTACATTTAGCTTTTTGAGGAACCACCACATTTTCCATCACAGCTACACCATTTACGTTCCCACCAGCAATGCACCAAGGGTTCCAGTTTCTTCACATCTTTGCCAACACTTGGTATTTTTCATTTGATAATAGTCATTCTACTGGGTGTGAAGTGGCACCTCATTGTGGTTTTAATTAGCATTTCCCTAATGGCGAATGATGTTGAGAGTATAGCTGACTTATTTTCACAGGTCACAAAATGCAGATGAGGTGTGTGTTTTGGGGCACAAGGAGTTATCTGGTACGGAGGGGGGCCCATGTGGTAACGAGCAAACACATTCATCTGGGCCAAGTTTTTCTCTTTATTTGTGAATTTTCTGATCCAGTGTTCTCAGCCTTGGCTGCCTGTCAGAATCACCTGGGAAGGTTTTAAAACTGTGGAGGCCAGCTGCACCCTCACAGCGCCTGCTATGAGCTGTCCAGGTAGGGTCTCCATTTGTCCCATTGCAGGGGAGGCTCAGCTCTAATTTTTCATGAAAAAACTATGAGAGACCCTAAACCTCATGTTTTTTCATTTAAAAAATTATCTAAAACGTTTACTTATTTTAAGCATTCATTCTATAATTATTGTTTTGTAGACTTATACCCACTGAGAGACTCGAGTATCTCTGAAAATCATCTCAAAACAGCTCTTGAACTCAGGCCTGACTCCTCCTTTGCTGTACCCCTTTCCCCTTCTTTAGAACTTCAGACAAAGCTCATTAATTGAGTGCAACAGCAACCAGGACTGAGATCCCCCCTTGCTGGTGATGGTGGCTGCCCCTCCTTCACTCCCTGGCTCACTCTTGTCACACCTCGGTAAGGCTTGACCTGCTCTAGATGCCGCCAAGCCCTCTGCCAGGAGGTCAGAAGGGGCATCTGGTAAGGCTGCAGAGAGAGAGGAGCCAGAACCCACCTGGCCTCCGGGAGTTCAGTCAGGGGAAGCAAGGGTATAAATTACCTTTGCTGTAATAATTATTATATTATTATATATTATAAATTATTATATATAAATTTTTATAATGTATAAATTATTATAATGCACGCCAAACTCAACGTTTCTCAAAGTGTGGGAGGTGGACCTGTATGTAATGGGAAATTGTATTACATAGCAGGTAGACAGCATTAACACTGAGTCACCAAAGGACAAAGTTATTCCCTTTTCAATTATCTTTTAAGCCTTCAGAGAAAGCAAGGAGAAAGTCTCAGTTTGGAGCTAATAGGTCTTTAACACCTCTCTTCAATCACACCTCCTTTTTTTTAAAAAAAAGAAAAAGAAAAAAAAAGGCAAGCAAGCAGACAGACTCAAGTCTCCAGCTGTAATAGTATCATACCAGAAATTGGCAACATTGCTTTGCTTTCATGGTATTTATTTTTTTTTAGTTGGCTTCTAATCGGCTAGTCTCACTGATATTTTTTCCCCCATTTATCATTGTGATATAAAGTGTGGTGGTTCATGCCTGTAATCCCAACACTTTGGGAGGCTGAGGCAGGTGGATCACTTGAGGCCAGGACTTCAAGACCAGCCTGAGCAATATGGTGAAACCCCATCTCTATTAAAAATACAAAAAATTAACCAGACATGGTGGCACATGCCTGTAATCCCAGCTACTCGGAAGGCTGGGGTAGGATAATCCTTTGAACTCAGGAGGCCAAGGTTTCAGCGAGCTGAGATCGCATCACTGAACTCCAGCCTGGGTGACAGAGTGAGACTCTGTCTCAAAAAAAAAAAAAAAACTTACTATTATTTATATATTTTTTGAGACACAGTACTTCTCTGTCACCCAGGCTGGAACACAGTGGTGCAATCACAGCTCACTGCAGCCTCAACCTACCAGGCTCAAACAGTCTTCTCATCTCCACCTTCTCAAGTAGCTGGGACTACAAGCATGTGCCACCATCCCTGGCGTGTGTGTGTGTGTATTTTTTGTAGAGACATGGTCTCACTATGTTGCCACGCTGGTCTCAAACTCCTGGGCTCAAGTGATCCGCCCACCTTGGCCTCCGAAAGTGCTGGGATTCTAGGCGCGAGCCACTGTGCACTGTCAAAAGTTTACTTTTAAAATAAACCCATTTAAATTTGTTTTAAAAAGTGAGTTCATTTGAAGGAAGAGGATAAGCGACCAGTAGAGCAGGTGGCCAGCAGATGTGGCTTCAGGGATTGAGGGCGCTCCCAGCTTGTCGCACAAGAAGCAGTGTGTCATTAAATCACAGAATGATGACTAACAGTTTATAGATGGAAGGGACCTTAGAGATCCTAGGCACAACTTTCGCAGGTGAGGGAAACTGAGGCTCTGAAGTGTTGAGGGTCTGGGGCCGGGCTCAGTGGCTCAAGCCTGTAATCCCAGCACTTTGGGAGGCCAAGGCAGGCAGATCATCTGAGGTCAGGAGTTCAAGGCCAGCGTGGACAACACGGTAAAATCCAGTCTCCACTAAAAAAAAAAAAAAAATTAGCCAGGTGTGGTGTGGTGGTGTGCACCTGTAATCTCAGCTACTCAGGAGGCTGAGGCACAAGAATCACTTGAACCTGGGAGGCAGAGGTTGCAGTGAGCTGAGATGGTGCCACTGTACTCCAGCCTGGTCAATAGAGTGAGATTCTGTCTCCAAAAAAAATAAAAATAAATGAAGTGTTCAGAGTCTGGGGAAACATAGGTGTCAGTGGAAGAACCAGCACGGGACTCTGTGGCTGTGCGACCCTGCATTGGTCACCCCAGTCCCTGCCATCTCACTGCCTGTCACAGCTTGTGCTATGTCACGGGACACTTCTCTTTCGCCAGCTGACTCAATACAATAGTACATTTTGCTTCCAGTAATGTGAATAATGAGTAACGTGAATAACAAGTACTGTGAATGGCGTGCTTCTGTCTCTTCCACCTCGCAAAGCGCCAAGGAGGTGGTGCATTTGTGAAAAATCACAGGACTCTCCCTAGAAGTAAGACAGAGACACAGTTGTAACTTTTTTTTTTTTTTTTTTTTTGAGACAGTCTCACTCTGTTGCCCAGGCTGGAGTGCAGTGGCGTGATCTCAGCTCACTACAACCTCCACCTCCTGGGTTCAAGCGATTCTCCTGCCTCAGCCTCCCAAGTAGGCAGTTACAACTTCTACAACAGGCTGTTGTGCTGTCCTTCAAGTTTTCCTTCCAAATACACAGTAGGATTGTACTTCCCTGCTTCTGCCAAGTTCAGGAATAGTTTTGTTGGCAGCAATGGATGACTCCCACAAAGTCTGGCTTTTGTTCCTTGGCATAACGCATCTGAAATTCACCCATGTTTTTGCATGTACCCATAGTTCATTTTCATTACTGAGTAGTATGCCTTTAAAAGGGTGTACAGAGTTTGCCTACCCATCCACCAGGCAAGGAACATTTGAGTTTTTCCCTGTCTTTTGGCAATGAAGAAAAAAGCCACTATGCAATATTTTACTTCAAATTTCTCTAACATAAAACTGACATGTCTCACTGTGATTCTGGAGGCCTTGTGTGATCTGACCACACGCACCTGTTCTCAGGCCACCCCTCCCCCTCGACTCACTCTGAATAGGCCAGGTACTCCCCTTCCTAAGGCCTTGGGACTACCTGGTCCTTCCCACAGCTGGCCCTCAGATCCCATAGCTCCTCCCCAGGGCCTCTGTGACATCTCTACCCAAAGCCACCCTCTCCCATCCAAAGTGCTACCTGTCCGTTTTTACCCTGTGTATTTCCTTCACAGCACCTATCATTATCTGGAATTTTTTTTCCCTCTTGTACAGGTCTTATCTGTCTTGCCAAAACCTAACATGTATTCTGGAACTTAATACAAATGAGTCAATAAGATTGGGGAAGTAACAAAGGTTCAACTTATATGTGTCTTCAGCACCAGGTTACAAAGTCTGCACTGTGCGTAGGAAATAGGAAAACAGTATTGAAAATGGTACTTTGGGAAAATTGTCTGTTCATTTAAAATAAGGTTTTAGTTATTGTAGGCCATAAAGCAAGGATTAGAATACATATATCTTATAGACACTGAATATCCTACCATTGTGGTTTTCAATCCTGTTAAGAGCACAGGGAAATGGCAGTTAGCATTTAAGATATATCTGACTGATTTTATCCCTTGAAATTTTGTAGAATTTAGAGACCTATTACTCCAAAAAATATAGAGCCTTGTTTACTTTCACCTCAGACTAGTATTCAAAATTAAATAGGGAATAATGTTATCGTTGTATGTATTCCTGAACAGAAGGGCATAAAATATATTGATGGGTGTGTATCTCACTTTTACTAGCAGTAATGGTAGTAGTTAAAGACACAAAGGATACACAATGCTCCGCTGTGGTGCACAGTGAGCTATACATTTACTTTAAATGATGGGCTCTTAAAATACTCTTCTGAAACAACAAGCCAAAGTGATAACGTTTTATAAAAAGATGGGCACACCAGAAATCACCTAATTTGTCTCTCAGGTTTCTGCATGTTTGCAGATTTGTAAAAGAACACACAAGAAGTGTTTTGGCCTTATTGTTGTGGCATGGTTGAGACACCAAATTTAATACTAATCCCTGGAACCCATTAGAGCAAGCTCGTCCAACCTTTGGCCCACGGGCTGCATGTGGCCTAGGACAGCTTTGAATGAGGCCTAACTTTCTTAAAACATGAGATTTCTGGGGAATTTTTTTAAAGCTCATCAGCTATCTATAGTGTTAGTGTATTTTTTATGTGTGAGCCAAGATAATTCTTCTTCCGATGTGGTCCAGGGAAGCCAAAAAATTAGACACCCCAGCATTAGAGAAATACTTTAAAGGAATATAGGAGATTTGCCACTTCTCCCACTTAAGTTCACATTCATTTATTCTTTTTTTTTTTTTTTTTTTTTTGAGATGTAGTCTCGCTCTTGTCACCCAGGCTGGAGTGCAATGGCGTGATCTCTGCTCATTGCAACATGTGCCTCCTGGGTTCAAGTGATTTTCCTACCTCAGCCTCCTGAGTAGCTAGGATTACAGGCACCCACCACCCACACCTAGCTGATTTTTGTATTTTTAGTAGAGATGAGTTTGGCCATGTTGGCCAGCCTGGTCTTTAACTCCTGACCTCAGGTGATCTGCCCGCCTCAACCTCCCAAAGTGCTGGGATTACAGGCATGAGCGACTACACCCATCCCACATTCGTTTATTCTACACAACTTCAATACCAAATGCCTCAGATGCTCTGTTAGGACTGAGGGTGAGGATGAGTTAAGCAGACACATTCTCTACCCTCCTAAAACTGACCCTCTAGAGGGGAGGGGAGGTGGCAAAAAGTGATTGCAAGAACAACCTGGCTTAGTCCTGGTGGAAGGAACCTCTGAGCCACTTAACTCGGCTTTTGCACAATCGCACATAGATTTGCTCGTTAAAGCCAAGTGTGGCTCATGGCATTGGCAACAGGATGGACAGCGGAGGCTTCTCAGATGCAGATCAGTATAGCTCTGAGCACCTCTTGAGAAACTGTAGCTCAGTGTCCATACACAGTGTCCATCGCTACCCTGAGAAACTTCGCCACTGGTGAAGCGAGGAGGGTCCCATAGATGGGGGGTCAGCCTAACAGCCTCTTATACCATTAGCATAGAACAAGAGATGTTGTTTGAAATAATATATTAATTCCTTTTTTCTTTGGCCTTTCTGAAAACGAGCCTCTCCCCAGTTGGCCAGAGGCATTGGTCATCTTCAAGGAGTGGAAGGGGTCACGCTTGTTTACAGTGGAAATGCAAGAGAAAGAATTATGCTCAGGTTTTGACATTCATAAGCGGACTTTGCATGGCAAACCAGACTTGAAGATTTCCTTTTTTTTCTTCTTTTTTTTCTTTTTTTAAGAAAAATATCCTCAGCAAGTCAAGAGCTAGGCTAGGGAGCCTCCGTGCTTGGAGATCTCCCATGTGGAGAAGACAACCCTGTGTTCCGTGGGATATGCAGCCTGTCGCTCTGTGATAGACTATCATGCAGAAGAGTGGCTGCCACATATTTTTTCCATGACCCACAGCAGGACATTCGTGTGTGCACACAGCACATACACAAAACAAATTTTAGAAAACAATTCTTAGCCTTATTTGTGACAATTTATCATTTTTAAAATTCTTTTAAAATTTGTATTAATGCTGGTCATAACCCCTTGACTTCAGTCCCTCTCCCAGGAATGGGTCATGACTGGTAGCATGAAAACATTGAAAATCATTGACCTTGGCAGATGCAGGAGGAGGAAGGTGGGAGAGACAGATGGATGAGAGGTGAAGTTGGACGTGTGTCCTGACCTCTCTCCTTCACATCTTGGCGGGGAAAGGGAAAGGTGTAAGATAAAGGAATAAGAGGAGGCTAAAGGAAGAGGTTATCTCTGCCCTAACTCCCCTTGAGAACCTGGAAATAGATCCCCTGCTCGCTCTTCATCCACCTGGATAAGCAAAGTAGTGTGGGTGGTCGTGGTCCAGCAGAGGAGCTGCATGGGATTTCTGAGCAGCCTTCTGCTCCCTGGAGGTGTGGACACAACCCAGGCACTTCCCCCCTCAGCATGGGCCAGGTGACTCCACAGCAGATGAGGGAGGCCTAACGAGGCCAGAAGGCTAGGGGAGGGCGAGGCTGAGCCAGGCCCAGAGAGTGACCAGGCCGAGGGAGACCAGAGCCTGAGTTCACCCGTTTAGGATGCCAGCAAGGTCAGCAGTAATCAGCAGACAAGGACACCTTCCATAAGACCCAGGCATTTTCAGCAACACCCCCACGTCCCACCCCATTTACTCCAGCACTGCCTTAGAGAGGAGCTTGGAAGCCAGAGTACCCGAATTCTTTCCCCAAAAGAGGTAGAAAATCACCTAGAGAAGTTGTTAGCATTATTGTATAGGCTGAAGTGAGTTCAGCCTTCTTCTTCCCTCTTGTTTTGCACCAAATTGGCTTTCATAAAGACTCAGTCAGTTCTAGATAAAATAGCCAGGTGTCTGTGCCCTGAGTCAGCCAGTGGGGTGCTGTTAAAATGTTTTAAAATGAGCTGTTGGGGAGGAGTCCTGATTTATAGTGCTTGCCAATTTCCATGGTGTAACTACACCCACAATGGCCAGTTTCCATGGTGTAACTACTCCCACCAATTTCAAGCTACTGTAGAGGTCACTGGATGTAGAGTTATCTTAAATGAGGCACAGTGGGCTCTGAGCCTGGACAAGCTGACTCTAGCCACCAGGCTCCCTGGCCACCCAGTCTCAGTAGGCAAGACCTCTGAATCTGCCCATGAGTCTGAGGGCCAGATCAACTTTCCAGCATAAATATTCCTTTCTCTCACACTGGTTTCACTTACTCTATGGAAATGGTTGTCTGCTTTGCGTGAACAGAACCTCAATGTGGACGAGCAGACTGCCCTTGTCTCCATTTTCTTCTTTAAGCCCCTCTTCCAGGAAAATTCTCAGGGTCTGTCCACCCACCCAGGACAATCTTTTGTGTGAGCCAGCCCGACTGACAGAATGGGAGCAAACCACCCCCTGAAGGGAGCTCCAGAGGTCATCGTGGCCAGCCCCCTGCCTCCAGGCAGGTCTCCCCCTAAATCATCCTAGACAGAGCCTTCCTCACGCTGGGCCCTTTGCTCGGAGCACCCTGAGCAGCTGAGTAAAGTTTTGTGCTGACTCCGTGGAGCTCTGACGATGGCAGACACTCCTCCAGCTCATAAGGGAATCATTAGTGAGACGTAGCCCTGTACGAGGGCCTGAAGGCCTGTGGCAGTTAATCACCTTTCCTCGCTCGGCAGCACCAGCTGTCTCAAATGCAGCCATCCTTGAGGTAGCCCTTTAATTGTCCCCGGAGAAGGCAGGTGGGTGAAGGGCCACCTGTGCTAGCGTTAGCCAGCAATCCTTCCAAATTAAAAAAAAAAAAATTAGAGTATTCAAATATTTCTTCCTTACTTTCTAGAGTCTGTTATTGGTATAAAGGTTGAAGCTCAGGCAGCTTAACTGTTATGTGGAATGACCTTTAGTTTTAATATTAATATATTATCGTAAAGTCTATGTGAATCATGAATGCAATTTTGGTATTCATATAAAATGCCACGCGCTGAACCCATTGCAACTTTTTTTTCCCCTCTTGTCTTCCAGTAGGCTGCAAACTGGGTGAATTAATATGCGTCATATTCCTCTCCCCTTTATTTACTTAGAGAGGGTGGCCAGGCAACTTTATCAAGAGTAACATTATCAAGAGCTTTGCTGCAAGCTTCTTTATCATATTCACATCCGCGTCTGCTCGACACTTGTCAGTGTCAATCAAATCGCAATAATACGCAGATGATTTGCTCATTTGGTTTAATAAAATCTTTCTGCTTATTTGCGCTGCCTCCATTACACCACATAATTGCTGCGCCGCGGAGGTGAGAGGCAGCCAGTTGCCTCGGGGATGAGAGGAGCCGATTGCTATATGAAGGATTTGTTTCTTTGCCTCTGTCTCTCCCCAGTCACTCATATTCCTAAAATTAATATTGTATTTGAATCCAGCCTTGCTATTCTTATGCAGGCTAACATTGTTATTACTTATTATTTGGATGTGAAGTCATTTATTTTTAGTTTTATGTCCAAGCTGTCAAGCTAAATTTCATTGTGAACTGCCACATACAATTTTTAACTGCCATTTAAAACGAGATTCAAACTCGAAATTATGGAGTGAGCTTGTTCAAAGAGCCGTCCTGACAGGAAGTGCAGCAAGAAGCCCCAGTTTCCCTGGAAATCAAAGGGGCTCCCAGTGATGATTTTTGTGGAATGCAAAGCGCACAGCCTTAAGTACTTCACAGTCACCTTGATGGTGGCCAGACACCCGGGTTGGCGTTCAGAGAGAGGGGCGTGCAGGTGGCTGCAGAGCCCAGGACTGTGCTCAGAGCCCACTCGGCAGCTGCACTCGAGCGTAGCCTGCTTCTTGGGAACTGTCAATTGCCAGTCAGGAGGGTGGAGACCCATGTGGCCCACCCCCATGGTGTGCTAAGGCAAGCTTGCAGACAGGATGCCAGCCTGCAGGGACAGGAGGGGCCAGCCAGCTGGAAGCTGTAGGGTGACTTGATCTGGAGCCCTGGGGCTGCTGTGTAACCCTTCAGGAGGAAGGGCAATGCCAGGGCGTGGCTGGGGAGAAGCCACAGT
Organism: Trachypithecus francoisi; assembly: GCF_009764315.1. Lineage (NCBI taxonomy): Eukaryota > Metazoa > Chordata > Mammalia > Primates > Cercopithecidae > Trachypithecus > Trachypithecus francoisi. Next base: position 93,897,071 of record NW_022681455.1, on the reverse strand, counting down.
CTACCTTAAAGTGGCTAAGGGTTATGCTTTGGTATTCGTAGATGGAGGGCTCTTCCTGGAGCATGGCCAAACATTCAGAAGGAGGGAGCGGCACCCAAGACCTTGTCTCACCAGCTCAGCTAGAGACTGGTCACATTGGGGTACCATACTCCTGTCCAGTGTAACATTCAGGTAGGAACAAACTTTCTACCTATTGCAGCCTCTCACTAAGCCCCTGTGGTTAGTGCTTCCCGTGAATCCGCTTATTGAACATCCATAAAGACAACTGTCTCAGGTAAGTGTCATTCTTGTCCTGCTGATGAAAAGTGAAGATGTTGAGATTTAAGGAGACTGAGGTGATGAAGGCTCTGGAAGCGGCTGGTCAAGGCTGTAAGGGGACACAGGGAAGGGGTGTGGCCAGGAACAGGCCCCGAGAGTACAGCAATGCAGAGAAAGGCAGCAGCCACAGCAGCTTGGACTGCTGCTTGTCACCAGCAGTCTTGTCACCAGGTTGTCACTGAGGATCTAGCCTTGCTTTGCCTTCCAAGAAGGTCCAGTATTCAAGGAAGCCAGTGACAGACCATCCTCAAGAGAATGCGTGTCATCACCCCTGTCAGTAGCACTTTAACATTTGCAGCCAAGCCCTGGGACTCCAAAATGCTTCCTATGTACTTTGTTCAAAGGCGTCAGTGCTCAAAAATCGACAGAGGATCCCTGAGTCCTGTGTCCTGACCCTCATCAGTCTCTACCAAGCTCGGCTGTTTCTGATCAAACCCACGGCTGCAGTGGTTATGCCGCCACAGGTCCTCAGGTTTGTTTGGTGGTGGTGGCGGTGGTTTTTGAGACAGAGTCTTACCCTGTCACAAGGCTGGAGTTGCAGTGGTGTGATCTCAGCTCATGGCAGCCTTCAATTCCTGGGTTCAAGTGATTCTCCTTCCTCAGCCTCCTGAGTAGCTGGAATTAAAGGTTCACACCACCACACCTGGCTAATTTTTGTATTTTTAGTAGAGACAAGGTTTCGCCATGTTGGCCAGGCTGGTCTCAAGTTCCTGAGCTTGGATGATACGCCCATCTTGGCCTCCCAAAGTGCTGGGATTACAGACGTGAGCCACCACGCCCGGCCAGGCCCTCAGATTTTAAGGCACATGCAAGGCAAGACAGGAATACTCAAGTCCCTCCTCTTCCTCCTCTTGACTGATTTCTGTTCCTCCCATCTCTAGTATTAAAAAGGGCTTAATTCTAAGCACGCACATGTTATCTTGGGTGCTGACATGAGTTTATAAAATAGAGCATGCACGCAGGGGCTGTGGAAGGTTGAGATGAGGCCTTCTTGGCTGTTTGGCTGGGAGAGGGTGTTGGGGATTCTTTGTTCTTCCATCCCTTCCTTGCTTTGGTACAGCTGAAGAGGCTGTTGATCCATCCAAGGGTTGTGGAATCCCAGAGTTGGAGCTGAATCTTGGTCAGGGAGAGAGTTCTTTCTGAAAGCTTCTAGTCCAGGCCCTCCCTGCACCTGAGCGTGTCTCAGGCTGTGGTTTCCAGTGGGCGTACCACGCCACATGGTGTTTTGTGAATCATCCACGGGTGTGCCATGAACTTCGACATTTTTAAACAGCTTTATTGAGATATAATTCCCATACCACACAATTCTTTTTTTTTTTTTTTTTTTTTTTGAGATGGGATCTCATTCTATCACCCAGGCTGGAGTGCAGTGGTGTGATCTCAGCTCATTGCAACCTCCACCTCCTTGATTCAAGCAATTCTCCTGCCTCAGCCTCTCCAGTTGCTGGGATTACAGGCATATGCCACCACCTCCAGCTAATTTTTGTATTTTTAGTAGAGACGAGGTTTTGCCATCTTGCCCAGGCTTGTCTCAAACTCCTGGCTTCAAGTGACCCACCCTCCTCAGCCTCCCAAAGTCCTGGGATTACAGGCATGACCTACCGTGCCTGGCCAATTCTCCTATTTACAGTGTACAATGCATGAATTTTTGTATATTCACAGAGTAGTGTAACCATCACCACAGTCAATTTTAGAACATTTTCATGACCTCAAAAAGAAATCGCTTACCTGTAGCTGACTACTATCCCCATAGGCCCCCACCTAGCCATAAACAACCACTAATTGACTTTCTGTTTCTATAGACTTGCCCACTCTGGACATTTCAGAGAAAGAGAGTCATGATAGGTGGTCTTATCACTTAGCGTGACATTTTCAGGGTTCATCCACGTGTAGCCTGTATCAGAATCTCATTCCTTTCTATGGCCAAATAATATTCCACTGTAGAAATACTGTTGGTCCTTGAACAACGTGGGTTTGAACTGTGAGGGTCCACTCATACGCAGATATGTTTCAACCAAATCAAAAATACAGGATTTGTGAGATGTGAAAGCTGTATATATGGAGGGCTAACTTTTCTTATGGGTTCCTCAGGGCCAACTGTAGGACTCGAGTATGCACGGATTTGGGTAAACGTGGGGTTCCTGGACCCTAAGCCCTCACTTATACCAAGGCATGACTGTCTATCACGCTTTGTTGAGCCGCTCATCTGTTCATGGGTATTTAGGTGCTTCCCAGCTTTGGCTCTTGTGAATAGGGCTGCTGTGAACACTCGGTACATGTTTCTGTTTGAACACCTGTCGTCAATTCTGGATATATGCCCAGGAGTGGAATTGCTGGGTCAGTGCCGCTAACTTCTGATCAGTATTTAAAACTAATTTTTGCCACAATGGCTTATGTCAGTGGTTGCCTTCCCTCCCCATTCAAGTTCCCCCCAAGGTGAATTCCACTGGGACAGACATTGAGTCAACTGCGTACATTTTACTGAAGATTTTGTATGAAGAGCAAGGGAGGGATCGATACTGAACACCCTGCAGTTCTCAGTGAATAAAAATCTCCATTTCACCTGCCTCATTCTCAGTCTCTCTTCCCTCCTGCATCCCCAACCCATCGTCCACCTGCCTCCCAATCTTCTCCCCAGGTTTTATTCCTTTCCACAAAAGCAGTAAAACTCAGTCTGGGGCTTCCAAGCCTGACTCATTCACATTTTCTTCAAGCAGAGAAAAGGCCATTGAAGGCCATGCAACAAACAGGGTGGTCCTGAGCTCCATGAACAAGATTCTCCTGGGATCCACTCTCCTTAGAAAAGTTTGGGAGAGGCCGGGCGCAGTGGTTCATACTTGCAATCCCAGCACTTTGGGAGGCCGAGGCGGGTGGATCACCTAAGGTCAGGAGTTCGAGACCAACCTGGCCAATATGGTGAAACCCCGTCCCTACTAAAAATACAAAAATTAGCCAGGCGTGGTTGTGGGTGCCTATAGTCCCAGCTACTCAGGAGGCTGAGGCAGGAGAATGGCTAGAACCCAGGAAGTGGAGGTTGCAGTGAACCGAGACCACACCACTGCACTCCAGCCTCAGTGACAGAGCGAGACTACATCTCAAAGAAAAAAAAAAAAACCTATGAAATATGATAAAATAGAATTTTTCCTACCAAGTTATACTGCAGAAAAACTCTATCACTGGACATCTCCTCTTTACCCAGTCAGAAGGTCTCAGCTTTCTGGTCAAGGTCTATAAAGATGCCACAGACTAAAGACCTTGAAGATGTACATCGTTTATTAAACTCTCAGTGTTGAAAATTTTTCTAACTTCACATAACAAAATTTTGTGGATACGTAGTAGGTATATACATGTTGAGAATGTTTAAGTCTTCTGCTTTGAAAAGCTAGGAGCCATTTAATTGTCTATTTATTATTGAGATACCATATCACTGTGTCCGCCAGGCTAAAATGCAGTGGCATGATCTCAGTTCACTGCAACCTCTGCTTCCCGGGTTCAAGTGATTCTCGTGCCTCAGTCTCTTGAGTAGCTGGGATTACAGGCATGTACCACCACACCCAGCTAATTTTTGTATTTTTTGTAGAGATGGGGTTTTGGCGTGTTGGCTAGGTTGGTCTCAAAATCCTGACCTCAAGTGATCTGCCTGCCTCAGCCTCCCAAAGTGCTGGGATCACAGGTGTGAGCCACCATGCTTGGCCTCTTTATTGTTTATGAAATGGAGTCTAGCTCTGTCACCCAGGCTAGAGTGCAGTGGCACAATCACAGCTCACTGCAGTCTCGGCTGCCTGGGCTCAAGTGTTCCTCCCACCTCCTGAGGAACTGGTACCACTGGCATGCGCTGCCACATGCAGCTAACTTTTAAAAAATGATTTACAGAGACAGAGTCTTGGTATGCTGCCCAGGCTAGCCTCAGACTCCTGGCTCAAGCAGTTCTCTCATCTTAGCCTCCTGAAGCTTTGGGATTACGGGCATGAGCCATGGTGCCCAGCCATCCCATTTTTAAAAAAAACTCCAGATTCCCAGTTTCCCTGGAAAAACCAAAGACTTTTAATGACTGTAAAACACATCTATGCCTGGTACCCACTGGCCAGAGCTGAGCAGTGGCCATCCCTCGGGCTGGGCCCGTACCTTCCCTCGCCAGGCCTGAGTCCCTCATTTCTGTGCCCTGTCTAGCCTCCATGGGCATCCAGACATCTGGTCCATGCTCCAGGGTAACTTCAGAGCAGACATTAGGACTCTGCCTGGGAAGTGCCGTCAGGTTGGTAGCCCATGCATGGGTGTGATGCCCAGGCCTGCAGTGTACACCTGTCAGAGAAGCCCCTGAGGGCTGTCCATGGTGCAGCACAGACACAGGCAGGCTGGCAGCCACCGACCAGGAGCCGAGCAGAGGACTCACTCATTCCACACATAGTCATTCAGCACCCACTAGGTGCATTGTTCCAGATGCTAGGACAGCTGTGAGCATTCCTGTTCTCATGGAGTGCCCTTTCCAGGTAATATACACAATAAGTAAAGCACATGGCTTGCTGCATGGCAAGAAAGGCTAGGGAACAGCGGGAGATGGAGTGTTGGCATGAGGTAGGCAGAGAGAAGGAGGCCGAGGGCGGGAGGCTCGCAGCTGTAGATACAGGGGATGAGGAAGACCTCTCGGAGAAGGTGCTGTTTGAGTAAAGGCCTGAAGGAAGTGGGGAGGCAAGCGATGTAGTTGTCTGGAAGAATTTCAGGCAGAGGGAATGGCAAGTGCAAATGCCCTGTGCTCGGTGCACCGGAGGCAGAGCCAGAAGGGACTGGGACTGTGGCCGCCACTGCAGGAGCCCGGGAGGAGAGTGGCAGGAGACGAGGGCAAGGGAGGAGGAAACTTGGACAGGGCCTGATGGCACAGCACAAGCACTCTGGACTTTGAGATAGGAAAGCTCTGGGAGCCTAACAGAAGAGTGGCCTGAGTTAGGCTTTAACCAGATTGGATCACGGTGGCTGGGTTTGGGGGAAGAATGTGGAGAAGTCAATCCACAGGCTCTAACAGTCATCCAGGTGAGCAGAGGGAGTGGGGAGGAGGGATAGCTGCAGGCAAGGTGGCGGGAAGTGACTGGATTCTGGATACAGACAAAAATGGGGCTCCTGCATCTGCTGACATGTGCCGTGTGGGACACGAGATGAGAGGATTACCGTAGGGTTATGAACCCGAACAGCTGGAAGCGTAGCATTGCCGTTTACAAAACGGGAGGCCCGTAGGGGTGAGGTACACTGCGGCAGGGGGACGTATTGGCTTTGAGATGACCAAATTCGAGTGAAGATGAGGAGGCGGCACTGGTTACAGGAGCCTGGAGTTCAGGAGTCAGAAGATCAGGAGAGGGGTCCTGGCTGGAGCCCAGGGTGTGTCATCAAGCAGGTGACCGTAGGTGAGGTGTCAGGCTGAGCCCTAAGCTCGCCAACGTTCAGAAGCCAAGGACAGTTGGAGACACCAGGAGGTCAGCGAAGAGAGCAGCGGGTCAGTTAGGAGTTGTTCCTCTCGAGTTTATCTTCCATAGGGAAGAAAGTAGGTAAAAAAGTTTCGGGGCTGGGCGTGATGGCTTATGCCTGCAATCCCAACACTTTGGGAGGCTGAGGTGGGAGGATTGCTTGAGCCCAGAAGTTCAAGACCAGCCTGGGCAACATGGCAAAACCCCATCTCTACAATAAATAGAAAAATTAGCCAGGCATGGTGGCATGCACCCGTAATTCCAGCTACTCGGGAGGCTGAGGTGGAAGAATCCCTTGAACCCGGGAGGCAGAGGTTGCAGTGAGCTGAGATCACGCCACTGCACTCCAGCCTGGGTGACAGAGCGAGATCCTGACTTCTTTATATAACTAAACTAAAATAAAGAATTTTCTGTCTCCCAAGGGATTTTGGCACCCTAGATTGGGGCCAAGTCTATAGCTGTAAAATATTTGTTTGTTTGTTTGTTTTGTTGTTGTTGTTGTTGCTTTTTTTGAGATAGTCTTTCTCTGTCACCCAGGCTGGTGTGCAGTGGCACAATCTTGGCTCACTGCAGCCTCTGCCTCCTGGGTTCAGGTAATTCTCCTGCCTCAGCCTCCTGAGTAGCTGGGATTACAGGTGCCCACCGTCATGCCCAGCTAATTTTTGTATTTTTAGTAGAGACGGGGTTTTGCCCTGTTGGCCAGGATGGTCTTGAATGGCTGGCCTCAAGTGATTAACCCGTCTCAGCCTCCCAAAGTGCTGGGATTACAGGCGTAAGCCACCATGCCTGGCCTAGCTTTAAATGTTTTAATATAATTTTTGGATAGGAGATATACTCACCATAGGGTTCACGTTCAAAAAGCACAGCAAACAGTCTTCCCCTCACCCTTGCTCCTCAGCCCCCTGACCTCTTGCCCAGAGTCAGGCAGGTCCCCAATTTCTTATAGTCTTCCAGAAGTGTTCTTGGCGTATGCTGTGTATGTTTTGTTAAAGACAGTGCTATTCCACTTAAAAGGTTATAGTATATAAGGCTGTACACAGTGGCTCATGCCTGTAACCCTAGTACTTTGGGAGGCCGAGGCGAGAGGATTGCTTGAGTCCAGGAGATCAAGACCAGCCCCGTTTCTACAAAAAATACAGAAAGTAGCTGGGTGTGGTGGTGTGTGCCTGTAGTCCCAGCTACTAGGGAGGCTGAAGTAGGAGTCGCTTGAGTCTGGGAGGTGGAGGTTGCAGTGAGCTGATGGTGTCACTGCACTCTAGCCTGGGAGACAGAGTGAGACCCTGTCTTAAGAAAAAAGAAAAAAAAAAAGGCAATATAAATCAGTTGTACCGTGTAAATGCAACTTTTTTTTTTTGGGCGGGGGATGGAGTCTCCCTCTGTCACCAGGCTGGAGTGCAGTGGTGCGATCTCAGTTCACTGCAACCTCCACCTCCCAGGTTCAAGCGATTCTTCTGCCTCAGCCTCCCAAGTAGCTGGGACTACAGGCGCATGCCATCAAGCCCAGTTAATTTTTGTATTTTTAATAGAGACGGGGTTTTGCCCTGTTGGCCAGGATGGTCTTGAATGGCTGGCCTCAAGTGATTAACCCGTCTCAGCCTCCCAAAGTGCTGGGATTACAGGCGTGTGCCACCGCGCCCAGCCTGTGAATGTAACTTTTATATGCACTGGGAAGCCAAAAAAAATGTATGTGAGTTGCTTTATCTCAGTGGGCTGGATCTAAATCCCTCAATATCTCTCAGGCATGCCTGTACAAGCATGGTGGTGTGGGGGGTGGGGGTGCGAGCACACACTCCTCCCTTTGCCCTTCATTTCACAAATGATAGCATTATACCCGCTGTTCATTTAACACATCTTGAAGACCATTGCTTGAAGATCGTGTACTAATATACAAATAAAGAACTTCCTCGTTCTCTTTTTTCTCTTTTGTGCATGTGCCATAATTTGCTTAACTAACCCCTTACCCAGGGACCTTTACGTTGCTTCCCATCTTTTGTTGCAATTAATAACCTTGCTCTTCATTTTGCACCTGTGTGAATATAAATCAGTTGGATACATTCCTAGAAGCAGAATTGTTAGGTCAAGGGGGATGGGTATTTGCATTTTCAATAGTGATCCCCAAAGGTGGCACAGTGTAAGCTCCCACAAGCCACATATAAGAGTTTCCAGCATAGTCTGTTACCAAATTCTCTTTCATCTGAGAGTTTTAAAGAATGGAATTTCACACCAGGCGCGGTGGCTCACGCCTATAATCCCAGCACTTTGGGAGGCCAGAGTGGGCGGATCACCAGGTCAGGAGATCGAGACCATCCTGGCTAACATGGTGAAACCCCGTCTCTATTAAAAATACAAAAAATTAGCTGGGCGTGGTGGCGGGCGCCTGTAGTCCCAGCTACTGGGGAGGCTGAAGCAGGAGAATGGCGTGAACCCAGGAGGCGGAGGTTGCAGTGAGCCGAGATCGCATCACTGCACTCCAGTCTGGGCAACAGAGTGAGACTCCATCTCAAAAAAAAAAAAAAAAAGGAATTTCAGTCTGCACTTCTCTTGCCATTGGTGGGGCTGCCTGTGGTTTTTGTTTTGTTTTGTTTTGTTTCTTTTTTGAGGCAGAGTCTCTGTCACCCAGGCTGGAGTGTAGTGGCGTAATCTCAGCTCACTGCAACCTTTGACTCTTGTAACCTCTGCCTCCTGGGTTCAAGTGATTCTCCTGCCCCAGCCTCCTGAGTAGCTGAGATTACAGGCGTGCACCACCATGCCTGGCTAATTTTTGTATTTTTAGTAGAGACAGGACTTTGTCATGTTGGCCAGGCTGGTCTCGAACTCCTGACCTCAGGTGACTCACCTGTCTCGGCCTTCTAAAGTGTTGGGATTACAGGCGTGAGCCACTGCACCCAGCCTGCCTGTAGTTTTTGACAGGGCACCGGGAAGTGTCACTCGACAGAGGAGTTACTGGGCTGGGTTTGCATGCAACGCCTCTTTTCATTGCTTAGCCTCTTCCAGGGCTGTTCTGGCCCCTTTCACCCAGGAGGAGCTAAGTAGAGAAACGTATTCCCTTGAGGGGTTTAGTCACTAAAAGTGGGATATTTTCTGAAATTACTGACTTAGAGGACAGAAATGGAGGCACACTGCTTACCTCAGAAGGCTGACTTCCCCATGGTCGTGTTTGAGGATCTGCACCATTTATTCATTCAGTTCAGCAACTATTGATGGAGAGTTTAGTGTGTACCAGGGACGGAGCTGGGCTTGGAGGAAATGAGAAATTGAAGGCCCCACGCTCAAGGAAGTTTTGTGCATGACATAAAACAATCAAGCAAGCAAATGAGGATTTTAAGGAGGGATAAAGGCCAGGTACAGTGACTCACGCCTGGAATTCCAGTGCTCTGGGAGGCTGAGGTGGAGGATGGTTTGAGGCTAGGAGTTCCAGACCAGCCTGGGCAACATAGCAAGACCCTGTCTCTACAAAAAAAAATGAAATAGTAGCCAGGTGTGGTGGTGCATGCCTGTAGTCCCAGCTACTCAGGCGACTGAAGTGGGAGTATCCTTTGAGCCCAGGAGTTCAAGTCTGCAGTGAGCCATGATTGCATCACTACACTCCAGCCTGGTCAACAGAGCAAGACCCCATATATATTATACATAAATATATAATCATATATATAAAAGGAGAGATAAGTGCTGTGAAGAAAATAAAAAGATGATGTAACAGTGACAAAAAAAAAAAAAAAAGACGGAGTCAGAGAAGACCTCTTGGGGAGGTGACGCTTTAGCTAAGGCACGAAAAAGAAGAAGACAGGCAAAGATCTGGGGAAGGAACATCCAGGCAGAGCAGACAGGCTGTCTAAGAGGGCGTCCAAGAAGCAGAAGTAAGGCTTGTGAGTTAGTTCACGGTAGGTGAAAGGGGGAGACATAACAACTGAGCGCGGAGAAGTGGCCCCAAAGGCCGCAGTGAAGAATCAGATGGTCTTTTGTTGCAGTTTGAAGCTCGGAGAAGGGACTGAGGGTGTTTGCCGACTTCTATGATGTAGCTGTTCCCATGATGACCAATTTCAAATTCCCAAAGTGTTCACTAAACTCAGAGTTAAAAAGAGATGTGTACAGACAGACATCCGTGGGTAAAAATGATGGCTCCTTTCTTCTCTGGATTGGTTTTATTGAAAGTATGCGGCTTTACACACTTAAAGGGCATTTTATAAAACAAAGCATTACAAGCTGATGAGTGGCTCCTCATACCTCTGGGTTAAGCCAGAGAGTGGTGTGCTTTGATTGCTCTTAAGACCATCTGGCTGCTCTGTAGACTTTCTTGAGCCTTTTGAATCAAAGGTACCTATCCCACCGTCACCACAGAGCCAACCACATCACTTCCTTCCGTTCCCTTCCCACATCCTGCCTGCCTTTCCTGCTAGGGTGCAAACCACAGTCTTAGGTCTTAATCTGATCTCAACAATAGACTTGATCTTTTCTTGAGGCTGATAGATTCCAGTGCCAAAAGTGACTTCTCTATAACTTCTCCTGCCATTGTGTGGAGAAAGTCCAGAGCAGGGAAGAAAACCCCTCCTGACTGTCTACGTTGTTTTGATTTCCCTCCTGCCATACATGGAGATATTGGTTCTTGTAGCGCGACCTGGGATCCTGCCCTACCTCTCTTCACTTTTGCTCCTGAATTGTCAGACGCTCGGGAAACTACTCTTATTATTAGTCAGTTGCCTCTGTACTTGGCATAGCACGCGTGGGCACAGAGAGGTCTGTTTGTTTTTCATTTCCACATCTAATTTAAAGAGGGGGTAAAAAGTGTAAACACTTTTATGATGTCTCGCCATCCTTAAAATTCTGAAATTACTTTGGTCTTTGTTGGTCAGCAAATAAATTAATTTTCACTTGAAGAAACATCATTTTTAATGGCTTTCATTGTGGCCTGGCCTCATCCCACGGTCCAATTACTGAGGTAACTATCACCAGCGAGGAGATGGTGGGAGCCGTAGATCAGAAATTGTTTACCAGGCTAGCAGGCATCGATTTATTCAAGTTATCTGACACAGCTGATCATATTTTATTTTCCCAAATCTTCCCTCTCAAATTGATTTCTCAGAAAGTTTTTAATACAGGCTTATTCACCTAGCTAATCCATTTATCTTCAGTTCCACCGGTAAAGTCAAGAAAATCTCTACAGGGATCTGTAAAAAGAAAGGCATTCTCTCTGCACCCCTTTCTCCCCTCCCCCTTACACACAAAAGTGCACACGCTGCACGCTCAGGTCCCACACTCTCCCAAGTGCAGCTAATTATCCGTGAGACTCTCAAAACTTCTCATCTTCCTGGGCCTCCATTTCTTCTGCAAAATTGGAGATTTGTACCATTTTGTCTTTAAAGTCCTTTCTAACTTGAGATCTTGTAGAATCAGAGTTTAGAGTTGGGGAGGGATGAGAAAGCTCAGTCTCCACAATTCAGTTTTAGAAGAGAAGGCTCTTCCACCAGCAATTGGACAGGTCCCAGCTAATAGCAGCAATGATGGGGGGACAAGGACTGAGACTGCATTCTTGACTACACCTCCCATCCCTGCAGCCTGGGGTTAGTTTTCTCTGTCCCAAGAGCAGAAAGATTTTAAGGCATCAAAGGCCTTTCTCTGGGGTACCCCAGCAAGTGGCTGTGCTGGAAGGTGTCTTCCTATTGTTGCTGGAGCAATGGGTTGGGTAGACAGACCCTGAAGGAGTCTTCAAATGTCTTGAAAAATAATATAAATTGACCAGGCAGGGCAGCGGCTCATGCCTGTAATCTCAGCACTTTGGAGAGGCTAAGGCAGGAGGATCACTTGAGGCCAGGAGTTGAAGACCAGCCTGGGCAACATAGACCCTATCTCTATAAATAAATTTATAAAAATTAGCCAGACACGGTGGTGTACACCTACTATAGTAGGTTCTAGCTACTCAGGAGGCTGAGATGGGAGGATTGCTTAGCCCAGAAGGCCAAGGCTGCAGTGAGCCATGATCATGCCACTGCACTCTAACCTAGATGACAAAGTGAGATCCTGTCTCAAAAAAAAAAGAGAAAAGAAAATGATAATCCACAAATGAGGCAGACGGCTGCATGTGCTCTCATGAAGGGTGTGGACGTCATAGAATCTGAAGCATGAGTCCACCTCTTCTCGGCTCCTAGAGGTGTAGGTGTGCTGGGAACCGTATCAGGTACTGACAAAACGTGTATGGTGCAGCAGCAGTGCGAGGTTAACTTAGGTCTGCATCTCAGAGGTAGGCACCTGTTCCTAGAGTCCTCACCCCTCTCTAAGTCCCAGTTGCAAAGTTAAATGACTTGTTGGCCCCGTCGAATTATGCAGAAATGGTTCATGATCCTTCAGCTCATGGTTCTCTGGAACCAAAATGTGTGTCTTGTTTCATGATCTTATTTCATTTTTATTTAATTTTTTAGAGACAGGTTTTCTCTCTTTTACCCAGGCTGGAGTGTGGTGGCATGATCATGTCTCACTGAAGCCTTGACCTCCTGGGCTCAAGCGATTCCTCCCACTTCAGCCTCCCGAGTGACTGGGGCTGCAGAAACACACTCAGCTAATTTTTAGAGTTTTTTTTTTTGGAGACAGGGTCTCACTATGTTGCCCACGCTGGTCTCAAACTCCTGGGCTCAAGCAGTCCTCCCACCTCAACCTACCAAAGTGCTGGGATTACAGGCATGAGCCACCGTGCCTGTCCTCATGATCTTACTTCAGATGAGGCTGCTCTTTTGGCATGTCTCTGCCTTTTCCTCCACTATTGGATGTGCTTCCTGGGTGGATAGTTTGCAGAAGAGAAGAGACAAGCAGAGGTATTTGCTGTAATCAAAGACTCTTCACCTTGTCCCCAGGGCTGTCAAACTAAACCCAGTGTCGCCAGGAGCTTATTGTTCTGCAGACGGTTTTTGTGCTGAAACCCATCTTTCTCCAATCCCTTTGTCACGGTGTGCAGTCAGATGGCCCGTGTGTGAGCAGAGCTAAGAGCTGTGACCCGCGCAAGCAGAGGCATGCATGGCAGCTGGAGGCCTCCCCACGTCCCACAAAGGCTTTGCCAATGCGCCACAATATTCCCATTAACTCCCTGCAATATGGGCTCTGAGATGCCCCCCTCCTATCAGGTACAGGTGGCAGAACTGCACAGAAACGGCCATCAATGCACAGAAGGCCACAGCTGGTGGACAGACCCTCTATTCCTGAGTGGGCTGTTTTCTCATTGTTATAAGCTGTGTTTTAAATACTTACCCTGGCACTTTGCCCATAGGTTTGCAAAGTCCTAAATAATAATAAAATGTGGTCCTTCTCCTGAATCAATGAGACAGGTCATGGGTGCCTGTGGGCCATGCCAAGAGGATCATGGGGGAGAGTATTTTTCATAATCAAAGAGACACCTCTTGCTGGGTATGGTGGTTCACGCCTGCAATCCCAACACTTTGGGAGGCTGAGGCAGGTTGATCATTGGAGGTCAGGGGTTGGAGACCAGCCTGGCCAACATGGCGAAACCCCATCTCCACTAAAAATACAAAAATTAGCCGGGCATCTTGGCGCACACCTGTAGTCCCAGCTACTTGGGAGGCTGAGGCAGGAGAATCACTTGAACCCAGGAGGCGGAGGTTGCAGTAAGCCAAGATTGCGCCATTGCACTCCAGCCTGGGTGACAGAGCCAGATTCTGTCTCAAAAAAAAAAACCTTGGTACAATCATGCCCTGACAGCCTCTGATGTGGCCCGTCTACACTTGGATACAAACTGGGGAAACCTCCTAATCACAGTGTGGCTCTTCCTGGGGTCAGCAGATTCCTCAGGAGTGAGGACTGCACAGTGGATGCTCATCTTAATACAGGAAGAAGAAAAACAATGAGGCTTATCCGCAGCTGTAGAGGAGGCAGTCATTTCCAGCTTTCCAGTCAACAAATAGTTATGGGGCCCTATTGGTCTGTTAGGGCCACAGTAACAAAGTACCACCCGCTGGGTGTCTCACGCAACAGAAACTTATTTTCTCACAGTTCTGGAGGCTGAAAGTCCAAGATCAAGGTACTGGCAGGGTTGGTTTCCTCCCCTAAGACCTCTGTGCCTGGCTTGCAGATGGCCACTCTCTCGCTGTCTCTTCCTGTAGTCATCATTCTTTGAGTGCAGGTCCCTTGTGCCTCTTTGTGTGTCTAAATTTCCTCTTGGGTTTTGATATGGCTTAGCTGTGTCCCCACCCAAATCTCAACTTGAATTGTATCTCCCAGAATCCCCACAGGTTGTGGGAGGGACCCCGGGGAAGCAATTGAATCATGGAGACGTTTTGTTTGTTTGAGACGGAGTCTCACTCTGTCACCCAGACTGGAGTGCAGTGGCGTGATCTCGGCTCACTGCAGGCTCTGCCTCCTGGGTTCACGCCATTCTCCTGCCTCAGCCTCCAGAATAGCTGGGACTACAGGCACCCGTCACCATGCCCGACTAATTTTTTTTTGTATTTTTAGTAGAAATGGGGTTTCACTGTGTTAGCCAGGATGGTCTTGATCTCCTGACCTCATGATCCACCTACCTCAGCCTCCCAAAGGGCTGGGATTACAGGCGTGAACCACCGCGCCCGGCCATGGAGATGGTTTTTACTGTGCTATTCTCGTGATAGTGAATAAGTTTCATGAGTTATGATGGGTTTATCAGGGGTTTCTGCTTTTGCTTCCTCCTCATTTTTCTCTTGCCGCCACCATGTAAGAAGTGCCTGTCACCTCCCACCATGATTCGGAGGTCTTCCCAGCCATGTGGAGCTGTGTAAGGCCAACTAAACCTCTTTTTGTTCCTAGTTTCAGGTATGTCTTTAACAGCAGTGTGAAAACAGACTAATACAGTAAATTGGTATCAGTAGAGCGGGGCACTGCTGAACAGATACCCGAAAATGTGGAAGCAACTTTGGAACTGGGTAATAGGCAGAGGTTGGAACAGTCTGAAGGGCTCAGAAGAAGACAGGAAAATGTGGGAAAGTTTGGAACCTCCTAGAGACTTGTTGAATAGCTTTGACAAAAACGCTGATAGTGATATGAACAATAAGGTCCAGGCTGAGGTGGTTTCAGATGGAGATGAGAAACTTGTTGGGAACTGGAGTGAAGGTGACTTTTGTTGTGTTTTAGCAAAGAGACTGGCAGCATTTTGCCCCTGCCCTAGAAATTTGTGTAATTCTGAACTTGAGAGAGATGATTTAGGGTATCTGGTGGAAGAAATTTCTAAGCAGAAAAGCATTCAAGAGGTGACTTGGGTACTGTTAAAAGCATTCCATTTTAAAAGGGTAATAGAGCATAAAAGTTTGGAAAATCTGCAGCCTTACTATGCAATAAGAAAGAAAACCCCATTTCTGTGGAGAAATTCAAGCCAGCTTCAGAAATTTGCATAAGTAGCAAGAAGCCTAATGTTAATCTCCAGTCCACAGTGAAAATGTCTCCAGACCATATCAGAGAACTTCCAGACATCCCCTCCCATCACAGGCCTGGAGGCCCAGGAGTAAAAAGTGGTTTCATGAGCTGGGCCCAGGGTCCCCATGCTGTGTGCAGCCTAGGGACTTGGTGTCCTGTGTCCCAGCTGTTCCAGCCATGGTTGAAAGGAGCCAATGTACAGCTCAGGCTGTGGCTTCAGAGGGTGGAAACCCCAAGCCTTGGCAGTTTCAACATAGTGTTGAGCCTGCGAGTGCCCAGAAGTCAGGAATTGAGGTTTGGGAACCTGCACTTAGATTTCAGATGTATGGAAACGCCTGGATGCCCAGGCAAAAGTTTGCTACAGAGGAGAACCTCTGCTCAGTGGAGAACCTCTGCTAGGGTAGTGTGGAAGGGAAATGTGGGGTCAGAGCCCCCCCACAGAGTCCCTACTGGGGCACTGCCTAGTGGAACTGAGAGAAGAGGGTCACCATCCTCCAGTCCCCAGAATGATAGATTCATCAACAGCTTGCACTGTGTGCCTGGAAAAGCCACAGATACTCAATGCCAGCCCATGAAAGCAGCCAGGAGGGAGGCTGTACCCTGCAAAGCCACAGGGGCAGAGCTGCCCAAGGCCATGGGAACCCACCTCTTGCAAAGCGTGACCTGGATGTGAGACCTGGAGACAAAGGAGATCATTTTGGAGCTTTAAAATTTGACTGTCCTGCTGGATTTCAGACTTGCATGGGCCCTGTAACCGCTTTGTTTTGGCCAATTTCTCCCATTTAGAACACCTGTACTTACCTAACACCTGTACCCCCACAGTATCTAGGAAGTAACTAGCTTGCTTTTGATTTTACAGGCTCATAGGCAAGAGTGACTTGCCTTGTCTCAGATGAGACTTTGGACTGTGGACTTTTGGGTTAATGCTGAAATGAGTTAAGACTTTGGGGGACTGTTGGAAAGGCAGGATTGGTTTTGAAATGTGAGGACATGAAATTTGGAGGGGGCAGAATGATATAGTTTGGCTGTGTCCCCACCGAAATCTCAACTTGAAATGTATCTCCCAGAATTCCCACAGGTTGTGGGAGGGACCCAGGGGGAGGTAACGGAATCATGGGGACTGGTCTTTCCCATGCTGTTCTTGTGATAGTGAATAAGTTTCATGAGATCTGATGGGTTTATCAGGGTTTCTGCTTTTGCTTCCTCCTCATTTTTATCTTGCCGCTGCCGTGTGAGAAGTGCCTTTCACTTCCCACTGTGATTCTGAGGCCTTCCCAGCCATATGGAACTGTAAGTCCAATTAAATCTCTTTTTGTTCCCAGTTTCAGATATGTCTTTATCAGCAGTGTGAAAATGGACTAATATAGGTTTTTTAAATTTTGTTTTGGGAGGTGTTTTTTTGTTTGTTTGTTTGTTTGTTTTTTTAAGACACAGTCTTGCTCTGTCACCCAGGCTAGAGGGCAAGTGGCACAACAGAGCTCACTGCAGCCTCAACCTCTGTGGGCTTAGGTGATCCTCCCACCTCAACTGGGACTACAAGCATGAAGGCATGAGCCACCAGTCCTGGCTACATTTTTATTATTTTGTAGAGTCTCACTATGTTGCCCAGGCTGATCTCGAACTCCTGGCCTCAAGTGATCCCCCCATCTCGGCCTCCCAAAGTGCTGAGATTACAGGAGTGAACCACCGTGCCTGGCCCCCTCATAGGCTTTTAGTCCATGTGAGATGGGGAACCTCCAGAGGGGTCTGAGCAGAAAGTGACCTGTCCTGACCCGGGTCCAGCATGGTCACTCTGCTGGCCAAGCTGAGGGCAGATGAGAAGGATGGAGGGGAAGCAGAGCCCAGCAAGGAGTCTGGCACCCTCATGCAGGCCAAGGGGCATAGGGCACGGTGTTCAAACCAGGGTAGTAGCAGTGGAGGTGTAGGAACAATTTAGGGGTTGCCTGTTTTGTGGGGTAAACTTTGCTCCCCCCACTGCCCTCCATCCGTGCGTGACCTTGCCCTTTGCTGGAGAGCGATATTTCTGGTCAGGAAGCAATAGCAGCACACCCTCTAATCGGCTCACATTTCTAGAAGGGCTGCCTCCGACACAGGTGGCTGTGGCTGTTCCAGAAGGGAAGATAAGCTGAGGCTTAACGGGGTCACCTATCATGCCCCATGCCATGTGACTCAAGGTAGAGGCACCCCAGGAAACACTGGGGCCCATTATGAGGATGTGGACAGGTGGTTGGGGGCTGAGGGAGCTCTGCCACACTCTCTTTGGCCCCCGAGGGCTCACCACCTGGCTTCATCTGTTTTCCTGCCTAAATCCACTAATACCAACAGCCCAGTGCAACCCATGAGGCTCTATTTGGCCAGTGACTAAGTAAATATTTGTCCTGAGAAGCTGGGTCGCATGAGCCTTGGGTGATGGCCTGGCTCCTCAGTGACTTGTATCGCTAGAAATGTTGCATCTCCCCAGTGATTTCCCTGATTTCCGCCTAAACACACCTTGCTCAGAGATGCTATGTCCTCGTTTACACACCTCATCCTTAATCGCATGAGCAGATTTGGGGCTGGCCTTCAACCTAGGCCATGTTGCCACGCTCCTACATGGTGTAAGCGTGGAGCCTCGGGAAGGGGTGTGGTGATCCCCGCTTCTCACTCACAGCCCCCAGCCTCTCCCCAGTCCCTTCACCATCCCCTCATTTCCTCCGACCGTCTGTGATGGAGGACAGAATTCACCACTATGCTCTGGGCCGGTACTGGAAACTCCACCATTATTGATTGATCTCTTCGATGTAGGGCTTGAAGCCCTAATGTATGTGGAAGGGTTAAACTCATTAGCCATTTATATTTAGGGAATGAAGAGTCCAAGGTTTGCTTTGGATGTGGAGGGAGAGATGTAGTTGTAGATGGGGAGATTCTGGGGGCTAAAGGCATGCATTTCCTCAGGTGGGGCAGCCCTGCGGAATGACTTCTCACAGGAGCTTTAAGGCGTCTTACGTGGAAGGCTCAGTAAAAATGTTTTCCTTGAATCCACCCCTCATGTCCATGTACTCAAACCTTTGGTGGAGACGCTACCCTGCTTGAGACTATTCAACCCTTTGGTTAAGGAAAATATAAAACTTTTAGGAATGATTTTTAGGAATGCCAATGTAGACTCAGGATTTTTTTCTTTTAAGGGAATGAGTTTGTTTAAAATCTCTATGAGCAACTTGAGAAGATAATTTCGGCTTTGCTACTTGCATTCTTCCTACTGTCCACCAGAGGGCACTCAAGCACCCGTCAGCCGGAGTTCCCTAAACCGTGAGTTCCTCAATCGCACCCAGCAGGTTGAGTTAGAACAGGGGAAAGTTGACCCGCTAAGTGTCTCCTGAAAGGGACATCTAGAAGCTGCTGCCTGTGACTGAGAAAAATACAAATTTTCTCAGTCATGCGAGCCCAGTAGGATGTACAGCCACCGTCTCTCTGCGGTCACGTTTGCTGTGTTATTCACATTCCCAGAGAAAAAAGCTGTGTGCCTGGCTTTAATATTCTTTCCAGTAGTCTTTATTTCCTCTTCTTGGGCACATTAAGGAATGTTTCGTACCCTGTCACATCAGAGGGAAAAAAATGAATGTCCTGCAGAGCGAGTTTAGGGCATACCAGTTATCAGGGACCCGAGGCCTGACTTGGCCAGAGGTCGGATGCGGCAATACCCGAGTGCGGAGTGTGTAATCACCCACGGGCCGGGGCTTCCCTCACTAAAGTTCAGCAGCAGGGCAACCGCAGTTCACCACCTCGTGTCTCCCGCACCGCATCCGGCGTATTTTAAAACTGGATTCCACTTGGCTAGCATGAAGTAGGCAGCAAGGGCCATGAGCATAAAAGTCTTGGTTATGGACTTCAACATTCATAGTAACAAAGTTATTGACAGGAATTCAGTCTTAAAATTAAGTGGGAAGTAGGAAGGACCCTAATACCCTCCTGGAAGCCTCATTATTTACTGACTATTGTACAGTTCCAGATGTTCAGATAACTTTTCTTAGCAGAGTACGTTCCTGTTTTTAATCGTTGGTTCATGCAGAACCATTAGGATGCAATTCTTACTAAATCAGTGGCTTCAGCAAGGCACGATGACTCACACCTGTAATCCCAGCACTTTGGGAGGCCAGTATGGGAAGATGGCTTGAGGCCTGGAGTTTGAAACCAACCTGGGCAACATGGCAAGACCCCCATCTCTACAAAAAAAAAAAAAAAAAATTAGCTGGGTGAGGTGGTACACACCGGTGGTCCCAGCTACTCAGACGGCTGAGGCAAGAGGATTGCTGGAACCCAGGAGTTTGACATTGCAGTGAGCTCTGACCGCAACACTGCACTCTATCGTGGGGGACAAAGGGAAACCCTGTAGACAGCTCCAGGAGCCACAATAAGCTTCTCACACATGAAACACTCCTACCAAAAATGATGAATCCAATCAAGCCTTCACACCTGACAGTTAATGAGAAATACAAGGATAGAGGATCAAGTTAAATATCACAAGAAAACAGCCAGCCAAATCCAAAATGCAGAATACTCTGATCTGTCGATCTGTTCATATTGTCAATATTATTGGGGGGAAAAAGGTGGGAGGGCTGTTCTAGAATAGAGATTAAAGAGATATAACCAAATGCAATGACTGAATCTTGATTGAATCCTGGTTTAGAGAAAAAACTGTCTTATTCTGTTTGGACTGCTAGAACAAAATACCATAAACGGGGCAGCTTATAAACAGCAGAAATCTATTTCTCATCGTCCTGGAGGCTGGGAAGTCTGAGAGCAAGGTGCTGGCAGGTTAGGAGTCTGGTGAGTTCTTGCTTCTTCAGGGATAGCATCCTCTCACTGTGTCCTCATGTGGTGGAAGAAGGAAGGTCACTCTCTGGGGTCCCTTTTATAAGGGCACAAATCCCATGTATGAGGGCTCCACCCTCATGACCCAGTCATCTCCAAAAGGCTTCACCTCCAAATACTATTACATTAGTTATTAGGTTTTCAACATATAAATTTTGAAGAGACAAACATTCAGTCCTTAACTATAGAAGTATTTTTCTTGGTGTGTGACAATTAGGGCAATTTTAATAGGTCTGAAGGCCAGGTGCGGTGGTTCATGCCTGTAATCCCAGCACTTTGGGAGGCAAAAGTCGGCAGATCTTGAGACCAGCCTGGCCAACATGGTGCATCCCCGTCTCTCCAAAAAAAAAAAAAAAAAAATTAGCCCGGTGTGGTGGTATGCACCTGTAGTCCCTGTTACTCAGGAGGCTAAGGTGGGAGGATTGCTTGAGCCCAGTATGCTGAGGTTGCAGTGAGCCAGGATTGTGCCACTGCACTCCAGCAAGGGCAACAGAACAAGATTTTGTCTCAAAAAAACAAACCAAAAAAAAAGCATACAAAAGTCTAGGAATGTGAATTTTCTTAGGGG
This sequence comes from Trachypithecus francoisi, assembly GCF_009764315.1. Lineage (NCBI taxonomy): Eukaryota > Metazoa > Chordata > Mammalia > Primates > Cercopithecidae > Trachypithecus > Trachypithecus francoisi. The sequence goes on along the minus strand of NW_022681455.1, from coordinate 93,876,497 downwards.
TGACTGGCACTGTAGTTCTGTAAGGGAGTGTCCTTGCTCTGAAGAGAAGCACCCTGGGAAGCACTAAGGAGGGAAGGGCATGATGGCGGCAACTTATTTTTAAATGACTCAGGAGGAAAAATAGGAAGATGAAATACGGCAAAACATGAACATTGCTGAATCTAGATGGTGAGCGTAAGGGAGTCTGTTGTCCTCTACTTTTCAGTATGACTGAGCATTTTTATAGTAAAATATTGGAATAAATGATGGTCACAGTGTCATTTGCTTTGGGTGGGTGACTCAAGATCACTGAGCTTCCGTCTTTCACAGAATCACCATTTACCTATTGCAAGAAAGAAGAGGTGTCTGTGCCTGAATCGCACCCTTCCCTGAATGAGTATTGCTTTCTCTCTTTGGTTTTCTGAGTGTGCCACTCTAGATAAAACGAACTCAAGCCTTTATCATCATTCCAAATGCTTTGAAACCACAGAGTGAGGTGGTTTCCCAATCAAAGAGAACATTGCTTTTATGACTGTGGGTACAGTCATCAGTGTGCTGAGGGGGAGTGGGGCTTGTGGTGTCAGGCCATGTTCAAAATGCTATTTGATTATAAAAAGAAATCAGTTCTCTTCAGCCCTGAATGAGCAGCAGTATCATATATTGGTTGCTTTTCCTTAAGACATAAATATTCACAGTGGTCCAGCAGCCACTCTGATTTCATTCTGAAATTTTGTAGTCCCTCTGTAAAATTCATTCTTCCACCCACCCATCCACTTACTCAGGGATGGGAGCTACGGGTAATGGGGCAGGGAGGAAAACATGATGCAGCCAAAACCTGGAAGCACATTTGTGATGTTATTATAAGCAAGAACTGCATTGCCCGATGAGGATATGGGAAGGAAAAAAGCCACATCATCCGTCTATAGCAGTATTTGTAAACCTTCAATAATTCTTAAAAATGTGTGATTTCTGTCATGTCTGAGGATCATTATTAACTATAGGACAATTATCTGATATCCTCCCTTAAATCCATTTACTTAAAAAAAAAAAACACTAAATGCCTACTTTGGTCTCATCCTAAACATTATTACCCATAAAGTCATGGCTTTAAGGTGCTAATTATATTTTTTCTAAGACATTAATATGCATAGCTAGATTCTCTCATATTTTGAACAGTATACATAATCAGTCACATGTATACAGGAATCTACTTTTCAGAAAAGGACTTGGGGGCAAATGGATTGAGCTAAAAACATTGGCTTATATGTGTGCCTGTGTATAAAACATATGCATTTTAACTAACCTTCGTCATTTTATCCTTTCCTTCTTTCTGTGAAGGCCTTTAGTAGTAAGTCAGTGATTTAAACTGCTTTGTACAATTACTTTTCCAGAGTCTGAAAGATGTATGATTCAGGGAATATTTTGCTGATTAGAACATGAGCAGAAGTCCTGAATACTCAGAGATCACATATCTATGAAGTCCAGATGCAAAGAGAACCTTTTGATGTAAATATATCAAATATGCTTCAAAAATTTAGAATAGTAAATGTAATGTGAAGCGACTGAAGACGTTTTATAGGTAAGATTTTGGGTCCATTGAGATTTTTCTCAGCACTTTGTTTTAGTCTTAAAGAAGTGGTACCTTGAGGCCACCTCCTCATTTCCCTTTGAATAAATCATCCTGATTTTCATAAGGAGTTGCTTTCTTGGTGCAGAGCTGTGGGCGTGCAGGTTGCTGTTTCAAATGTACTTTAGTTGCTTCTGTCCTTCATTTGGCAAATATTTATGGCGTGCCTATAACATCTAGCTCTGGGTGCCAGGGAGACAACAGAAAGTGAAAACATGGTTCCTCCCCAGGAGCTTACAGTGTGGGAAATAGACACTAATCATCTCCCAAATCAACAGCAAATTGCCCCCAAGGAAGTGGTGTTAGAGCTGAGATCTGTGTAGGGGAGACAAGAGGATGGACCAGGCAAAGGGAACGTTCACAGCAAAGGCCGCTTTTGTGGTAGGGAGGTGGGAGAGCATCTCCCTTCCAAGGACCTGGAAGAATGCCAGAGTGGCTGGAGTATGTGGCCACCCGGGGCTGGACCACAGCCATGGTGAGAAGTTTTGTCTTTGCCCTTTGGGGAACCACTGAAGGGCTTAAATTCCTCAACAAAATGGAGGTTCTGTCAGTAATGAAAAAGGCAGAAGTGGGTATCAGGTACACAGGCAATAGTGCTTACAGAAGCACCCCAAACATACCTACCCAAAACAGAACCCAGATTTTCCCATTTCCCACTGTTCCAAACCTGCTTGTGGTTTACTGTTTCTCACCTCAGTGAATGGCCTCACCATCCATCCTGTAGCTCATGCTAAAAATCTAGGTGTCAGCCATATCTGCCTCTTCATCCCCCATACCTAGTCCATGGCCAAGCTCTGTCCATCCCACCTGTATGAGTCCATCAGTGTTGCTATAAAGGAATACCTGAGGCTGGGTCATTTATTTTTAAAAAGAGGTTTATTTGGCTCATTGCCCACTTCCTTGAGGCAATTAGCCATTGATTTGGGAGATGACTTGATTAGCATCTATCTCCCATAGCTCCATGAGGAGGAACAATGTCTGTTTTGTTCTCCATTGCCTCCCCAGCATTCAAAGCCTAGATGTCATAAGTATGCAATACATATATGTCAAATGAAAGACAGAAGCAGCTAAGTACATTAGTATAAGAAGCATGGCACCAGCATCTTCTGGTGAGGACCTCAGGAAGCTTCCACTCATGGCAGAGGAAAGGCCAGCAGGAATCATTTGGCAAGAGAGAAAGAAGGGGTCGGGGGAGGAGAAGGTGACAGGTTCTTTTTAACAATCAGTTCTCTCGGGAACTAACAGAACTCACTACTGCCAGGACAGCACCAAGCCTTTCATGAAGGACCAGCCCCCATGACCCAAATACTCCCACAGGCCTCACTTTCAACATTGGGGACCACATTTCAACATGAGGTTTGGAAGGGTCAAACTATATGTAAACGATACCATCCCATATTAAACATCTCTGGAACTCATTCAATTCTCCATCTCTACCTTCAAATTCATGCGACCGTCTGTTGCCTGAACTACTGCCATGGTTTCTCAACTGCTCCGTGACCCTTGTGCCTCTACAATCTGTTTTCCACACAAAGCGATGTTTTCAAAATACAAATCTGATCATGGATCTCCTCTGCCTCAAGTCCAGGCAGAGATCCAGGGAAAATCTCAGCCCAAGCCGATCATGGCGGACTCACTCCACTTGCCGTTGACTGGTTTTGTTGCGGCCAGAGACTTATTTCTGGCCATTGAAACCTGCAGGCATTTCTTCTGCGGAGCTTCTGGGAAAAGTATTCATGTATTTAAAAAGGGACCACTGGAAGAAAGGGATACTTTTAATTTTGTGAGATCCTGGGTGTGCTTGGAGTGCCGTAGCCATCTTGCTATCAGCCTGAAAGTACAATTCCAGGGACTGCAAGGAAAGCAGAGCCTGAAGAGCAGGGCACCACCTCTGGAGACAAGCCTCCCATGGGAGAGAAATCCCCTTGCTAAGTAAGCCGGTTTAAGTTGGCTTTTCTGCCATGTGCAGTCTGATGCTGGTGTGTCTGAGGCATCCGGTGCCAAGTGGGCAGTTGACGACATGCACTGGAAGCTCAGTGGATAGATGTGAGCTGGAGAAATACCTATGTGGGTCCTCGGTGAAAACTGAAGGATGGGGAAAGGATGAAAGCAGAAAAAAAGCTTTGAAGAGCATAATGTGCTTCAAAGAAGATTGGGAGGAAATGGGCCACAGAGGTGCTAAAGACCACCTGTGGCCTAAAAAAGGCTTTCCTGCTCGCCTGCCTTTCTGTATTAAGACTCGTATTAAAAGGCATTATAACATTCCTAAATGTGTCCTAAGTGGACAAAAGGAAGTGGCCCAGAAGTGTTTTCAGCTGGGGGAGGAAGCTGGGTTTCAGAACCAAGTCCTGGGATTAACATCAGGAGAATCTGGCTTCCCGCCCTTCAATAAGTCACTTACCCGAATCTCGGAGGCAACCAAAAATGGACCAAACAACCCGGCCAGAGAATGTGTCTTCTCTTATGAGTGTAAGACACTGAGGCGGTGTCACAGACAGGTCAGCGCCTCTGGTGTCTAGAGAAGGGGGAGCGGCTTGCGGGGAGAGGGCTGTCGCCCAAGTGTGGAAGTGGAGTGCCGAGATTGGAGGGACTAACCGCAGGGAGGCACCGTTGGTAAGAAGAGGCCTGGAAAGCCGCTGGCAGCGATCACAGAATCAGGGCAGAGAGAGACCTCTATGGGAAAGGAGACAGGAGATCCAAGTGAAAGCGTGTGAGTTAAAAGAAAAAACTAAAAAAAAAAAAAAAGAATGACCAGGAACTACGTTGCCATAGAAGAGGTTCTTCAACTTCAGTGTGCGCCAGAATCAGCAAGGGAACCGTGACAAATGTGGATTCCTGGTCCTCAGCCTCCCCCCTCCCCCCAGCCCCTGGCCCCCACTCCGATGCTGCAGGCTGGGGCGACAAGCACAGGTTTACAAGGCTCCTCTGGCTGCTGTAGTGCCCAAGGCCGACTTGCAGCTGAGCTCCCCTTCAGCTCCTGCACTGATCAAGCAAACGGGCGTTTCTTGGCCCCACGCCAAGCGTCCTTCTGACCCCTGCAACTCTGTGGGCCCAACGTGGCGGCCTCGGGCCTCGCAGCGCTGCCCAAAGCAGTAGGACCCTGCGCTGGGTGCCACAGAGTAGTCTCGCGGCCCGGCCCTCCCACAAAGCTTGGCTCAGGGACACCATCCTGCACCCCAGCCCCTGTGCATGGCGATTGCGCTGTGGCCTGAGCGCACAAACCTCTGGGCGGGTCTCCATCGTGACTGGCAGACGCCCTGGCCAATTGTGACCCGACGCTTGTTTGTCTCTGCCCATCCCTCCCGGCGGGGGGGGCCGATACTTCCAGGACTGACAGGTCGTCCCAGGCGCTATTACGTAAGGGGGGGGGGGGGGTAAAGTGCAGCCCCACCCAAACTGGGTTGATTTGATTTGCAGGACGGAGTGTGGTTTTTCCAGCGCCCCCGGAAGAACGTCCTTGACGGGCAGGTGTGAGAGCCAGTTGGCGCCGGGAGGCAAGGCGGAAGCCTCGGGCCCCAGGAGCGTGCACCACGGGGCGGAGCCCGGTGCGGAGGGCTGGGCAGGGTGGGGCGGGGCGGGGATCAAGCAGGGGCAGGGCTGGCGCTGCGGCCGGAGATGCTGTCGGGCCGCGACGGCGCTCGGCAGCCAGGAGCTCTGCATTGAAGGCACCGGGGGGAGGCGCACTGCCAGGCAGGCTGGTAGGTACGCGAGGACTGAGGTGTCGGTAAATCTGGCCGCCAGCTTCCAAAGACCCGGCATTTGTCCATCCTGGGCACTCGCGACTCGGCGGCGACGGCGGCCGCAGTGGGACACGGAGGCGGGGCCGGGCACCTGTGCGCGTTTGCCGGCACCTGCTGCGTTGGCCGCCTCGCAGCCCGGGACCGCTGCTGGGGACTGCGGCTCAAGCTGGGCAGGCCCGGCCCGAGGGAGAGAGGCAGGCCCAGCTGGCTCGCCCCGGCCCGTGCCCACCCTCCCCGGCCAGGTCCCGATCCCGAGCTCTGGTTAAGGGGGCGTCGCCGGGCCCCAGAGCCCCCCACTGGAGGGGCCCGCGGCTCCCGGGCCAGCTTCGAGCTAACTGCGAGGCCAGGACAGGGCCCCCGCCTTGCATCACCTCGAGACAGGTTTGTCCAGATTCCCTGAGTGCTCAGAGACGGGTTTCCGCCCGCGGTGAGGGTGCCGGTCCGAGGCCACCGCAGGTCCCTACTGTCCCCAGCAAGCCTGGCCTGGGCCGTTTTTATCGTTTTTCTGGCCGCTGCTCTGTCTCCTCTTAACGTGTAATTTCTTAAGTCCGATTCGGGGTGATGTGAGTGCGCTGTGGCATGAAGAGTAACAGCAGCACTCATGTTTTAGCCTAGTTTTAGCTCTGCCTATCATTCGCGCAGGCTGAAGACCCAGACTTCTCAGCTGGGTGATGTAAAGGAATGCAGCCGTGGCTGAACAGGCAGAAATTCTAAAATTGTTTCCCAATGACAAGGATGTAACCTATGTCGTGCTTCCATCTATGTCATTCTTCTCAGAACATGTATGCTGTGCTTGTCCTAGACTAGACCCTGAAAAGTGTACTACACTTTCTCATGATTATGTTGCTGCTGGAAACATTGGATTAAAAGATCCATGGCAAAGTTAGGCAGCAGAAGACAATATCTCCTGCTTAATGACAGGCAGAAGTGGGGACAAAATTTATTGGATTTTAAAGGAGAATTCTTAAAGAGAATCCTAACGCGTTAGACCTGAAAGAGACTTTACAGGTTTGCACCAACCCATTAAATGTATGTGGTGGAGTGCACCACTGTGTCCCAAGGGATGGGGTCCCGTGTTAGGTGTGTCCTAGAGGACACTGGGGTGCTGCACATTACTGCTAGATCTGAAAATCAGTGTCTTCATTTGAGCCAAACGGGAACATTCCCCCGCACATTATTGATATCCCAAGTATATTCACTGTGTCATACTCACCTTTAAAAGCAGATTTGCAGAGAGCTGTTGTTACTTATTGGATGTTACCCATGCTAGTAGAAGAACCAGGATCTTCATTCCTCTGATTTAATTACTGGGTGGCATTTTCTCTTCGAAAAGAAAACAGCAATAATAGGCACTGGCAAGGTATGGATGACCTGGGTTGAGTAGGTCCCTGGATGTCACAAGCTCATCAGAAAAGACAAATTATTGCTGACTGGGGACAGTTAGTACATAGTTTGCTCATGACCTGCTTAAGAAATTAGGAAAACGTTGCTTAGTTTTGACCCTTTTCACCTTCAGCCTTTTGACTGGTGCAAGTAGGAATTCATAGAGAAGGAGCTCTGCTTTAAAGGTAACAGAGCCTGAGGGAAAATCACCAGGGCAGAGAAGTTGCTGTTCTTACAGCTGGGCTTGGTTGCTTTTCCTTTGCTTCTTTGTATTTTTAGTAAATGACCCACTGACTTTATGAGCTTTGATACATGCTTTCTTATCCACGACTTGAAGCTTCGGCTGGAAGATCTGTACTTGTGAAACGTCTCTCTTGCGTGCCTCTTGTTGTATTTGTCTGGATTGCTTGGCAGTTCCTTAAGTACGTGATCCTGCAGTTTCTGTATGTTTCGAAGTTGTAGAAGGCAATTTATTGGGGGATGGTACTGACAGGACTCAGGTAACTTCTTCTGTCGTCTTAGTGACATATGTGTGCTCTGCCTTCCCTGTTTTCTCTTATTTCTTTGGCTAATACTTTGCTGGAGGAATCATTTTGTACTCAAGTGAGTTGGGGCAGCTCTTAAATCAGCCTCCTTGTATCTTTATTGTTTGTTCCCATAACCCTAGGAACAGTGATACACCTTTTGTGTATGTGGGTACAGTGCATTCTGAATCTGGCTTTCCTGTTAGTTAAATGCTGAGATGTGCTAGTAGCAACTGTTGTCCTTATCTTCTGAACTTCTGGCACCAAGGCTCATCTGTGTCACTGAGTAATCTGAATCCTGGCCAAGGGACCTGGTGCACAGATTCTTATAGACATCTAAAAGTGTGAAAGAAATTAGAACCAGAAAAGGAAGTGGGTATAGAAGGAAACTATTTCTGAAGATGCCTGAAGACCCTTTCCTAGGTTTTTACAACCCTTTGTTATATAACATATTGTATATCCAGGGTATCATAATCAGTTATTCATCATTTCAGAAGTCTTAACAGTTGGCCGGGCGTGGTGGCTAATGCCTGTAGTCCCAGCACTTTGGGAGGCTGAGGTGGATGGATCACTTGAGGTCAGGAATTCAAGACCAGCCTGGTTAACATGGTGAAACCCTGTCTCTACTAAAAATACAAAACTTAGCTGGGCATGGTAGCAGGCACCTGTAATCCCAGCTACTCAGGAGGCTGAGGCAGGAGAATCACTTGAACTCAGGAGTTGGAGGTTGCAGTGAGCTGCAATCACACCACTGCTCTCCAGCCTGGGCAACACAGCGAGACTCCATCTAAAAAAAAAAAAAAGTCTTAATTGTTGGTGTTGGCTTGTTTCTATGTTTCCCCATCTTGTTTTAAGGTAAAGTGAATGCTGAAGACAAGATTTGGATGACACGCCACTGAATTTCTTTGTTTGGAATACACGTTATGAACCCTTTCTGGAGCATGTCTACAAGCTCTGTACGCAAAGTAGGTATAGTGATAAATTCAGTAAGGAAACTCATTTTCTTGTGTCTGAAAACAGGGTCAGAATGAAGGCTAAAATAATCTGTCACGGTCACCTGTAATCTTGACAAAATTACCTGATTTTTCTAGTTAAGGTCTTACACTCTTGAGAAGTAATTATTTTGTTGGTTAAAGTTGTGTTTCTGAGACTGGGATTGCATCTCAAATAGAAATTGTTCTGGTCATCACAATTCTAAGATGATTGAGGTTATATTTACACATGATGAAATTTGTGACATATTGTAGTTTTCTACTAAACTTCAAGGTTCTACGGTTAGAACAGCTGTGGGAAAGGCTAGTCTGATACCATTAAGTCAGACTTGAGGGGCACTAGTTTAATTTTTCTAAATAAAATGATTTTTTTAAAAATATTTTTTCATTTTAGGAAAGATTAAAATAGGCAAACAATAAGAAAATAAAAACCGGTTGGGCGCGGTGGCTCACGCCTGTAATCCCCAGCACTTTGGGAGGCTGAGGTGGGCAGATCACGAGGTCAGGAGATTGAGACCATCCTGCCTAACACGGTGAAGCCCAGTCTCTACTAAAAATACAAAAAAATTAACCAGGCATGGTGGCGGGCACCTGTAGTCCCAGCTACTTGGGAGGCTGAGGCAGGAGAATGGCATCAACTTGGGAGGCAGAACTTGCAGTGAGCTGAGATTGCGCCACTGCACTCCAGCCTGGGCGACAGAGCGAGACTCCATCTCAAAAAAAAAAAAAAAAAAAAGAAAAACCATAATCCCACCTCTAGGAGAATAAACACCACTATTACTTTTTTTCTATGTACATGACATACATCTCTTCCTTACTTGTACATAGTAATGAAGTACAAGTGCAGTTTTGCTACATTGGCATATTATATTGTGCTAAAGTCAGGGCCTTTAGATGCACCCATCACTAGAGCAATGCATATGATATACATGTTTTTATATAGCTAATTAAACAGCCTTTGGTTGTACTTGCGCCAAGGAAGTACCTATGAGATGGTAGTTTAGTCTCTGACTCATGTCGACCTATGACTTTGATGAAGGATGACGGTTTATGCTGGTGATATTTGAAATGTCAAAACATACCCAGTAGGGACAAATCAAAATCAGACCCAAGCAAGTGAGAGAATAGCTTCACTCTTTGTTTCTAACCCAAGTGCTAACAGGCAGTGACTAATTTCATCCACACTATTTTGAGCTTCTTAGCACCTAACCTTCTGTAGCATCTAAGTGCTGGGGGACTTTCTAGCCTTGTACAGTTGTCTAATTGCTTAGAAACCCCTTGCCCTCTTTTTGGGGCCACTAGGAAAAACCATTTCTTTGTGTTTCAGTTAATCCTGTACACACTGATTGTATCATCCTTATAGGATGAGTTTCCCTATATGAAAGAGTTTCTCTAATGCTTTGGTCTTGCTTCAGCTTTGTCTTCTCTTTATATGGCCTGCCTGCCCATAGGACTTTCTAGTCATCTTGGTCATGGTGTTAGAATGTGCTTGTAAAGGAGCAATTCCAGCATTTAGGCCATGGAGCTAATAATGTACTCTTGTGATTTAAGAATCATCTTAACAGATATTCTTACAACTTCATCTTGTATAGCGATCTGAAGGTGAAGAGAAGACATTAACAGGGGACGTGAAAACCAGTCCTCCACGAACTGCACCAAAGAAACAGCTGCCTTCTATTCCCAAAAATGCTTTGCCCATAACTAAGCCTACGTCTCCTGCCCCAGCAGCGCAGTCAACAAATGGCACGCATGCGTCCTATGGACCCTTCTACCTGGAATACTCTCTTCTTGCAGAATTGTAAGTTCTTAACAAACTATTTGGTTAAATTAGGAACGATCCTTTAAAGTGAAGAATGAAATTTATTCTGATGGACGCAGTAAAGGGCAGACATTTAATCTCAAAACTCAAACCTGTCCCTTTCCAGTATCAGACTGAATAAATATAAAACTATAGGCTATTGCTGGTGATAAAATCTTTCTTAACCAAGAGTTAGGTAGAGTTATAAAAATAGCCTCTCTTAAAGATTCTTTAGAGCTCGGGTGAATACGATGTAAAGGCAGAGGGTACTTTAATTTCCATGTCTGTGTTGGAGAGTAAAAAAAGGAAGAAACTAAGGTTTATTAAGAACCTACAGTAGACTGGCCGGGCACGGTGGCTCACGCCTATAATCCCAGCACTTTGGGAGGCTGAGGCAGGTGGATCACGAGGTCAGGAGTTCAAGACCAGCCTGGCCAAGATGGTGAAACTCCGTCTCTACTAAAAATAGAAAAATTAGCCAGGTGTGGTGGCGGGCACCTGTAATCCCAGCTACTCAGGAAGCTGAGGCAGAGAATCGCTTGAAGTCGGGAGGTGGAGGTTGCAGTGAGCCGAGATTTCGCCACTGCACTCCAGCCTGGGCGACAAAGCGAGACTCCATCTCAAAAAAAAAGAACCTACAGTAGATTGGGAACTTAATAAATGCGGTCTTGGTTTATGTGAGGTGAGGAACCTGCCTCCTGGAGAGATTTTTCTGGAGAGCAGGACAGTGGGAGAGTGGCCGTCTCTGCCTTCTTGGTCAGGCCTGGCTGGAGGGTGGCGCTCCATTTGGTTGTCGCCTTGTAGTCAGCCTCCTGACAGATGGAGGACAAGGCCTAGCAGGGAGGGACCAGGAAGCCAGACCTTAGGGATCAACAGTTGGAGGAACTGGAGAAGTTTTCTTGGAGAAGAGAAAGTTTAAGCACGTATTAAAGCTGTCTTAATATATTTGAAGGTCTGCCACAAGGAAGGATCTGACTTATTCTATATGACCCCCAAAGGCAGGACTTCGCAATTCTAGGGAAGAGACAAAGACGTGGGCTCCATGTAAGGAAGACGCTGACTGGTCACCGAGGTCTGCAGCTGGGCTGCAGTTGCGCCTGGTTGTGGAGTGCAAGAAGCCAGGGTGCAGAGTGCTGGCAGCGACCCTGTGGTGCCTGGCACACACGGGGGCTCCAGCACTGCACAGACGGAGACGGCATTTCATTCGAGAATTTGTTAAAAGGACAGAAAGTTTGGATAATTCTTAATTTCCATAATTTAAAAATTCCTTTGTATACAGTTATTTTAAAAGCATCCTTAAGCCAGGCACAGTGGCTCATGCCTGTAATCCCAGCTGCCTGGGAGACTGACGCAGGAGGATCACTGGAGCCCAGGAGTTCAAGCCCAGCCTGGGCAACAGAGTGACCACCCTGTCTTTAAAAAACAATTAAAGATTTCCCAGCTGTGGACCTATAGTCCCAGCTACTCAGGAGGCTGAGGCAGGAGAATCACTTGCACCCAGGAGGCGGAGGCTGCAGTAAGCTGAGATTCTGCCACTGCATCCCAGCCTGGGTGACACAGTGAGATTCCATTTCAAAAAAAAAAAAAAAAAGATGAGGTCTCACTATATGGCCTACGCTTGTCTCACATTCCAGAGCTCAAGTGATTCTCCCACCTCAGCCTCCTCAGTAGCTGGACTACAGACATGCGCCACCACATCCCGCTAATTTTTGTATTTTTAGTATAGACTGGTTTTCACCATGTTGGCCAGGCTGGTCTCAAACGCCAGACCTCAAGTGATCTGCCTGTCTCGGCCTCCCAAAGGGCTGAGATTACAGGTGTGAGCCACCACACTCAGCCTATGAGACCTCATTTTTTTTTTTTTTAAACCAAAAAAAAATTTTAAAAAAAAGGCACCCTTGACCCTTCCCTCAATGTATTAATGTTGTAATGGTCAGAGGGTCTGAGGCCCCAGTGTAATTGGCTGGGTGTGATTTGGTAGTAATGGCCCCTTTGGCTCTATAATGGAGGCCTTGTGTTTGAGGCTGGGCAGCGAGATGGATAGGCCTCTATTGTGGTGATTACATCTGTATTAGAACACAGAACTGCCTTTTCTGGCAAACTTCACTGTAGTAGAGACATCTGCCAGCCATGTTGCTATTGACATGCTGAATTTTAGCAACTTAAAAATGAACTAGATAATAACTCGAAAATGATTAAAAATAAGTGAATGGAAAGTAGGTAATAAAAATGATAACTTAAGGCCTGATAAACTAGTTCTTCATAAAATCCAGGATTGGCAGGTTAGTGACCAGAATGGCTGTGAGTGGGTAACTGGGTCCCGGAAGAACCAGTGTAGGCTTTGTGTCGGTACATTTGTTGTTTCTTGTTTTCAGCACCTATTTTCCCGTTCCCTGGCAAGGCCCACAGAGTTCAGGTGTCTGCATCAGGTGTCCGTTTGAGAGCAGGGCGTGTGAGAGCCACACAAGGATGCCTGCCCTCCCCAGGCAGCACTGCGAGTCTGAACATTGCCCTCTGCTGTGGGATCTTGTGATTAAAATGTAAAATGACAACTTTGTGACCCGATTCCAAGAAATCTTAATTTATCTAACATTGTATTTTAGAAGTTTTTGAATGATCATCCAGTCACAAAAGCATAATTTTACAGATACTCTCATTGACCTCAACTGTACATAACTTACCTCAGGTTGCATTATTCGGAATTACCTATAGGCTGGTTTCCAAGATGATGTTTTGGAAGAGTGGATTTCTGGGAGGAAACTTGATTCTTCATTTTTCCCTGTTTGGCTTTAGTTCTTACTGTGGGGCCCCTGCTGGCCTGCTTGTTTCTCTGTGAGCTGCTGCTATGAAGCTGGTAGTGGGCAGCGGTCAGGGCCGGGGCTCTGATCGTGTCAGGTGAGAGATTGTGAGAACTTGGCTTGCAGGATTTGGGTATCAGCTGCCCCTTGAGGGGCCATTCATTGTCTCGAAGTGAATGTGGGGTGGTTTCATCTTCATGTGTCATTTGTATCCACACAAATTAATAACTCTGCTTTTGTTGTAGTACCTTGGTTGTGAAGCAGAAGCTACCAGGCGTCTATGTGCAGCCATCTTATCGCTCTGCATTAAGTAAGATGAGGATTCATTCTTAATTTATGGGCACATTTAGTTCCTCCCACACAAATTTAGGCCTTAACTCTTTTATTTTTTCCTACAGTGTGGTTTGGAGTAATATTCATACGGCATGGACTTTACCAAGATGGCGTATTTAAGTTTACAGTTTACATCCCTGATAACTATCCAGATGGTGACTGTCCGGTAAGTTGGAGACACAGTCTGGCTTCATTTGTGGATCAGCAAGAGGGGCTAAAAGGGCTTACAGCTTTCCTGGTTCTTTTCCTGACCTGGTACCTTTATGATTTATCTACCCAGTAGTTGTCCAGGGGGACTTCTGTGCTTTGCAGCAGCTTCCGGCATGCCGTCAGAGCTTTGTTTCTCTGCTCAGGGTCTGCAAGGGAGGCTGGCTGCCTGCCATCCTGCAGCACTCACCAGGTGAATGGTGGCCCTCAGGCTCTAGTGGAGAGGGAGTTTTCCCCGCTTCATCTCAAAATTTAGTTTTTCAGGAAAATGGTAAAAGTAGTTAAGTATCCCTCTTGAGGCAGCTCTTTAGCTTTAAATAACGTGACTGCCTTGTCCTGAAGCTCTTTTTATCACGGTTCCTATGGGTCTCATAAGTGCCATTGCTTCCATTAAAGGACACGTCTCTCTTTATTTAAATACAGCGCTTGGTGTTCGATATTCCCGTCTTTCACCCGCTAGTTGATCCCACCTCAGGTGAGCTGGATGTGAAGAGAGCATTTGCAAAATGGAGGTAAGTAAGTAAACGGTTTCTTTTAGTGACATAATACTGCAAAAGGACGCCTCAGTAATCACACCATGTTTCCCTTTAGGCGGAACCATAATCATATTTGGCAGGTATTAATGTATGCAAGGAGAGTTTTCTACAAGATTGATACAGCAAGCCCCCTGAACCCAGAGGCTGCAGTACTGTATGTAACTTTCGCTTTGTTATTTAAAATAAATTTGAAGATGCAGCTAAGTAGATTAAGTAACTTTTTGACTTAAACTTTTAACACAGGTATGAAAAAGATATTCAGCTTTTTAAAAGTAAAGTTGTTGACAGTGTTAAGGTGTGCACTGCTCGTTTGTTTGACCAACCTAAAATAGAAGACCCCTATGCAATTAGGTAAGTAGTGCATCTCCCAAATGAATTGTCTACTGTCCTTTCCAATACACTGCTTCCTTTCTCCAGGTGGTCTCAGAATAGGGATTTTAAAAGGCACATGCATAAGCTGTTAGCCTACAACCTTTATAACTTGGTGCCAACTCGATTTCTGATGCCTCTGAGGCTCTTAAACATCTGACAGGCTGTGCTGACAGCACATTCTCTGGTGACTTTGGTTTCCCAGGGATCCTTATGATGTATTTATTCATTCACATGTCAGGACTCTTTTCAGCTTGCAGTTTTAGCTGGAGCCCCTCTTAAACTGCCACACCCTCATTGACATTCAGATGTGGTAAAAGGAGGGAAACTGAATAGCGTGAGAATGGTGGGTTCCTGAAGCACTATGACATTTGATTTAAGGAACAGTGTCTGGAGGAGTATTGGGAATGGACGAATTGGTGATTTTACTCTTTGGCAACATTGGTACTGCTTGCGAAGGCAGTGGAGTATAGCTGTTAAGAGCTTGGACTCATGGCGAGGCGTGGTGGCTTATGCCAGTAATCCCAGCACTTTGGGAAGCCAAAGTGGGTGGATCACGAGGTCAGGAGTTTAAGACCAGCCAGACCAAATGGCCAAACCCCATCTCTACTAAAAATACAAAAATTGGTCGGGCACAGTGGCTCACACTTGTAATCCCAGCACTTTGGGAGGCCAAGGTGGGGGCATCACCTGAGGTCAGGAGTTTGAGATCAGCCTGACCAACATGGAGAAACCCCGTCTCTATTAAAAATACAAAATTAGCTGGGTGTGGTGGCACATGCCTGTAATCCCAGCTACTTTGGAAGGCTGAGGCAGGAGAATCGCTTGAACTTGGGAGGCAGAAGTTGCAGTGAGCCAAGATCTTGCCGTTGCACTCCAGCCTAGGCAAGAAGAGTGAAACTCCATCTCAAAGTAGTAAAAAAAAAAAAAAAAAAAAAAAAAAAGGCCAGGCATGGTGACTCGCACCTGTAGTCCCAGCGAGGCTGAAGCAGGAGAAGGGCTTGAATCTAGGAGGCGGAGGTTGCAGTGAGGGGAGATTGCACCACTGCATTCCAGCCTGGGTGACAGAACTAGATTCAGTTTCAAAAAAAAAGAGCATGGACTCAGCAGATGGACTCCTTGGCTTTTGTACTTTTTAGCTCTGGTAATCCAGAGCAATTAATTTTGCTTTGCTTTCTTAATCTTTAAATAATAGTACTTCAGGGGTTGGTGTGAGGCTTAAATGAAATCATTCATGTATGAAGGATAGTTATGTGAGAAAATTAATTAGATAATGTCTAAAATATACTTGTGGAAAACAAAAAAAGTACTGTTCTTTATTAAGTTAGAGGAATTGGCTTAAAACTTAATGACTGCAAAATGAATGTTATAGAAATTTAGTGAGCCAACAAATCGTTTTTAAATACTTTTCTCTTCCTTAAGCTTTTCTCCATGGAATCCTTCTGTACATGATGAAGCCAGAGAAAAGATGCTGACTCAGAAAGTAAGTGGATAACTACTTATGAAATGGCCAACTCATTGTTTCTTTTCTAAAATGTCTTCATTTGGAGACTGCTCATTACATACAAGTAATTTTTTTGGGAAACAAGTTTGTACAGTGCTGAAGTCTCCTCATCAGTAGTTTTTTAAAATATCTGTTTTGATTGTGCCTAGAAGAAGCCTGAAGAACAGCACAATAAAAGTGTTCATGTTGCTGGCCTGTCATGGGTAAAGCCTGGCTCAGTACAGCCTTTCAGTAAAGAAGAGAAAACAGTGGCGACTTAAGAGATGGTGAATCTGGTGCACCATGCACTTTCCTGCTGGACTCTGGCCTCGTTCAGGCTGACCAATGGCAGAGGACTGCCTGAAGAGTAAAACTGTGTGAACAATGACTGACTGCCAGTGTTTTCCTTGTATGCATAGGTTCTAACAGCAGGGTTTGGAAACCTGTCTCTAAGTAATGCATTACTTCTGTCAGAAGTGTCTTAGGGTGGTTATCTAGTTCAGTACTCCAAATTATTGGGGACCTTGAGGCTTAAGTATTTTTCTGAATATAATGCTAAAGGTAAGTTGCATTCATTTAAACTAATAGAGCAGACAGAATTCAGCACTACTTAAATAGTTTTTAAATCAGTGGTTTCAGTTGTATATATGTTAGGAAATGGAGCGGTATAGAGAGAGCAGGTTCCATAGCTCAGCACTTTTCAGTGGAAGATCATTTGAATCTCAGTCTTCAGCCTGCACTGATTTGTAGCCTGCACTGTCTTACTGATTTACAAACTGAAATCACTGAGAAATGTCTTTAGTTGGGGGAGAGAAACCAGAACACTTGTTCCTAGTGTTGTGTTGTTTTTTTAAGCAAATTACTTACTGTATTTTTATGGCAGGAGGGAGAAAAAGTGTTAAAATGGTTTCTAATGAAGTCTGGTATTTAAATGATGAATGACTAATGTGTTTAGTAGAGACAAAATAAACCAATAAATGATTGTTCTTTGCCATTTATGCAGGAAACTACCCTTTTCTCAATATAACCAAACAAAGGCTAATTTATAAATGCTTTATTGAAAAATACACTTATCTTCGTATAAAATTACAGTAGCAGTATCTTGAGAGGTTTTATAAATATTTTTGCAGAACACTATTCTAATTGAACAGTGTAAGTTCCATATTTCTCTCAGAGCAATATGAAGTTACCTAGTAACTTTGTTTATACTGATTCAATTTACAATTGAATTTTCTCCCTAATAAGATGATTAATTTGACTTGAAAACTGCTGGAACAATAGTGATTAATAAAGGTATGTATAGATAATTCAACAGCTGTTAAATAACATTTTCTAATTTGTATAAATGGTACTATGGTACTAATAAAAACCTAAATTCTCCAACCAATTTTTTAAACTCCCAGGAACACCCAAAAATATTTTAAAATATATCACCTTAATAGACATTTCTTTTAGATAGCTCTCCTAAAGGAAGAGGTCATAATTTTTCATATTAATCCCCTCAATTCAACTTGATTTAAAATCTTTTCTTAGCCGATCCCTATATAACAAAAAACTGGAGAATTTAAAACATATTCCCAAAAGGTGACTATAGGGGCTTTAACAGTTTAAAAAAGTACAAAAGCATTAAAGAAAATATTGGATGTTTAGCCTGGAAGTTTTGTACTTAATAAAGTTCACATTGTAGAAAGTGCTATCACAAATATACAGCAAAATCTGGGTTACAAAATCATGCATTTTACAGCCCTAAAGTGCCACCCCTTATACAGGTTCACTCAGACATTGCACACCCGAACAATCAAGGACTTTTCACACTGCACCACACCGAATGGGGAGAGGGAAGACATGCACAAAGGGAATGGGAGACGAGGGTTAATGACCTAGGACCTCCAAACCTGGGTGCGCTCTCCTTTGTTCTGTTTCAGGAATGTAAAAATCACACTCCTACCAGGTGTTTTAGGACAAAATACCTAATTTTTGTTTTGCTTTTTATGAGGACTACAGCTGACCACAAAACAGGTAGGAGTGAACTTGAAACACAGTTCTTCTGTTGGAGTATGTCAACAGAAGCCTCGTATGCTCACATTTGGGTACACATCATTTTCTTGCAGTACTTTTAAAAGCTTTGTCAGAGTCAAAAATCCGAGTTTGGATTCTAAGCAGCCTTGACAGTAATCACTGAATGGTAGGGAAAAAAAGACAGTTGGGATGAATTAAAATGTTCTAAGGATACTGGAAGGAGTTAAGTCCCATTTCTCACCAAAATATCCCCTCCTGTTACTAACAGGCTATAACTGATCAGCTGGATTAAGAGAAAAAGCTCCATAATCTAGATGCATTAAAGGATGCGGCTAAACATGTTGTGAAAAGAATTTCAATACAAGAGACTAACCTCAGTGGGAACCACGGTCATTAGCTACATCTTGGAGACGGCGTAATAAGGCAGAATGATTTTCTGGGCAAATTCTTTTTGCAGGTGATTCACTTCCATCTTCCAAAAGAATTCCTCTCTTTTTAGTTGGAGTTTCTCCTGTGCGTATCATACTATTAATTTCTCTCAGTCTCTATGGTGGGAAAAAGATATAAAAATTTTAAAATGCAAATGCACCCAGCCCAATATTAAGTCAAAGAATCTCAAATGAGTTAAGCAATTTATCTGGAAGAGTTTGAACATATCTACAGAGAAAACAAATACTAAGTTACATAACCTGCCAACTTTCCTTTTCAGCTGGCTGAGGCTGATGGCTATTTGAGAAGGGGCTAAGTAGTTCTATTTTTAACAAGCTTTTCCACAGGTACTTTTGACCTATACATTTCTGTAATTTGTGAGTTCACAAATTTGTGATTTTTTTACAATTATGGAGCATTACGTTGCTATCCGATAGTCACTTAGACACATCTTTTTCTCTTTTTTAAAGTACAATTTTATACAATACTCTCTTTTTTTCAGTCTAATGTTAGTTTTTAGCAGCCATTCTCAACTGGGATTTCACTAGAAAAGTAGGCCTTAATTCCCTAAGGTATCCATTGTAGGTAATAAATTAGTAAAATCTAGAATGATACTAGTTAGCTATATATTTTCCTTGGGACAATTGAGGAAAGTTACTCAATTATTTTCTGGACAGTGGCTCAGATGAGGAGCTGCAGTTGAGAAAGACACTGCCAGAATGCCAGAAAAACTGGCTGTACAGTGCCTTTACCATTCAGTGTCTCCAAAGCCTCTAAGAGTCATCTGTCACATTATTTTCTGGTAGTTTGTTGGTTAAAATTCTTTTTCATATGCTGCTTCATCCATGTTTGCTTACAGAAAGCATACTAAGCAAATTCACAGACATATTACAGGAAATTGTAAACATACAAAAGTAGAGAAGAAGCATAATGCATCCTCACATACCTATTCCTCTACTTCAGCATGTTTGGCCAGCATGTTTGATTTATACTTTCATTCACTTCCACTCCTCAGATTATTTTTAAAACAAATCCCAGACATATTTTATCATGACACTTATTTCTATTCTTTAAAACGTTTTGGGGGTTTTAATGAAAATCAGTGTTCTTTATTATCAACAGATGTACCCTCACAAGTGGTTTTCATTTTTTTTTTTTTTAATTAACAATAGAAATGGGGTTGCACTATGTTGCCCAAGCTGGTCTTGAATTCTTGGGCTCAAGCAATCTTCTTGCTCTGGCCTCCTAATGTGCTAGGGTAACAGGCATGAGCCACTGCACCTGGCCACAAAATCTTAAGTATCTGAAGAAAGCTTTCCTTCAACTCTTTCTCTTCTAGCCCCTTTTCTGCCTTCCTAACAGTCTGGTCTGCATTTGCTATCTCTACAGTCTCCCATTTGCTTGAATATTTCTTACACTGTTTATACATTGTTAATTTGTGTATAAGCAGTGCTACCATAATTTATTTTTCAACAAGTCATACCAATGCACTGACACTGCTCTGTCAAGTATCACTAATGACCAGTCTTCATCTTAACTGATCTTGTATAGTAGTTGATAATTATTTTCTCATAGTAGTATAAATGTTACTACATTATAGGTTGGTTCTAGACATAAGCTACTTCTTGCTTTGTAATATTCTCCCCCTAAGTTTCAGCTATCACCTGTTAAGTCAAGATGACAAATCTTTCTCCAGCCAACAGTCTAATAATCACTATAATTTTACTGCACAGACTCCCGATTCTGTGCTAGAAATACCTACAGTCGTATAAAACTGTTGTTTTCCTCTGAAAAATTCCCTCATACTCCCTTGTCCGCCTATCCCAAACCACCACTGATGTTCTTGTCCAATGGTTTTGCCTTTTCCCGAATGTCACAGAAATGGAATCATAAGTAGCCTACTGAATCTAGTGTCTTTCACTTAAGCATTGATGCATTTGAGATTTATCTACTTTGAATGTATCAGTTCCTTTTCATTGCAAAGTAGCAGTCGATTGGGTGCACCACAAGCTTATTTATATGCATTCACCAGCTGAAGGACGTTTGGGTTGTTTCCCATTTTTTGGCAGTTAGGAAGAACGTCATTATAAACAGTCATGTACATGATTTTGTGTAAATAAACATAAGCTTCCATTTCATTTATGTAAATACCTAGGAATGAGATTGCTGGTTGTACGATAATGGCATGTTTAAGAAACAACTTTCCACAGTGGTGATGCCATTTTGCATTCACACCACCAATATGTAAAATTGCTCCACATTGTTGCCAGAACTTAGGATTTGTCACTTTTTAGATTTTAGCCATTCTAACAGGCATGTAATGGGTAAAGTGTGTTCAAATCTTTTGCCCACTTTTACATTTGGTGGTTTTCCTACTGAATTTTGAGAATTCTTTAGAAATTGTAGATAAACAAATGCTTCATCAGATATGGAATGTGTACAGATTTTCTAATAGTCTATGGCTGGTTTTTTAATTCTCTTAACAGTGTCTCAAAGAGCAGAAATTACTCGTTTTGATAAAATCCATTTTAACAGTATTTTGTGGATTGTGCTTTTGATGTTGTATATAAAATTTTCCCATAAAACATGTTCACCAAGATTTTCTGTTTTCTTCTAGAGTTTTTGTAGTTTGAGATTTTACATTTATGTCTGTGGTTCATTTTTAGTTATTGTATATGGTGTAGGGCATGGGAACAAGTTTACTATTATTTTGTTAAATGCATATCCAGTGGTTCCAGCACCATCTGTTGAAAAGGCTATCCTTTCTCTATCAAATTGCCTTTGCACCTTTGTTGAAAATCAGTTTACCATATACGTGTTGTCTGTTTCTGGACTCTGTTCTGTTCTATTGATCTCTGTGTCTATACTTCCACCAACACTACTGTCTTGATTACTGTGGTATTATAATACAGATATTTTGTCTAGCTTCGTAATTAGTGTGAATCCTCCAACTTTGAGTTATTTTAGCTATTCGAGTTCCTTTGCCTTGTAAATTACAAATTTTAGAATCAGTTTTTTATATAAATCTGGATTTTGACTGAAATTGGTTGGAAATTGGGAGAAAACCGCTGTTTTCCATGAATTGGAAAATAAGGTATCATTTTCATTCAATGTCATGAACACACTTCTCTATTTTCTCAGGCTTTAATTTCTCTCACCAAGCTTTTATAGTTTTCAGGATACATGTCTTGCATAGTTTTTATCATACCCCTAAGTAATTTTTTAATGTTACGGTATTCAATTTTTTATTTTACTTCTGATTGTTCACTGCTAGTATACAGAAATACATTTGATTTTTGTATATTGATCACACAACCTCCCTTATTAGTTCCAGTAGCTTTTTGTGGATTCTTTGTGATTTTTCTATGTAGGCAATCCAGGCTGTATGGCTTCTTTCTCTTGTCTTATTGCACATGCTAGGACCCCCAGTTACAATGTTGAATAGGGGTAGTGAGAGTGGACATTGTTGCCTTGTTCCTGATCATAGGGGCAAGGCATTCAGTCTTTTACCATTAAGTATGATATCTGTAGGTGCTTTTGGTAAATGTTTACCAAGCTGAGGAAGTTCCTTGAGAGATTTTACATTAATGAATGTTGGATTTTGTCAGCTGCTTTCCTTCAAACACTACGATGATTTATCACCTTCACTTTTTGTAAGAGTTTCTATAGAATTGGCATATTTCTTCCTTAAATGTTTGGTAGCATTTACCATTGAAGCCATCTGGGCCTACAGTTTTCTGACAGGAGGTTTTTAAACCACAAATTAATTTCTTTAGTAGATACAGGGGCTATTGAGACTACTACTACTTGAGTTTTATTAGTTTATGTCTTTCAAGAATTTGTCTATTTCATGCGCATTGTCACATTTATTGGCATTAAGTTGTTCTTTAAAATTTTTTTTTGAAACAGGGTCTCACTCTGTTGCCCAGAATGGAGTGCAGGGGGGCCATCACAGCTCACTACAGCCTTGACTGTCCAGGCTCTAGCGACCCTCCCACCTCAGCCTCCCGAGTTGCTGGGACTATAGGCACACCTCACACACCTGGCTCACCCCCCCCCGCCCCCCCAAGACAAGTTCTTGCTATGTTGCCCAGGCTGGTCTCGAACTCAAGCAGTCCACCCGCCTCAGCCTCCCGAAGTGCTGAGATTACAGGCATGAGACATGGCATTCGGCCCCCAAAAAACCTAGCTTTTGTTTGCCTTGGTTTTTCTCTACTTTCCAGTTTTCCATTTCATTGAGTCCTACACTTTTTCTGCTTTCTTAAGCTGAAATCTTAGGTCACTAATTTGAGACCTTTTTTCTTTTCTAACAGGTATTCAGTGCTATGTATTTCTCTCTTAGCACTGTTTTAGCTACATCCCACAAATTTTAATATTTTGGGTTTTCATTGTCATTTAGTTCAAAATATTTTCTAATTTCTCTTGTGCTTTCTTTGACCGATAGAAATATATAATTTAGTTTCCAAGAATTGGGGGATTTTCCAGGTATCTTTTCTCTTACTGATTTCTGATTTAATGCCATTGTGATCAGTGAAACACAGTATTTCAACCCTTTAACATTTATCAAGACTTGTTTTATGGTCCAGAATGCAGTCTATGTTGGTAAATGTTCTCTCTGCACTTGATAGTAGTGTTCTATAAATGGCAGTCAGTTGATTGATAATGCTACATCTTCTGTATCCTTACTGATTTTCTCTATTATACCAATTATGCTGAAATCTCTTGACTATCATTTTTTTTTTTTCTGTTTAGGGTTATATGTCCTCTTTATAATAGGAAACGACCCACTTTGTCACTGATAATATTTTTTTTTTTTTTTTTTTTTTTTTTTGAGACGGAGTCTCGCTCTGTCACCCAGGCTGGAGTACTGTGGCCGGATCTCAGCTCACTGCAAGCTCCGCCTCCCGGGTTCACGCCATTCTCCTGCCTCAGCCTCCCGGGTAGCTGGGACTACAAGCGCCGCCACGTCGCCCGGCTAGTTTTTTTTTTTTGTAGTTTTTAGTAGAGACGGGGTTTCACCGTGTTAGCCAGGATGGTCTCGATCTCCTGACCTCGTGATCCGCCCGTCTCGGCCTCCCAAAGTGCTGGGATTACAGGCTTGAGCCACCGCGCCCGGCCACTGATAATATTTTTTGCTCTGAAATCTACTTTCTCTGATACTAATACAGCCACTCCAACTTTCTTTTGATGAGTGGTAGCATGGTATAACCTTTTCCACCCTTCCAGCTTTATTGAGATATAATTCTTACACTGTATTATACAACAATTTGAAGTGTACAGCTCCATGGCTTTTAGTATGTTCCCAGAGTAGCCATCACCACATTCTATTTTTGAATTCTTTCATCACCCCAGAAAGAAACTTCTTGTCCATAAGCAGAAACTCTATTCCCCACAACCCTTGGCAACCATGAATCTTCTTTCTGCTTCTAGATATTTGCCCATTCTGGACAACTCACATAAATGGAATCATAAAATATGTATTCTTTTGTGACTTTTTTCACTTAACAGTGTTTTCAAGGTCCATTCATATTTTAGCATGTATCAGTACTTCATCCTTTTTATTGCCAAGTAATATTCCGTTCGTGAATACACATTTTTATATTTAAAGTATATAACTTAAGAACAACATACAGTTTGGTCCTGCTTTTTTGTCCAATCAGATAAATTCTAACTTTTAATTGGTACATTTATTAGACCATTTACATTTAAATGCTGTTTTCCTGTATGTTCCTTTTTTCCTCCTTTTTAAGACACCTTTTGAGTATTATGATTCCAATTCATCTGCTTTGTCTATTATTCTGTTTTTTTTTCCATTTAACTCTGTAATCCATTTAGAATTTATAGGTTACAGGCCGGGCATGGCGGCTTACACCTGTAATCCCAGCACTTTGGGAGGCTCAGGCGGGCGGATCACGAGGTCAGGAGATTGAGACCATCCTGGCTAACAAGGTGAAACCCTGTCTCTATAAAAATACAAAAAATTAGCCAGGCACAGTGGCGGGCACCTGTAGTCCCAGCTACTCAGGAAGGGAGGCTGAGGCAGGAGAATGGCGTGAACCTGGGAGGCGGAGCTTGCAGTGAGCCGAGATTGCACCACTGCCCTCCAGCCTGGGTGACGAGCGAGACTCTGTCTCAAAAAAAAAAAAAGAATTTATCGATTTCAGGATGAGAGTCTAATTTAAGCCATCAGAATCATTTCCTCCAACTCCAGTTGCTTTTTGGCGCTGTTACTGCCAATTTATGTTTCCATGTTTCATAACCAGTCCTACTAGGAATATCACTGGAATTAGACTAAGCCTATGTAATGGAGAAAGTATATCTTTTAAATATTTGGTCTTCTTATTCAGAAACAATGGTATCTCTTCATTTATTCCAGTTTTCAAAAGTTAGAAATTTATTCCAAAGCATGTGTCACCTTTACACCCTTTTTTTGTTTTTACTATGATAGGAAAAGTTTCTCCATTATTACATTTTCTGTTTTTCATTGGAGACGGAGTCTTGCTCTTGTCTCCCAGGCTGGAGTGCAATGGCACGATCTCAGCTGACTGCAAACTACCTCCGGGATTCAAGCAATTCTCCCACCTCAGCCTTCTGAGTAGCTGGGATTACAGGTGTCCGCCACCATGCCTGGCTTATTTTTGTATTTTTAGTAGAGATGGGGTTTCACCATGTTGACTAGGCTCATCTTGAACTCCTGACCTCAGGTGATCAGCCCACTGTGGCCTCCCAAAGTGCTGGGATCACAGGCATGAGCCACCATGCCCGGCCCATTATTACTTTTTCTAACAGATTTTTGCTGTTCTTGTTTGTTTTCCTCAACTTTTTTTTTTTTTTCCAAAGAGACAGGGCTTCTCACTTTATCGCCCAGGCTGGAGTGTGGTGGCATGACCATAGCTCACTGCAGCCTTGAACTCTTGGGCTCAGCCTTCTGGGTACCTAAGATTACAGGTGCATGGCACCATGCTCAGCTAATTTTTATTTGTTGTAGGGATGGGGTCGTGCTATGTTGCCTGAGCTGGTCTCCAACTCCTGGCCTCAAGCAATCTTCCCACCCCAGCCAGCTAAAATGTTGGGATTACAGACATGAAGCCCTGTACCCGGACTGTTTTCCTCAACTTTTTAAAAGATTTCAAGCCTACAAAGAGTTGGAAAAATAGTACATTGAGCACCCACTTATCAATCATTAATGTCAGAGTTGTTTGTCACACTCTCCCTACCTAAATATATTGCAACCAACCCGTTTGAAAGTAAGCTGCAGACACTGAGTCACTTTACCTCTGAATAGTTGCAGCACCGTCTCCTACATAATCTACTAGGCATCATCAACACCAAAGAAACTTAAAAAAAAAAAACATACTGAGGGCCACATTCAGTTTTTCCTCAAAATGTCCTTTATAGCAGTGTTTTCCTATGCAGGATCAAAAATCATGCATTGCATTTGGGTGTCATGTCTCCCTAGTCTCCTCTATGATACCTTCCCCATCCTCTACCATTTTCTTTTCTCATGATACCTTTATTTTTGAAGAGTTCAGGCCCTATATATGTGTGTGTATTTCTAAGCAATCTTTTTTTTTTGAGACAGAGTTTCGCTATTGTCACTCAGGCTGGAGTGCAATGGTGCGATCTTGGCTCATTGCAACCTCTACCTCCCGGGTTCAAGCAATTTTCCTGCCTCACCCTCCCGAGTAGCTGGGATTACAGGCGCATGCCACGATGCCCAGCTTATTTTTGTATTTTTAATAGAGATGAGGTTTCACCATGTTGACTAGGCTCGTCTTGAACTCCTGACCTCAGATGATCTGCCCACAGTGGCCTCCCAAAGTGCTGGGATTACAGGTGTAAGCCACCACGCCCAGCCTCTAAGCAACCTTTATCAATACAAATCTCATCATATAAGGGCCTTCACAATCCAGTTCCACTCGCTAACATAGCATGATACCTGTATTCGAGCTCTGGATCACTGTCTGCCTCAAGGATACTGTTTTCTTCCCCTTACCTGCTTCCTACTGAATGCCCTTCCATACCTCAGCAGCTCCCTGACTTTTCAACATTAAGGCCTGACTCAAGCTTCCTTCCCCTTCTTAGAATGAGGCGGCTATTGCCACATACATCTGTGCTAATATGACTATTGCACTGCAATGTCCAAAATGTCAACTTCTCCCCTTAGCCAGAGTCGAGAGGACACTGCCTGTTCCAGAAACAGGCCTTTGGTAAGGAATCCAAAATTTATTTCCCTAACACATATGGAAAATTGTTACAAATGGGATAAACACAAACTTCAGGTTTATAGCAAAATGTTCAAAATGTATAAATAGAGGGGATAAAAAGAAATCCAAATCCCTTACCCTGTTTCCAACTCTAAAATTCCACCCTCAAAAAAGGCAAAAAAAAAAAAAACAAAACAAATCCTGGGTTTTGCTGCATGGGAACTGACTGATCACTGCTCCCTGGTAGCTCTTATCACTCTAATGAGTGCCTAGGCTTAGCACAAACCCTCTTTCTAGCATCTGAAGCATTTTGGGGTTAGTGAAGGCCAAGATTGATGTTAGGCTCACCTTTGAAGGACTGTTGCTGAAGTAATAGAAAATCTTTTCTCGAGGAGAAAGCATTGTTTCATTTTTATGTGGGGAAATGTAGACAGGATGATTTTGAGACAACTGTATTCGGCGAGGGGAGCCTGTTCTTACAAATGGATAGGGAGAGAGTGGAGGAGCATCCATCTGTTAAAAAAAAAAAAAAAAAATCAGTAATTCTAAGAAAAGAAATTTACAATGAGGTATTTTTATTGAGAATGATAGAGTGATATATTAGCAATAATTTAACCTAAAGGAAAACATTGTAATAGCAAACCTTAAGTGCTTAATTTGTGCCAGTTATTATTTTAAGCAATTTTTATACATTATGTCATTTCATCCTTACAACTCCATATGCTAAGAACTAGTTATATTCCCATTTTATATATGAGGAAACAAGGTACGGAGAAAATTTAATGAATTTGCAAGGTTACCACTACTGTTAAGTACTAGACAATTTGAACCCATGTAGCCTGTCTCTTGTACTACTATACTTTGCAGGGACTCCAAATACAATCTTATTCTTGTTTAAGGATTAACAACAGAACTTATGTTGGTTAGGTAAATTACAGACCTCCTCAGTTTTACTTAATAGAATTATTTGTAAAACTAGCTTATTTATTTATGAGATGGAGTCTCGTTCTGTCGCCCAGGCTGGAGTGCAGTGGCGCAATCTCAGCTCACTGCAACCTCCACCTCCCATGTTCAAACAATTCTCCTGCCTCAGCCCCCAGAGTAGCTGGGATTACACATGTGTTTCACATGCCTGGCTCATTTCTGTATTTTTAGTAGAGACTAAGTTTTATTTACCACGTTGGCCAGGCTGGTCTCGAACTCCTGACCTCAAGTGATCTGGCCGCCTCAGCCTCCCAAAGTGCTGGGATTACAGGTGTTAGCCACCACACCTGGCCAAAACTAGTTTATATATGGACTAGGTGAATGGTCCATATATAAATCATAAATAATTCCTCAGTACTCATGAAAAAAGCATGAAATGATCCCTGTCATACTTACTACATTTGCCTGGGAGTACTTCATGGCAAATGTCTTAATCTGTTTGATGTAGATGTTGTTGTAGAACTGAATGAGGTCTCCCCTCTCTTCTTCTTCCATGTCACTGTTGGCACCTGTGAGGCGAGTAGGTGTGGGAGGAGCACTGCTGGGCTGTGGAACTGGCAAGGTGCTGCTTGACCTCATGACTGGACTGGAGTCTCTACTGGCTGCAGCCAGGAGAACACAGGGTGTCAATACAAAAGCTGCTAGTATAGATTGTTTTAATTTTTAAAAAGTAGGAGAAAGGAAACAGCTACCTGCATTACTTGCTAATAACAGTGAATAGGCACTCTGTTCTTCACACCAAAAAGCAAAGCTCAGCTAGGATTTTAACTTGATATCCCTATGCCATAACCATAGCAAGGGCTTTCTGAGTAGTGTCCATTAATAAGTTACACTAAGTTTTCTAGGACCTAAGCCTTAGGACAAACCAACAGGTAGGGGATGGTATTTCCATAGCATGGCTCCAACTGACATGTCAGACCTTTCTGGAACTCAGGCAAGCAGATTCCTCACTGAAAGCTCTAATTCTCCTGGAGAAAAATGTTATAGAATATGTGCCCCAAAGCTATGGAATGGACAATTTTGCCACCCAGAATTTGGTTTACTGATCCATTAAACCCTTTGCTTATACACTTTCATAGTTTCTATAGTTATTTCATTTAGTAATGGTTACTTCAAGTCCTAAAAAGTAAGAAAAGCTCCTAATTTTGTCTTGTAGTTCACAAAGATCCCACTTACTTCTATCTTTGTTTAGTTCTGTTGGAGAATTCTGATGGCTTCTGCTGTCACTGCTGCCGGAATTTCTTCTTTTTCTTTTCCCTTTTATCAAAACACTTCTATACACCTTTAGAGAAACAATGAGAAGGAGATGTAAACTAGTATTTGTTGAGCACACCCTTGGTGATAGGACCTTGACATATGTTACTTTTCACAATAATCTGTGTAGCAATAGTTGTCCTCAGAAGAGGTTAAGAAACATAACTCAAATTATAACAGATCCAAGATTCAATCAGAGCCCATCTAGCTTCACATGCCAAGTACTAGTTGCAGTACCACGCCGCGGTAACAGCACCCAACCATAAAGTCAAGTCATTCTAAGTCAGATACACAGATCTGGCCAATTTGCCTCTCAGAGACAAATGGTAATAAAGGCAAAGTGGGTTTTAGATTTCCATGTGACATTCTCTTGGTTAAACGTATAGTATGTTTACTAAACCAGAATGGTGACATAGAAACCAAGTAACTTCTTAATTCCTATCTATCTTGTGATTTTTCTGAATTAAGAAGGCAATCAAATATTTAACATTGTTGCCTTCTGAGGAAAAGAGAACTTAATCAACATGTGACATCAAGAATAAAGAAGATTAAAGCAGAAATTTCCTTAAGTAGAGTCCCAGGTGTTTATCTTGGAAAAAAAGGCCACAGAGTCAACTATGGTTAATTTTTTGTATTCATCACAGACTTTAAGCGTTATTTTCAGCCCACAGAGAAAATGTAGTTACCTGGCTCCGGGCCTGTGGCTGAGTCCTATAACAACGCATAATGTTCTGGAAGGACTTATCTTCTTTTGTGACCTGGCAAACAATAAGAGTGCTCTGAGAGATACAGCAATTTCTACCATAATAGTGTGAGGAGCTGTGTGAACCTGCTGCCCAGTAAAAGGGGTGAAAATTATATAAAAGCTATTTAAAGTCTCTGGAAATGGTTATTAAAGGCATATAGCAAATGAAGATACATCGATTCAAGAATATCTATTAAAATTCAATAATAATATGTGAATCAAGACTTAGAGGTCGGTTGCGGTGGTTCACACCTGTAATCCCAGCACTTTGGGAGGCCAAGGAGGGTGGATCACTTGAAGTCAGGAGTTCAAGACCAGCCTGGCCATCATGGTGAAACCCAGTATCTACTAAAAATACAAAAATTAGCCAGGCATGGTGGCATGTGCCTGTAATCCCAGCTACTAGGGAGACTGAGACAGGAGAATCACTTGAACCCGGGAGACGGAGGTTGCAGTGAGCTGAGATTGAGCCACTGTACAGTCTGGGCGACAGAGCAAGACTCTGTCTCAAAAAAAAGACTTGGAGTAGAAAATTACAGTAACTGAAATGAAAAATTCACTAGAAGCTAGGGAAAATAGATTTGAAGTAGCAAAAAAAAAAAAAAAAAAAAGGAAACATGAAGAGATTGTGTGATCTGAGAACAGAGAAAGAATGAAGAAAAATAAACAGCCTCAGAGAAATGTGGCACAGCATTAAGGAAATCAACATAAGTGTAATGGGAGAATCAGGAGAGGAGAGAAAGAAGCAGAAAAAGATGTTCAAAGAAATACTGAAAACTTCCCAAATTTATTAAATTACATATCCAGGACATTCAGTGACTTGCAAGTAGGATAAACTCATCTATAACCAGATATATCATAGTAAAAATGCTCAAAGCCGAAGAAAGAGAAAATATTGAAAGCATCAAGAGAAAAATAACTTTTCAGTTACAGGGAAACCCCAATAAAATAAAATTTGACTTCTAATCAGAAACTACAGAGGCCAAGAGGCAGTGGAATAACATTCACAGTGATGAAAGAATAAATATTAAGCTAAGAATCCATTATTAAAAAGTTACTCAAGATTTTTATCTGTGAAATATCAATATTCACAATTTTTGCAAGTTATCTTTCAGAAATGAAGGTGAAATAAATGTACTCTCAGATAAACAAAAACAGAATTTGCTGCTAGCAAAACCCCTTACAAGAAATACTACACAAAATTCTTCAAGCCAAAAAAGCAAATGCCCCTGGACAATACTATACATGAAGAAAGCCAAGAGCACTGGTAAAGATAATTATGTAATCATAAATAGAGTATAAATGCAATTTTTTCTCCTTTCTTAACTGATTAAAAAATCAATTGTATAAAATAAATGTATAATGTATCTGTAACATACAAAAATGTAATATATTTGCCAAAACCAGTACAAAGGACACAGGCAGGAGCAAAGCCATATTGGGCAAAGGAAATTACTCCAGATGGCAACTCACATACACAGGAATGAATAACAGAAATAGAAGTAGGCTGGGTGTAGTGGCTACACCTGTAATCCCAACATTTTGGGAGGCTGAGGCAAGTGAACTGCTTGAGGCCAGGAGTTCCACACCAGCCTGGGCAACATGGCGATACCCCCTCTTTACAAAAAAATACAAAAATCAGCTGGGCATGGTGGCACACGCCTGCACCCTGTAGGCCCAGCTACATGGGAGGCTGAGGCGGGAAGGATCATTTGAGCCCGGGAGGCAGAGGTTGCAGTGAGTTGAGTTTGCGAACCACTGCACTCTAGCCTGGGCAACAAAGTGAGACTCTGTCTTAAAAAAGAAAGAAAGAAAACCAGAAATTATTAATAAAGTTACTATAGCAAAAGTTTTAAATACACGCTTACACTGGTTTCCTTTCTGCTACTTTAGAAGTCATAAAATTATATCAATAATTATAACAATGTACTGGTGGAGTTGTACATTTATGGATGTAATATGTGTAACGAAACAGTGAACACTTCTATATCACTGGAATTAAATTAGTATAATTTGAAGCTGATTTTT
Organism: Trachypithecus francoisi; assembly: GCF_009764315.1. NCBI lineage: Eukaryota > Metazoa > Chordata > Mammalia > Primates > Cercopithecidae > Trachypithecus > Trachypithecus francoisi. Next base: position 93,845,062 of record NW_022681455.1, on the reverse strand, counting down.
GATAAGATATATATGGGAAGCCCTAGGGCAACCACTACACACACACACACACACATATACACACACAATGAAAGAAACCTGACATGAAAATGCTACTTTAGAAAATATTGACCCTAATGCAAAAGCAAAGCTGAAAAGGCAAAGGGAAAGACATGAAAACAAAAAGTAAAATGGCAGATATAAATCCAATTATATACATAGTCAAAAGGCAAAAGAAATCCAAATGTATTTTATCTATAGGAGACATTTTAGATTAACAAAATACAAATACATTCAAAAATGAAAGGATGGAAAGAGATATACAGACAGCAACTGTAAGAAAGTTGGGTGACTGTGTGTGTGTGTGTGTGTGTCTATATATAACATTATAAATCAGACTTTAGGACAAAAAGTTACTAAAAAGGGATATTCCATAATGATAAAAGGATCAAGCCATCAGGAATCTATAACAGTTATACACATACTTCATAACACAGCACAAAATACTTGAAGTGAGAAGTGACAGAAGTGAAGGGAAAAGTAGACAGTTCAGCAATAATATTTACAGATTTCAGTACCTCACTTTCAATAATGGAGAGAAGATCTAGGCAGATCAACAAGGAAACAGAACACTTTACTAACAATATAAAACAATTAGACCTAACGGACATCTACGGAACACTCTCCCCAACCTCCACAGAATACACAGTGTTCTCAAATGTACTTTGAAATTCTCTAGGATAGACCATATATGCTAGGCTATAAAACAATTCTTAATATATTTAAAAGAACTGAAATAAAACAAAGTGTGTTTTCAACCACAATGAAAGTAGAAATCAATAACAAATTTGGGAAACTTACAAATACGAAGTTAACAACATACTGCTACATAACCAGTAAGTCAAACAAGTCAAAAACAGAAATCAGAAAATACTTCTGAAATGAAGACACACTGTACCAACACTCATGCAGCTAAAGCAGTGCATGGAGGAAAATTTATAGTTGTTAATGCTTGCATTAAAAATGAAGAAGGGCCAAGGGCAATGGCTCATGCATGTCATCGCAGCACTTTGGGAGGCCGAGGAGGGAAGACTGCTTGAGCTCAGGAGTTTGAGACCAGCCTGGGTAACAGCAAAATCTTATCTCTGCAAAAAATTAGCAGAGCATGGTGGTGCACGGCTGTGGTCCCAGCTCAAGAAGCTTAGGGAAGAGTATCACTTAAGCCCTGGAGGAAGGCTGCCGTGAGCACTACACTCCAGCCTAGGCGACAGAGCAAGATGCTGTCTCAGAAAAAATAATAAAAGATATTGAGATATCGGAAAGATATCTTTTAAAAGATACTCAGATCTACGTAAAGGATTTGGGGAAAAAAGATATTAAGAGAAACAGTAAATGAATTACCTAAACATCCATCTTAAAACAATAGAAAAGAGCAAAAAGTAAGCCTCAAGTAAGCAGAAAGAAGGAAACAAATTATATACTAATGAATAAAGAACACAAAAATAGATAAATGAAACCAAAAAGCTGGTTTTTAAAAGAAAAAGATCAAGAAAATTGACAAACCTTTAGCTAGACCAAGAACAAAAGGGAGGAGACTCAAACTACTACAAAGAGCAGGGCACGGTGGCTCACGCCTGTAATCCCAGCACTTGGGAGGCCAAGGTGGATGGATTGCTTGAGGCCAGGAGTTGGAGACGAGCCTGGGCAACATGGGGAAATTCCATTTCTACTAAAAATACAAAAATTAGCTGGGTGAGGTGGCACAGGCCTGTAGTCCCAGCTACTCAGGAGACTGAGGCACAAGAATTGCTGGAACCCAGGAGGCCAAGGTTTCAGTAAGCCAAGATCATGCCCCTGTATGCCAGCCTGGACAACAGAGTGAGACTCTGTCTCAAAAAACAAAACAAACAAAAAGTACAATCAGAAAAGGAAAAGGACATTACTACTGACCTTAAAGAATAAAAAAGAACAGAAGGAAATATAATTATTTGCCAACAATTTAGCCCAGAGGAAACAGACAAATTCTTAGAAAGACATACATTATCAAAACTGATTCTAGAAGAAACAGATGATCTGAATAGACCTGTAACAAATAAGAGACGGAATTATTCATCAGTAAACTTCCCACAAGGAAGAAGATCTCAGGTCTCAACAGCTTCGCTGCTGAATTCTACCAAACTTTAAAACATTAATACCAAGAAGCTCATATCCATGGGTCTTTCAGACAGCTGTAAATTAAAAAAAAAAAAAAAAAAAAAAAAAGGTACAGGAAAAAGAATAATACCTAAATATAGAAGAGGAGAGAACACGTCTTACTCAATTCTATGAGACCAGTATAACCCTGATAATAAAACCAGACAAAGCCATAACAAGAAAACTACAGACCAATGCCTCTTATGAATAAGGGTAAAATTCCTTAGGAATCACTGCTGCATGTGGAAACTTGAAAAAATAAGTTTTTTAATTGAAAAAAAAATCCCTTAACAAACTGTTAGCAAACCAAACCTAGCAACATATAAAAAGAATTATAGGCTGGGCACCGTGGCTCATGCCTGTAATCCCAGCACTTTGGGAGGCCAAGGCGGGTGGATCACCTGAGGTTGAGAGTTCGAGACCAGCCTGACCAACATGGAGAAACCCCGTCTCTACTGAAAATACAAAATTAGCCCAGGGTGGTGGCACATCCCTATAATCCCAGCTACCTGGGAGGCTGAGGCAGGAGAATTGCTTGAACCTGGGAGGCAGAGGTTGTGGTGAGCCAAGGTCGTGCCACTGCACTCCAGCCTGGGCAACAAGAGCGAAACTCCATCTCAAAAACAAAAAAGAAAAGAATTATAGCAGCCGGGTACAGTAGCTCAAGCCTATACTCCCAACACATTGGGAGGCTGAGGCATGAAGACTGCTTGAGCTTAGGAGTTCGAGACCACCCCGGGCAACATGGTAGACCCTGTCTACAAAAAAGTTTAAAAATTAGCCAGGCATGGTAGTATGTGCCTGTAGTCACAGCTACTCAGGAGTCAAAGATGGGAGGACTGTTTGTAGTGAGCTATGATCTCACCATTGCACTCTAGCCTCGGTAACAGAGCGAGACACTGTCTCAAAAAAAAAAAAAAATAAGAATTATACACCATGACTGAGAGGGATTTACAACAGAAATGCAAAGCTGGTTTAACATAGGAAGATTAATCAGTGTAATATACTATATTGATAGAATTAAAAAAAACAATAAACACACAATCATCTCAATGGACACAAAAAAAGCATTTGACAAAATCTAATGCCCTTTCATGGTAAAAAACACTCCATGAACTGGGAAAAGAAGGGAACTTCCTCAACTTGATAAAGGGCATCTATGGAAAAAATTGTAATTTAATAGTGAAAAGCTAGATGCTTTCCACCTAAGATCAAGACAAGGATTTCTGCTTTCGACACTTCTGTTCAACTGTACTGGAGGTTGTAGCAAGATAATTAGGAAAGAAAAAGAAATAAAAGGCATCCAGTTTGGACAAGAAGTAAAATTATAAGCAAATTCCATGATTTCCTACATAGTAATCCTAAGGTATCTACTACAAAACTATTAGAACTAATAAGTTCAGCAAGGCTGCTGGATACTAGATCAATATACAAAAATGTTTTTCTATACACTTGCAATGAACACGTTAACAATGAAACAACTACACTTGGAACAGCATCAATAAGACTAGGAATAAATTTAACGAAAGAATTGCAAACATACTCTGAAAAGTACAAAACATTGTTAAAAAAAATGGAAGATCTAAATAAATGGAAAAACATTCTATGTTTATGGATCAGAAGACATAAAATTGTTAAGATGGCAATACTCCCCAAACTGATCTACAGATTCAGTACAACCCTATCAGAATCCTAGCTGATTCCTTTGTGAAACTGATAATCTGATTCTAAAATTCATTTTTCAAGGGACTCTGAAAATAATCTTGAAAAGAAAAAAAAAGTAGGAGCACTCATATTTCCCAATTTCAAAACTTTATAAGAAAGCAACTCTCTAATCTAGAGAATATGGTATTGCATAAGGATAGACATATAGTCCAATGGAATAGAATTTAGAGTCCAGAAATAAACCCACATGTTGTCAACGGTCAACTAATTTTCAAGGAGGCCACCAAGGCCATTCAGTGAGGAAGGAAAACTTCTTTTCAATGGTGCTGAGACAACTGCACAGCCACATAATCAGAATGGAAATGGACTACTACCTCATACAATACACAAATTACTCAAATTTGATCAAATACCTAACTATGAGATAAAACTATAAAAATCAAAAGAAAACACAGGGATAAATCTTAGTGACCTTGGATTTGGCAACAGATTCTTAGGACACCCAAAGTGCAAGTAACAAACCAAAAAACAGGTAACTGGACTTCATCAAAATTAAAAATTTTATGCTTCAAATGACACTACCGAGTAAGTGAAAAGATACACCAAATGGGAGAAAATATTTGCAAGTCATACGTCTGAGAAGGTAGTTATATCCAAAACAAAGAACTCCAACAACTCAATAGTAACACAATTTAAAAATGGGCAAAGGATTTAAAGATATTTCTCCACATAAGATATACAAATGGCCAGTAAGCAAATGAAAAGATGCTTGACATCCTTAGTCATCAGGCAAATGAAAATCAAAACCACAATGATATACCACCCAATACCCGCTAAGAAGGCTATAATAAAAATAAGTTGGCAAGGATGTGGAGAAACTGGAACTCTTGTGCATTACTGGTAGCAATGTCAAATGGTGCAGCTTCTGTGGAAAACGGTACCGTGGATTCCTCAAAAAAGTTAAACATAGTATCACCATATGACCCTGCAGTTCCACTGCTAGGAATAAACTCAAAAGGGCTGAAAACAGGCACTCAAACAGGTACATGATATACCTGTTCACAACAGCGCTATTCACTATAGCCAACAGGTGGAAACAGCCCAAATATCCATCACTGTATGAGTGGAGAAAAAAATTGTGCCTATCCATACAATGGAATATCATTCAGTCATAAAAAGGAATGAAGTACTGATACATGCTGCAACATAGATCAACCTTGAAAATATTATCCTAAATAAAAGAAGCCATACACAAGAGGTCACTTATTGTACCATTTCTATAAACGATTAAGAACAAATAAATCCATACAGCTAGAATGCCAATTGCTGATTGCCAGGTGCTGTGGGAGGTAGAATGGGGAGAAACTACTTAACAGGAAAGGAGTTTTACTTTGCAGGTACAGAAATGTTCTGGAACTAGATAGAGGTGGTAAGTATACAACCATTGATCACACTTAGTACTGTAAATGTGCTAAATGCTCCTGAATTGTTCAATTTAAAATAGTTAATTTGGCTGGGCCCGGTGGCTCATGCCTGTAAATCCTAGCACTTTGGGAGGCCAAGGCGGGCGGATCACCTGAGGTCAGGAGTTTGAGACCTGCCTGGCCAACATGGTGAAATCCTATCTCTACTAAAAATACAAAAATTAGCCAGGCATGGTGACACATGGCTGTAATCCCAGCTACTCGGGAGGCTACGACAGGAGAATCGCTTGAACCTGGGAGACAGAGGTTGCAGTGAGCTGAGATGCACCACTGCACTCCAGCCTGGGCGACAAGAGTGAAACAATATCTCAAAAAGCAAACAAACAAAAAAAACCCCCAAAAAACCCAGTTAATTTTATGTTATGTGAATTTCTCCTCAATAAGTAATTTAAACAAAGTAAGATAATAAGTGTTAATGAGAAAGTGGAGAAACTAAAATCTTTATTATATTGCCTGTGTAAGTGTAAAATGGTACAGTACTTTGGAAAACAGTCTGGCAATTCCCTAAATGGTTAAAACATAGTTAATGTATGACCCAGCCAATCCATTACTAGGTATATACCCTAGAGAAATGAAAATATATGTCTATACAAAAACCCAAACACAAATGCTAATAGCAGTATTATGCATATAGCCAAAAGTAGAAACAACTAAAATATACATTACCTAATAAATGGATAAAAATACTCTCATATAACTATATAATGGAATATTGTTTTAAAATTGTGGTGAGTACTGCACATATCTGTGAATATACTAAGACCCATTTAGTTGTGCATTTTAAATAGATGAATTATAGAGCATGTAAATTGTATTTCAAGAAAGCGGTTAAAAAATGTTCTCAGTAATGAAGACCTATATTTGCCTTTACAATTCAAAAATAGTACTCACCTTTGCCATCACATAAATGGCACACATTAATAATTGGTCCAGATGTCTGTCCATCATAAGTTCAGGACACTGAATTATGGAGAATTCAAAGCAGGTCCAGATTTTTTTCCTCAGTTCATCTGAAATATCTAGTTTGGCACAGAGATCCCGAAGGCGGACAGCTGCTAAATGGTATACCTAGGAGACAAACAAAAACATTTCAAACTTTGTTTAACACTTGTATTTCCCAAGCTCATGCTCTGGTAAGAGTACGTGAAAAATTACCTTTCTAAAGAAAAGTGATAAAGAGCTGGTTTTCCTGGGTCTATTACTACTGCTGGTTACAGACTGGCCTTGCTTCTGCTGTTGGCCACCTGGGGAAATCTGTTGAATGGCCACTTGACCAGGGACTTGCAAAGTTGTTCCTGCCATCTGTTGAGAGCTCAGACTTCCAGCCAGGGCCTGAGCACTGAGGGGCTGGATGGAGCCTGTCACAGCTTGTGCCTGCCCCCCAACATTGACTTGGACAGGGAAGAATGTTATCCCTCCATTTTCATTGGCAATACCTAGTTTGTGACAGAGAAAAAAAGCATGAAGAAAATGTTGATAAGAAGAGGTTCTCCAGGCAGAGGTTTACAATTTCTCCTCTCCCAAACAAACGCTGTCTCCCCATCACTCCTCTGTCCCCTATGTCACTCTAGCCAAACCTCGGGTAACTTTTCAATACATGCCACAGAGAAGGAACTCAATATCCAACTCTGCCTTCCTTACCTTGCACAGGAATGGTTACTGTTTGCCCATTGTTGGCTGTGACAGTGGCGGTTGCCATGGTGACCAAAGTCTGTCCAGGAACCGGTGTGACAGAAACAGGCTCCCCAGATACATTCTGCACAGGGACGGCATTGACTAGAGGCTGTGGGGGCATGCGCCCAGGTGTCCCTCCATCAGAGGGGCTATCATTCTCAACAAATAGCCGCCTTCTGGTAGTGCTGGCTGGTGGGGAGCTGTATCTATCGTATAATGTGGTTGGAGACGTTATGCCTAGGTTCAAAACAAATCAAACAAAGCATTTCACTCAAGGAGACTCAGATCTGACTTCTATCCAAGCTGTTATGTTCAAAAATAACTACAGTTTTTGAAATACTTCATAACTCATAAAGCAAACAAGAATTACAGAAGTCATCTTACCTATATCCATTAGTAAGTTTTCATTAGTGTTCAGTGAACACAACTGACAGCAAAATTTTAAAATGGAATTTTTTGTCTTGCAGTGTTCCTTTCTCCACTCCCCCTTTCCCAAATCAGACCCGACTCTGTCTTCCACTACTAAAGAACCTTCATGATTTAAGGAATTACCCTTTTTTTCTGTACTACATTTTTCTATAATATTTTCTGCCATATTTAGTTTCCACCTACCACTCACGTAAGATGTGATTTTACTACAGAGCCACTACTTGATAAGGGGACATGATTGGTAGTATGTAATCTAGGAGCATTCCACCACCAGTTTTATCAATTTTGATCTTTGTCTTTTTCCACATATAAAAATTATTAAAACTCAATAATGTTCTTAAGCAAGGTAGACATGCATGATTTGGATTCAATTAAGCATAATTTTTTTTAAAAAACAGTTTATATACCATAAATTTCATCCACTTAAATTGTACAATTCAATGGTTTGAGGTAAATTGTTATTTTTTTTTTTGAGACATAGAGTCTTACTCTATCACCCTGGCTGGAGTGCAGTGGCCTGATCTTGGCTCACTACAACCTCTGCCTCCTGGGTGATTCCTGTGCCTCAGCCTCCTGAGTAACTGGGATTAGAGGCATATGCCACCAGGCATGGCTAATTTTTGTATTTTTAGTAGAAATGGGGTTTCACCATGTTGGCCAGGCTGGTCTCGAACTCCTGACCTCAGGTGATCCATCTGCCTTGGCCTCCCAAAGTGCTGGTATTACAGGCTAGTTTTTAAAATTGTGGGTATAAAATATATATAATATAAATATATATTTATATATAAATATATACTTATAATATATAAATATATATTTATACATATTTATATAACAAAATTTACCATTTCATCCATTTTTAAGTGTATGATTAAGTGTACGATTCAGTGGTATCAATTACATTTACAATGTGGCCACAACAATCACCACTGTTTGTAAAACTTCTTCATTATCTCAACAACCTATTAAGGCTTAGTCTATTTTTAAGTATTCACAATAATGTATGAATTTTTGAGAAGCATTTCTTCCTTCTTCTGTGTCCACCTCTAAGAGCTGTGCATCAGTGTGTTTTTAAATTTTAAAAATATATGTAGGAAGTTTGTAAGGAGTATTGATAGGAGTAAATACTAACAAACTGTGGCTTAACATTTCTATTTCCAGATGATACAAAAGTAAATAAACTTACTAGATTTGTGTTTGATACAATGCTGCAGAATCAGAAAGAATAGATTATGATCATGTTTTCTTATAAAATATCAAGAGATCTCAGGAAAACTGAGAAGTGATAAGTACAAAGAAAATGAAGTTTAAAGTCAAGTCTTCCTAATCTGTACATCAGGGAAGGGAAAATTCTACAAAAATAGACTAAGAAAGACCAACTGTCAGATCTTTCAAAAATAAGGACTTTTCATAAGGATCCTCCATGTCTATTAAGTATACACTGACCTAGAGTGATTTTTGTTTTTTTGGGGGGTAGAGATGGCATCTTGCTATGTTGCCCAGGGTGGTCTTGAACTCCTGGGCTCAAGCGATCCTCCCAACTAGGTCTCCCACAGTGCAGGGGTTACAGGCATGAGCCACCATGCCCAGCCTAGAGTGATTCCTGACTTTAAAAATGGTATTTCTTCTGTAGCCAGTTCTTACCAATTACATTATAAAAGTGATCTAGAAATAAGGATATTCTTTGAATTGGATCCAAGGATTTAGAACTCTCTGGATTTACTGAATTGCTCTTTAAAAAGCAGTTCTATCTCACATATTGTAAACTAAAACCTTTCACCTTGCAGATCTTCTAAGCAGCTGCCTAAAAAATATAAACCAGATGGATAGCAAAACTGCCCTTTTCTGTATTTCTTGGGCCAGCACTAATGTCATTAACTAGGGTAGCACAGCTCAACACAGTAGAACATACTCAGTTGTCTTAACTCACTGCCTTGTCTATACCTAACTGGATCATGCAGCTCTATCTTTAAGAAGGCTTTTCTATTTCTCCTGATTTTAAAAGTAATACGTATTTGCCTTAAAAATTTTACAGAAATCACCAGGAATTCTATCACCCAACAATGATCTTAACAGTTTGGTTTTTCCATTTCCACCATTTTGTATGCTCATAAATAAACATACACTTTAAAAATAGGGATCATATTAAATATATAGCAGTTGGCCAGGCGCAGTGCCTCATGCCTGTAATTCTAGCACTTTGGGAGGCCGAGGCAGGCGGATTGCTTCAAGTCAGGAGTTTGAGGCCAGCCTGGCCAATATGGCAAAACCTCTCTACAAAAATACAAAAATTTAGCTAGGCATGGTGGCGCATGCCTGTAGTCCCATCTACTCAGGAGGCTGAGGCATGAGAACTGCTTGAACCCAGCAGGCGGAGGTTGCAGTGAGCTGAGATTGGGCCGCTGCACTCTAGCTTGAGCGACAGAGCGAGACTCTGTCTCAAAAAAAAAAAAAAAAAAAAATTAAATAAACATAGCAGTCTATCGTCTATCCTTTTTAAAAGATACCTGTTATATCATGCATTTTCCTGTGTTCTTAAATAGTCTTTAAAGGCCCTTCTTTTAAGTGACTCATGTGGCACAAAAATGCATGGAATATTTTCTTCTAATATATACCCTATTAACTTCACTTATAGGGTTAAATAAAATTTAAATTTCCAGATAGTAAGCCCCAAAATATTCCCCTAGTATTTTAAACTTACTCCTTCCAAGACCTCCAGTATCAGCACGAACTTCAGTCACCCTTCTGGGAGTCAAAGGGGAGCCCGCAATGCAAATTTCATCTGCCCTTTCCAGGTTCTGAGGTGGCATGACCTGTGAAGAATTGGTTACACAGAATGCCAGGTAATCTAAGGCGGAAAAAGTCTCTTAACAATTATTCCATCTAAATAAAATGAGCTGTCTTTCCCATTTTCATAATAAAGTTAAAAAAAAAAAACTTTTAGCAGTCAAAAAATGCAAAACCTTATAATTGGATACTAAATATGAGTCAACCTTCATTACTGGTTTGGAGAGTTTGAATATCAACCACTCTAAAGCAGGGGTCCCTAACCCCTGGGCCATGGACCCTGTTAGCAACCAGGCAACATAGCAGGAGGTGAGTGGCAGGCAAGTGAGCAAGCGAGCAAAGCTTCATCTGTATTTACAGCTGCTCCCCATCACTCACATTGCTACCTGTGCTGGCCTCCTGTCAGATTAGTGGTGGCATTAGATTCTCATAGGAGTGTGAACCCTATTGTGAACTGCACACGTAAGGGATCTAGTTTGCATGCTCCTTATGAGAATCTAATACCTACTGATCTGTCACTGTCTCCCACCACGTCCAGATGGGACCATCTAGTTGCAGGAAGACAAGCTCAGGGCTCCCACTGACTGTACCTTTTGGTGAATTATGTAATTATTTCATTATATATTACCACGTAATAATAAGAGAAATAAAGTGTGCAATAAATGTAAGGCACTTGAATCCCAAAATCTCCCCCACCCCCAACCCTGTCCATGGAAAAACTGTCTTCCATGAAATTGGTCCTTGGTGCCAAAAAGGTTGGACCACTGCTCTATGGGAGAGAAACTTGATAAGGAAATCAAGAAAGAACACTGAATTTTTACTCTGTCACCAAAATCTTAGGACAACTACAAATTATCTGACTCGTTTCCTCTTTGACATGGGGTGAAGTATGATAGGTCACTTACCTTACTGAAGGGTGTATGTCTGCTGCCTAAACCCTGAAGGCTGGGTAGTGAGCCAAGGCCATGATGCCCAGCCAAGGAGCAGGTGTCCCTGATAACCCAAACATCCCCGAGAGGATCTGAGAAACTACCAAGGAAAACAGTCCCATCATGCACACACATAGTAGGCAAAGAGCCAGAAAATTAGCAGCTTAGCGATGGGAGGTGGTGAGGATCTCTAGAGCTGTCCTGCTGCTACCTAGGAGTACCCTGTATATAAGTATTTTATTTTTCCCCACCACCTCTGCCTCCTCCATATGTAAGTCTTTTTTTTTTTTTTTTGAGACGGAGTCTCGCTTTTGTTGCCCAGACTGAAGTGCAATGGCACAATCTCGGCTCACCGCAACCTCCACCTCCCGGGTTCAAGCAATTCTTCCGCCTCATCCTCCCAAGTAGCTGGGATTACAGGCATGCATCACCACGCCTGGTTAATTTTTTGTATTTTTATAGAGACAGGGTTTCTCCATGTTGGTCAGGCTGGTCTCAAACTCCCAACCTCAGGTGATCCACCGGTCTCGGCCTCCCGAAGTGCTGGGATTACAGGCATGAGCCACTGCGCCCAGCCCCTACATATCTAGATCTTAATAAACATATCTACTTGCCAAGCTGGACTTGTCTGAGTCATTCTTTGTCTCTTGGCACCTTCCCAATTTGCGGGTAGAGAGGGACGACGTTACAGTCCCAAGTTTTTCTCATAACAAGGTGTAATTAATTATAACATATTAAACCCAACTGCCACCGTCCCATCCCCAAAAGGATTATTAATAGATTAGATATTGATGTATTTTTCTCATAAAAAGATGTTATTTTCACAAACCTCTTCACATGTAGGAACTCTGTTTTCATTGTCTCTAATTTTTTCCCAGAGTGGAGACTCTGGTTTCCATGCCAAATGATCTAAGATCTGTTCTTCAATCTGATTAAGGTGTTTTACCACCTCTCTACAAAGGCCATCTTCTGCTCTAATGAATACTTCTATCACCTGAAATAAAAAATGTCCTGGTTCACTGAATAATAATTATTAAATATTTTAAAATATTTAGACAAGAAATTTAGTCAAAAATTACAAGTTGAAATATTATTTTGAAACAGCTGCTCTTCCTTTTACTGTCTTTGTAAATAATTATAGTTCAAACCATGTGAATTACATAAAATGGTTTACATTGTGATGTATTTCAAAAGTTTTTAATGAAAATACATGTATATTGAGGTTGAAAAACATTACTCTGAAAATTTCATATAAAAATCTCTAAACATTTAATCTATGCCACTATAAAAATTAGTTTTGACTATGAGAGTTAAGATAAACTCATATGCTAACTCAGTATCAAGAAATAGCTACCAAATCAATGCTTTAACTCTATGCCTCTCTGTAACACATGAAAGAGAACCTTTATTTTTTTCTGACATTTTCAGTGGTATTTAATTTTCATAAAATAAAAAAAGGCTGCTATACAAGATTAGCTAGTGACATGTGTGCTACTTTTTTTAAGCCTTCTCATCTCATAAAAATCACAGTATTCTAAAAACTGTTATTACATAAAGAAAGGAATCAAAGCTTTTACCCAAAATGGATCTTTCATACAATATTAAAAAATTTACATAGGTCTTAAGATTCTATTTCTTTTCTACTCCACAAATAGTGATTAATTATGTAATTAAAAACAGAATAAATATACTTAGATGTTAACTTGAACTAAATGACTAACAACAGGAAGTTGGTCTCATTTACAATATCCACATTAGTATCATATTTTAAAAAATACCTTATAAAAATGATAAAGAGGCACTTCAAATATTTCAGTAATAAATGGAAAATTCCCAGGAGGCTTGTAAGAAAAAGTGACGACCTCAAGGCAGCAGGCCAACAGAGATCTGTGGAAGGCATCTTGTTCTAGAATACCCTATAAAATAAAGTTATTAGCATTCAGAAACATTTACTTAGTCTAAAAAGTCATCTCATACCCAGTGAATTTAAGTGAAAATACCAAAGAAAGTCTCATTTTCTGACTGAGTGCAAAGTGTGTGCTTATTTTCTTACAAAACCTTTCTTAATTATATAAATAAAGCCCATTTTTTAGTGGAGGAAATATATTAAAGGAATGTATGAGACTTTTAAAACCTTACCTATTATATCTTAAAAGAGATTACATCTCTAACCAAAATACACACACACCCTGATGCTTAGAAGAACAATGACAGGGAAAGATGTTTCAAAACAGTATTTACAGTCAGTGCTATTAAAAACTGAAAGGGGGGCCGGGCGCGGTGGCTCACACCTGTAATGCCAGCACTTTGGGAGGCCAAGGTGGGCAGATCACCTGAGGTCAGGAGTTCGAGACCAGCCTGACCAACATGGTGAAACCCCATCTCTACTAAAAATAGAAAATTCGCCAGGTGTGGTGGCACCCACCTGTAGTCCCAGCTACTCAAGAGGCTGAGGCAGGAGAAGCACTTGAACCCAGGAGGTAGAGGCTGCAGTGAGCCGACATTGCACCACTGCACTCCAGCCTGGGCAACAAGAGCGAAACTCTGGCTCAAAAAAAAAAAAAAAAAAGAGAAGAAAAAGAAAAAAAAAAAAAATTGAAAGGGGCCAGGTGGGTGGCTCATACCTATAATCCCAGCACTTTGGGAGGCCGAGGGGGGCAGATCACCTGAGGTCCAGAGTTTGAGACCAGCCTGGGCAATACTGTTCAAGAATCGCTTGAATCTGGGAGGCAGAGGTTGCGGTGAGCCAAGATTGTACCACTACACTCTAGCCTGGGCAACAGAGTGAGACTCTGTCTCAACAACAAACCCAAAAAAACAGAAAGGCAAGCAGGCAGGTGACTGGCTAGATGACCGTGTACCAAAAGTCAGTATGTTTATCACAGGATGACATTAATCATAGGTGATTTTTATTTTCTTCTTTTTGCTTATAATTTTCCAACATTGTAAACAATTATTATTTTTTAATTAAAAGCTACTGAGGCACCAAAAGCACAGGCAACAGGCCAGGCGCAGTGGCTCACGCCTGTAATCCTAGCACTTTGGGAGGCCAAGGTGCACAGACCACCTGACGTCCGGGGTTCCAGACCCGCCTGGCCAAACATGGCAAAACCCCGTCTCTACTGAAAATATAAAAATTAGCTGGGCATGGTGGCGCACGCCTATAATCCCAGCTACTTGGGAGACTGAGGCAGGAGAAATGCTTGAACCCAGGAGGCGGAGGTTGCATTGAGCCGAGATCGTGCCACTATACTCAAGCCTGGGCAACAGTGCAAGACTCCGTCTCAAATAATACATACATACATATATTTAAAAAAAAAGCACAGGCAACTAGTGAAAAAATAAATTGGATTTCATCAAAATTAAAAACTTTTGTGCATGAAAGGAGACTATAAATAAAGTAAAAAAAACAACCTACAGAATGGGGCAGGAAGGAAATTATGTTTTATTGCACTGATCAATACATTGGTTATTTTACTCACAGATAAATCCATGTCTCCTAGTCTTTTTTGTTCCTGCTCAATAACAGATTCTAATACTTTATAGTAAAGCATCTCCGCAAAACGAAAATGTTTGCTGGCAATTTCTGTAGAAATAATAAAAAAAAAATCCACAAAAATGGCACACAAAGAAAATAAAGGCCCATTCCTCCTTCTTTACTCACAAAATAAAATTTAAAAACCAACCCAATACTTTAGATACGCAAACTTCTTATGACTGGTGTTTTAATTATCCCTAAGATACCTTAATTTTCTTCATGGTAACAGTCACATTTTTCTAAAATTATTAAATGAATTTGCACATAAAGAACTATAATATCATTTAAGACTTACACCCTTTTTTCCCCTCTATGGTTGAACAAAACAAACCCACGCTAAGAGGTATGTAACTGGCTTACTATTCTACACCTACTTAGTTCCAATTCCTGACATCAAACAATTCCTAGGCCAGGGCCCATAACAGTGATATCTTCTGTCCTTATTCTCAATATGCCGAAGAATCACTATGCTTCTATTTAATTTCCAGTTTACAAAAAAAAAAAAAAACAACTAAAGATTTGCAGATAAAAAAGCATCAGAAGTCCATTAAAATAAAAATACCACTCTAAAATTTCTATCTTACTGAGAAGGGCTCAGAAATCACTTGGTTGACCAGAAAAATTGGACAGCCATATCCTAGCCCTCAGTCTAAAGTCATAAATCTTTTCCTCATCTTTCTTAGTTAGTAAGAAATGATTCCATTTAGTTTAACTTCAAACATAAGAGCAGAATAACCATATTAAACCTTACCTTTAGCACAATTACTGAAATCCTCATCTGGCTGGAAATGCTGAGAATATATTTCAAACATTTCTTTCAGTCTGTTAGCAATAGCCTGGGTTGGATCTCTGGAACACGTCCTAAAAAGATAATGAGAAATAACATAATTTAAAGGTCCTGGCAAGTCACAAGGGGATAAAATGTTTCTATAATTTCACTAACATGTAAATATAAAACACTCTGAACAGAAACTATACACTTCCCAAATTAATCCAAGAGATCCTATACTTCCTTTTCAAAGGTGGTGGTATTACCAGTTGGAATGAAAAAAAACTTTTCTTGTGTGGGGCTACACCTTTTATTTTATATATTTATTTATATTATATATTTTGAGACAGCTCACTCTGTCATCCAGGATGGAATGCAGTGGTGCAATCTTGGCTCACTGCAACCTCCAGCTCCCAGGTTCAAGTGATTCTCTTGCCTCAGCCTCCAAGTAGCTCGGACTGCAGGCACCTGCCACCATGCCCAGCTAATTTTTGTATTTTTAGTAGAGATGGCCATGTTGGCCAGGCTGGTCTCGAACTCCTGGCCTCAAGTGATCCACCCGCCTCAGACTCCCAAAGTGTTAGGATTACAGGAATGAGCCACCTCGCCCGGCCGGGGCTACACCTTTCACTGCAGGAAGTTTAGCAACCTTGGCCTGGGCCCATTCGATGGCTATGACTGTCCCCCACCTGTCCTTCACATCCCCCAGTCACTGATGATCCAAAATTGCCCTTAACTATTTCCGTAGAGGGCAGTACAACTCCCATTAAGAACACCTGGAAGAAAATAGAATGAAGGGGTGTAACACCCATACTACAGACTCATATAAACTGTTCCTGGCATTCTACATTTTTTCCCACAAATGAGGTTTATTTCAGTCTTTTTATTATTAGAAAGGAATATATGTTCAATGCAGAAGCATTATACAAATTATCACCATGTAAGCTTTTTGTAACAACTGTTTTTATCTTGATCACATATATATATATATAATTATATACATATTCTTTGTGAAAAAAGTTTAAAAAATTACAAAGAGAATAAAATCAATTATAGTCCTGCTAGAGATAACTATTGAATACATATATAAGCAGAAGTTTTCTGGGAACATACACACAAATACCTTTCTACAAAAACAGGACCCTTTATTTTACCTAGTATTTACTGGTAATATTTAACCCCACTAATGGTACCTAAGATTTAAAATGCTGTTATGCCTAGTTAGAAACTGTAAAGAGATCTGGAAGATACAGAGATTAAGATGGCTTCTGAAATGTATTTACAAAATGCTTCTAAATTCAAGGCAAACAAGGTGCATCTAAAAAACATGACTCAGGAAGAGGCCACAGAGATATAACTTGTTAAGTATAAATCACAATCAAGTTTATGAATAAAGTAGACTTCACGAAAATGTAAAGGAAAAGTAGTTGGCATTTAAGAAGCCTGGCTATGAGTGGGAAATTACTTATGTGTACATATAGGGTCTTCTTGATATACCACCATCAGAAATAAAATGGGGTCCTTTTGGGTCTACGTCATCATATCGTAAGGTTTTAGGACTGAGAGAGACCTTGGAGGTAACTTTTCAAATCAGCTTGCCAAAGGTTATGCGTAAGAGGATGAGATTCAACCTACTGGGCTTTTAACTAAAACTCAGTGATATTGCTACCAGTCTCAGGGAGATCAAAGAAACTAAATGCAGTGAACTTCCTTTCCAGGATAAGGATGTTTTATAGAGTTTACAAAAGTTACAGTGGTTTTTGTCCTGCTTTATGAACATGTGGAACTCCATTAATCTTTTCAAATCTGAGTCACCCTTCAGAACTTACCTCAGGTTCAACCCTCTTCACAAAGGCCTTTGACAATTCCCATCTTCACTGAGTTTCCCTCTGCCCCCACCCACCACTCTCTGAAATCTTGAAAGAACAGTTGGCAGGCCGGGCGCGGTGGCTCAAGCCTGTAATCCTAGCACTTTGGGAGGCCGAGATGGGTGGATCACAAGGTCAAGAGATCGAGACCACCCTGGCTAATACGGTGAAACCCCGTCTCTACTAAAGAATACAAAAAACTAGCCGGGCGACGAGGCGGGTGCCTGTAGTCCCAGCTACTTGGGAGGCGGAGGCAGGAGAATGGCGTAAACCTGGGAGGCGGAGCTTGCAGTGAGCTGAGATCTGGCCACTGCACTCCAGCCTGGGCGACAAAGCCAGACTCTGTCTCAAAAAAAAAAAAAAAGAAAGAACAGTTGGCAAAGACAGTTCTGTGCTTTATTCTAGTGTCTGGTGTTATCAGTTACTGGGTCTTGTATTATATTAAAAAAATCTGAGGAAAGAAGATCTTCCACTTATACATCTTATTGCTAGGTCCTCTACAGACTCACAACAGGACTCAGTATACAATTGATACAAAATTATTCATGGGTGAATTAAGGCATAAATAATGAAAAAATAGGAAACTGGAAAATGGTCAATAACCAAATCTTAGAAAGCAGGAAGGGCTCAAACTAACCTGAGAATCTGTTCCAGTTTCTCACTTGGTGCATTCCTGAGGCCTGTCAGCATGGTGTGAAGACGACTCAAGCTATGCGTAGCTGTAGAAACTGGGGTCACACAAGGGCTGTTCTCCTTAATGTACCTAACACCAGTTAGCGGTGTGGAGATTCTAAGTGCTTTGGACTAAAGAAAAAAACAGTTACATAGAATACAAAATTTTAAAAGAACATTATTTTAGGCCAGAAAGACTTTAATTCACTTCACAAATGGGACTTCAAGCGAGTAAAACTTTATCTTTACAATATCAATACATTTGACTGACTCAAATGTCACCATTCTTGGAATTTAAACGTAACAGCATTAAGAGCTGCCAATATCCATGTGAAGATGAAGGCGTGAAAGAATAATTTGTATTTTAGCTAACTAAAAGTTTGTCTCTTAAAAGTTAAAACTCTAGGCCGGGCGCGGTGGCTCAAGCCTGTAATCCCAGCACTTTGGGAGGCCAAGACGGGTGGATCACGAGGTCAGGAGATGGAGACCATCCTGGCTAACCCGGTGAAACCCCGTCTCTACTAAAAAAATACAAAAACTAGCTGGGCAAGGTGGCGGGCGTCTGTAGTCCCAGCTACTTGGGAGGCTGAGGCAGGAGAATGGCATGAACCCAGGGAGGTGGAGCTTGCAGTGAGCTGAGATCGCGCCACTGCATTCCAGCCTGGGCGACTGAGCAAAACTCCGTCTCAAAAAAGTTAAAACTCTAAAACAAGATATAGCTCCCTACATTCCCTCTTGTAAAATTTATGCTCAGAGGCAAAGATAAGCATTCTGCTCACCTGAAAAAACTAAGATTACTCTCAGCTCTGAGAAACAGAATTTCACAATTCCCATCTACTGCTATTTTTGCACACACTCAAAGATAAAAGAAAATTGTGAATTAAATTTGGTTGAAAAAAATCCATTTAAGAAAAGCCTGCTGATGCGGTTTGGCTATGTCTGCATCAAAACCTCAACTTGAATTGTATTTCCCAGAATTCTCACATGTTGTGTGAGGCACCCAGTGGGAGGTAAATGAATCATGGAGGCCAGTCTTTCCCGTTCTATTCTTGTGATAGTGAATACATCTCACGAGATCTGATGGGCTTATGAGGGGTTTCCGCTTTTGCTTCTTCCTCATTTTTCTCTTGCCACCGCCATGTTAAGAAGTGCCTCTCGCCTCATACCATGATTCTGAGGACTCCCCAGCCACGTGGAACTGTAAGTCCAATTAAACCTCTTTTTGTTCCCAGTTTCAGGTATGTTTTTATCAGCAGCGTTAAAATGAACTAATACACCCACTATCCAAATATTCAAATTTGCTTCAGAGAGAGAGAATAAAATGAACATTCCCTAAAAAGGCAACTTGATGCAGAACAGCCTTCATTGGTCTTCCTAGCCCTCCTCTACCTTTGGTTACAAGAATCTATCAGTTTTTCCCATTAAAGTAGACAGGTCTTCAGAGAAACAAGTTAAAGTCAACACTCTTGACAACAAATATGGAAAAGACGTGACTTGGTGTCAAAGGAGCCAGTAAAACATCTTTATGATTTTTCAAATAAACTCTGAAAGGTTAAGATAACTTAACAGTGTCTTTTAATATTCAAGATAAACCAAATTTCCCTGTGTATTAAATGTACTTATTCTAATTTTTTAAAAAACCTAGCAAAATTTTCACCTGGCAACAGAGCCAACTATTCAAGTTTCCTAAGATACAGAAAAGCACAGAAATTTACTATATATAGAAACAAACCTACATGTTTTCTCTGTCTTAAAGTGCAATACAACTAAGACTTCCACTTTGTTTCAAAGAAATTCATTCTATAATTAAATCAATAAAATGATCTGGGTAGATGAATTGCATTCAAAAGGCTGCTCCCTGCCTTACAAGGTTTCTTGCAGTCACCTACTTCACTGTGCATGAACCAAAGCCTACATTGGGAAGCACTGGGAGGGAAAAACACCTTGTACATGAACAGGAGAATCAACAGCAGCCAGCAGCATATAACCACATCACCCACAGGCAGCAATAGTTTCACAGAGGAAACTAGGTGTGACAACCACAAACAGCTTCCTGCCAGAGTCCTCAAGATCAACATGGTGTTTCTTGGTAGCACTGTGCTTAGCTTTAGAGCTTCCTGTTCATTCTGATCAAGAGGAATCTTTCTTTAACTTGGGTGCAAATATTAAGTCGGTATCTTAAAAATATTTGGATGTTCCTTCTCCAAATAAAGACTTAAAAATTTGGAGTGACTCTGAGCTTTGCCCTTAGTCCTCTTTTATTCTCTCTTATTTCATACCTCTAAGTAATCTCTCCTCATTTTAGAGCTTTAAAAGCCATCTACAGTTGGGCGCGGTGGCTCATGCCTGTAATCCCAGCACTTTGGGAGGCCAAGGCAGGCAAATCATGAGGTCAGGAGTTCAAGACCAGCCTGACCAACATGGTGAAATGCCGTTTCTACTAAAAATACAAAAAATTAGCTGGGCGTGGTGGCAGGCGCCTGTAATCCCAGCTACTCAGGAGGCTGGGGCAGGAGAATCGCTTGAACCTGGGTGGCAGAGGTCACAGTGAGCTGAGATTGCACCATTGCACTCCAGCCTAGGTGACAGAGTGAGACTGTCTCAAAAAAAAAAAAAAAAGCCATCTGTATCCTGATGACCCTAGGACATATATACACAACCCCTAACCTCTACTGTGAACTGTGAACTCCGGTCTTCTATTCCACAACTGTCTATTCAACTTCTCTACTAGGATGCTTAAAAGACATCTCAAATTTAACATGCTAATAACCCTAACCCTTAATTCCCCTTCCCCCAGACTTGCTCTTCCCTCTTAATAAATTTCAGTAGTAAATGTTCCCGGAATGTCTACTATGTGCCAAGCACTGCAGACAACATTGGTCACAGCCTTCGTGAAGCTTATATTCTAATGCAAGGAGACAGGCAATAAATAATTCTTTCTACCTACCTCCCTACTTACTGTCAGACAGTGATAAATACAAGGAGAAACACTAGCAAGCAGAGTCAGGGGGAAAGGAAGTTGGGGAGGATGTTGTGGTTATTATTGACATAGCAGTCAGGTTATCAGAAACCAGAATGAAGTGAGAAGGAAGCCACATGAATATCTTGAAGTAATACGTTTTAGGCAGAGGGAATTGCAAAGGCAAAGGCTTTGTGTTGCAGGCATGCTTGGCATATCTGAAGAACAAAAAAGGAGGTTAATGTGGCATTAGTGGGTGAGGAGGGAGGATAGTAGTAGATGAATTCAGAGAGAGCCAGGGCCAGATAACTTACGACCTCACAGGCCCTGTCAGGATTTTAGCTTTTATACCATTCACCCAACTGGAGACATCACTGTTCTCTTTTTCTCAAACCCTAGATCCAAACCATCAGTAAATCCTGTGGGTGCTATCTCCAAAATATGGCCCAGATACAAACCATTCTCTGAAGCAAGCCACCATAAACTATTGCCAGAATCACTCCAATAGCTTAACTCCCTACTTCCACCCTTGTCTCGAACCCCACTTTCCCACAAGACCTTTAAAAATGTAAATCAGTCATTCTTCTTAATAACACCCTCTTAATGGCTTTCATCTCAATCACAGCAGAAGCAAAAGTTCTTATGATGGCTTCCAAAGCTTACATGGTCTGTCTGGCTCTCTTGTTCTTCCCTCTTCCTTGCACTTCTTTTTCTTCTCATTTTTTCTTTTTTGTTGAAAGACAGGCTCTTGCTCTGTCACCCAGGCTGGAGTGCAGTGATGCGATCACAGCTTACTGCAGCCTGCAACTCCTGGGCTCAAGGGATCCTCCTGACTCAGCCTCATAAGTAGCTGAGCCCACAGGTGGATACAACCATGGCCAGCTAATTTTTTGTATTAATATTTTATGTAGAGACAGGGTCTCGCTTTGTTGCCCAGACTTGTCTTGAATTCCTGGGCTCAAGCAGTCCTCTGCCTCAGTCTCCCAATGTGCTAGGATTACAAGCATGAGCCACCACACCTGGCCTCCCCTCACTTCTTACCACTTTTTCCCCTCACTGTATTCCTACCACACTGTCAGTCTCACTGTTCCTCCAAAAAGCTACTCCTATTCCAATTGCACAGCTTTGCATTTGTTATGCTCTCAGCTTCGAATACATTTCCCCAGCTATTCATATGGCTTGTTTCCTTGCTTACTTCTGGTGTGTGACACCCTTATCAACCACCTTACCTACAACAGACCACCCATCCCATTCTCACCTCCCCTCAATATTTTGTATTACTACTCTGTTTTACTTTCTTCATCTGTCATCACCCAACATACCATGTATTTACTTGTTTATCTCCTGTCCATCTCCCCACACTGGAATATAAGCTTCTTTAGAACAGGGTTCTCGTGGCTATTTTGTTCACTGCTGTATCTCCAGTGTCCAGGACACAACCTGACATATAAAATGCTTTAGGAATATTTGTTGAATGAATAAGCAGACCAGTCTCAAGTCTGAAGCAGCTCACTTCCAGGTGAATTGGCTCTTGGATTACCCAGTGTCTCTGGGGGCACTTGCCAGAAGTTTAGTGTTTTCTGTTACTACCACATAGCAGAAGGGAAACTCATGGCCTGCATCACCCTAAGTGTCTGTTTGAAAAAATACCATGTGGGGCCGGGCGCAGTGGCTCAAGCCTGTAATCCCAGCACTTTGGGAGGCCGAGACGGGCGGATCACGAGGTCAGGAGATCGAGACCATCCTGGCTAACACGGTGAAACCCCGTCTCTACTAAAATATACAAAAAATTAGCCGGGCGAGATGGCGGGCGCCTGTAGTCCCAGCTACTCGGGAGGCTGAGGCGAGAGAATGGCGTAAACCCGGGAGGCGGAGCTTGCAGTGAGCTGAGATCCGGCCACTGCACTCCAGCCTGGGCGACAGAGCGAGACTCCGTCTCAAAAAAAAAAAAAAAAAAAAAAAAAAAAAGAAAAAATACCATGTGGTCCTGAAATTCAGTTTAAAATAATTTCCTTAAAGACTATAGATCCTCAGTTTCTCCAGTCTCTTAAATGAAGGCCCCAAGCAGGTCAATTATCACTTTCTAAATGCCTAAAAGTAGTACATATAAGACTATATATTACTGTGTTCACTACATATAAGACTATATATTACTGGCCCATCTTTTTAAAACCAACAATTATCAGCATGACACATTTGTTTAAATTTATATTAATTTCTCTTTTTCTCAGACCTCAGTAAAATGAATGAAAGTTGATATTAACAAATCAAATATCATAGAGATACCTTTTTCAATTAAGAGAAGTATGATGAGAATTTTCTCCTTCATACTGTAGGCAAGTAAAACACAAACATGAAATTACCAAAATAAAAAAGAACCCCTGGCTTAACTCCTCCTGTATTTCTACTCTTCTGGTGTGGCTAAACTCACCTTGTCAAAATGCTGCTGTAAGATGTTTTTCATCTGCACCCTTTCAGCAGTCTCTGTTCCTGAACCAGTGTTCAGACACCTTGAGAGAGTCCCAATTTCCTCTTCAGCATCCTCTCCAAGAAATATCCGCTCATCTAAATTCCCAACAGATAAAACATACTCCTCATAGGCCTTATTGATGGCTTTACTATAGGAAAAACAAATACAGACAAAATGTACTCTCTCACAGAACTGCCATTTCAATTAATTATTTCATTTTTTTATTTACTAAAAGTTCTAACAATTTTTTGAAAGTTAAACTTTGGTAGGGTAACTTGTAGTTATAAAAACTGGATAGTATAGCTGGGCGCAGTAGCTCACACCTGTAATCCCAGCATTTTTGGAGGCCGAGGCAGGTGGATCACGAGGTCAGGAGTTCGAATCCAGCCTGGCCAGTATGGTGAGACCCTGTATCTACTAAAAATATAAAAATTAGCTGGGCATGGTGGCACGCGCCTGTATTCACAGCTACCCATGAGGCTGAGGCAGAAGAATTGCTTGAACCCAGGAGGTGGAGGTTGCAGTGAGCCGAGATTGTACCACTGCATTCTAGCCTGGGCGACACAGTGAGACTCCCTCTTAAAAAACAAAACAAAAACTGGATAGTATCACATGTAATCTTGCTATCCCCATGCTCATCCATCTCACAGTACAAGTATTTTGCTGACAGCGTTTCAGCTGCTGGTAGGTGCAGCTTCTGGTGAGAAGCTTAACTATCTGTCTAGCTGCTCTAGCCACCCCTGGAGACTTCCACACTTACACATCATCAATTTTCACCCATACAGTTCCAAAAGAATTTATTTCAAAATTTATAATCCAGAAGCTTAATGAAACTTCAAAGAACAGCCATATAATTTTGAACACATTTAAAAAGTGTGCTTATATTAGGTGACAGAATTTTTGCTTCCCCGTATTCTCTCACAAAACATATTCTCAGTTTCCAGAGTACAAACAATAAAAACACTAACCTCTGAAGTTTCCTAAGTATACAATTTAAAATATTAAAACATTTTATACAGAAGTACTCACAAACTCTCTCCAAAGTTTCCAGGTTCTAGAAACCCAGTAAGATTTTCTTCTTTTCCCTTAAGGAGCTATGATAAAAGAAGAGATCCTTAAGTCATCATGTTAAATCAAGTTTTTCTCCAGAAAACATTTTCACGTTATTTCTTTGCTACTTAACAAACCTTTTTTTCATAAAGTTTCCTAATATAGGGTTTCCAGAAATGTTCCTTTATCCCCTTTGCTTCCAAAACTAGGCCATCATGTAAGGAACACAGTTTCTCAATGATACAAGGGGGGTCAGAGGAAGGTTTAGAATCCTTAGCATGAAAATCTTCAGACAGGCCTATGGTGTACAGAATCAAAAAACAGAGATATCAGCATACAATAAGCCAATTTATAATAAACTTAACATTTTATTTATAATCAGTATACCACTTAGCATATGAATGTATAGGAAACAGTATATATGCGTCTATTTTAACCCTGAGAATTTGTCAAAAAATGGCAAATAGAAGTAAAGTGTATCATTACTCGAAAGATTTCAGTTATTCAATTATCTATGTAGAGATGGTTAAGGGAAACTTAAAACTTAAATTTTAGGATACTAAGATTTAAAAACCACAAAAATAAAATATAACTTTGCAAGTAAGTCTACTTTTAAACAAAAAATACCACTTTAAAAAAATTACACTGTTCAGAGATTATACACTTCAATTCGAATGTATTAGATGTATTTCACGCTGATTTACAGTTTATTCTTGCCCTAGACTCAGCACAAAAGAAAAAAAATCAAATGAAAATAAAAGAGGTAAAGGTCGGGCATTCCTATAATCCACTTTGGGAGGCCAAGGTGGGTGCATTACTTGAGTCCAGGAGTTTGAGACCAGCCCAGGAAACATGGCGAAACCCCATCTCTACTAAAAAATACAAAAAATTAGCTGGGTGTGGTGGTGTATGTCTGTAGTCCCAGCCACCTGGGAGGCTGAGATGAGAGGATCATCTGAGCCCAGGAGGTTGAGGCTGCAGTGAATTGTGATTGCACCACTGCACCCCATCCTGGGTGACAGAGTGAGACCCTGTCTCAAAAACAAATTCTTTTTAATTAAAAAAAAAAAAAAAAAGGTAAAAGTGAAAGGGAATATAAAAGGGAATTAGGACAGAAATGCAAGAAAGAACAGAAAATAATATGAGGAACATTAAATTTACCATACCAGGAGCAACTGAAGTAACTAACTCCACTAATTTTAAAAATCTACCTTGATAGACAAGCTGAAATTTTAACTGAAATCACCTCAAAACTGAGAATCACCCAGAATCCTATTACAATATTACTCCAATAGCAGCAGCAATATTTATTTTAACTCTATACACACTTTTTAATATTTGCTTTGAAAATCATAATTTGGGCTAACTACTTATCATTCATAGAAATTATATACCTAAGTTCTATTAAATGCAATGCCAAAATCATAATTTCCATATATGTTAGTTTAAAAGATGAAAGTTCATTTTATTTATTTTAGAACCATAACTATTCTTCCGTACCAAAATTTGAAATAAGATTCTTTCAGCAAATTCTTTTTGATCTCCTACGATGTGTCAGGCACAAAGTTTGCCAATGTAGAAAAACACTATCGGCTTTAATGTCATCTTTGCAACTCTGAGTTTCTAAATGCCTTCTCCTTGTTGAGTATATATTTCAGAAATTTCTAAAGTTGTCATTTAAGACTTTAAACTTCGTGGTATCTGCAAATGTTTTTCCAAAAATATTTTTACAGGAAGCTTGACTCTTAGTTATAAGTACCCTGGATAACTGTAATGACAGGAGCTTTTCAAAATACTGATGATAGAAAACCTGTACAACTCCAAGGGTAAACATAACACAGAAATGCAGATGGCCCAAAAATCTTTGATTTACAAACCTACCTTTAAAATTAGGGTTCACAAGTTCTTTACGATTAGAACACTGAAGTGCATTTCCATAAACTAAGTCCAAAGCACACAGCAGCAGGTGATAAGAATTGACCAGATCATCACTTATCATGGGGAAATTACCTGAAGGATTATAAGCACTTATAGAGTTAAATTAGCATTGAGTTTATAACATTTTAAAAACAATTTCTTCCTTTAATTATTATGACATTACAAAACATTGTACAAAATTGACTCATTACAATAAGTGTTTTGGCAAATTTAAATTTTGAGATATTACTCTTATATCTTAATAAATAAATATATATATATGTATGTATGTTTTTTTTTTTTTTTTAAGAGACAGAGTCTTGGTGGGTCACCCAGGCTGGAGTGCAGTGGTATGATCATGGCTCACTGCACCCTCAACATCTTGGTCTCAAGCGATCTTCCTGTCTCAGCCTCCTGGGCAGCTGAAATTACAGGCACACACCACCACACATGGCTAATTTAAAAAGTTTTCTTAGAGATGGTGTCTTGCTATGTTGCCCAGGCTGGTCTCAAACTCCTGGACTCAAGTGATCCTCCTGCCGTGGCCTCCCAAAGTGCTAGGATTACAGGTGTAAACCACTATGCCTGGCCTTTAATAAACAGCTTAGTGAAAACTATAACTTTACTAAAAATGCCATTCATTCATTCATTGTTTATTAAATACCTAGTAGCTGACTAAAACTTTATCATTGGTCTTTGAAAATTCTGAACACTAAAAATTCATAAATTATCTCAAACTGTAAGAAACTGTTTTGCATGAAGACATTTTTCTGTCATGAAAATTATTAGAAATACTTAGGAGACAGCCAAAAAAATCATTCATATAATTATTCTCATATACATTTTTTTTTTGAGGCAGAGTCTCGCTGTCGCCCAGGCTAGAGTGCAGTGGCACGATCTCAGCTCACTGCAAGCTCTGCCTCCCAGGTTCATGCCATTTCTCACATACATATTTTTAAAAGACCAGAACTTTTGATCAGACTCCAACAGTAACATTTTAAATACTTTTCTATATAATCTCAGACAAATTAATGCAACAGGAGTACCATTAAATATCTTTCAATTCCAGAGTTAATAATCCCAAGAATAATTTGCCGATGCTTGGTAACAAGGAAATAAGAAATCAAAAACCTAAACTGACAGAAACATGTCATTTCTGCAGTGCTGGTTGAACTCTAACACTGAACGCATTTTTACATGTAGTTAAGCCATTTTATTATTATCTTAATTTCTTAGAAATTAAGATTTCTAGTTATTTTATAACTTCAAGCCCATCCCTTTTTTGGTTAAACACCACACATGCATGCTTCATGGTGATTTTACATTCTTGTAACATCAAATTCAATTTAAATAGCTAGCATGCATATGAAGAATTATTTCCAAACCTTAGCGTTTTCACACTTAATGCCTACCCAAGTGTATATGTACACACACACACCCCCGCAGCTTTGTTTCAGGTTTCCCTTTCTCTCTGTTCCTCCAAAGAAAGTTACCACTTACCTCAGCACATACAAAACAATTCTTTTTTTTTTGCATAGATGGAAACATTCAACAAATCAACTTAAATGAATTAAAGAGAAAAAAAATTATTCTGTTGCCAAAGAGGCAAATGATAATCAACACATTAAACTGTGCATTGATATAGCCAAACCAACTTGCTTGGTTCTTCTATAAAGAGGTTTACTATTAAAATATACGTGGTTTCTCATGTTAAAAAAAAGGAAGTAAATAGCACCTACCGATTTCAAGCTACAAAGCCCATCACACCAACAAGCCTAAACTTGTTACTGGTGTGCACTTGCCATAGAAGGCAAAAGAAAACAGCAGCACTGTAACGTCTAATAAAAAGCTGAAATGCCCCTAGAGACCAGAATCTAATTTAATTTAAATTCTAGGACTCTCTCAACATGACGTATTTTATATTTCAAATCCTGACCTTACAAATAAATCTGACTTTGTGTGAGATATTTTATCTTTTAATCAACAAAGATAACAAGTAAATAGAA
Source organism: Trachypithecus francoisi (assembly GCF_009764315.1). Taxonomy (NCBI): domain Eukaryota; kingdom Metazoa; phylum Chordata; class Mammalia; order Primates; family Cercopithecidae; genus Trachypithecus; species Trachypithecus francoisi. The sequence continues at coordinate 93,816,673 of NW_022681455.1, read as the reverse complement.
ATGTTTCATCTCCGGAGTTGGCTTGTCATTAGAAAGGTGGCTACAAAAGAGTAAACCTTTCCCCAAAATAAATAAGAACTGAATTAAAGCAATTAAATGACTGTTAGAAAACATCACCGTGCATTATAAAAGATCAGCAGTGGATTGTGAGAGGACAAAGATTCTTTGTTTGTTTTTTGAGACAGGGTCTCGCTCTGTCGCCGACTGGAGGCGCAATCTCAGCTCACTGCAGCCTCCACCTCCCAGGTTGAAGCAATTCTCCCATCTCAGCCTCCCAAGTAGCTAGGATTCCAGGCATATGCCACCATGCCCAACCCACAAAGGTTCTTAAGGTGGAATTACTATAAACTGAATTAATGAGATAAAATTCAAACACTGAGCTAATTACAGAGAAAAAACCACCCCAACAGGTCCAGTGAGAACAAAATAAGGACAATGAAATTATTTTTTATTGTATTGTACATATTATATACAGTACCAAATATATTTACTTCTAAGTACACATATGCCATAAGAGACAAACAAAACAGATAAAAATCCTAGAAGTCAGACATACTTGCCCAATACAATCATATGAAAAGATTACCATCATATATAATAGCAGTCACACATTCTAAAATTTGTAGCCACTGTAAAAATGGTTTATATACTCCAAAACCTTTATTTCATGCCACTAATCATGTCGCCTTTGTCATCACTAAAGAAACATGCCAGTGTCATGTATAACAGAAGATTTTTCTCTTGAATCAAGCATGCAGCTTAGGGAAGGAAGGACGGCAGCTCTCACCCTAACTAGCTAGAGAGGGACCAGTTGTAATTAAGATAAATCAAACCTGGAGACCAACAATATCACACATTCTTCCCAGAGGCCTTCACAGCCAGTATGAAACTAAGAACCAGGAACCAGGAGATCTGAGTTCAAATCTTAGCTTTGTTGCCAGCAGCTAGTTTCTGGGCTCAGCTGCCTCATCTTTAAAGTAACTAAGCTGGCTGAGCACGGTGGCTCACACCTGTAATCCCAACACTTTGGGAGGCTGAGGTGGCGGATCACTTGAGGTCAGGAGTTCAAGACCACCCTGCCCAACATGGTAAAACCCCAACTCTACTAAAAATACAAAAATTAGCTGGGTATAATGGTGCATGCCTGCAACTGCAGCTACTCAAGAGGCTGAGGCACAACAATCACTTGAACATAAGAGGCAGAGGTTGCAACAAAGCAACCTGGGCAACAAAGCAAGACCCTGTCTCAAAAATAAGAATAAAAATAAAAAATAAAGTAAATAAGTTAAGCTAGGCCAGGTGCGATGGCTCACACCTATAAGTCCAGCACTTTGGGAGGCCGAGGCAGGTGGATCATGAGGTCAGGAGTTCAAGACCAGCCTGGCCAAGGTGGTGAAACTCCGTCTCTACAAAAAACTATAAAAAATTAGCCGGGCGCGGTGGCAGGCACCTGTAATCCCAGCTACTTGGGAGGCTGAGGCAGGAGATTGCTTGAACCCGGGCAGCAGAGGTTGCAGTGAGCCAAGATCGCACCACTGCACCCCAGCCTGGGCGACAGAGTGAGACTCCGTCTCAAAAAAAAAAAATTAAGCTAGTTAATCTAATAATGAGAATCTCTCTTATATTTATGAAACTCCTTCCAGCTCTATGATTGTTAACTTTGCATTTTATTGAGCTATCTTAATGGCAAAGGCATTCCACATAGTATAAAGAAGAAACCTATGTAATAATATAACTGCACTTTCCTATCTACTTTAGATTACTAAGAATTATTTCTACATAGAAATATAAAAAGGAACCGGGTGCCATGGCTCATGCCTATAATCCCAGCACTTTGGGAGGCCAAGGTGGGCAGATCACCTGAGATCAGGAGTTCGAGACCAGCCTGGCCAACATGGTGAAACCCCATCTCTACTGAAAACACAAAAATTAGCTAGGCATGGTGGTGGGCACCTGTAATCACAGCTATTCGGGAGGCTGAGGCAGAATTACTTGAACCTGGGAGGTGTAGGCTGCAGTGAGCTGAGATTGTGCCACTGCAATCCACCATGGGAGACAGAGTGAGACTCCATCTCAAAATAAATAAATAAATAAATAAATAAATAAATACAAAAAGGACAAAAAATAATAGAGACGTGTATTTCACTGAATGCAGACTTTGCGTAGGTCAAATGAGATGAGAAAATGAAAAAAAAGGAAAGAAAATAAGTAGTATATAAAAGTATTTGACTAAGTATACTTATCTGAAAAAGATACAAAAAGAAAAAAAAATCTGAACTGTCCTGAGGTAGATCAGTAATTGCACTCAAGTAAATAAGATACATCTCATGAAAAATAGAGTTCACAACACAAGCATATACAGAATAATGTGTTTTCAGCTCATAATTTGAAAGAGTCGCTTTGGGTAGTAAAGATGTTGTATATAACAAAATTAAAGGACTTTCCATTTAATAAGAGAAGATTTGGATATTGTAAAGAAATCCAATAGATTCTTTGATAAAAAGGCAATACTTAAAAAAGAATCTAGGATTAAAACCCTTGAGAAAATTTTCAGTGAAAACCTTTTCCTGATACATGTTAGAAGCTGACAAAATTAATACCTGTAAACGTAAACAGACGCATTAATATCTAAATAAATATTACTATTTTCTTACCTTTTGCATATATAAAAAGCACCCAACAAAAATGGAAAATTTCAGACACAGTACAGGGCTGTCGCCTTTGGGGGAAGAAAAAAAAAAGTCATGAGACAACAGAAGAATCAGAAAAAAAACATCCCAAATGACTATAAATTAGGTGTCAAATAAAACCCACAGTTAAAGGAGAGAGACCACATTCAGCTTCACATGGAAAACATGGACGTTCTGCCTCAACAAAATACTGGTAGGAAATAGCTGGGATCCAGGGAAAGAGCCCATTTCAAAGAAAAGAAAATTCTTAAAGAATTTTTAAAGTTTTTTGAGGGCAAGATAGGTAAGGTGGAAAATAAAATGAATAAAAATAGTACTTTTGATGACATAGCAATGCTATGCTGCTTTAAGACCACTATATGCAGTCAGATACATCCTCATTTTTTTCTCCTTTATCATAGCTAATGACCTGTATCCCTCCCTCCCTCCCTAAAGATATTCCAGACTATATCAAATCACAAAAGGCCTTTTTAATGTAAATTATGAGCTTCCTATAATTCCTTATACTTCCATCCATTAAGAGTACCTGTTGTATATTGCCAAGTTGTCTGCTAAAGTTTCAGACCTGCTTTAAGCTTGGCTTTTCTACCAAAACCTCTGACAACTTTTAGACAAGAAATCTGTGGTTTCCACATCCCAACAGCCTTATTCTAACAAGGTGCCGAGAGGAACGAAATTCCATGGAGATTAGATTAGATTTAGTTCAGCATTACCATTAGCTAGGGTACACTTGCTCACCTGGACTTAGTCATTTCATCTGTCAAAAGATTATTCTATTTGGGTACAATACTGTACTTAATTCACCAGTCCATGGCAAGGATTAAATGTCAGTGTTCTGCTTTTAAAAGCAGCCTCTCTACCATAGGCGCGTGATAAACTATTTCTAATTTGGTTGCCTACCAAAATAAAATTCAATTTTTTTTTTAGCTTAACACTTAAGCTACTCTTAATTCTGGCTGTACAACTTGAGAATTCTAGGAAAAAAAAAAAACTTGACTAACCTCCCACATTTTCTCTTGTTTTACTGCCTTTGTGTCTTTTTACATCTCTATTCCCTCTTGTAGTCATGGGACTTTTATAACACACTGCATTGCATGCACTGCAATCTTCATACCTGCCTCATCTCGCTGACTGTACTGTAAGCTCTCAGAAGACAGAGTCTGTGGGGTTTGGTGTTTTAAAAATGCCTGTGTCCTAGGAAAATATCTAACTGTATTTCCTGTGGATATGTGCTAAACAAATAGTGACAAATTTTCAAATAGTGTGTGAGAGATGCAGGATACAGTCACAGTAAAGCACATGGGTTCTGCAGTCAGTTTCAATAAAAGCTCTACACTTAGTTGTGTGACTCTGGCCAAATTACTTAACCTCTCAGTGCTTATTTTCTCCATCTGTAATAACAGTATGAGCATCACAAGGTTGTCAGAGGGATTAACTGAAGTAATACATATTGAAGTCTTAAGAGTCCCTGCCCCAAAACAAATGCTCAGTAAGTGCTATACATCATGACTACAGGTAGCAGAAAGAGCTAATAGAAAGTATACAAAGTGATAAAAATGTAAAATCTCTAATAAAGTGATTTACTTTTTTTTTTTTGAGATAAGGTCTTGCTCTGTCACCCAAACTGGAGTACAGTGGTATGATCACAGCTCACTGCAGCCTCAACCTCCCAAGCTCAAGTGATCCTCCCACCTCAGCCTCCCCAGTAGCTGGGACCACGGGTGTGAGTCACTATTCCAAGCTAATTTTTGTATTTTTTGTGGAAATGAAGTTTTGCCATGCTGCCCAGGCTGGTCTCAAACTCCTGGGCTCAAGTGATCCGTCTGCTTCAGCCTCCCAAAGTGCTGGGATCAGGTGTGAGCCACTGCACACGGCCTTTTAAAATTATCTTAATTAGAATTAGGTAGTATACACATCCTAAGAAATATCGAAACAAGTGCAATCTGAAATTATTTTCCAGATACTCCAAAAAAAGAAGATATCTTCCTATAAATGATCACACTGGCCTCACTCAGACTCAACACAAAGCTTCTATCCAAACTTTAGAATACTTCATTATTTATTTATTTATTTATTTAGTGACAAAGTCTCACGACCCAGGCTGGAGTGCAGTGGGGCGATCGCAGCTCACTGCAATCTCCGCCTCCTGGGTTCAAGCAATTCACCTGCCTCAGCCTCTCAAGTAGCTGGGACAACTGGCACATGCCACCATACCTGCCTATTTTTTGTATTTTTAGTGGAGATGGGGTTTTGCCACGTTGGCCAAGCTAGTCTTGAGCTCCTGACCTCAAGCAATCCACCTGCCTTGGCCTCCCAAAGTGCTAGGAGAATATGTCATTTTATTTATTTATTTATTAATAAAACGGAGTCTCGCTCCATCGCCCAGGCTGGAGTGCAGTGGCGTGATCACGGCTCACTGCAACCTCCACCTCCGAGGTTCAAGTGATCCTTCCACCTCACCCTCCCAAGTAGCTGGGATTATAGGCACTCACTACCACACCCTGCTAATTTTTATATTTTTAGTAGAGATGGGGTTTCGCCATGTTGGCCAGGCTGGTCTCAAACTCCCGACCTCAAGTGATCCACCTGCCTTGGCCTCCCAAAGTGCTGGGTTTACAGGCACTCAGCCAGAATATCTCTATCTATCTATCTATCTATCTATCTATCTATCTATCTATCTATTTATTTATTTGATGGAGTTTCATTCTTGTCGCCCAGGCTGGAGTGCAATGGTACAATCTTGGCTCACTGCAATTTCTGCCTCTCGGTTCAAGGCATTCTTCTGACTCAGTCTCCCGAGTAGCTAGGATTATAGGTGTGCACCACCACGGGGAGCTAATTTTTGTATTTTCAGTAGAGCTGGAGTTTTGCCATGTTGGCCAGGCTGGTCTTGAATTCCTGACCTCAGGTGATTCGCCCGCCTCAGCCTCCTAAAGTGCTGGGATTTATATATATCTAGATACAGATACATCTCCAAGGCAGCTAAAGGGTGAAAATCCCTGAAGTCTGACTTGTACAGTTTGCATTTTTTGTTGCTTAAATGAAAAAGGAAGGTTTCAGAACAAGGATCACTGAGGGAAAAATAATAATAAAATAAAATAAAACAACAAAAATGAAAGTTTATAGAAACAAAGACCCGTATACATTTAGCAACATGAAAAAAGCCAAACTCTTCATGGCTAACCCACAATGAAAAGCAAAAAAAAGCATCATTAAAAGAAAACTATTGTGGAAAAAGATTTTTTAAATCTCCTTTCTTTTTTAAAATGAAAAAGAAAAACTAGCAAAATATTAACACTGCAGCACAGACTAATGTGTATTCCCGATGAACCAACATGAAAACCTACCGCTGTTTCCTTCCTCGCTGCTGACGAGGTTGCTCCTCTTGAGGGTATTTAAAGATGTCCTGAAAAATGGGTTCATATTTCTTAAAAATTACAGCAGAAACAGTGAAGTTTCTTTCTAATCTCTCAGTACGTTCTCTGAAATGTGGGGGTAGATTTGCCATATCTTCCCACTTCTTCATCTTATTAAAAAATTCGATTAAGCTGGTATTAAAGACAAACAATAAGATATTTCATAATTAACATAAAGGTAAAGTATACAAAAGTAAGTATTCAAAAGTAAATCAATATTATCTCATTAAATTATATTACTTTTAGACAGTGAAATAAAATCATAACTGGTGTCTCTGACTAGCTTAATTTCTTACAGATTGGTATATTCCTCTGATCCTCCAAATTAATTTTGTTTAGGTTACCTAAACTATTTGTTAACTATGAAATATTTGAAAATACAAACCAAAATTAACAAGAGTAACCTAACCAACATTCACCCTGGTTCACTGCCAGATTTTTAAAATGTTAACATACTGAATAAATTTTGTCATTTTTGCTTCAGTTCTTTTTTTTTTCTTTTAAGAGATAGGGTTTCGCTCTGTCACCCATGTTGGAGTTCAGTGGCAAGATCACAGCTCATTGCAGACTCCTGGGCTTGAGTGATCCTCCAACTTTGGCTTCCCAGAACACTGTGATTACAGGTATGAGCCACCTCCCCAACTCCCCGCCACTTCAGATTTTTTTTTAAACTAGCAACACTATAGAAACAGCCAAGACTAGGCACAGTGGCTCACACCTGTAATCCCAGCACTTTGGGAGGCCAAAGTGGGCAACTCACAAGGTCAGGAGTTTGAAACCAGCCTGGCCAACATGGTAAAATCCCGTCTCTACTAAAAATACAAAAAATTAGCTGGGCGTGGTGGTGGGAACCTGTAATCCCAGCTACACAGGAGGCTGAGGCAGGAAAATCACTTAAACCTGGGAGGCGGAGGTTGCAGTGAGCAGAGATCGTGCCACTGCACTCCAGCCCGGTGACAGTGCAAGACTCTGTCTCAAAAAAGAAAAGGAAAAAAAAAACATCAAATTTCCCATTTTATACTCCTCCCTAATCCTATCCCTACCCTTCTTCCCCAAAGATAAACACCATTCCAAAGTTGGTCTTAATCCTTCCTATGTTTTCACACTTACTACACATACACATGTATGCGTAAACAATAAGCAATATCTTATTACTTATTACCTGTTTTTTCATTTTATATAAATGGTATCATACTTCAGTGGTATTCTGCAACATGCTTTTTCACTCTCAATAACGTTTCTGACATTAATGTTGATACGTAAGATATATTCATTTTAATTGCTAAAAACATTCTTTCATATGAACATACAAGGATTTTTTGCATTCATCCCCCAACCTAAATTTAGGTTGTTTCTAATATTCCATGATAACAAAAAGTGTTGTAATGAAAACATCCTTATACACGTGTGCAGGAGTTTCTTTAGGGACTACTCCAAGAAGTAGAGTAAGAAAATGTGCACCTTCAATGTTACTAGATACCACCAAATTTCCTAGTAAAGTAGTTATGCCAATTTTGACTTTCACCAATGTACACCAGCAATACAGAGTTCCTGGCTGAGCGCGGTGGCTCATGCCTGTAATCCCAGCACTTCCGGAGACCAAGGCAGGCGGATCACTGGAGGTCAGGAGTTTGAGACTAGCCTGGCCAACACGGTGAAACCCGGTCTCCACAAAAAAATACAAAAATTAGTCAGGTATAGTGGCGTGTGCCTTTATCCCTGCTACTCTGGGAGGCTGAAGCATGAGAATCACTTGAACCTGGGAAGTAGAGGTTGCAGTAAGTAGAGATCAAGCTACTGCACTCCAGCCTGGGCAGCAGAGTGAGACTCTATCTCAAAAAAAAGGAATTGAAAAATAAAAAACAGAGAGTTCCTGTTTCCCTGTACAGTGACCAAACTTGGCATAACAGACTTCAAATTTTCCCAATGATAAGAATAAAATGTTGGCCAGGCACAGTGGCTCACACCTGTAATCCCAGCACTCTGGGAGTCCAAGGTGGGTAGATCACCTGAGGTCGGGAGTTGGAGACCAGCCTGGCCAACACGGTGAAACCCCCTCTCTACCAAAAATACAAAAATTAGCCAGGTGTGGTGGCGTGCGCCTGTAATCCCAGCTACTTGGGAGGCCAAGCCAGGAGAATCGTTTGAACCTGGGAGGCAGAGATTGCAGTGAGCTGAGATCACGCCCCTGCACTCCAGCCTGGGTGAAAGAGCAAGACTCCACCTCAAAAAACAAAAAAAAGAAATGTTATATTTTTACTTTGAAAGTCTTTATTAGTGACATTATCTTTTCTTGTATCTATTAGCTATATGAATTATAACCTTTGTGAAGTCATATTCTTTATTCATTTTATTAACCCTGTTAGTAGTTCCTTATATAATTCTGGATACTGATTCTTTGGCCAATGTAACTCAGGATGGAGTTAAAGGTTAAAAGAAGATTACTAAAATTGACAATGTCAGCTAAAACATGACGTTGTGAATTATTTTATTTTATTTTATTTTATTTGAGATGGAGTCTCACTCTTGTCACCCAGGCTGGAATACAATGGTACAATGATCTCGGCTCACTGCAACCTCTGCCTCCCAGGCTCAAGTGATTTTCCTGCCTCAGCTTCCTGAGTAGCTAAGATTACAGACGCACGCCACCACACTCAGCTAATTTTCGTTTTTTTTAGTTGAGACGGGGTTTCACCACGTTGGCCAGGCTGGTCTCCAATTCCTGACCTCAAGTGATCCACACACCTCGACCTCCATAAGTGCTGGGATTACAGGCGTGAGCCACCACGCCCAGCCTGTTAATTATTTAAACAGTAACCTTTTTTGTTTTTTGTTTTGGAGACAAAGTCTTGCTCTGTTGCCCAAGCTGGAGTGCAGTACTGCTCCAACATTCAGGACTCAAGTGATCCTCCCGTTTCAGCCTCCCAAGTAGCTAGGCCTGCAGGTATGCACAACCACACCCAGTTAATTTTTTTATTTAGTGATTTTTTTTAACCATTAAATCCATACATTTTGACAGTCGTAATTTCCCCCAAAATGCTAAACATCATTTTTCCACTTATCTTTAATAAGCCATGTAAGAAAATTCACCTAAAAGGCACAAAAAATTAATGTAATCAATTTAACTACAAAACAGATAAAGCAATTTCTGCCTCTTCTTTTAAACGTATTTGACCCTTTCTAAAATGGATTATAATCATGTCATTTATCCTCCAAACAGGAAACTGAGAAATACTTACACATTCTATTTATATTAAGACCACAAGTCCTGTGCACATATTTCTAAGTATAATAGCAAATAATATTTTATTTACCTTTTCAACTTAGAGTATCTCCTAAAGTTTGTCAATATCCTTCATTTCTCCCAATATTACACAATGTCCTAACCTTTAAAAATAAATTCTTCCATACAAGTGCCTAATACATTAAAATTTAAATATTTTCACCAAAGAAGTAAAATATAAGGGATACTAACTTTGATATAAATAAAGGAAAATCATTAGATGCTAGTTTTAGCATCTAATTTCACCAGTCCACAGGTACAAATGTTCAGAAAATGAACAGACATAATTCTTACTATTGCTATGATTTATGAGCTTACATTGGCCACACTCTACTTCTCAAACTCTAACATAGTTACCTCTGCTCTGAACATTTCAGGATTCTAGTTAAAGATACATAGTTTCCTTCCACTGTCCCTTTGCTTACAGTTGGAACAGATTTTCTGCAAGCCACATACAAGGCACATGCTAACCAATGAAGATCATTTCCCTGTAAAAGAAGAGAAAATTGATTTTTAGTTAATAAGCTACATATATACATTTCAATTTTTTAAAGTACATTTAAATTGAAAGTGTTGTTTATATTTTTGTGGGAAACTTATTTTCAATGATGACCCTATATCATATGCTCTTTTTTTTTTGAGATGGAGTCTTGCTCAGTCACCCAGGCTTGAGTGCAGTGGCACGATCTTGGCTCACTGTAACCTCCACCTCCCAGGTTCAAGCAATCCTCCTACCTCAGCCTCCCAAGTAGCTGGGACTACAGGCACGCACCACCACACCTGGCTAATTTTTGTATTTTTTGTAGAGACAGGGTTTTGCCATGTTGCCCAAGCTGGTCTTGAACTCCTGGCTTCAAGTGATCCATCCGCCTTGGCCTTCCAAAGTGCTGGGATTACAGGTTTGAGTCACTGTACCCAGTCCCAAATGCTCTTCTTATAATGTGACATTGACATTATTCCACTGAAAGGTAGAGAGGGTTCCCTCACCTTGGACCTGGGCAAGGGTCTGCATCTCTCACATTGATTAACTGTCTCTATCAACAGCAGAGGTGGAAGTGAAACTATGTAATTCTAAAGATTATACAAGGCAATATAGATTCCACTTGGTTCTCTCTCTTAGGACATGTGCCTTGGGAGTCCTGAACCAACAAGAATTTAGCTACCCTGGATCACCATGCTGGTGAGACCACATGGAACAAACATACAGAGATGCCCAGTGAGCTCCAGTTCTGCCAGTACCTAGTTGCTCAAGTCTTCCAGGTGAGATACCAGTCATTTTGATGCAGAAACATGACATCCACACTGTCCCCAGCCTGAATTCCTTACTCACAGAAGCTGTGAGCCAAACAAATTGTTTTCTGCCCCAAAGCCTTAAGGCAATTTGTTACATAGCGATAGTAATGGAAACAATATTATTGTTTTTGTTTTTGTTTTTTTAATTTATTTTTTTTGAGATGCAGTCTTGCTCTGTTGCCCAGGCTGCAGTGCAGTGGCACCATCTCGGCTCACTGCAAGCTACGCCTCCCAGGTTCACACCATTCTCCTGCCTCAGTCTCCCGAGTAGCTGGGACTACAGGCGCCCACCACCATGCCCGGCTAATTTTTTGTATTTTTAGTAGAGACTGGGTTTCAATGTGTTAGCCAGGATGGTCTCGATCTCCTAACCTCATGACCCGCCCACCTCGGCCTCCCAAAGTGCTGGGATTACAGGCGTGAGCCCCCGTGCCTGGCCTTTTTTAATATTTTTAATCTTGCACAAAATCTAGAAAAGTGATAGAAATACAAAATTAAGCTTGAATGGATATTCAGCCACTAATTTTATACCTAATCAAAACACATACATGAATACATAAAATTTATTTTTATAACCAAATGAGACTATTGTGGATCTCCTACTAGATATCATTCAAAAATAATAATTTTTAAGGCACTGTTTCTAAAAGATCATCTTCACAATCCTTTTTTATTCAAGAAGTGATACAACTTTCCTCTTCCTATAAAAGCGAGGAAGGATGGAAAATGTCCTTTACCTTCACTGTATTCATTACTGGTCTAAATGAAAATGAGAAAAACTGGAAATTCTTCATTTTTCACATTTACACAGACTGTCTTACAAATCCACTTACATGTATCAATAGCATAGATGTTCTATTGTGAAAAAAAAAAACAGCCAAGATTTATGTATTATATATGTCTCTGGGAGATGGTTTCATAATATTCTTGATTTATGATGTAAAAGCAAATTTAGATGCATAACTACTGCATTTGTCTACTCTATCAAGATCTCTTAGAAAGTATAAAGTTAAGTTAGTCACAGTATTATCCTGTGCTTCAATAAAGGGTTTAAAAGATAATCTATAATGTTCTATTTTGGCTCTAGAAAATTCACAACTACTTGGATGGTGGAGAGAGAACAACAACAACAAAAAAAGAAAGTCTACAACTATATCATTCCTAAAAAGAAGAAAAGAATTAGTCTTGTGAGAATTTTACCGTGCTTAGATGACAAAACGGAGTGGGAAGCTCTTTTAAACAATTTATGCAAAGAGTAGACTCTGCCTAGGTTATCTTTGGTCCTAAAAAATATTTGTTGAAACATTCCGTAATACTAAAAAATAGTTATCCTCAAAATTAATATCTCATGGCCATATCTTATAGGGTCAAATAGATCTGGTTTCAAATTCTGGCCCTGCCATACAGTAGCTATAACACAGTGGGAAAATTACTAAACAGTCTCAGAGGCTGCATTTTTTGGCTGAGGACTGTAAGAATGAGTTACAGGTTAAAAATGCACAGAAAATACAATAAATCAAGTTAAATTTCCATAACCAGTATTCTGTATTAAATATCATAAGAGCTTTATTTCCCCTTACACTCCCCTGAGAATGACATCCCACATTATCTCACAGCGTACCTCACTATAAGCCCCACAAAGGCAGGTATTTTTAGGCTTTGTCTGATGCTCTATATCCAGCACTGAGAACGGTGTGTAGCAAGTAATAGGTGCTCAAGAAATATTTGATGAATATTTTACTGAGTAAATCATTTACTGAATAAACTGGGCTAAGAAGCTGAAACTAAAGTCTCAGTAATCAAAAGAATTGAGTAATCAAACGTGTTTTCAAAAATAATTTACTAACCAGCTCTTATGTGGTATTTGCTCATGTATCACTGGACTTCATACAACTTAACCGCTATGAGTTGAAATATCTCAACTAAATGGTGATAATATTTGTTCTATCTAATTTACAGGATCATCCTGAGGGTAAAATAAAAACTTGTTTAGAAGCCTTTAAGGCCCTTTACCAAAGAAAAAAAAAAGCAAAAAAAAAAAAAAAAAAAAGTCAACCAGTCCTTCTCTTCGCCAGACTACAGAAAGGCACCAAGAGATGTACAGGAACATAGCTCACTCAGCCAGATCACGTAAATATACAAAGAGCTTAGGAAACTTGAAAGCACCGTCCATATGGGTGCTTTATGTGCCAGAAACTACATTATTGCCTCATTTAATCTTCAGGACAGCTCTGTGAAGTAAACACAAATATCTCCAGTTTAGAGATCACAAAACTCAACTTTCCAGCGGTTAAGTAAATTGTTCAGTCACCCAGGTCTGTCGGGTTCTAAAGCCACCATACACTATCTTTCTTCTGCAGATATAACAATTCAAAGAGGGAACTTGTAACTGAATCAAAATTCTATTAATGCAAATACAAATTAAAAATAACCCCACTCATCAGTACACATAGCCAAAAACATCATATTTAAATAATACCTTGATTAGGCTTTGCATCCTGGGCCTATTTGCCCCACTCTTTATACAAAGTAATTATAAAACTACTTGAGAAATTAAATGGCCTCAGGTTTAAATGCCACACACACAGTCGAAGAGCTGATAAACAATCCGTACTTCCGTGTCACTTCCCATTGGCCCATGAAGGGGAGGTGCCTACGGAGCTGACAGTCACTGGCTAGAATGGCCATTTTTCTCATCTGCAAGCCCTGTCCGAAGGCTGCGACCTAACACGCCCGGATCGCGACAACAACAGGAGTCCTGTGCAATGCCCGGGGTGACCAAAAAGCCCTCGAGGTAGCCACAATCCTGAGCCTAGTGACAAATGGGGGCATGTATCTATACCCAGGTCAGCGGAGGGCTCATTTCATCTGGCCTAGGGGAAAGAGTCTTAATTTGTTTACACAGACGTAAACACAGCCCAAAACGCATCAGCTCGTTGACTCAAACGCCAGCAACGTCTGGGCAAAGGCAATTTGGTTAACAGGGGGAAGCGAACAGACGGAGACGCCTGGAGACCCAGGTGCCACAGCCCGGTTAATCGCGGTGCAAATAAGCGCAAGTCCCCTCCCCTTCTCCGTACGGTCTTGACAACGACATTAGTTCATTCTACTAACAAGGCGGGCGGGGGGTCAGACGGGCCACACACCCATCTTCCTCATCGGGACCCCAGCGCGATCTCAGCTTCCCTGTGTTACTTTAGGGCAAAACGCGTTCCCCATTCGGAAGCCGCGGGGAAGCGCGGCGAGAGCAGGTTCGCCCTCGGAGCGGCTAAGTGCCTGGGAATAGCGCAGAGGGGGTCCCCACCCCTCTCCCGGCTGGAAGCCCGCAACCCGCCCGAGGGTCTCTCGTGGCGCGCGACGGGGCTCGGAAGGCACCGGTTCACGCCGACTAGGCCGGAAGCGCCCCGCCGCCCGCGAGCGCACCTCCAGAGTGTAGCTCTCGCTCATGCTGCGGTAGCTGTCCCAGGCCTCGGCCCGCGCCGCCTCGTCCATGTTGAGGCGGCTGCACAGCTCGTCGAACCGCTGCTGGATCTGAGGGGTGGGCGACTCGTTAGGCGGCGCGGCGTCCTCCGTCTCGCCGTCGTCCTCCTCCTCCTCATCCGAGGCTGCCGCCGCCGGAGGGGGAGGCGGGGGCGGCGGCGACTGGTCACCTCCCGACGGCATAGCGCACCCCTGGGCAGCCGGACCTCAGGTGAGGTGAGGGCCCGGGCCCGCAGCCATTCAAACCGCGAAGCGCCCGCCCGTCCGCCGTCCGCTCCGCGCCTGCGCCTGTGCCGCTGCCAACGACGCTGACCTCCTGCAGGTACCCGTAGTCTTGAGCACGGCCTGCTGGGAAATGTAGTCCAGGCCGGCGGTTCAAGGGGGCCAAAAATCATGTTTAAAAAAATTAGCTCGCCTAGTTTCACCAAGGATGAAATAAAAGCACCTTCCCAGCATTTTAAGCACATACCCCCCCATCGTGAGAACATTCAACAGGGTTGTACTGACGAGAAAATGTCCAAAAGACACTGACGTGTGAAGGTTTCGTATCCAGGCTGTTCCCAGAAGTAAAACTTCCTCATCGCCTGGATATCCTTATCTAAAAAACAAGGATAATAGCAAGGGCCTGTCTGTGTACCTTCACGAAACTGCCTTTGCAAAAATCCTAACAGTGAGAAAGTTACCACTATGAAAAGGATCTGACCTAAATGACTCCATGCTTCTCACCTCCGAGCTGCACTTGTTCATTCCCGGGCAAAGACCCAACTAACTACAGGAGGAATTTAATTTGTAGTTTCACTTTGAAGTAAAGATTTTTACAGCCCTTTCCCAAAACAAACCCCCTTCTTGCCTGGGGATCAGTCTGCCTTTGTAGAACTAACAAATTAGCCACAAGATTAGAAATTATGATTTAGGAGTCTTGCAGCCAGAGGCTACAAGATTCTTAACCTCCCCAGTTGCTCTCAGGGATAACATCACTATTGTAAAACCTAAGATTGGTGCTGGAGATACTTTTCAGACCCCGCATTCCGATGCATGAGCTGGCGCCACTCAGACCATAATCTGGCTCAACCAGTTCTACAGTCCCACTCAGGAACAGAAGACAGCAAGAGCCCACTTCAACCCCCTAAGATTTCACCTCCCACCTGACAAATTAGCATTCGCCACTCCCTGGCCCCCTACCCGCCAAGTCATTCTTTAAAAACCCCAGTCTCCGAATTTTCTGGTAGGCTGATTTGAATAACCAAACTCCTGTCTGCCCTTCAGCTGGCTCTGCGTGAAATAAACTTTTCCTTTTTTTTTTTTTTTTAATTTGAGACAGAGTCTGGCTCACTGCAACCTCCGCCTCCCGGGTTCAAGCGATTCTCCTGCCTCAGCCTCCTGAATATCTGGGATTACAGGTGCGTGCTACCGCGCCTGGCTAATTTTTATATTTTCAGTAGAGGCAGGGTTTCACTATGTTGGCCAGGCTGGTCTCGAACTCCTGACCTCAAGTGATCCGCCCGCCTCGGCCTCCCAGAGTGCTGGGATTACAGGCTTGAGCCACCGTGCCCGGCCAATTCATTTCCAATTCTCCTTTCTTTAATTTTTAAAATTGCCAATCCTTGATTTATAAATGAGCTTGATATAAAACATTTTCCAGATTGAGGAGCTGTAAGAAGGCATTACTGTTTTCCTATTTTTGTTTTGCTTGGTGGGGTATGTAAACTGACAGAGGGAAAACTGTTGGGACAAAAGCAGGGCCTTATGGAAGGTATAATGACAGGCGGGAGGACAGGAAATGGAACCCTGAAGATAGGAGAAAATCAGGTAGAGACAGGTAACAGGATATCTCGGCAACAATTTTGAGACAATGAAACCCTCTTAAGAAAACCTTAGTAAAATTCACAGTAATCAGCAATGCTTTTGGAATTGGCTAAGTGATGAGTCTCAAGGATGGGGCAAGAACAGAAGTTGAACACAAATGGTTTAGAAGTATCTGAAAATAAGTACATATGCTGGGCGTTGGAGCTCACAATGTCCAGCACTTTGGGAGGCCAAGGTGGCTGGACTGCTTGAGTACAGGAGTTCAAAACCAGTCTGGGCGACGTGGTGAAACCCTGTCTCCACGAAAAATAGAAAAATTAACCCAGTGTGGTGGTACACACCTGTAGTCCTAGCTACTTGGGAGACTGAGGTGGAAGGATTGCCTAAGCCTGGGGAGACTGCAGTGAACTGTGACCATGCCACTACAGCCTGGGCAACAGAGTGAGACCCTGTCTCAAAAAAAAAATAATAAATAATAAACAATTTGGCAAGGCGCGGTGGCTCATGCCTGTAATCCCTACACTTTGGGAGGCCAAGTCGGGCAGATCATTTAAGGTTAGGAGTTTAAGACCAGCTTGGCAAACATGGTGAAACCCCATTTCTACTAAAAATACAAAAAATTAGCTAGGAGTGGTGGCTGGCACCAGTAATCCCAGTTACTCAGGAGGCTGAGGCAGAATTGCTGCAACCCAGTAGGCAAAGGCTGCAGTTAGCTGGGATCATGCCACTGCACTCCAGCCTGGGCGACAAAACAACTCCATTTCAATAAATAAATACAGAAATAAATAAATAGTAAGTTTATTAAAATCTTAGTATTTTACCTATATATACACTGGGGATATTGATTTTAAAATAATGATATTGCTTCCTTTGGAAATCATTATCAACACTTTACTATGTCAAAGCAAATAAGAAGGCCATGAGCCTGATACCATCTGTCTCTGTAGCTGGAGCTTGTATGTAAGCAAACCAGAATTCAATGTAAACAGTAAGATAACAGTAAAACAAAACTTAAGCTTAACCAATCAGAAACTGCCAACTAACCTCTAATTAGGGATTTTCCTTTTTTTTTTTTTTTTTTTGGTGACAGAGTCTTGCCTTGTCACTCAGGCTGGAGTGCAATGATGCAATCTCGGCTCACTGCAAACTCTGCCTTCTGGGTTCAAGCGGTTCTCCTGCCACAGCCTCCAGAGTGGCTGGGATTACAGGAGCCCACCACCAAAACCGACTAATTTTTGTATTATTAGTAGACAGGGGTTTCACCACATTGGCCATGCTGGTCTTGAACTCCTGACCTCAAATGATCCACCTGCCTCGGCCTTCCAAAGTGCTGGGATTCCAGGCATGAGCCACTGAACCCAGCTTGCACACCCAAATAAGGCAAACACCCAGCTGTAGCCAATCAAGTAATTGTTTTAGTTTTCTATTAAAGCTTACTGCTCACCTGCAGGGTGAAGCTCTCTGAATCTCTTGTTTTAAGTGCTGCCCAATTCATGAATTGTTCTTTGCTTAAATAAACTGTTAACTTGTCCAAAGGTTTTCTTTTAGCAACTAAGAGAAAAATTTAAATTGTTTTAACAATTAAAGTTTAACTTCAAATCATTTAACTTAAATAAATGATGTGAAATTATCTTCACTATTTTTAGTAAAAATGTAATTTAAATAATTATTGCAATGTAAGTAAAATTGGTGGCAATAAACCATCAAATAAGTATTTTATTAAAATATCCTTTGCTTGTTAATACCAATGTTTTCAAAGCCTTTTAGAATGGGGGTGGGATGGAGGTATGAGTATTACCTGAAAGGGGTCCCATCCAGACCCCAAGAGACGGTTCTCGGATCTCATGCAAGAAAGAATTCAGGGCGAGTCCACAGTGCAAAGCAAAAGCAAGTTTATTAAGAAAGTAAAATGATGAGAGAACAGTTACTCTATAGAGAGTAGGATGTTCCCGAAAGTAAAAGGAGGAATGCGTCCACCCTAGCTACAATACTTGTTTATATATAGGATTTAAAAAGATCATGAGGAGATGTGCTCTGCTACAAGGATTTGTGATAAAGGATTAATCTTCCTAATTACTATATTTTGCAAGAATTGATATCATTATCTTTAAAGCAAAATTAGGAATGCTTCTATTCTCAAGATATCAGGATATCAGGACACTCCTAAGTCTGGGTCTGTTTAGTAAATGTTATCAATGTGTTCCCTTAACTATAAACATCTAGAGGCTAGGAATACCTAACTTTCTGGGAATGCAGCCCAGCAAGTCCCAGTCCCATTTTTCCTAGCCCTCACTCAAGATGGAGTCACTCTGGTTTGGACACCTCTGATATGGGGAAGTTAAATTTCCTTGAGGTTATTATTTGACTTATGAAGCTTAGTCATAAAATGTAAGAGGTCTTTCACCTGACTGGCACATGTGCTCTCTCTGTCTCTCATTCTCTCAGTCATTCTTCATTCACCCTTTGAACCCAGCCAAAATATTGTGGGAAAGACCAGGTCACCTACTGTCAAATATAAACAAAGCCAAACGTTATCACCTATTGTCAAATATAAACAAAGCCAAAGGTTAGTTAAAGTGTGGAAAACAGATTTTACTCAGTAACTACTGACAGACAGCAGGGGAAGAGCTGAGCTTCATTCCAATTTTTATAGATGTGACTGGGTCTTTTAAAGAAAGAGTAAAAATACAAAAAACTAGCCGGGCGAGGTGGCGGGCGCCTGTAGTCCCAGCTACTCGGGAGGCTGAGGCAGGAGAATGGCGTAAACCTGGGAGGCGGAGCTTGCAGTGAGCTGAGATCCGGCCACTGCACTCCAGCCTGGGCGATAGAGCGAGACTCCGTCTCAAAAAAAAAAAAAAGAAAGAAAGAGTAAAGGAGGAGGGGGAGAGAGCAGAGCTTGAGTAAAAAATTACAAAGGGTGGGTCAATGTTAATGTCACTAGGCTAGTTGTGTCTACTAGCCAGTAACTATGAAAATCAGGCTACTGTCCCCTACACAGACTGGAAGACAGAACCCCTATTCTTCCTGATGATTTCAATGGGAGGGTGGGGGCAGGAAGCCCAGGAGCATTCCAAAGAATTGACCCTAAGCTCCCAGAAGCAATGCAAAAATTTAATCCTCTCTCTCTTTTTTCTTTTCTTTTCTTTTGCTCATGAGATATGGTCATCTCTTAGGTGCAGAGGTTTGGAAGGAGTCTTATGTGCCAAGAATTCTGCAGTTATCACCACATGGATTAGACCCAAGGCCTTTGGCCCTCAGCTGTGTTGAATGAGCCAGTTTGGAAGCAGAAGCAGATCCTCCAGCCTTCAGTCAAATTGCCCCAGCTGATACAACAGAGATGAACCTTCCCACTGAGCCCTGCCCAACTGAAATCTGTGGGACAAAAAATGATGTTTGACATTAACATTCCTTCAAAGAAAGAGATTTTAAGTCACAGCCATTTTTGATCATGGAAGTTAACTGATTCATCTTAGTTTTTGAGCAAGATGCTAGGAGTTGAAATTGTAACTGCCCAGTGAGTTTTTCTGGCCTGCTGCCCAGACAGAACCGATTTATCAAGACAGGGGAATTGCAATAGAGAAAGAGTTTAATACACCCACAGCCAGCTAAATGGGAGACTGGAGTCGTATGACTCAAATCGGTCTCCTTGAAAATTTGGAGAGTAGAGTTTTTTAAGGATAATCTTCTGGGCAGGGGTCTAGGGAGTGGGAACACTGGTGGAGTTGGGGATGAAATCACAGGGAGTCTAAGCAGGTTCTTTCTGCTGTCTTCTGTTCCTGGGTGGGATTGCAGAACTGGTTGAGCCAGATTACTCATCTGGGTAGTGCTGGCTGCTCCATCAGAATGCAGGGTCTAAAAATATCTCAAACACCAATCTTAGGTTTTACAATAGTGATGTTATCCCTAGGAGAAATTGGGGAGGTTAGGAATCTTGTAGCCTCTGGCTGCAAGACCCCTAAATCGTAATTTCTAATTTTAGGGCTAATTTGTTAGTTCTACAAAGGCAGTCTCCTTTCTAGGCAAGGAGGGGGTTTGTTTCAGGAAAGAGCTGTTATTATTTTTGTTTCAAATTAAACTATAAACTAAATCCCTCCTATAGTTAGCTTGGCCTATGCCCAGGAATGAACAAGGGCAGTTTGGCGTTTAAAGACAAGATGAGATGGTTAGGTGAGGTCTCTTACACCATCGTCATTTTCTCACTGTCATAATTTTTGCAAGATGGTTTCAAAATAAGAGTCCTAGACTATGCTAACCCAACAATTCTTTCCCTTATCTTACCTCCTTGTCCTCCCAGAAGCAGGAATGGCTATCTAAATACACAAATCTGACCATGTCTTCCCCTACTTAGCTGGTTTCCTTGCTGCTCTTGGCACAAAGTCTACCCCTTCCATACCATGAGTTCCCTCCCTCTTGCCCCTTTATCCTCACTGAAAATTGCACTCCCACACTTCCCCCACCCCTTTTTCCATCACCCTTTTCCAACAGTCAGGTACAACCTTAAATGTCTCTCTGGTATTTCTATTGAATACTCTCATGATGCTTATTATAACCATAATAAATTATTTACATGTTTAACTATTTCATGTCTATTTTCTTCCCTATGCTTTAAGTACTATGAGATTATGAGAAGTGGCTGTTTGGTTCTGGGCTATAACTGCAGCGCCCAATATGGGGCCAAACATGGAGTTGACTTGCCATAACACTTGTTGAATAAGTGACTGATTATAATCAAGATATATCTTGTTCTTATTGAAGCCTCAGATTTGTGGATGTAAAATTCTTACTCATGTTGTGATCTGATAGCACAACAGAATGCCAAAGAACTTATGTGTCAGTCATCTAAAAATGAATTTTTCCTTTGCATTATAAAGTCATCCCCGGTATCTGCGGGAGATTGGTTCCAGGACCCTAAGGATACCAAAATCCAAGATTGCTCAAGCCTCATATAAAATAGCATAGTATGTACATATAACCTACGCACATCCTCCTAAGTACTTTAAGTCATTTCTAGATTACTTATAATACCTAATACAATGTAAATGCTGGGTAAATAGTTGTTATGCTGTATTGTTTTATTTGTATTTATTTATTTGAGACAGAGTCTCACTGCGTCACCCAGGCTGGAGTGCAATGGTGCGATCTCAGCTCACTGCAACCTTCACCTCCTGGGTTCAAGCGATTCTCCTGCCTCAGCCTCCCAAGTAGCTGGGACTACAGGCACCCACCACCATGCCCGGTGTATTTTTAGTAGCGATAGGGTTTCACCATGTTGGCCAGGCTGGTCTCAAACTCCTGAGCTCAAGTGATTGCCTGCCTCGGCCTCCCAAAGTGCTAGGATTACAGGCATGAGCCACCACACCAAGCTTGTACTTTATTTTTTAATTGTATTTAATTTTTTTTCAAATATTTTTGGTCCATGATTGGTTGAATCTGTGGTTGTGCAATCCACAGATATGGAGGGCTGACTGTATATATCACCTTAAAATAGATGGCATAATTGTGAAACCACAAATATGTATTTTATACAATAAAACAAGTGGTCTACAAACTTTTTGGTCATGTTTTCCTAATGGAATTACCTCCTGGCATATTTTAACATCTAAAATTTTTCATTAAATTATAAAATTTGGCTTTTAAAAATTCACTGGGATTTTTGTGTTCTACCCCTTTGTTTCATTTTTCTTTCATGCTTAGGTAGGAAAAAGTTGTTGGCTAAGTTAATCAAGAGAACCTGAGAGTAAAGCCAATATTTTAGGTAAAAATGCGACCCTTAATTTCTGGAAAACTGAGTTCCTTTTGGCTTATACATTAGGCCTGGAAGGCAACGAAGTCTTACAGAAATGGCAAAATCTTACTAAAGATAACTTACAGGGGAATATTTCAAATGAACAACAACACATTGAAGTATACACTTAAATATACATTGAAGTAATTTAAAAATGACTATATTTAAAAATGAAGTATATTTAAAACAGGATTGCTCTCAGCAAAGTCTCTTTTGGCTAAGAATGGGATTGGCACTATGGGATGTTACCTGCTATTTGGATTAATCTGTCTTACACTTTTTGCTGATGGCTATGGATAATAACAGGATTAGGCATGTACAGAACCATGGGACGTGGGGAACTTTTTCCTCCCCACCAGGGAAACTTAAGAGCTGATGGTACTGCTAAAAAAAAAAGATCCTTTCACTACTGAAAAGGAGCCACCTGAACTTTTCAGTGTTGCTGCAATGGTTGGGTCTTTCTCTGACCTCCCTAAGCTTTTCACCTTCCCCACCCTGCCACAGGCCATGGTTTCCTCTCTCCTTTCTCTTTCTTATCTTTTCTATTACTCAGGGCAACCACCTTGCCCAGAGACCACATGTTGAAACTCCTAGTTGGAGATGGGATTAAAGATAACAGGGCTCATCTGAGGGCGTATTTAAGCCTTGTCAGTTTTATACTGGGGGCTAAGGAGTGGATAATGTCTATGTTTTATCATATGCATTTTGCTCCGACCAGAACAAAAAGTAATAATAATTGTCCTTCATGATGTGGTTTGGCCCCCAGGGCAATGGTGTTGGATCACTAGGGCCACACTTAGGGACAACAACCCCAGTAGCCTGGCATGCTGGCAAAGGGTAATAATTTCTTACCAGTCAGATTTCTGGCTTTTCTTCCTCTTTTTCTCTGTGCAAACTGGTTACATGAACAGTAAAAATCACTGCTTATCTCCTCTGTAAAGTTTTAATTAATACAAAAAAGAATTCTGAGGCTGGTCTTAAGCTGTAGTGAATCTAGTGTGGTTTGTGTCTTTCTGTATCATTCTGTCATAAAAGAAGGATACCTAGGACTCCCATAAGCCCACTGTTCAAGATGCCCTAGCAAACTGAATGAGGTTTCCTTCTTGTCTTGTATGTCCTTGGGAGCTGGACCTTGTAACCATGTGGCTGTGCTTTCTCTTTTCACATTGGTGGCCCGGTTCAACCCCTAGCTTATGGGATGAGCCTTTCTGATTCATATTTGGGTGACCTTTGCATTTTTAATTTTCTTCCTCTCCATGAACTGTCTTGAATTTTCCTTTCTCAGAGCACCTATGAGGTTACTTTTGGTAAAGTTTAAAAGCCAGAAATATTGGCCATTTTACCTGGCTAAAGCTGGGTAAAAAGAAATTTTAAAAATTTAAAATAACTTTATTAAATGTGCTATGGTTAAAAGTCAGATTAATTAAAAGTAGATATTCAAGATCTAATAGCTTGGGACACCATGGGAAAAACAGGAGGCACCAGAGACTCTTTCTGGGCTCTGTTCTTCTGAGGACTCCACCCTAAAGCCAATAACCAATTAAAAAACTAAAAAACTGGCAAATAAAAAAATCTTACAACTACTGTAGCAATCTTCTTCTGTCTGTGTAGTTATATATGTGTTGTGTGTGTTATGTTTATATAAAAGCTAATTAATTGGCTTAAGCAAAAATAAGCATTTAAATGTTTTAAAAGAAAAATAAAAATGTTAATGCCTTTTAGTTCATGTAACTTTAGTAATCTTTAGGAAATAAAAATAGCTTTAAAGATTATTAATAAAATAAGGACATTAGTCTAAAATATGCAGGTCAGATATTAGGTGTGCTAAATGCTTTAAGATCATAAACTGCTTTAACTGTAAAAAAATCATTCAATTTATTTTGGAGATATTACATTCTAAATAAGGCCTGGGGATATATGAAATTAGCCATGCCCCTAACTATGCAAGAAGGTTATAAAGAAAATAAATTTTATACAAAAAAGGATCTGGTATGGTAAATTCTTGTCCTAAAGTAAAATGACTGGTTGTTTAAAAAGAGGGATGTTTAGGACAAGTCAGAAAGTCCAAGCATGTCATAGATGTTCTGTATAAGTCGTGAAAGGATTCACAGAAGCTGGGCCCCACACTCAGCTGGCCACGATGGCAGGTCTCCATCTCTTTCTCACTTCCCCTCTTTTCCTCTTGGTTGTCTGGAACAAGCTCCCTCTGGGCTGCTGGAGTGCCCAGGCTAGGTACTGCAAAGTCCCATGGCGAGTGCCAGTGATAGGTGAAGCTGGTTGGGCTTCTGGGATGGGTGGGGACTTGGAGAACTTTTCTGTCTAGCTAAAGGATTGCAAATGCACAAATCAGCACTCTTTGTCTAGCTAAAGGTTTGTAAATGCACCAATCAGTACTCTTTGTCTAGCTAAAGGTTTGTAAATGCACCAATCAGCACTCTGTGTCTGGCTAATCAGGTGGGGACTTGGAGAACTTTTGTGTCTAGCTAAAGGATTGTAAATGCACCAATCAGCACTCTGTCTCAAGCTAAAGGTTTGTAAATGCACCAATCAGTACTCTGTCAAAATGGACCAATCAACTCTCTGTAAAATGGACCAATCAGCAGGATGTGGGTGGGGTCAGATAAGGGAATAAAAGCAGGTCACCCGAGCCAGCAGCAGCAACCTGCTCGGGTCCCCTTCCACGCTGTGGAAGCTTTGTTCTTTCACTCTTCGCAATAAATCCTGCTGCTGCTCGCTCTTTGGGTCCACGCTGCCTTTATGAGCTGTAACACTCACTGCGAAGGTCTGCAGCTTCACTCCTGAGGCCAGCGAGACCACGAACCCACTAGAAGGAAGAAACTCTGGACGCATCTGAACATCTGAAGGAACAAACTCCAGACACACCATCTTTAAGAACTGTAACACTCACTCTGAGGGTCCACAGCTTCATTCTTGAAGTCAGCGAGACCAAGAACCCACCAATTCTGGACACATTTTGGCGACCCAAATGAGACAATCGCCTATCGCCAAGCAGTGAGACTACTGTGTATTGCCAAGCGGTGACTACCATCGGACCCCTTTTGCTTGCTATTCTGTCCTATTTTTCCCTAGAATTCGGGGGCTAAATACAGGCACCTGTCAGCCAGTTAAAAGCGACTAGCACAGCCACCAGACTAAACAAACGGGTGTGAGACTTTCTGGGAAAGGGCTTCGGCGTTGGAAGCGTTGGTTTGCCTGGAACCAGCTTCTGCTTTTCCTGTACTTCTGGGCTGAGCCAAGGGTCGACAGAGAGGAAAGTCATTCAGCTCTGGGGTCCCAACAACAAGTTGGTTGACCCTGTGGCCATGAGCGGAACTGTCAAAGGCATGTCTCCCAAGTGAGACTCACCCATCTATCCTATCTATCCTGACCCTTGCACCCTGGGTCCTAATGCCTGCCAGACAAACTTCCTCTTGCCTCTTTTCTCTGAGGCTAGCCCCACTTCTGAAAACCACTCCCTGTCTCTGGTGCTTTTCTGGTTTTTCCTGTAAGAATGACTTTTAGTATAAACTCTAGGAATCTGTTCCCTTCTTTAGGCACCTGGGCTTACCAATCAGAAAGACATAATTTTTGCCCAAAGCCCCATTGTAGCGGGGACTATCTGAAATTTTAGGATCCCTCCTCAGACTAGAAGGTCTAACAAAAGCTATTACTGAAGCTAGGATATGGGGAGCCTCAGAAATTGTATCCTTCCTATTCATATAAGTGAGGACAAAAGGTGTCACTCTTCCAACCCTGGAGATCCCTCCCCTCCCTCAGGGTATGGGCCGTCCACTTCATTTTTGGAGCATAACATCTTTATAGGACATAGGTAAGGTCCCAATACTAACAAGATAATGCTTAGGATTCTAACAGGTTTTTGAGAATGCATCAGTAAGGGCCACTAAATCCGACCTTCCTCGGGCCTCTTTGTGGTCTGGGGGGAAAACTAGTGTTTCTGCTGCTGCATCGGTGGGTGCAACTATTCTGATCAGCAGGGTCTAGGGACCGTTTCAGGCTCTTGAACAGGGGTTGTTTCTGCTGCTGCGTTGGTGAGCGCAACTATTCTGATCAGCAGGGTCCAGGGACCGTTGTGGGTTCTTGGGCAGGGGGAGAAACAAAACAAGCCAAAACCATGGGCAGTTTTGTCCTTTAGGTGGGAAACACTCAGGCATCAACAGGCTCACCCTTGAAATGCATCCTAAGCCATTGAGACCAATTTGACCCACAAAACCTGAAAAAGAGGTGGCTCATTTTTTTCTGCACTATAGCCTGGCCCCAATATTCTCTCTCTGATGGGGAAAAATGGCCACCCAAGGGAAGTAGAAATTACAATAGTATCCTGTAGCTTGACCTTTTCTGTAAGAGGGAAGGCAAATGTAGTGAAATACCTTATGTCCAAGCTTTCTTTTCATTGAAGGAGAATACACAACTATGCAAAGCTTGCAATTTACATCCCACAGGAGGACCTCTCAGCTTACCCCCATATCCTAGCCTCCCTATAGCTTCCCTTCCAATTAATGATAAGCCTCCTCTAATCTCCCCTTCCCAGAAGGAAATAAGAAAAGAAACCTTCAAAGGACCACAAAAATCCCTGGGCTATTGGTTAGGTCCCCTTCAAGCCATAGGGGGAGGGGAATTTGCCCCAACCCAGGCACATGTCCTCTTCTCCCTCTCTGATTTCAAGCAGATCAAGGCAGACCTGGGGAAGTGTTCAGATGATCCTGATAGGTACATAGATGTCCTACAGAGTGTACGGCAAACCTTCTACCTCGCTTGGAGAGATATCATGCTACTGTTAGATCAAATCCTGGCCCTTAATGAAAAGAATGCAGCTTCAGCTTCAGCCCGAGAGTTTGGAGATACCTGGTATCTTAGTCAAGTAAATGATAGAATGACAGCCAAAGAAAGGGACAAATTCCCTATCAGTCAGCAAGCCATCCCCAGTATGGATCCCCACCTGGACCTTGACTCAAATCATGGGGATTGGAGTTGTAAACATCTGTTGACCTGTGTTCTAGAACGACTAAGGAGAATTAGGAAAAAGCCCAAGAATTATTCAATGATGTCCACCATAACTCAGGCAAAGGAAGAAAATCCTTCTGCCTTCCTCGAGCAGCTACAGGAAGCCTTAAGAAAATATACTCCCCTGTCACCTGAATCACTTGAGGGTCAATTGATTCTAAAAGATAAGTTTATTACCCAATCAGCCGCAGGTATCAGGAGAAAGCTTCAAAAGCAAAAGCAAGCCCTGGGCCCTGAACAAAATCTGGAGGCACTATTAAACCTGGCAACCTCAGTGTTCTATAATAGGGACCAAGAGGAACTGGCCCAAAAGGAAAAGCAAGATCAGAGAAAGGCTGCAGCCTTAGTCATGGCCCTCAGACAAACCTTGGTGGTTCAGAGAGGACGGAAAATGGAGCAGGCCAATCACCTAGTGGGGCTTGTTATCAGTGTGGTTTACAAGGACACTTTAAAGAAGATTGTCCAATGAGAAACAAGCCACCCCCTCGTCCATGTCCACTATGCCAAGGCAATTGCTGGAAGGTGCGCTGCCCCAAAAGACAAAGGTTCTCTGGGTCAGAAGCCCCCAACTAGATGATCCAACAACAGAACCGAGGGTGCCCGGGGCAAGCGCCAGCTCATGTCATCACCCTCACTGAGCTCTGGGTATGTTTAACCATCGATGTCCAGGAAATTGACTTCCTCCTGGACACTGGTGCAGCCTTCTCAGTGTTAATCTCCTGTCCTGAATGGTTGTCCTCAAGGTCTGTTACCATCCGAGGAATCCTGGGACAGTCTGTAACCAGGTATTTCTCCCACCTTCTCAGTTGTAATTTGGGAGACTTTGCTCTTTTCGAATGCCTTTCTTGTTATGCCTGAAAGTCCCATACCCTTACTAGGGAGGGATACATTAGCCAAAGCTGGAGCTATTATCTACATGAATATGGGGAACAAGTTACCCATTTGCTGTCCCCTATTTGATGAGAGAATCAACCCTGAAGTCTGGGCATTGGAAGGACAATTTGGAAGGGCAAAAAATGCCTGCCCAGTCCAAATCAGGCTAAAAGACCTCACCACTTTTCCTTATCAAATGCAATATCCCTTAAGGCCTGAAGCTCATAAAGGATTACAGGATATTGTTAAACACTTAAAAGCTCAAGGCTTAGTAAGGAAATGCAGCATTCCCTGCAACACTCCAATTCTAGGAGTACAAAAACCAAACGGTCAGTGGAGACTAGTGCAAGCTCTTAGACTCATCAATGAGGCAGTAATTCCTCTATATCCAGTTGTACCCAACCCCTATACCCTGCTCTCTCAAATACCAGAGGAAGCAGAATGGTTCACTGTTCTGGACCTCAAGTATGCCTTCTTCTGTATTCCCCTGCCCTCTGACTCCCAGTTTCTCTTTGCTTTTGAGGATCCCACAGACCACACGTCCAACTTACATGGACAGTCTTGCCCCAAGGGTTTAGGGATAGCTCTCACCTGTTTGGTCAGGCACTGGCCCAAGATCTAGGCCACTTCTCAAGTCCAGGCACTCTGGTCCTTCAGTATGTGGATGACTTACTTTTGGCTACCAGTTCCTATAATTATAACCTATAATTAAAACCTATATACCTATAATTAAAACCTATAATTGATAATTGAAGGTCTTCTCTATAACACTCCAATACCACCTTGTCAGTGCCAGTTCAGAAGCCCTGTGCCAGCAGGCTACTCTAGATCTCTTGAACTTTCCAGCTAATCAAGGGTACAAGGTGTCTAGGTCGAAGGCCCAGCTTTGCCTACAGCAGGTCAAATATCTAGGCCTAATGTTAGCCAGAGGGACCAGGGCCCTCAGCAAGGAACGGAACAGCCTATACTGGCTTATCCTCACACTAAGACATTAAAACAGTTGCAGGGGTTCCTTGGAATCACTGGTTTTGCCAACTGTGGATCCCTGGATACAGCAAGATAGCCAGGCCCCTCTATACTCCAATCAAGGAGACCCAGAGGGCACATACTTATCTTGTAGAATGGGAACTAGAGGCAGAAACAGCCTTCAAAACCTTAAAGCAGGCCCTAGTACAAGCTCCAGCTTTAAGTCTTCCCATAGGACAAAACTTCTCTTTATACATCACAGAGAGAGCAGGGATAGCTCTTGGAGTCCTTACTCAGACTCGTGGGACAACCCCACAACCAGTGGCATACCTAAGTAAGGAAATCGATGTAGTAGCAAAAGGCTGGCCTCACTGTTTATGGGTAGTTGTGGTGGTGGCCGTCTTAGTGTCAGAGGCTATCAAAATAATACAAGGAAAGGATCTCACTGTCTGGACTACTCATGATGTGAATGACATACTAGGTGCCAAAGGAAGTTTATGAGTATCAGACAACCACCTACTTAGATACCAGGCACTACTCTTTGAGGGACCAATGCTTCAAATACATATGTGTGTGATCCTCAACCCTGCCACTTTTCTCCCAGAGGATGGGGGACCAATTGAGTATGACTGCCAACAAATTATAGTTCAGACTTATGCCGCCCGAGATGATCTCTTAGAAGTCCCCTTAGCTAATCCTGACCTTAACCTATACACCAATGGAAGTTCATTGGTGGAGAATGGGATACGAAGAGCAGGTTATGCCATAGTTAGTGATGTAACCGTATTTGAAAGTAAGCCTCTTCCCCCAGGGACCAGCACCCAGTTAGCAGAACTAGTAGCACTTACCTGAGCCTTAGAACTGGGAAACGGAAAAAGAATAAATGTGTAAACAGATAGCAAGTATGGTTATCTAATCCTACATGCCCATGCTGCAATATGGAAAGAAAGGGAGTTCCTAACCTCTGGGGGAACTTCCATTAAATATCACAAGGAAACCATAGAGCTATTGGACGCAGTGCAAAAACCCAAGGAGAAGGAGAGTGGAGAACAGCAGCATATGCAGCTGGCACAGGCAGGGAAAGACCAGCAGAAAGGAAAGAGAGAAATACAGAAAATGAGAGAGAGAGACAGAGATAGGAAGAGACAGACAAAGAGGGAGTCAGAGAGAAAGAAAGAAATAGACAAAGTCAAAGAGATAGAGAGAGAAAGAGACAGAGACAGAAAGTCAAAGAAGGAAAGAGAGAAAGAGACAGACAAAGAAGAAGCCAAAGGGAGAGAAACAGAGAGATAGAAGTAGTAAAGAAAAAACAGTGTACCCTATAACTTTAAAAGCCAGGGTAACTTTAAAACCTATGATTGATAATTGAAGGTCTTCTCTATAACACTCCAATACCACCTTGTTGTCAGTGCAAACAAGGGCATACCCCTAAAGCACTGAGGCCACTGACCAACCCATAGCCTTCCTATCAAAAATCCTTGACCCAGCAGGTTTCCTAACAGGGGATCTAAATCTTAATTAATTACCATACAAACATGCGAGTTGTTTGCACTCAGCCAAATCTTAAAGTACTTACAGAATCAGGAAGGAACCATCTATACCAATTCTAAGTTAATATGGACTGAACGATGTTTTATTAATAGCAAAGAAAAATTAAAATCCCAAACTTACACGGTTTTCAACAAAAGTAAAGTTTGCTAAAAGTTAACAGTGTAGCATGCATTATCCTACTACCACACACTCTCAAAGGCTTCCTCAGAGAGTCTGCAAGAAATAATGACATCTATTCTTACTCTACAATCCCAAATAGACTCTTTAGCAGCAGTGACTCTCCAAAACCGCTGAGGCCTAGACCTCCTCACTGTTGAGAAAGGAGAACTCTGCACCTTCTTAGGGAAAGAGTGTTGTTTTTACACTAACCAGTCAGGGATACTATGAGATACTGCCCAGCATTTACAGGAAAAGACTTCTGAAATCAGACAATGGCTTTCAAACTCTTTTTTTTTTTTTTTTTTGAGACGGAGTCTCGCTCTGCCGCCCAGGCTGGAGTGCGGTGGCCAGATCTCAGCTCACTGCAAGCTTCGCCTCCCGGGTTCACGCCGTTCTCCTACCTCAGCCTCCGGAGTAGCTGGGACTACAGGCGCCCGCCACCTCGCCCGGCTACTTTTTTGTATTTTTTTTTTTAGTAGAGATGGGGTTTCACCGTATTAGCCAGGATGGTCTCAATCTCGCAACCTCGTGATCCACCCGTCTCGGCCTCCCAAAGTGCTGGGATTACAGGCTTGAGCCACCGCGGCCGGCCCAAACTCTTATACCAACCTCTGGAGTTGGGCAACATGACTTCTCCCCTTTCTAGATCCCGTGGCAGCCATCTTGCTGTTACTTGCCTTTGGACCCTATATTTTTAACCTTCTTGTCAAATTTGTTTCCTCTAGAATCGAGGCCATCAAGCTACAGATGGTCTTACAAATGGAACCCCAAATGAGCTCAACTAAAAACTTCTACCAGGGACCCCTGGACCGACCCACTGGCCCTTCCATTGGCCTAAAGAGTTCCCCTCTGGAGGACACTACAACTGCAGGGCCACTTCTTCACCCCTATCCAGCAGGAAGTAGCTAGAGCAGTCACTGGCCAAATTCCCAACAGCAGTTGGGGTGTTTTGTTTAGAGAGGGGATTGAGAGGTGACAACATGCTAGCAGCCCTCGCTCGCTCATGGCATCTCCTAGGCCTCATTCTTGAGGTCAACGAGACCAAGAACCCACCAATTCCGGACACAATAAGACTCTTATCTTAGAATATTTTTCCTTGTTTATGCCTCTATGAACAACAGAAATGAAAAGGGGGTCTATTATGTGCATTTATAGGGTATAGTTTTATTTGTGAAGGATTTTGCAGTCAGCCTTATACTTGAGTAATTTTATACTTTGATAGATAAAAGATGAAGACCCAATGTAGGTAAGAAACTTTTTTTTTTTTTTTTGAGACAGAGTCTCGCTCTGTCGCCCAGGCTGGAGTGCAGTGGCCCAATCTCGGCTCACTGCAAGCTCCGCCTTCCGGGTTCACACCATTCTCCTGCCTCAGCCTCCCGAGTAGCTGGGACTACAGGTGCCCGCCACCACGCCCGGATAATTTTTTGTATTTTTAGTAGAGATGGGGTTTCACCACGTTAGCCAGGATGGTCTTGATCTCCTGACCTTGTGATCCACCCGCCTCGGCCTCCCAAAGTGCTGGGATTACAGGCATGAGCCACTGTGCCCGGCCTTAAGAAACTTTAATGGTATATATGACGCCTCATTTTCAGTCAAAACTGCTCTTAACCCACATCATGGGTTAAAGAGAACTTTGCCGGGAGGCCTTCACTCTTATAGAAGGACATCATTTGTTAGGTCCTTCTTTCATGGCTTACAATAAAAGAGTCAGTAATTAAAAATGTATCTCTCAGGCTCTACAGCAAATTCTACTGTAAAGGCTATGGTTACAAAACAAACTTTCAATTCTCTTGTGAAAGTTATGCTAAATATTAGAATTGGCTAAAGAGAAAAGTACCTATGCAGCTGCTAACACTTGTAGCCTGGGGAGAAACACATCAAATGTAGATTATAAAAATTCATTTGTAGGGGATTAATGAAAAAACCACTGAGTCAAGAGAATAGACTGAGTCAAGTGAATAGACTCTTCATCTAGCTCATTTTTTAATCTATGTAATTTTAGGTGGTTAGGTTTATGGGGACCCTGCATAATAAGCATACTCCAAACTCTTGGTATTATCCTCCCAAGAGTCATAATAATAGTCTCCCTGGTGAGCTGTATTCTCTCAAAGTTTTTAAAGCTTGCATGCAGCCATCTCTAGAATGTCATATGGTCTCTCTTCAACTGGAATGACAAGGGCTGAAAATCATGTGCAATCATGAGGATACTATAGCCTGTGAATGACACGCTGAGACCGGAAACCCAAAATGATGGTAACAGAGAGTGGTACTAAGGCCCTAAGTTTTGGTCACACTCTCACCTAAATGAGAACCTAACCAAAAAGGGGGGATTTTTGAAACACAATATTGGAGGCCATTGTTTTAGACTAAGCTCATGCACTAGGACCCAACAGGCCAAACCAAGCTAAAATGGTTGCTCATGCTAAATGTGACATAATCAAACTAAGACTTTGAGGAAACACATATATCTTAGAAAAGACCAGGTTTTGTTTTTCTCCTGTAAACAGGACATTCCAGCATAAGGAGATCTCCTCTACTCAGTCCTTGTTCCTACCTTTGCAAAACTCACTGTTCTACTCTTTCTCAGTGGGTTTCAAGAGCAAATAAGTACATTTACAATGGTGATAGTGACATCAATAACTAAAGTTTTGGTCAGTCTCTCAATATTAAGAAATTTTTTTTTGTCTATAAATATTCTTCCACCCACATGACTGCACTGGAGGCTTTGAATCTGTTGTGATTCTGGGGCTGACAGATTTGTGAATTGTTCATTATTCAATTAAATTCCTTTAAATTTAATTCAGTTGAAGGTTTTCTTTGATCAATTTCAATTTTTTTTATTTTTATTTTTTTATTTCTTATTATACTTTAAGTTCTAGGGTACATGTGCATGACGTTTATATCATGTATAACTCCCCAATGCAATCCCTCCCTCCTCCCCCCTCCCCATGATAGGCCCCAGTGTGTGATGTTCCCCTTCCCGAGTCCAAGTGATCTCATTGTTCAGTTCCCACCTATGAGTGAGAACATGCGGTGTTTGGTTTCTCTTCTTGTGATAGTTTGCTAAGAATGATGGTTTCCAGCTGCATCCATGTCCCTACAAAGGACACAAACTCATCCTTTTTTATGGCTGCATAGTATTCCATGGTGTATATGTGGCACATTTTCTTAATCCAGTCTGTCACAGATGGACATTTGGGTTGATTCCAAGTCTTTGCTATTGTGAATAGTGCCGCAATAAACATACGTGTGCATGTGTCTTTATAGCAGCATG
This sequence comes from Trachypithecus francoisi, assembly GCF_009764315.1. Taxonomy (NCBI): domain Eukaryota; kingdom Metazoa; phylum Chordata; class Mammalia; order Primates; family Cercopithecidae; genus Trachypithecus; species Trachypithecus francoisi. The sequence continues at coordinate 93,783,075 of NW_022681455.1, read as the reverse complement.
ATTTATAATCCTTTGGGTATATACCCAGTAGTGGGATGGCTGGGTCATATGGTACATCTAGTTCTAGATCCTTGAGGAATCGCCATACTGTTTTCCATAATGGTTGAACTAGTTTACAATCCCACCAACAGTGTAAAAGTGTTCCTATTTCTCCACATCCTCTCCAGCACCTGTTGTTTCCTGACTTTTTAATGATTGCCATTCTAACTGGTGTGAGATGGTATCTCATTGTGGTTTTGATTTGCATTTCTCTGATGGCGAGTGATGATGAGCATTTTTTCATGTGTCTGTTGGCTGTATGGATGTCTTCTTTTGAGAAATGTCTGTTCATATCCTTTCCCCACTTTTTGATGGGGTTGTTTGTTTTTTTCTTGTATATTTGTTTGAGTTCTTTCTAGATTCTGGATATTAGCCCTTTGTCAGATGAGTAGGTTGCAAAAATTTTCTCCCATTCTGTAGGTTTCCTGTTCACTCTGATGGTAGTTTCTTTAGCTGTGCAAAAGCTCTTCAGTTTAATTAGATCCCATGTGTCAATTTTGGCTTTTGCTGCCGTTGCTTTTGGTGTTTTAGACATGAAGTCCTTGCCCATGCCTATGTCCTGAATGGTACTACCTAGATTTTCTTCTAGGGTTTTTATGGTATTAGGTCTAACATTTAAGTCTCTAATCCAGCTTGAATTAATCTTCGTATAAGGGGTAAGGAAAGGATCCAGTTTCAGCTTTCTACTTATGGCTAGCCAATTTTCCCAGCACCATTTATTAAATAGGGAATCCTTTCCCCATTTCTTGTTTCTCTCAGGTTTGTCAAAGATCAGATGGCTGTAGATGTGTGGTATTATTTCTGAGGACTCTGTTCTGTTCCATTGGTCTATATCTCTGTTGTGGTACCAGTACCATGCTGTTTTGGTTACTGTAGCCTTGTAGTATAGTTTGAAGTCAGGTAGCGTGACGCCTCCAGCTTTGTCCTTTTGACTTAGGATTGTCTTGGCAATGCGGGCTCTTTTTTGGTTCCATATGAACTTTAAAGCCGTTTTTTCCAATTCTGTGAAGAAACTCATTGGTAGCTTGATGGGGATGGCATTGAATCTATAAATCACCTTGGGCAGTATGGCCATTTTCACGATATTGATTCTTCCTATCCATGAGCATGGTATGTTCTTCCATTTGTTTGTGTCCTCTTTGATTTCACTGAGCAGTGGTTTGTAGTTCTCCTTGAAGAGGTCCTTGACATCCCTTGTAAGCTGGATTCCTAGGTATTTTATTCTCTTTGAAGCAATTGTGAATGGAAGTTCATTCCTGATTTGGCTCTCTGCTTGTCTGTTACTGGTGTATAAGAATGCTTGTGATTTTTGCACATTAATTTTGTATCCTGAGACTTTGCTGAAGTTGCTTATCAGCTTAAGGAGATTTTGGGCTGAGACAATGGGGTTTTCTAAATATACAATCAAGTCATCTGCAAACAGGGACAATTTGACTTCTTCTTTTCCTAACTGGATACCCTTGATTTCTTTCTCTTGCCTGATTGCCCTAGCCAGAACTTCCAACACTATGTTGAATAGGAGTGGTGAGAGAGGGCATCCCTGTCTTGTGCCAGTTTTCAAAGGGAATTTTTCCAGTTTTTGCCCATTCAGTATGATATTAGCTGTGGGTTTGTCATAAATAGCTCTTATTATTTTGAGGTACGTTCCATCAATACCGAATTTATTGAGCATTTTTAGCATAAAGGGCTGTTGAATTTTGTCAAAAGCCTTTTCTGCATCTATTGAGATAATCATGTGGTTCTTGTCCTTGTTTCTGTTTATATGCTGGATTACGTTTATTGATTTGTGAATGCTGAACCAGCCTTGCATCCCAGGGATGAAGCCCACTTGATCATGGTGGATAAGCTTTTGATGTGCTGCTGAATCCGTTTGCCAGTATTTTATTGAGGATTTTTGCATCGATGTTCATCAGGGATATTGGTCTACAATTTTCTTTTTTTGTTGTGTCTCTGCCAGGCTTTCGTATCAGGATGATGTTGGCCTCATAAAATGAGTTAGGCTCTTTTTCAATTCATTGGAATAGTTTCAGAAGGAATGGTACCAGCTCCTCCTTTTTTTTTTTTTTTTTTTTTTTGAGGCGGAGTCTCGCTCTGTCGCCCGGACTGGAGTGCAGTGGCCGGATCTCAGCTCACTGCAAGCTCCGCCTCCCGGGTTTACACCATTCTCCTGCCTCAGCCTCCCGAGTAGCTGGGACTACAGGCGCCCGCCACCTCACCCGGCTAGTTTTTGTGTTTTTAGTAGAGACAGAGTTTCACCGTGTTAGCCAGGATGGTCTCGATCTCCTGACCTCGTGATCCGCCCGTCTCGGCCTCCCAAAGTGCTGGGATTACAGGCTTGAGCCACCGCGCCTGGCTCCTCCTTGTACCTCTGGTAGAATTCAGCTGCGAATCCATCTGGTCCTGGACTTTTTTTGGTGGGTAGGCTATTAATTGTTGCCTCAATTTCAGAGCCTGCTATTGGTCTATTCAGGGATTCAACTTCTTCCTGGTTTAGTCTTGGGAGAGTGTAAATGTCCAGGAAATTATCCATTTCTTCTAGATTTTCTAGTTGATTTGCGTAGAGGCATTTATAGTATTCTCTGATGGTTGTTTGTATTTCTGTGGGGTCGGTGGTGATATCCCCTTTATCATTTTTATTGCATCTATTTGATTCCTCTCTCTTTTCTTCTTTATTAGTCTAGCTAGTGGTCTGTCAATTTTGTTGATCTTTTCAAAAAACCAACTCCTGGATTCATTGATTTTTTGGAGGGTTTTTTGTGTCTCTATCTCCTTCAGTTCTGCTCTGATCTTAGTTATTTCTTGCCTTCTGCTAGCTTTTGAATGTGTTTGCTCTTGCTTCTCTAGTTCTGTTAATTGTGATGTTAGAGTGTCAATTTTAGATCTCTCCTGCTTTCTCTTGTGGGCATTTAGTGCTATAAATTTCCCTCTACACACTGCTTTAAATGTGTCCCAGAGATTCTGGTATGTTGTATCTTTGTTCTCATTGGTTTCAAAGAACATCTTTATTTCTGCTTTCATTTCGTTATGTACCCAGTAGTCATTCAGGAGCAGGTTGTTCAGTTTCCATGTAGTTGAGCGGTTTGGATTGAGTTTCTTAGTCCTGAGTTCTAGTTTGATTGCACTGTGGTCTGAGAGACAGTTTGTTATAATTTCTGTTCTTGTACATTTGCTGAGGAGTGCTTTACTTCCAATTATGTGGTCAATTTTGGAATAAGTGCGATGTGGTGCTGAGAAGAATGTATATTCTGTTGATTTGGGGTGGAGAGTTCTATAGATGTCTATTAGGTCCGCTTGGTGCAGAGATGAGTTCAATTCCTGGATATCCTTGTTAACTTTCTGTCTCGTTGATCTGTCTAATGTTGACAGTGGAGTGTTGAACTCTCCCATTATTATTGTATGGGAGTCTAAGTCTCTTTGTAAGTCTCTAAGGACTTGCTTTATGAATCTGGGTGCTCCTGTATTGGGTGCATATATATTAGGAGAGTTAGCTCTTCCTGTTGAATTGATCCCTTTACCATTATGTAATGGCCTTCTTTGTCTCTTTTGATCTTTGATGGTTTAAAGTCTGTTTTATCAGAGACTAGGATTGCAACCCCTGCTTTTTTTGTTCTCCATTTGCTTGGTAGATCTTCCTCCATCCCTTTATTTTGAGCCTATGTATGTCTCTGCATGTGAGATGGGTCTCCTGAATACAGCAGACTGATGGGTCTTGACTCTTTATCCAGTTTGCCAGTCTGTGTCTTTTAATTGGAGCATTTAGTCCATTTACATTTAAGGTTAATATTGTTATGTGTGAACTTGATCCTGTCATTATGATATTAACTGGTTATTTTGCTCGTTAGTTGATGCAGTTTCTTCCTAGCCTCGATGGTCTTTACATTTTGGCATGTTTTTGCAATGGCTGGTACCGGTTGTTCCTTTCCATGTTTAGGGCTTCCTTCAGGGTCTCTTGTAAGGCAGGCCTGGTGGTGACAAAATCTCTAAGCATTTGCTTATCTGTAAAGGATTTTATTTCTCCTTCACTGATGAAGCTTAGTTTGGCTGGATATGAAATTCTGGGTTGAAAATTCTTTTCTTTAAGAACGTTGAATATTGGCCCCCACTCTCTTCTGGCTTGTAGAGTTTCTGCCGAGAGGTCTGCTGTTATTCTGATGGGCTTCCGTTTGTGGGTAACCCGACCTTTCTCTCTGGCTGCCCTTAAGATTTTTTCCTTCATTTCAACTTTGGTGAATCTGGCAATTATGTGTCTTGGAGTTGCTCTTCTGGAGGAGTATCTTTGTGGCGTTCTCTGTATTTCCTGAATTTGAATGTTGGCCTGCCCTACTAGGTGGGGAAGTTCTCCTGGATGATATCCTGAAGAGTGTTTTCCAACTTGGTTCCATTTTCCCCCTCACTTTCAGGCACCCCAATCAGACGTAGATTTGGTCTTTTTACATAATCCCATACTTCTTGCAGGCTTTGTTCATTTCTTTTTCTTCTTTTTTCTTTTGGTTTCTCTTCTCGCTTCATTTCATTCATTTGATCCTCTATCGCTGATACTCTTTCTTCCAGTTGATCGAGTCGGTTACTGAAGCTTGTGCATTTGTCACGTATTTCTCGTGTCATGGTTTTCATCTCTGTCATTTCGTTTATGATCTTCTCTGCATTAATTAGTCTAGCTGTCAATTCTTCCACTTTTTTTTCAAGATTTTTAGTTTCTTTGCGCTGGGTACGTAATTCCTCCTTTAGCTCTGAGAGGTTTGATGGACTGAAGCCTTCTTCTCTCATCTCGTCAAAGTCATTCTCTGACCAGCTTTGATCCGTTGCTGGCGATGGGCTGCGCTCCTTTGCAGGGGGAGATGCGCTCTTATTTTTTGAATTTCCAGCTTTTCTGCCCTGCTTCTTCCCCATCTTTGTGGTTTTATCTGTCTCTGGTCTTTGATGATGGTGACGTACTGATGGGGTTTTGGTATAGGTGTCCTTCCTGTTTGATAGTTTTCCGTCTGACAGTCAGAAGGACTGTCTGTTGGTCTGTTGGAGATTGCTTGAGGTCCACTCCAGACCCTGTTTGCCTGGGTATCAGCAGCAGAGGTTGCCGAAGATAGAATATTGCTGAACAGCGAGTGTACCTGTCTGATTCTTTCTTTGGAAGTTTCCTCTCAGGGGTGACTCCACCCTGTGAGGTGTGGGGTGTCAGACTGCCCCTAGTGGGGGATGTCTCCCAGCTAGGCTACTCAGGGGTCAGGGACCCACCTGAGCAGGCAGTCTGTCCGTTCTCAGATCTCAACCTCCGCGTTAGGAGATCCACGGCTCTCCCCAAAGCTGTCAGACAGAGTCGTTCGCGTCTGCACCGGCCCCCGCTCTTTCCCCTATTGGACTGCAGCTGTGCGCTGTCCGCAGAGGTAGAGTCTACAGAGACAGGCAGGCTTCCTTGAGCTGCTGTGAGCTCCACCCAGTTCGAGCTTCCCAGCGGCTTTGTTTACCTACTTAAGCCTCAGCAATGGCGGGCGCCCCTCCCCCAGCCTCGCTGCTGCCTTGCGGATAGATCGCCACAGATGGCTGTGTTAGCAGTGAGGGAGGCTCCGTGGGCGTGGGACCCTCCCGGCCAGGTGTGGGATATATTCTCCTGGTGTGCCTGTTTCCTTAAAGCGCAGTATTGGGGTGGGAGTTACCCGATTTTCCAGGTGTTGTGTGTCTCAGTTCCCCTGGCTAGGAAAAGGGATTCCCTTCCCCCTTGGCTTCCAGGTGAGGCGATGCCTCGCCCTGCTTCAGCTCACGCTGGTCAGGCTGCAGCAGCTGACCAGCACCGATTGTCCGGCACTCCCTAGAGAGATGACCCCAGTACCTCAGTTGAAAATGCAGAAATCACTGGTCTTCTGTGTCGCTCGCGCTGGGAGTTGGAGACTGGAGCTGTTCCTATTCGGCCATCTTGCTCCGCCCAATTTCAATTTTTTACTTGCTGATGCTATCTTACTCAGGCAAGGTTGAGGCAAATTTACATTTTCCCTGGTATGTGAGGAGTCTCTTGTGGAGATCTCAGTTAACTAGCACCTTTTCTCTGATTAATTCCATTCAGGTATTTGTGGCCCTTATGGACTGATACTCTGAGCCCAGCAGGCCTACCCCTCAAACCAGCTCTTGCTATTATGAACGAGAATCTGTCTACTAAAAATTCAACCCACAGTATAAATTACAAACAAATAACTAATTTTATACACAGGGAAGCACAGGCAATTGGTAATAAATACACACTGCCCTTTTAGCCCTCGGTGTCATTATAAACAATTACTGTGGCTGGGTGCGGTGGCTCACACCTGTAATCCTACACTTTGGGAGGCCAAGGTGGGTGGATCACTTGAGGTCAAGAGTTCAAGACCAGTCTGGCTAACATAGCCAAACCCCATCTCTACTAAAAATACAAAAATTAGTTGGGTGTGGTGGCGCATGCCTGTAATCCCAGCTACTCTAGAGGCTGAGAAAGGAGAATCACTTGAACCCGGGAGGCGGAGGTTGCAGTAAGCCAAGACCGTGTCACTGCATTCCAGCCTGGGAGACAGAGCGAGACTCTGTCTCAAACAAACAAAACAATTATGGCCAGGCACGGTGGCTCACGCCTGTAATCCCCGCACTTTTTGGGCAGATCACGAGGTCAAGTTAGAGACCATCCTGGCCAACATGGTGAAACCCCATCTCTACTAAAAATACAAAAATTAACCAGGCATGGTGGTGCGTGCCTGTACTCCCAGCTACTTGGAAGGCTGAGGCATAAGAGTCACTTAAACCTGGAAGTCAGGGGTTGCAGTGAGCCAAGATCGTGCCACTGCACTCCAGCCTGATGACAGAGCAAGACTCCGTCTCAAAACAAACAAACAAACACAAAAACAAAAAACAATTATTGCCTTATGGTGCCTACAAGGATGTTGGAGTGGTATGGTATTAGAATATGGTATTATCTGCCCTCAACTGCTTTGTAGCACTGAGGTTTCAGACACTGATATAGCTGAATATTTATCCCCACCCAAATCTTCTGTCTTATGTAATCCCCAATGTTAGGGGTGGGACCTGGTGGGAGGTGAGGTCTGATCTGGTCAGAGCCCTCCTGGCTTGGTGCTGTTCTCCAAATGGTGAGTGTGTTGTCACGAGATCTGGTCAATTAAAGGCGCATGGCTCCTCACACCCTCTCTCTTGCTCCTGTTCTTGCCATGTGATGTGCCTGCTTGCACTTCGCCTCTGCCATGCTTAAGAGTTCCCTGAGGCCTCCCCAGAATCTTAGCAGACACCAACGCTGTGCTTGTGTTACAGGAAAGGGATTCCGATCCAGACCCCAAACCCCAAGAGAAGGTTCTTGGATCTCTCACAAGAAAGAATTCGGGGAGAGTCCATGGAGTAAAGTGAAAGCAGGTTTATTAAAAAGATAAAGGAATAGGCCGGGCACTGTGGTTCACGCCTGTAATCCCAGCACTTTGGAAGGCCGAGGCGGGAAGATCACCTAAGGTCAGGAGTTTGAGACCAGTCTGGCCAACATGGTGAAACCCCACCTCTACTAAAAATCCAAAAATTAGCCAGGTGTGGTGGTGGGCGCTGTAGTCCCAGCTACTCTGGTGGGTCAGGCAGGAGAATCGCTTGAACCTGGGAGGTGGAGGTTGCAGTGAGCCAAGATCGGACCACTGCACTCCAGCCTGGGTGACAGAGCAGGGCTCTGTCCCCCCACAAAAAAAGGAAAAAAGAATGTAAAGAAATAAAAGAAAAGAATGGCTTCTCCACAGGCAGAACAGCAGCATGGACCGTTTACCTACTTATACTTATTGTTAGTTCTAGATTATATGCTAAACAAGGGGTGGATTATTCATGAGTTTTCTGGGAAAGGGGTGGGCAATTCCCAGAACTGAGGGTTCCTCCCCTTTTTAGACCATATAGGGTAACTTCCTGACATTGCTGTGGCATTTGTAAACCGTCATGGCACTGGTGGGAGTGTCTTTAGCATGCTAATACATTATACTTAGCATATAATGAGCAGTGAGACCGACCAAAGGTTACTTTCATAGCCATCTTGGTTTTGTTGGGTTTTGGCTGGCTTCCTTACCGCAGCATGTTTTATCAGCAAGGTCTTTGTGACCTGTATCTTCCGCTGACCTATCTCATCCTGTGACTTAGAATGCCTCACCTCCTGGGAATGCAGCCCAGTAGGTTTCAGTCTTATTTTACCCAACCCCTATTCAAGATGGAGTTGCTCTAGTTGTAACACTTCTGGCCCTGGTACAGCCTGCAGAACTGTAAGCCAATTAAACCTATTTTTTTTTTTTTTTTGAGAAAGAGTCTTGCTCTGTTGCCCAGGCTGGAGTGCAATGGCATGATCTCAGCTCACTGCAACCTCAATCTCCTGGGTTCAAGCGATTCTCCTGCCTCAGCCTCCCAAGTAGCTGGGATTACAGGTGCCTGCCACCACGCTGGCTAATTTTTTTTTGTATTTTTTTTTAGTACAGACAGGGTTTCACCATGTTAGTCAGGCTGACCTCAAACTCCTGACCTCAGGTGATCCACCTGCCTAGGCCTCCCAAAGTGCTGGGATTACAGGTGTGAGCCACCATACCCGGCCCTAAACCTCTTTTTACAAATTATTCAGTCTCAGCTTGGTTTTTTGTTGTTGTTTGGTTGGTTCTCGTTTTGTTTTTTTTTCTTTGAGACAGACTCTTGTTCTGTCACCCAGGCTGGAGTGCAGTGGTGGGATCCTGGCTCACTGCAACCTTTGCTTCCCGGATTCAAGAGATTCTCCTGCCTCAGCCTCCAAGTAGCTGGGATTACAGGCATGTGCCACCACGCCTGGCTAATTTTTTTTTTTTTTTTTTGTATTTTTAGTAGAGATGGGGTTTCACCATGTTGGCCAGGCTGGTCTCAAACTCCTGACCTCAAGTGATCTGCTGCGTTGACCTCCCAAAGAGCTGGGATTACAGGCATGAGCCATTGTGCCCAGCCTCAGGTGTTTGTTTTTTTTTTTAACAGCAACTCACAAATGGCCTAACACAGACACTTTTACCTATTGTTGTCTTCCTTCTTGCATTCAGCCTATAAGATGTTTCTTTTCACTGGGCTCACCATATGATCTCTTGGTAACCCTTTTTTTTCTTTCTTTCTTTTTTTTTTTTTTGAGACAGAGTCTTGCTCTGTCACCCAGGCTGGAGTGCAGTGGCATGATCTCAGCTCATTGCAAGTTCCACCTCCTGGGTTCACGCCATTCTCCTGCCTCAGCCTCCTGAGTAGCCGGGACTACAGGTGCCTGCAACCACGCCCAGCTAATTTTTTGTATTTTTAGTAGAGACGGAGTGTCACCATGTCAGCCAGGATGGTCTCGATCTCCTGACCTCGTGATCTGCCTGCCTCGGCCTCCCAAAGTGCTGGGATTACAGACGTGAGCCACCACACCCGGCTTTCCTTTCTTTTATTGTGGGGAGGGCTACTTGCAAACAGAGTAAGTAAAGTGGCTGGGAATATATATCAAGTTAAGGATTAATAGGCCATGAGTAGTCAGTGCAGTGGCTCACTCCTCTAATCCTAAAACACTGGGAGGCTGAGATGGGAAGATCACCCAAGTCCAGGAGCTTGAAACCACTCTGGGCAACATCGCAAGACCCCATCTCTACAAAAAATTTTAACAATTTGCCGAGCGTTCTGGTGCCTGCTTGTGGTCCCAGGTACTTGGGAGGCTTAGGTGAGAGGATTGCTTGAGCCCAGGGGTTCAAGTCTGCAGTGAGCTATGATTGCACCACTGCACTCCAGCCTGGGCAACAGTGAGACCCTGATTTAAAAAAAAAAAAAAAAAAGGCCACGGGTGAGAGCATTGCCTTGAGTAGAGGGCATGAACATTAATGATTGAGTTTAAGAGGTTTGGTTCTTGGAGTCTGATTAGTAATTTATTCATTTAACCAGAAAGCCTGCCATCCACCCATTAAAACATTCAACAAATGTTTAGTAAGTGCCTACTATATGTCAAATACTTTGCCAGACACAGGATATGGTAGTAAATTAGACGAGTATGGTCCCTGCCCTTATACAGTTGTGATCTCATGGGGAAAACAGACCTAGAACAAGAATTGGCAAATGCGAATATGACATATCATAAAAGTGAAAATTCAGGGAGCTATAGGAGTGCATCCCAGAAGACCTTAACCACGTGTATGTGTTTGCGAGACAGAAAGAGGGAGGGAGAGAGAAGGGGTGAGGTGGGGGTGATTGAGTAGGTAGGAGTGGACAAAGGTTTTTCTTTCTTGCCCTTCATTTCCCTGGGGAAGCATCTGAAAGTTATAGCTAAAGGAAGGGAAGGAGGATTTGTTTCAGGTAGAGGAACATGCTTATTAGGCAAAGACCCTGAATCAGGGAAAAGCATGGCTGGTTCAGGGAGTTAAATGAATGTGAACGTGGTTTAAGTGTAAAAAGTGAAAGGAAAAGGGCACAACATGTGGGTAGAGATGAAGTCACAGGCCTGGGGAAAATATGGCCTTGATTCCAAAGGTGATTAGAAGCCACTTAGGGTTTTAGGCTAAGGAGGGCAGTAAATTCCTCTCTCCCAAGAACTGAGAACAGTGCTTAGCGCTAAATAGTTGCTCAACTGATGAAGCTAAACACCTGGCTTGACTGACTTCCAGGCCACAGCTGAATTCTGTGCTTCTGAGATTAAATCTACCATGCTGGTAGGACAGATTCCTCAGTCATCATTCAAAATGTAAAGTCTTCTACCTAAGTCAGGATGAAATCTTTCTCTCCTTGCTATCAGCCAGTCCCTTCCTTGTGCCCCAAAGGAGGCACTCCCAGCTCCTTTTTTATTTCTTTTTTTGAGACAGAGTCTCGCTCTGTTGCTCAGGCTGGAGTGCAGCGGCGCGATCTCGGCTCACTGCAACCTCTGCCTCCCAGGTTCAAGCAATTCTCCTGCCTCAGCCTCCCAAGTACTGGAACTACAGGCGGGTGCCACCACGCCCGGCTAATTTTTGTATTTTTAGTAGAGGCGAGGTTTCACCATGTTGGCCAGGATGGTCTCGAACTACAGACCTCGCGATAAGCCCACCTCGGCCTCCCAAGGTGCTGGGATTACAGGCGTGAGCCACCACGCCTGGTCTGAGATTGAATTTTTAAAGTTTAATTCCTTTGAGGTCATTGCAAATCATTCAATAGTTCATTCCTTTTTTATTACTAAGTACTATTCCATTGCATGACTGTACCATGGTTTTTTTTTTTTTTTTTTTTTTCTGAGACGGAGTCTTGCTCTGCCGCCCAGGCTGGAGTGCAGTGGCCGGATCTCAGCTCACTGCAAGCTCCGCCTCCCGGGTTTTACGCCATTCTCCTGCCTCAGCCTCCCGAGTAGCTGGGACTACAGGCGCCCGCCTCGACGCCCGGCTAGTTTTTTGTATTTTTTAGTAGAGACGGGGTTTCACCGTATTAGCCAGGATGGTCTCGATCTCCTGACCTCGTGATCCGCCCGTCTCGGCCTCCCAAAGTGCTGGGATTACAGGCTTGAGCCACCGCGCCCGGCCTCATGGTTTGTTTAGCCATCCATCTATTGAAGGACATTTGGGTTACTTACAATTTGGTTGCTAAAAATAAAGCTTCTTTGAAAACTCATGCACAAGTTTTTGCATGAATATCAACTTTTATTTCTCTAGGGCAAGTGGCCAGGGGTGCAGTTAGTGGGTAAACAGTTAAGCACATTTCTCATTTGTGAAAAAAACACACCAAGCTGTTTTTCGGGATGGTTGTTCACCATTTTTGGATGACACTATTCAGAGACCTGTAAACCTGCACTCTCCTGTGCACTGTTCATCCTCAAGCAGTGAAAGTAGTATAGCAATTAGGCCACAGCCACTGAATTTATGAACTTATTTCAGCCTCCCCAGTAGCTGGGATTACAGGCGTGTGCCACCATGTCCAGCTAATTTTTGTATTTTTAGTAGAGATGGGGTTTTATCATGTTGGCCAGGCTGGTCTGAAACTCCCAGCCTCAGGTGAACCACCCGCCTCTGCCTCCCAAAGAGCTGGAATTACAGGCGTGAGCCACTGCACTGGGCCTTAAATGCATTTTCGGCTTCTATTTTCAACCGACGATGGGCATGTACATTGTAAAGACAGTAAATCTTTCCATTAAATTAGTGGGAAAGGAGCTCAAAACCCAGCCTGGTGATTCATTATTTAAATGACTTCCTGCTTTACTGCAAAACCTCTCTCCTCATTCGGTGTTGGCAGTTTGAGCCCCTGTTAAGGATTTAGGCTCATAATGAAGCTTCTGTAAATTTCTGGGTATCTGTCATGTGGCATGTAGGTCATTCTCCTTTAGGAATGATGAGGACATTCCAACCGCTGGAAAGCGGTTGCTCCAAGGGAAGGGGGAGTTTTTCAAATCTGAGCTGTCCATGCTCAGCATGAATTGGAGCGGACTGTTGACTTAGGGGCTAGCAGAGGCAGCTAGGAAACATGCAAATTTGCAATCCCTTCTGCAAGGTCTGTCCCAGCAGGTGTCACTAAAAGGCAGCCCTGTGTGCTTCTGTCACTGTCGCAGCCTTGTCAAGGAAAGTGGAAGGGAAAAGAGACCCAGTGCTGAACTCCAAGCAGAGATGGAGTTTTATATATCTTGATTTATATTTGTATTATGAAACAAAAATGGTTGTAAGTAGCTGTTCTTTCCTTTTAAATACAATGCTAGCTCCTATTGACATTCCTAACTGAATGTCTAAAGAGGTACTTAAACTGACATAAAACGCAGACGATCTTATGACCAAATACTTAGTGCAAAAAAATAAAACTTCAAATTGCAAGTAGTCCCTTCAAATATATAAAGGACCAGTATTTTAAGAGGTATGTTAACTAAAATATGGCAGTGTAAGGAGCAGAGCAGGAAGAACATTTAAGTCCGAAACGTCCAAGTCAATTTCATAGTCAGTTTCCATGGTCCTTCCACAACCACCTCTGGGATCTCTTTTTCTCTACAATGGAGGTAACAATAATAGCTATTTCGGAGTACGAAAAGGCTTAGAGCAGTGTTAGAATAGGGTCATTGCTATATAAAGTTCAGCTATTTGTATATCGTAACAAACCTGCAAGTTTTTTTATTGGTAGTCAATAATAGATTTCTTCTTGGAAAAGTAGCAGCCTCCTGTCCCCGGAACACCTGCAGTTCCCACTAAGTGAACACTGGTGTCTGCTAACCTTTGCCTCTATTTCTCTCTAATATATTGTTAAGCTGTTCCTTGATTTAGTAATTTCATTTACTTTCTTCTTCTTTTTTTCCTTTCCCTTTTCCTGAGACAGAGTCCCGCTCTGTCGCCCAGTCTGGACTGCAGCAGCTGCCATTATAGCTCACTGCCAACTCGGCCCCCAGGGGTTCAAGCAATCCTCGTCTACATCAGCCTTCGGAGTAACTGGGACTACCTGCGCGGCCCACCACACTCGGCTAATCGGTGTGGTTTTTGTTTCGTTTTTCCCTTAAGAGTCCCGGTTTCCGGCCAGGCTCGGTGGCTCCTGCCTGCAATCCCAGCACTTTTGGAGGCCAAGGTGGGCGGATCACCTGAGCTAGGGAGCTCCAGACCAGCCCGACCAACATTGAGAAACCCCGTTTCTACTAAAAAAATACAAAAATAGCCGGGCATGGTGGCTCATGTCTGTAATCCCAGCTACTCGGGAGGCTGAGGCAGGAGAATCACCTAAATCTGGGACGCGGAGGTTGAAATGACCCGAGATCGCGCCTTTGCACTCTAGCCTGTGCAACAAGAGCAAAACTGCGTCTCAAACAAAAAGAAAAAAGAAAAAAAAAAAGAGAAAGAGAAAAAGAAAAGAAGGGAGGCAGGGAGAAAGGGGGGGAGGGGGGAGGGGAGGAGAGGAGGGGAAACGAGGAGGGGAGGAAGGGAGGGGACCGGGTTTCACCATGTTGCCCAGGCCGGTGTGGAACTCCAGAGCTCAAGCGATCTGTCGTGCGCGGCAGTCCAATGTCCTGGGATCACAAGTTTGAGTCACCAGGCCATGCCGATCTATTCCTTTCTGATTAATAAATTAGGGCGGGCGTGGTGGTTCACGCCTGCAAGCCCAGCACCCCAGGAGGCCGAGGCGGGCAGATTACCAGAGGTCGGGAGTTTGAGACCAGAGTGACCAACACGAAGAAACCTCGTTTCTACCAAAAAAGAAAAAAAAATACAAAATTAGCCAGGCATGGTGACTCAGGCCTGCAATCCCAGCCACTCGGGAAGGTGAGGCAGGAGAACCACCCAAACCGGGGAGGCAGAGACCACCGCGAGCCGGGACCGCACCCCTGCACTGCAGCCTAGGCAACAAGAGCAAAACCACGCCTCAGGAAAAAAAAAAAAAAAGACAGGGTTTCACCATGTTGCCCAGGCCGGTCTGGAACTCCTAGGCTCCAGTGATCTGTCGCGCCCCGGCCTCCAAACTCCTGGGATCACAAATGTGAGCCACCAGGCCAGGCTGATCAATTCATTTCTGATTAATAAATTAGGCCTGGCACAGTGGCTCACGCCTGCAATCCCAGTACACCTGCAGGTCAAGACCGGTGGATCACCTTGGGTCTGGAATGGGTGGGTTCTTGGTCTCACTGACTTCAAGAATGAAGCTGCGGACCCTCGCCTTGTTACAGTTCTTAAAGATGGTGCATCCAGAGTTTGTTCCTTCAGACGTTCAGATGTGTCCGGAGCTTCTTCCTTCTGGCGGGTTCGTGGTCTCACTGTCAGGAGTGAACCTGCAGACCTTCATGGTGAGTGTTACAGCTCTTAAAGGTAGTGAGTGCCTCTGGAGTTGTTCCTTCTTCCTGGTGGGTTTGTCGGTGGTCTTGCTGGCTTCAGGAGAGCAACTGCAGACCTTCCGGTGAGTGTTACAGCAGCTCATAAAGACAGCGTGGACCCAACGAGTGAACAGCAACAAGAGTCATAGCAAACAAGGAAACAACAAACCTTCCATGGTGTGAAACACCACCCAAGCTGGTTGCTACTGCTGCCTGGAGGGCAGCCTGCTTTTATTCCCTTATCTGACCCCACCCACATCCTGCTGATTGGTCCATTTTGCGGAGAGCTGATTGGTCTGTTTTGCAGAGAGCTGATTGGTCCGTTTTGACAGAGTGCTGATTGGTACTTTTACAATCCTTGAGCCAGAGAGAGTCACAAAGTGCTAGTTAGCTAGATACAGAGTTAGCTAGATACAGAGTGCTGATTGGTGCACATACGATCCTCCGGCTAGATATAAAAGTTCTCCAAGTCCCCATCCAGTTTAGGAGCCCAGCTGGCTTCACTCTGTGGATTCTGCACCAGGGCTGCAGGCAGAGCTGCCCCCAGTCTGGAGTGGGGCTTGCACTCCTCAGCCCTTTGGCTGTCCATGGGACCGGGTGCCACGGGGCAGGCGCCGGAGCACGTCAGGGAGGCTCAGAACTCATGGGAGCCCACTACAGCGGGGAAGCTCAGACATGGCGGGCTGCAGCTCGGAACCCTGCTTCGTAGGGCGGCAGCTAAGGCCGGGTGAGAATTTGAGTGTGGCACAGGCGGGCTGGCACTGCTAGGGGACCCAGCAACCTCAGCAGCTGCTGGCCGAGGTGCTAAGCCCCTCACTGCTCTGGGCCAGCAGCTCCAGCCGGCTGCTCCTGTGTGCGGGGCCCTCTGAGCCCATGCTGGTGCCCACCAGAACTTGCACTGGGTCACGAGCCCTGTGGGCAGCCCTGATTTCCGCCCGCGCCTTTCCCACCACACCTCCCTGCAAGCAGAGGGAGGTTGCTCCAGCCTCAGCCAGCCCAGAGAGGGGCTCCCACGGTGCTGTGGCGGGCTGAAGGGCTCCTCAAGTGCCGCCAGAGTGGACTCCGAGGTTGCGGAGGTGCTGAGAGGGAGGGCTGCTAGCACACTGTCACCTCTCAACCTGAGGTCCGGAGTTTGAGACCAGCCTGACCAACATGGAGAAATCCCGTCTCTACCAAAAAAAAAAAATTAGCAGGGCATGTTGGCTCAGGCCTGCAGTCCCAACACCCTGGGAGGCCGAAGCTTGTGGATCACTCGAGGTCGGGAGTTTGAGACCAGCCTGACCAACATGGAGAAACTCTGTCTCTAACAAAACAAAACAAAAACAAAAAAATTAGCCGGGCATGTTGGCTCATGCCTGCAATCCCAGCCACTGGGAAGGGTGAGGCAGGAGAACCACCCAAACCCGGAAGGCGGAGGTGAGTGGAGACCATGCCACTACTGCACTCCAGCCTCCGCAACAAGAGCAAAACTCCGACACACACACACGAGAGAGACCAGGTTTCACCAAGCTGCCCAGGCCAGATGGAGTCTTGCTCTGTCGCCCAGGCTGGAGGGCAATGGTGTCATCTTGGCTCACAGCAACCTCTGCCTCCTGGGTTCAAGCAATTCTCCTGCCTCAGCCTCCCAAGTAGCTGGGACTACAGGTGTGTGCCACCTTGCCCGGCTAATTTTTTTTTTTTTCTAGTAGAGATGGGGTTTCACCACATTGGCAAGGCTGGTCTCAAATTCCCGACCTCAAGACAACTCAACCACCTCCGCCTCCCAAAGTGCTGGGATTACAGGTGTGAGCCACCACACCCAGGCTTTATCTTTCTTTTGTCCTCCAAATCTCTGGCAAACAATGATCTTTATAGTTTGCCTTTTCCAGAATATCATATAAATGGAATCAATCATTCCAATAATTTATGTATGTAGGTTTTTCAAACTTCCTTGTTTCACCTAGAAATATGCATTTGAGATTCATCCATGTTTTGCATTATGCTCCTTTTTGTTAATGACTAGTATTCCATTGTAGAAATGTACTGCAGTTTGTTTATGCATTCACTTATTGAACATCATCTTATTTGCTTCCAGTTTTGGGTTAATATGAATATGGCTGCTATAAACATTTGTGTACAGGTTTTGTGCACACATAAGTTTTCAAATCAGTGTGCAAATACCTAGGGACACTATTGTTGGATCATGTGATGAGACTGTTTTACTTTGTAAGAAGCTGCCAAACTGCTGTTCTAAGTGGTTGTACTATTTTGATTTCCCTCAAGCAATACATGAGAGTTTCCAGCACCCCACAGACTAACTGTTAATAGCAATTGCAATTTTCCTGATTTTGGATTTTAACAATTGTGATAGGTGTGTAGTGGTATCTTCATTGTTGATTTAATTTGAATTTCCCAAAAAAATGATATTTAGTAAATTTTTATATACTGATTTGTCATCTGTATATCTTTGTTTTGTTTTGTTGTTGTTTTTTGAAACAGAGTCTCTCTCTGTGGCCCACGCTGGAGTGCAGTGGTGTGAATTCAGCTCACTGCAAGGTCCGCCTCCCAGGTTCACTTCATTCTCCTGCCTCAGCCTCCTGAGTAGCTGGGACTACAGGCGCCTGCCCCACGCCTGGCTAATTTTTTGTATTTTTAGTAGAGATGGGGTTTCACCATGTTAGCCAGAATGGTCTCGATCTCCTGACCTTGTGATCTGCCTGCCTCAGCCTCCCGAAGTGCTGGGATTACAGATGTGAGCCACTGTGCCCAGCCTGTATATATTTTTTGATGAAGTGTCTCTTCAGATATGTTGCCCACTTTAAAAATCAAATTTTTATTTTCAGATAAAATTGTGCAGATTCACATGAAGTTGTAGGAAATAGTACAGTGAGATCCTCTGTAGCCTTTATTGAGTTTCCCCCAATGATAACACTTGTAAAACTATGGTACAATATCACAACTTGATATTTAAGTTGATGCAGTCAAGGCACAGAATAATTTATCTTTGTAGGGAATTGCCAAACTCATCAATAATGTATGGGTGATCCAGTTTCTCCACATCATTGCCAACATTTTATTGTTACTATTTTTTATTGTGATAGGTAATGATATCTTATTGTCACTTTAATGCATTTACCTAAAGGCTAATGATATGGAACATCTTTTCACCTGGTTACTGTTGTACCCCGAATGAAGGGACCAGCTGAAGCCGCGGCAGAAGAACATAAATTGTGAAGATTTCATGGACATTTATTAGTTCCCCAAATTAATACTTTTATAATTTCTTATGCCTGTCTTTACTGCAGTCTCTGACCATAAATTGTGAAGATTTCATGGACACTTATCACTTCCCCAATCAATATCCCTGTGATTTCCTATGCCTGTCTTTACTTTAATCTCTTAATCCTGTTATCTTCATAAACTGAGGAGGATGAATGTCGCCTCAGGACCCTGTGATGATTGCGTTAACTGCATAAATTGTTTGTAGAGCATGTGTGTTTGAACAATATGAAATCTGGGCACCTTGAAAAAAGAACAGGGTAACAGCGATGTTCAGGGAACAAGGGAGGTAACCTTAAACTGACTGCTGGTGAGACGGATGGAACAGAACCATATTTCTCTTCTTTCAAAGGCAAATAGGAGAAATACTGCTGAATTCCTTTTCTCAGCAAGGAACATCCCTGAGAAAGAGAATGCGCCCCTGAGGGTAGGCCTATGAACTGCCCCCGTGGGGGTGGCCACCTTTTACGGTCGAAGCCGAAGGGATGAAATAAGTCCCATAACGCTCCCAGTCTTATTAGGATGAGGAAATTCCCACCTAATACATTTTGGTCAGACAGGTTGTCTGCTCTCAAACCCTGTCTCCTGATAAGATGTTATCAATGACAATGCGTGCCTGAAACTTCATTAGCAATTTTAATTTTGCCTCATCCTGTGGTCCTGTGATCTTGCCCTGCCTCCACTTGCCTTGTGATATTACCTTGTGAAGCGTGTGATCTCTGTGACCCACACCCTATTCATACACTCCTTCCCCTTTTGAAAATCGCTAATAAAAACTTGCTGGTTTTACGGCTCGGGGAACATCATGGAACCTGCCAACATGTGATGTCTCCCCCGGACACCCTGCTTTAAATTTCTCTCTCTTGTACTCTTTCCCTTTATTTCTCAAACCAGCCGAGATGCTTAGGAAATAGAAAAGAACCCACGATTAATAACAGGGGTGGGGTTTTCCCCCCGATAGGTTACCTGCCATCTGAATATCCTCTTAAGTGAAATATCTCTTCATGTCCTTTTCACATTTTCTAATTGGATTATTTGTTTTTCTCCTGTGGTTTTAGAGTTTGTTATATGTTCTATACATGAGTTCTTTTGTGAATATTGGCTTGCAAATATTTTTAGTGGTCTGTAATTATTTTTATTTCTATTCATAGTCTTTCAAAGAGCAAACACTTAATTTTGATGGAGTCCAACTTGCCATTTCCCCCATTTTCCCTTCAATGATTCATACTTTTGGTGTAAAATAACAGAACTATTTACTTAGCCCTAGATGTAAAGTTTTTTCCTATTTTTTCTGAAGTTTGGTAGTTTTAGTTTTGCATTTAAGTATATAATCCATTTTTTAGTTAATTTTTGTAAAAATGTGAGGTTCAGGCTGAGGTTCAATTTTTTTGGCCTATGTTTGTCTAGTTGCACCACCACCATTTACTGAAAAGGCTATCCTTCTTCTATTGAGCTGCTTTTGCACCTTTGTCAAAGATCAACTGTTTTTTTTCTCTCTCTCTTTTTTTTTTTTCTGAGGCGGAGTCTCGCTCTGTCTCCCAGGCTGGAGTGCAGTGACGTGATCTCGGCTCACTGCAAGCTCTGCCTCCTGGGTTGATGCCATTCTCCTGCCTCAGCCTCCCAAGGAGCTGGGACTACAGGCGCCCGCCACAACACCCAGCTATTCTTTTGTATTTTTAGTGGAGACAGGGTTTCACCGTGTTAGCTAGGATGGTCTGGATCACTTGACCTCGTGATCCACCCGCCTCAGCCTCCCAAAGTGCTGGGATTACAGGCATGAGCCACCGTGTCCAGCGTTTTTTTCTCATTTTATAATTAGGTTGCTTAATTTCTTATTGTTGAATTTTAAGAGTCATTTGTATATTTTGAACCCAAGTCTTTTGTGATTTGAAAATATATTCTCAGTCTATGACTTGCCATTTGACCTTCTTAACATAATATTTCACAAAGTAAAAATGGTTTTTTTCTTTTAATAAAGCTTTTGTCAATTTTTTGTTTTATGGGGTTGTACTTAAAATTTCATCAAGGTACAAATATCCAACAAGGTCACATAGATTTTCTCCTGTGTTTTCTTCTACAAGTGGTACAGCTTTGCATTTGACATTTAATTTATAATACATTTTGAGTTAATTTTGTGTAAGGTATAAGATGTGTGTCTAGGTTCATTTTTTAGGGGAGAGGACATATGTATGTCTAATTGTTTCAGCAGCACTTGTTGAGAAGACTGTCTTCTCTTCATTGAATTGCCTTTGTGATATATATATGTGTGTGTATATATATGTAGATATATATGTGTGTGTATATATAGATGTGTGTGTGTGTATATATATATATATATCAGTTGACTATATTTGTGAGTCTGTCTCTGGGCTTTCTATTCTGTCCCATTGATCTGCGTGTCTGTTCTTTCACCAATACCATGACACCTTCATTGCTCTAGATTTATAAAACATTGTGATGTATTTAATGTCAGGTAATGCAAGTCCTATAACTTTGTTCTTCTCTAATGTTGCATTGGTCTTTTACCTTTCTATAAAAAAATTTAGAATAAGTTTGCCAATATCTTCAAAATAGCTTCCCTGAAATTTGATTAGGGTTGTGTTGAATCTATAGCACAAGTTTGAAAGAATAGGCATTTTAACAATATCAATTCCTCCAATATATGAATACTGACTACATTTCCATTTAATCAGATCTTTGATTTCCTTCATCAGTGTTTTGTAGTATTTCACATACAGATACTAAAATAATATTTCAGCTTTATACCTCAACACTTCATTTTTTGTGTGTGTGTACTGTTTTAAATAATGTTTTCTAAATTAAATTTCAAATTTTAATTGTTCTTTTTTGTTATATATGACAATTGACTTTTGTATGTTATACTTGTGTCTAGTGACCTTGATATACCCACTTAGGTCCAGAAGTTACATTCATTTCAATTTCCTACATAGACCATCATTTCATTTATGAATAAAAATTGGTTTCTTCCTTTCCAATCTATATAATTTTTCTTCTTATTTCCCTGGCTAAGACTTCCAGTATGATGTTGAGTATGAGGAGTTAGAGAGGACATATTTGACTTTCTTTTTTTTTTTGAGACAGAGTCTCACTCTGTTGCCCAGGCTGGAGTGCAGTGGCACGATCTTGGCTCACTGCAACCTCCGCTTCCCAGGTTCAAGGGATTCTCCTGCCTCAGCCTCCTGAGTAGCTGGGATTACAGGTGCCTGCCACCACGCCCAGCTAATTTTTTGTATTTTTAGCAGAGACGGGGTTTCACCAAGTTGGTCAGGCTGGTCTTGAACTCCTGACCTTGTGATCTGCCCACCTCAGTCTCCCAAAGTGCTGGGATTACAAGCTTGAGCCACCGTGCCTGGCCTTGACTTCTTAATAATCTTAGAAGGCAAATACTTAAGTCTCTTGCCATTAATTCTAACATTAGCCACAGACATAATACACATGCTTTATTCGGTTAAGGAAGTTCCCATCTATTTGTAGTTGAATGGGTTTCTTTAGATATTTTAATTACAAGTGGTGTTGAATTTTGTTCAAAGCTTTTTCTGCATCTGTTGATAAGATCATACAGCTTTTCTTAGTCTGTTATGAGGAATATACATATATATGTGGTGTATATATATCCACATTTATTTGTATGTATGTATGTATACATTCTCATGTATACATGAGAATACACATATTCTTTGCTGCTACAATGTATTAAAGGCCTTTGATAATTCTTGTTCACTACATCCCATCCCCTTTCACTCACTCAAATACTTTGTTTCTATAATAGTTTCCCTTTCTCTGGCATCTTTATTTTTTTCTCTTCCTGCACCATTCCAATCACCTCACAAGCATGCTGTATGTACTATCTCCACCAAAACACACAGGTGTGCATGCACAAACACACACATTCAAATGCACCTCTCTGTATTCATCCAAGTGATCAATTTTTTACCCCACTTCCCTCTGTAGAAAAAATTATAGGACTCATCTCTCATTCTCGTGAATCTACTATAAGATTTTTTTTTTTTTTTTTTTTTTTTGAGACGGAGTCTGGCTCTGTCACCCAGGCTAGAGTGCGGTGGCCGGATCTCGGCTCACTGCAAGCTCCGCCTCCCAGGTTTACGCCATTCTCCTGCCTCCGCCTCCCAAGTAGCTGGGACTACAGGCGCCCGCCTCGTCGCCCGGCTAGTTTTTTGTATTCTGTTTTTTTTTTTTTTTGAGGCGGAGTCTCGCTCTGTCGCCCGGACTGGAGTGCAGTGGCCAGATCTCAGCTCACTGCAAGCTCCACCTCCCGGGTTTACGCCATTCTCCTGCCTCAGCCTCCCAAGTAGCTGAGACTACAGGCGCCCGCCACCTCGCCCGGCTAGTTTTTGTATTTTTAGTAGAGACGGGGTTTCACCGTGTTAGCCAGGATGGTCTCGATCTCCTGACCTCGTGATCCACCCATCTCGGCCTCCCAAAGTGCTGGGATTACAAGCTTGAGCCACCGCGCCCGGCCGTTTTTTGTATTCTTTAGTAGACACGGGGTTTCACCGTATTAGCCAGGATGGTCTTGATCTCCTGACCTTGTGATCCGCCCGTCTGGGCCTCCCAAAGTGCTGGGATTACAGGCTTGAGCCACCGCGCCCGGCCAAGATTTTTATCCCCACAACTCATCTGAAATCATTTTTGCCAAGGTCGCAAGTGACCACCTGGAGAAATCGAATGGACAATTCTTTTCCTCTTAAATTTGTTGGCAGTACTTGACATGACAAAATTGCAAAAGCAACTCAATAGAAGAAGGATAGCCTTTTCAGTAAATAGTGATGGTACAACTGGACATCCATAGGCCAAAGACATCCTGTGTCTTTATCCTTCATTTAAAGGAAAGAGGACAGGGGAACAGGAGGCAGATATAATACTCTCCAAGATTTCATACCTTCCTTCTCAGGCACTTTGCTGGGCTTGTTCTTCTTCTTTTTTTTTTTTTTTTTTTTTTTGAGACGGAGTCTCGCTCTGTCGCCCAGGCTGGAGTGCAGTGGCCGGTTCTCAGCTCACTGCAAGCTCCGCCTCCCGGGTTTACGCCATTCTCCTGCCTCAGCCTCCCGAGTAGCTGGGACTACAGGCGCCCGCCACCTTGCCCGGCTAGTTTTTTGTATTTTTTAGTAGAGACGGGGTTTCACCGTGTTAGCCAGGATGGTCTCGATCTCCCGACCTCGTGATCCGCCCGTCTCGGCCTCCCAAAGTGCTGGGATTACAGGCTTGAGCCACCGCGCCCGGCCTTGTTCTTCTTCTTTCACCTCCTAACATAGGAAAACATTAACCTTTAGTTCCTGTTAATGATCTTTCTGCTATTCATATTCATGTTAATAAGTGATTCCATCTGGTCACAGGCATTAGTTTGATAGCATGTATATGAACAGAACACGCCCCAAATTTATCTTTCCTTCCCTGTATTCCATTGTTGAATTCCCACCAAAACTCAAAATTTCCACTGAAATCTCTAATTGGAATCTTATGCCTAATATGCTCCCAAACAAATTCTTGATTACAGCCATCCATTTCCACTAACATTCTCCTCCTTTAGTCCTACCCATCTCAGCTGATGTTAGCTTCTAGCTGCTGAGACAAAAATACTTAAAAACTACAATTCTTTCCACTTTCCCATACCCCTGCATAGCCAAGCCATGAACAAATCTTATTTGCTCTAACTTTAATATATATTCCCAATCTTGCCACTTTTCACTATTTCTGACACTCGCATCCTTAACCAAGCTATAATTACCACTTGCCTGTAATAATTAGAATAGTTTAATTGGTTTGTATTTACTTCTGTTCTTGCCTCCCTGCAGCCTATTCTTCACACAGCAGCTATTGTGATCATTTAATGTAGAACTCAGATCTAATGGCAAAATTTCTATACCACTTGGAACAAAATTCAAATGCTTGCAGGGTTCTGGTGTCTATGCACTTTGATGCTCATTTCCTCTGGCGCTGCTCACTCTCCTCTATTCTGGCCTTCTAACATTGCTTACTCTTCTCCTAGATTTTCCCTTGGTTCCTTCATTTACTTAATTCTAATCTATGCTGAAGTATCTCTTTAAAAAGCACTTCCCAGAACACTCTAGCCAAAAAAAAAACACCTAAAAACAAAAAACAAACAAACAAAAAAGCCCCTCTGCCGTACCCAATCTCTTCACTCTGATTTCTTTTTCTCCTTTGCACTTATTACTACCAAAAATTCTATCACATATCCAATTATTTCCAATTATTTACTTGCTTACTGTATATTGTCTCTCATTAGAAAATATGCTTCATCTGGATGGTGGCTTTACCTGTGTAGCTTCATAACCATATTTCCTGAAGGGCTCCTGTCATTCAGGTGGCACTCAAATATTTACTGCATGAATGAATCAAAGGAGGGGGCAAGAGACACAGGTGTGTTCCCATTCTCTAGAATTTTTAAAATATAATGACACTACTTGTAAAAACAACAAAACACCGAAAACACAGTTATAAAGAGTGTAGAAATTAGTAAATAATAATTGTGTACCTCCCTAAAAGATAAGAGTTCTTTAGGAAAGGTGGGGAACCTGTTGTACACAAGTTATAAGAAAATGTGTCAGTGATGGCGGACAAAAGGGAAGCATGGCCTACGGCCACAATGCCTATACATTGTTATTAAATTATTAAAGTCCTGGAGTACTCAGATATATGGAGTCTTATTCAACTGTGGATGAAACATACACAAAAAATATTTCTGATCCTATATTAATACATCCATGAGATGGTGTTATATTTAAAATTATTGTAGAATTTCTGAATAACTAAAAAAGAGTCATTTGCTACATGCATATAAGCTCTTTCAAAGAAAGCACTTTTTAGGTCTTCTTCACTGTTACATCTCCAGACGCAAGACTCATTACACATTTATTGAATCAATTAATGGAAATACAGCACTGGATAAAGATGGGATCTCAAATCAGGAAGAAAAAAATAGATTCGACCAATAACAGACAAGTTGTGAAGGATGCAATAAGAAAAATCTGAAGAATGTTAGGGGAACTTTTCCTAGACTGACCCTTATCAGCTCAATCCAAATTCCCATCACCCACATAGAACCTGAGATTTCTCCTGTGCAATAGTGGCAAATGTGCGTTCTAAACCCATCCCTTAACTGTTTCACTTAGGTGGCAAGGTCTTCTCCATAGTAATGAAACAACCAATAGCAGGTGCTTCCTTATCTGTGACACAGTCTATATGATTCTGACCAATAGCAGACTTCTTTCTTTACAAGCACACATGTGAATGTATGTTGTTTAAATTACAAAATTAAAGCTTGGAATTTAAATCAACCACATTGAACAACAGATCCCTGTGGAATAAATAAATATACAAACCAATGCACAAGATATAGTCACCACCAATACAATATCACTTCAACTGAGTTAGCAGTTAGCTCAAGCCTAGGACAAATTCTTGGAAAGACAGAAGCTTCATTTTTAACAGCACATAACTGTGATTAGCATCAGCAAAGCCCCAGATGAGTAGAAGACTCAACTTGGTATCATTAACACAAATAAGTAGTGTTTCACTATTGTATTAGAAAAAAATTGTCTATTATAATAAAATCGCTTTTTTCTGAAAAAAAGAAGGCCATTACTTTTCAAAATTTAGAAATCCCCATGGGGCTAAGTGGCCTATACAACCTAGGTGGAGGGAAGGAATAATTCAGAAGATAGGGCTGAGTCTTCAGTCCTCTGGTGACTGCAGGCTGAGGGTAGAAAATTAGGGATAATGTGGCTTCACACATAAACCTTATGATAAGCAAAACATATCCCAGATTCTGTACTCAATGGCTTAATACTGCTATCATTGGAACTACAGAGGGATGAAAGATTTATTTATTTATTTATTTATTTTTTTTGAGACGGAGTCTTGCTCTGTCACCCAGGCTGGAGTGCAGTGGTGCAATCTCAGCTCACTGCAAGCTCCGCCTCCCGGGTTCACGCCATTCTCCTGCCTCAGCCTCCCGCGTAACTGGGACTACAGGCTCCTTCCACCATGCCCGGCTAATTTTTTTGTATTTTTAGTAGAGACTGGGTTTCACCGTGTTAGCCAGGATGGTCTCGATCTCCTGACCTCGTGATCCACCTGCCTTGGCCTCCCAAAGTGCTAGGATTACAGGCGTGAGCCACCACGCCTGGCCGGGATGAAAGATTTTTTATAGCGGATTTGTATTTTTTAAAATTTCTATATGGTTTGAATGTTTTAATCAAGCATGTTTTATTTTTGTAATAATAATGAACTCAAAAAAAGCTAAAAGAGAAAAGTAGTCAAAATATACAGGAATCTACTATTTGTATCACTGCTTTTCAACAGAGATATAATGAGAGCCACAAGTGCTATGATGCACACATTTATTTTTAAGTTTTCCAGTAGCCACATTTGAAAAGGTAAGAAAATACAGGTAAAATTAATTTAAGAATACATTTTATTCAACCCAACATATCCAAAATATTATCATTTAAACAGGGATTCAGTATAACAAGTATTGAGATATTTTACAGTCTTTCTTTTCTTACTAAGTCTACAAAATCTGGGGTGTATTTTATACTCATAGCATATCCCAATGAGAACTGGCCGTGTTTCAGTTGCCTTAAGAGCCAAATGCATTAGTACTATACAGTGCAGATCTGTATCCTGAAAACATATTTTCACATTAATGAAAAAATGGGTTGATGAGAAGATCAGATAATTTATAAAACATAAAAAGTAAAGGGTCAGGCCGGGCGCGGTGGCTCAAGCCTGTAATCCCAGCACTTTGGGAGGACGAGATGGGCGGATCACGAGGTCAGGAGATCGAGACCATCCTGGCTAACACGGTGAAACCCCGTCTCTACTAAAAAATACAAAAAACTAGCCGGGCGAAGTGGCGGGCGCCTGTAGTCCCAGCTACTCGGAGGCTGAGGCAGGAGAATGGCGTAAACCCGGGAGGCGGAGCTTGCAGTGAGCTGAGAACCGGCCACTGCACTCCAGCCTGGGCGACAGAGCGAGACTCTGTCTCAAAAAAAAAAAAAAAAAGTAAAGGGTCAGTAACTACATTGAAAAATGTAAAAAATTCAGCAGTAATAAAAATGCAATGAAAAACCATGAACTGTAACGTGTTCCAGGTCACATGCAGGTATGACTGAGGGATAGGGAAACAAACTAGTATTGCCCTTCTGAAAAAAAATATCAACAACATGTTAACAAAAGCTTTAAGTGATTGTTATTTATCATCTTGGCTGCAAAAAGTTCATTTTCTAAGAATTTTATACTAAGCTCTGATGGAACAAATGTGCAAGACAGTTACAAGGATGTTTAAATCTGTATCATTTATAAAAGGAAGAAACTGGCAATAACCTAAATGTTCAATCCCAGGTACCTAATTTAATCAGTAATGATAAATCCATAAAATTAAATGTCTGTCAGTTATTTTATATGATGACTAATGATTATTCTAGATATTAGATAATAAATAAACATATCATATGCCCATGAGCTACCTCTCTCCAAGACATGGAATCACTGATTTAAAATTTTAGTTTTTGCTTATTTGTATTTTCTAAAATTTCCACAATACACTTTTATTATACCCAAAGTCAATAATCAAAATGGCAAAGTATGTCAGAAAGACTGAAGATGAAGAAAGCTGGAAAAAGGTTAGCCTGTTTTTAGAAGAAATCTAATGGTTGCCTCTGAATAAGTAATTTCCGCAGGACAGTCTTTAGAAACCAAAATAATGGTTGAGAAGCAAAAACAAATTTAATCAGGAAGGAATTATGGAAAACGCACATGGTAACAGTATATATCATACAGAGTGTTTCTTTCTGTTGGATTTTTAAATGAAAATATGCCCATTGTGGAAAGTTTAGAATAAATGAAAGAGAATAAAGGAGGAAAGAAAAATCACTTGCAGCTTCAACAGCAATCCCTATCCTCAACATCTTGGAGTGCTCCCTTTAGATCCTTTCCTGCATGGTGCCCAATAAATGTTTGTTGAACAAATGGGGGCAAAAGAGCCAAAATACACAGGGATGTCAGTACACTGAAGTAGGAAGGAGGGACAGAAATAGCAAGTCCCAGAAGTAGGAAGGAGGGACAGAAATAGCAAGTCTTAAGAAATGCCTGGGGGCCAGGCGCGGTGGCTCAAGCCTGTAATCCCAGCACTTTGGGAGGCCGAGATGGGTGGATCACGAGGTCAGGAGATCGAGACCATCCTGGCTAACATGGTGAAACCCCATCTCTACTAAGAAATACCAAAAAAAAAAAAAAAAAAAAGGCCGGGGGCAGTGGCTCAAGCCTGTAATCCCAGCACTTTGGGAGGCTGAGACGGGTGGATCACGAGGTCAGGAGATCAAGACCATCCTGGTCTACACGGTGAAACTCCATCTCTACTAAAAAATACAAAAAACTAGCCGGGCGAGATGGCGGGCGCCTGTAGTCCCAGCTACTAGGCAGGCTGAGGCAGGAGAATGGCATAAACCCGGGAGGCGGAGCTTGCAGTGAGCCGAGATCGCACCGCTGCACTCCAGCCTGGGTGACACAGCGAGACTCCGTCTCAAAAAAAAAAAAAAGAAATGCCTGGGTAGAAAATAAGGAGAAAAATTACACTTAATAGCCTATCATAATAACTGCATTTAAAGGTGGGAGGAGAGTCAATATATAATAAGTGTTATTTGATTTAAATATTTCCCTCTATTGCTAAATTTAAGTGTAGTTAAAATTTCCTATCTTACTTTCTTTACATAATGCACTAGCCGCATCACTGAAAATTTCTGTGAATATCATGTTTCTAATAACATAATTTTTCAATGTTTAGATATTTCATAATTTGCATAAACAATGCCATGATTTTTTTTTTTTTTTTTGAGACGGAGTCTCGCTCTGTCGCCCAGGCTGGAGTGCAGTGGCCGGATCTCAGCTCACTGCAAGCTCCGCCTCCTGGGTTTACGCCATTCTCCTGCCTCAACCTCCCGAGTAGCTGGGACTACAGGCGCCCGCCACCTCGCCCAGCTAGTTTTTTGTATTTTTTTAGTAGAGACGGGGTTTCACCGTGTTAGCCAGGATGGTCTCGATCTCCTGACCTCGTGATCCGCCCATCTCGGCCTCCCAAAGTGCTGGGATTACAGGCTTGAGCCACCGCGCCCGGCCACAATGCCATGATATTGAAATCACTTACTTACAATGCCAAGGGAACAGAACTGTTCATGACTCATTGTTGACCTCTATGATATCTACAAGACAGGGGTCCTGTCAGAAGAATGACTAAAAGGGTATTATTAAAACTCTTGATACATGTGGCTAAACTCCTTTCTAGGAAGTTTTAACCAAATCTTGCTCTGAAGCAGTGAGACTGACAATGTACAGTATGTGTATTTCTATTTATTGGGTGAAAGAGTCATGAAAAGCTAAATGCCTAAAGAAAGGAGGCTGTGCAAGACAAAGCTGAGAATGCTGGAGTGAGAAGGCGTCATCATGCCTGCAAAGCCATAGAACAGAGATGAGTGGAAAGAGATGGGTGAGAAAAGAAGGGAAGGAAGTTTGAAAACAAAAGGAAATGTGAACTTAGTTAAGGAATAACACATCTTCCTCTGAGAAATATGAAGGAGAAACTGATAGGATAGCAACATAAAGAATAAAACAGATATGACTATGAGATGAATTCCTCAGACAACACTGTAAGAAATGCCTTCTTCATTGACCAATTCCAAGAACTTCATGCTTCTATTTCTCAGCTGGACAAGTGACTGTTAGGGGTGCCCAGCCCATCATCCACAATTCCTCTTCTAGCTCCAGCTGGGAGATAACACTGGCTTTGAAGGGATGACAGCCCACCCATGGGGAGAGAAAGATATAACAAATATCTGAAAATTCAGCCCTAACCCCTTAGTATTTGGCTCACTGAATGACAGCTACTGTGAGGTTTAACAGAGGAGTAGTATAGAAAGCTCCTAATATCAACTTTTCAAAATAAAGACAATTTACCTGGGGGAAAATGTATTTGGAACATCTTGTGTCTTGAGGGCCAACTAGACTTTAAACCTTTGGTTTTGGGGACTATATAAGCCCAGCAGAGTAAAATGCTATGAAGATGCATGGCTGTTAATAACCGAGGAAGCAAAGATCCTCAAATAGGAAGATTTTCAATTACAAAAGAAAACGGCTCTTACCCACATAGATTAGATTCCTACAGTTCTCCAGCGCCACTTCTCTGTACAGATTCCTCTGTGGAGGGCTCAGTTGTCTCCACTCCTCCTCAGTAAAGTCTACAATAACATTCTTGAATGTCACTGGCTCCTAAAATATAAGCACATTCACCCTCTATTAGCTATCCAGAAAGTATTACTGACATAATGGGTAAAGCTGATAGTCATAGGAAAGGTGGAGGAGAAACCAAACAGAAAGTTTTGGGTTTTTTGTTTTGGTTTTTTTTTGAGATGGAGTTTCACTCTTGTTGCACACGCTGGAGTGCAGTGGTGCAATCTTGGCTCACTGCAACATCCACCTCCTGGGTTCAAGCTATTCTCCTGCCTCAGCCTCCTGAGTAGCTGGGATTACACATGCCTGCCATCACACCCGGCTAACTTTTTTGTATTTTTAGTAGAGACAACTTTTCACCATGTTGACCAGTATGGTCTTCAACCTCAGGTGATCCACCGGCCTAGACCTCCTAAAGTGCTGGGATTATAGGCACTGGCCACCATGCCTTTTTTTTTTTTTTTTTTTGGAGACAGAGTCTTGCTCTGTCACGCAGGCTGGAGTGCAGTGACATGATCTCAGCTCACTGCAGCCTCCACCGCCCAGGTTCAAGTGGTTCTTGTACCTCAGCCTCCCAAGTAGATGGGATTACAGACACACGCCACCATGCCTGGCTAGCTTGTTTTGTATTTTCAGTAGAGACGGGGTTTCACCATGATGTCCAGGCTGGTCTCGAACTCTTGAGGTCAGGCAATCCACCAGGAGTCCATGCCTGGCCCACGAAGTATTTTTGACAGTGCTCAGACTTTGTGGTTACCTGAAGAAGAAGCCATCGAGAGGAAATTCCAACTCTATATAAATTCACTCATTTCAGCCATATGTCTCGCCCTTCCTGTCTCAAAGGAAAAGTTGCCCTTCCATGTATCCTCTTATTGCACGTTCTAGGTGTTCTCTGATACTCTCCAGGCATTCACTCTCACAAATTATCCCCATTTTTGTCAATCTTCAAACTGTTCCTCTGTGGAAACCGTTCTTCGGCTTATAAACAAGAATGTTCAAATGGATCTCTTCCTAAATGATTTATCTGATAGAAAAAAAAAGAATCCTTTGAAAATCAGTTTAGGAATGAGAGTAACAATGCTGATGGGCCATCATTTAATAGTCACTGTTAAAAGATGGGGAGATGCAGGTAGAGTAGGCAGCTTGAGAGGAAAAGTCAAGGAAATACACCATCAAGAGCAGAAGCCCTTATACACTACGCTCCTGCAGACACTGGGAGGGGCTGCCAGGGGCCTGCCAATTTTTGAGGCAACAGGTAGAGTTGGGAGAATGAGACCCCAGGAGTATTTATTCAAACTTGGGAGGGGAAAGAACAGTTTTCAGGTCTACAACAAAGAGCTACAGGTTTTCTCAGACAGGTTTTCCCCTACCCCAAGGTCTCTGCTATTAAAAAGGAACAGTGAATGCAACATCAAATGCATTGGATGCAGCTTAGAAGAGAAGACAAATGTCACAAATAGTTTTGGAGGAGTGTCTACAAGAACCCATCTGTACTAATCACAGCCAATTAGGGGTCTGGCTAAAACCAGCCACGTTAGGATCAACAGTATTTTTAAAAAAGGATCCTGTCATTATCATTATGCACAGAAATGACAACAATACAGGAGAGAAAGAACATACTATGGAAAACATCAAAGGATGAACACATTCTGGGAAAATTAAGATCCAAAGAATACAAGAAATCTTCTAAAAATGCTTGCACTATAGAGTAATTCAATAAGGACATGAATTTAATGAAATACACACACCACCCAACATGATTTTTTTATAAAGAGAGATGGAAAGCTATGAATTATTCTGAGAACAAAAATGTATTATGGAGCTAAAAAATTTAGTAGGGATTCTCAAACATGCAAAGACACAGAGAAGAACATTTTCTTCTCATTATTCAAGACACAGGTTGAGAGAAGAACATTTTAACTACTTGATACTGAAATCCACCACTCCACCCAAGAAAAAAGGAAGGATCACAATGAAGAACTAGGGAATAAAATTACTACAGGATGAATGGTAATGACGGCTGTTTTTTCCCCCAATCTTTATACATTTTATTTTTCTTTCTTGGCTTACTGCATTGTTATTAAGACCAGATATATTTTTCTTTTTTGTCCTTGCAAGAGGGTGGTTGGAACCACTTAATTGATCAATGTAGAACACATGGTATAATGAGACTTTAGATGTTAAATTGAGAAAAACAGTTACAGGAATAAATATGGGTCCAGAACAAAAACTTAAATAAGTAAATCTTGACAAAGTAAAAATAATTTTACAACAATTTAAAAAACAGTCCATAGAGTACAATAGTGAGGGAGAATAAATGTAAGCAAGGTTGAATGTCTAATCATGTGGACACAAACACAGTGAGTCTCTCATAACTGTCTTACCTTTTTTCTTTCACTCTTAGAGAAATATTACAAAAACAAGAATTTTCTGTTGTTCAATATAATTCTCTTGAAGAACAGCAATTTCTTTAGTTCTCTAGTTACTTTTTCTTTTTAAATTCGAGTAACATTAATTTTTTGTTATTAAACCTATTTATTACTAAGCAATGCCAGTTTTCTGTCTCTTCATTCATTCATCTGTTCATCTCTTTTTTTGCCTTACTACAATGCCCAACACTTATCTCCATAAATATGCATGGAGAGAGACAGCCAGGTGTTCAAAGTTAACACTGAAAGGGAAATGCATGCACTTTCTGCTTTGTCAAACTACTATGTACTGCTGATTGTTAAATAAAATAATATACTTTAAAAAATAAAAATAAAGGACTTCTACTTCCAGACAAAATGGAGTAAACACCTTTCTCTGTTTCTCCTATTAAGTGTAGATAACCATCCTGGAAGTTATATTTGAAACAAACATAAGATGAATATGAAAGGTGGAGAAAGGCAGGCCGGCTAGGGCCCCTGAGACTTGGGTGTTTTTGTCATCTCATGTATTCTGTAGTTGGAGCTGAAGAAGAATCAACCTGGAAATGGTAATGGAAATAGAAGAAAAAAAATAAAAGCCCCAGTAAAGGATCAGCCTAACAAGCCAGAGAACTTTTAGACAGTAACCACCCAACTCTAGGAAAACACCATAGGAAAAAATAAAAATGTAGCTCCATCCCCACCACCCTCAGCTAAGGAGGGGGCAGGGAGGCAGACTTCCACACTCACCCCACCACCCAGGGCTCTCTAACAAGAGAATTTTAAACAACATCCCATAAAATGGCACCAGTGAGCAATTACATAAATGCTTGAATCAAAAGAAAAGGTAGAAAAATAGAAGCAAAATAGAAGACATAATGAAGAATCAAATAAAAATTTTAAGAATAAAAACATGAGGCCGGGCACGGTGGCTCACGCCTGTAATCCCAGCACTTTGGGAGACTGAGGCAGGCGATCACAAGGTCAGGAGATCCAGACCATCCTGGCTAACACGGTGAAACCCCGTCTATACTAAAATTACAAAAAATTAACTGGGCATGGTGCAATCTACTCATCTGACAAAGGGCTAATTTCTAGAACCTACAAAGAACTCAAATAAATTTACAAGAAAAAAACAAACAACCCCATCAAAAAGTGGGCAAAGAATATGAACAGATACTTCTCAAAAGAAGACATTTATGCAGCCAACAGACACATGAAAAAATGCTCATCATCACTCGCCATCAGAGTAATGCAAATCAAAACCACAATGAGATACCATCTCACACCAGTTAGAATGGCAATCATTAAAAAGTCAGGAAACAACAGGTGCTGGAGAGGATGTGGAGAAATAGGAACAATTTTACACTGTTGGTGGGACTGTAAACTAGTTTAACCATTGTGGAAAACAGTGTAGTGATTCCTCAAGGATCTAGAACTGGAAATACCATTTGACCCAGCCATCCCATTACTGGGGATATACCCAAAGGATTATAAGTCATGCTGCTATAAAGACACATGCACACGTATGCTTATTGCGGCACTATTCACAATAGCAAAGACTTGGAATCAACCCAAATGTTCATCAATGACAGGCTGGATTAAGAAAATGTGGCATATATAGACCATGGAATACCATGCAGCCATAAAAAAGGATGAGTTCGTGTCCTTTGTAGGGACATGGATGCAGCTGGAAACCATCATTCTCAGCAAACTATTGCAAGAACAGAAAACCAAACACCGCATGTTCTCACTTACAGATACGAATTGAACAATGAGATCACCTGGACACACGAAGGGGAACATCACACACCAGGGCCTATTGTGAGGTGGGGGTAGGGGGGAGGGATAGCATTAGGAGATATACCTAATGTAAATGACGAGTTAATGGGTACAGCACACCAACATGGCACATGTATACATATGTAACAATCCTGCACGTTGTGCACATGTACCCTAGAACATATATATAATTTAAAAAAATAATAAAATAAAAAAATTGACATTAAAAAAACCAAAAAACAAACATAAGATGAATATGAAAGGTGGAGAAAGGCAGGCTGGCTAGGGCCCCTGGGACTTGGGTGGTTTTGTCATCTCATGTATTCTATAGTTGCAGCTGAAGAAGAATCAACCTGGAAATGCTAATCAACCTGGTAATGGTAAAAAAAAAAAAAAAAAAAAAAAAGCCCCAGTAAGGTATCAGCCTAACAAGCCAGAAAACTTTTAGACAGTAACCACCCAGCTCTAGGAAAACACCCCAGGAAAAAAAATATGGCTCCATCCCCACCGCCTTCAGCTAAGGTGGGGGCAGGGAGGCAGACTTCCACGCTCACCCCACCACCCAGGGCTCTCTAACAAGAGAATTTTAAAGCACATCCCATGAAAAGGCCCCAGTGAGCAATTACATAAATGCTTGAATCAAAAGAAAAGGTAGAAAAATAGAAGCAAAATAGAAGACAATGAAAAATCAAATAAAAATTTTAAGAATAAAAACATGAGGCCAGGCATGGTGGCTCACGCCTGTAATCCCAGCACTTTGGGAGGCTGAGGCAGGCGGATCACAAGGTCAGGAGATCCAGACCATCCCGGCTAACATGGTGAAACCCTTTCTATACTAAAAGTACAAAAAAATTAGCCAGGCATGGTGGCTGGCACCTGTAGTCCTGGTGGCTCAAGAGGCTGAGGAAGGAGAATGGTGTGAACCTGGGAGGTGGAGCTTGCAGTGAGCCGAGACTGCGCCATTGCACTCCAGCCTGGGCAACAGTGCAAGACTCCATCTAAAAATAAATAAATAAATAAATAAAAAATAAAAACATGAAATAATTGCACCTGTAGTCCCAGCACTTTGAGAGGCCATGGTGGGCAGATCACCTGAGATCAGGAGTTTGAGACCAGCCTGGCCAACATGATGAATCCTTGTCTCTATTAAAAATATAAAAATTAGCCAGGTGTGGTGGCAGGTGCCTACAATCCCAGCTGCTTGGGAGGCTGAGGCAGGAGAATCACTTGAGCCTGGGAGGTAGAGGTTGCAGTGAGCAGAGATCATGCCACTGCACTTCAGTCTGGGCAACAGAGCAAGATTCCATCTCAAATAAAATTTCAAAACAAAATGAAGGAATTGAAATAAATAGCTCAATAGACAGGCTCTACAACAGAGTGGAAAGGAGAGAGGAGAGAACCAGTGAACCTGAAAATAGAAACTACCCTGACCAACAGAGAGAAGGGAGACAAAAACAGAAGAGAGAGGTCCACAGGGACTTTTGGGATTATGTCTTGTGACTTTAAAAAAACTGAAATCATACAGAGTATGCTTTCTAACCAAAATAGGATCAAATGGCCGGGCGCGGTGGCTCAAGCCTGTAATCCCAGCACTTTGGGAGGCCGAGACGGGCGGATCACAAGGTCAGGAGATCGAGACCATCCTGGCTAACACGGTGAAACCCCGTCTCTACTAAAAATACAAAAACTAGCGGGCGAGGTGGCGGGCGCCTGTAGTCCCAGCTACTTGGGAGGCTGAGGCAGGAGAATGGCGTAAACCCGGGAGGCGGAGCTTGCAGTGAGCTGAGATCCGGCCACTGCACTCCAGTCCAGGCGACAAAGCGAGACTCCACCTCAAAAAAAAAAAAAAAAAATAGGATCAAATTAGAAATCAATAGGAAAAAGGTAACAGGAAAATTTCCTAACACTTAGAAACTAAACAACTCCCTTTTAAATAATCTGTGGGTCAAAGAAGAAGTCTAATCTCATGAGAAATAGAAACAAACAAACAAAGAATAACAAAAATATCTACCCAGAACCAAATGAAAATACAGCATATAAAAATGTGTGATACACCAGTATACAAGAGCTGTGAGGGAAATTTATAGCACTAAATGCTTATATTAGAAAACATTTCAAATCAATACTTGAAACTTCCACATACAGAAAACAAAAAGAAAAATAAAATCAAAGTATTGGGGGAATCAGCCCCCAATATTTCAATGTAGGTTCTTTTCTATTTTCCCTAAGTGTCTGCTGGTCTGAGAAATAAAGAGAAAGAGTACAAAGAGATAAATTTTACATCTGGGCCTCTGGGGGTGACATCACATATTGGCAGGTTCTGTGATGCCCCTTGAGCCACAAAACCGCAAGTTTTCATTAGAAATTTCAAAAGGGGAGGAGGGTAAGAACAGGGAGTAAATCACAAATATCACATGCTTCAAGGGGCAATAAAAGATTACAAGGGCAGAAGGGCAGAGTGAGATCACAAGGCCAGGGTGAAATTAGAATTACTGATGAGGTTCCATGTCCCACTGGGCACGCATTGTCTTGATAAACATCTTAAAAGGAAACAGGGTTCTAGAGCAGACAACCAGTCTGACTAGAATTCACCAGGCTGGAATTTCCTAATCCTAGCAAGGCTGCGGGAGCTGCAGGAGACCAGGGCATATTTCATCCCTTATCTTTAACCACATAAGACAGACACTCCCAGAGCGGCCATTTTAGAGATCTCCCCCTGGGAACGCATTTCTTTCCCAGGGCTATTCCTTGCTGAGAAGACAATTCAGTGATATTTCTCCTATTTGCTTACTGTAAAAAGAGAAATATGACTCTGTTCTGCCTGGCCCTGTAGGCAGTTAGACCTTATGGTTATCTTCCTTGTTCCCTGAAAATCACTGTTATCCTATTCTTTTCAAGGTGCCCAGATTTCATATTGTTCAAACACACATGCTTTGTAAACAATCTGTGCACATAATGCAATCATCACAGGGTCCTGAGGCGACAAACATCCTCAGCTTACAAAGATGATGGGATTAAAGTAATGACAGGCATAGGAAATTAAAGTAAAGACAGGAATACGAAATTTTAAGAGTATGGATTAAAGTAAAGACAGGCATAGGAAATTATAAGAGCATTGATTGGAGAAGTGATAAATGTCCATGAAATCTTCACAATTTGTGTTCAGAGACTGCAGTAAAGACATGCATAAGAAATTATAAAAGTATTAATTTGGGGAACTAATAAATGTCCATGAAATCTTCACAATTTATGTTCTTCTGCTGTGGCTGCAGCCGGTACCTCCGTTCGGGGTCCCTGACTTCCTGCAACACCAGAGCAAGCAAAAAATAATACAAATGAGATCATGAAATTGAAAACAGAAAAATAGAGAAAAATGGAAAAAAAGCATTTTTTAAAAGACCAGTAAAATTGATAAACCTCTAATATGACTAATAGAAATAATAAGAAAGAAGACACAAATCACCAACATTAGGAATGCACCAGGGGATATAATCACAGATCCTGAAGATATAAAAATTATAGTAAGGAAATATTATGAATAATTCTCCAGATATAATAAACCTGACAAGTAAGATGAAATGGGCTAATTTCTCAAAAAACACAAATGGCCAGGCGCGGTGGCTCAAGCCTGTAATCCCAGCACTTTGGGAGGCCGAGACGGGCGGATCACGAGGTCAGGAGATCGAGACCATCCTGGCTAACACGGTGAAACCCCGTCTCTACTAAAAAATACAAAAAACTAGCCGGGCGAGATGGCGGGTGCCTGTAGTCCCAGCTGCTTGGGAGGCTGAGGCAGGAGAATGGCGTGAACCCGGGAGGCAGAGCTTGCAGTGAGCTGAGATCTGGCCACTGCACGCCAGCCTGGGCGACAGAGTGAGACTCCGTCTCAAAAAAAAAACACAACCACAAACATCTATGATTAGGAAATAAACAATTTAAATAGCACTACTCAAATAATTATTAAGAAATTATTAAGAAAATTATTAAGAAAATCAAGGCCAGGCACAGTGGCTCATGCCTATAATCCCAGCACTTTGAGAGGCTGAGGTGAGAGGGTTGTTAGAGCCCAGGAGTTTGAGGCTGCAGTGAGCTATAATCACATCACTGCACTGCAGCTTAGGCCACAGAGCAAGCCCGTTTCTAAAAAACACAACAGGCCAGGTGCAGTGGCTCATGACTATATCGCAGCACTCTAGGAGGCCGAGGCAGGCAGATCACTTGAGGTCAGGAGTTCTTGACCCACCTGGCCAATATGGGGAAACCCCATCTCTACGAAAAATAAAAAAAATTAGCCAGGTGTGGTGGCGCATGCCTGTAGTCCCAGTTACTGAGGAGGCTGAGGCAGGAGAATTGCTTGAACCTGGGAGGCAGAGGTTGCAGTGAGCTGAGATCATGCCACTGCACTCCAGCCTGGGTGACCGAGTGAGACTCCATCTCAAAAAAATAAAAAATAAAATAAAAAAGCAGGTCAAATTCATAATTTAAAAACTCCCAAAAGAAAATCTCCAGTCACAGACAGATTTACTGCCAATCTCTACCAAATGCTTAAAGAACTAACACCAATTCTACACAACGCCTTCCTGGAAATAGAAAAGGAGACTGCTTCCCATGTATTTAATGAGACCAGTAACCTTAATACCAAAATGACGCAAAGACCAGAACAAAAACAAAAAAACCACACAAAACAACAGACCAATATCTCTTTACATTTAGATGCAAAATCTCTTAGCAAAATGCAAGCAAATGTTCAACATTTTATAAAAGAATCAAATGGCATGACCAAAGGGGATTCCTTCCATAGATTCAAAGCTGGTTCAATATTTAAATAATCTATGTAATTAACCATAAAAACATGTCAGAAAAGAAAAATCACATGATCATACTCATTGATGTAGAAAAGGTGTTCGATAAAACTCAACACTTATTCATGATAAAAATGCTCAGAAAATTATCAACAGCGTAGAACTTCCACAACTTGATAAAGAACATCTACCCCAAATCTATAGGTAACATAATATTTAAAGAAAGAGTGTATGTGTTCCGCCTAAGATAAAGAAAACACAAGGATGTCCACTTTTCACCACTATTATTCAATATGGTACTAGCAAGCATGGTAAGTCAAGAAAAAAAAACATACAGATTATAAAGGAAGATGTAAAACTGTCCCTATTTGGAAATAATATAAGGAACTATGGGGAAAATCCCAAAGGATCTTCAAAATAATTCCTTCAACTAATAAGTGATTTCAGCAATATGAGCATACAAGATCAACTTGGAAATAAACTCAGATTCAAGAAATCAATCAGAGGCATATATGAATTGAAAAAATATAACATAAAGCAATTCCTTTTTGCAAGTGATGTGACAGCATATCTAGAAGCCCTAACAATAAAAAGATAAAAGTAGCTCAAACAATAAATTCAGTAAAGTAAAATGATAAAAAGTTAACCAACAATATCAATAGTCTTCAAACATATAAGTAATAAGTTAGAAAAAAAACACTACAAAAATCCCATTACAGTAG
Source organism: Trachypithecus francoisi (assembly GCF_009764315.1). Classification (NCBI taxonomy): domain Eukaryota; kingdom Metazoa; phylum Chordata; class Mammalia; order Primates; family Cercopithecidae; genus Trachypithecus; species Trachypithecus francoisi. Next base: position 93,743,033 of record NW_022681455.1, on the reverse strand, counting down.
CAAAAAATAATTTAGGAAAAAGGTTAATTAGAAATGCACAAAAACTTTGTGATGAAAACTTAAACACACTTCTGAAAGGTACAGAAGCAGAAAGGCACACATCGAACAATATGAAAATACATGTGGACAACATGCAGTGTGTCTAGAATTTCAGAATATTGAAAATAAGCTAAATGCTCTTCTATAGAATGGTTGAATAAGGTATGGTACATACTTGTTATGGGTAGACTATGTCTTCCAAAAGGATGTTAGAGTCCTAACACCCAGTACCTGTACGTGTGACCTTGTTTGGAAACAGAGTCTTTGCAGATGGTTAAGATGAAGTGATCAGGGAGAGCCCTAATCCAATATGACAGGTATCTTTTTAAGAAGGTGAAAACTGGACACAGAACAGCCACGCACACAGAAAAAAAAGTCACGTGAAGATAAAGGCAAAGACTGGAGTGATGTGTCTACAACCCAAAGAATAGTACTGTCAGCAAACCACCATAAGCTAGGACAGAGGCACAGAACACATTCTCTCAGAAGGACCTCAGAAGGAACAAACCCTCCTAACACCCTGGCCTCAGACTTCTAGCTGCAGAATTATGACAGAATAAATTTCTGCTAAGCAACCCAGTTTGTGGTACTTAATTATGGCAGCCCTAGCAAACTAATATCATACTCAATGCATACTACAATACTATAAAAATGAATATGCAAAATTTCATAGAATTCATACCCAGTGATGTCTAGGATATAGTTAAGTGAAATAAGTAAAATGCAAAAAAATTACAGGATGCTACCTTTTGTATGAAACGAAGCATCAACAAAATTTACATGTATTAGCTAATTTTTGCAAGGAAAAATTAAAAAATGAAACTGAATCTAATGAGACTACCTATAGGAGTGGATTGGATGAGGAAGAAATGGAAGGAGAAAGGGCGGATGATAATTCCATACGAATTGTTTTTGTGTAATTCTGAATTGTGGATTCTTATTAATGTCACATATAATTTTAAAAAATCATGAAGAACAGAGGGACATTTCTAAATAGAATTGTATTAGTTAGGCTGGGCTGTTGCTGCTATAACAGAACACCACAGCCTGGGTAGCTTAAATAACAGTTACCCAGTTGTGTCACAGTTCTGGAAACTGGCGGTACCAGCTAGGGTGTTGGCAGGCTTGGTTTCTTCTGAGGGGTCTCTCCTTGGCTTGCAGATGGTCTTCCCTCTGTGGGTGTCTGAGTCCAAATTTCCTCTTATAAGGATACCAGTCAGACTGGATTAGGGCCCACCCTACCAGTCTCCTTTTAATTTACTTACTTCATTAAAAACCCTATCTCCAAACACAGTCAGATTTTGAGGTACTAGCGTTTAGGGCTTCAACATATGAATTTTGGGGTGATACAATCCAGCCCATAACCAGAATATGAACAAAACTATATTACAGGCCAGGTACAGTGGCTCATGCCTGTAATCCCAGCACTTTGGGAGGCCGAGGCGGGTGTATCACGAGGTCAGGAGATTGAGACCATCCTGGCTAACACGGTGAAACCCCGTCTCTACAAAAATACAAAAAAAAAAAAAAATTAGCCGGCACGGTCGTGGGCGCCTGTAATCCCAGCTACTCAGGAGGCTGAGGCAGGAGAATCGTGTGAACCCGGGAGGCGGAGCTTGCAGTGAGCCGAGACCAAGCCACTGCACTCCAGCCTGGGTGACAGAGCGAGACTCCGTCTCAAAAAAAAAAAAAAAAAGATGATAAGAATCATACACAAATACTAAATTACAGTTAGTAGGTTTGCTTTCCATAGGCCAGGCATATGGGTTAAAAGAAAAACTAGGATTCTACGACTGAGCAAATGAGTAAATATATTTAGGATAATGGGAGCCAGGTTCTCCATTTTGAAGAAAGGACTAAGACATGCAGCCAGGAAGGAGAGGAATGAGCTCCATGGTAGTAGACTAGTCTCAGTATGAATTAATGTTTTTTATAGACAGACATAGATATGTGTGTATACGTATGTATGTGTGTATGCATGTTTATACAGATTTGCCCCTGGGAGAGTCTATAAGCAATGATACCATAGTAGCAATATGTATATCTAGCACCCAGATTTGGTTTCAACAATTCCATTCACCACAAAAAGGAATCAAAGCTCTTTGGAGAAATGGCAGATTCCAGGGCTGGGATAGGGAAAGAACAAAATAAGCCTAAAATATCTCGATGTGCAAAAAAAATAAAATAAAATAAAATAAGGAAACAATAAAAATGATAGGTATATGTCAAAAGGATACAGAAGCCAATTTGAATGGACTCCCATGGAAGAAATCTGGGTAATTTCAGCATTAAAATCAGTAATAATAGTAACGTGTCATAACCTATTGAATAAAATAAAGATCCATGAGTGCCTACTGATATAAAAAATAAATAAATGAAGTAGAAGGGAAAGTTGTTACTCATAGAAGAAATAATCACAAATGTAGAAAGAATAATATTTTAAAAGTCACCATTTTTCAGTCTTCATTGTAATAACTGGCTTATACAGGAATCATTATATCGGAATGCTACAGGTAGTGGTTAAAATTTTGATAAAAAGAAATTTAAATATCTTCAAAATATTTTCCCACAAATTACTTATTAATTACAACTTAACATCTTTTGACTAGGAGCACTTAATATCTCTACATTTTCCCTCACCTTCAAAACAGAAATAATTAACTACTTTTTACAGTTCCCCTAAGACATAAATATAGGAAGTAATAGTCTCTAGAAGTACCTAACAGTAGATGCTTATCAAATGCTAATCCATTTTCCCTTTTCTAAAAACAAGCACAAATCAGCTGAGTAATTAAGATAGAATTTCAGAAGTTAAAAAAAAAACCACAATCCATGTGTAATTGTGTCAAGGCTTCCTCCTCCAGAGGAAGCATAGAGAAGACAGAGCTGACATAGAAGAAAGAAGCCTCAAATGACCAAGGCACCAGATCAACTTACAGCAGCCAGTCTGGGTTTCAGGAATAAAGTGAACATTTTAATCCACTAGGCCCATTAGCTGCCCTGTTACCTAAGCCCTTGTTTTCCCCACTGACCTACGTTAAAAGGCATTTTGTACCTATTTTTGCATGTTTCCCTCCAAGAGTCTTCTGTAACTTTCACCTTTTGACTCAGGCTTTTAGGTTAAGCTGTCCATGTTAAGACATGTTTTATGTCCATGTTAAGACATATTAAAACATGTTTTAGACAAATACTCATGTGTATGGGCAAAAAACTGGAAGACTGTATTTTCAACTTATTGTAAAACAGGTTATTTTAGTTTCTATTATGTGGAAAGTGTAAAACATTCCAATGAAGGGTTTTAATGTAGATTTTTTTTGCACTCATGCTGTTGATTGCTAAATGTAATAGTCTGATCATGACTCTGAATAAATGTGTCTTTTTTTTTTCAAATGTGCTGTGTAAAGCTGGTTTACTCTGAAGCCATCTTGGTAAATTTGTGATGTTGTGTTGACTTGACACTCAACAGTGGGAAGTTACAATTCCTCCAGGGTGATGCCAGATTCTATCTGGAATTTATTTACAACCTGCTTGGGTGGAGACACCATTGTCTTCAGAAACCTTGGTGTAGTTGAACTGATAAGTACTGTCATGACCTGATATCTAAAAAATAAGAACAAAAATGGGCAAAAACATAAGGAAATGAAAACATAGTTAATTAAAGCTGGAAGAGAAATGAAAGAAAGAAAGAAAAAGTTACCTTCTAAAGAAAAAGAGAACCACGAGGTCACAAAAGAGAATAGACTCAAATGAAAAAATAACGACTAGCATTGAAGAAAGGTAGAAAAACAACCGAGAGAATGAAAATGACATAATGAAAAAAGAGGTCACAGAAAAGTGTTAGAAATCAAAGTTAAACAAAGGCACTATTCACAAAATTGGAGTCCCAGGATAAAAGTAATAAAACAATGGCATAAACTAATAAGAGATAATATTTAAAAGTATGTTGCAAGAAATTTATGCTGAAATAAACTTGAGTCAACTGAGTATTTGGGAAAATTCTCCTGAAACAGTAAACTTTAAGTCATAAGCTAGTAAAATAATTACCCTTTATAGATTTTTGAACCAAACAATATTGACAAGAATGCACATCAAAACTTGCTATGGCTAAAAACAAATATATCAACATAACTATCCACGTACTAGGATAAAAAAAAAAGATGAAGAGTAAGTTACAATTGTGTAGTTAAGGGCACATGAAGTAAAATGGGACATTTAAAGATAAACTATTCCCGGTCTTCAAGAGAAAAGATCACACAAAACACACCTTTTTTTCTTTTTTTTTTTAGACGGAGTCTTGCTCTGTCGCCCAGGCTATAGTGCAGTGGCACGATGATGGCTCACTGCAACCGTGACCTCCTAGGTTCAGGTGATCCTCTCACCTCAGCCTGCTGAGTAGCTGGAACTATAAGTATGTACCACCACGCCTGGCTAATTTTTGTATTTTTTTTAGAGTCGAGGTTTCGCCATGTTGGTCTTGTCTTGAACTCCTGGCCTCAAGCAATCCTCCTACCTTTGCCTCCCAAAGTGCTGGGACCAGAGGTGTGAGCCACTGCACTTGGCCAGTGAAAATGTTTTGAAATAGACAAAGGTGATGGTCGCATGAACCCAGTGAATGTGATCATTGCTGTTAAATTGTACATTTTTAAAGGGTTAATTTTTGTCATGTAAATTTTATCTCAAAAAAAAAAAGAAAGAAAGAAAAAAAGAAGAGATGATCCAACAATAAAAATCCAAAGGTGAAACTGTGTAGACCAAGCAAACTGGGTAGAGAACCCTGAATAAAGGAGTTAAAATGAAACAGAGCTTTATATCTGATAAAAATGTGTTCTGAAAAGTTTGTTGTGAACTGAACTCTTAATTATTATATTTTCTCCTTTGACTTGTAGTAACATTTTTCCAGCTTGAGATATGAGGACTCATAGAAATTATGTATCTTCAATGAATACAATGTATGCAATGTATGCTTTAATATATGTATAAATTATGAAATGATTACCGACAATCAGGCTAACTTTTTAAGGATATTTTTATTTCAGGTTGGCCCTCAATTGGTAGAAATTCGCAACTCTTCAGTTTTAGGTCTCTCTGCCTCCCATTTCAGAATGGTGCAGCAGAATTGCATTATTTTGAATACTGTAATGTATAATTTGTGATTATTCCAATTATTCCAATAAAGGTTGCTTTGCATGAATAAAATGCAGTGTACAACCATATGTGAATAAATGCATAAGATACTTAAGAACAGAAGTGTTAATAAAAAAGGAGTGTAGGCGGGGTGTGGTTGCTAATCCCAGCAACTTGGGAGGCTGAGGCAGGTGGATCACCTGAGGTCGGGAGTTTAAGACCAGCCTGACCAACATGGAGAAACCTGGTCTCCACAAAAAAGACAAAATTAGCCAGGTGTGCTGGTGCATGCCTGTAATCCCAGCTACTTGGGAGGCTGAGGCAGGAGAATTGCTTGAACCGGGGAGGCAGAATTTGTGTTAAGCCAGGATGGTGCACTCCACCCTGGGCAACAAAAGTGAAACTCATTCTCAAAAAAAGAAAAAAAAAAGAGTAAATTCTGATACATGCTACAATATGGATGAAACTTGAGGGCATTATGCTAAGTGAAACAAGCCAAACACAGAAAAGAAAAACAGTATGTGATTCCACATTATATGAGGCACCTAGAGTAGTCAGATTCACAGAGAAGGTAGAACAGTGGTTGCCAAGAGCTGGGTCAGAGGAGAGTGGGCAGGTGTTGTGTAATGGGAACAGTTTCAGTTTTGGTGAGACGATAAAGCTCAGGAGAGGGGTGGTGGTGACTGTTGCACAACAAAGTGAGTGTAGTTAAAGCCACTGAATTACACACTCAAAAATGTTAAAATGCTAAATTTTACTTTACGTATATTCAACCACACACACACAAATGGAGCCATGAAGTTTCAAGTATCTTAATAGGAAAAATCAAAACCAGTTTTTGGAATACACTATTTTCATTTTTCCTTTACTTTATGAAAAGTAGTGTAAGTAACAAAACAAAAATGCATATTTATCTGCATTCTGTTCTTGCAGTAAGTATATGGCCTGTTGGAAGTTATACTCTTCCCAAACCGTCAATCATTAAAGTGTGCAGTTCTAAAAATAGAGATATAAGAATACCTTTTCCCGAATATTCATTTTTTTATTTATATTTTCACCTTCCGATTTCGTGTATCACCTAAGAAGTGAGTATGCCTCATGGTTAAGAATGTGGGCTCTGGTGCTAGAAGGATTTATCACGAATGTCCCGGAGTAACTCTGGGCCTTTAACACTTGGCGCGTAATCTCAGATTAAAGGAAACACTTGCCTCTCATAAAAGGAGAAAGAGGGAAAAAAAGGATAAAAAGAAAGAGACAGAAAACTCGAGTTTCTGTCATAACCTATTTTATCTAGACAATTTAAAAAATGAAGGAAGAGAGAAATCAAGGAAGTTTCTAAATCCACATGCTTTATCTTTCCATTTATGCACGCGATGATAAACTTACTAGGGCACGTGGAAAAGTAACTCCTTCTGTATTCCTCACAACACTGACCTTTGAGTGTTCCCAACAGAATGCTGGTCATGCTTGCAGTTCAGCTGAATTTTTTTTTTTTTTTTTTTTTTAAAACAGGACTTGTTCTCCTGTCTTGTTTCTCCCCAACCTCTTTATGGGTGCGCGGTAAAATAACACTTACCTACCAGCTTCCATTTACTTCCGTCCCTGCCCTGTCAGACCCGGTGGGCAAGATCCCCCGCCTCTGCGGCCCACAAACTGGAAGGTGCAGCGCCCAGGGCGCACAGCTCCCGGCTGGCAGTGGGGCTCATGCACAAGAAGGCCATCCCCGAGCTAAGCTGAGGTGTTTCTGGAAGGTACCCTCTGCCTAGGTGCCGGCAGCAGCCGTGGAACGCGCACCGGGGGACAGAATGCATCATCAAGGTGCTTTGACCACCTTGAGGCCTTCTTCTCCCCCTGGCCTCCGTTCCCACATGCCCGACTCACAGCGACCTTCACTGGCGCCCAGTATTCACCTAAGGCGTTGACGGCCGCAGCCTTCAGCACGCCCGCCATCTCCACTGCGTCCACAGTAGCAGCTGACCCAGCCAGCTGCGCCGTGGAGGGCGGGGCGGGGCGGGGCGGGGCGGGGCGGGGCAACCCCACCCGGCAGGGGGCGTGGCGAAGGCCGCTGATTTCCTACTGCATATAACACACCCACTTTACCTAAAGCACAAATTAAAGCTAGGAGGCGTCATCACCTGTGGGCCCCTGAAAAGTACAAAACGAAGTTTGGGGATAGTTCAAAGGCGCTTAGGTTGACCAGTGGCAATTTTTGTTTCCCGCCCCCCTGCACACGCGAAGGCGCTTGCGCTGCCATTGGCTCCCGCTGGGGGTGAGTCCGGAACCTGCGAGCCCTAGAACTTCCACGCTGAGCTCCAAGTTGCGCTAGGCGCATCCTTGCTTTGCGTTTCCTAGCGGCTCTCTTGTCTTGCTTGCAGCTTGTGTCCGGAGTAGCAGACAGCCATGGCCCCGCGGGCCTGGGGCTGACAGATCCTGGAGGGTGTCTCAAAGAGGTCGGCAAAGCCACCGGCTGGCACCAGTGCATCCTCACATAAGTGCGCAGATCCCGAGCTCGGGTGGGACTGAGGTCGCACGTGAAGGTGAGTTGCAGACTCCTGGCAAACTGTGGAGCTGAGGGAAGGTAAGGGGAAATGTAAACCACTTTTCCCCACATTTCGGAGTTTATACTTTCCTAGGCTATCAAAATTTTCAAAATGGTTAAAAATTTTTACATATGGCTCTCTCAGTTAAATGTTATTAAAATGAACCTAACCTCAGTTATTAACGCCTAGAAGCTCCCCTTGAGGCTTATTACTGCCCCCATCCCCCTACACACAAACTGTGTTGTTTCTCCTTCCGCCTATGTGCTCCTAAAGCACTCAGTGTTTACCTGTCATCATACTTCATTGAAAGTACAAACTTGTCACTTGTCTGTCCACCCCAACTAAGCTTCTTGAGAATTAGAACTTTCATGTCTCTTCCCAGCACAAGCGTTTTATGCGTACTTTGTTGAAGAACTTCAAATATGATCCAAAAAATTATGACTCATTTGTATTTCAAACCCCAACCTCTCCCTTGAGTTCCCAGCTGACAGCAACTACAGACTGAGCTTATTTGGAATTCAGTAGCACACATGGCTTTTAACGATTTTTAAAATTTTGGTACTGTCAGCATCGCAAATTCACTGTGTCCAAAATAGAGTAGAATGTTGTTTCTACCCACCTGTACTCTGTCATCCCCTGAAGTCCTTTCGCCATGCTCCACCACTCAAGCCTTGCCTATCGCAGTAAATGGCAGTTCTGTCTTTCCAGTTGCTCACACATAAAACTAGGCTGCTACTTTGATGTGTTCGTTTTTCTCTATTCTGTATCTAATTCCTTAGCAATCCTGTCAGTTCTACCTCCAAACAGTACTCAGCATATTCACTGCTCTAACTCCAGCTTAAATCACCATCATCCTTTTCCTGGAATGCTGCATCAACCTTCTAATCACTCTACTTTCCTCCTCTTCCTTCCTCACTTTCTTCTTCCTTCGTGTAAATCATCATTTCATCCTTCTGCTTAAAATCTTCTCTTGTTTTCTTATTACACTTAAAATGGCAAACTCTTACCCTTGAGCCCTGCAGAATTTGGCTGCCATCAGTCTCTCCCACTTCACCTTCTGCCTCCTTCACACTCTAGCCATGCGCACTTTTTTATTCCTCAGGCTTACCAAGCTCAATTGCATCTTAGAGAATTTGTTCTTGCTGTTTCTTCTGCCTGGAATACATGTTTCCCAATCTTTTAAGACTATGCTTATCTGTAGGTTTCATCTCAGATGTCACATCTAAGAGAGGTTGTAGCCAAAGTAAATGTTGATCACTGAAGGAATAAGGGAATGAATGAATGGAGTGGTGCAGAGTTGATAATTTAAGGCTAATTCACTATATATCTCCAAGCAAATCAATTTGTAATGCTTTTCCTGCCTAAAATCTATACAGCTGATTCACAAATACTTGGTTGACGGGTTTTAGATACCATTGTGGCTCATCAGCTTATGTGTTGTTGGGGCCAGCATGTATACTTACACTTCATTCAAATTTGATTTTACAGAAGAGTTGGAGTTTTTATTTTTCTTTTAATTAAGAGGGCTGTGAAATTATTACCTATAATTCTAAATCTCATTTAATTCCTCCCAATAGGATTCAAGATGGACTGGCATCAAAGTTCACTTCTTTAACAAAAGTACTTTATGACTTTAATAAAATATTAGAGAATAGTGGGATCCGTGGAAGCCCTTTATAAAAACTTGTGATAGGAAGTTTTGATGATGAGCAGACTTTGCAACAATTGGAGTTGCAAAATGAACCAATTTTACAATGCTTCCAGAATGCAGTTAGTGAAACAAAGATGAAGATATCAGTCTTCTCCCAGGGAGTGAACAGGAGTGTGAAGAGGCTGGTTCAGAGATAGAGGCTGATAGCCAGGAGGACCTAGAAGATTTAGAGGAGGAAGAGGAAGTGTCAAATATGGGTGGTGACAATCCTGAAGTGAGTGAGAGAGCAAACTCAAGCAAATTCGATCTGAGAAAAAGCCCAGTTTTCAGTGATGAGGATTCTGACCTTGACTTTGATATCAACAAATTTTGGAACAGCAGAGCAAGGTACAAAACAAAGGACATGGGAAACCAAGAGAAAAGTCCACAGTAGACGAGAAATTCTCCCAGCTCTCTGAAATGGAGGCCTATTTAGAAAACAGAAAAAGAAGAGGAATGAAAAGATGATGATGATGATGAGGTGGATGATACTGATTGTTTTTTAAGATAGTGATTCTGATGAAGGTGAAGGGGGACTGTTTGGAAGTAAAAAACTTAAAAGTTTTGAGAGAGGAGAGAGCACTTTCTTCCTCCTCAAATTAGCTTTTGTTCTGTTTTCCTAGGAGAGATGTAATTGTAGTTAGAAGATTTACAGCTAAGAAATACTGTGCTCTATCTTATCAGTTATAAATGAATCTGTACTTCCATTCAGTTTATGTTACAGTTGTTCTTATAATAGTTTTATGGTAGTGTTTTTAGTTGCCAATTTCACCTAATAACTATTTTTGGCTTATAGTATTATTAAGTTAGAAAGTAATGTAGACATACAGTATACATACAAATATATATGCATGTGTTAATGATGTATTTTTCTATTCCTAATTAATAGTTTTAAAAATCTTTTTATTTTAGTCAGGTAAAAGTTCCAGAAATATGAAGTACAAAGATTTTTTGGATCCAGTTGAAAGTGATGAAGACATAGCAAGTGATCATGATGATGAGCTGGGTTCCAACAAGATGATGAAATTGCTGAAGAAGAAGCAGAATAACTAAGCATTTCTGAAATGTGAGTATTTTGAACCATCCTTTGCAATGTGAGCTGGAATTGCCCAATTATGTATTTGTACTTGTGGTTTTCACATATGTTTGTTTTAAGAAGTTAGATTCTCTCCTATCAGATATTCTCAAGATAGCCAGAGGAAAGTCTCTGGATTTAAAGGGACATTAGAGGTCAGTTAATGAAGAAAAAATATTACTGGCAGTAGCAATCAAACCTTTCTTACCAGGAACTTTGATTTGGTTTTGTGCCCCCAAAATCCTGTTATTTTTGTGAGATAGGAAGTTTTTATTATAGATTGATGAATAATTTATTTTCTATATATTGGACACTTTTTGTTCTGTTTCTTATGTAGTATTTCACTTAAACGATACCTTCTCTTCCTTAATAACTGAATGATTTTGGAAGTTCTGAGTATTTGGTTGCATTAGGCATATAAAAGAAGAACTTTATTAAGGGAAATATGCTTCCTTTGTTTTTCTAATGGACAACAGTTTATTTCTTTTTGTAAGAGTTTTGGTAGTGTAGGAATGAAGATGATGACCTGGAAGAAAGTGAAGACAGTAAACAATGTAAAGAAAGCTTGAAGAGAGTAACCTTTGCTTTGCCGTATAATGAAGCAACTGAAAATGCAGGTGTTTTAAATGTAAAGAAAAATTCTGATGAAGTTAAATCCTGTTTTGAAAAAAGACAGGAAAAAGTAATTAGGAATTTAAGGAAATTTTACACCAGGTGCGGTGGCTCACGCCTGTAATCCCAGCATTTTGGGAGGCGGAGGCGGGAGGATCAAGAGGTCAGGAGATTGAGACCATCCTGGCTAACACGGGGAAACCCCGTCTCTACTAAAAAATACAAAAAATTAGCCAGGCATGGCAGCGGGCGCCTGTAGTCTAGCTACTTGGGAGGCTGAGGCAGGAGAATGGCATGAACCCTGGAGGCAGAGCTTGCAGTAAGCCGAGATTGCGCCACTGCACTCCAGCCTGGGCGACAGAACAAGACTCTGAAAAAAAAAAAAAAAGGAATTTAAGGAATTTTTAATATGCTTGACATGATTGTGGAACTCACAGACTACTAACAAATCTTCCCTATTATTTTTCTTCTTTTTTTTTTTTTTGAGATGGAGTCTTGCTCTGTCACCCAGGCTGGAGTGCAATGGCGCGGTCTCGGCTCACTGCAGCCTCCACCTCCTGGGTTCGAGTGATTCTGCCTCAGCCTCCTGAGTAGCTGAGATTAAAGGTACATTCCACCATGCCTGGCTAATTTTTGTATTTTTAGAAGACATGGGGTTTCACTGTGTTGGCCAGAGCTGGTCTCGAACTCCTGACCTCAGGTGATCCTCCTGCCTCGGCCTCCAAAAGTGCTGAGGTTACAGGCGTGAGCCACTGTGCCTCAGCCTTCCCTATTTTTCTTATAACTATTAACCATTCTTTGAAAACAAATATCTTGGCCAGGTGCAGTGGCTTACGCCTATAATCCTAGCACTTTGGTAGTCTGAAACGGGAGGATCACTTGAGCTCAGGAGTTCAAGACCAGCCTGGGCAACATAGTGAGCCCTTGTCTCTACAAAAAATACAGGTGGCTGAGGTGGGAGGATCACTTGAGCCCAGGAGGTCGATGCTGCAGTGAGCTATGATCACATCACTGCTCTCCAGCCTGGGTGGTGGAGCAAGATCCTGCCTTAAAACAAACACACAAATAGAAAACCGAAAATCTTGCTGCTACTCTCTAAAGCAAAAGCACACTATATAGAGATGCCATACGGAAAGATGTGATTTGCAAAAACCAGCGCTTGCACTACCTAGCCTGTAGCTTTCCATTTGGGGCCTGTGTGTAAAATAGTTGTTTCTTTTCTCTCTCCCTTATATCTCTATACATATAGTATGTCTCTCCTGACAAAGCTATCCTGAGAGCCTCTTCTTGTAACTGTTTTGACTGCTCTGTAGGATACAGCCTGTGTCTTTAAGGTGCTCCACAGATTTTGGTGAGTGCCAAAAAATCGTAATTTTAATTAATACCATGACAAACATATCTTCCAAAGTATGTCGTGATTTCAGACAAGTGAAATTTCATTTAATTTTAGTAGATGGAGTCTGGCTCCAATAATTTGGCTATATTATTTATCCAATCTTAAAATTTTATTATAATAAAAATGAGAATAGTGCCAGGCACAGTAGCTCACACTTGTAATCCCAGCACTTTAGGAGGCTGAGGAGGGAGGATTGCTTGAGCCCAGGAGTTCGAGACCAGCCTGGGCAACATGGTGAAACCCTGTCTCCACTAAAAATGTAAAAAATTAGCTGGGCGTGGTAGCGTGAGCCGATAGTCTTTGCTACTTGAGAGGCTTATCGAGGATGATCGCTTGAGTCCGGGAGTTCAAGGCTGCAGTGAGCTATGATTGGACTATGGCACTCCAGCCTGGGCAACAGAGCTGGAGAGCAGGCAAATAAACTATACCAAGAATGTCAAAAGAATTATTTTTAAAATCTGTGAATCTAAATTAAATTCATCATTGTCAGATTGTCCCTAGAAGATAAATTCTAAAGGGGGGAAAAAAACAACCACATAGTATCAATGAGTCAGTGTTCTCCCATCCCACTCCTTCCACCCTCCCCCCACAAAAAATAAAAAAAGGTTTGGTTTTGCTTTGAAATTATATCAGACCTTCAAGTGAAGTTTTCAGTAAATCACAAATAATTCATTGCAATTTTCACATACAAAGTAGAACTTTCAAACTTTTTTTTTCTGAAACTATTAGAACATGAAAACCCAAACCTGACAAAGGTAGCATTAAAACACAGTCTCTCATTCATGACTAGTGATGCAAACACAGCACAATGGAAAAATTATGCCACACAACCACGTGAACCTTGTTCTTTTGAATTACTGTTATAAGATCTGGTATGATTCCTGATTGCAAGACATTAAGGAGAAAATACACGGTTCCCTCCATGTATGTTAGAAAGACATTTGATAAAATTCAATATTTATTTCTACTTTATTTTTATACCTAGTGGATTATAAATACATCTAACCAAAAGCTGCCATCATGCATGATGGGTGAAATTCTACAAACATACCTTTAAGATCAAGAATAAGACGAAGTGTCCAGTATTACAGTTACCCCTGTTAATTAACACTAACAGTTAATAACCACATAAGCAAGTGCAACTACAAAAGATAAAGATAAGAGATTAGGAAAACTGACAGGAGCTGTGGTTCACACCTGTAATCCCAGCACTTTGGGAGCTTAGGAGCTCTCAGAACTTGAGCTCAGGAATTTGAGACCAGCCTGGGCAACATGGTGAGACCTCATCTCTTCAAAAAATACAAAATTAGCTGGGCGTGTTACCTGTGCCTGTGGTCCCAGCTACTTGGGAGTCTGAAGTGAAAGGACTGCTTGAGCCTAGGAGGCAGAGGTTACAATGAGCTGAGACCGTGCAACTGTACTCCAGCCTGGGCAACAGAGCGAGACTCTGTCTCAAAAAAGAAAAAAAAAAGATTAGGGATACAAAAATGAAAATATTAGTGTTTGGAGAGAAAACCAAATGGATAAAGTGAATTGATATTAGAAAAATAAGAGAATTCTCTAAGGTAGCTGAAAAAGCTGGCATTTTATGCACTGAAGTCATAATTGTTGTCTTTTAGAAGTTAGAGATAATAAGAATTTGAGTTTAGAGTCAAAAGGGTCAGGCTCCATCAAATACTAATATCCTAATCAAAGAATTACTTGGCTGGGCATGGTGGCTCGTGCCTGTAATCTCAGCACTCTGGGAGGCCGAAGTGGGTGGATCACGAGGTCAGGAGATCAAGACCATCCTGGCTAACACGGTGAAACCCCATCTTTACTAAAAATTCAAAAAATTAGCTGGGCGTGGTGGCGAGCGCCTGTAGTCTCAGCTACTCTGGAGGCTGAGGCAGGAGAATGGCTTAAACCCGGGAGGCAGAGCTTGCAGTGAGCCAAGATCGTGCCACTGCACTCCAGCCGGGGCTACAGAGTGAGAGACTCCATCTCAAAAAAAAAAAAAAAAAAATTAACTTTAGGATGCTCTAATCAAAATTAATAGTGGCTTGTGAACAGATAGATCACTTGAATAGAATAGAGCCCAGAAATAAACCCAAATGCTTCTGAGGGAGTTTAGTATATTATAAACATGACATTTTAAATCAACGAGGAAAATAAATCATTTGCAACTCACCCTACCATAGGTAGCGGGAATAGGAAGTCATTGGCAGAATTAAAAGATGGTAAGAACAGAACAGAGTTGTAGAACAGTACGTTTCTTGCTTCCCCACTTTTCACAGTATTTTTTGTTTTTACACAAGTATAAGTGTAATTTTATTTTCTAAATGTATACTAATTATTTTGTCTCTTTCTTAGATGAATGACAAAAATTACATCTTTAGAAAAAGAGTTATTAGAAAAAAGCCTTGGCAGCATCAGGGGGAAGTGAGAGCACGGAAGAGACCAGAGAATAGCCTCTTGGAGGAGACCCTGCACTCTGACCATGCTGTCCGTATGGGAATGCTGCCCTCTTCTGCAAAGTGTTCACTTCTCTGCTTTTTCTGTGGTTCCATTTCATAGATAGATTTGGGGTGGTGTTTCTTTTCCCTCAACTTTTTATTTTAAAAGCTTGAAAACACAGAAAAGTTGATAAAATCATACAGTAAACATCTGTATGCTATTCACCTGGATTCACTAGTTAACGTTTTGTCATATTTGTTTTCTCTCTTCCACGTATGGAAGATTGTGTATTTGCCCTTTTTCCCCCTGAATCATTTCAAAGTAAGTTGCCAGTATCATAGCATTTCACTGTTAAGTACTTTTGCAGATATCTTCTAAGAACCAGGCTATTCTCCTATATAATCACAATACCATTAATCCACCCAAAAAAATTAACATCAATATGCTAATGATACCTAATGTATAGATTATAATCAGCTTTCTTGCAGTAATCTATTTAGAAGGCTTGCATCCTGTCACTGTCCACTGATATAATTTTGAAACCTTAACTTGAAAACCTGGTCATCTCATTGCCTTCTTTCTTACACCCATTAAGTCAAAATGACCTCTCATTTTATTTCAATGGAAAAGAGAGTGGAAAAGAGGGGAAGGGTGCCTAGGTATCTCGGGTAAAGTATGAGCACTTACTACCGTATGTATTCTAGTTCTGTAGTTTTCAAACTTCAGGGAGCATCTCAAGGCTTATTAAAGCACAGATAGCTGTCCCTCTTCCCCATTTTGTGATTCAGGAGGTGTGGGGCTGGCCCAGGAATTTGCATGTCTAACAAGTTCCCTCATGTGGCTGATGCTGAGGGTCTAAGGACGACAATGCGAGAATCAGTGGTTTAGTGGATATCTATCTAATGAATACATGTTGCATCTCCTTTAGTGCCTGTAATTACAGAGGAACTGCCTTTCAACTGGAAGCTATCATTAAACAGAGGATAAGGGATTAGGTCAGTAAGAATTAAATTTAATTTAATTGAAATGTCACTGAAATTTTTAGAAATAATATGACTGGCCAGGCACAGTGGCTCATGCCTGTAATCCCAGCACTTTGGGAGGCCAAGGCAGATGGATCAGTTGAGGTCAGGAGTTTGAGACCAGTCTGTCCAAGATAGTGAAACTCCCTTTCTACTAAAAATACAAAAATTAGCTGGGCATGGTGGTGCATGCCTGCAGTCCCAGCTACTCAGGAGGCTGAGGCAGGGGAATCACTTGAACTTGGGAGATGGAGGTTGCAGTGAGCTGAGATGCGCCACTGTACTCCAGCCTGGGCAACTAGGTGAGACTCCATCTCAAAATCAATCAATCAATCAATCAATCAATCAATATAAACAATAAAGGGAAGATGTGTCAGCTTTGTGTACTGCACATCCTGAAAATGGGCTGATTTCCCTCAAGAGGCAGGGATTTAAGCTCTCTAGCCTACATGGGATACATACAGGAGAAAAAAGGAAGAAAAAGAAAAGAAATGTAAATATAAATAAATGAAAATAACACTTCTCCCTGATTACAAAGGAAATTACATTCTTTTTGTAACAATTTGGATGACAAAATATAAAGAAAAATCTTTAATTTTGCCACTCAAAACATTCTGGTTTGTTGCTTTTTACACTTTTTATGCATATAAACATAAACATATGCATATAAACATAAATCATAATATATGGTCTTTTGTCACTTACTATATTTTAAGCATGTTTCTATGGCAGAAATATATCCTGGCATCATCATTTTTAATAGCTGGATGCATGTTAAGTAAATCATTGCCACCCCAGAAGTGAATTTCCTTCTATGTATTTTAATGGACTCAAGTAAGGATTTTGCACTGAATTCATAGAAGTAGAATTTCTAGAGGAAAATAATATAAAACAGTTTTAGGATTTTTAAAAGGAATGTTCAAATGATCCTGTAGGAAAACTGGTTGAGTTTATACTCCCACCAACAGGGACAGAGCTCCAGTTTCCCCTTCCATTTGTTATCTTTGCTGGTCTTTCAGCAGAAAATCTCATTGTTTTCATTACATTTCTTTGATTTCTAGTGCTTTTGAGTCTTTTTCATATGCTCATTGGCCATTTTTATTCTTGTGGGAAGTGCTGGTTTCTCCATTCCTCATTTTCTGCTGGAAATCATTCATTTTTTTTTTTTTCTGAGTAATTTTAAAGATTTCTTTATAGGCTAAGGATACAAACCTTTTATCTGTCATTGAGGTTACAAATACTTTCTCCCAGTACTTTATTTATTTATTTTTTGCTAGCAAAGCACCAAAGTCAAATTTCACTTAATTTTTATCCTGCTGAATGAAAACATTTTAACTTAGTGATTTTAGTTGAAACAGGAGCAGGACAGAATGTAATAGCTAGATCTCACTCTGTCACCCTAACTGGAGTACAGTGGCATGATCTTAGCTACTGTAGCCTCAAACTCCTGGGCTCAAGTGATTTTCCCACCTCAGCCTCCCAAGTAGCTCTAGGACTGCAGGTGTGTGCCGCCATGCCCAGCTAATTTTTAAATTTTTTTTGTAGAGATGTGAATTTGCTATGCTGCCCAGGCCGATCTTGAACTCCTGACTTACCCCACCTTGGCTTGCCAATATTCTGGGAGTACAGGCATGAACTACTGCTCCCGGCCAAGAGCTTACTTTTGTTTGCTAGTGGTGTTCTTGGTATCTTTTTATATTTGAGGCTTTCGTGCTAGTGCTGAAGTGTTACACTCACCATCTGAGGTTTACAGGACTTTTGTTTCAATATCGAACAGAGGGAACTGTTTAGTTTTGCATCTTCGCAGGTATACAAAATGTGCCTACCAGGACTCTGCTTTATATCCATTGAAAAGCAAGAAGTAATACAGTAAAACTTTGCCTGACTAGAGGCTTTGGAAGACTGGAGTATTCTGGTTTAATTCTATTAACTTGGAAGGATGAAGGTGAAAAAAATTCAAAACTTTAATTTCCTGTTGAATGCAATTTGAAAATATTTAGCCAGTGATTCCACTTTTCTTCTCTAGTGAGTTTGGACATTGAGATCTGCTTGGTCTTTTATCATAGAACTACTAGTGTGCCTGAGTCTTACATTGTGAAGATCCTTTTCTAAAACTTTAGATGTAAGAGGATATAAATGATACTGGATGAGATCAGGATGAATGAGAACTGATGCCTGTAAATATACTTTTTAGATCAAATCTCTGATTGCCACTTGTTTTCTTGTTGAACTCATAAAAATAAAACACATTGGCTGGAGGGTGGAAGTAGGAAGGAGATTTATGTCTTTTAATTGCATGTCATTGTTTCATATCAAGACAGAACATACAGTATTCTTGGCTTAGGAGCTACAGAAGGAAACACATTTTTCTACCTGCTGTATGCCAGAGGTTCCTGAACACCTGGAGGGCTTATTGCAACACGGATTGCTGGGCCCTACTTCAGAGTTTCTGATTCACCAGGTCTAGGGTTGGACCTGAGAATTTACATTTATAAGAAGTTCCCAGGTGCTCCTGGTCCAGAGACTATATTTTTGAGAACCACTCTTGTATACTAACTGTAAATTGTAGAACTGTAGAAAAAAGCTTAGTTTGGTCTGGGATAAGAAGCACACAGGTAATGGAGCAAATCATGAAAAAGTCAACCCTTGATCCCAGGTAACAAGCAATACACAGTGACATAACACAATTCTTGGTTTTCCTCATTGCAAGTCATAGCCAAGTGTTGAGTGAGAAATTCAGTTTCATTTGCAGGGCTTAGAGAGGCCAGGTGATTCTAGAAAAATAGGATTTAGTGATTAACCTCATGAGAGTAGGAGTTATTTATGACCTTTATCTCTCCCCCATCATTTAGCATTTAGCCTTACTTTAGAAGGGTCCTGTATTTGTTTTAAGCTTGTAAAGAACTTTGAGTGCTTATTAAATGGAAAGCTGTGTGTGTGTGTGTGTGTGTGTGTGTGTGTGTGTGTATGTGTGTGTGTATGTATGTATGTATTTAGAGACAGAGTCTCGTTCTGTAGCCCGGGTTGAAGTGCAGTGGCACGATTTTGGCACACTGCAACCTCCTTCTCCCAGGTTCAAGGGATTCTCCTGCCTCAGCCTCCCAAGTAGCTGGGATTACAGGGACCTGTCACCATGCCCAGCTAGTTTTGTATTTTTAGTAGAGACAGGGTTTCATCATGTTGGCCAGGCTGGTCTTGAACTCCTGAACTCTGGTGAGACCATCCCAGCCTCCCAAAGTGCTGGGATTACAGGCATGAGCCACTGTGCCTGGCTCAAAAGCTTTGTGTTTTTAAAGATATTAGACATGTTTCTTTTTTTTTTTTTTTTGTAAACTTAACAATAAAGTAGGAGAATCAGAGAAAGTTTTTCCAAAAAAGAGAAATCATTGTGATTATTTTATCTTATTGGAATGTTGGATAATATAGTCTGCTTTATCAATCATCAAGCACACTATAAAACTTCCATTTTAATAGGATTTGTACCTCAATTGAGATAATAAAGTTTTAAAGTTTTTAAAGTGAAAGCCAGCCCCGCCCCTCTCCAGGAGTGGGCGGGGACAGCAGTTGCATGGGTGTCTTTCCTTGTGACACCACAGGTCCTTCATGACGTGCTGCTGTCTGGCCACGCCTCCTTTCCCTTTCATCTTTCTCATTGACCAACGGGCTTGAAGCATTAAGGCCACACCCCTATTCTGCATTCTACTGCAGCCCTGGTTACGCCTCCTCTGGCTCAGTCACACAGCTACGTGTAGGTGACTGGAGGTGTATAGTTGTCCTCGCCTGGATTGTGCTGATGTGGCCCCAACCCTATCTTCCTACCCGTCCGGTGATGTCCAAAGAAACCCGAAAGGGCAAATTGGCTGAGGCCAAGGAAAAGGTAAAATGCACCAGGTTGCAGCACCCCAACCTAGCCCCAGGCCCCCTCTGACAACCAAACTGCTGCCAGAGTCCGTGCCACTCCTGAAGCACACTGGGCTGGGTCTCCCCAGTGCCTCTGGACTCACCAAACCAAAATCTTTTCAGCCAGCCCAACCCCCTCATGAGTCCTGCCCCTGCCCTCACCAGTCACCCCAGGGTGACTTTGAGCTGGTGACTCCTGGAGCTTCCCACTCCGTACTCCACCCTTATCTCCTGCTACCCCAAACCCAAGCACCCTAGGCTCTTTGGGCTCACGTCTCCAAGGACCTGGGTGCCCCAGAACCTCCACTCAACAGTTGCCCCAGGGTGACTTTGGGCAGGTGACTCCTGGGGCTCCCTGCTCCATACTTGGCCCTCACGTCCCACTGCCCCAAGCCTGACCTCCCTGGGCTCTGTGGGCTCGTGTCTCCAAGGACCTGGGTCCCAATCCTGTGACCCCCTCCCCAATCTCAAAGTGGCAACTTGGACATTGCACTCTTGTGTCCCCCCCGCCACTCCACCAAGGAGTGGAATGTAGTGATGTCACGGTCCCTCTAGAAACTGCCATTACTGCCACCAGACTGGCCTTTGGTCTTAGGACCCAGTACCCTAAGTGTTCTTGTCCATTTCTGGTTCCTCTGGTTGCAGCACAGGTTTCCAGCTGGAAGGGGAATGGGGACTGTGGGACCTAGGAGAGAGAGGTTTCAGGCTGCCTTACTTCCTTAACACAGACATTGACAGTGTGAAAAGCCTACACCTCCCCCATGAGCTCAACACATTGACAGTGTCTCTGGGTGGCAATGGGAGAATGGGTTTGGTTTGATTTTCTCCCAGGCTTCTACTCTCCAGAGGGACTTTAACATCGTTTCTGAGTTCTCCACCTCAGATTTGAATTCTCCATTGTTCTGGGACCAGAGGGCCCCTCAGTCAGTAGTTTCTAGAGTGAGATCTGCTTATCTTCTGTGGAACAGATCTTGGGAAACTGAACTTGACAGCTTGAATCTTCCTCATCTCATCTCAACCTGGGGTACTTTGAGTGTCACAGGATAAATATGGGGCATCTTTCTGAAGCATCAGTTTCCCTTGATTCTATTGAGAGACAAAACATTAATGTACTTAGGGATGACAGTCACATAGATCTATGAGTATACAAGACTTCTCCCTGAAATGAGGGTTGTGTTGTCCTCTTTCTGTTAAATTCTCAGATTTAATAGAAAGGCTGTCTTCTGCCACGAGGATACATTGATGTAAAAGCTTGAGAGGTTTTGGTGCACTTCTTAACACTAACAGACATGTGAGGATATATGACTCTAAACCACACAGCGTACAGATCCTGCCTACTTAATATTTGCCTTTCTACCTCTGCCTCTGATTTTGGTCCCTGGCAGTTGCTGATTTGTGGCAAAATCCTGGAACTCAAAATCAGAAGACTGGGTTTAAGTTCCATTACTGCCTTTTTTTCAGCCGTGGTATCGATCCCTCTCAGTCACTAAGTGATTGTGACAACACTTTCCACAGTTGTTGGTGGCATTCAATCCGATGCTGTATAATAGTATTTTGTATAAACTGTAAAGCAGGATGTGACTGTAGGAGCTTGTAGTTCTCATGAGTATCACTGCTCTTCCTTTACACAGTTGAGAGACTCTCATCCCCACACCAACCCTAGTGTTGGTAAAGGAGCAACCGACACCAAAAAAAAAAGAAAATAAATAATGGCGCTAACCCTGAGACAACCACTTCTGGCAGTTGCCACTCACCTGAGGATGTGGGTCTTGGCTAGCTAGGCTCCTGGGGACAGAGGGCCCAATGGGTGGTGGAGGGTAATTGTTAAGATTGTGGAAGAACTGCCAGGTACTGCTTAAGAATTCTGGGTTTGAATCCTACCTCTCCATCTGCTAGGGATATGATTTAGGGCAAATTGCTTGAGCCCTTTGGGCCTCTCTTTTCACATCTGTAAAGTAGGAGTGGTGTTGTTTTACTTACATTTGTGAAGTTTAAATGAGATTTGTCATTGTTGTTTTTATGTGAATCTCTAGTCCAGGGCCTGCTGTAAACTCTCCTTCTTGGGCTTGCATTTCCTGAAGTAGTTAGAGAGTATCAGAGGTTTCTGTTAGCTCTGAGAGTCTGAGAGTTGAAGGCCCACTAGAATGGAAACCTCAGGGCCAAGGGCTCCTGTCTGCCTTTTCCATCCTATATCCTTGCTGTGAAGAACCATCCCTGGTCGGTATGTGCTCAGTCAGTGTTTGTTGAATGATTGCACCTTTCTACATCACAAGCTGACAGAAGGGTGGGCTTCTCTCACACTCCATCTCTGAAGGTTTATGTGACTGTCTTTTTGAGAGAATCTGGTTTCAGACTTTCAGTTCTGTGGCTGTGGGCAAAACCCAACAAAGACCCAAATCCTTTTTCTTTGGGAGTTGAGGAGAGTTTACCAGTTCATGTTCCCATTGGGTCTGAGAACTTCGCCTTTAAAATCCATTCCTGGCCCCTGCCTACCGCTTCCTGGCCTGGGGAATAGAGTCGAGGGGGCCACCCTCAGTCACCTTCCTTTGACTCTCCCCACAGAAACAATAGAACTGAGCTCAGCTGGAAGAAGTAACGTGATTTCTTTGTTTGCTCATGACATGACTGCTGGGTTTGGGGGGACACTCAGATGTAGAGACCCCAGTCTTGTCCTGCCCACTCCCAGCCTGAGGAAGAAGGCTCACCCCCCAGATTCCACCCGTCCCCACAGAGTCCCTGATAACTTGGTCCCATGGGTGGGCCTGTCCTGGGGCAGTGGTGCCATTCTGGGGGCATGTCTCTTTCCGTACCATCTCTGCCTCCCCCTAGTAAGAGCTCTGTCTTCCTCTTTCTGTAGGAAAAGAAGGCAAGCCACCAACATCAGGAAGCCCTAAGGAGGGAGCTAGAGGTGAGTGGAGGGTGTGAAGTTCCCTCCTGTCCTCCGGAGAATGTTTCTTTGCTTCTCTTTCAGCACTTGCTTGTCTTTTCTCCCAAAGGCCCAGGTTCATACCATACGAATCCTTACATGTCAGAAAAGTGAGCTTCAGACGGCACTCTATTACAGCCAGCATGCTGCCCAGCAGTTGGAAGGTCTGAATCCAGCACCCCGTCATCCTTCAACCTGGCACTTTGACAGGCCTTTGGGGGAGTCCTTTGGGCCGCATCTGAATGTCTCTCATTCCAGGAGAGTCCAGGGATCTGGTCAGCCGCCTGCATGATTCATGGAAGTTTGCAGGAGAGTTAGAGCGGGCTCTCTCTGCTGTCATCACACAGAAGAAGAAGGCAGACAGGGTGAGTCCAACCACCTGCCCCGTCCGTCCCCTGGGACCCTGGCTTCGCAGATGGAGGAGTGAGCCTAAAGGTCCCTTCTGTAGGATGGAGTGCCCTGCCCAGAAGGTAGCATGGCCATTTCTTGCTGCTTTTGTGTGTGGTTGTTAGAGGCAGACTGGGGCTGAGTCAGCTGCTGTGGGTGAGTTGGGGGGTACTTTGGGGAGTGAGCACTGGACATAGAGCTCGGAGGCCAAGTGCCTGCCCTGCCCATACTTGGCTGTGGCCTTGGCCAAGTCCTAAATGGTGGTTAGTGTACTTGTACCATAAAGGTACAGAAGAGTATCTTGAGTATGTTATTATTTGTGTTGAGAGACGGAGCACGCATATGTGTGTGTGTACGTATTATGGTAATATACATAAAACATGTTTGTAAGGATTCATAAAAAACTCAGGAGAGAGGAACAGTGTTGTAGGGGAGATATTTCCCTTCTGTACTTTCTGAGTTTTGGACTATGTGCATGTATCATCCTTTTAAAAAGTCAATAAAAGATTAATTTCCTCCTCCTTGTCTGTGCCCATACCCTCAGTGAAAGAATGGGCTTAGAGAATCAGATATACCTGGGTGTTGAAATCCCAGCTGTAAGTGATCTTAGGCAAGCACTTAACCTTTAATACCCCATGTTTTTCATCTACACAATAGAGGTAATAATGGTAACCGTCTCTGTGGGTAAAAGAGAGATCAGCCTGTTACTGTGTCTATATAGAAAGAAGTAGACATAAGAGACTCCATTTTGTTCTGTATTTGAGATGCTGTTAATCTGTGACTCTACCCCCAACCTTGTCCTTGCAAGAGACATGTGCTGTGGTGACTCAAGGCTTAATGGATTTTTGGCTCTGCAGGATGTGTCTTTGTTAAACAAGTGCCTGAAGGCAGCTTGCTGGTTAAAAATCCTGCCTGTCCCTGGGCAATGGAACATCTCAGTGTAAAATCCGATTGTATGCTCTGTTTACTGAGATAGGAGAAAACCGCCTTACGGCATAAGGTGGGACTTGCTGGCACGATGCTGCTAAGAGGTTCATGGAGATGTTTGCATATGCGTATCAAGGCACAGCATTTTCCTTTGAACTTACCCATGTCACAGAGATCTTTATCCATATGTCTTACTGCTAATTTTCTCCCTAAAACGATCCTATTGTCCTGCCACTCCCTTATCTTTAAGAAGGTAAAGATAATTATCAATAAATACTAAGGGAACTCAGAGACCGGTACCAGCGTGGGTCCTCTGTGTGCTGAGCGCCGGTCCCCTGGGCCCACTTTTTCTTTCTCTATACTTTGTCTCTGTGTCTCATTTCTTTTCTCAAGTCTCTCCTTCCACCTAACGAGAAATGCCCACAGGTGTGGAGGGGCAGGCCACCCCTTCAGTCTCCTATGGAGGTTGTGAGGATTAAATGGGACTGTTAGCGCAGTGCCTGGTGAAGCACTCAGAAAAGGTTCCAACAGTGGTAGCAATAACAGTAATAACAATAGCAATATTATCTGATCTCTCTGGGCCCCTGTTAGCCAGCTATAAATTCAATCTCTTTCCCTGTCTCTTCCACCTTTACTGAGTTCTTTGAAAAACAAATGAGGGCCGGTGCTCTGACTCACGCCTGTAATACCAGCAGTTTGGGAGGCCAAGGCGTGTGTATCACCTGAGGTCAGGAGTTCAAGACTAGACTGACCAATATGGAGAAACCCCATCTCTACTACAAATACAGAATTAGCTGGGTGTGGTGGCACATGACTGTAATCCCAGCTACTTGGGAGGCTGAGGCAGGAGAATTGCTTGAACCCAGGAGGCAGAGGGTGTGGTGAGCCAAGATTGTGCCATTGCACTCCAGCCAGGTCAACAAGAGCGAAACTCTGCCTCAAAAAACAAAAAACAAAAAACAAAAAAACAAAAACAAAAAGAAAAGAAAGAAACAAAACAAAGAAAGAAAAACAAATGAGACCATGGGCTTGGAAATGCCTTGCGAACATGTCAGGTGTGATTGGGAGTGAGGAAGTGTTACTGTGGAGTAGTCACTACAGCTGTTGTTTCTGGTTGGCCAGCTGCTCCTCTGCCTGCTGTGTCCTGACTTCACCTTTCTCTATTTGCAGTACATTGAGGAGTTAACAAAGGAGAGGGACGCCCTGGGTTTGGAGCTATACAGAAACACGCAGGATGGGGGAAGGTGGGATGGGAGGTCTGGAGGCCCTTAGCGTGAGTGGTGTGCTGGGAGGTGGGGGGGTACAGGTGAGCATGGTGAGAGGCTCATACAGGTTTTCATGTGTGTGCAGGGAAGCTCTAGTGCCAGCTGTGCCACTGACTCATGGGTAGCCTCAGGCAACTCATGTCTTCTCTCTGGCCTGCCACCTGGGACTTTTAATTCCTGGGGTCCCTTCCAATGCCACAGTTCTGTGGTTGTGGGGCAAAAGTAGAGGGTTGATCACCAAAGTTGTCCTTTCTGTTCTTCGATCATTCCTTTCTCTACTGCCTCTGGCCATAGCATAACCGATGAGGAGCTGAAGGAGAAAAATGCCCAACTGCAAGAAAAACTTCGACTTGTAGAATCTGAAAAGTCTGAGATCCAGCTCAACGTAAAGGAGCTAAAAAGGAAGCTGGAGAGGGCCAAGCTCCTACTGCCACAGGCGAGTGGCTGCAGCCCTGGGGGTTGTGGGAGCCCCATCCGGCTGGGACCTTGGTCTAGGGATCATGCAGGTTATGGGGAGGTCCAGCCAAGAGCTCAAAAATTTGTGTCCTTGTTCTGATCCTGCATAGAATCCTCTAGAGTGTGCTAAAAATCTACAAATTGGGGTCCTTCCTGGGGAATCAGAATCTCAGAGTTAGGGCTTAAAAAAATATTTTTTGAAGGATTATGGATGAAAACCATTATTTTATAGATTACATTTATATGGCTAGCTCATGAGTCTTCTTCCTTCTGAGGTTCAAACCAACACTTTCACTATTCCAGCAGCAGCTGCAGGCGGATGCTGACTACCTGGCTAAGGAGCTGTAGAGTGTGGCAGCAAAGCTCCAAGCCCGGGTGGAAGAGAACGAGTTGTGGAACCACATGAACCAGCAACAGGAGGAGAAGTTGTGGAGGCAGGAGAAGTTGCAGGAGCTGGAGGAGAAGCTGCGGGAGCAGGAGGAGAAGATGCATGAGCAGGAGGAGAAAATACGGGAGCAGGAGGAGAAGATGTGGAGGCAGGAAGAGAAGATGCATGAGCAGGAGAAGATACAGGAGCAGGAGAAGATGTGGAGGCAGGAGGAGAAGCTGTGGGAGCAGGAGGAGATGATGCAGGAGCAGGAGAAGAAGGAGCAGGAGGAGAAGATGTGGAGGCAGGAGGAGAACCTGTGGGAGCAGGAGGAGAAGATGCGGGAGCAGGAGGAGGAGATGTGGGAGCAGGAGGAGAAGATTCGGGAACAGGAGGAAAAGATGCAGAGGCAGGAGGAGAAGATGTGGGAGCAGGAAGTGAGGCTGCAGGAGCAGGAGGAGAAGATGCAGGAGCAGGAGGTGAAGCTGCAGGAGCTGGATGAGAGGCTGGGGGAGCTGGGGCGGAAGGCTGAGCTCTAGGGGGAGCAGGTGGAGGCATGTGCAAACCATGGAGATCATACAGAACGACCTCACCACAAATTAGCAGATGGTGGTTGTCTCCCTCTGCTTTTCCACCAGTATGTGGCCTACAGTTTGAATGGTGGGAGGTTGGGTGTGAGATTTGAGGCTGGGGAGGGAGGCGTGGGCCTCTAGGCAAGGGAGGCAGTCACTTAGGCCTGGAGGAAGGGGCCAGGGGCCAGGGACCTGGGCAGGCGACAGAGTCCCACAGTGCCCTCGCTACCCTGTTTATGGGCCTAGAATCTGGAAGCCAGCCACTAGCTACCCTGACATCTATCCTGCAGGTAGAGCTGAAGAGCCAAGAGGCTCAGAGTCTGCAGCAGCAGCAGCGAGACCATTACCTGGGTCACCTGCAGCAGTACGTGGCTGGCTATCAGCAGCTGGCCTCTAAGAAGGAGGCACTGCCCAGCAGCAGCAGCAGGAAGCTCAGGGCAAAGTGGTGGCCGAGATGGCCCACCAATAGTTGTAGGAGACCCAGTTGAGGGAGTTGATGAGGGTGGGGCCCCGAGGGCGACAACCTGGCAACCTCCGCGCCTTCTCACTCTCTTTCCTGGCCTCTTAGGAACACCTGGAAGCTGCCATCCAGCAGAACCAGCAGCTGCAGGCCCAGTTGAGCCTCATGGCTCTCACTGGGGAAGGTATGGGAGACCGCTCAGAGGAAGAGGAGAGAGCCCCAGGAAGAAGGGGGGACTGTTAGCAGCGTAGGATTGAGGAGTTGGAAGAGCTCTTTAGAACAGTTGGTCGTTATGCCGACCGGGTATCCTCACTAAGTTCGGCATAGATAAGGTGACCTCCTGGGAGTGGGGACCACCAGGGTTGCCTCTGAATGGGTGAACTGGCCCAGGTCGGAAATGGAGCCTGTCAGAACTCCCGTGTTGATTGGTAGTGGGACTGCACCTGGGCAACACAGGGGGGCGTTGTCTCTTCCAAAAAAGTAAAATAAAGAACAGCTGCTGATTTCCCTCTGGGGAGGGGCTGGCCCAGGGTTGCACAGTGAGGGTGGGGGCAGAGGTGGGCCCACTGTTACCTCCCTTGTTGGGTTGTCTGAGGACCCCTCTGGCAACCCCCTACAGGAGATGGACTGGACAGGGAGGAGGTGGAGGAGGAGGCACCTGGGCCCATGCCAAGCATCCCAGAGGAACTGGAGAGCCAGGAGGCCATGGTGAGCCTGACTCTTCCTGCCCCTCCTTTGCTGCCTGCCTTGGTGGTCCCTCCTAGACCCCTTATGCTCTTGGTTTCCCACCTTCTGATTTCTCTGGACCCTCTAAGACATGCAACACCTCTGCGGGGGTGGGGGTGGAGGTGGGTGCGGGCACGGGCGTGGCAATGGACCACCTTTCCCTCCAGGTGGAGCTGGTGTTTCCGCTTGTGAGTGACCGTAACCAGGGGCATGGCGGATTGCAGGCAGCTGCCCAGAACCCTGCTGATGAGTCCGCACCAGGGACCCCAGGCCCTCAGGAGCTTGGAGCTGCCGACAAGCAGGGTGGTGAGTAGAGCCTTTGGGTGAGGTGGGCAGGTAGGAGCAAGGGAGGGCTTGCACGGTGCTCAGTGCCTTGCCTTTCTCCCTCCAAAGATCTTGACAGCAACCCCTGCATGCCGTTCTTCTACTGAGGAGACCACAAGAAGGCAAAGATCATAAACATCTAAAAGGTGGCAGCAAGGCCTGGAGAAGAGTAAGCTGCCATGTGACTGTTTAGAATATAGTCTGAGCACAAACCTGAAAAAAATAAAAATAAAAATAAAAAGTATTTATTTTAAATTGTGGCAAAATACTGGCTAGGCGCAGGGGCTCACTCCTGTAATCCCAGCAATTTGGGAGGCGGAGGTGAATGGATCACCTGAGGTCAGGGGTTCAAGACCAGCCTGGCCAATACAAAAATTAGCCAGGCGTGGTGGCACATGCCTGTAATCCCAGCTACTTGGGAGGCTGAGGCAGGAGAATCGCTTGAACCTGGGAGGCAGAGGTTACAATGAGCTGAGATCGTGCCACTGCACTCAAACCTGGGTGACAGAGCGAGACTCCGTCTCCAAAAAAAAAAAAAAAGTTTCTTCCTTACATGTATGTTTCTGTTGGTTTTTTTCTTGGTCTTTCTCATTTAGTCCTGTCTTGTCTTATGGCATTTCCTAGTACACTTTTACCTGCCTCCAGAGAGTATTGACTTTGACTTTATGGCACACAATTGGAGTAAGGGCAGATCACCTTCATCTAGTTTGGGACTAAGCTGGTTCAAGGTTTTAGTTTTTGTGATGGGTGGTCTATTTTTTATTCACTTGGACTCCTAGGGGTGGCCCTTCCAGGGTCCCATCTCCTTACTGGGACCCAAATTCTCATTAGGTCATTTCAGCCTGTGAGAGTGCCAAACATTCAGCTAGGCTTTCCAGCCTGTTAACTACAACTTCACACTCACTTTCTCAGCCTCTTAGTCCTCTACTGTTTACCAATCACCAGATGTGGGAAAAGCGCTACAGACTCTCAGGGTCACCTCCTAGGACTGGTCACGCAAGTCCTGGCTGAGGTCTCCAATTACCTTCAAACAATTGTTTTTGCTGGGGCACATTTTTGTCCAGTTTTTCTAACTGCTCTTGTGGGGAGGCTAATCTGTAAAAAGCTACTCTGCCTTTAGTGAAAGTTGAAAACCTTCATCTGTCTTTTTTTTTCTTTTTTTTTTTTTTTGATGGATTCTCGCTCTGTCACCCAGGCTGTAGTGCAGTGGCATGATCTCTGCTCACTGAAACCTCCGCCTCCTAGGTTCAAGCAATTCTCCTGCCTCAGCCTCCTGAGTAGCTGGGATTACAGGCATGTGCCATCATGTCTGGCTAATTTTTATATTTTTAATAGAGACAGGATTTCACCATGTTTTCCAGGCTGGTCTCGAGCTCCTGACTCAAGTGATCTGCCTGCCTCAGCCTCCCAAAGTGCTGGGATTACAGCCGTGAGCCACTGCATCCAGCCCATCTGTCTTTTAAAACATGTTTTTAATTTGAGGCATAATTTATATTCAGTGAAATGCACAGATCTGGTTTACATTTTGATCAGTTTTAACAAATGCATTACCCATGTAACCCACCCCCTTTGAATATATAGAACATTTCTGTCATCCAGAAACTTCTGTGCTTTAATCCTGTCTGGCACTCCCCCAGCAGCTGATGAACGTGCTGAGGACATTGGTACAGGATTCTGGCCTCCCCAAAATAGCTGCTTTGACAAGCCTGCTTGCTTTACCCAGCACTAAATCCCTGCCTGCTCTCTCAAAATTTCCATCTTTAAACTGGTTGTACCTACAACCCTCCCTCATCAAGTCAATAGATAAATAAACCCTGAAAGATAAACACCCCTTCCTGGCCCAGCAGCCCACAGCCTAATATTTACTGTATGCCCACGCTTTCAGAAATGGAACTCGCCTGCTTGTTCACCCTCACTAGGGTGGCAACTGCACAGGATCAGCTGGGCTCACCCATTAAGCAAGAAGCCAATAGCTGGACAGTGACACTCAGACCCCAGCCTGGGTGAGCCTGGCTGAAAGCCCCCTTCTTTCCGGTCCAACTGTGGAGAGAGGGGGTGGAGTACACACAACTCTACTGCCTTCCACATCCTTCAGTTGCACTTCCTCCTGGGAGAGGGAGTCGCTCATTAATTTGGCCAAAGCCTTCTTGGGGTCTGTAGGTTTGACAGGCTGGGTGTGTGCGGGCCCCATGCTAGAGAGAGAGGCTGGTGTGTCAGAAGGCAGCCACCTTGGTGACCTCCTTCCCCCTGCAGGACACAAGCACCCGGCACTCTTCACTTGTGACTGCTCCTCTCAGAGCTGCCTCCAGGGGAGGGCTTCTAGCCCTGTGGGTGAGGACATTGTGTTAGTTTACAGTGGGCCATGGCTCCCTCTGTCATCTCCAACTCAGAGGCAGTAGAGAGAAGATGAGAAATTCCCTGCACCTCCTTCCTCCTCAGCACCCCCACCTCTGCACACGTCCACACATGGAGACCCTGACAATGGTCCCTGGGAGAGCCACCATCTGCGCCTCCTTTCCATGCCTGCAGCAGCCATGCCCACTCTCCACACCCTTACCCACCTGGCTCAGTAGGTGCTGCACTGCCTGTGGTCCCGCCACTACACCTGGGCCTCTGTACCCGTCAGCTCCCCAAGTCTGGTTCTTATTTCCCCCAATAAATAGGGAGCCTGTAAGGTCACCTGCTGAGCAAGCTGGGGGAGAGAGTAGGGGGGGGCTGGGAGGATGAGGAGGAGAAGCTTATGGTTGTGCTGGAGACTCAGCGGAGCAGAGTCTATGCAGGCCCATTGGCTGCCTAGACAGTGGTGATCCCGCTCCCACCCTCGTTTCTTCTTTAACAAAATCATGACCTCATTAAATATTGGACACCTATAAACCTCATGGACCCTCCTCCAGCCTCCCCGCTATGTATTGGTGAGTCTAAGTCAACTCTAGTCATTTCATTCCTCTGGACACTGATTGCTTGGGGCTTGGGCATGAGCTGCCTCTTCACCTGAGCCTGAGCCACAGGTGTCCTCTGCACCTACCAACTGATGCACTGGGCCAGGGAGAGCTCTGTCTAGATGGAGATGAGCTGTGAGGAGCTGGTGGCTGGGCGGATCAGGTTGTTGTAACAGGTTTTGTTCAGAAGGTCGTCCATCAGCTTATGCTTGGCATGGGCCACGTGGCAGTCCCCTGGGTAAACACAGAGACATGCTGGACCCTTGAGCAGCTGTCCCCCACTGCAACTGACAGCTACAAAGTGGGAGCCAGAGGGCCAGGGAGCACAGGCACCCTGAGGGCTGGCTGAAGCAGTGAAGGCGCTGGCAGGCCTGGCTCTCCCTGGGGACTTCAAATGACATTCATGACAGAGCTCAGCTACCTCCTCCCATGCCACACCTCTTCCTCCTCCTCCTCCCTCGATCAATGAACAGCATCCCATGCTCTACACATCTGATACAAAACTGGGTGTCTCTTCCAGACTCCTCCCTTGGTTCATCCAAGTGGCCACCAAGTCCTGTCTGTCCTCCCATCTCCACGGCTACAGCCATGTCCCTGCCTCCCCCTCCCTGCCCACCTTCTGTTCTCTCCACCCACACTCCGCCCCTGCCATCCATGTGCCATGCAGTGGCGGACTGGTCTTTCTTTTTTTTTTTTATTTTGAGACAGAGTCTCACTCTGTTGCCCAGGCTGGAGTGCAGTGGCCAGATCTCAGCTAACTGCAAGCTCTGCCTCCCGGGTTTATGCCATTCTCCTGCCTCAGCCTCCCGAGTAGCTGGGACTACAGGCGCCCGCCACCTCGCCTGGCTAGATTTTTTGTATTTTTTTGTAGAGATGGGGTTTCACCGTGTTAGCCAGGATGGTCTTGATCTCCTGACCTCATGATCCGCCCGTCTTGGCCTCCCAAAGTGCTGGGATTACAGGCTTGAGCCACCGCGCCCAGCCTCAGACTGGTCTTTCTACAGCACACTGGACTAGGGCCCTTCCCTGCCCACAGCTCTCAGAGCTGGAGGTGGAGTTGAAACTCATGGTTTGGCATTCAGAGCTCTTTCCCCCTCGGCACTGGCTCATCCAGAGTGCTCACAGTGCGGGGCAGGAGCCCCTGACTCAAATGTGGGTTTGGTGCACAACTGGGTCTGAGGTGGTGCTTTGCCTAAGAGACAGGGCCGAGATGGGGGGATTTTCTGGGTTCGGAGTTAGACCTACAGAGTGCAAGGTTTCTCTGAGGCACCAAATAGAGGGCTCCAACTGGCAGCTGGCTCCTGGTCTGGAGCTTCAAGAAGAGCTCTCAGCGCAGAACCACATTCAATAGCCAGCTTCAATGCAGCTTCCAGCAGGGAGCCCCTGGAGCTTCTACAACCTCAGATCTTCCCCTCTACATACCCCAGATCTCTTGCCAAGTGGCGTTTGGGTCTTCATGTCATCTCCCTCCCATGTCTGGGAGTAAAGGTGAGGTGCAGGGACTTGAGCTTGTGTACTGTGGTGTCTTAACGGAGAATGTGTCAAGTAGAGTGGAGGCGGCTTGGAAAGAGGGAGACTCAGAGGACAGTGAAGGACATGTGACCAGGCGAGCCTGGGAGCAGGAAAAGAGATGAGAGTGAGCAGAGGAAACTGCTGGGGCAGGGGAGCAGATGTGTCCCTACAAAGGACACAAACTCATCCTTTTTTATGGCTGCATAGTATTCCATGGTGTATATGTGCCACATTTTCTTAATCCAGTCTGTCACTTATGGACATTTGGGTTGATTCCAAATCTTTGCTATTGTGAATAGTGCTGCAATAAACATACGTGTGCATGTATCTTTATAGCAGCATGACTTATAATCCTTTGGGTATATCCCCAGTAATGGGATGACTGGGTCAAATGGTATTTCTAGTTCTAGATCCTTGAGGAATCACCACACTGTTTTCCACAATGGTTGAACAGTCCCACCAACAGTGTAAAATTGTTCCTATGTCTCCATATCCTCTCCAGCACCTGTTGTTTCCTGATTTTTTAGTGACTGCCATTCTAACTGGTGTGAGATGTTATCTCATTGTGGTTTTGATTTGCATTTCTCTGATGGCGAGTGATGATGAGCATTTTTCATGTGTCTGTTGGCTGTATGAATGTCTTCTTTTGAGAAGTGTCTGTTCATATCATTTGCCCACTTTTTGATGGGGTTGTTTTTTTCTTGTAAATTTGATTGAGTTCTTTTTTTTTTTTTTTTTTTGAGACGGAGTCTGGCTGTGTCGCCCAGGCTGGAGTGCAGTGGTGCCATCTCAGCTCACTGCAAGCTCCGCCTCCCAGGTTCATGCCATTCTCCCGCCTCAGCCTCCGAGTAGCTGGGACTACAGGTGCCCACCACCACGCCCGGCTAATTTTTTGTATTTTTAGTAGAGACGGGGTTTCACTGTATTAGCCAAGATGGTCTTGATCTCCTGACCTTGTGATCCGCCTGCCTCGGCCTCCCAAAGTGCTGGGATTACAGGCTTGAGCCACCGCACCCGGCCTTGATTGAGTTCTTTATAGGTTCTGGATATTAGCCCTTTGTCAGATGAGTAGATTGCAGAAATGTTCTCCCATTCTGTAGGTTGCCTGTTCACTCTGATGGTAGTTTCTTTTGGTGTGCAGAAGCTCTTTAGTTTAATTAGATCCCATTTGTCAATTTTGGCTTTTGTTGCCATTGCTTTTGGTGTTTTAGACATGAGGTCCTTGCCCATGCTTATGTCCTGAATGGTATTCACTGGGTTTTCTTCTAGGGGTTTTTATGGTTTTAGGTCTAACATTTAAGTCTCTAATCCATCTTGAATTAATTTTTGTATAAGGACTAAGGAAAGGATCCAGTTTCAGCTTTCTACTTATGGCTAGCCAATTTTCCCAGCACCATTTATTAAATAGGGAATCCTTTCCCCATTTCTTGTTTTTGTCAGATTTGTCAAAGATCAGATGGCTGTAGATGTATGGTATTATTTCTGAGGGGTCTGTTCTGTTCCATTGGTCTATATCTCTGTTTTGGTACCAGTACCATCCTGTTTTGGTTACTGTAGCCTTGTAGTATAGTTTGAAGTCAGGTAGCTTGATGCCTCCAGCTTTGTTCTTTTGGCTTAGGATTGTCTTGACAATGCGGGCTCTTTTTTGGTTCCATATGAACTTTAAAGCAGTTTTTTCCAATACTGTGAAGAAACTCATTGGTAGTTTAATGGGGATGGCATTGAATCTATAAATTACCTTAGGCAGTATGGCCATTTTCACAATATTGATTTTTCCTATCCATGAGCATGGTATGTTCTTCCATTTGTTTGTGCCCTTTTTTATTTCACTAAGCAGTGGTTTGTAGTTCTCCTTGAACAGGTCCTTCAAATCCCTTGTAAGTTGGATTCCTAGGTATTTTATTCTCTTTGAAGCTATTGTGAATGGGAGTTCATTCATGATATGACTCTCTGTTTGTCTGTTACTGGTGTATAAGAATGCTTGTGATTTTTGCACATTGATTTTGTATCCTGAGACTTTGCTGAAGTTGCTTATCAGCTTAAGGAGATTTGGGGCTGAGACGATGGCATTTTCTAAGTATACAATCATGTCATCTGCAAACAGGGACAATTTGACTTCTTCTTTTTTTTTTTTTTGAGACGGAGTCTTGCTCTGTCACCCAGGCTGGAGTGCAGTGGCCGGATCTCAGCTCACTGCATGCTCTGCCTCCCAGGTTTACGCCCTTCTCCTGCCTCAGCCTCCCAAGTAGCTGGGACTACAGGCGCCCGCCACCTCGCCCGGCTAGTTTTTTGTATTTTTTAGTAGAGACGGGGTTTCACCGTGTTAGCCAGGATAGTCTCGATCTCCTGACCTCTTGATCCGCCCGTCTCGGCCTCCCAAAGTGCTGGGATTACAGGCTTGAGCCACCGCGCCCGGCCGACTTCTTCTTTTCCTAACTGAATACCCTTTATTT
This sequence comes from Trachypithecus francoisi, assembly GCF_009764315.1. Taxonomy (NCBI): domain Eukaryota; kingdom Metazoa; phylum Chordata; class Mammalia; order Primates; family Cercopithecidae; genus Trachypithecus; species Trachypithecus francoisi. Next base: position 93,707,885 of record NW_022681455.1, on the reverse strand, counting down.
CTTTCTCTTTCCTGATTACCCTAGCCAGAACTTCCAACACTATGTTGAATAGGAGTGGTGAGAGAGGGCATCCCTGTCTTGTGCCAGTTTTCAAAGGGAATTTTTCCAGTTTTTGCCCATTCAGTATGATATTGGCTGTGGGTTTGTCATAAATAGCTTTTATTATTTTGAGATACGTTCCATCAATACTGAATTTATTGAGAGTTTTTAGCATGAAGGGCTGTTGAATTTTGTCAAAGGCCTTTTCTGCATCTATTGAGATAATCATGTGGTTTTTGTCTTTGGTTCTGTTTATATGCTGGATTACGTTTATTGATTTGCGAATGTTGAACCAGCCTTGCATCCCAGGGATGAAGCCCACTTGATCATAATGGATAAGCTTTTTGATGTGCTGCTGGATTTGGTTTGCCAGTATTTTATCGAGGATTTTTGTATCGATTTTCATCAGGGATATTGGTCTAAAATTCTCTTCTTTTGTTGTATCTCTGTCAGGCTTTGGTATCAGGATGATGTTGGCCTTGTAAAATGAGTTAGGGAGGATTCCCTCTTTTCTTTTTCTATTGATTGGAATAGTTTCAGAAGGAATGGTACCAACTCCTCATTGTACCTCTGGTAGAATTTGGCTGTGAATCCTTCTGGTCCTGGACTTTTTTTGGTTGGTAGGCTATTAATTATTGCCTCAATTTCAGAGCCTGCTATTGGTCTATTCAGGGATTCAACTTCTTCCTGGTTTAGTCTTGGGAGAGTGTAAGTGTCCAGGAAATTATCCATTTCTTCTAGGTTTTCTAGTTTATTTGCGTAGAGGTGTTTATAGTATTCTCTGATGGTAGTTTGTATTTCTGTGGGGTCGGTGGTGATATCCCCTTTATCATTTTTTATTGCGTCTATTTGATTCTTCTCTCTTTTCTTCTTTATTAGTCTTGCTAGCAGTCTATCAATTTTGTTGATCTTTTCAAAAAACCAGCTCTTGGATTCATTGATTTTTTGGAGGGTTTTTTGTGTCTCTATCTCTTTCAGTTCTGTTCTGATCTTAGTTATTTCTTGCCTTCTGCTAGCTTTTGAATGTGTTTGCTCTTGCTTCTCTAGTTCTTTTAGTTGTGATGTTAGAGTGTCAATTTTAGATCTTTCCTGCTTTCTCTTGTGGGCATCTAGTGCTATAAATTTCCCCCTACACACTGCTTTAAATGTGTCCCAGAGATTCTGGTATGTTGTATCTTTGTTCTCATTGGTTTCAAAGAACATCTTTATTTCTGCCTTCATTTCGTTATGTACCCAGTAGTCATTCAGGAGCAGGTTGTTCATTTTCCACGTAGTTGAGTGGTTTTGATTGAGTTTCTTAGTCCTGAGTTCTAGTTTGATTGCACTGTGGTCTGAGAGACAGTTTGTTTTACATTTGCTGAGGAGTGCTTTACTTCCAACTATGTGGTCAGTTTTGGAATAAGTGCGATGTGGTGCTGAGAAGAATGTGTATTGTGTTGATTTGGGGTGGAGAGTTCTGTAGATGTCTATTAGGTCTGCTTGGTGCAGAGTTGAGTTCAATTCCTGGATATCCTTTTTAACTTTCTGTCTCCCATTATTATTGTATGGGAGTCTAAGTCTTATTACTGTATTAACTTAAAGTCTCCATTATTATTGTATGGGAGTCTAAGTCTCTTTGTAAGTCTCTAAGGACTTGCTTTTTGAATCTGGGTGCTCCTGTATTGGGTGCATATATATTTAGTATAGTTAGCTCTTCCTGATGAATTGATCTCTTTACCATTATGTAATGGCCTTCTTTGTCTCTTTTGATCTTTGATGGTTTAAAGTCTGTTTTATCAGAGGCTAGGATTGCAACCCCTGCTTTTTTTTGTTTTCCATTTGCTTGGTAGATCTTCCTCCATCCCTTTATTTCGAGCCTGTGTGTGTCTCTGCATGTGAGATGGGTCTCCTGAATACAGCAAACTGACAGGTCTTGACTCTGTATCCAATTTACCAGTCTGTGTCTTTTAATTGGACCATTTAGTCCATTTACATTTAAGGTTAATATTGTTATGTGTGAACTTGATCCTGTCATTATGATATTAGCTGGTTATTTTGCTCACTAGTTGATGCAGTTTCTTCCTAGCATCGATGGACTTTACATTTTGGCATGTTTTTGCAATGGCTGGTACCTGTTGTTCCTTTCATGTTTAGTGCTTCCTTCAGGATCTCTTGTAGGGCAGGCCTGGTGGTGGCAAAATCTCTAAGCATTTGCTTGTCTGTAAAGGATTTTATTTCTCCTTCACTTAGGAAACTTGGTTTGGCTGGATATGAAATTCTGGGTTTAAAATTCTTTTCTTTAAGAATGTTGAATATTGGTCCCCACTCTCTTCTGGCTTGGAGAGTTTCTGCCGAGAGATCTGTTGTTAGTCTGATGGGCTTCTCTTTGTGGATAATCTGACCTTTCTCTCTGGCTGCCCTTAAGATTTTTTCCTTCATTTCAACTTTGGTGAGTCTCACAATTATGTGTCTTGGAGTTGGTCTTCTCGAGGAGTATCTTTGTGGCATTCTCTGTGTTTCCTGAATTTGAATGTTGGCCTCCCTTACTAGATTGGGGAAGTTCTCCTGGATAATATCCTGCAGAGTGTTTTCCAACTTGGTTCCATTTTCCCCATCACTTTCAGACACACCAATCAGACGTAGATTTGGTCTTTTCACATAATCCCATGTTTCTTGGAGGTTTTGTTCATTTCTTTTTGCTCTTTTTTCTCTGCACTTCTCTTTTTGCTTCATTTCATGCATTTGATCTTCAATCGCTGATACTCTTTCTTCCAGTTGATCAAGTCAGTTACTGAAGCTTGTGCATTTGTCACATAGTTCTCGTGTTATGGTTTTCATCTCTATCAGTTCTTTTAAGGTCTTCTCTGCATTGATCATTCTAGTTACCCATTCATTCATTCTTTTTTCAAGGTTTTTAGTTTTTTTGTGCTGGTTACGTAGTTCCTCCTTTAGCTCTGAGAAGTTTGATCAGCGGAAGCCTTCTTCTCTCAACTCGTCAAAGTCATTCTCCGTCCAGCTTTGTTCCGTTGCTGGCGATGAGCTGCATTCCTTTGGAGGGGGAGATGCGCTGTGATTTTTTGAATTTCCAGCTTTTCTGCCCTGCCTTTTCCCCATCTTTGTGGTTTTATCTGCCTTTGATCTTTGATGATGGTGACGTACTGATGGGGTTTTGGTGTGGGTGTCCTTTCTGTTTGTTAGTTTTCCTTGTAACAGTCAGGACCCTCAGCTATAAGTCTGTTGGAGTTTGCCTGAGGTCCACTCCAGATCCTGTTTGCCTAGGTATCAGCAACAGAGGCTGCAGAAGATAGAATATTGCTGAACAGCGAGTTTTGCTGTCTGATTCTTGCTCTGGAAGCTTTGTCTCAGGGGTGTACCCCACCATGTGAGGTGTGAGGTGCCGGTCTGCACCTAGTGGGGGATGTCTCCCAGTTAGGCTACTCAAGGGTCAGGGACCCACTTGAGCAGGCAGTCTGTCTGTTCTCAGATCTCAACCTCTGTGCTGAGAGAATCACTGCTCTCTTCAAAGCTGTCAGACAGGGACATTTACATCTGCAGAGGTTTCTGCTGTCTGACACGCCCCAGTGAGATGAACCTGGTACCTCAGTTGAAAATGCAGAAATCACCCGTCTTCTGTGTCACTCACGCTGGGAGCTGGAGGCTGGAGCTATTCCTATTCGGTCATCTTGGGCGTGACCCCCGGCTAATTCTTAATAAAGTTTTATTGTAGAGATGAGGTCTCACTCTATTGCTCAGTCTGGTTTTGAACTCCTGGGTTCAAGAGCTCCTCCAACCTCAGCTTCCCAAAGTGCTGAGATTACAAGCATGAGCTGGGACTTAACTTTTCAAAAGTCTTTCATCAGTTATCGCTTGTCTATTTTCTGTTCAGTTTCTGACATTCTTTTTCTTTTTTTGAGAGACATAGTCTCACTCTGCTGCCCAGGCTGGAGTGTGCAGTGTGGCACAACCACAGTTCACTGTAGCCTCATCCTGCCGAGGCTCAGGTGATCCTCCTGCCTCAGCCCTCCAAGTAGCTTGGGACAACAGGTGTGTGCCACCACACCCAGCTAATTTTTGTATTTTTGTATTTTTTTTTTTTTTTGTAGAGACAGGGTTTCACTATGTTGCCCAGGCTGGTCTGGAATTCCTGGGCTCAAGTGATTCACCCACCTTGGCTTCCCAAAGTGCTGGGATTACAGGTGTGAGCCACCGTGACTGGCCTCAGTTTCTGACATTCTGTAATTTTCTTTCTCTTGTTCTCCTTGTACATATGGTTTACCCTTAAAAAAAAAAAATTCCCTTTGCAGCAATTTAGTGAAATTTGTGAGCATGCAAAATTACATGCATATGAGCAATCCACCTCCTTAATCCAAAAAATAGAAGTACAGAACTAGCAGGACTTGTTGATGGCTTGGATATGAGGAGTGAGAGAGGCCCAAGGGTGATGAGGATGTTAGGTCTCACTAACTGAAATATGGGGGGCAGTAATCAAGAGGCTAGTTCTGAGCCCGTGAAATTCAAGATATCTTTTGGACATCTTAATGGAGATGTCAGGTAATAAATTCAATGTACTAGTCTGGAGTTGAGATGGAGGTCCAGGATGAGACATACCTTTCGGAGTGTCCTTGTATAGATGGATTTAATACTAAAGACTGGATGAGATCACCTTGGGAGTGAATGCACAGAGGAAGGAAGGAGGGTCCAGAACTCTTTCTTTTCCTCTTATTCCCTGGGATTGCTCTTAGTGGCAGAAGCTGCTACTGTCTAAGACTCATTGGGTAGCAAAATGGGTACACAGAAGGGACAGAGGTGTCTTTACCTCAGTAGGTGCTCCGTGGACACCAGGAGTGTGATGGAGCTATGATGTTGGAAAGTGTGAGTTTTTATTAAGACTAGAGTTTAATTTTTTTTTTTTTTTTAAAGACAGAGTCTTGCTCTGCCAGGCTGGAGTGCAGTGGTGTGATCTTGGCTCACTGCAACCTTCAGTTCCTGGGTTCAAGCAATTCTTGTGCGTCAGCCTCCCGAGTAGCTGGGATTACAGGTGCGTGCCACCATGCCTCGCTCATTTTTGTATTTTTTTTTTTTTTATAGAGGCAGGGTTTCACCATGTTGGCCAGGCTGGTCTTGAACTCCTGACCTCAAGTGATCCGTCTGCCTCGGCCTCCCAAAGTGCTGGGGTTGCAGGTGTGAGCCACCATGCTTGGCCGAGTTTAACATTTTTTACCTTGAGTTGGTAGGTTTTATAGGTTTTAGTTTTGTTAACTTATTAAAACAACCTTTTTGGAGATATAATCCATGTACCATACAATTCACTCATTTAAAATGTACAATTCAAGGCCAAGTGCGTTGGCTCATGCCTGTAATCTCAACATTTTGGGAGACTGAGGTAGAAGGATTGCTTGAGCCCAGGAGTTCAAGGTTACAGTGAGTGACAGCACAACTGCGCTCCAGCCTGGGTGACAGAATGGGTCCCTGTCTCTACAAGAAAAAAAAGGAAATCTGTAACCATTAGCAGTTACATGTGAATGTCCCCAGTCTTAGACAATCACTAATCTCCTTTCCATCTTTATAGATTCACCTATTACAGACAGTTTATGTAAATGGAATCATATGTGATCTTTTGCGACTGACCCTGAAATAGACCCCCAAGTTCAGGCTCGTCTGCCTGGAGTGCAGTTGATGCCAAACACTGACACACAGGTGCTTGGAGAGAGAGAAAGATTTGTTTGATTTGGCTAAAGCAAGAAGGTGGAAAAGCAAACTCTCTCAATTCTGTCTATCAAGAATGAAAAGCAGGTAGTTTTTATGTGGCTAGAGAGTAAGGTAGGGGGAGTTTCAAGGAACTGAGGGGGAAAAGTCTGCGTTTCTTCAGCCTCAGATAACACCTTGAATAAGCAGATTTCTGGGTTGCAGCAGCCGGTTACAACATCCTTAAAGGACATTCATTCCTTCTGCAAAATAAAATAAAATACTTTCAAGTTTAATTTTAGATTCAGGGGATACATGTGCAGGCTTGTTACATGAGTATATTGCATGATACTGAGGTTTAGGGTATGAATGATCCTGTCACCCAGGTACCGAGCATAGTACTCAGTAGTTTTTCAACTCCTGTCTCCTTTCCTCCCTCCCCACTTAGAAGCCCCAGTGTTGCCATCTTTATGTTCATTTTGTTGCCATCTTTATGTTCACGAGTGCCCAATGTTTAGCACCCACTTATAATTGAGAACATGCAGTATTTTCTCTTTCTGCATTGATTCACTTACCATAATGGCCTCCACCTGCATCCATGTTGCAGTAAAGGACATGATTTTGTTCTTTCTTTTGTTTTTTCTTTTTTCTTTTCTTTTTTCAGGGGGAGGATGGAGTCTAGCTGTGTCACCCAAGCTGGAGTGCAATGGTGCGATCTTGGCTCACTGCAACCAGGTTCAGGTGATTCTCGTGCCTCAGCCTCCCGGGTAGCTGGGATTACAGGTGCCCGCCACCACACCTGGCTAATTTATGTATTTTTAGTAGAGACAGAGTTTCACCATGTTTGCCAGGCTGGTCTCAAACTCCTGACCTCAGGTGATCTGCCGGCCTCAGCCTCCCGAAGTACTGAGATTACAGGCGTGAGCCACGGCGCCTGCCCCTTTCTTCTGAAAAATTTTTTCATGACCCTGATGTTATCTTCTGCTTGACAAAGAAACAGCACATCGGCAGTTTATATTATAATTATATTGTGGGAACAAGGGATGCTGGCTTTTGGGTAAGCAAGCAAGGGCCTATGAGAATTTTCATTATTTCAGTCACTAAAAATGTTGGGGTGCTGAAATTTCAAGGGGCTCTGTTTCAACTTTTTTCACTTAGAATAATGTTTTCAACGTTTATCTCTGTTGCAACATATGTCAGTCCCTCCTTCCTTTTTATGGTTAAATATTCCATTGTATGGATAGACCACACATCTCATTTATTCATCTGTTGATGGACATGTGGGTTGTTTCTACTTTTGGGCTATTCTGAGTAATACCGCTACAAATATTTGTCTACAAGTTTTCATGTGAACATGGTTTCATTTCTTTCAGTACATACTAGGAATAGAATTGCTGAGCCATAGGTGACAACACCATGGTTAATAGTTTGAGGAATCACAAAACTGTTTTCCAAACGGAAAACAGTTCCCTTTGTCTCTTCTGTTTCTTTTTGTCTTTTTTTTTCCTTTAAGCCTGCAGCACCTGGTATTCCCAGGCAGTCTTCCATCCAAGTACTAACCAGGCCCCACCCTGCTTAGCTTCTGAGATCAGATGAGATCCGGCATGTTCAGGGTGGTATAGCCATAGACTGGGGCCATGCCTTTGTACGTTCCCTCCTGCAGTGTGAGAACTGTAATTTGTCCACTTTCTCACTAATACTTGTTAGTGTCTCTTTAACTCTGGCCATCCTAAGGGGTGTGAAGTGGTATCTCATTTTAGTTTTTTTTGCATTCACATAATGGCCAATAATGTTGAGGATCTTTTCATGTGCATATTGGCTATTTGTATATCTTTGGAGAAATGTCTGTTCAAATCCATTGCTCCATTTACAATTGAGTTTTTATCTTTATTTTTGAGTTGTAAGAGTTCTTTATATGTTCTGGATACAAGTTACTTATCAGATACATGATTTACAGATATTTTCTCTAGTTCTGTGGGTTGTTTGTTCTCTTTCTTTTTACTTATTATTATTTTTGTAGATTTGGAGTCTCTCTCTGTTGCCCAGGCTGGTCTTGAACTTCTGGCTCAAGCAAATTTTCCTGCCTTGGCCTCCTAAAGTACTGGGATTACAGGCATGTGCCACCGCATCAGCCTTCTCTTTCTTGAAGGTGCCTTTTGAAGCACTAAATATATTAATTTTGATGTTTAATTTATTTTTTCTTTTATTGCTTGTGCTTTTAATGTCAAGTCTAAGAAGCTTTTGCATAATTCAAGGTCACAAAGATTATTCCTATGCTTTCTTCTAAGAGTTTTTTTTGTGTGTGTGTGTGAGCTGGAGTCTCACTCTGTCGCCCAGGCTGGAGTGCAGTGGCTCGAGATCGGCTCACTGCAAGCTCCACCTCCCGGGTTCACACCATTCTCCTGCCTCAGTCTGCCGAGTAGCTGGGACTACAGGTGCCCGCCACAACGACTGGCTAATTTCTTTTTGTATTATTAGTAGACAGGTTTTCACCACGTTAGCCAGGATGGTCTCGATTTCCTGACCTCGTGATCCGCCTGCCTTGGCCTCCCAAAGTGCTGGGATTACAGGCGTGAGCCACCACGCCCAGCCTCTTCCCATTGAATCTTCTTGGCACTCCTTTCAAAGATTAACTGCCCATTCAAATGGTACAAAGTTTCAGTTATGCAGGATGAATAAGTTGTGGAGATCAAATGTACAACGTAATAACTACAGTCAGTAATCCTATACTGAATATTTGAAATTTGTTGAGAGTAAATCTTAAGCGTTAACACACACACATAGTAACTATGTTAGATGGATATGTTAGCTTGCTTGATTGTGGCAATCATTTCACAGCACATATTCAAAACAACATGATCAGCTGGATGTGGTGGTTCACGCCTGTAATCCCAGAGCTTTGGAAGGCTGAGGAAGAGGATTGCTTGAAGCCAGGAGTACAAGACCAGCCTGGGCAACACAGCAAGAACCAAGACCTCGTCTCTAATATATATATACACACACACACACACACACACACACATACACACACACACACACACACAATTTTTTAATTAGGCAGACATGGTGTTGCATGTATGCAGTACTAGCTACTTCGGAGGCTGAAGAAGAATTGCTTGAGCCCAGGAATTTGAGGCTGCCGTGAAGTATGATTGCATTACTGCACTCCAGTCTGGGTGAGAGTGAGACTCTGTCTCAAAAAAAAAAAAAAATCAAAAAAGACACGACATCCACTTTTTTTTTTTTTTTTTTTTTTTGAGACAGAGTCTGGCTCTGTCGCCCAGGCTGGAGTGCAGTGGCGTGATCTTGGCTCACTTCAAGCTTCGCCTCCTGGGTTCATGCCATTCTCCTGCCTCAGCCTCCCGAGTAGCTGGGACTACAAGTAGCTGGGACCACAGGCGCCTGCCACCACACCCGGCTAATTTTTTGTATTTTTACTAGAGATGGGGTTTCACTGTGTTAGCCAGGATGGTCTCCATCTCCTGATCTCGTGATCCACCCACCTTAGCCTCCCAAAGTGCTGGAATTATAGGCGTGAGCCACCGTTGCCCGGCCATTCACTTTTAAATATATACAATTTTTATTTGTCAATTATACCTCAGTAAAGCTGGAAGAAAAATCAACCAACCATAAATGTGAAGGGTTTATTTCTAAACTCTTATTTCTGTTCCATTAATCCATTTGTTTATATCAATTACCACACCATACTGTCCTGATTACTGTGTCTTTGCAGTAAGTTTTTTTTTTTTATTATACTTTAAGTTCTAGGGTACATGTGCATAACGTGCAGGTTTGTTACATATGTATACTTGTGCCATGTTGGTGTGCTGCACCCATCAACTCGTCAGCACCCATCAATTCGTCATTTATATCAGGTATAACTCCCAATGCAATCCCTCCCCCCTCCCCCCTCCCCATGATAGGCCCCGATGTGTGATGTTCCCCAAGTGATGTCATTGTTCAGTTCCCACCTATGAGTGAGAACATGCGGTGTTTGGTTTTCTGTTCTTGTGATAATTTGCTAAGAATGATGGTTTCCAGCTGCATCTATGTCCCTACAAAGGATGCAAACTCATCCTTTTTTATGGCTGCATAATATTCCATGGTGTATATGTGCCACATTTTCTTAATCCAGTCTGTCACAGATGGACATTTGGGTTGATTCCAAGTCTTTGCTATTGTGAATAGTGCCGCAATAAACATACGTGTGCATGTGTCTTTATAGCAGCATGATTTATAATCCTTTGGGTATATACCCAGTAGTGGGATGGCTGGGTCATATGGTACATCTAGTTCTAGATCCTTGAGGAATCGCCATACTGTTTTCCATAATGGTTGAACTAGTTTACAATCCCACCAACAGTGTAAAAGTGTTCCTATTTCTCCACATCCTCTCCAGCACCTGTTGTTTCCTGACTTTTTAATGATTGCCATTCTAACTGGTGTGAGATGGTATCTCATTGTGGTTTTGATTTGCATCTCTCTGATGGCCAGTGATGATGAGCATTTTTTCATGTGTCTGTTGGCTGTATGAATGTCTTCTTTTGAGAAATGTCTGTTCATATCCTTTGCCCACTTTTTGATTGGGTTGTTTGTTTTTTTCTTGTAAATTTGTTTGAGTTCTTTCTAGATTCTGGATATTAGCCCTTTGTCAGATGAGTAGGTTGCAAAAATTTTCTCCCATTCGGCAGGTTGCCTGTTCACTCTGATGGTAGTTTCTTTTGGTGTGCAGAAGCTCTTTAGTTTAATTAGATCCCATTTGTCAATTTTGGCTTTTGTTGCCATTGCTTTTGGTGTTTTAGACATGAAGTCCTTGCCCATGCCTATGTCCTGAATGGTACTACCTAGGTTTTCTTCTAGGGTTTTTATGGTATTAGGTCTAACATTTAAGTCTCTAATCCATCTTGAATTAATTTTCATATAAGGAGTAAGGAAAGGATCCAGTTTCAGCTTTCTACTTATGGCTAGCCAATTTTCCAGCACCATTTATTAAATAGGGAATCCTTTCCCCATTTCTTGTTTCTCTCAGGTTTGTCAAAGATCAGATGGCTGTAGATGTGTGGTATTATTTCTGAGGACTCTGTTCTGTTCCACTGGTCTATATCTCTGTTGTGGTACCAGTACCATGCTGTTTTGGTTACTGTAGCCTTGTAGTATAGTTTGAAGTCAGGTAGCATGATGCCTCCAGCTTTGTTCTTATGACATAGGATTGTCTTGGCAATGCGGGCTCTTTTTTGGTTCCATATGAACTTTAAAGCCGTTTTTCCAATTCTGTGAAGAAACTCATTGGTAGCTTGATGGGGATGGCATTGAATCTATAAATTACCTTGGGCAGTATGGCCATTTTCACAATATTGATTCTTCCTATCCATGAGCATGGTATGTTCTTCCATTTGTTTGTGTCCTCTTTGATTTCACTGAGCAGTGGTTTGTAGTTCTCCTTGAAGAGGTCCTTTACATCCTTTGTAAGTTGGATTCCTAGGTATTTCATTCTCTTTGAAGCAATTGTGAATGGAAGTTCATTCCTGATTTGGCTCTCTGTTTGTCTGTTACTGGTGTATAAGAATGCTTGTGATTTTTGCACATTATTTTGTATCCTGAGACTTTGCTGAAGTTGCTTATCAGCTTAAGGAGATTTTGGGCTGAGACGATGGGGTTTTCTAAATATACAATCATGTCATCTGCAAACAGGGACAATTTGACTTCTTCTTTTCCTAACTGGATACCCTTGATTTCTTTCTCTTGCCTGATTGCCCTAGCCAGAACTTCCAACACTATGTTGAATAGGAGTGGTGAGAGAGGGCATCCCTGTCTTGTGCCAGTTTTCAAAGGGAATTTTTCCGGTTTTTGCCCATTCAGTATGATATTGGCTGTGGGTGTGTCATAAATAGCTTTTATCATTTTGAGGTACGTTCCATCAATACCGAATTTATTGAGTGTTTTTAGCATGAAGGGCTGTTGAATTTTGTCAAAGGCCTTTTCTGCATCTATTGAGATAATCATGTGGTTCTTGTTTTTGGTTCTGTTTATATGCTGGATTACGTTTATTGATTTGTGAATGCTGAACCAGCCTTGCATCCCAGGGATGAAGCCCACTTGATCATGGTGGATAAGCTTTTTGATGTGCTGCTGAATCCGGTTTGCCAGTATTTTATTGAGGATTTTTGCATCGATGTTCATCAGGGATATTGGTCTACAATTTTCTTTTTTTGTTGTGTCTCTGCCAGGCTTTCGTATCAGGATGATGTTGGCCTCATAAAATGAGTTAGGCTCTTTTTCAATTCATTGGAATAGTTTCAGAAGGAATGGTACCAGCTCCTCCTTGTACCTCTGGTAGAATTCAGCTATGAATCCATCTGGTCCTGGACTTTTTTTGGTTGGTCGGCTACTAATTATTGCCTCAATTTCAGAGCCTGCTATTGGTCTATTTAGGGATTCATCTTCTTCCTGGTTTAGTCTTGGAAGAGTGTAAGTGTCCAGGAAATTATCCATTTCTTCTAGATTTTCTAGTTTATTTGCGTAGAGGTGTTTATAGTATTCTCTGATGGTAGTTTGTATTTCTGTGGGGTCCGTGGTGATATCCCCTTTATCATTTTTTATTGCGTCTATTTGATTCTTCTCTCTTTTATTCTTTATTAGTCTTGCTAGCGGTCTGTTAATTTTGTTGATCTTTTCAAAAAACCAGCTCTTGGATTCATTGATTTTTTGGAGGGTTTTTTGTGTCTCTATCTCCTTCAGTTCTGCTCTGATCTTAGTTATTTCTTGCCTTCTGCTAGCTTTTGAATGTGTTTGCTCTTGCTTCTCCAGTTCTTTTCATTTTGATGTTAGAGTGTCAATTTTAGATCTTTCCAGCTTTCTCTTGTGGGCATTTAGTGCTATAAATTTCCCTCTATACACTGCTTTAAATATGTCCCAGAGATTCTGGTATGTTGTATCTTTGTTCTCATTGGTTTCAAAGAACATCTTTATTTCTGCCTTCATTTCGTTATGTACCCAGTAGTCATTCAGGAGCAGGTTGTTCAGTTTCCATGTAGTTGAGCGGTTTTGACTGAGTTTCTTAGTCCTGAGTTCTAGTTTGATTGCACTGTGGTCTGAGAGACAGTTTGTTATAATTTCTGTTCTTTTACATTTGCTAAGGAGTGCTTTACTTCCAATTAAATGGAAGTGGTCAATTTTGGAATAAGTGCGATGTGGTGCTGAGAAGAATGTATATTCTGTTGATTTGGGGTGGAGAGTTCTATAGATGTCTATTAGGTCCGCTTGGTGCAGAGATGAGTTCAATTCCTGGATATCTTTGTTAACTTTCTGTCTTGTTGATCTGTCTAATGTTGACAGTGGAGTGTTGAAGTCTCCCATTATTATTGTATGGGAGTCTAAGTCTCCTTGTAAGTCTCTAAGGACTTGCTTTATGAATTGGGGTGCTCCTGTATTGGGTGCATTTATATTTAGGATAGTTAGCTCTTCCTGTTGAATTGATCCCTTTACCATTATGTAATGGCCTTCTTTGTCTCTTTTGATCTTGATGGTTTAAAGTCTATTTTATCAGAGACTAGGATTGCAACCCCTGCTTTTTTTTGTTCTCCATTTGCTTGGTAGATCTTCCTCCATCCCTTTATTTTGAGCCTATGTATGTCTCTGCATGTGAGATGGGTCTCCTGAATACAGCAGACTGATGGGTCTTGACTCTTTATCCAGTTTGCCAGTCTGTGTCTTTTAACTGGACCATTTAGTCCACTAACATTTAAGGTTAATATTGTTATGTGTGAACTTGATCCTGCCATTATGATATTAACTGGTTATTTTGCTCGTTAGTTGATGCAGTTTCTTCCTAGCCTCGATGGTCTTTACATTTTGGCATGTTTTTGCAATGGCTGGTACCGGTTGTTCCTTTCCATGTTTAGGGCTTCCTTCAGGGTCTCTTGTAAGGCAGGCCTGGTGGTGACAAAATCTCTAAGCATTTGCTTATCTATAAAGGATTTTATTTCTCCTTCACTTATGAAACTTAGTTTGGCTGGATATGAAATTCTGGGTTTAAAATTCTTTTCTTTAAGAACGTTGAATATTGGCCCCCACTCTCTTCTGGCTTGTAGAGTTTCTGCCGAGAGGTCTGCTGTTAGTCTGATGGGCTTCCTTTGTGGGTAGCCTGACCTTTCTCTCTGGCTGCCCTTAAGATTTTTTCCTTCATTTCAACTTTGGTGAATCTGGCAATTATGTGTCTTGGAGTTGCTCTTCTGGAGGAGTATCTTTGTGGCGTCTCTGTATTCCTGAATTTGAATGTTGGCCTGCCCTACTAGGTTGGGGAAGTTCTCCTGGATGATATCCTGAAGAGTGTTTTCCAACTTGGTTCCATTTTCCCCCTCACTTTCAGGCACCCCAATCAGACGTAGATTTGGTCTTTTACATAATCCCATACTTCTTGTAGGCTTTGTTCATTTCTTTTTCTTCTTTTTTCTTTTGGTTTCTCTTCTTGCTTCATTTCATTCATTTGATCCTCAATCACTGATACTCTTTCTTCCAGTTGATCCAGTCGGTTATTGAAGCTTGTGGATTTGTCATGTATTTCTCGTGTCATGGTTTTCATCTCTTTCATTTCATTTATGACCTAGTCTGCATTAATTATTCTAGCTATAAATTCTTCCACTCTTTTTTCAAGATTTTTAGTTTCTTTGTGCTGGGTACGTAATTCCTCCTTTAGCTCTGAGAAGTTTGATGGACTGAAGCCTTCTTCTCTCATTTCATCAAAGTCATTCTCTGACCAGCTTTGATCCGTTGCTGGTGATGAGCTGTGCTCCTTTGCAGGGGGAGATGCGCTCTTATTTCTTGAATTTCCAGCTTTTCTGCCCTGCTTCTTCCCCATATTCGTGGTTTTATCTGCCTCTGGTCTTTGATGATGGTGACGTACTGATGGGGTTTGGTATAGGTGTTCTTCCTGTTTGATAGTTTTCCTTCTAATAGTCAGGACCCTCAGCTGTAGGTCTGTTGGAGAGATGCTTGAGGTCCACTCCAGACCCTGTTTGCCTGGGTATCAGCAGCAGAGGTTGCAGAAGATAGAATATTGCTGAACAGCGAGTGTACCTGTCTGATTCTTCCTTTGGAAGCTTCCTCTCAGGGGTGTACTCCACCCTGTGAGGTGTGGGGTGTCAGACTGCCCCTAGTGGGGGATGTCTCCCAGTTAGGCTACTCAGGGGTCAGGGACCCACTTGAGCAGGCAGTCTGTCTGTTCTCAGATCTCAGCCTCCGTGTTGGGAGATCCACTGCTCTCTTCAAAGCTGTCAGACAGAGTCGTTCACGTCTGCACAGGCCTCTGCCGCTTCCCCTTTGTTTTTTTAGCTGTGCCCTGTCCCCAGAGGTGGTCTACAGAGACAGGCAGGTTTCCTTGAGCTGCTGTGAGCTCCACCCAGTTTGAGCTTCCCAGCGGCTTTGTTTACCTACTTAAGCCTCAGCAATGGCGGGCGCCCCTCCCCCAGCCTCGCTGCTGCCCTTTCGGTTAGATCGCAGACTGCTGTGCTAGCAATGAGGGAGGCTCCGTGGCCGTGGGACCCTCCCGGCCAGATGTGGGTATATTCTCCTGGTGTGCCTGTTTCCTTAAAGCGCAGTATTGGGGTGGGAATTACCCGATTTTCCAGGTGTTGTATGTCTCAGTTCCCCTGGCTAGGAAAAGGGATTCCCTTCCCCCTTGCGCTTCCCAGGTGAGGCAATGCCTTGCCCTGCTTCAGCTCTCGCTGGTCGGGCTGCAGCAGCTGACCAGCACCAATTGTCCGGCACTCCCCAGTGAGATGACCCCAGTACCTCAGTTGAAAATGCAGAAATCACTGGTCTTCTGTGTCACTCGCACTGGGAGTTGGAGACTAGAGCTGTTCCTATTCGGCCATTTTGCTCCGCCCCCCCCCCCGCAGTAAGTTTTGAAATCAGGAAGTGTGACTACTGCAACTTTGTTCTTTTTAAAAAATTGTTTTGTCTATTTCTGACTCCCTTGTATTTCCATGTGAATTTTAGGATACAATGGTCAATTTCTGCAAAGAAGCCAGCTGGGAATACGATGGACATTTGTATATTGCTGTAATATTCAGCAACCTTGCTAAGTTTGTTTATTAGTTCTCTAGTAATAATGTTTTCTGTTTTTTTAGTACATTCCTTAAGATTTTCTATATACAAGATCATATCATCTGAAACAGAGATATTTTTACTTCCTTTTCCCATCTGCATGTCTTTTTTTCTTTTCCTTGCCTTATTGTCCTGGGCAGAACTTTCAAAATAATGTTGAATAAAGGTAGCAGGATTGAACATCTTTGTCTTGTTCTTGACTTAGGAGAAAATATTCAGTCTTTCACCATTAAGGATGGTATTTGTTGTGGGTTTTACATAGATGTCTTTTATCAGGTTTAGGAAATTGTCTTCTAATTCTAGTTGTTGAATTTTTTTTCTATTTTTTAATCATGAAATGGTACCAGATTTTGTGAATTATTTTTCTGCGTCTGTTGAGGTAATCATGTGTGTTTTCTATTCTATTAATATCACATTGATTAATTCTCATACATCGATCAACCTTGCATTTCTTGAATAAATCCAGCTTGGCTGTGATGTATAGTCCTTTTCACATGCTGCTGGATTCAGTTTGCCGGCATTTTGTTTGAGCCTATAGCCAAGGAATGTTGGACAGCAGTTGTTTTGCAATGTCTTTGTCTACTTTTGGTATCAGGGTAATATTCACCTCATAAAACAAGTAGGGGAGCACTTCCTGTTTCTTTTTTTTAGAGAAGTTTGTGAATAGGTGTTAACTTTTTCTCCAGTGAAGCCACAGATTTTCTTTATGGGAAGCTGCTTTTTTTTCATGTCAGATGGGTAATGCGCCCACGTGGTAACAAGGTTCAAGGGGTCACATCTCACATATATGTGTGAACACCCAATCATCATGCTCATAAACTACAAAAGGTTCAAGGGAAGCTTGCTTTTAATTAGTAATTAAATCTCTTTACTTACTGTAATTCTATTCAGACTTTGTCTTTCTTTTTGACTTAGTTTCAGTAGCGTCTTTCTAGGAATTTGTTCATTTCATCTAGGTTAGCTAATCTGTTGGCATTCACTTGTTCATAATATTCCCTCATGATCCTTTATGTTCCTGTAAGGTCAGTAGGAATGTCTCTTCTTTCATTTTTGATTCAAGTAATTTGAGTCTTTTCTTATTGTTGATCAGTCTCAAGTTTTGTTACTTTGTTGATTACCTTAGTCCATTTTCTGTTACTATACAAAATACCACAGAATGGTTAATTTATAACAAAAGAAATTTATGTCTTGTAGGTGTGGAGGCCGGGAAGTTTAAGAGCATCACACTGGCATCTGATCAGGGTCTTCTTGTTGCTTCATAACATGGCAAGAGGGCAAGAACATGTCAGCTATGTCAGCTTAGGTCTCTCTAGTCTTATAAACCCCTCAGTCCTATCATGGGGGCCCCATCCTGATGACCTTATCTAATCCTAATTACTTTCCAAAGGCCTCACCTCCAATCGACATATGAATTTGAGGAACACAGTCAAACCATAGCATTGATTTTTTCAAAAATGATCAACTTTTGTTATTATTTTCTCTATTGTTTTTCTATTCTCTGTTTAATTACTGTTCAAATCTTTATTGTTTCCTTACTTTGGCTTGTTTTGTGTTTAGATTGATCTTCTTTTTGTAGTTTCTTAAGGTGGAAAGTCAGGTTGATTTGAGACTTTTTTCCTTAACATAGATTTCCCACTGTGCACTGCTTTGGTTGCATCTCATGTTTTGCAATGTTGTTTTAATTCTTCTCAAGATGTTTTCTAATTTCCACTGAGATTTCTTCTTTGACCCATTTGTTATTCAAGAGTATATTGTTTAATTTCCACATAATTGTGAATTTCTAAGCTTCATTATTGAATTCTAATTTTATTCTATTGTGCTTGGAAAACATACTTTGTACGATTCAACCTTTTACATTTCAGATTTGTTTTATGGTCTTTCATATGGTCCATCCTAAAAAATGTTCCTATTGTGCTTTAGAAAAATGTCTATTCCTTTATTGTTAAGTGGAATGCTTAATAGATGTCTTTTAGGTTTAGGTGGTTTACAGTGTTGTTCAAGTCTTCTGTTTTCTTGTTGACCCTTTGCCTAGTTGCTCTATCCATTATTGAAAGTTACATTATCCATTATATAAAGGATATATTGAAGTCTCCAACTATTCTTGTTTTATTGTATATTTCTTCTTTCAACTGTGTTAGTTTTTGCTTCATGAACTGTGCAGCTTTGTTGTTAGGTGCATATATGTTTATAATTGTGATATTTTCCTGGTAGATTGGCCTTTTCTATCATTATAAAATGTTTATTTCTAGCAATTTTCTTTTGTTTTAAAGTCTATTTATCTGGTATAATAAAGTCAGTTTTCTTATTTCTACTGTTTGCATAATATGCAAAACAGGAAAAAAATGCCTGTGATATATCATGCATATATATGATATACATGAGCTGAATAATTCATAATGTATATTTAAATTAATTATAAATGCAGGCATCCTACATATCCTGTTCGCTTTGCTGTTGAGGTATAAAATAGAACAATATCACTGGTTCTAAGACTCAAACACAACTATTTCCAGCCTAAATATTTAATGAAAGAGTCATAAATATATGCAAATATTTAACTACAAACACCTTATTAATAGCCCCAAACTGAAATATTATATATCTAAATGTTTAATAATTGGGTATTAAATTATAATACATAATCTATATATTAGAATATTAGAAAGCTCTTAATGTTGTGGAAGAGTCTTTAATGACATGGAAAGATAGTCATGATATTGTCAATGAAAAAAGTAGGTTACAAATAGTATGTATGGTATAACTCCATTGTTATTAAAATATATATTATGTATATGCAAAGAAAAATTACCCAAAGGTTAATGATTATCTCTGCATTTCAGCATTATGGGGGTTTTACTTTGTGCTTCCCCTCTCCCTTTGGATTTTTTATAATATGCATGTCTTTTTTTTAGCTAAGAAAAAAGAACAATAAGTTAATTTTAAAGATCAAAATGTAATTTATGCCTATTAATTTGGCAAAGATTATTTAAAAAGACAATACACAGCATTGGTAAAGATTCGGGAGTAAGTGAGCATGCAAAAAAAGTATGCTTCTAATGTTACTATAAATAGCTACTAGTAGCTTCATTATAAAACGTGGCAACATAAGCTGAAATCCTTAAAAACAGAGAAGTATTTTCAGTTCTAGGAATTAAGCAAATTATTTAGGGATGGATGCAAACATGTCTACATAAACCCAAATGTCCATTTTAAAGTAATGATTAAATAAATTACATCTGTATGATTCAATACTATGTATTAAAAATTACATTGCAGGATTCTTATTTGACATAGATCAGTATACTAAGGGCAGTGCACCAAGTTTTTTTTTCTTCTTTTTCAAAGCCTACAGCAGGTAGAAATTATGTAGCATGAAACATTGAGTTAATATGAAAAGCTATCAGTTTCCTAGGGCTGCCCTGACAAATTACCACAAACTAGGTGACTTAAAACAACCAAAATTTATTCTTACAGTTCAGGTTAGAAACCCCAAATCAAGGTGTTGGCAAGGTTGGTTCTTTCTGGAAGCTATGAAGGAGAATGCTTCTTACCTCTCTCCTAGCTTCTGGTGGTTGCTGGCAATCCTTGGTGTTCCCTAGTTGTAGGAACATCCCTCTGGTCTCCTTTATCACAAAGCTGCCTTCCCAGTGTTTCTGAGTATCTTCTGCTCTTCTTCTAAGGACACTAGTCATTGGATTTACGGCCCACCCTAATCCTGCATGACTACAACTAATTACATTTGCCAAGACCCGATTTC
This sequence comes from Trachypithecus francoisi, assembly GCF_009764315.1. Classification (NCBI taxonomy): domain Eukaryota; kingdom Metazoa; phylum Chordata; class Mammalia; order Primates; family Cercopithecidae; genus Trachypithecus; species Trachypithecus francoisi. The sequence goes on along the minus strand of NW_022681455.1, from coordinate 93,688,321 downwards.
CAAAGTAAGGCCACATTCTCAGGTTCTAGGTTGACATTAGTTTCTGAATGACACTACTCAACCCACTACCTGTAAATTACATAGATATACAGAAGATTGAGTATATTACTGACAAGGTTTATCTCTGGGTAGTTTTAGTTTATGGATGATTTAAATATTTTTGTGCTTTTCTGAATTTTAAAATAAATAGCTTATGTAGAGATTAAATTCTAAGTTTATTGTATAAAGTGAATATTATGTGTAGTCAAAAATCATACTTGGCTGGGTGTGGTGGCTCATACCTGTAATCCCAGCACTTTGGGAGGCCGAGATGGGTGGACTGCTTGAGCCCAGGAGTTTGAGATCAGCCTGGGGAACATGGCAAAACCCCATCTCTACAAAAAATAGAAAAATTAGCTGGCTATGGTGATGCATGCTGTATTCTCAGCTACTCAGGAGGCCGAGGTGGGAGGATTGCTTGAGCCCAACAGGTCAAGGATGCAGTGGGCTGTGATCGCACCACTGCACTCCACCCTAGGTGAGGCAGAGCAAGACCTTATCTTTAAAAAAAAAATTCACTCTTTTCTCTCATATAGCTCACAAAACAACAGAATACATCATTTTATACATTGTACATCTCTTCTCAAAAACGTCCAACATAGGCAATTCTTCCTCCAACACTGGAACAGACTACTGTTTCTCTGGGTGAGTACTAGATGAAGCAGTTGGTTTGTGTTTATATGTTATGTTGTACAAAAATGAAGACAAGGTTTTCTAAACATGAAAGTGTAGTTGAATGTGTTCAGGTTAAATGAGTATGAGATTCCACTGTTTTAATTTTGTAAATAAGAGGAAAAACTATTTTCTTTAATGTTTACAAAGAACACTACCAACAATGGCAATGAGTTAGGAAACACTCTTAAGACTAAGGGAAAAAAATAATTATTGATTTCCAAAATGGACTTCTTTAAAGAGGTGAGGTATATCTCTGAGTATTTCTGAATTTTTTAAAAGTCCAAAAACTTAAGAAAATAATACTTAATGTTCAGCATGAGGTTGAGATTGGGCTGCAAAATTGGGGTTTAATAATTTGAATGCCCAAGAAGCAGCTTTTTCTTTTTTCGCAACCACCAATATCAACAATGAACAATATTAATAAAATTAAATCAAAATGAAAAATTGACAGCATTTAAAATACTGTGGATAAAATTATAGCCAATTTTTGTTTTAAAAATTCTTCCAAGGTATATTTTCCTTTTAAAGATTTACAACTATGGTGTCTTTTGTAACTGGAATAAGATAAATTCTATATAAAATTCAATTTTAAAAAGTATTCTCATGTACAGAGGCTGACATCATGGGTAGTCAAAGAATATGTTTAATAAAAAATAATTAAACTTCCATTTGCTCTATAGAACATCATAGAAAGTAATTTAATAAATTACAAATGACTTTTTAAGACGTTTGCTCAACTACAGAAAGCAAATTTAGACTACACAAAACACAACTGGTAAATATTGCAAATGTCCAAAAGAAAGATTGGACTAAGACTTGAATCATAAAACCGAAACAAGGTCTATAAATACAAGGCAATAACAGCTATAATTCCTTTAGTAACTACCAACACATACTTGGATATCCTTTCAACTGCAACTTTAGTATTATGTAATTCTACTGATTTTTTTTTTCCTTATAACCCTTAACTTTACACAACCATATTTGCATGTGTTTTCTTAGCTGATAGCTGGACAACTTTTCCCCAATGAATATTAAATAGAAGTGTCTTGAAACCTAAGAGAATGTTTAAAGTTATGTTAGACTTAATGCTTTGAAAACTGTAATTGCCTTATTACATAGAAAGAGAATCACTAGGATGTTAACCAAATTTATTTGACCATAATTAGGAAAATACTTTCTCTCATAAATTTGATATAAATTAGATTTTAGTGACAAGATCTAGAGTTTTTTTTTTTCCTTTTTTTTTTTTTTTAAATTGGGGAAAGGAAGGAATAAAGATCATGTGGGTAGAATTAGAGGGAGGAAGGGAAATGTGGTTGGTGTTGAAATACTCCACCGGCAAACTAAGTTAACTGTGTTTGAAAAACTTTGGCTATCTCATAGGTGTATTCTAGTTAAACAAAAGTGCAATACTGCAAAGGGAAGATACTAAATATGTAATATATCATTTTCATGATGAAGAATTACTACCCACTTCTCCTGGATGGGCATTATAGAGACTATTGCTAAGACATTGCATAAAGGACTATCAATTCAAAGTACTATTTTGGGAAAATACAAAATCAATACAATCCCAATGGAACTTATATAATTTTGTAAATACATATAACACTGTCTCTCTAATAAGGGGTTATTTTACATACAGAAACATAATTTACTGGTAAAGGTCTTGGAAAACCTGATACAATTGCTTAACTCATGACAAAGCAACAGTTCTATCAAAACATACTGAAAGTATTTTTTCTGCAGGAGAGAACTGGGATATTTTTTCCCCCTAAATTTATGCCCTTGCAGACTTTACCACTAACTTACTTGAGTACCAGAAAAATGCTAACATATATCTCTCCTTAGAATGTCAATATTTTTATGTCCAATTCAGTACTAATTGTTTTAAATATGTATGATATATGAAGGTGAACCTGGACCTCTACCTTGTCAGAATAATAGCAGCTTTAGTAGGAGAAATTGTATCACAAATCAAATATCAGACAAATTTTACATGGTAAAGGATTCTACGAAATTGAACAGAAGCCTTGGGCTTCACTTTTGTGGTTTGTAGGTATAACTTGTACATCTTTTTGAGATTATTCAAAGTGCATTTTCAAAATGGGCAACTCAGTATATTTAATATAAACTGATAACCCAACACTGATTCTGGGCAACATTTAGTCTGCTTACACCTAGAAACTCAAAATGAATTTAGACTATCTGCATATTACTTTACCACTATTATCTGTTAATTCTGGAATATTTCCATGACATAAAACACAAATAGAAATCTACACAAAGAAAGCAAACAAACAATTTCTTTTACATGAAGTATGCTGTGTTGAAAGTTCTTTTCAGTGGCATTTCATGAGTTTGCCTTTTCTGAACCCTGGAAACAGACATTACTCATCTGAGACATGATTATTTCTAATAGGAGGCCAAACTTTGAAAAGTTAAAACTAAGTATGTCTATAGGGTGCCAAAGTCACATGACACATGATTATTTTATGACTTAATTTTACTGATATCTGAATTAAGCTCAGCAAAAAGCAAGTCATATTTCTTGCCAGATTAACATGATATATAGGATGTGTTTAAAAAACCCCTGAAAACAAGTATAGAATTAGAAACGAATGTAAACTTCCTAAACTAACTCAGCTGAGGTAACAGGTAGCCAGTTAAATTGGCTGATTGGGAAACTTATTTCTTCTTTAAAACATACTTGTACCTGAATTGGAAACATCAGCAGTGCATCACAACACTAGAGCATTTTCATGTAATTAAAGCAATGGATGGTGATGTAGATTCTACAGCTTTCATGACATTCATTAGCTGCCCAAATTATTGCTGAGTTTTGATCTGTAAATTATAGGTGTCAAGGAGGCTGTAAAACTATATTCAAATTAAATCAGTAATATGCATAAAGTATTCTGTGTTCACTGCAAATATATTAAATATACAACTCTTATTGAGCATAATTTTCATAAAATTAACCCCCAACAAAATTATAATGCCTTTTGTTGTAATTTTACACCTTTATGTATTTGATAGTACATACGAGTTCAGAAACTTATGAATCTTAAGAAATATTACATGCAAAACGTCTCTGAAAGCAGTTTGCACTTCTAAACAAATAACTGAAATGTTCGGTCAGTAAGTTATTGATGCACTCAACACTCGGGTATTTACAATTAACTATTAAAGAAAAAATCCAAAATCAGTTCATTCATATTTTAAGTGCAGAGTCTGGGAATCAGTCTTCATTACTAGAATCTGAATCCTCAGATGACGATGATGTACTATCAGATCCAGATGAAGCATCAGCTTTCTCTGAACCCTCATCTGTGCTGTTTTCATTGAGAGGACTTGGTTCAGTTCCTCCTTTGTCTTCCTGATCTTTAATTCTGGAATCTTCTTCCTTTACTTCTACAGACTTAGACGAGCCTAAGTCACTATTTTTGTTTTTGTTTTGTACATCAAAAGTATTGGACTGGGACAAAGTTGGAATATGAAGATTAAGGCCTGGAGTGAGAAGCATCCCTGGATAAAGTATATTAGATAGTAATAGTGGGTTAAGAGCTAATGGGTTGGCAGCTGCAGCTGTAGTTAATGCAGCAGTAGAGGACGTGGAAGGAGAACTTGACACAGAGTTTTCTCCACCATTCTCTGAACTTTGGCTCTCTGTCCTTTCTTTTTTTCCTTCTGACTCCTTAGAGTCACTTCCCTTTTTGTCTTCTGTCCCAGATTCCGTAGGCTTTGTCAGGAGTCCTCCCATGCCCAATAGATTTGGTAATCCAGCCATTCCTGACAGCAGCATGGGGAACATAGCAGCCATGTTTTTAGCTTCTCCTCCAGAAGAAAGGCCAGTAGGCATTCCCATCAACCCTGCAGTTACTTGGAGTGACTGCAAGTTTTGTAGGTTTTGTTGTAAGGCCTGAAGAGTTGTGAGATCCACACCTGGAAGTAATCCATTGGCTAACAAAGGATTGCCTGAAACACTGGTGGCAGATGCAGCAGCTGCTGCTGCTGCTGTGGCCTTTGCAATTCCACTTTTAGGCCGTCTCCCCCGCCTGCTTACTTCCTCTCTCACCACGGGACCAGTGAGAATACGTTCATACATGCTTTCTGGAAGAAATCCCTGGAAGAAATATATATTCATTAATAATCCCTACATGAGAATAAAGAGCTATTAGCTTATCATACAAATAACCATGAAAAATAGGCAATTTTTTGTAAATTTATTCTGTACTGATATTAAGTAATCATTAATAGCAATAACCTAATTTTATATAAGTGGTAGCTTCAAACAGCTCTTCCACTTTTCATTTTATCACAGAATAAGTGAGTAAAGAGGTCTTTAGCCTTCCTCCATCCTGTAAAACATAAGATTGTAGTATAATTCTAGAAAATATAAGGTTCAAAAAAATTGTTTCATGGGTACTTCCATAACCCTTACATGTTTCACATCATCACTTGTTCTAGAAGACCAAAGAAGTGGCTCCCTTCTAACTGGAAAGAACAATAAAGAAGGAATAGAGGAAGTGAAAGGTTAAAGTAAGATGCTTCATATGAATTATTTTGCTGCCACTTTGGGAATAAAGGAGATAGAGCCATGCTCAAAAGGATACTCAAAGGGGGTAAGAGCACCTGCAGTAGCACTTGCAGATTGGGAACCATAAAGTCCAGGACAACAGAGAACAATCTATGCTACTTTCATGTAATTCTCCCATGATTTTCTGGGTCCCAGAACTCTCAGAAGTTTTAGGAGTTCAGAATCCCTGAACCAGCACTATCTAATAGAAATATAATGTAAGCCATATAGGTAACTTAAAATTTTATAGGAGCCACATTTAAAATATGTAAAACAGAAATAGGTGACATTAATTTTAGTAACACAGTCTATTTAATAGAACATAATCCAAATATTGTCACTTCAATATGTAATCTATAAAAATTGAGATACTTTACATTCTTTTTTTCCAACAAAGTCTTCAAAATCCAAAACCACTGTGTATTTTACAGTTAATGTTAATTCACATTTCAAGTGCTCAACAGCCACATGTGCCTATTTGTGGCTACTGAGGGGCTACTGTTTGTGACAATGCAGTTCTAGATAGTGGTTTAAGACAAGACTCATTCGCCTATTTAATTTTGTTTTGAAATGAATCAACTTATTTTTTCTCTTTACAAAGGCATCAGGGTTCACTGCAGAAAACACAACAAAAAATTAAAAAAAAGAAATCATCCATCAACTCATCATTCAGAGATAACCATGGCTAACATTTCAGTATGTGTTCTATTTTTTCCTTGTGCAATTATACACATTCTATAATTCCCCCCACCTCCCTTTCTGAAACAAAAAAAGTAGAATCACATCGAACTTAGTTTTATAGCCTGCCCTTTCCATTTGGAGACCTGTAAGAATAATATCTATTAATTATTGACCATTAGCATATGTGTAGGCTTTACTATCCCAAGAGCTTAAATACTACTGCTTTTAATATACTGTGAACTTTTACTCCTTTTAGATGTTCTTCTAAGATCTAATTTTATTTATTTATTTATTTATTATTTATTTATTTTTGAGATGGAGTCTTGCCTCTGTTGCCCAAGCTGGAATGCAGTGGTGCGATATTGGCTCACTGCAACCTCTGCCTCCTGGGTTCAAGTGATTGTCCTGCCTTAGCCTCAGCTGGGACTACAGGTGCACAACACCATGCCTGGCTAATTTTTGTACTTTTAGTAGAGACAGGGTTTCTCTGTGTTGGCCAGCTGGTCTTGAACTCCTGACCTCAGGTGATCCACCCACCTCGGCCTCCCAAAGTGCTGGAATTACAGGGGTGAGCCACTGCACTAGGCCTAAGATATAATTTTTAAAATAGTTGCCTAGGCTGGGAATGGTGGCTCAGGCCTGTAATCCTAGCACTGTGGGAGGCTGAGGTGGGTGGATCACTTGAGGCCAGGGGTTCAAGACCAGCCTGGCCAACATGGCGAAATATCATCTCTACTAAAAATACAAAAATTAGCCAGGTGTGTTGGTGGCAGCTGTTGTCCCAGTTACTTGGGAGGCTGAGGCATAAGAATCACTTGAACCCAGGAGGCAAAGGTTGAAGTGAGCCAAGATTGCACCACTGCACTCCAGCCTGGGCAACAGAGAGAGATCCTGTCTTAAAAAAAAAAAAAGAAAAAAAAATTGCACAGTTTTCCAGAATCTTAATGAACTATTAGTTTATTTTCAATTATCCTTACATATTTGCTCATATATTTGATTACTCTTTGTGGTATCATTCAAATGGTATCTTAGAGGTTAATGTAAAAACAAATCATTATTTATTGATTCTCTGTTCTAACCTGAGAAGCATCTGAGAAATTTGCAACATGTACTGCAAAATAAAAATTGAGAACTGAAAAAATGCTGTCACAAGTTCATGGAATATTTTATTAATTATAATTAATCTAAGATATAATTGAATGGCACCTAATTTGAAAATAATGTATAAGTTAGTATTCATAAAATACTCACAGATTGCTTAACAACATCTCCCCATTCAGGAGCTACTCCATATTCTGAATTTTCTTTTAGGAATCTACATAAATCTTTCAAAGGGGGAGCAAATGCACCTCCAACCTGCAAATTAGAAACAGATTGTTAAATACTAAAACACTATTACACAGAAAACTCTTGCTTGCTTTTATTCTATGCTCTACAGAGTTTATTTCCTTAAAATACATATTTTTTGAACCACCTTAGTTAATCTTTATGATTATATTAAAAAGGGCCACCATGACCCATATGGACTACTGATGTAATATATAAACATGTGATAATGTAAATTTTAAATATTTTAAGTAGAGTAACTAGAATAGTAAAATGAATAACTACCATGCTAGACAGGCAGTATAGCCTAGTTAAAAGTACACCCTCTAGAGTTAGACTTACCAGCTATGTGAACTTGAGCAAATCAGTAAATTTCTTTCAGCCTCAATTTTCTGATCTGTAAAATGGGGATAACAATAATACTTCCCTCATAGGGTTTTATAAAGATAAAATGAGACAATTCAAGTGCCTTAGCATAATGCCTGTCACATAATAAATATAAGTTATTATATGCCAAGTATTGTGCTAAGTACTTTAAATGTATAATTTATTTTAGTTCTCACTACCTCCTTTGGAGATAGTATTATTTCTGTTTTTCAAACGAAGGAACTGAGCCTCAGAGAATTTATATAACTTGCCTAAAGTTAGCTAGTACATGTTAGAGCCAGGATACAATCCTAGGTCTCAGAAACCAATACTGTTATCGATTATATATACTGACACCCTAAAAGTATAAAATTATACATATCTTTCATATGTGAAGTATGATATAATTAACCAATCATAAGTAAATAATTTGGAAAAAATGTAATATGACACTGAGACAAAATAGTATTCTGAAATTTAAATTAAAAACATTACATTTGGAGAAATGATTTTTACCTACCAATTTAATGTCCCTTTAGAGACTAAAGACATTTCTTGAATAATTTCTTCTTCTATACCACTTTGAATGATTAAATACTATATCTTGATAGGATACAGACAGGGTTTAATATGATCAGTTATGTTACCTATAAGTATTTTTTTGTTTTTTGAGACAGCGTCTCACTCTGTCGCTCAGGCTGGAGTGCAGTGGCACGTACTTGGCTCACTGCAACCTCCACCTTTCAAGTTCAAGCAATTCTCCTGCCTCAGCCTCCTGAGTAGCTGGGATTATAGGTGCTCACCACCATGCCTGGCTAATTTTTGTATTTTTAGTAGAGATGGGGGTTTCACCATGTTGAACCAGGCTGGTCTTCAACTCCTGACCTCAGGTGATCCACCCACCCTTGCCTCCCAAAGTGCTGTCATTATAGGCCCGAGCACTGCACCCGACATAAGTATTCTTATACGGTATTTATTTCTTCTTCTTTTTTTTTAAAGAGACTCACTCACTTTTTTTTTAAGGTCTCACTCTGTTGCCCAGGCTGGAATGCAGTGGCGTGATCATAGTTCACTGCAGCCATGAGCTCCTGGGCTCAAACAATCATCCCTCCTGAGCTTCCTGAGTAGCTGGGACTACAGGTGTGTACCACCACACCCCTGGCTCCTTATATTTATTTATATATTTAAATAAGTACATTTAAGGAAATAAGTATATTTACTTAGTCTCTGTAATTCTGTTGTCTTCTCTTTTTTATTATCTCCTTCATTAAGCTTCTACTGAAAATGGAGGCCCTCTTGGGGGTTTATGGGGATTTAGCAGGTAGATTCTTTTCCTTAATAACTCATCAATCCTTAAGCCTGTACCCGAGAGACTCAAGACAATTAGGAACTCTACAAATTAAGGAACATGAACAAACCTCTCATGAAATTATAACAATTAAAAATAAAATTTAGAATGTTTGATATCAAACCTAACAAGTAAAAATTCAAATTGTTTCATTTCCTTAAAATTGGCTAAGACAAACTCATTCATAATATTTAGCAATGTGAATTTTTGGTATAAGATGAAGTAGAAGGATTTGTAACAAAATCTACACAAGCACAAAATTAAGTAAAATGCTACTGAAATGTCACCTTGTTCTTTCCTTAAGACATGTATGCCAAACTTTAAAATACTAACAAAAGCTGAATACGCTGTCTCTACGAAATTGTGGGAAAAATTAACATTAACTTTAAAGAGTTGGTGTACTCAACAATATTAAAACAACTGTTATTTTAAAATAGTTTTCTTCTAATTCCAATATTTCTTACAAGAAATTCAAGTGTTTTTGGGTATTTTTATCCTAACAGTGAGTGCATTTAACAGACAGTAAATCACAACCAGATCTATGTAAGGTAATTTAGTGTATGAGAAAAATAACGCAATGAGAAATGTGATGTTCTTACACTGACACCATTTTTTCTTTCCTATTTATTTTGTTGCTTGCTCATCGGAATTAAAAAAGTGTGTCAAAGCTATACATATACAAAACAGTGTCACAAGTTTCTATTGTTTATTTTGTGAGGTAAAAGAGAAACATATTAATCCAAACATAAAACAAGAAATCTATGTAAGTCTATTTCTGAAAAATCTCCACTCTATCATTCATCATCCAGTAAAAGAAGATAAGCCACAAAGGTGGCATTAGTCTACAAGGTACCTTTAGGATATTCTGTTTTCATCAATCAGAAATTATGTAATATGCTGATTTTGATAGAAAAAGACATGTTAAGGTCATCTGACAGAAAACTGCAGTGATAAATAAATAAATGTATGACGGCTATGTGAATGGTGTCTTCTTAGATGAGAATTTCTCAACTTTACAGTACAGACATTGTGAATTGGTATTGTGGGGGTTGTCCTATGTACTGTAGGAGGTTTAGCAGCTTCTCTGGCTTCTACCCACTAGATACCAGTAGTATCCTCTCCTTGTGGTTACCAAAGATGTCTCCAGACACTGCCAAATATTCCTTGAGAGGTGAAACTACCCCTGGTGAGAATGACTGCTTTTGATGTAGTACCCTTGTATGAGTGTAAAACTATATGCAATGGCACTGCTTAGGCATAGATGTGTTAAATGACTTGCTTATTTCATGTAATAGCTTAGCTAATGAAGTGAGCTTTGAAATTAGACTGCATAAAATTATACTGCATGTCTTCCCTCAGAATCTGAGATTCAACTCATTTCCAGGTCTATTAGAAAACACTACTGAATAATGAAATAGTGTTCTGGAGATCTCTTAAATATTGAAATCAATAAAAAAGATTAAGAAAAAAACATTAAAATACCTTTCTAGCATTTCTTCTGTTAATCAGTTGAACACGTTCTTCTCCAGTGAGACTATTCACATCTAGTTTATTGGGGTTTCTGCAACGGTGTCTTTTTTGTTTGGGCCTTCCCTCATGAAGCTGCATTCTCTAAAATATATAGATAAAGACGTATCTTTAAAGTCTTTAACTGTGCAAAACAATTCAAAATATTAAAATGAGCTGATCCAAGAAATTTAATAGCATTTACCTTTTGGTTATTTACATTTTTAAAATATCTAAACTTTTTATTTATTTTATTTTATTTTTGAGACAGGGTCTTGCTCTGTTGCCCAGGCTGGAGAATAGTGGTGTGATCCCAGCTCACTGCAGCCTTGACATCCCAGGCTCAAGTGATCCTCACACCTCAGTCTCTCAAGTCGCTGGGACCACAGGTGTGTGCCACCATGCGTGGCTAATGTTTTTTATTTTTTGTAGAGATGAAAGTTTTGCCACGTTGCCCAGGCTGATCTTGAACTCCTGGGCTCAAGCTATCCTCCTGTCCTGGACTCCCAAAGTGCTGGGATTACAGATGTGAGCCACCGGGCCTGGCCAAACATTATTTTAACAAAAAGTATCACATCAATCTTTTCTTCAAATTATACGTTAAAAAAGTTAAGCCCGGGCAATATGGCGAGACCCTGTCTCTACAAAAAATCAAAAAATTAGCTGGCCATGGTGGTGTATGCCTATAGTTCCAAGTATTTGTGTGGGCTGAGATTGGGAGGACTGCTTGGGCATGGGAGGTTAAGGCTTCAGTGAGCCATGAATGTGCCACTGCACTCCAGCCTGGGCACAAAGTGAGGCCCTGTCTCAAAACAAAAACAAACAAAAACCCAACAACTCATATCTAGCAATAAAAATAAAAACTCATCCCATCAAACCATGCTACTTCTCTATATAACTATTAACAAAACAGGGCTTAATGTTTGCAGGTATTTCCAGCCAATTAAAAATATTTTCAGGAAACCGACGCTCAAATTCTTCAGCTTAGCATACCAGTCCCATCATGGCCTAAACCTATTCAATTCACCTCTTCTGTTCATTGTTCATTTACTATTACCCTACTCACTCCTCCACATACTCTGGAATATTAAACTAATCACTGTTTTATGAATATGCCTTACAGTCATATCCTCTTTTCTTTTCTTTTTTTTTTTTTTTTGAGATGGAGTTTTGCTCTTGGCTCATGGCAAACTCTGCCTCCCGGTTCAAGAGATTCTCCTGCCTCAGCCTCTTGAGCAGCTGGACTACAGGCACCCGCCACCATGCCCAGCTGTTTTGTGTATTTTTAGTAGAGATGGGGTACCATGTTGGCCAGTTGGTCTTGAACTCCTGACTTCAGGTGATCTGCCTGCCTCGGCCTCGCAAAGTGCTAGGATTACAGGCGTGAGCCACCACACCTGGCCATCTTCTTAATAATTCTATATTCCTAGAACATCCTCCTCTTGTGTTAACCTCGTCAATGCCTACTTACTCTTTTTTCATCCACCAGACGAATATCAGCTCTATTTTCTTTATCTTTCTTCAGAAACTACTCTGCCTAGGCAGAGTTAATTTTTCTTACATCTGTTCCCATGAGACTTTATACATACCTTTATTATAGTATACTCTCCACCATGTTGTAATTATTTAGCTACAGAAATATTACAACAGAATGTGAGATCCAAGAAATCATTAATGTAAGGTGATTTTTACATAGGAAAATGCTTTTCCTTGGGAAAGCCAACAAATTACATCTTATAATCTTTAGAGGAAGAAATGCTGCCCTTAAGAATATGTTTTCAAAATCTTTACAATAAAGTAATATAAAATATTATGATAAAATATTTGCAGGTAAAATGATGAATGGATATACAAAGTTAAAAAGTTAATAAAGGCCCTTTTGCAGTGATAAAGAGAAAGGTGTGGGAATTCTTCAGAGTCTAGAGTATAGGTATAAGGGCAAAGATTTTATATTGTTTACTGCTATATCCTCAATCTTTTAAAATAGTAAGTAGTACATTCTAATCACTCAATAAAAAATTGTTAACTGAATAAATAAATGAATGTTATCTTCAACATGTTAAGAAGTTACAGTGTTCAACTCAGGATTCCCATTATTTTTAGAATTGCAATATTTAGCCAGGTGTGGTGGCTCACACCTGTAATCTCAACACTTTGTGAGGTTGAGGTGGGAGGATTGCTTGAGCCAGGAGTTTGAGACCAGCCTGAGCAAGATAGTGAGAGCCTGTCTGTATAAAATAAAAACTGAAAAAATTAACGATGTGGTGGCCTGTGACCAGGCTGTTCTCAAACTCCTGAACTCAAGTGATTTGCCCATTTCGGCCTCCCAAAGTGCGAGGATTACAGCCATGAGCCACCATGCCCAGCCTCATCTTTGATTAACATAAACTCACTGTGCATCTGGAGAGGCATAGAAGATATACTCATAGCTTGAAGAAGAGCTTAAGAGGAGTAGTTTGGAGTCTGGATTTAAGAGTTTGTTTGCTGAGTGGACTTGGACAATTTACTTAAAACTTTAGTGTCTTAATTTCATTTAAAAAACAGTTACAGGCTGGGTGCAGTGGTTCATGCCTTTATTCCTAGCACTTTGGGAGGCTGAGGCAGGTGGATTGCTTGAGGCCAGGAGTTCGAGACCAGCCTGGCCAACATGGTGAAACCATGTCTCTATGAAAAATACAAAAGTTAGTTGGGCATGGTGGTGTGCTGGGCATGTGGTCCCAGCTACTCAGGAGACTGAGGTGGGAGAATCGCTTGCATCTGGGAGGCAGAGGTTGAAGTGAGCCGAGATAATGTCACTGTACTCCAGCCTAGGTGACAATGCGAGACTCTCTCAAAAAAACAAAAAACAGTTATAACAATGCCACATAATCAAGTTATTGTGTTAAATGAGGTAATGCATGTTGTGTGCATAAGTATGTCAGCATAACTGCAGGTACATAGTTAAGTTTCAATACACGTTTACTATAATCATTATTATTTTAAAATAAACTGCTCGAGAAAGGATTGGAAGTTTTGTACCTTAGCAACCTTCACTGGGTTTAACATGGTTCTCTATATTGGAAGTAATTTTTATTATTAAATACTCATTGAATGCAGAACAGAAAAATGGAAAATAACATTGTATTGTATCATGGGAAGGATGGTAATTATTTTTTCCTGCTAATTCTCCTAGGTCTTAGGCAGAGCACATATTTAGCATAAGTGGATGAGAATTTATGCTTCATCATGATAGATCTGACAATTCATAGCAATAAAATATAACAAGAGTTTTAAGGTGTCACCTACAGGAATAAAAGCTCCCAAATCTTCCACATAACCTGGGTGCTCCTTAAGCCATTTTTCCAAATCCTTTCTCTTTGGTGCATCATCTCCTGCAAGTCTTGTTCCATCTTTAAGATTAATAACTGGAACTGGACTTTCTGTATCAGGAATTCCTTGAGGCTGAGTGTAGGATAGTGCTGGATTTATCCCTGTGGAGATCTGTGAGGAGGTTAAGCCTAAAGAAACCTGTAAAAAAACACCAAATGGAATCTTTATTTCCATACTTTATCATTCTAATACTGATTCAATAAAGTAATTATTTTTGAAGAGAAAAAATAAGTTGTTGCTAAAAATTCTGCTAAATCTTTTAAACTTAAAATTTTTATCACTCTTGGACAGTGCTAAGATTCTAAGATATCATCTAAAACTATATGGCATACTTCTAATTTTCTTTCTTTCTTTTTTGTTTTTTTGAGATGGAGTCTCGCTCTGTCGCCCAGGCTGGAGTGCAGTGGCCGGATCTCAGCTCACTGCAAGCTCCGTCTCCCGGGTTTACGCCATTCTTCTGCCTCAGCCTCCCGAGTAGCTGGGACTACAGGCGCCGCCACCTCGCCCGGCTAATTTTTTGTATTTTTTAGTAGAGACGGGGTTTCACCGTGTTAGCCAGGATGGTCTTGATCTCCTGACCTCGTGATCCGCCCGTCCCGGCCTCCCAAAGTGCTGGGATTACAGGCTTGAGCCACCGCGCCCAGCCCTAATTTTCTTATTAATAGTCTATAAAACATTCACAAAACAATAATATATATATTTACTAGGACTGAATTTTGAACCCAAGGATCAGTTTTCAAGTACTGCTTTACTTACATGATTAGGTGGTTTACTTCTGTTAAAAAAGAAGATGTCAACACCTTCTACATTCTTCCTCCTTCCTCGCCTTTTTTTGACTATAGGCTGGTTGTCTAATATCACACCATTGGCACCAAGGGTTGGTTGAATGGAAGTACCTAATTGAATTAAAAATGCAAAATGGTGATACAAATTTAGTTCTTAAACAAATTGAAAGTAATCCCTTTCCTAAATATATGTAAGTGTTCTTATTTTATACATCTTTAATGTAGAAACTTTTGGACTAAAAATATCATCCCCACTTCTCATTTAAAAACCTGAAGAATTACAACCTAGGCCTCTTTCAATTTTTGACCGGTCTTCTCTATTTTTTTCCCCGATATTTACACATCTTCTCTTCCTTCCTTGGAGAAGGAAGCATGCCTTTTTCCTAGGATAACATTTTCCTAAGATAACATTTCCCCTTTCTTTGAACCCATTAGTTCCTATAATTTCAAAAGCTTTTTTTAAAAAATCATTTGTCTCTGCTTTTTGTGCCAAATATCTTTTTCTACATCACTTTTTTTTTTTTCTTGAGACAGAGTCTCGCTGTGTCGCCCAGGCTGGAGTGCAGTGGCATGATCTCGGCTCACTGCAAGCTCCGCCTCCCGGGTTCACGCCATTCTTCTGCCTCAGCCTCCCAAGTGAGCCACTGTACCCAGCCAGATTTTTCTAAACTTAAAAATATGGCCTAACTCAAACAAACAAATGTTAAACTTTTGGCCGGGCATAGTGTCTCACGCCTGTAATCCCAGCACCTTGGAAGACCGAGGTGGGTGGATCACCTGAGGTCAGGAGTTCAAGACCAGCTTGGCCAACACGGCAAAACCATGTCTCTACTAAAAATACAAAAATCAGCTGGGCGTGGTGGCGGGCACCTGTAATACAAGCTACTTGGGAGGCTGAGGCACAATAATCACTTGAATCCAGGAGGCGGAGGTTGCTGTGAGCTGAGATCACGCCACTGCACTCCAGCCTGGGCAACAGAATGAGACTCTGTCTCAGAAAAAAAAACACTGTCTATTTTATAACGTTAAAACTTTTAAAAGACTGATCTCTCTTGGGCTTCTTTTTTTCATGAGTAAATAGTTCTTCGATTTCCCATAGTCCATTCCTGCCCCAACCTACTTAAAGTATTTTCTTTAAGATATAAGTAACTTTTTAGTCACCAAATTAAACTGACTTCTCTCATTTCAGTAGGCACTCAACAAAAATGTCTGTAAGGGGTATGAATGAAACAGTTCTGTGCATTCATCAATTTTTCTAATAGATATTTTATTAAGTAGCTATGTACTAGGCAGTATGATGGTTTGAAGATGAATGAAACACTTTTTCTTAAAGAGTACATAATCTTGAATTCTCTTATTAAAAGGACATACTATTAAAGGTGAGATGCTTGTTTAAAATAGTTTACATGTTTATAACGAAAAATGCATTTTCAATCATTCAAGGATAATTTATTGAGGAAGTCTTGTGTATTCCTGAATAAGGTGTTGCCTTCTGGCGAGCTGTGTAACTTCGCAGAAGTCATAACCTTCCTCCCATCTCAATTTCAAAAAGGTACTTAGTTCATATGGTAAGTACCATTCTGTTTCATACTTCTCATGTCTTCCTATTCTAACACAAACAAACTGCTTTGAATCAACATGATTCTCAACCTCTGACCCCTGTCCTAGGTCTGTTTCTGATGCTTTCCATAACTTAAGATTCAGCTTTCCTAAGCAAGATTTGATCTACACATCTGTCCCAGTAAGAATTTACACACTAGCAAGGTCTCATCACAAAATCACACCATTTTCCTGACATCCAGTCTGTTTCATGCTATTCCCTGCCCTTCTTTTACCCCTTCTAACAACCCTATTTTCTAGAAAGACAATTATTTAGTTGTCCTCTTATCAAATCCTGTTCAATCCCACCTCTTCTACAGGACTCTGGCTAAGCTTCCAGAAAGCAATGACTTTCCTCTTTTCTGGCGTTTATTAACTATAATGTTCTATGTAGCAAAATATTGAATGTATTGTCTAATATTTTAATGTGCGTGTCTTGTCTACTAATCAACTAAAAGGAGGAGATAGTGTCTTACATTTCTTTTACTTTACCTTTAGTGTAATCCCTGTACTATATAAAAACCAGAAGTACTTAATATAATTATCTATGGAAAAAAACATCTGGTTTCTACCAAAGTGTACATTTACAAACATATTCTATTTGATTAACTCTTCATTTTAATTATATACTACCCTGACTTATTTCTGAGGCTGATTTTAATAAACATTAGCAATTCATTTAAGCCAGAATCCAAATGTAAGATTCAACTTTGAAGTCTGTGTTGTCTTTATTTTAGATGCAAATAACACTATTTTAAAAATAGCTTCTTTGTATTGAATGCTTAAGTGCCAGATACTGTACTAAGCTTTAGAAATGCTATCTCAAATCATCAAAAACAAAACAGAAATAGAGATGGATTATTAAGCTCATTTTATAAATGAGATGGAAACATTAACCCACTTGCTCAATGTCACAATATCCAGTAAATGACAGAATTAAAAACCCCAGGTTGCTTGGTTCTGCCATCCTCTATTCAATATTCCAGGTAGTTTTTGGAATGAGCTCTTCAGTTTTGTCTTCTTGTTATAATCTATGCTATTTTACTCTCCTTCATTAATGAAATTACATTACATCTGGTATCTTTACTCAAGGCTTTCCAGGGGGTAATTACACAAGAATACAAAAGGCACAGCCTTTGGAAAATGAAGAATTGTAATAATAGCATCTGTTAAACATCTAATTCTAAAACCTATGAGTACCAAATTTTAACATCTGTTTGGCATCCCATTGTGTGCCAAGCTCTTTATTGGCCACTATATATATATTATTTTATTTAATCCATCTAACAATATCATCTCTCTCATCCCCACACCCTTCATTTCACAAACAGGAAAAGTAAGGCTCAAAAATGTTAACAGATTTCCCAAAAGTAACATAGGAAGAAAGATCTAGGTTTCATATTTGCAATTATTAAGATGGATGAGATAAAATGCTTAGATAAGAACTGTATCTAGGGTGAATACTTGAGGTTTTAAATATTTTGTATAGCCACAAAAGTCATGTTACTTTATTATTTTTTTTCTTTGAGATAGGGTCTTGCTCTGTCACCTAGGAGTGCAGTGGCACAACCATGGCTCAGGTATTCCTCCTGAGATCAAGTGATCCTTCCACCTTAGCTTCCCAAGTAGCTGGAACTACAGGGACATACCACCATACCCAGCTAACTTCTAAATTTTTTTCAGAGATGGGTCTTGCTATGTTGCCAGGATTGGTCTTGAACTCCTGGACTCAAGCAATCCTCCTGCCTCAGCCTCCTTCAGTCCTGGGATTACAGGTGTGAGCCACCACACTTGGCATAATTACTATTGATATTATTATTATTGTTTTTGAGACAGAGTTTCGCTCTTGTTGCCCAGGCTGGAGTGCAATGGCCCAATCTCGGCTCACTGCAACCTCCGCCTCCCGGATTCAAGGGGTTCTCCTGCCTCAGCCTCCTGAGTAGCTGGGAATCCAGGCATGCGCCACCAAGCTTAGCTTTTTTTTTTTTTTTTTTTTGTATTTAGTAGAGATAGGGTTTCACCAGGTCAATTAGGCTGGTCTTGAACTCCTGACCCTCAGGTGATCCACCTGCCTCGGCCTCCCAAAGTTCTGGGATTATAGGCATGTGCCACCACGCCAGACTCCTACTATTGATATTATTAAAAACAGTATTATTTACCAAAGAATTACTTAGAGGCAAAGGCTATACAATCTTCAGCTGCAATAGCAATAAAATGTTCAGGCAATAGAAGTATCAATCTCACTTTATAGTGGAGTTTTAAACAGTAAGAGTAGTGGTATTATTAAGCCCCACTTAGGTTGGGCAAAAGAGCCCATAGCTTATCTTCCCCATTTGTTACCATTTTCTGGTGGAAAAAAGAAAAGGGCTCCTTGATAACAAAATTGTTAACTGTAAGGCATAATTTGGGTGACTGTAATTGTAAAGCATAATTTGGGGGATTTATTCTTCAGTAATAGAGGCATTGCTGATTCATATTTGAACTGTAATTCATACATGTCTAAAGGTCTACTAATTGGAAAATTACATTGAATGGTTAATGAATCCACAAGAGACCAAACTGATGCTGATGAAGCTAAACTAATTTATAATTTAAGAAGTGGTAATAGCAGCATTTGGAAATAGTGATCAATTCAAGACAACACTCATAATACAGCATGTAATGCTTGGCAACTAGACTTAGAATACTGAAGTACAGTGTTTAGCTTTATGCACAAAGAAGGTATAAAGGAAATTCAAGACACTCATCTGCTTGAATTGACAACTAGTACTTTAGGAGATCAGTATGTTGTGGTCCACACATTAAGACTCAGTTGATCTTGAGTATCATTCTCAATTTTTTTTTTTTTTTTTAAGACGGAGTCTTGCTCTGTCACCCAGGCTGGAGTGCAGTGGCACAATCTTGGCTCACTGCAAGCTCTGCCTCCCAGGTTCACGCCATTCTCCTGCCTCAGCCTCCCTAAGAGCTGGGACTACAGGCGCCTGCCACCACGCCCGGCTAAATTTTGTAGTTTTAGTAGAGACGGGGTTTCACCTTGTTAGCCAGGATGGTCTCGATCTCCTGACCTTGTGATCTGCCCGCCTCGGCCTCTCAAAGTGCTGGGATTACAGGTGTGAGCCACTGCGCCCAGCCTCTCAATTTTTTTTTTTTTTAATTTTCATTCTCAGTTCTTGACATCACACTTTTAGAATAACACAGATAAATTAAAGTACTAAGATAAAACAAAAACAGGCTGGGCGTGGTGGCTCATGCCTATAATCTCAGAGCTTTGGGAGGCCAGGTGGGAGGATTGTTTGAGATCTGGAGTTCGCGATCAGCCTAGGCAACGTAGTGAGACACTATCTCTACAGAAATCCAAAACAAAACAAAAACTAAAACCAATGTCTAATGTATTCCTCAATGCCTACAGAGTACACAGCACATGGCATCAATTAGGTATTTAATAAATATTTGTTGATTCAAATTGCCAAAAGATTAGAAGAAAGACAGTTTGGAGGGGAGATCTGAAAACTGCTTTCAAAATGCTAAAATTTATCATGTAGACACAGGATTAGGTTAATTATGCATTGCCTTTTAAAGACAGAACTTCGATAATTAAGAAGATCCTATAGGAGGCAAAATTTACTTCCAAATAGAGGAATTTTCTGACAATTTGAGCTGCCCAACAATAAAAAGGGCTAATTAAGGAACCTTGTTTCTATAAGTATTCCATGAGGATGAATGATTACCTTTTAGGGATTAGTCATAAACAACACCTGTATCCTGTAGATGCCTGGACTGTACAATTTCTAAAGTCTTTTTAAAACTTCTCTTTTAACTTCTTCTACCAATCACCATTAATTTGTGATACTGAAATGCAGTTTGAACTTTTACTTGTATGAAGCAACTTGACAAAATGATGGTCCCACCCAACTACTCAAGGCCCCAAAAGGAAAACTGCCCTTTATGCTTTAAAATGTCATGTTAAAACTTCCAAAAAATATTTATTAAGATTTAAAATTATATTGATTACTTTATAGGCTTAAGAGGCAGCAACAAAGGAAAAATAAATTTTTGTTACAAGCATCTATAAAAGATTTAGACATGACAGAAAATATTTCATAATAAGACAATTATTACTTGCATATTCACCTGATACTGGTATGGATTTTGGGAAATTGACGAGGCTGGTCTCTGATGCATTTTGAAGCTCTCGAAGCCGAGTGAGGTACTGCTGCTGCCCCAGAGCACCATCTTCACCATCAAATGGTCTTTTCTGAGCAAGCCCTTGCTTCTGAAATGTCAACTTCAAACCACCTTCCTGTTAAATAAATACTATTATTAAGACAGAAAACTGTTTAAAAAAAAAAATCTTACTGCAGGATATTAAGAGGAATTTTTTTTATTTTACTGAAGAAAAAAATTTTTTACTGAGGAAAAAAAATGAAGTAAAAATCCTGAAACATCAAAGAAGTTCATTTCTCATTCATAAATCAAATAAAAACATTTTAAATCAATTTCTATAATAACACCACATTTTCTATCTTGAATGAAAAAAATACAAGTACTCTACACATTTTTCTGAGCAAAACAAGGTTTTACATGTGACTAGTACATTGTAACATTTTCAACTTTAGACATACATCTCTATGTACATTAGTCATATGACATTTTGGAGGACATTACCTATGTTTTCGACAGTAGGTAGTAAGTTAAGCTTCAAAAATTATTAAAAAATGAAACATTACTGATTAACAGGGCATGCTAAATGTTTAAAACAGAAAGTACACTGACATACCATTTAAATACTATATAAAAGAACCGAAACAATTAGAAATTGTCACACTGTTTAAGAAAGCATTTTGATTAGAACTATTTTCAGAAGCATAAGGAGAAAAGCATTATTTAATGACGATCCCTCTAGTAGAACATTCAAGTTTAATAACCTGGATATCATAAAGAAAATAATCCAAATACCAAGAAACAGGTATGTGAAGGAAGGAAGAGTAAGAGCAGGCAGCCATTTGCAGGAAAAGCATGCTGCACACCGCAATCGCAATCAGGCCCTAGGGCAATAAAAATACACATACGTCTTTGATTTTCACTGTAAACTCCTTTTCTCGTACATGCTTCTTCACCTTTGACATCTGTGTTGACTGATCATGTTCTTCTTTAACGCCGGCACCTGGGGGAGTGGGTACACTGGGCTCGCTGTATTCTGTAGCTGCTCCAGGGCTGTCCAGCAGTTTTGTGGTATAGAAAGAAGCCACTGTGTTAGCATCATAGTTTCTTCTAGCTGAAGGCCACTTTCCTTTCAGAACTGTTTGACAAATACTGTCCAACCTATTGATCATCACACGATCCTAGAAAAGCGTGCAACATCAAAGTATAATTTTAATAATTAGATCAGAATTTTGGAGATCAAATAGCTCAAGTCTTTATGGATTTAACCCTAGTTCAATATATGTGTATGTGCTACGCATACATATTCTCACATATATATATTACAATTCTGCAACAAGTTATTTGAGTACAGATTCCCTTTGGTGAAGTTCAAAAATATTATACCATAAGCAGGCGTGGTGGCTCACACCTGTCTGTAATCCCAGCACTTTGGGAGGCCAAGGTGGGAGGACTGCTTGAAGCCAGGAGACTGAGACCAGCCTGGGCAGCATAGCAAAACCCCGTCTCTGCAAAAAATTAAAAAATTGTGCCACTATACTCCAGCCTGGGTGACAGAGTGAGACCGTGTCTCAAAAACAAACAGACAGACAAAAAATTATACCACAAAGATAGTTTTATGTTTGTTGTTATAATTAAAAAGTAATAGAAACTCCTAATAAAAAGTTCAAACAACTTAACAACAGAAGAGGAGAAAAGCCCTCCATTCTCCCATTTCCCAATCTCATTCTTAAAGTTAAGTATTCCAGCACTAGTCTAGTCACATAATGGAAGACAAATTGGTCGGGCACACTGGCTCACACCTGTAATCTCAGCACTTTGGGAGGCCGAGGCAGGCGGATCATTTGAGGTCAGGAGTTCGAGACCATCCTGGCCAACATGGTGAAACCCTGTCTCTACTAAAAATACAAAAATTAGCCAGGCAGGGTGGTGGATGCCTGTAATCTCAGCTACTTGGGAGGCTGAGGCAGGAGAATTGCATGAACCTGGGAGGTGGAGGTTGCAGTGAGTCAAGATCGTGCCACTGTAAGCCAGCTTGGGCGACAGAGCGAGACTCAAAAAAAAAAAAAAGGAAGAAAAATTTTATTAATCCAATCTTTCTTCTTCCACTGAATGTACATGTATTTAAATGAACTTTTCTTTCTAGGTCACAACTGGCAACAGTAAACTTCTTCAAGGAGACTCAGTCAAAAGCACCTATTTCATAAAGAAGCACTTTAAGATTAACTTGAAAGTAAGGATTCATTATCTTTTACTCTAAATATTCTAAAGTTATGTTGAGAAGCATATACATTAAAGCAGAACTATTTACTTGATAGTAGTAATTTATACTTTTGAAGCTAACACCAAAATGTTATCCTACATTTTACACTGACCTGTTTTTCCACATAGTAAGAATACCTACCATTGAAGCAATACAGAAAAATACTAAGAAATGACCTATCCCAATAAGAAATTATTTCTTTACCTTTGGCCAATATGAGGCTGCCAGCATATATCCACCTTGTAAGATGTACGCAGACTCTGGTGTCCCATTGTTCATCTGAAAACTATCCTGAGTCTCATCCTGTGTAGTGCTCAGTGATGCGACGCTTTCTTCATCATAGGCTTTCATGTGAGTAGTGCTTTCTGCTAAGAACAATTATAATCATATTTTTTAAAGACTACATAAAATAGTTTTATATAGAAATATCTTATATAATTATTCAGAAACATCTGAAAATGAAAATGTTAGAAGTAAAAACAAATGATAAAAAAAGGGAAGAAAATCACCTAGAATATAAAAAAAGTACCTATCATTATTAGACAGGGTCTTGTGTCGCACAGCCTGGACAGAACTCCTAGACTCAAGCAATACTCCTGCCTCAGCCTCTCAAGTAGCTCGGATTACAGGTGTGCACTACGTCTGACTTCATTACTCATTATTTTGAAAACAACTCCTGATTGGTAGACTTCATCTGGATTGGCAGAACTATAAATACCTGATGAGGATACCATAATTCTCTTGATGAGGTGACTCCTGTAACTCTTAGAACTGGGCATGTTCCTTGCAGCAACCCTGAAAGTTATGCCTATGGAGTTGTTATAAGAAACCCCAGCTCCTGCTCATGTTTAATTGGGCTCATTTTCTTGTCCCTGAACTGGTGGACTGCTGCAACAGCTTCTGCAGAAGGGGACCACCAAACATTGTTCTGCTGACAAGCATTTGTCATGGCTGACAAATGGCTTATCATATTCTCATTGGTCTAAGACTCTTGGTGACTGCTATATAATATTATCTTTTACTTGTTCACTAATCAACTTGTTCCTGGGAAAAATACAATATTTAATTTAAGACAATCACAAAGAAATAAAACTATTGTATAAAATTTCTAATTAAATTGCTTGATTACTTTGCAATGCCTTGAATATTGAATAGGGAATTTGTATCAGTAACTCTAGTTTTCTTCTCAATAGTGCTTTCCTAAGAAAATTTGTATATATAAAACTAAAGCAAACAGGCCAGGCGCAGTGGCTTATGCCTGTAATCCCAGCACTTTGGGAGGCTAAGGCAGGCGGATCGCCTAAGGTCAAGAGTTCAAGACTGGCCTGGCCAACATGGTGAATGTCTCTACAAAAATACAAAAATTAGCTGGACATGGTGGTGGGTGCCTGTAATCCTAGCTACTCAGGAGGCTGAGGCAGGAGAATTGCTTGAACCCGGGAGGCGGAGGTTGCAGTGAGCTGAGATCATGCCACTGCACTCCAGCCTAGGCGACAGAGCAAGACTCCGTTTCAAAACAAAGAAACAAAAAAAAACACCTTAAGCAAATAATTTTAAACATCCTTAAGTTACCTGAAGCAAGTTCTTTTCATTTTCACTTGAAAAGTTATATTAGGCCGGGCCTGGTGGCTCAAGCCTGTAATCCCAGCACTTTGGGAGGCCGAGGTGGGCAAATCACTTGAGGTCAGGAGTTTGAGATCAGCCTGACCAACATGGAGAAACCCAATCTCTACTAAAAATACAAAATTAGCCGGGCATGGTGGCACAGGCCTGTAATCCCAGCTACTTGGGAGGCTGAGGCAGGAGAGTCGCGTGAACCCAGGAGGTAGAGGTTGAAGTGAGCTGAGATTGCACCATTGCACTCCAGCCTGGGCAACAAGAGCAAAACTGTCTCCAAAAAAAAAAGAAGAAAAGTTATCTTAAAAATGTAGAATTATTTTATGCATAGTACCTCGTTTTTGGGCTTCCTCTTCATCACTGTCGCTTTCTTCTGATGAAGATGAAGAGGAGGAGGAGGAAGAAGAGGTGGAGGAGGATGAAGAAGATGCTGAAGAACAAGATGAAGATGAAGAAGAACTAGAGCCTGATCGAGAGTGGGAGCAAGAAGAGGAGGACGATGAGGAAGAAGATGATCTGGAAGAACAGGATGATCTCTCAGAATCTGAGTCAGAATCAGAGCTGGATTCCGATCCTCTTTTGTGGACTCTTGGTTTCTTAGAAGCTGGGTTTGGAGTTAGGGGTTCCGTTCTGGCTGCAACCATGCGTCTGTCTGTTTCACTTTTTCCACCAGATTTCTGGTCTCCAGTAGCCTGTGGTAAAACACCATTCTTTGGACTTACAGGCTCAGATTTTATTAGTGTCCTGGTTTCCACAGAAGACATAGATTCTTCTTCAGAAGACTGAGGCTCCTCTTTAAGGTTTTCACTTTTAACTTTCATCTCCTCTAGAATAATACCTTTAGCATCTAGGATCCTAGGTAGAGAGGTAAGAGGAGAAGCAGAAAGTGCTACTTGATATTGCTGTAAAAGTGGGGTAGAAGTCCTTGAATGAGCTATCTTACTTTGACTGTAGTTCCTCTGAGCTGCCATAAATGAGAGTTCAGGATCACGAAGAATGTGATAGTCTGTTCGGCTCACCCCGTGTTTGGCAGCACCAATAAGCAAATCTCTATCATGAGGGCCACATTCCCACCAGACTGGTAAATCTGGATTTGGATGACAAAGCTTTAAGCGTTCAAACAACTGTGGATGTCGAAGGGCCTGTTCCCGTACTTTCCTTAGAAGTTCAATGCGATACAAAGTCCTAGAAGCGCGTTCTTCTGTGATGGGCTGGATAAAAATATTTGGATCCACCAATTCTACATATTGAAACAAGGACAAAAATATTAATCTCAAAAATCCTCTATAAATAAATCATTATAAACACATCTTTATATATTTATAATAATACCATTTCTAAAATGTGCCTCCATGTAATATCACTGTATAGTTCCTAGAATTTCTTTTCAGTGAGGAGAAATTCAGTGAGGATTTTCAAATTCTGCAATTCCAGTGAGGAGAAAGTTTTAAAAATAAGTACTAAAAATCATGTAACATAAAACACTGGATGTTAATGTAAAACATAAGATTATTTTGGAAGTACATTAATAGAACTGGGAATTTTCTTTTAAGAAATTCCCTATGACCTATGCATTTAATAACACTTGTCTTAAAGACACAAACACTTGCTCAAACTCACTTATAAATATAAATTAGAACTGTTCAGGGTTGTCCAATCTTTTGGCTTCCCTGGGCTGCATTGTAAGACGAATTGTATTGGGCCACATATAAAATACACTAACCCTAATGGTAGCTGATGAGCTTTAAAAAATTGCAAAAAAAAAAAAAAAACACGACCTCATGATATTTTAAGAAAGTTTACGAATTTGTGTTGGGCCGCATTCAAAGCTGTCCTGGGCCATGGGCTGGACAAGCTTGTGTTAAGTGATACTCCATAAACAAATGTAAGCTGGCATATCTCAAACTGCAAAAGGGAACAGGACATTGGAATGAACTCACAGGGGCAACAAGGGCTTTCTCAAATTTTGTAGGGAAACACAGCCACATCTTTCAAACACTGCACAAATTACTAGCTTGAGATAGTTCAGTTTCAACATGAGCTCATGCTACCTCCCCTTTGATAAGGTTATGCCTTTGCAAAAGTGGGTTACTGACACTTGGGAAGTACTCAAGAAATACAGGCTTGCTGAAATAATGCAGGGACCAACATAAGCAGCTCCTAATGCCAAATACGGAACAATCTGAGCAAGAAATAAAGACAATACTGGATTGTAACCTATAGAATAAGTATCCATGAATCCATACTGATATGAATAAATAACTGATTATTAAACAGACGAGAGAGAAGGAAACATCCTTTCTTACAGAATTCCACAGAAAAAACTGCTGTAGACATACTAAAAATCAATGGGTGAAAGTTTCAGAAGAAACAAGATTTGTGAAGCTTAAGATATTTGTTAATTACAGTATTTTTACGCTGGCCAAATGTGGCATAAACTACCTTAACCACACAATTAAAGTCCACATCATCAGTAACAAGACATATTGACATCACCAATCCCCCAGAATTACATTCTGAGAACACATCATTTCTGTGGCACTCTTGCCAAAAATGCATGACCTCAATCCACTCATGTAAAAACATAAGACAAGCTCAAATTGAGGGATACACAGCTAAATAACTGATCAACACTTTTCAAAGGTATCAAAGTCATTAAAGATAAGGAATAGCTGAGAACCTGTTACAGACTGCAGGAAGCTAACAAGAAAGAAAAAGCAAATACACTGTAGGATCTTGGAACAAAAAAGGACATTAGTTGAAAAATTGGTAAAACTAAAATAAGTAGTTTAATTAATGGCATTAATGTTAATTTCCTCTTTTGATAATTATACTATAATTACTCTGGTAAAATGTTAACATTAAGAGAGGAAGGGCCGGGCACAGTGGCTCACGCCTGTAATCCCAGCACTTTGGGAGGCTGAGGCGGGCAGATCACGAGGTCAGGAGATGGAGACCATCCTGGCCAACACAGTGAAACATCGTCTCTACTAAAAAAATACAAAAAATTAGCCGGGCGTGGTGGCGGGCGCCTGTAGTCCCAGCTACTCAGGAGGCTAAGGCAGGAGAATGGCGTGAACCCGGGGTGGAGCTTGCAGTGAGCCGAGATCACGCCATTGCACTCCAGCCTAGGTGACAGAGCGAGACTCCGTCTCAAAAAAAAAAAAAAAAAAAAGAGAGAGAGAGAGAGAGAGGAAGAGTGAGAGATAGATGGAAACTCCTTGTACATTTTTTGCACTCTTCTGTAATTTTAAAAGTAGTTCAAAACAAAAAAATTTGAAAAAAAATCAAGGACCATGCAAAAATCAACATGGAGCTGGAAACGAGGTGGGAAGTACACAGTCTACTTCTAAGATTTGAAAAGTTATACAGTGCCCAACCAGTGCACACATTTGATTAGTAATTATGGCTACTTAAGAAAGAAAGAAGTATTATTTTTTCTTTCAGTGTGTTTTTAAATAATTACTGGATTGTGAGGACATAAATACTTATTGACTTGTCAGACCTAATTATTAATTAGACAGAAATGTTAGGTAATTCTTCTAGCCTTGAGTGCTGTGAAATAAATTACTGAGACATTAAGGACACTGTAAAATGAGGAAATTTGAGAAATGCTCTAAGTAGAACCTCAACCTCACATTTTTTTAACAAAGCATTAATATGAAATCAATTTTACATTTGATCTTAGCCAAAAGGCTAAGAGAAGCAACTGAAATTTATTTTAACATGACATAAAAGCAAAACTATTATTTAACAGACCAGTTATTGTCCCATTTATCTTATATTAACATGAATCATCATTTAAGATGTGAATAATGTTTTGTTTTATTTTTTTCTTTTTTTCAGACAAAGGCTTGCTCTATCGCGCATGCTGGAGTGCAATGGTGCGATCTTGGCTCACTGCAACCTCCGCCTTCTGGGCTCAAGCGATTCTCGTGCCTTGGCCTCCCGAACAGCTGGGATTACGGGTGCCCGCCACCATGCCCGGCTAATTTTTGTATTTTTAGTATAGACAGGGTTTCACCATGTTGCCCCACCAGCCTTGACCTCCCAAAATGTGGGGATTACAGGCATAAGCCACCATGTCTGGCCTGAGATGTGAATAATGTTATTGAACCAACAAAACAATGGGAACATCCAAGCAATGCATGTGTGCCTGCACTGGTTTATGAGGGATATCTAGCACGTATCTCACTTGAACACTGCAGGTCTGCACTCTTCCTGCAAATGGGACCATGTTTGATTATTATAAAAGAACAGTTATCTAGAATTTTCTCTCAATTTCTATTAACATAGAAATAGGTTTTTCTTATCCATTAAAAAGTCTCCAAGCCATTTTTGCATTAATCAAGCTGACATCATAAAGCCATTGCCACCTTCTAGCTTGAATGATATGTTCATTTTTTAATGCTATGATTACATGCTTATTTAGGGTGATACAGTTCTCCTTCTTCTATAATACCTATCAGTTGGAAGCAGGATGGAAATAAACACACTTAGATAATTCTTTTTTTTTTTTTTTTGAGACGGAGTCTCACTCTGTCACCCAGGCTGGAATGACGCGATCTCAGCTCACTGCAATCTCCACCTCCCAGGTTCAAGCAATTCTCCTGCCTCAGCCTCCCGAGTAGCTGGGATTACAGGTGCGTGCCACTATACCCAGCTAATTTTTTGTATCTTTAGTAGAGACGGGGTTTCACCATATTGGCCAGGATGGTCTCGACCTCCTGACCTAAAGTGATCCACCCACATCGACCTCCCAAAGTGTTGGGATTACAGGCGTGAGTCACTGCGCTGGCCACACTGAGACAATTCTTAACTAAAGAGACATTCAAATTAACATTTGAATTATCTTTTAAACATTTGAATTTATCTTTTAAAAACAGTTAAAATGACAAGCTGTTTGTCTTCTAATGTGCATTTTAAACTAAAGTAAATATAATACTTATAACAAAGGTTGGTGTTGTAGGTTTCTGGCTTGTAGACAGATCTAAGCAAATTTTTATAGAGAGGATTTCCAGAGTGGTGGCTGTTGTGAGGCAAGTGGTATTACTTACTATTTGTGTGCTCTCCACTATAAAGCTATAGAATGGGAAGCTCAGGACCAAATGCAAGCTGAAACCTTCTTTCGTCTCTTCAAACTGCTTGTCCACGGCCAGAGAGAAAGCCTGGTGTAGCCTGGACATACAGTATATGAGCCAGAAAAAGGAGTTTCCTCAGGAATTGGCCATGGAGGCCTTCGATCTTCTTTGAAATGTCACTCAAAAGGAAGCTCAATTTTGACACATTTTTTTCAATGAAGCCAATCATCTCCAGCTTTTGGAGGGTTAAAAGCTGCTGAGGAGGGTATATGACTTGTCACTTGACAAGTTCTTCCAAACAAAAAAGGTAAGTTTTGAAGATGGCTGCTGCAGAGCGCAGACCAATACATTGCTTGATAGCAGACCTGTCCACAAAAGCCATGTCAGTCTTCACGGTGATGTTGGGAAGTAGTTGGAATCACTACATTAAAATGCCTTTTAATTTAATTTGGGTCAAGACAGCGTTGACCATGCCAATGGCGCCTGATGGCTTTCATTACGGGTGCCTGTGAGACTTTCTATCTCATCAATCAGTGAAAATGCCACAGCATCTTTATAATCAATCAAATCCTAAATCTTCTGGAACATCTTAGTTATCAGCTTGTCACTTTTGGAAAACTGCTTAGAAAAGAGGCTAGGGCTATTTATTTCAATTAATTGGCCATACCAATACCTGCTTGAAAGTTTAATAGTCAACTTCTGGGCTAATGCTTTACATAGGAATGTTTTTCCAGTTCCTGGAAGACCCTGCAGCAGCACCACCTGGTTCCAGGTGCCGAGGCTGCTGTTGACATTCTTGTCTGAAAATGGTAAGGTTTTAATCACATAATCAAGGTGTGATTTGACTTCCACATCAGACACTAGGCTGTTCCAAAGTCCATGGGATTTGGCTGCAGGCAGAACCCCGTGATTTGCCACAATTATATCTTCTGTCTCTTCCTCCAAATTTTCACTGCTAGGGCCATCTTCATTCTGCTGGAAGATGTGAAGTGCAATAGTGCATGCACTCAAATCAATGAGCTATGGGTCTTTAACCTTTAATTCTGTGTCAACAATAGAATCCTACATATTCCTGGTCAGAAAGGGTTCACCAAACAGTCCACGTGTAATCACCAAACACAGTATTATGTTTGGTGAGTAAACTTTGTTTATTTATTTTAGGGACAAGGTCTGTTGCTCGAGATCAAGTGTAGTGGTGTCATCATGGGTCACTGCAGCCTAGACCTCCTGGGTCCTAGTCCTAGGTCCTGGGTCCAGGTCCTAGATCCTGCCTTAGCCTCTCAAGTAGCCGGGACCACAGTCATGCACCACTACACGTGGCTTTTTTTTTTTTTTTTGTAGAGATGGGGTCTCCCTATGTTGCCCTGGCTTGTCTCAAACTTCTGGGCTCAAGTGATCCTCCTACCTCGGCCTCCCAAAGTGCTGGGATTACAGGCGTGAGCCATTGTGCCCAGCCTGGTGAGTATCTTTCTAACACTCAGCTTTATGTCTTTTTTTTTTTCTTTTTTGCAGTGCTGCCTCTGTGCTGATGCACCTCCATGTGGACTGTCCACGACTTGGCCACGCAGCGCAGTGCCTGCTTTGGGTTGCCCACGGCCTTCCCCATGGTGCCACTGGAAGGAGTGGGGTCCTGGCCTGAGCCTGGTCACCACCGCCTCATGCCCCTGCCTCAAATATCCTTACTCACATTTCTGAGGAAGCCCTACATTTTCAAAGATTATTTAGTAATTAGCCCTTTCCCTTTTAAAACTAGAATCAAAAGTGATAAATATATTCATATCACTATATCATTGATGGGAATTAAGAAAATTTTTAAAAAATGAGGGCCTCTTGCCAACTATAAATGACACAATATTTTGCTTTATCTGTCATTTTAAACTCATTTATGGTTTTCCAGTAGACCTAAGAACAGACTGAAATCTACTCTGAATTACCTAGTAATCAAGTGATTGGCTACTCCATTCAGTGAACTGACAAAAAAATCTGTTAGGAAATACATTTAAAACAAGTAAGGAAATCTGTTTACTATAAAACAGGAATAGCAGGCCATTGGGTTTAGCAGTCAGAAATCATACACAACAAAGAATGGAGACAACTGTTCATGACATAGCATTACTGAGAAGAACTGTTGACAGGATGAGCTATGTCTCTGGGCTTTGAAGACAATGAAATGCATCCCAGAACAATTCCTTAGTTGAGTTGCATCAACACCTCTGCTTAGTAGTCTTCTGTGAAGATGGCCCTGGGAGATCTTTTCTAGAAAATTCTTTAAAATGTCTTACGAGTGGGGGCTTCATTCCTTGCAAAATTATTCAGGTAAATAAACCCTCTAGTGCAATTCCTCTAAGATGGACTGAAAATATAGGTTAGTTCTGTTTAACAAAAGCAATCCTTTATCTTCTACCACCTCCTAATCATAAATCTTTCACTAAACTCTACCTATTTTCTTAAAACTCCGTGTATACCTTTATTCTCTTTAGATCTCATTTTAATAGCAGGATTAAAGAATAGAGGATCTTTAAGCTAGTTTATTTACAATTCTAACAAATTATTGACAAGTTGAGTTAGATAGTATTGAAATTTCACATAAAAGAGACAAATTGGAAATTTCTGAATTTTAGTGATTTTTGCTTCTTTGACCGAAACAAGGAAAAAAAAGAAATTTTATACATACCTTCTTTGGAAGGAAGACGACATACCCTCCGACACATGGACATGAATGCATACAAATATTTTTCCAAACTATCATCAGTTTTCTTATGTAGCCTAGCCATAGCTCTAAATTTTGTCCAATCAAACTGGCCTCTGTCAGGGTCAAAAACGACTCCAAATGTAGATACAACCCTATAAAAGTCAGCTTCTTCTCTTCTTGTCCATCTGTTTTGAGTCAGATTAAAACAAAAACCACACTGGTCACTAAAATTAATATTAATACTAAATATAATTACTATAATACAAACTTAAAACATTTCAAGTACTTAACACTATAGGATTAAATACAAGATTGCTGCCTTGTAAAACATTTTAAAATGCTAGTTAACTCATCTATCCAACCATACTTTTTTAAAAAAAATTTACTTTTAATGGCCCGGGTGTAGTGGCTCACGCTTGTAATCCCAGCACTTTGGGAGGCTGAGGCGGGCAGATCATGAGGTCAGGAGATAGAGACCATCCTGGCTAACACGGTGAAACCTCGTCTCTACTAAAAATACAAAAATAAAATTAGCTGGGCATGGTGGCGGGCACCTGTAGCCCCAGCTACTTGGGAAGCTGAGGCAGGAAAATGGCGTGAACCCAGGAGGCGGAGCTTACAGTGAGCTGAGATTATGCCACTGCACTCCACCCTGGGCGACAGAGCGAGACTCTGTCTCAAAAAAAAAAAAAAAGAAAAAAAAAAAATCACTTTTAATAGCTAAGGATGTGTGCCTGTAACACAGCCTCAGGAGGTCCTGATTACATGTGTCCTCAACATAATTTTAAAAGTATAC
This sequence comes from Trachypithecus francoisi, assembly GCF_009764315.1. NCBI lineage: Eukaryota > Metazoa > Chordata > Mammalia > Primates > Cercopithecidae > Trachypithecus > Trachypithecus francoisi. The sequence continues at coordinate 93,655,435 of NW_022681455.1, read as the reverse complement.
ACTATTCCTTCAGACAATAATAGTGTTTTGCATTTTTACTATGTGAGAAAATAAGCACAGGATACAAAATCATATAAGAAGATCCTGCCCTTCAGGAAAAAGATAAGATCAAACACATTTATAGTATAAGGTAATGGCTTATATTTGTATGAGTTAAAGAAACCAAAATTTTCAGGAGAACACAGAAGATAGAAGGATTAGTTCAGACTTGACAATCAAGAAAGACAACACAGAGTAAGAGGCATTTCAGATGGGACAAGGCTACGGTTAGGGAAAGCTAGGAAGAAAGCACAGAGAAAGCAAAGAGGGAGTGCTCCATCTTGTAGGGGAAGGATGAGTGTTCCAGATTGACAAGGATATGGCTTATATTGGGGACAAAGCCAGATAGGGTTTGGGTCAGATTATGAAATGCCCTAAATGCCTGGGTAAAAGTAATCTCTTTCAGTTGAAAACTCCTGATGCTTTGAAATGGTAATATTATCATCATGCACCATAGATCTGCAAACCTCAGTGCATGTGTAGAACCCTGTCCTTGCTTAACTCACAGGATTGTTGTGTAAATGAGAAAAAACATATTGGAAAGACCTTTGAAAAATGTGATTGGGCCATTTTTATCATAGTGATACATTAAGAAGATTAATGTAATTATGATGTAAAAATAGTTAGCTTGGGAAACCCAAGTCATTCAATCTGTGTAATAAGAATAAAAATGGGAAAAACGATTAATTGAAAGACTACACAGGACAAAAAATATGACAGAGTGCCCACTCCCAAGAAGATACAATTGAGAAAGACATAGAAAGGAAAAGACGAATTTCATTACAATATCTTAATATTATTGTGACAAACAAGTAGTTTACTTAGATGAGTTGCTACGTGAGTACAAAAAATAGAATACTGTGAGCTAGACTGGTTAAAAAAATTAATAGAAGAGGCCGGGTGCAGTGGCTCATGCCTGTAATCCCAGCACTTTGGGAGGCTGAGGCAGACGGACCACTTGAGGTCAGGAGTTCAAGACAAGCCTGGCCAACATGGTGAAATCCAGTCTCTACTAAATATACAAAAATTAGTGAGGCATAGTGATGCACACCTGTAGTCTCAGCCACTCTGGAGGCTGAGGCAGGAGAATCGCTTTAACCCCGGAGGCAGAGGCTGCAGTGAGCCATGATTGTGCCACTTTACTCCAGCCTGGGTGACGGAGGGAGACTCTGTCTCAAGAAAAAAAAAATTATTCGAGGAAATGGGCCATATGCTGAGCTCTGAAGGATGGGCTAGGTGTGAAATAAACAGGTAGAAAGGGTGTTCCAGGTGACAGAAACAATATAGGCTAGGGTATGAAGTCAAGAATAAGTAGGGCACTCTGGCTGAGGGAAAAGAAGTGGATAAAGTTAGAAATGCATGTTAAAACCAAAAATGAAGAGACCTTCAAACTTAGGCTTAAGAACTTAATACTTTTTACCTATACTAAATAAGGAGCCATCGAATATTATGATAAAACTAATAGTTTAGGAAGATTAATCCCGATTCAACAGATGGAGGGAAAATTTGTAGTAGATTAAAGACGGTCACAAATGCTTTGCCACTCTTCCCATTAACAGGTTGAATCTATTTCCCTTTTCCCTAAATCTGGGCTGGCCTTGTGGCTTTTTCTGACCAACAGAGGGTGGCAAAAATGACATTTTGTAACTACTGAGACTGTGTCATAAGAAATCTGCAGCTTCTGCCTTTCTACTTGGAATGGTCACTCTTGGGATCTGAACTCCCAGCTGGCAGCTAGCACCAACTGTTAAGTCGTATGAGTGGGGCTACTGTGGCTCTTTGGCTCTTCTAGGTATCTCAGAAACCCAGCCAACAGTATACAATGCAGCAGCAGTACCTGAGTCAACTCACAGAATTGGGAGAAATAAAAAATTAATGCTGTTTTAAAGCACTGTGTTTTGGGGTAGTTTGTTATGCAACAACAGATACCAAAAACAGTTCATTTACAGAGTCAGTAGTATCTGAAAATTATGACTAAGATAGCTAAAATCTTAAGTGTCAGACTAAATTTTAAGTATGATCAATGTGCTACAAATGAAACAACAAATGAACAATTTATCAAAAGAACAATATATCTTCCAGAGAACATCCAAGGACACGGGTAACAAGGAAGTCAGGTTATGCCAAAGATAGCTATTCTTTCCCATGTACTCTATTCAAGAAGTTAAAGCTTGTGGAATGAGAGAAGTTTGCCTGTCTTTTTAACAAGGTCGCTTGCAATTTGTTCCCTTTGACTTCAGTAGTTCCAAGGATTTGTCTTCTGAATAAAGGAATGTATGCTTTCCGTACATTTTTATATTTCATAAAAGTCTGGATATAAAATGTAAAATATGATAGAATGGAATTTAGTTAACATAAACTTTTGTTCTACTGGTAATTCTTTTCTTTTTTTTGAGATGGTCTCACTCTGTCACTCAGGCTAGGCTGGAGTTCAGTGGTGTGATATCAGCTCACTGCAACCTCTGCCTCCTGGGTTCAAGTGATTCTCATGCCTCAGCCTCCTAAGTAGCTGGGATTAAAGGTGCACACCACCACACTGGCTAATTTTTGTATTTTTAGTAGAGATGGGGTTTTGCCATGTTAGCCAGGCTGGTCTCGAACTCCTGGCCTCAAGCGATTCACCCACCTCAGCCTCCCAAAGTGCTGGGATTACAGGTGTGAGCCATGGCGGCCGGCCAATGATTCAATTCATGAGTTTGCTCTACACCTTCACTTGTTTCTGCTTTTTGAGGCAGTCTTGCTCTGTCACTTAGGCTGCAATGCAGTGGCACAATCACATGTCACTGCAGCACGGACCTTCTGGGCTCAAGTGATACTCCCACTTTAGTCTCCTGAGTGACTGGGACCACAGGCATGCGCCACCACACCTGGCTAATGTTTGCCTTTTTTTGTAGAGATGGGGGTCTCGCTTTGTTGCCGGGGCTGGTCTGGAACTCCTGAGCTCAAGCAATCTTCCCACCTCGGCCTCCCAAAGTGCTGGCATTATAGGCATTAGCCACTGTGCCCAGTTATTTATTTATTTTTTAAATACCTCAGTGTTCCTAAACATGACAAAAAAATGATTAAAGTATGGTTAGTTAACTATAAGACACAATAATCTTTGTAAGTTTTACCACACTTATACATACATAAATGTGTTAGTGTATGTGTGTACATGCACAAGGCAGTTTGCTTTGACCAACATGCTATGTATGTTTTCCACAAAGTGTGAAAACTGTACCCAGATAGGCTTCAGAATGGACAGCTATATTTAGACACAATGCATTAAAAATTTAGTGTTATTGTCTTACCTTTGCTGTCTTTCTATCTTGGCTGCCATTTTAGGATTAAGAGTGGCTTCCTCATAAATAGGCTGCATTACACTGGTAGGCACCGAGAAAGTTGGTTGTATCTGTTGAATTTGTCTGTTTTTATTAGTACGCTGGTATGCAGTGATGAGACGCCTCAAACGTGTGGTTAAAGCTGATTGAGTAGGCCAATATACTTTATCACCCTCCATCAGTTGACCATCTATAGTTAAATAAGTAATAGTAACTAAACAGATACTGTATGAAGCTCACAAAAGTAGCAACTTTACTTTAAAATTTTTTAATTCAATCTATGTGGGAAAAAAACAACCACATTTCTCATCATAAAAGCTTCTTTTAACAATAGCTATAGGAAATATTACAACAAACTTTAAGAGCAGTTCAAAGTAGGTAGAATACAGTGGAATAAAGAGTTGCACAGCAAATACAACTCTTGCATGTGTAGTATATATCACACTGGCTGGCAAATATTCAAGGCTTTAACTTAAATAAACTAAAAGCCAAAGTGAATCCATGAGACACTGAATATTGCAAACGTTTCTAATGGAAGCCTTCTGTATTAAGTTTATCTCAGTTTAATTAGAATCAAAATATTTTAAGTCATTGGGAAGAAACATTTTTAAAATTCAAGATGACAATGATGTAACATTTAAGTTTTATCCACCTAGTAAGTGTAGGCTCTAATGCTCTATTTCCAAGGTGTAATAGTATAATTATCTATACCATAATCAAGCTGTAATCATTCATACTAAGCAAAAACTACTTTTTCATTCCTAGTTGAACTATGGCAGGGTGAGGCACTGTTCCTCTGGGATGCTGGTGGGAGTGAGTGTACTCTTGTGACAGTGCATTTCTATCTTGATATCAGATGGAAGTAGAAGCAAGACCTGGCACAGAAAAGCTTTGTAGAAACTAGGTGATAAAGAATGACTCTTAATGTACACATACAATGAAAAAGAAGTTGAATATATTATTGGATCAACACTTTAATGATGAAGTCTCACATACAAGTTTATCAAGTCATAATGTCATCAAAACCTATATTCCATAAAAGCTCAGTGAGTCACTGCCTAAAGATTTTATAACAACTAAAAGTAGTGTTAAATTCCCAGTCAACTAGTATGTCCTATAATGATTACAACTGCAGTCAATAAAAATGTTTATATATGAAACATTATAAAACTGTAATAGTTTATTGATCTCATAGTATAATTAGAATATGAATTTATAATACTACTAAGTATAGAAGTAAGTGCAATTTACCTCCATCTGCTATAACAAGATCTCCTGGTGAGGAAACATCATCCTTTTAAAAGAAAATAGAAACTTGTCACAGGGTAATTGGGTCAAGAGATATATAAAAAAAGAAAAGAGAATCAAACTTCTTTGTAATCGAGAGCTGTTCCCCCCCGCCCATGGAATGTTAAATAATTAATTTAGCAAAAATAAAACTTTTAATTGCTTATTCTCAGTTTTCATCCTTTCACACTTCTCTACTGCTTTTGACAATTAGGCAATTATTTACTAAAAGTATTTCCTTCCCTATGATTACTGTTAAGCTAGTTTCTTTTCCTCCAGCCTTCCTCTACGAGTATGCCCTAGGTTTTATTGCTAACTAAGTGTGTTTTTTTCCTCTTTCTTATACCAACTGTTAGATAACTTACTCATTTTCATATCTGGTTATTAGGTAAGCTACAAATCTTTTCCTTTTCAGCCTTAAGCAGTTTGCTTGTGCTGTAGATCCAGTTTTTGTCAACAAAGCATCTTTAATTAGCTATTCCAGTATCACCTTATATTCATAACTTTAGCAATTTTATATCAATGACTACTAGTTTCTATTGTTGTTTTAAAAAAGCCTGAAGTTAGAATCATAATTCCTTTGTAGGTTTCTCTTTTTCTCTGGTTGCTTTTAATACCTTCTCTTTGTTTGGTATATCTTCAATTTCACTGTTATGTTTCTTGGAATGGACTTAGTTTTATTTATCCTGCTAAGACTTACTGTATTTCTTGAAACTGAGGATTCATGTATTCATAACATCTGAAAAATTCTCAGCTGCTATGGTGCTTCTTTCTTATTCTCTTTAGTCTCTCCTTCTGGAATACCTATTCGATACATGCCAGATGTTATCATGCTATCCTCCTTGTTTCTAAATTTTTTAATATATATTCCACTGTGTTGGTTATTGATTTCAGTCTCTTTGCTCCAAATTTATTGCCTTTCATATTTTTCTTTCTTTTTTCCTTTTTTTTTTTTCAGAGACAGGGTCTCACTCTGTTGTCCAGGCTGGAGTGCAGTGGCATGCACACACCTCACTGCAGCCTCAACCTTTCGGGCTCAAGTGATCCTCCTGCTTCAGCCTCCTGAGTAGTTGGGACTACAAGCAAGTGTCATCTTTTTTTATTTTTTGTAGGGAAGCAGTCTCACTATGTTGCCCAGGCTGGCCCTGAACTCCTGGGCTTAAGCAATGTCTGTTCCTTGGCCTCCCCAAAGTGCTGGATTACAGGCATGAGCCACTGCATCCAGCTCCTCTCATATTTTTTTTTTCACCTGCTCGAAGAAAATGGTTAAATAGCTCTTTAAATAGTTTTTCCTCTGTCAGTCAGCATGATATAAAGCTTTGTTAGTAAAGCAAACTGGAGAGACACTGTAGGAGTTAAAGGGTTTTCCGTCCTAATTCTGGTGAGCACTTCCATCGCTTAGTTCCCATAGCAAGGCCACTTCCCCAGTGCCCAGCCTCCACAGTTTGAGCAGTTTCTTTTCTCTGAGACAGGTCTCCCTCTATCACCCAAGAGTGCAGTGGCATAATCTCGGCTCACTGCAACCTCTGCCTCCTGGGTTCAAGTGATTCTCCTGCCTCAGCCTCCCAAGTGGCTGGGATTACAGGCATGCGCCACCACACCTGGCTAATTTTTGTATATTTAGTAGAGATGGGGTTTCACCATGTTAGCCAGGCTGGTCTTGAACTCCTGACCTCAAATGATCCACCCACCTTGGCTTCCCAAAGTGCTGGGATTACAGGAATGAGCCACTGTGCCTGGTCAATTTGAGCAGTTTCCTTAGCACCCTTAGCAGCTTTTCCCAGCAACCTCCCTCTTGAGTGGTATTGTGAGCAGAGTGCTTCCAGTGAGACACTTTCCCAGGAAAATCTTCCTTGGCAACCTTACAGGGCAGATTTACAGGCAGTTTCAAAGGGTAGCTGTTTGGCAACTTTTCTGCCATCCAGTGAGACATGGCCATATCCTCCTACCAAAGTCTGGATCTTGGCCCTGATAGGGATGGGACTCTTCCTTGGGAGCTTTATCTGAGTCCTAGGAGTGGTAGATGCTGCTTTTATATGCTATTCCTATATTCTTTAATGTAGTCTTTACTTTTTACTAATCTATCACTGTATTATAATAATTCTTTACATTATACGTTCCCTGTTCAAATGACTATTTGGGTTATCTCTCCTGATTGGTCCAGACAAATCCATTATGCTATACTGGATAATTTCTTCACATCTGTTTTCCAAATCATTTCTCCCTTCATGAACTGTGTCTAATCTGCTTTTCCAGGAGAATGTTTCATCTGTTTGTTCAGTTTTACATATCAATAAATGTATTTTCCACGTTTTTCTTTCTCTTTTTTAAGAGATGGGGTCCCATTATATTGCTCAGGTTGGTCTTGAACTCCTGGGCTCAAGTGATGCTCCCGCCTTGCCCTCCAAAGTGCTGGGATTACAGGCGTGAGCCACATTGCACTCAGCCTTTTCCCACTTTTAAAGTTAAATATCATCTTTTTCACATCTTCCTAGTGTTTTAAAATCATATCTTGTCTTTTGTTCCTGGTTCTTTCTTTAATGTCTTTAATCATTTAAAAATTTACTTTAAAAAATTTCAATAGGATTTTTTTTAATTTCAATAGATATATCAGAAGTTCTCAGGGGTTGAATCTTATTCTTTATTGCATGCTAACATTCACTCATGGTAAATGGTTTCTCAATTATTTTTAAACTTGGGGTTTTTATTTCATTTAATGGAGGGCTTCATCTTTGGGACTCATGCATAGTCTGGGTTGAACTGTTTCTTCCAGGTGCTTTTTGTTTTTACTTGGCACCCTAGATATATTACCAGTCAAGGACTGATCCTTTTTTATATTACACTGAGGGCTCTTGGACCACACAGATAAAGTAAAAGACAAACCATGAACTCAAGAGAAGGTGGGTCTACGGTTACAAATTCTCAAGGGAAACAATACTTTTCTTACCCAAAGTCCATGATGAGATAAATTTCCTTGTTATTTCTCTGTGCTGTTAGTCAGTAATTACTGGCCTTTGAGACTCCTGATCTTATACAGGATTTCGGTTCTCATCGTCCACACACTGAAGCAAGCCTTGTCTCATGCCCTCATCAAAGCCCCTTAGCTACCAAGTCCAGCAAATCCTACCTGATAGCTTTAGCGTCATTTAGCCTTTTACCACATTCTCATCAATATTAGACATTCTTCATCTCTTTTAACATCCTTTTTCCCACTCTACAGATTATTTTCTGTACTTTCATCTTCTTCTTTCTTTTGACATTCTACAAACAGAGTACTGAGACCTATGCTTTGGCAACTCAAAAGTCCTTGATGCTCTACCCTCTATCTCAAACCTCTTCATGTAGGTATAGTTTCTAACTCTTGCAGTATATATTTAGTATCTAGTTCTCACTCTCCTTTGGGATTTTGCTCTTGGACACTGTGTTTCTCAGCTCTAAGAAGTAGAGCAGGTGGGCAAGCCCCATTCCATCCACATGTCCAAGCCAGTCCCTATCTTGTCTAGAAGGGGAGATCAGGTGAATTCTGAGTGATTATTTGGGATATTTGTCAACCCAAGTTGATCACTTACTTAGCTAATCTGAGGAACAGAAGAATTATGTATAACAAAAACAAAAAATAATACAAAAGAAAAAGCAAACACAAGAAACCAAAGAATATCTAAAACTGAGGATTTAAAAATATAATCCAATGCATACCTCTATATCATCTTTAAAGATGGCTGGGGCAGGTTTGTATTCTGGATCTTCCACATCCCTGTTAAAATGCAAACAAATGCTGTAATTACTGTAATGGACTTAAGAGTTCACTTGATAGGACAAACAAAGTCTTGTTGGAGGGTTTTAGTTTGTTTTAAAGGTCAGACTGGTATCTCTTCTCTTGCCAGAAGAGTCCAAGATGCAGCAGGAAGGCTGTTATATAGCAAACAGGGGGAAAGCTAGCTCTAATGTACCCTTACTCACGAGTTCACTTTTATTTTTATTTTTATTTTTTTGAGACGGAGTTTCGCTCTTGTCGCCCAGGCTGGAGTGTGGTGGCACCATCTCAGCTCACTGCAACCTCTGCCTCCCGGGTTCAAGAGATTCTCGTGTCTCAGCCTCCCGAGTAGCTGGGACTACCAGTGCACGTCACCACACCTGGCTAATTCTGTATCTTTAGTAGAGGCGGGGGTTTCACCATGTTGGCCAGGCTGGTCTCGAACTCCTGACCTCAAGTGATCCACCTGCCTTGGCCTCCCAAAGTGCTGGGATTACAGGCATGAGCAAGTGCACCCAGCCGCGAGTTCGCTTTTAAATGTGTTTTTATTAACCTCAACATGCATCTTACATTTCTCTTTGGGTAAGAAAAGAAAGATTACATAAGGCCTTAAAACAGGTACAGCTGGCCTTTCGTATGTGTGGGTTTCATATCTATAAATTCAACCAATTGCAGGTTGAAAACATGCGAAAAAAGCTGGTCATGATGGCTCACACCTATAACTTCAGCACTCTGGGAAGCCAAGGCTAAGGTGCGAGATCACTTGAGCCCAGCAGTTGAAGACCAGCATGGGAAGCACAGGGAGACCTCATCTTTACAAAAAATAAAATAGAAGAAAATTAGGTGGGCATGATGGCATGTGCCTGTGGTCCCAGACACTTAGGAGACTAAGTGGGAAGATCACTAGAGCCCGTGAGGTCAAGGCTGCAGTGACACGTCATTGTGCCATTGCATTCCAGCCTGACAGAGCAAGACCCTGTCTCAAGAAAATATTTGGAAAAATATGGCATCTGTACTGAACATGTACAGACTTTTCTGTCATTATTCCTTCAACAATTCGATACAGCAACAATTTACATAGCATATAGCATATATACTGCACTAGGAATTATAAGTAATCTAAAGATAGTTTAAAGCATACAGGAGAATGTGCACAGGTTAAATGCAAATCCTATGCAATTTTATATATAGGACTAGAATATCCTTGGATTTTGGTATCTGCAGGGTGTCCTGGATGCCAAAATCCCCCATGGATATTGAGGGATGACTATGTAATAAACGTCCTCATGTGACTCATCAACTATAACATTCTTGCCTTTTTCTCCCCTCTATGCCCCTAGAAGTTTATGAACTCAGTGGCCATGATATACCTGTTAAAATGAAAAAAATGAAAAATTCACCTAAAGAATGGGTGTGGTGCATGTCCAACCTCCTCCTTGATCACATTCTGTTAGATAAGTGCTAACCTATTAGTGTATCTTTAGCTCTTTCAGATTGTAAACTCCAATTCCCTTACTGCTACATCATTTAAAGATAAATAGTGTGACACAGAATATGCTGATACTGAATAGAGACATATAGAAAATTCATGACTCTGAAACACACATACCCATCCATATAATCATTCGCTCTCTGTTCAGCAGCAACTGCTTTGTCATCAGGTTTTCCCACTCTTTCCAAGAAGCATAATGCTGGGTCTGCTCGAATAGTGTTATATTTTTCATATCCTGAAAACATCACCAATTACAAAAGTAAAAAAAGATAAAAAGAAGAAAGGTGTATACATATAAGCATTCCTCATTATTTACAGTGGATGATATTTCTGGACTAAAAGGATATTAAAATGCTATAAGTTAAGTATGTTTTCCAGAAATTATCACAAACATTAAATGATCTGGTAATAGATATCTACTAAATTAAAATTTCAGTTACATTTATCAGTTAATATGAAAAATAGGATAAACTGTATTATACACATACACAAACACACAAACATATCTCACATAAGAACTCTTCCTGAGAGAGGAAGTTGTCTTAGATTTACATCCAGGAAGGGTAGGTTACACACGCCACCCTCCCATGAGGAAATGTGGTGACTGACATAGTCTGGTAGTGTATGCTTTTAATTCTGTATATATAACATAGGTATTACTGGAATAAAGCTGTTTAAGTGGAAATCAATGAACTGAGAACTGACAGAATTGCCTTATACATGGAAAGGGATCCCACCTACCTTACTTCTTACTTACCATGTTTAAAAACTCCAATAAGGAGTGACTTATCAGCATCAAAATCCCACCATTCAGCAGGAACTTCTGAGTGGTCTGGTTCTGGTACCCAAACATCAATGTCACTGTAAAAAAATCATAATATGGCATTATGAATTATTATAAATGAGTCAAAAAGGAGGTAAAATTTTACCCAGCTTTTAAAGCATTGTGGCTTTCAAGAGAGAGCTTAGGATTTCATTATTTTTTAATCATTCATAATTGCCACCAATTAAAATTACAAAATTGTGCAATAACAAAGATAACATAAAATAAATGAATATTGTTAAGCCCAAGAGAAGAAGTAAGTTTCAACAATGCTTACTATACAATTTTCTTAAAGCATCATATTCTTTCACTGATTTTCTTTATTTAGAGACAAAGCGTTCTATTGGAAGTAGAGACTATGTCAGCCAACAACTTGGCAATAATCATGTGGTTCAATTATTTCATTTCGCATGTGAGAAAACTGAGGCCCTTAAAGGGTAAATGAATTGTTTTAGGCTGCAGAACAAGTAATGTCTCCTCTAGACCACTATTGCTAAGAAAACCACGCTGAAAATGCCCTGTAATAGCAAATTTTTGATTCATAATTTGATTGAAACACTCAAGTGTAGGCCAAGCACAGTGGCTCATGTCTGTAATCCCAACACTTTACAAGGCAGAGGCGGGTAGATCACTTGAGCCCAGGAGTTCAAGACCAGCCTGGGCAATGTGGCAAAACCCCATCTCCACTAAAAATACAAAAAATTAGCTGGGCATGGTGGCGCACACCTGTAGTCCCAGCTACTTGGGAGGCTGAGATGGGAAAATCTCCGGAGCCTGGGAAGTTGGGGTTACAGCAAACCAAGATCATGTTGCTGCACTCCAGCCTGGGCCATGGGAGTGAGACGCTGTCTCAAAAAAACAAGAAACACTCAAATGCTGTTTTGATGTTGTAAATAAATAATACAATGCCATAAAATCACAATAGACTATTAAAAAGTAAAATAATAAACCCATAATGATTTGATTTGGTAGACTGGTTGTTTTTATGAGTAACAACCACAGAACTGGCAATTTTGCAAATATAATGTTCTTATTCTTCGCTCATCACTTGAAATTATTATTTTCCCAGAAAGCTTCAGCAAGTTATATATATAACATGTCTAAAAACATGTCATCTATAGAAGGACTGAAATGTTCACTTCTTTGCCACAGTGATTCAAGTCATTGTCTTCTTTAGCACAGAATACAGTTAATGTCTGACAATGATTAACAAGTATCAATTTATATAGACACAAATATATATTTATATATAACATACACAAATATGTGTATATATACACACAGACACACACACACACTTGCTTGTATTTGACAATGGATAGAGATTGAACAGGATAAATTACTACAAAAAGTTGAATAGTCGAGAATTTCTCTATTTGGTATTCATAAATTACCAATTTTCAAATAACCAGAGATATAAAACAATATAAATTATACAAAGTAGAATTTCATCTGTCTTAACAAAGACCTATAAGAAATGGGGAATTTCCTATTGACAATTAAGTTCTGTGGGAAAAGTTAGATTCTAAGTTGGCTGTCTTTGGAAACTCAAATTTTTATATAAAAATAAACGAACAAATGATCAACATGTTCCTAGGACAAGAACCCAATGTGTAATCAAAATATAGGTGAGATAGAAGACACTAGCAGTGAAAAGGAAATACTTATAAATTTTATAATAAAAAAGGAAACAAATTTACTTATTTTTCACAAATGTTTTACTAGAATTTTTAACTCAAGAAATATAAGGAAGTGGATAAAGAGATCTTTCTATAGATTCTTAAAGGAATTTGTCAGCACTCGAAATGAACACCTTATTATATCTAATTTTGCTTTAAAACAAAAAAAGGGTCACAATTGACTTCAGTTTGGAAAAATAGAGAAAAAGAATGATTTTCTTGTGATATGGAAAAAGTTAAAAAGAAATGAGAAATACGGTTAAAAGAGATATTTATTTTTGAATGAATTATTAAGTAGGATTAAACAAAGCATTAGCCCTGAAATATGAAGGAAAGAGGAAAGAACACTGGAAACAGAATCCCAGAGGAGAAAAAAAGTGGGTCAGATAGCTCCCTTTTCAACCATCAGGTGGCACTCTAAGCTTAAAACATCGTGATTACCATCTGAGGTGGAAGGTTTTCCTGCTTGTAAAGAGGAGAAGGCAATCAGTATATAAAACTCATGGTTCAAATTTAAGTGCTGCATGCACATTAGGTGTTGTTGATTTCTATTTTTAAAGACTAACTTGTGTCATCTCTTGCATAAAGTCTCCTTTAACTTCCCCAGGGTAGATCATTCACTCAAAATATATTTAAACAGCATTCACTACATGCCAATAATGGCAATAGTAAAGATAGTCATGCACAAGCCCTTGTAAAGAGGGACATGCAATATTGTGTGATGAATGCTGTGGCAGGGTACTCTGGTTATGTGCCTAACTCAGATCTAAGAGGTCATGAAAGGCTGACTCAATGTCAGCTGAGCAGGAGGAGGGAGAGAATGGAGAAAAGGAAGAAAGAATGTTATAACAAGAATGCAAAGACCTGGAGAGAAGAGTAATTAATCATGGCACATTGGAGAGATATGGATCTAAAGTTCAGAAGAGAGACATGGGCTACAGACAGGGATTTGAAAGACATAAGCATAGAAACAAAAATTGAAGCCACAAAGATGAGAACACCCAAGAAGAGTAAGTGACAAGAAGAGAAGGCCTATGTGAAGATTCCTCGAACTCTAAGAGACAGAAAATGAGCCTGAAAAGCAGCAAGCAGAAAGGTAAAAAGAAAAACCACAGGAGAATGGTACCACGGAAGCATTTTAAAAAGAAGGAAGTGGTCAACAAAGGTAAAGTAAGGTAAGCACTATGGTATATCCATTAAATTTGGCAGCAAGAATATCAGTGAACATCTGAAATGAAGAGGTAGAAGCTGCATTGTGGTAGACTGCACAGTGAATGGGAGGGAAGAAAAAGAAGACAACGAACACCGATGCTTCTTTCTTTTCTTTCTTTTTTTTTTTTTTGGAGACAGTGTCTCATTCTGTCACCCAGGCTGGTGTGCAGTGGTGCAATCACAGCTCACTGCAGCCTTGACCGCTCTAGGCTTATGTGATCCTTCCACCTCTGCCTCCAGAGTAGCTGGGACTACAGGCATACACCACCACAACTAGTCAATTTTTCTACTTTTTGTAGAAACAGGGTTTCGTCATGTTGCGGAGGCTCATCTCAAACTCCCAGGCTCAAATGATCCACTTGCCGTGGCCTTTTTAAATGTTGGGATTACAGGACTGGTCACTGTGAACCCCCTAAAATAAGTTTGGCGGTCAAATCAAGAGAGTAATAATATGGTAGTTTGAAGATATTTTGGGTCCAAAAGCATTAGGTGTTGTGTGCACACACGTGTGTATGTGTAAGTTAAGGTGAGGGAGATATAAACATGTTAAAATCCAAATGAGAAGGAAAAGGGGGGAAACTAATGAAAGAGGAAAAAGAAGGTACAATCCACAGAGAGCAGTCCCTGGGAAAGTTACAAGTGGATCAGATCCAGTCAGGCTAAGGGAAAGCAGCCAATTAGTTGACAAATATTTACTGAGTGTTTACGACGTCCCAGATTCCATACTTACCTTTAAGCAGCTTAAATTGTAATAAAATAAGACATACAAATAAACTAACGTAATTTTTAAGTAGTAGTAGGCATTATAAATGAAATAAAAGAAGGTTAAATAGTAGTGAATGACTGGTGGGCTACTTAAGCTGAGGTTGGCAGGAAGGTCTATCTGAGAAGGGAATACTTGAGTTGAGATCCGAGTAATTTGAAGGGGCGGTTCTGTGGAAGACCTGGGGAAAGAATATTTGGACCAGGAAGAACAGCATAGAATGAGCTTGACAGATTGGCAAAACACAACCACCACTGTGGCTGGAGCATGGTCGGTGAGGGACACAGTGAAGAAAGTGGGTACAGAGTTATGGAAGCACTTGTAGGTCATACGGAATTTGAATTTTACTCTAAGAGAAATTAGAAACATCTGGAGGGTGTTAAGGAGTACCAAGACCTGATTTTTGCTTTAGAAATACCACTCTGGCTGCTGTGTGAAAGACAGGACTAGAGAGGCAAAAGTGGAGGCAAACAGACCAGTTTTATGAGGCCACTGCAAAAGTCTGTGAGATCATGGTGGCTTGGACTAGGGATTTGGCGGAGGAGATAGTGAAAGGTACTAAGATTTGGCATGTATTTTGTCAAGCTAACAGGGAAGAGAGGAATCAAGAATAACAACAGAGCAATGGGTTGTACATTTACTAGGATGGAGAAGACTTGTACATGGGAAGGAAAAGAGAAAGGACTGAAGACAGGAGATTTGGAAAAGCCAGGGAAAGTAAGATGTTAATTAGTTATTTAAGTGGAAATGTTGGGAGGCAGCTGACTAATGGCTTAAAACTCAAGAAAGAGGTCTAGGAGAAATATGTAAATTTCAGATTTACCTGTTTATAGATCATATTGGGTATGATGAAGCTGCATGAGTTCACCTAAGGAAAAAGGTAAGAGAGCTGAGGACAGAGCTCTTGGTTAATCCAGTATTTAGAGATCTATTAGAGAAATAAGAGCTAGCAAGAGGGAATGAAAAGGAAAGAATAGTGAGAAAAAGGACAACCAGATGGGTATAGTTAACACAAATGCCCACAGAAGACAGCATCTTACGGAGGACGGAGAGTAAATTTAGAGAGTTGATCACACTGTAGGTCATTAGGGGCTATGTTAAGAACCACTTTAGTGAGACAGTGAAGAAGAAAGATCCATTGGAATGGGTTAAAGAGAAAATGCAAGATAAAGAAGTAGAAATAGTAAATATAGGCAACCTTTTTTGTTGTCTGAATCTTTGCTCTGCCATTTTTATCTGGGTAACCTTAGACAAATTTCTTTTTTTAAAAAAATTCTGTATTTCCATAGGGTTTTGTAGAACAGGTGGTATCTGGTTACACGAGTAAGTTCTTTAGTGGTGATTCGTGAGATTTTGGTGCACCCATCTCCCGAGCAGTATACACTGCACCCAATTTGTAGTCTTTTATCCCTCACCCCCTTCCCGCCCTTTCCCCCTGTGACCCCAAAGTGCACTGTATTTCTTATGTCTTTGCATCCTCATAGCTTAGCTCCCACTTATGAGAACATATGATGTTTGGTTTTTCCATTCCATATTGGAGAATAATAGTCTCCAATCCCATCCAGGTTGCTGCAAATGCTGTTAATCCATTCCTTTCTATGTAGTATTCCATCATATATATATATATATATATATATATATATATATATATATGTATGTATATATTCCATCATATGTATATATATCAGTGTCTTTATCCATTCGTTGATTGATGGGCATTTGGGTTGGTTCCACATTTTTTGCAATTGCAAATTGTGCTGCTATAAACATGTGTGAGCAAGTATGTTTTTAATACGACTTATTTTCCTCTGGGTAAATAACCAGTAGTGGGATTGCTGGATCAAATGGTAGTTACACTTTTATTTCTTTAAGGAATCTCCACGCCATTTTCTATGGTGGTTGTACTAGCTTATATTCCCACCAGAAGTGTAGAAGTGTTTTGTTCACTACATCCATAACAACATCTATTATCTGTTGATTTTTTTGATTATGACCATTCTTGCAGGAGTAAGGCAGTATCGCATTGTGGTTTTGATTTGCATTTCCCTGATCATTAGTGATACTGAGCATTTTTTCCTGTGTTTGCTGACCATTTGTATATGTTCTTTCGAGAATTATCTATTCATGTCCTTAGCCCACTTTTTGATGGAAATTTTTTTTTCTAATTTGAATTTGTTGTGTAGATTCGGGATATTAGTCCTTTGTCAGATATATAGATTGTGAAGATTTTCTCCCACTCTGTGGGTTGTCTGTTTACTCTGCTGACTGTTCCTTTTGCCATGCAAAAGCTCCTTAGTTTAACTGAGTCCCAGCTATTTATCTTTGTTTTTACTGCAATTGCTTTTGGGTCCTTAGTCATTATATCCTTGCCTAAGCCAATATCTAAAAGGGTTTTTCTAATGTTATCTTCTAGAATTTTTATAGTTTCAGGTCTTGGATTTAAGTCCATGAGTTGATTTTTGTATAAGCTGAGAGAAGAGGATCCAGTTTCATTCTCCTACATGTGGCTTGCTAATTATCAGCACCATTTGTTGAATAGGGTGTCCTTTCTCCACTTCATGTTTTTGTTTGCTTTGTTGAAGATCAGTTGGCTGTCAAGTGTTTGGCTTTATATCTTGGTTCTCTATTCTGTTCCATTGGTCTGTGTGCCTATTTTTATACCAGTACCATGCCGTTTTGATGACTATGGCCTGATAGTATAGCTTGAAATCAGGTAATGTGATATCTCCTGATTTGTTCTTTGGCTTAGTCTTGCTTTGTCTATGCAGGCTCTTTCTTCATTTCATATGAATTTTATGACTGTTTTTTCTAGTTCTGTGAAGAATGATGGTGGTATTTTGATAGGAATTGCACTGAATTTGTAGATTGCTTTTGGCAGTATGGCCATTTTCATAATATTGATTCCACCTACCCATAAACATTGGATGTGTTTCCATTTATTTGTGTCATCTATGATTTCTTTCAGGAGTGTTTTGTAATTTTCCTTGTAGAGAGCTTTCACGTCCTTGGTTAGGTATATTCCTAAGTACCTTTTTTTTTTTCTTCTTCTTCTTTTTTTTTTTTCCGGCTATTGTAAAAGGAGTTGAGTTCTTGATTCAATTCTCTGCTTGGTC
The DNA here is from genome assembly GCF_009764315.1 of Trachypithecus francoisi. Lineage (NCBI taxonomy): Eukaryota > Metazoa > Chordata > Mammalia > Primates > Cercopithecidae > Trachypithecus > Trachypithecus francoisi. The sequence goes on along the minus strand of NW_022681455.1, from coordinate 93,637,953 downwards.
GTTACTGGTGTACAGGAGAGCTACTGATTTATGTACATTAATTTTGTATCCTGAAACTTTGCTGAATTCTTTTATCAGTTCTAGGAGCTTTTTGGAGGAGTCTTTAGGGTTTTCTAGGTATACAATCATATCATCAGCAAACAGCAACAGTTTGACGTGCTCTTTACCAATTTGAATGCCCTTTCTTTCTCTTGTCTGATTGTTCTGGCAAGGACTTCCAGTACTATGTTGATCAGAAGTGGTGAGAGTGGGCATCATTTTATAGTTTCAGTTCTCAGAGGGAATATTTTCAACTTTTCTCCAATCCAGTATTATTGTTGCCTGTATGTTTGTTATAGATTGCTTTTATTACATTCAGGTATGTCTCTTGTATGCTGATTTTGCTGAGAGTTTTAATCATAAAAGGATGCTGGATTTTGTCAAATGCTTTGTGTTTACTGAAACGATCATGTGATTTTTGTTTTTAATTCTGCTTATGTGGTTTATCACATTTATTGACTTGCATATGTTAAACCATCTGTGGTATGTAACCCACTTGATCATGGTGGATTACCTTTTTTTGATATGTTGCTGGATTCAGTTAGCTAGTATTCTGTTAAGGATTTTTGCATCTATGTTCATCAAGGATACTGGTCTATAGTTTTCTTTTTTGGTTGTGTCCTTTCCTGCTTTTGGTATCAGGGTGATACTGGCTTCATAATATGATTTAGGGAGGATTCTCTGTCTTGTGGAAGAGTGTCAAAGGATTGGTATCAATTCTTCTTTGAATGTCTGGTAGAATTCAGCTGTTAATCCATCTGGTCCTGGGCTTTTTTTTGTTGTTGGTAATTTTTTTTATTACCGTTTCAATCTCGCTGCTTGTTCTTTGTTTAGGGTATCTAACTCTTCCTGATTTAAGCTAGGATGGTTGTATCTTTCCAGAAATTCATCCATCTCCTTTAGGTTTTCTAGTTTACGTACATAAAGGTATTCGTAGTAGCCTTGAATGATCTTTTGTATTTCCATGGTGTCAGTTGTAATATCTCCTGTTTCGTTTCTAATTGAGCTGATTTGGATTTTCTCTCTTCTTTTCTTGGTTAATCTTGCTAATAAATACAGGCAACTTTTTAAAGGAGTTTGTTGTGAAGAGGATTAGGGAAATGGAGTCTGAGAACGTATATTGAGAGAGGTTTTTCTCCTTTAAGTGACTGATATTAAGGCATACATGTATGCCAAAAGAATGATGTAGTAAAGAGAGAGAAAAAAAGATCCAAGAAAGAAAGATAAAGTCCCAGAAAGGTAAGAGTAAAGTCCTCCAAAGTTAAGAGAAATGAGTTCCATGCTGCACAAGGTTTGCCTTAGGAGGAGGGACATTTCTACTGTATCTTGAAGGAATAGGTGGACATATATGCAAGTAAAACTGAAGGTAGCTCTCATCTGATTGTGTCTACTTTTTTCCATGAAATATGTAGCAAGGTCATTATTGGAAGGTGGCAGTTGCAGCGTGGAAAGATGGTTTGAGAAGAGAGGTACAAAATGGTTCTCTTAAAGAGTAGGAATATGAAATGACTAGCCACAACATTTAAACAGTGGATGTTTAATCTCTTTTGAAATGGGATCTATGCTCACAAATTTGAAGTCATTCAGCATGGCTTGCTTGATTTTCTCCACAAATGTTCAGCTACTTAGGTGCAGGCAAGAAGTAAATGGCTAGCTGGGATTAACCTGAGGTGAGGTTGTAACAGATATCTAGAACAGAAGGAAAGGCAGGTGAAAGGAGATAGATAAGGATTTTAGTTAGCAAGTAGAGTGCTAGACTATAGAATTTATGTTGAATAATGAGGAAAGGAGGGGCATGAAAGTGGTGATGGCTAGTGAGTAAGTGGTAAGATGTGGGGACATCCTGATGAGATTAGAGAATTATAATGAGAAGTACCCAAGTTAAGTGAGTTAGAAAGAAGGATGTCACTGTCAAAATTCTGATTAAATAAGTGCTGTTACTGGTGATAGCAAGATCAAGTGAATGACCAGGTGACTATGCAGCTGCAGTGGGGAGAACAAGAGGTAACTGTAGATAAAGGTCAAGGAAATGAGAAACCAGGGTGCTGAATGGATCATAGTTGAATATAGAAGTCAGTCACCATAAAACTTCTTTAATTGTAATAAGAGGGAAGAAGACTGAGTACAGAAAAATTAAATTTTAGATTTGGTGGCAGGAAGCTGAGGGAATTTCTGCTTTATGGCTTGCTTACATTTCTCTACAAAGCTGGGGGAATATCATTTGCTGAGAATGGGGGGTTGAGTAATAGGTTTATGCAGAGTGAGCTATATAAATCAGATGCTTACAGAGAATGGAGAAGAAAATTGGGAAAGGTTACTTGTAGTATTAAGAGGCAAGATGAAACTAGAAATAGAAAATTCTAGTAGCACCTCCCTGGTATTTTATACATACACAAAAGCATTTATTACATTGCAGTATAGTTTTATCTATTTCCTCCTCACTGACACCATAAACTCCTTAGGGATCAAGACTGTGTTTTGTCTTTCTATTCCTAGTGCTTCACAGTGCCTGGTGCTTAGTGAGTGCTCAAAAAGTACTTCTGTTGGAATGAATGAATGGAATCAATGAATTAAATCAGTGCCTGTGTCTGGGGCTGGGTGTGGTGCTCACAGCTGTAATCCCAGCACTTTGGGAGGCTGAGGCAGGTGGATCACCTGAGGTTAGGAGTTTGAGACCAGCTTAGCCAACATGGTGAAACCTCGTCTCTACTAAAAATACAAAAATTAGCTAGGTGTGATGGCACCTGTAATCCCAGCTACTCAGGGGGCTGAGGCACAAGAATCGCTTGCACCTGGGAGGTGGAGGTTGCAGTGAGTCCATATCATGCCACTGCACTCCAGACTGAGTGACAGAATGAGACTCTGACTCAAAATTAATAAATGAACAAACAAATAAATAAAAAATCCGTGTCTGCTTTAATGGCATCTAGGTTAGATATCATTCTTAATATTACTACTACTATTGTAACGTTGTGACTTCTAGTGACGGCCAAGATGAGAGCAATAAAAGAAAGGTAACAAATTGGCAAGCGTTAATTCCCTAAGTTTCATGGATTTTCCACCTTATAAACTTCACAGACTAAGGACCCGCCCAATAACCAATATTCTGGTCATATAATTTTTGCCTCATCATGTTATTGAAAAATAAAAATAGGCTGGATGTGGTGGCTCACGCCTGTAATCCCAGCACTTTGTGGGGCCAAGGCGGGTGGATCACCTGAGGTCAGGAGTTCGAAACCAGCCTGGCCAAGATGGTGAAACCCCGCCTCTACTAAAAATACAAAAAATTAGCCGGGCGTGGTGAAACATGCCTGTAATCCCAGCTACTCAGGTGGTTGAGGCAGGAGAATTGCTTAAACCCAGGAGGCAGAGGTTGCAGTGAGCTGAGATTATGCCAGTGTACTCCAGTCTGGGCAACAAGAGTGAAACTCTGTCTCAAAAAAAATGAATAAATAAAAGAAATATATCATTTAAGCAAGGTGTGGTGGTGTGCCTATAGTGCCAGCTACTTAGGAGGCTGAGGCAGGAGGATCGCTTGAACCCAGGAGCTTGAAGCTGCCTGGGCAAGACAACAATCAAACAAAAATAATAAAAATTGTTTAACTTACCTTGCATCAACTCCATCAAATACTTTCTGACACTCACTTCCAATAACTTCTTGCTTTAGATAATACAGCATTCTCACACGAAGCAAAACCCTAAAAACAAGGGAAAATGAATCAAAAGGCATAAAGATATTAATCGTTTAAAATATTTGGCCATGGGGTTAAAATTAGGAAGGAATTTGTGTACAGATTTTAAAATAATGAAATAATAATTACTTCTGATTAAATGAATCTTATTACTACCATATATATAAAGAACTTCTCCAAAATCTTCATAATCATCATTATTTCATATCCAAGTAAGATATAATGAGCTCATTTGGAGGCCAGTTTTATTTATCTGTTGGTGAGAACAATGACACAAGAGGTATCATGATTTGCTTGAAGGATACCTTGTAAAATTAAGATTAAGATTGGCCCTAGACCATGAGGTTGCTGTACTCAAAATCAGCATGCTTAATAAATTCAGAACAGTAAACATTTAAAGAGTTGTGTTTAAAATACCCTACTACCTACTTATTACAGTGGTGTTTTATGTGTTTTTTGTAGCCTTCATCTTGAAGCAGCTGCTCGGGATTATATTTTCGAAGCCATTCTGCTTTTTGTATATCAAATGAGCTTGTTTGAGTTTTTACTTTCTTCCCTTTTCGACCCCTGGGTACAGGAGCTGATAGGCCTGTTAAAATAAGAAGGACATGTAAAATTAGGAATAATTTCTATAAAAATTTGCAATTTGAAAGATTGTTTCAATGCAAGAAATTTCTGGAGACTTTCTGAGGTCTTTTCAGAGAACTTTAAAATACTAGTAATAATACTGACCCAATCACAAATCAAGATGATGGTTTTATACATATTAAAACATATTTCCCCCAAGTAACTAACAATTCTAAGTCTCATATTAATTATTCTGATTTCCTTTTTGTTCCAAAACAGATTTTTTTTACAAATGTAAAACCCAAAAGATCAAGCCTATGCCCTCTGCTTTACTTTTGCTTTTCTAGATACTAAAAGATATGTTTTGCCCTCCACTCTTGCTTTTCAAAAATGATTTAGATAGATTAGGTTAGCCATCCTGTTCAAGATAGCTAAACTCATTTTAGTTCCTTGAGTTATTTGTTGTGAAATATTTAAAAACTACAAAAAAGTACTGCCACTCTCTTCATGTTCACATATTCCATGTTTACTTAGTTTATTTATTTATTTAATTTTTTGAGACAGAGTCTCTGTTGCTCGGGCTGGAGTGTAGCCGTGTGATCTTGGCTCACTGCAACCTCTGCCTCCTGGGTTCAAGTGATTCTCCTGCCTCAGCCTCCCGAGTAGCTGGGATTACAGGCACGCGGCACCACGCCTGGCTAACTTTCATGTTGGCCAGGCTGGTCACAGACACTTAGTTTTTTATTAAAGGAAGTAATACATACTTGAAGTCCCTATGTAGTCCTCTCCTATCAAATTCACTCATTCCTTCCCAGACACTGAATTTGTTTTTCCATTCCATGCATGTTTATACTATTATTACCTATCTTGGATAAGTATTTAGTATTTAAGTTTTCAGATATAATATTATAAATATAAGCCTGCATACCTTATTTATTACTCTGAACTTTTAAAAGCTTTATCCTGGTTGACTCATAATGCTCTAATTCATCTATTTTTGTTTCTGTATAATAATTTATTACATAACTATACCACCTCATATTTATTAATCTTCCATATTTGAGCTGTTTTGTAATTTTTCACAATTATTAATAATGCAGTTTTGACTCCTCCTGCAATTCTTGTATCTCATTTACCTTTTCCTTGCCATTTTATACCAGGTGGGTACTCTACTACAATGGTACATAGAAGCACTATATGGATTTGTCCACTTTTCCTTATAATTTTGGCAGAGGTTCTTTTTTTTTTTGCCTTTACCTTTTGAGACTATTTTAGATGTATATAAGTTCATACTTGTTATAGTTTCTTCTATGGATTCTTTTTGATTATTAGATAGTGTCCCTTTTTTTTTAAATTCCAACTGATACCTTCCATCTTAAATTCACTTTGTTCTATGTTAATGGTACTACAACATTTTGTACGGTTTAGTATTTGCATGGCATAGTTTTTACTAAATAAACTTTTAAGCTTGTTTGGTGTTTAATAATATCTCTTTAAAGTACAAAAATGTTTATTTCCCCCCATCTAACAATTTTCCTCTTTTAACAGGTGAAAATATACATAGGCTGCATACATATGCTTATATATTTATTTTTACAATTTTATTGTTTATCATACTTTCCTTCTTTCTGTGTTTTGCTGGAATGATAAATAGTTCTGTATTCCAATCTTGTCTTCCCTTGTTGGTTTGAAAACAGTATATACTTAAAAATACACATGCTTGAATTTTCCAAATGAAATCTGTAGATATTCTGTATTTCCAATATTCTTCCTAACAAGATTTTCCCAGATTCATCATTCAATCTTCTTTCTACTTTTTCATTTCATTATATGTTGTTACAATTTATAGGCTTCTGCTTTCACTGTTTTTACAGCACCTTATTCTTTCGAAGTCATGGTATATTTGAAGTATCTTTGAAGATATTAATGATAGTTAAAGAAAAGGTGTCCTCCTTTTTGCGATCCTTGTTTCCTTAAAGTTCATTTTAATGTTTTTTTTCTTTTCCTTTTTTTTTTTTTTGAGACAGAGTCTCGCTCTGTCACCCAGGCTGGAGTGCAGTAGCATGATCTCAGCTCACTGCAAGCTCTGCCCCCTGAGTTCAAGCGATTCTCACACCTCAGCATCCCAAGTAGCTGGGATTACAGGCACGTGTCACCATGGCTGGCTACTTTTTGTATTTTTAGTAGAGACGGGGTTTCACCATTTTAGCCAGGCTGGTCTTGAACTCTTGACCTCAAGTGATCTGGCCACCTCAGCCTCCCAAAGTGCTGGGATTACAGGGGTGAGCCACCGTGCCCAGCCAATGGTTTTTTGGCTCTCTCTTTCATGTTGGAGACTTTCCTGAGATGCCTGATAATCCTTGGTTGTGTTTGCTCTTATTTAAGTGTGACAAATAAAAAAGGTGATAGGGAGACTGAAGGGATGGAGCATAGCGACTGTGGGCTCACTGAAGGGTTAACTGGCTGTGTGTTTGTTTTTTTTTTCCTGTCATTATCTTTAGGTTTGGGGCAAGCCTTTTAGTTTTATTTCTCGAGCAATGAATCAACCAGTATGCACACAGTTATTTAATCCCTATTTAGCAGCTCCACAACTCAACTACCAGTGCAACCCAGACTTCTATTTTACTCTTTCCAGAAAAAAAATTTTGAGTCCATTTTCGTCCTGGCTACATGGAACTGAAGAGGGTATTTAGGGCCCTTTTAAAATTGCTTTGAATGAAAGCCTCTATCCTTTCACATCCACTTCTGGAGGTTCCTGATGTCACAAATTCCTAAGACATTTGGGAAATCTGTAAAGCAAAGCAGTTTGCCTTTTCCACTGCTGACCTAAGATTCAGCTCTCTCAGGTTGGTTAAATCAGTTACCACTAATATATTTGCCTCCAGCTTCCAAAATCTTGTTGCTGTTTACTCTCCCATTCTCTATCCATTTTTGAGAGTTTATGCTTATTTTAAAATTATAGAATACAAGTATATACAACAGTCCCATTATCCACCTTCAATAATTATCAACTCATGGCCAATTCTGTTCACCCCCAATCTTTCATATTATTTTGAAGTAAATGTAAGAAATCAATCAATTCATTCATAAATATCAAAGGTATCTTTTAGCAATATCTAAAAGATATTTAGTGATATCTAAATTTAACAGAGGTATCTGTTTAGTGATAAAGCCTCCATTAAAATAATACAATACTATTATCAGCCCTAAGGAATGCAATAATAGCTTCTTAATATTCGGTATTCTAAAGTCTAATTAGTTAATAAAGATAATAAAACATTTACTCTGGGTTGTTTCAATCAGGATCTAAATAAAACCTCCACAGCACTTTAGGATGCTGAGGCAGGAAGATCACTTGAGCCCAGGAATTTGAGACATGCTTGGGCAACAAAGTGAGACTCCATCTCTTACAAAAAAAAAAAAATTAGCCAGGTGTGATGGTACACGCCTGTACTCCCAGCTACAGGGGAGGAGGATCGCTTGAGCCCAGGAAGTTGAGGCTGCAGTGAGCCGCGTTCATGCCACAACACTCCAGCTTTGGCCACAGAAGAAGACCCTGTCCCAAAACATAAAAATAAAAATAAAGTCCCCAGACCCTACACTGAAACTGGTTGATAACTTTTCAATCTCTTTTAGGTTATAGCAGGGTTTCATTCTTGGCACTACAATATTTTGAGCAGGATAGTTCTTCATTGTGGGGGACGGGGTGCTATCTGTGAACTCCAGGCCTCTATCCACTAGATGCCAGTAACACGCTCAAGGTTGTGACAGCCTGTGGTAGGGATGGGATTGGGGCAGAAAATCATCTTTGGCTGAGAATCACCGGGGTAGATACCTCTCTATTCACTCCTAATCCGATAATTTATTTATTGAGGAATCCAAGTCTTTTGTTCTGTAGAATTTACTAAGCTTAGTGCCTTGCTTTTTTCTACTGGAGTTTCAAGAAAGAGTGAAATTACATTTGTGTGATTCTTCCATCTACCTCAGGTCTTCACATTAATTAAATTCATCGTCTCCTATTAAAATAGGCCTAACCTGACCGCCCTATCTAAAATGGGTGCTTTCTGTTGTTTTCCATCTCAATAGTTTATTTACTTCACAGTAATTACCACAATCTGTAACTAATGTACATTCTTACTATGTCTACCTGGTTAGAAGGTAAGGTTCATGAGCTCAGGGATCTTGTCTATCTTGTTTCTTCTTATCTTTTCAACACCTTGCACAAGACACACACCAGGCATTCAATAGATATTTTTTGATTAAATAGAATAACACTGTAACAAATTTAAGGGTATAGTAATTCTTTTTATTTTTTACTGAAAATTTTCTGCTGTAAAATAATTATTTTACGCAAAAAAGAATGTTCTGTTAGCAAGGCTGAGGAGAAAAAAGTACTAGCATATACCTCTGATAGGACTGTAAATTGGCATAACCATTTTGGACAGCAAATTAAAGTATAATGAAAATTTAGGCCAGGCATGGTGGCTCATGTCTATGATCCCAGCACTTCGGGTGGCTGAGGCGGAAGGATTACTTGAGCCCAGGAGTTCAAGACCAGCCTGGTCTTGAATATATATACCAGGTCTTGAATATATATATACCAGAATATATACCAGTACCTGACTCTACAATATAAAAAATTTTTTAAAAGCCAGGTGTGGTGCTACATGCCTGTGGTCCCAGCTACTCAAGAGGTTGAGGCAGAAGGATGGCTTGAGCCCAGAAGGTCGAGGCTGCATTGAGCCACGTTTGCATCACTCTAGCCTGGGGGACACAGCAAAACCCTGTCTCAAATAATAAAGAAAAATTTAAAAGAATTATGAAAATTTAAAATGCATATCAATATTTCTCAAACTTTAATATGTACACTAATTCCTACGGATCTTGTTAAAATGCAGATTCTTATTCAATAAATCTGAGGCCTAAGATTCTGCATTTCTAAGAAGCTTCCAGAAGATGCTGATGTTGTTGACCCAGAGACCACATTTTAGGTAATAAAGATGTATATAAGCTATACTTTAATAATTCCATTTTTGATATCTACTTTAGTGAAAGATTTATTTTCATGCACAAGGAGGAGGGTATATGGATCTTCTCTGAAACTTGCTTTTTAATTGTCTAAAATTGAAACTACCTAAATAACCATCATTAAAGGAGATATTAAATAAATTATGCAATATCCATACTACGGAATACTAAGCAGAACTTAAAAAATCAGATAGATCTATATGAGCATAGATGGAAAGACCTCTAAGACATTTAGTTGGGTCATCAATTCGAAATAGATACGTATTTGATAACAAAATGTAAAATCCACCAAACTGATAACATTGGCATTTTCTGAAGCTGGAACTTGAATTGGGAGTGAAGGTTAAGGTTCCTTAATATTATTTGTAATGCTTCTATACTTTATAGGAGAATATGTTAAGTATTACTTATATAACTAAAAATAAATTTTAAAAGCAAATGAAACAATGTTCTTAACCTAGATGATTCTGTAGCTCTCGTGTCTGTCCATCTTCAGTTGGAGTAATGAGATCCCATATGAAACCTTTAATCTTCTCATCTCCTCGGTAGTGAACAAGGCAATATGCTAAGAGGGCTCGGCAAATAATCTCTACATCGTGTTCATTTAGCTGCCTTTTGAAACGGCCATGAGATAGAATCTCTCTCCATCGGCCCCACCTGGTTAAAAAGGGTATAGTTACATTGATATTGAGTGAAGTTCTAGAGAAAAATATAACTCATAGATAAAAGACACGAAAAACTAAAAAAAAAAAAAAATTGTCATTTTTGCTAATTAAGTCTTCCCTACCCATGCATAGAAGGTAGAGGAATGGTACAGTAATTTCTAGTATATTTTATTCAATAATGGGTAACATCTAATTCGTATTACGGGATGAGCAAATTTAAGAACAAGAAGTTTGACTTTAGTGATACTTTGACAATTTAAATACTTAAGGATAATTTCATCATTCTGCTATTACATATATGTTAAAAACAGAAAGTGTACTTTAAAAGTAAATTTTAATGATTCTAAGAAGATAAAAAATATACTCAAAACCAGTATATATTTTCTGTAACATTACATACCAGACTACTTAGAGCAAACATTAAAAACGATGTTTTACCCATAAACTAGCAGGTTTTTCTCAACTCTAAAGCATTCGGTTCTCCCATAGCCACTGGAACGGTCACAGGGTCTCCGGAGTTTGGGCTTTTCATCTCCTTCACTTTCAGCTTCAGATAATTCAGCCAATTCATCTTTTGTGGCACTAAAAGGTCTTGTTTGTTTCCTAATTCTTGGAGTGTCAATAACCAAGCTGTTCTGTAAAACAGAACAGCTATTACTTGAAGGTATTTTTATGATTTTGCTTATAACAGTGTTCTACATTTTCACCTTGTACAAACAATAATTACAGAAACACAGACAAAAAGAAATTACTAACAATTTCACCAACCTATTCAGTCAACTTAGAATTTCTTACATTCCTTTAGAATTCTTGCTACCACACATGTAAAATTTTATGACATTATAGTCATAGGATAAAAAGAACTTGATATTTCGCATATTAATATAACAGCATTGTAATCATAAAAATATTTTAAACTGAATTTATGCTTTATAATTTTTACCTAATTCATAATTTAGATTGTTCTTAATTTTTAAAATAAATAATGCCAAAGTTTATTCTAAAGACAAATTCAAAAGAAAGGAAGTATCCAGAAATGGAAATACTGGTCAAAGGTTATGAAAATTTTACAGTGCTTTCCAAAAGACTTATAATAATACACAAAACACAAGGCAGTTAATTGCATCATCCTCAGTATGTTCAATTCAGTTTAATTCATTCAAAACAATTTAAGTTAACATACTTTTTATTTTTATTGAGAAACTTCTCTAAGCTAGGCACTATGTTATGGGCTGTGGTATAACGATGAGTAAGATAGTTTCTACTCATAAGGAATCCAAAGTTTTAGTTACACAGACAAATGTGTCACTAAATAAATGCTATTCGGGATGAAATTTTTTATGATAAAGAGGTATCATAGTCACAGAAAATGTCACAAAGTAGTGATACTAGAAAGACTTACTAAAGAATTAAAAGTAGACCGGGCGCGGTGGCTCAAGCCTGTAATCCCAGCACTTTGGGAGGCCGAGACGGGCGGATCATGAGGTCAGGAGATCAAGACCATCCTGGCTAACATGGTGAAACCCCGTCTCTACTAAAAATACAAAAAACTAGCCGGGCGAGGTGGCGGCGCCTGTAGTCCCAGCTACCCGGGAGGCTGAGGCAGGAGAATGGCGTGAACCCGGGAGGCGGAGCTTGCAGTAAGCTGAGATCCGGCCACAGCACTCCAGCCTGGGCGACAGAGCGAGACTCCGTCTCAAAAAAAAAAAAAAAAAAAAAAAAAAAAAAAAAAAAAAAAGTAGTTTGCCAGGCAGTCAGGGAAGAGACAGCATTACAAGCAGAGGAAAGAGCAAGGACCTGAAATGGCATCAGATGTTCAGGAAATGCTTATGTCCTAGAGCACAAGAGGAAAAATGGTAGGAGAGAAGGCAAGGACCAGATCATAAAGGTCCTGGTATGCCATAATATGTATGGAGTACATTATATTTAAGGGGGCATATGATGTCCTATGATAGGTGATGTTAACTTTTGCCAAGTTTCTCCACAGTGAAGTTACTAGTTTTCCTTTTGAAATTAATAAGTATTTCGGAAGATAAACTTTGAAGACACATACATATTTTGGGTCTCCAACTTTTACCCACTAATTTTAGAATTCACTGATGGATCTTATATGCTACAATTATTACTATAGTTGATTCATTGTGATTTTTCATTTCCTGCATTCCTTCTACATTTACTAAATGGCATTCTTCCATAAGAAAGAGTTGTCCCTTTTCCTCTTTTTTCCCTTCCCAGTTTCCTTAAAAAAAACAAAAAACAACTAATTGTATTTTTTTCATAATTTTCAAATGTCTTTTTCCCCAAATCTTTTGAGATTTGATACATTTTTGATCAACTTACATTAGCTTTTATGTAATAGAAACATTAACTTTCATATACATGTCTGCTACAAATAGTGTCACCAGTCTGACTGCACTTTCATTTTTCCATTACATAATTCTGTCTTGTATACATATACCAATCACTTCCTTTGTAATTTCGAATTTAGAATGTTTTCCCACCCAAATATTTGCGAAAAGAAATCTAACTTCTATTTTTCATGTTTTGATTAAAAAAACACTTAAAAACTTTTTATCACAAATTAGAGTTTACTTGGTACAGAGCATAGGATTATTAACGCTCCTCCCAAATGCCAATATCCTAATCACCACTTATTAAATCATCTTTCTTTAGCACTATTTGTATATTTCATAAACTTATACTTTGATCTTTTTCTGTTGTTATCTTATTCTTTGCTTTGTATCTTTCTGTCAGTACCATACTTTTTAAACTATTGTTTTATATTAATATATATATATATATTTTAAATTTTTTTTAAAAGACAAGTTCTTAATGTCACTCAGGCTGGAATGCAATGGCACAATCACAGCTCACTGCAGCCTCGAACTCGTGGGGTCAAGCCATCCTCACACCCCAGGCTCCTTCATAGCTAGAATTACAGGCATGCACAACCATGCTTAGCTAATTTTAAATTTTTTTTGTAGAGAACAGGGTCTCTCACTATGTTGACTAGGCTGGTATCAAACTCCTAGCTTCAAGCAATCCTCCTGCCTCAGCCTCCTGAAGTACTGGGATTATACAGGAATGAGCCACTGTGCCCCAGTTGTATTAATATATTTAGATACTTTAACATACAGTAATTTTAGTCTTTATTGTACATTCTCAGAAAAGTCTTTAATTTTTTACAAAAGTATAAACTTTAAAATGTTACTGCACAAGTATTAAATGACTATATGCTTACATAAGTTTATTTACAAAATCCTTAACTCCTTAAAATAATCTACAAAGCCCTGTTGATTTGGCCCATGTCTTCAGTCTCTGACCTCACCTATTACCACCATGCTCACTAACTCTTCACATTCTGCCCTAATGTATTTCTGCTTCTAGAATACACTAAGCTTATTTCCACCAGTGTCTCATTGCCGTTCCCTCTGCCTCAAAGCTTTTCCTGACATTACAGTGTATTGGCTCTTTCTCATCACTCAAGTTTCAGTGCAGATAATCCTTTTGCAGTGACCTCCCTTGATCACTTTACCTAGTGTAATTCTACCTCTCCAGCGTTCTCTACCATCTTACTCCTTTATTTTCCTCACTCCTTAAATTATCTTATATATTTGTTTACTACTTTCTGACCCACCAGGATGTAATTACCAATATATACTGCTGAAAAATCACAGAGATCATATTGTAAGTATCATTCTGCATCTCTCTCTTTCTCTGTCTTGGAGCTGTTAGTCCACAGTAGATGGTGCATAAGAATGTCCATTCTTATTATTTTTAAATTATTTTCAATTATTGCATTAGACAGTATGAATGTACCATTGCGCCCATATAGAAAATTTAGTTTCTAAATTTTTGCTATAACAAAAAATGTTGCAATGAATATCATTGTACTATATCATTGTACATGTATGCTTATTGCTGTAGGACAGATTCCTAAGAGTGCATTAAATATTCTTCCAATAAAAATTTAACATTTTGTCTAGTTATAAGAAAAAATTGTTTAACATTCTGATTTGCACTGCATTACATCTATACATTACAATTTCTATGTTTACAAATGAACTGTTAAAATGCTTAAAATATTCCCAAAGGACACATCTCCCAACCAAATTTCACTTTACAGAAATCAAATGCAGCTTTCTTTAGGTATATTCTTAAGTGTTCTATATATATTTTTTCTACTGTGAAGTAGATATCCTATTGCATTATATTTTTCTACTTCTGTTAGTACTGATATTTAGGAAGGCTCAATGGCATATTTATCTTCTATCCAGTTAATTCACTAAACTCACTTATGAACTTTTACAGTGTTTTACAGACCCCACTACTTGTTTAGGCATATGAACATGCCATATGCCAATAATATTTTTATAATTACCTTTTCATGTTTACTTGTTTCACACAGAATTACATATATTTCCAAAACGCATTCAACAATAATAATTATGGATGGTAGTGGTGCTACTCCTAATTGTAAAGATTTCAATTTTAAAAGGCTACCTATCAAAAAAGATCCAATGCATCAGTGCTTAATATAAAATTCCTTTAATCATCTAGCTGTTATTTTGATAACTGGTAAGACTCAAAAACATTGATTTCTATGCAATTATTAGATAAGTGTGTCTTAGTCAATAAGCAGTTATGCTACTACTATCAGTTCCATAAAGTCAATTTTAGCATTTTGGCCTTAGCTCAAGAGAAGTCATAAGACAGTTTTAAAAATGCCACTTTCTTGACTCTTTTTTTCTCCTTTTATTTACATTTTACTAGATGATCATGAATGGGTTCTGACCCTAAGAAAACATTAAAGAGAAAATAAATGTAACCCATGATTTGAAGACATTAAAAAAAATTTTAAAACATATTATAATTTTAAGAATGTAAATTATGTCCAAAAGTTAAACTTTCCCTGTAGGATAACCCATCATGGGAGATAATAGATATTAAATTGAAGGAGTACCTCACTCAGTTCATTCTGCTACCCTACTTCAATTTCTATATGCAGAAATTTATTTTAGTAACTGCATAATTGAACACCTTAAAATATTACAATACTATTGCCAAAGTATCCCAAAAGCAAGTTTATTTTAGAGGGATAAAAATACTTACTCTGCCACTGATGGCCTCTATATCTATTTCTGCCTTTTTAGCCCATTTTTGCCAGAAGTTGGGATCATCTAAAGAAATATCTGTCCGGTTTCCAGATGCCACAAAACTCGCCTGAAATACATAACGGCAGTTGTAGAGGAAAAAAATCTATCAAAGTACACTTAAAACATTATCTCCTCACATTTACTATGGATAGAATTTGGATCCCACATACTCATACATCAAAGGGTGTTTCAAATTCAGTGGTCTGAAACATAGCACTGTGTCTGCTTAAGGTAAAGGCTTAATGCAAACAGGCTGAAGTTTAGGAGCAGAATTAAATTATTACTGTTGGTTAACTCTTATATTTTTGGTAAGTAAGGATTGAATCTTTCTGGTAAGGAGGCTACACAGAATGGAGGTTCGGTTTCTAAAAACACTACAAGATCATTAAGAAATTAGGTTAGAGAACAAGAATTTCCAAATCTGCCTGCACTACAGAGTTAATTTTCTGGTCTATTTCTAGTTTATTTTCATCACATTTTCAGATAGATATATCTCCTAAAGGAAATATACACAGGATATGGGAAATAAAAGAAAATAAATCATTGTCATTTTAAAAACTCTTTTCCCAAAAACACACAAAAAAGAAAAACTCTACCACAGAAACACTGCATTAACTATTGTAAAAATTTAAGAAAATATTGAGGAGCAAAAGAAGAAAATACAAGTGATTTATTTTCGTAAATACTGTGGAAATTATAAAATCTTTTAGTTGGAAGAAACTTTAAAGATAACACTTCAACTCTGTAACTTGTGGTCTAATAACCATTATTTACAACTTAAATCATTGTAAATAGGCCTCATCAAAAAATGTCATCAAAATGCTTTATAAAAGTGAAAGAAGCTTTGGAGATACACAATGTGTTAAGGGCCTGAAAAATGCATGTCAATTTTTACAAAAATAAATAGAAGAAAATGGTCGCATAAAATGATTTTCAAAGGAGAATAGAGGTAAATGGTTTTAAGATAATGCCCAATTATCAGAGATACAAACAAAAGGTAAAAATCTTAATTAAAAAAAAAGTCTTGATAAAATTTAAAAGACCCAGAAAAATCCCACATTAAAAAGATACAAGTGTTAAAAGCAAACAAGCCAATTTTTGACATTTAAGATAACTGTCAGTTTAAGCACTCGATAATTAATAGCAAGGAATTCTGTTTTATTTTATTTTTAAATGTGGTAATAGTATTGTATTTATGTTTTAAAAGTCTTTATTTTTAATGATACATACGGAAACATGTAAAGGTGGTGGTGATATCTGGGATTTGCTTCAAAACAATATGAAAAAATGGGAGGTGCTGATGAAACAAGTTTAGCATGAGTTGATAACTGTTGAATACTGTCTGTATTTGTCGCTTAAACTTTATAAAACATCCAGGGCAGGCATGGTGGTTCACACCTGTAAATCCCAACACTTTGGGAGGCCAAGGCAGGAGGATCACTTGAGCCCACGAGTTCAAGACCAGCCTGGGCAACACAGTGAGACTCCATCTCTGTAATAATTTCTTTTAAAGTTAGCCTGGTGTGGTGGTGCACACCTGTAGTCCCAGCTACTTGGCAGGCTGAGGTGGGTGGGTCACTTGACCCCAGGAGGTTGAGAGGTCAAGGCTACAGTGGGCCATGATTGCACCACTGCACTCCAGCCTGGTGAGAAAACAAGAATCTGTCTCAAAAAAAAAAAAAAAAAAAGTCTAAAACACCAAAAATTAAAAGGCTAAATGCCTCTTGCTGAACTTCAGATTCTGTTCATGTTATTGCTTACCAAGTAATAAATGTACTCATTCATTCCAACTAGTATTCTTTTGGGGTTTGGCTTTTAAGATGCTTACATAAAATAAAGCAAATGTTAAATACTGTGTTTCAAAATATGCATTTTGCTGGCATATTTATTAAACAGAAATGATGGGAACAAATGTTTTAATGAAATGAATTTAAATTCCTTTTTTTTTTTGCTTTCTCTAAACTATAGCTTTAATATTATAAAACTACTGAAAAACTAATTTTGTATTTTTTTGAACTGATGAATATGATAAACTGAATAATGGTCCCCAAAGATACCTCATTCTAATCCCTGGAACCTTGTGAGTTCTGTCTTATATGGAAAAGGGACTTTGCAGATATGATTAAGTTAAGGACCTTGAAACAGAGAGATAGCTTGTATTATCCAAGTAGGCCCTAAATGTAATTATAAATGTTCTTACAAGAGTGAGACAGTGGGAGATTTGACTCTAGAACAGAAAAAGGATATGACACGACAGAAGCAGAGATGGGAGTACTGTGGCCACAAGCCAAGGAATGCAGGCAGTCTTAGGAAGTGGAAGAGATAAGAAACAGATCCTCCTCTAAAGCTTCCAGAATGAACTAGCCCTACTGACACCTTGATTTTATCCCTGTAAGACTCATGTTAGACTTCTGACATCTAGAACTATAAAAGAAAAAGTTTGTGTTGTCTTAAGCCATGAACCTCGTGGGCTTTGTCATAATTTGTTACAGTGGCAACAGAAAATAGTATGAGACACTCTTAATGAGAAACCACATATTATAAAAACTCATATTCAACTTTTTTTTTTTTTTTAAGAGAAAAGATCTCACTCTGTTGCCCAAACTGGAGTGCAGCTGTATGATCATGGCTCATTGCAGCCTCTAGCTCTTAGGCTCAAACAATCTTCCCATCTCAGCCTCTCACGCCAGATTGCCTGGCTGATTTTTAAATTTTTTGTAGAGATGGAGTTTCACTTTGCTGCCTAGGCTGGTCTCGAACTTCCAGCCTCATGTGATCTTCCTGCCTTGGCCTCCCGAAGTGTTAGAATTACAGGCATGTGCCACCAGTCCTGACCTTCATATCCAACTTGAAAGAACAAAGACTAGTTTGATAAAACAACACAGCTATCATCAGCTATATAAAATACATATGTTATAACAATTCATCAAACTGGTATAAATGAGTATGAAGAACAGACATCTAACTACATGCAAGTAATTCCTTAACTATTTCAGAACAAATTTCTCACAACTGAGGATATATGATACTTTAATACCTTCATTATTATAAACACATCAATTTTCAGGAATAGTGAAAAGTTTACTGAATGAAGTTCATAGGGTTTTATTCTGTTCTACAGTTTCAGTGATACATGCCTCTTGAGATTTAATCAATCTCGTAAATGAGTATTTGCTTTACATGAACTGTAGAACATTTAACATGAAAAGCAGGCTGGGCGTAGTGGTTCATGCCTGTAATCCCAACACTTTGGGAGGGTAAGGTGGGAGGACTGCTTGAGCTCAGGAGTTTGAGACCAGCCTGGGCAACAAAGTAGACTCCCATCTCTATTAAATAATCAAAAAATTAACTGGGCATGGTGGCATGTGCCTGTGGTCCCAGCAACATGGGAGTCTGAGGCCGGAGGATCACTTGAGCCCAGGAAGTCAAGGCTGTAGTGAATCGTTGATTGCACCACTGCACTCCAGCTTGAGTGACAGAGTGAGATCTGTCCCAAAAACAAAAACAAAAACAAAAACAAAAAAAACCCAACAACAAAAAACCAAAAACCATAAGGAACCATTAAACATGAAGTAATTGAAAGGACACAATGAGATTTTAAAGTGTGTTACTTTTTTGGCTGATTATCTAAAAAAAAAAATTATATGCTACAGTATATAATAATTTTTATTCTGCTATCATATAATTATCGATAATTTTAAAAATGTACCTGGAAGAAATTAAATTTCAGAATTAAATAGCTTTCTTACATTCATTATAAGACAAATGATGAATTTAATTTACAAATAAAACAATTTTAAATTTCTAAATAATCCAACAGACTTTTGCTAACTGACATGTAACCTATTTACAAGATGACTTACGTGATTCTCAAGGATTGTGACAAGCGATTATACCTACCGAAATAAGATGCTACTCCTTACAAATGTTAAATCCTAATATCCTAGTTCCCCCTAAATTTTTCTTCCTAAAATGCATTCCTTCCACCATTAAACCTCTGTATTATTTGCAAGAGAAGACTTTTAAATTGCAAAATCCATCTTCCTATGACAGACAGTGGTAGAAAGGCAGAAGGTGCCAACTAAAGGCCCTTACAAATAAGCAGTCCATCTGCAGCACAGTTTAGATGGTTTTCATTCCTTCGTAAATTAAGTAATTCAAAGTATTTTGTTCTCTATCAAATTTTTAAAAATCAGACTAAAAATGTTTCTGTTTCTAGGACCCACCTGGCTGCCCTTATAAAAATCTCTCAAAACAAGTTTTAGGGGATATCATCACTCAAAAATGAAGTTATCAATAATGAGTTCTATTTGATGGATATGTACTAAGTCTCATAAGGACCCTGATCCATATATGTAGCTCCTTATTAAACACTATTTGATAATGCAAAGAAATACAGAATGGAATTATGTTATTTCTTCAAATTGTTGAAAACAGTTGAGCAGAGCTGAAGTCTTTGGATCCCAGGAAAAAGTGTAAAATACTACTAACTTTACACCATATTCCATTTTGGCAAATGTCCAGTATCTAATAGCATTCCCATACAACTATGGGAATGAACAAATTATGTGGTAAATGAACAAATTATAAAACAACTAGAGCAAACTCTCAACTCTCCTCAGCATTGTGGTACCTTGTCAGCTCTCAAATGTGATAGTTACTTTCTGGTGTGAGGATTTAAAGTAGATATTTAAATGTTTAAGCATTTCTCAATTCTCAAAGCATTAAGAGTATACTTGAATTCTCTAAGTAAAATAAAAGTTAGACAGCACTGTATAGTAAAGTGGGAAAGGCCAACTATGATTATTATGACCTCCTCTTTAAAGTAAGACTCAAAGAGGTTAATTGTTCAAGGTCACTCGGCTTATTGAGTCAGAATTCAAACCCTGTTTTTCTGACTTTCCACGATCATTATCATTAACATGTTAAATGAGGAAGCCAAGAATCACATGTGCTCATTAAATGCTTTGCATATGCCTTCATTAATTAAAAACAAAACAAAACAAAACAACAACAACTTTAAGGACAGTATCTTTATGTTTGGCCTAATCAACAAGGACAATAACCATGACCAATACCTTTTGATATTAATTAGATTTCAGATACAAGGAAAAATATCTCTGTACAAAGAGTACAGAACAAAGGAATCAAAACTAAGTAAGATTTCCCAGGAAAAAAACTAGAGCTGGGGTATATCTACTCAATCGTGACCAGTTTTAGTTCTCAGTCTTATACTTTACTTCTGCAATGTTCCTTTGGGAAACAAAAGGAACTACTTTTTTCTGATTTATTCTCTACTAATTTCCAAATCTGTATCTGTGTCCCAGGCAACTCTCCTAGACACCTCCATTTGGATCCTGTAAATGTAATAAATACAACAGCTCCAACACTTTGTTTTCCCCATATGAATGTCCTTCTCTATCTTAAAGACAACCATGACCCTCCTAGCTACCTAAGCAAAAAGTCTTCAAGTCATTTCTGACTCTTCCTTCTAAAAATTTCTAACTGGTCATCAACTCCTATTGATTCAAGTAGGTCTCCATGACCCTGGTCCACCCATCATTATTTCCTACATAAGCCCCTTAAATAATCTTGCTTCTAGTCTTTCCCCTTTCCAACTTGTTCTCCATGCTGCTGCTAGAGTTAAATTTCTAAACCAGATTGCATTATGTCCAATTTCTGCTTGAAGGACTTGAAAAGCTTAACTGCCTTAGGATCAATTTCAAATTCCTCAAAATGGGACATAAAGCCCTTCACAATTGGGGTTCAACTTCCCTAACTCCTTCACCGTTTCATCTCCACGTAATTCATCTCTTGTATCCATACATGCCTATGTCACATTCCTGAAATATTCCTTGTAGTTTAGCAACATATGACTCATTTAGCTGGCTTTTTCTTTCTCTTTGTAAAACAATGAAATTCGCAATTCCCTCAAGACTTAGGTTGAATGTTCTTTTCTTTGCAAAGGCTTTCTTTATTCAGAACATACAGAATTAGTCATCTCCTACTTTATTTTTTTTTCCAGCAACTATAATCCTTTCATCATAGTATACCTGGCATTTAGCAAAATACCTGACACAAGAATTTATTAGTCTGCTAAATGAACGCAAGCGAGTTTCCATTTGAAGGCTGGTATCATTACTTTTGGTACAGCACCTGTGCTTCCTGCTATACCACAATATTACTGATAATGATAAAGAAAGACTTCTGGATTGAATGCCGAGAGGGGAATGGGGAATAAGGGAAATGTAGAAAGGAAGTTCAGTGGAAAAGAGAAAACTTGCATGTAGTTTTCTGCAATTAGTGCAGGTGAGACAGAGTACTGCAATAATAAACTATTCAGATGAATGGAAGAGAGGTTTACCACGTCTTGGTTTGGAAAAAAAAAAGGAGAGAGAGAGAAAGAAAAATAGGATATGGCTGGGTGTGGTAGTTCATGCCTGTAATCTCAGCACTTTGGGAGGCCAAGGCGGATGGATCACCTGAGGTCAGAAGTTCGAGACCAGACTGGCTAACATGGCGAAACCCTGTCTCTATTAAAATTACAAAAATTAGCCGGGCATGGTGGCGGAGGTTGCAGTGAGCCGAGATCGTGCTACTGCACTTCAGCCTGGGTGACGGAGTGAGAGTCTGTCTCAAAAAAAAAATTAAAAAAAAGAAAGAAAAAAGGAATAGAAAGGCAATTAGTAAACTTTACAAATATTTTCACCTAATAGAGTTATTAATGTTTCCTTCCAAAATACAAATTTCATCTTACCCCTTAAGACTTAAGATACTCCTGACCCCACGTATCCACCTGTCTCGGCCTCCCAAAGTGCTGGGATTACAGATGTGAACCACCCCACCCAGCCAGATTTAAGTATTTAAAATGAAATTGGAAATTCTTTCTCTCCTTTAAGTTCTTTAAATTATGAAAGTTGATGTAAGATGATTTAACCTCTTACATTAGTTATACTTTGTTCTGCCTTTGGTATACAGATGTTTAGTTTCTAAATTTGATTTCATATGTTCTACTCTAATATTTAGAACTACTTCTAGTTATTACATTTATTATATTTCACAAGGATCAGAAGAGTTCATGTGAAATTAACACAGGGGATCAGAAAAAAATGAAGGAAAATACATTACCTACTGCTTTTTGGCTAATTCAGTATGTTTAAACATTTGGTGTAAGAGACAATTAAACTTTTTCAGTAGTTAGGATATGAACATCACTGCTATGTTAACAAAATTGCACTAACTGTTACCTTGGCAAATGTTGACCCACGTCCTTCTGATTCAATTGTAATGGTTTTTGTACGACGTAGTAAAATCTGATCGATATCCTCTTCACAGAATTTAGAGCCTTCATCTTCTTCCTCCATAATGGCACCATAAGCACCTCTTCGAAGCAGATCTTCTATTTCCTTTTTGGAAAGCTGCTGAATCTAAGGAGAATTTAACTTCCATAAAAATAGTTTTTTTTAAAGTTCATAAAATGAGAAAGTATCCCTAAAGGATGTCAAAGAACATAAGAGGCATGCTTAAACTGCATTTGGGTTTGGGATGTGCATGAGAGAGAATTCACGGAAATAATATATTGAAGTTGTTGACTCTTCTTTGCTCTGTTAAAACAAGAATTACCCATCTGCCTAGAATGGCTTTGGTTAAAACAAGGCCTAAGGGTCGGGTAACATCTTTCAAGGTTCTTTTAAATACTAGGATTCTTTATTTTTTTTTCTTTTTGAGACAGGGTCTTGCTCTGTTATCCATGCTAGAGCACAGTGGTATAAACACAGCTCACTGCAGTTGACCTCCTGGGCTCAAGTGAGTCTCCCGCCTCAGCTTCCCAAGTAACGTGGACCACAGGTATGCACCATTATGCCCAACTAATTTTTATTTTTTATAGAGACAGGGTCTTGCCATGTTGCCCAGGCTTGTCTCAAACTCCTAGGCTCAAGCAATCCTCCTACCTCAGCCTTCCAAAATGCTGAGATTACAGGTATGAGCCATGTGCCCAGCCCAGTACTAGGATCCTATTATTGATAGATATTAGGCAAGAACCTTGAGGGGAAAAAAAGCCAAAATGTCATCATTTATAACAAGACAAAGCCAATGCTAGTAGTTTGAAACTAAAAGAAAATTTGAGAACTGTTTATATAAACACAAATTCTATTTTGCTATGCCGTCATATAAATGTCCTAAAAAGAAAGCAAAGAATTTCTATCTTGAAAATACATTTAGAATTCATAAGCTCTGGGGCTATACAGAAAGAAAAGGATTCAAAAGTATTAACTAAACATAGCTCTGTCCTGAAAATGTCCCTCTGTATAAAACAAATGTGTTTAGTATCCTGTATGGACCAAAACTAAACGACACACTATTGGAGGTAAAATTAAATGCAAAAACACACAAAAATCTCAAGTGAAAAAGAAAATATACATACACCACCAACATTACTTTCTCTTCCACTCATGCTCTGTAACACAGCTTTATCTAGGCCCAATTTCAAACTGGCTCGGTCAAACATCTCTCTCTCATATGAGTTACGAGTTACCAGTCTGTAGACTTTAACTGCTTTGTTCTGACCAATTCTGTGGCAACGAGCTTGGGCCTATAAAAATGAAAAGTTACATATTTATTTTCTTAAAAGGCATTTAATAGTAAACTATATGTATGGCATATAAACACATGTAAGAATTCTTAGACCATTTTTATTGAATTAATCTTTTTCTAGAAATTAAGGAAGAGCTTACCACAGTAAGAAATAATCTCACAATCAGGAATAAGTTAAAATTTAGGTTTATAACCTTAAATATCAAAGAATATAAATTCACAAAGGACTACTTTTTTTTTTTTTTTTTTTTTTTGGATGGAGTCTTGCTCTGTCGCCCTAGCTGGAGTGCAGGGGCGCGGTCTTGGCTCACTGCAACCTCCGCCTCCTGGGTTCAAGTGATTCTCCCGCCTCAGCCTTCCGAGTAGCTGGGATTACAGGAACCTGCCACCACGCCCGGCTAATTTTTGTATTTTTAGTAGAGACAGGGTTTCACCATGTTGGCCAGGCTGGTCTCGAACTCCTGACCTAAAGTGATCCACCCACCTCGACCTCCCAAAGTGTTGGGATTACAGGCATGAGCCACTGCGCCCAGCCTTATTATGTTTTAATGGAAGTGTAGTCAATATACTTTTAAGCAGGGACACAAAACCTATGAACAGGTTTTATAGTTGATGGCAACTGAAGTTTTTTGTTGTTTTTTTTTTAGACATGAGGACTTGCTATGTTGGCCAACAGAACTCCTGGGCTCAAGAGATCCTACCCCTTTGGCCTCTCAAAGTACTGGGATTACGGGTGTGAGCTACCACTCAAGTTTTAAAGTCTAACCCTCAATTTCTAAATTTTTTTCAATTACATTATCAACAATCTTTTCACTGTATTTTATTTAAGCTGGGTAATTTTTTTCTGTAAGTTACTGGGGTACAGGTGGTATTTGGTTACATGAGTAAGTTCTTTAGTAGTAATTTGTGAGATTTTGGTGCAACCATCACCTGAGCAGTATACACTGCACATATTTGTGTAATTTATCCCTTGCCCACCTCCCACTCTTCTCCCCAGTCCCCAAAGTCCATCGTACCATTCTTACGCTTTGTGTCCTCATAGCTTAGCTTCCACTTATGAGTGAGAACACATGATGTTTGGTTTTCCATTCCTGAGTTACTTCACTTAGAATAATAGTCTCCAACATCATCCAGGTCACTACAAATGCTGTTAATTCATAGTTTTTTATGGCTGTGCAGTATTCTATCATATATAATATATACATTATATATATATATAAATTGTGCCACTATAAACATGTGTGTCCAAATATCTTTTTCAAATGACTTGTTTTCCTCTTAGTAGATACCCAGTAGTAAGACTGCTGGATCAAATAGTAGTTCTACTTTTAGCTCTTTAAGGAATCTCCATACTGTTTCTCCATAGTGGCTGTACTAGTTTATATTCTCACCAGAAGTGTAGACGTGTTCCCTGTTCACTGCATCCACGTTTGTTGGTCATTTGTATATCTTCTTTTGAGAATTGTCTATTCATATCCTTAGCCCACTTTTTGATGGGATTTTTTTTTTTTTTTTTTTTTCTGATTTGAGTTTGTTGTGTAGATTCTGATTCTGGATACTAGTCCTCTGTCAGATGTACAGATTGTGAAGATTTTCTGCCACTCTGTGGGTTGTCTGTTTACTCTGCTGACTGTTCCTTTTGCCATGCAAACGCTCCTTAGTTTAATTAAGTCCCAGCTATTTATCTTTGTTTTTACTGCAACTGCTTTTGGGTTCTTGGTCATGAAATCCTTGCCTAAGCCAATGTCTAGAAGGGTTTTTCCAATGTTATTTTCTAGAAGTTTTATAGTTTCAGGTCTTAGATTTAAGTCCTTAATGCATCTTGAGTTATTTTTGTATAAGGTGAGAGAAGAGGATCTAGTTTCATTCTCCTACATGTGGCTTGCCAGTTATCCCAGCACCATTTGTTGAATAGGGTGTCCTTTCCCCACTTTATGTTTTTGTTTGCTTTATCGAAGATCAGTTGGCTGTCAAGTGTTTGGCTTTATATCTTGGTTCTCTATTCTGTTCCACTGGTCTATGTGTCTATTTTTATATCAGTACCACACTGTTTTGATGACTATGGCCTCATAGTATAGTTTGAAGTCAGGTAGTGTGATGCCTTCAGATTTGTTCTTTTGGCTTAGTCTTGCTTTGGCTATGCAGGTTCTTTTTTGGTTCTATATGAATTTTAGAATTGTATTTTCTAAACCTGTGAAGAATGACGGTGGTATTTTGATAGGGATTGCACTGAATTTGTAGAATGCTTTGGCAGTGTGGTCATTTTCACAATATTAATTCTTCCCATCCATGAACATGGGATGTGTTTCCACTTGTTTGTGTCATGTATGATTTCTTTCTAAGCTGGGTCATTTTTGGGGTGGGGGGAACCACCCAAGGTAAATAACTCTGGATATCTAAATTTTATTTAAATGAAGGACAAACTAATTAATATGCATATATGTTAAAAGTGGAGACATCAGAGATCACATAAGGGCTTCATATTTTATCCTGAGTTCCTACTAAACTTAAACTTTTTATGATAAATCTTGACTCCAGATATTCTATAGAATCTAGTTTTTCTCCCAAATTACTAATCACCTTTCCATTATCTTCAGACAAATTAAATCATAAAATGTGGCTTTAAAATAAATAGGGGCACTGATGTTATGACCTTTGTTGACATTTGCACTCTATCCACATCCATTTTGTGCCATTTGGAACCCAGGAATGTGCCATTTGGAACCCAGGACTGTAAATGGGCAACTTTGCTCTAGGTGTAGAGGAAGTACAAGAGGCCAAATATGATCTTAGTCTGTAAAGACTGGATCTACATTAGCAGTCAAATAGGAAAAAAACAAGTGACAGGGAGAAGTTGGGAGATTCAGGATAGTTTTTCCACTTTCTATTCAGGTTCTATAAAGTGACTTTATTATTATAAATTAACTTTTAGAACATCCACTGTAGGCAGTTATAAGCACAAACATGCATTTCAAAGGCAGACAATTATAATTTGGGTTTAACACAGGAATTGGGAAACTACAGCCTGTGGACCAAATCTGGCCTGCCAACTAAGAATGGCTTTTTTACCTTTTTAAAGGATTATGACAAACAAACAAGAATGTGTGACAGAGATCTTATGTGGCACACAAAGCTTGAAATATTTACTAATTGAGCCTTCCACAGAAAGAGTTGGTCTCTGGCTTATTGTATTAATTTTGGATAATCCTTTGATATTTTAAAGTAGATTACATATAGTTACATAAATGAGCAATTTAAAATATGTTTTAAGCTATGTAGATTCTCAATAACCATTTATTACATTTGTTTTTATGCTTACTTAAAAAAATAATATGGCTGGTCTGCAAGTAGTTATTTAATGGGTTGTTCACGTTTACAGATTGAACTCTACTTTTCCCCTTCTCATGACTACACTTGACTAGTTTTATAAAAAAAAAAAGTACTAATATGAATTGCAATGCAATTAAGACAATGATGAATAATAAAATAATTTCTTTTATATTTTGTTCTCTTCTCATATCCTTCTGCAAATTTAGACCCTCTTCAATCCCTGTAATTAATATTCCTATATTTCTATGTAGTCCAAGTATAGTCATTACTTATATGTGTGCCTTCATTTTCTAAAGTATTTTATTAAAAAAGCATACTATATTATGATTACAAGATAAAATTAGAATAAGCGAGTACTTATTTTTAAGGATTAAAATTCTGAAATTTTAATTTTATTACAAATAAATTATTCTTAGAGCTTAG
Organism: Trachypithecus francoisi; assembly: GCF_009764315.1. Taxonomy (NCBI): domain Eukaryota; kingdom Metazoa; phylum Chordata; class Mammalia; order Primates; family Cercopithecidae; genus Trachypithecus; species Trachypithecus francoisi. Next base: position 93,610,458 of record NW_022681455.1, on the reverse strand, counting down.
GTCTCTCTTAAATTTACATATTATTATTTAAACTATAAGAATATCAGGCCAGGCACGATGATGTATGCCTGTAAACCCAGCACTTTTGGAGGCCAAGATGGGAGAAATGCTTGAGTCCTGGGGTTCAAGACCAGCCTGGGCAACATAGTGAGACCTTGTATCTAAACAAACAAAAATTACTGTACTCAAATAGGTATAACTTTTTATAAGCTAGTAAGACAAATTTTATAAGTTAGTGAGACATATAAAAAAGTAAAAATTTTTTGTCATGATAGCTTTTATCATAACAATTAAAATAATTTCACCTATTTTATTTGGCACAGATATTTTACAGAGAAACATACATTGATTTGTCCAGATAAAAATACAAGATGTGGATTACCAAAAACAGTTACGCAATTTTACTTTTTTAAAAAATGCATTTCTTGTTAGCCAAGAAAATTATTTACCTGAAGATCATTTTGAGGATTCCAATCAGAATCAAAAATTATACATGTATCAGCTGCAGTTAAGTTGATGCCCAACCCACCAGCTCGGGTACACAGGAGAAACACAAATCTATCTGAATCAGGTTTACTAAATCTATCTATAGCAGCTTGCCGAAGATTTCCTCTGACTCTGCCATCAATTCGCTCATATAAATATCTATGGAATGAAATGGAATAAATTTACATAAATAATTATAATAAAATTGAAGACATATTCTATCAAATGGAAAGTCAGTTTTCCTGCAGCATTATGTTTTCTCTAAAATTAAGGAGCAATATCATCTCAATTAGTTTCTGTGACTTTATACTTTTTGGTGTTGGTGCTACGGAGAAAACAAAAACAAATATAAAGATATAAAACCTCTGAATTCCTGGATGTATAGGTAAAAGACCACTACAATGAATTTTATTTCAGAAGTTAGAATAACAAAAGGCAGTCTATTAAAAACTGCTTTGCTGATCTCACCATAATACATCACCTTCTTGCAAGAAATAAAGACTTTCACAAAGACTTTATACAAGAAGGCTATGAATGTTTCTTTTGTCCTTAATCCATAATGCTCTTAACTGACATACTTGCTTCTATATCGCAGTCTATTAAGAACACACTGGAATGCTGTTGAATTCTTTATAGTCATTACTGCAAAGTAATTATCTTTTAACTTCCTTTATCCTTCCCCATTTAACATATACAAAACTCAAAAACTGCAAGACATCCAATAAAAATAAAATAGATAAAAATTTAGGAGCTTGGACTCTAAGTGGTATACATATGACATATGACACATTTCTACATATGATTTACTAGAGTTTTAGCAGTCACCCCACGATTATCTCTGGTACCTGCAAAACGGACGAAAGACTTCTAATAATGTTTCTTATGACAATAAAAGAAACTCTGAATTTTCCATGAAATTTATTACAATAGAAATTTATAAGTACAGTTTTATCTGTATAAGTTCTCCATGTAAGGAGATTTAAAAAATGTAAGAATTACTATTTTTGGGAACAGTGCAACTTAATGTTCATATCACACGATATAAAATTGAGAGTAATATACATTTTAAAATGAGGCTAAAGAGTAGGACACTGACATTAAAAATGGAACCAGAAATAAAAATGAGAAATAAAAATGAACTACACAATCTCTAATAATATAAAACAGTATAGACCTTTACTTATCTATATGGGTTAAAATCTATTGAATTAAAATCTGCAAGTCAGATGCGGTGGCTCATACCTATAATCCTAGCACTTTGGGAGGCTGAGGTGGAAGAACTGCTTGAGCCCAGGAGTTTGAGACCAGCTTGGACAACACAGTGAGACCGTGTCTCTATCAAAAATAAATTAGCAGGGTGTGGTAGTGCATGCTTGTAGTCCCAGCTTCCTGGGAGGCTGAGGTTGGAGGACTGCTTGAGCTCAGGAGTTCGAGGTTGCAACGAGCTATTGTCACACCACTGCACAACACCCTGGGCAACAGACTGAGATCATGTCTTTAAAAAAAAAAAAAAAAAAAACCAACAAAACAAAAATAAAAAAAAATAAAAACAAAACAAAAAATCTACAGCTGAAATTTCTGATTCTCTTTTACATTATTAATATGTTACTATCAGATGGAATCCTAATGGTCTGATAAACTATCCTATGATAATTAGCCTATTATAGCCTAAATACTGATTAGACAATACTTTATTTTATTTTATTTTATTTTGAGACGGAGTCTCGCTCTGTCGCCCAGGCTGGAGTGCAGTGGTGCGATCTTGGCTCATTGCAAGTTCCGACTCCTGGGTTCACACCATTCTCCTGCCTCAGCCTCCCGAGTAGCTGGGACTACAGGCTCCCACCACCGCGCCCGAATAATATTTTGTATTTTTTTTTTTTCAGTAGAGACAGGGTTTCACCATGTTAGCCAGGATGGTCTCCATCTCCTGACCTCATGATCTGCCCGCCTCAGCCTCCCAAAGTGCTGCGATTACAGGCATAAGCTACCGCGCCCCGCCTGATTAGACAACATTTAACATTATCTTATTGTGATGTACCAATAAACAAAACAAAAAACACACATTGAAACAAATCAGAAAATATGAAAGCATGAACAAATTTTATATAGTATATAACAAAAGTCCTACAGCTTAAGGCTCTAATTATAATAATGAAATAGATCCAAAGGTTCTTGAATCACTTTTTTCAATTTTGAAGATGACTGCTGTAAATATAAGTCTATTTAAAGTTTCATCCACAAGGTTTATTAATCAAGTAAAATGCACATTATTAAACCCATTCCTGGGTCAACAAATCAAATATTTATTTGCAAGCTTTTCTTAATTGGACTCCTCAGGCACATCTAATATTGCAACATATGCAGGTTAGGAAAACATAACACACAATCCTAAACAATCTTTACTTATAAATTTGAATGCATTATTCTAATATAGGATAAGAGAAAGATATGATTAAAGTTCATTTACATTACAGTGCTGCACAAATCTTTTTTTTTTTTTTTTTTTTGAGGCGGAGTCTCGCTCTGCCGCCCAGGCTGGAGTGCAGTGGCCGGATCTCAGCTCACTGCAAGCTCCGCCTCCTGGGTTCATGCCATTCTCCTGCCTCAGCCTCCCAAGTAGCTGGGACTACAGGCGCCCACCACCTCGCCCGGCTAGTTTTTTGTATTTTTTAGTAGAGACGGGGTTTCACTGTGTTCGCCAGGATGGTCTCGATCTCCTGACCTTGTGATCCGCCCGTCTCGGCCTCCCAAAGTGCTGGGATTACAGGCTTGAGCCACCGCGCCCGGCCCACAAATCTTAATAGCACAAACTTAGCATAATTCACAGTATAATTCAGTGGATTACAGTATGCTTTACCTTTTATGTATGAGATAGTCCTCCAGGATGTCAAGGCAGCGAACCATCTGAGAGAAGATGAGCACTTTATGACCTCCGGCTTTCATTTTGGGAAGCAATTTATCAATAAGGACCAATTTACCAGCAGACTGGATCATCGCTTGAAGATGAAAATCAGAAGCAGCTGGATTATATGCATCTCTAAATTCTCCAAGTATTTTCTCCTCAGCACCTGTCAAAGAAATAGAAGGTAATAGCAATGCACAAATGCAGGAAATTCCCAACTGCTTTCCTTTTAATCAAAATTAGTGCTCCTGTGTGCTTTTGTAACATAATTTTCTAATGGCATGTACATTGCTTTTATTAGAATTATTTATGCTTGTTGCTGAACCTTCACCAATACCAGACCGTAATTCCATTGAGGACATAAACAATGTCTTAAACATCTTTTTATCTCGAGATCTCAGACACCTGGCATAATACCTTGTATAAATTTATGTTTGCTAAATGTTTAATGAATGCTACTAGGGAAAAAATAAAACTGTGATCCTAACTCAGCTGGTAAACACATATATTTTTAAACATCTAATATTTAAACAGCAATCATAATAGTGGTCATCACTGAAGGATGATCATAGTTGATCTGGATGTGTCTATGGGCATCTTGTTAGGCATCAAAACAAGGAAACAAGAAAAAATTAAGGCTAGGTGCAATGTCTCGCGCCTGTAATCACAGCACTTTGGGAGACCAAGGCTGAAGGATTTCTTGAGGCCAGTAGTTTGAGACCAGCATGGGCAATATAACAAGACTCCATCTCTACCAAAAAGAAAAAAAAGAAATCAGCTGGGAATGGTGGTGTATATGCCTAGTTCTAGTTACTAAGGAGGCTGAGGCGGAAGGATCAGTTTCTAGGAGCTTGAGGCTACTGTGAGCTATGAACACACCTCTGTACTCCAGCGTGGGAGATAGAGTGACACTGTATCTTAAAAAGAACAAAAACAAAAACAAAAGAAAAAAAAACACAGAAAAAGAAAGAAGAGAATAAATTAAAATGAAAGCCATGTTACAGGTCCTTGATGAATACTTCCTTCAGATAATCCAAATCAGAATTAAAGAGGCTCTCTGTATTCCTTTCCTCAGCCTGTCTAGCCATAAGAGAGTGCTATAACTACAAGAGACCAGCTGTCTTGAATGAAGTGAGTAGAGAGGGGTATATTCCCAAGAATAAGTGAAAAACCCAAATATTGTACAGAGAGAACACTGGGAGAGAACCTGGTAAGATCTTAAAAAGTAACATTATTACAGCACAAGAACTGAAACACTAACTGATGTATCTAGACTGGAAAGAAACCAGGAAAAAAATGGAAATGCAGAAGCCCCAAAAATGGGCTTTGCTGTCTTTGCCCATGAGGAGGATTAAACAAGCAGACAAATTCTAGCTGAAATTATACAGAACAAACTGCTGCTGTCATAACCTGGTGTGCTAACATCAGTCACTGTAACGAAGTAGTTCACATTGCCTCTGATTCTGTAACACTTGTAATTCCTTAGACTATCACAGTAGAGAGTCATAACAGCCACTACAGCTGTAGTGTGTTCTGTTTATTTATTCATTAGTATTTGTTGCAAGAAAAATGTATTTGTTATAATCTTTCTTAGCTACCTTTGATAAGATATGGATGATTACAACATTTCCTGAGCTCCATCATGGTATTGACCAAGTTAGGTACATTAGTTTGTCCTGCTCCTTTGGATAAAAAAGAAAAGTTCTTTTCCAAGATAGCCCGGTAGTATTTCTTTTGAATATTAGTAAGTTCTACTTCAATGATGGTTTCTTCTTTAGGTGCCAACTTCTTTTCCACATCTTCTTTTAATCGTCTCAACATCATTGGTTTCAGGATGGCCTGAAGTTTCTGTACCTGAATGAAAAATGACAAAAATACATATAACGTAAGTGAGCATTTAATTACACATACAAAATAATTACAATGATAAGAAATGTGATGAATGTATTTACAAAGAGCAATAGGATACCTGTTCCTCTGTTTTCAGATCCCCAAATTCTTGCATAAATGTTGCTTCAGAAGGAAACCTTAAGGGTTCAAGAAAGTGAAGAAGACTAAATAGTTCTTCAACTGTATTTTGGAGAGGTGTGCCAGTCAAAAGCACCTTGTGTTCCTACATAAAGTGAGAACAATTCACATCAAACATCACAGTACTATAATTATATGAAAGCTGACTTAGGTTATCAAAGGTTCAATATGCAAATATTTTTCTGACTCTCTCTCTCTATATTTTGTTTGTTTGTTTGTTTAGAGACAAGGTCTTGCTGTGACACCCAGGCTGGAGTGCAGTGATGCCATCATAGTTCAGCATTACATGTACAACATAATTACAATGATTAGAATAAATTACAGTGGTGCCACTGTAACCTTGAACTCCTGGGCTTAAGGGATCCTCCTGCCTCAGACTCCCAAGTAGCTAGGACTACAGGTATGCACCAAAACACCTGGCTAATTTTTACTTTTTTTTTTTGTAGAGATGAGGTCTTACTATGTTACCTAGCTGGTCTCAAGCTCCAGGTCTCAAGTAATCCCAAAGTGCTGGGATTACAGGTGTGAGCCACGGTACCCAAACTCATAATTTTCAAGAGTTAACTCAAAAAACTACATCTCTACCCACAAATCTTTAGGAATGTACTTTCCCAATCACTTTTTAAAACCTCTGTATCATTCTGAAATACTTCACTTTGTATGCTATTCATGCCTTTAAAAATTCTAAATAATTTTAGAAGAAAAGAAATCAATATTCTAATAAAGAGGGCATTTTTTCTTTTGTACTCAAACATTCTTAGTATGGTAATTTGTATACCAAAGAGTGCTCATTATTTATAATTTGGATGATCATCATTTAACTCTTCAAACATGAACGAATTATCAAATCACTGAGGTTACAATACAAGAATGTAAAGGGCTAATTGAAATATGCTTTGAAACTAGAATTCCTTAAAAATTAAACATAATATAAAAGAAGAAAATGAATATAGAATATTTTTAATGGTAGTACAAATTATTTAAAATTTTATTTGACAAAACCTCTAAATTCCCATGCTAAATATTTGTATATGCATCTGTGAATCTGCATATTATGTATATGGTAGCAAATGGCCTAGAAAGATAAACAGGAAACCATACTGGAATGAGGTGTTGAACTGGGTGTGTGGCACAGATAGACAGGGAGTAAAAAGGAACACTTTAAGTTTTTACAGAATGTGGTTCTTTGTATTTGAATTATTTGTTCAAGTGCTCATGTAGTAATTATGTGATCTTAATTAAAAATCAAAATGTTTAAAAAATGTTTTCATTTGAAAGAAGCAAACACACTAACAAAAAGATGACCATAAGAAATCTCATTATTAATTATAACCAACATATGTTAAACATGTAGAATTGTGTAGGACTTTTTATCATAAATGATCTGAATAATACAACTTTGGTAAAGGGGCTTTCTATTAAGGAATTTATGGCTTAAAACTTACGGTCTTGGCCGGGCACAGTGGCTCACGTCTGTAATCCCAGTACTTTTGGAGTCCGCCGAGGTGGGCGGATCACCTGAGACCGGGAGTTCGAGACCAGCCTGACCAACATGGAGAAACTCCATCTCTATTAAAAATACAAAACTAGCCAGGCATGGTAGCACATGCCTGTAATCCCAGCTACTCGGGAGGCTGAGGCAGGAGAATCACTTGAACCCGGGAGGCAGAGGTTGCAGTGAGTGGAAACTGCACCACTGCACTCCATCTGGGCAACAAGAGAGAAACTCCATCTCAAACAAACAAACAAACAAACAAAAAACCCCAAAAACTTATGGTCTTATTTTCTTTTAAATAGTACATACTCTGTAGAGGTCTTATTTTAAAAATTAATTACTAATGCTTTTTGAAGGAAAGAGCTAAAAAATTGGAAGTCGTAGGAAACAGAATCTTTTTCTTACAAATTAAGGCCAAAAAAAAAATCTAAATTATCATAGATAGGATTCAGATGTACTTATATTCTAAAATTAAAAAGAAAAATTTTTAGCATTAACTTTATGACCTTTTACTATACATCTAATAAACTCAATGGTCATAATAATAAGTTACTTACCAGATTCATGAGTTTCAGGCCCTCTAAGAGTTTACAATTTTTATTTTTTAACCTATGTGCTTCATCAATAATCACACATCGCCATTCAATTGCATTAAGCTCTCCACAGCCTCCAAGAATCATTTCAAAAGTGGTGATGATAGCTTGGAATCTGTAAGCTCCTCGAATGATACGCCCCTAGAAATGATCAAATATAATTATTTGCTGGAATATTTTAATTGCATATTTTTTATTCCTGTCAAATGGTATCTGATAACATGTTATAAAACATTTCTAATGAAATTTTTATATATGCAGACACTCCCCTACAATGAAAACTTTTATCATTGAAACTGTATTATATTGCTGTGTTCAATAATGTTAAAAATTATGCCAACATAATTATATTATTAATAACTGTATCCAAATGAGTATTTCTTGGTAAAATGTTTTATGATAATTTTTAAGAATTATAATAATTTTAGGCAAGAAATAAATCATGATAAAATCTGGCTAATGAGATTTCAGTATTAGTTCTTATTACTTACACCAATGAGTTCACAAATATAACAGCAAATAAAGAGCGAATAATTAGCCATCCAAATACTTTATTCAGCAGATATTGAGTATCCATGTGCCAGACTCTGTTCTAGTTGCTGGAGATACAGCAGTAAACAAAACAGATAAAAATAATTATCCCATTACAACTTATATTCTACTGAATCAAATGCAGGACACAGTTATTAAGAAAATAATTTTTTAAAAAGTAAATTAGAGATAAGGACTGTGGAATAAAATAAAACAAGGATGTGGGATAAGAAGTATAAGGTTGGAGGTGACCACTGCAGTTTTATATAGAGTGGTTGGGAGACCATTAGTGCAATGTGATATTTGAGGAAAGATCTAAAGATGAGGGAAGAAGTCATGTTGATATCTAGAGATCTATAAAAGAAAGCATTCTTGGTAAAAGAAGCAGTAAGTAGGAAGGCCCTAAGGTAGGAGTATCTTTGACAGCATTCAAATAGCATTCAAATAGAAAGCCAGAGTGTTTGAAACCCAGTGAGTGGGGGAGGCGATGTGGTCAACTGCAGGACTTGAAAACTGTTAATACAAACTTTGGCTCTGAGCAAGACACTACTGAAGGGGTTTGTAAGAAGTGTCCTGATTTGACATATATTTTTTAAAAGTCCCTTTGGCAGTTGTGATGAAACCTGTCTGAAGAGGCCAAGGACAGGATCACGGCGAACAGTTAGAAAGCTGCCATAGTAATGCAAGCAAGATCTCTTCATTGGAGTTCAGAGAAGTGGTCAGTTCTAGATACATTTTGAAAGCAGAGCCAACAGGATTTTCCAATGGTTAAGTATGGAGTGAGATACAGTAGGGCCTCAAATTTACCTCTAAAAATTTTAGCTTGAACAACTGGAAGTTCATGTTGTTATTTACTAAAAAGAAGTAGTTTTGGATTTTGATTTTGTATGTTTTAATTTTGAGACCTCTATTAGACATATCCATGTAGAGTTAAGTAGGTATTTGGATATGACTCTGGAATTTAGGAAAGAGTTTAGAGCTGGTGATACAGGCTTAGGAATTTCAGCAGTACAGATGGTATTCAAAGTTACGTGTATGAATCAAATCTGTGAGATAATGAGTATACATACAAAAGAGTTTGAAGACTGAGTCCTGGGTTACCGCAGAGTTTAGATACAGGGAAGATAAGAAGGAACCAATAAAGGGGGCTTGAGAAAGAATAAGTGGTGATGTAGGATAGGATGAAGTCTTGGAATCTAAGTGAAGAGAGTGTTTAAACAAGGTTGAAAACATAAGCTATTGGGTATTAAGTGAAAAGAAGGGATAAGAACAGTTGGGTATTCTGACATAGATTTTAATAAATATTAACCTAATTAATTTTAGATTAGTTAATATTAATTGTGTATACTGGCCATTAAGTTGAATAATAGCTGCAGTAGAATATTATTAAAATAGTTATAAATTATAAATCTATGACATTTATGCAGCTCTAAAAACCTGGGATATAATATATTCAGTGAAGCTGATATCACAGTGTTTAATAACAAGGGCTCTTGAATTTGATTGGTTTGAGTTTATTAATCCTGGTTTTGTACTGTGATTTTGCAGCAATCTACGCAACTTCTTTAGCCTCAGTTTCCTCATGTGTAAAATGGAGATAATACTGCCTATTTTACAAGGTTGATATTACAAAGATTAAGTGAAAAAATATGTGTAAACTGTTTAGCATAATGCCTGGCACATGGTAAATACTAGATAAATGTTTGTGGTTATTAGTTTATCACTTCTATTACTTTTCCCAGGGCAATTTAGAAAAATTTTAGCATAATTTTAGTACTACTGTTATTTCAAGCTATTTGATAACGTAAAAAAAAAGAAGTTAAATATTGATTTAATTTATATGAAAATATATTAGAAAGAGTTAACTCTAAAAGTTATTTTTATATTTGAAGTACAGATCTATTTATCTCATTACAGGAGACATCTTTATCTTTTGAAATTTAAAACCTCTTTGGGTAACATATATCTAGAATTTGTAATATTTATCATAAAAATACAATATTTAATATATACAAATCAGTTTATTACATATCAAGGATCTTCCAAGTTTTTGGCTATCATATTTATGCCAAACTCATGTGACACATACATTAAAATTGTAACTTTGTTAAAAATCTGTTTAAGTCTCAAGGCATTAGTTGTGCTTTCTGTAAAAAATGAGAATGTCAAATTAAATAATTTTTTTTTTTTTTTGAGACGGAGTCTCGCTCTGTCGCCCAGGCTGGAGTGCAGTGGCCGGATCTCAGCTCACTGCAAGCTCCGCCTCCCGGGTTCAAGCCATTCTCCTGCCTCAGCCTCCCAAGTAGCTGGGACCACAGGCGCCCGCCACCTCGCCCGGCTAGTTTTTTGTACTTTTTAGTAGAGAGGGGGTTTCACCGTGTTAGCCAGGATGGTCTCGATCTCCTGACCTTGTGATCCGCCCGCCTCGGCCTCCCAAAGTGCTGGGATTACAGGCTTGAGCCACCGCGCCCGGCCAAATTAAATAATTTTTATGACAACATACAGCTCTAAAATTCTACAAATGTGTGAGTAAGAAAAACAAAACACTAGGCCAGGTACAGTGGCTCCTGCCTGTAATCCCAGCACTTTGGGAGGCTGAGGTGGGAGGATTACTTGAGTTCAAGACCAGCCTGGGCAACAAACTGAGACCCCATCTTCACAAAAAATAAAATAATTAGCCAGGTGTGGAAACGCACTCCTGTAGTCTCAGCTACTTGGGAGGATCACTTAAGCCCAAGAGTTTGAAAATGGATAAATTAACTGATTTTGTTCCTGTTCCTCATTTTGCTTCCTACTTCCAAGGTTGAAACAATGACATTTATATGAAATTAAGCACCTATATAATTAATTATTCTTCAAGTGAAAATAGTCACCTTTGCACCTTTGGAGTCCATGATACCTTAATTAGATTATAGTTTGATTCTTTTCCTTTTTTTAGGGACAGGGTCTTGCTGTCACCCAGGCTTCAGTGCAGTGGTGTGATCATAGCTCACTGCGGCCTCAAACTCTTGGGCTCAAACAGGTAGAAAATAGTTATCATTGGGAGACAAAAGTAGAAGGCTATGTACATTATCTTATTTCAACCTCTATCATATCACATAATCTGGTCATGTGTTAAAATGATCCTTTTAGAACAACAGAATGAGTGAAAGAAAAAATACTAAGGTGCTTTTAATGTAGGGTGCCATTTTCCATTTAAAAAGTACCCTTTTTGTGAATTGTGTTTATTGATTTCATTATTTAATACTTTAATAAAATGATTCATATGAACATTCAAGACCATGACTTGGCATTTCACGTTTTCTTTTTTTAAAAATATTTTTTTTTTTTTTGTAGAGATGGCGTCTTGATATGTTGATCAGACTAATCTGGAACTCCTGGCCTCAAGCAATCCTCCCACCTCGGCCTCCCAAAGTGTTAAGATTATAAGTGTGAGCTACCATGCCTGGCCTATGTTTTCTAGTCTGAACTTTCTGCTAGAAAATTTTTAAGTTGTCATCCCTTTATTTTATGATCTATGTATTTAGAAGAGATAGGAAATCCCTTCTTAAAGAGTAAGTGGTCAAAGTAAAACAGAAAATGCTCCTCTAAAATACATGGAGAGAGGAATATCATCAAACCACTAGAGTACTGAAATAATCAATCCTAAGGAGAAAAAGATGGAGGTATACCTGTTTTGGTAAGCAAAACAAACCACATTTTAAAAAATGTCTAAAATAAAAATCCATTGAACATGAAAGAGAACCTATGGTCTCCACTCAACAGGCATTTAAGCCTGTGGTATTAGTGAAGATTTAAATTTTTAAAAGCTGGACAATGATCAGAGACAGTTATTACTCTAAAAATAAATCTAATGTGCATTTAGAAACAATTAGTAAAATTATTACTCTAGTTGAAAACTTAAGAATTACAATGAAACTTGTGCATTGTTTAAATCTGCATACTTCATTATAGTTAACTAGAGCATTAAACTGACTTTTCTCATTGTTCTCGTCAGCTACTCAAATTTACTGTAAAATAAAAATGATGAATAAAAGAGCTTGAACTAAGATCTAGGTAGGCAACTAAATGTATCCTAAATTTGAAAATAATTGGTAGGTAATACTTATCTTTTTCAGCCCTGACCTTTCAAACAACAAACAAAATAATAACACACCTGTGAATCCCTGAAGTACATCTCGTATTGTTGTATCATCTGTCTGCTAATCAGGCTCCCATGATAAACCACAACGTTAATGTCAGTCCACGTACGAAACTCTCTCTCCCAGTTTGCAATAGTAGAAAGTGGAGCAATAATCAGGAAAGGTCCTCTTATACCAGTCAGAAGGATTTCGTAGAGGAATGTAATTGATTGAATAGTTTTGCCAAGACCCATTTCATCTGCTAAAATGCAGTTTCGTCTGAAATAAACAAATATATTATCCATGCATACACTGGGTTTTTTTCTATACTTTAAATATACAAAGATAATCAAAGATCAAATAAAACAGTTGCATTTATAAAAATGTACAAGTTGCTTAAGTGCACAGTAGGCTTAAGATTACAATTTTATTAAAATCCTGCAAAGGGACACCTAAAGATTTCTGTAGCTCCAAAATAAGGATACCACCCATTAGATGTTTGATTTTTTAAAAAAGAAAAGGGAAGGGCAAGGCCAACTTAATATATTATTTGTTCAGGAATCATTTAATAAATACCTTCTATATCTAAGGACAGTATGAGAAGACAAAACAAATAGTACATGTTATCTGCCTTTCAGGGGTGTGTATCTATTACAGAAGCTGACATGCAAATAAATAAATAGTCATGCAATGTGCTATCACTGAAGCACAGATAAAGCACTGGTTTTCAATTGTGGCTGCACATCAGAAGAGCTTACAAAGCTTGAAAAAAAAAACAGATACTCAAGCCCCCCCCCATACATTCTGATTCAATGCGTATGAAATAAGATAAAATAAGTTATAATTTCAAAAATAAGCTTCATAGATGATTACGATATGTTGGTCAATTAAGAATCATCAGTATGGTTTATTATGGAGGCTTGAAAGATTAAGCCTCAACTCTGGCTAGAAGAGATGAAAGAAGACCTCCTTCAGAAAGGAGGTCAGTAATGAGTAGGATTTTTGCCAGAGAGTATAGTGAATGCGCAGAAGTGTGAAGAACATGATGAACTGAGGGACCAAAAGTTGTCTTCTATGGTTTGGAGGGGAAGGTAAAAGGAGCAGAGATTATTGAGGAAGCAGGGTCATACACAGAAGACATTTGCCATTTTATTATGCAATGGAAATTACTGGCATGCTTCAAACAAATCCAGTGAGATTAGGTTTGTATTTTAAAGTTTACTCTGGTGCTATTGTCGATATTAGAGGTTGAGGTGACTAGAAGTTGGGACAGTAACTGGGAAAGCACCATTAACTGCAGGGAAGAAAGTGTGGGTACCTGGTCTAAGAGAGGAGAAGCTAGGGGGAGAGAATTTTCCAGAATTAATTGTGGGTTAGAATGAAATGGACCTAGTTACCAATGTATGGGGTACAGGGTGAAGCCAGATTTCAGTCTGGGTGACTAAAGGAATTGTGTTATCATTAACCAAGATGGAAAAAGCAAAGGAAGAACAATTTTGATGGGGAAGAAACAGGAAATAATATTAATTTTTATTCTAGTGTGTTTAAAGAATCATTGAGATAGACACTCAGGTAACAAGAGCCAAATAAAAACATGGGCCCAGAGTTCAAGACCTTAGAGATAAAAGTATGGGACCATTAGAATATTACTGTTACGTGAAGGCACGGGGAGTATAGAATATGGCTTAGAGAGAATAAACATGTAATATGAAAAGAGAGCTAAAGACAGAACCAAGGGCAGGCAAACACACTATCTATAGGGCAGGCAGAGGAAGAAGAACCAGCAGACTATTGAAAGGAATAGTCACAGGTACTGCAGAGCTAGGAGAGAGTCACACTGTGGAAGCTGTTGGGGTTCAGAGTGATAAAGCAAGTCCTTAGAGACTTACAAAGGGACTTAGACTCCCATACAATAATAATGGGAGACGTCAACACTTCACTGTCAACATTAGACAGATCAACAAGACAGAAAGTTAGCAAGGATATCCAGGAATTGAACTCATCTCTGCACCAAGCGGACCTAATAGACATCTATAGAACTCTCCACCCCAAATCAACAGAATATACATTCTTCTCAGCACCACATCGCACTTATTCCAAAATTGACCACATAATTGGAAGTAAAGCACTCCTCAGCAAATGTACAAGAACAGAAATTATAACAAACTGTCTCTCAGACCACAGTGCAATCAAACTAGAACTCAGGACTAAGAAACTCAATCAAAACCGCTCAACTACATGGAAACTGAACAACCTGCTCCTGAATGACTACTGGGTACATAACGAAAGCAGAAATAAAGATGTTATTTGAAACCAATGAAAACAAAGACACAACATACCAGAATCTCTGGGACACATTTAAAGCAGTGTGTAGAGGGAAATTTATAGCACTAAATGCCCACAAGAGAAAGCTGGAAAGATCTAAAATTGACACTCTAACATCACAATTAAAAGAACTAGAGAGGCAAGAGCAAACACATTCAAAAGCTAGCAGAAGGCAAGAAATAACTAAGATCAGAGCAGAACTGAAGGAGATAGAGACACAAAAAACCCTCCAAAAAATCAATGAATCCAGGAGTTGGTTTTTTGAAAAGATCAACAAAATTGACAGACCGCTAGCAAGACTAATAAAGAAGAAAAGAGAGAGGAATCAAATAGACGCAATAAAAAATGATAAAGGGGATATCACCACCGACCCCACAGAAATACAAACAACCATCAGAGAATACTATAAACATCTCTACGCAAATCAACTAGAAAATCTAGAAGAAATGGATAATTTCCTGGACACTTACACTCTCCCAAGACTAAACCAGGAAGAAGTTGAATCCCTGAATAGACCAATAGCAGGCTCTGAAATTGAGGCAACAATTAATAGCCTACCCACCAAAAAAAGTCCAGGACCAGATGGATTCACAGCTGAATTCTACCAGAGGTACAAGGAGGAGCTGGTACCATTCCTTCTGAAATTATTCCAATCAATTGAAAAAGAGGGAATCCTCCCTAACTCATTTTATGAGGCCAACATCATCTTGATACCAAAGTCTGGCAGAGACACAACAAAAAAAGAGAATTTTAGACCAATATCCCTGATGAACATCGATGCAAAAATTCTCAATAAAATACTGGCAAACCGGATTCAGCAGCACATCAAAAAGCTTATCCACCATGATCAAGTGGGCTTCATCCCTGAGATGCAAGGCTGGTTCAACATTCGCAAATCAATAAACATAATCCAGCATATAAACAGAAACAAAGACAAGAACCACATGATTATCTCAATAGATGCAGAAAAGGCTTTTGACAAAATTCAACAGCCCTTCATGCTAAAAACGCTCAATAAATTCGGTACTGATGGAACGTACCTCAAAATAATAAGAGCTATTTATGACAAACCCACAGCTAATATCATACTGAATGGGCAAAAACTGGAAAAATTCCCTTTGAAAACTGGCACAAGACAGGGATGCCCTCTCTCACCACTCCTATTCAACATAGTGTTGGAAGTTCTGGCTAGGGCAATCAGGCAAGAGAAAGAAATCAAGGGTATCCAGTTAGGAAAAGAAGAAGTCAAATTGTCCCTGTTTGCAGATGACATGATTGTATATTTAGAAAACCCCATCGTCTCAGCCCAAAATCTCCTAAGCTGATAAGCAACTTCAGCAAAGTCTCAGGATACAAAATTAATGTGCAAAAATCACAAGCATTCTTATACACCAGTAACAGACAAGCAGAGAGCCAAATCAGGAATGAACTTCCATTCACAATTGCTTCAAAGAGAATGAAATACCTAGGAATCCAACTTACAAGGGATGTCAAGGACCTCTTCAAGGAGAACTACAAACCACTGCTCAGTGAAATCAAAGAGGACACAAACAAATGGAAGAACATACCATGCTCATGGATAGGAAGAATCAATATCGTGAAAATGGCCATACTGCCCAAGGTGATTTATAGATTCAATGCCATCCCCATCAAGCTACCAATGACTTTCTTCACAGAATTGGAAAAAACGGCTTTAAAGTTCATATGGAACCAAAAAAGAGCCCGCATTGCCAAGACAATCCTAAGTCAAAAGGACAAAGCTGGAGGCGTCACGCTACCTGACTTCAAACTATACTACAAGGCTACAGTAACCAAAACAGCATGGTACTGGTACCACAACAGAGATATAGACCAATGGAACAGAACAGAGTCCTCAGAAATAATACCACACATCTACAGCCATCTGATCTTTGACAAACCTGAGAGAAACAAGAAATGGGGAAAGGATTCCCTATTCAATAAATGGTGCTGGGAAAATTGGCTAGCCATAAGTAGAAAGCTGAAACTGGATCCTTTCCTTACCCCTTATACGAAGATTAATTCAAGATGGATTAGAGACTTAAATGTTAGACCTAATACCATAAAAACCCTAGAAGAAAATCTAGGTAGTACCATTCAGGACATAGGCATGGGCAAGGACTTCATGTCTAAAACACCAAAAGCAACGGCAGCAAAAGCCAAAATTGACAAATGGGATCTAATTAAACTAAAGAGCTTCTGCACACCAAAAGAAACTACCATCAGAGTGAACAGGCAACCTACAGAATGGGAGAAAATTTTTGCAACCTACTCATCTGACAAAGGGCTAATATCCAGAATCTACAAAGAACTCAAACAAATATACAAGAAAAAAACAAACAACCCCATCAAAAAGTGGGCAAAGGATATGAACAGACATTTCTCAAAAGAAGACATTCATACAGCCAACAGACACATGAAAAAATGCTCATCATCACTCACCATCAAAGAAATGCAAATCAAAACCACAATGAGATACCATCTCACACCAGTTAGAATGGCAATCATTAAGAAGTCAGGAAACAACAGGTGTTGGAGAGGATGTGGAGAAATAGGAACACTTTTACACTGTTGGTGGTACTGTAAACTAGTTCAACCATTATGGAAAACAGTATGGCAATTCCTCAAGGATCTAGAACTAAATGTACCATATGACCCAGCCATCCCACTACTGGGTATACACCCAAAGGATTATAAATTATTCTACTACAAAGACACATGCACACGTATGTTTATTGTGGCACTATTCACAATAGCAAAGACTTGGAATCAACCCAAATGTCCATCTGTGACAGACTGGATTAAGAAAATGTGGCACATATACACCATGGAATACTATGCAGCCATCAAAAAGGATGAGTTTGCGTCCTTTGTAGGGACATGGATGCAGCTGGAAACCATCATTCTTAGCAAACTATCACAAGAACAGAAAACCAAACACCGCATGTTCTCACTCATAGGTGGGAACTGAACAATGAGATCACTTGGACTCGGGAAGGGGAACATCACACACTGGGGCCTATCATGGGGAGGGGGGAGGAGGGAGGGATTGCATTGGGGAGTTATACCTGATATAAATGATGAATTGATGGGTGCTGACGAGTTGATGGGTGCAGCACACCAACATGGCATAAGTATACGTATGTAACAAACCTGCACGTTATGCACATGTACCCTAGAACTTAAAGTATAATAAAAATAAATAAATAAATAAATAAATAAAGAAGAAAGGAGTACCAACTACTAACCAATGCAGCAGAGAGCAAATTAGGGCTGAAAAATATTCCATGGATTTGGAAAGTTAAAAGTTTCAGAGAATGCAGGGGAGTCGGGGTGGGGGCAGTGGTGGTGGTGCTGAGGGGAATGGGGAGAGAGAGGGAGAGAGAGAGAGAAAGAGAGAGAAGCAGAGCCAATAGAAGGTTTATTTTAAACCCAAATTTGTTCATAGACTGAAGGGATGGCAACAGTCTTTAGGGATGGCCTGGAGATATAAAAGAGAACGATAAGTGATTGAAGTAAGGCTCTAAGGTTCTAAGAAGACTAGATGAGATGGCATGTCTAATACATGAGGACAGTGGTAAGAATAACTATGGATGAAGATATTAACGCATCTGTAGGCTTGGATATGAAGGCAAGCAAGAACTTGGATGAATTTACCTACCGTCCCTGGGTTTCTCTATGAAGCAGTCATATACAGAGTGTGAAGGGGGCAGAACTGTAACAAAGGGCTTCAAGAAAGTGGTGAAAGGTTAAAACGGGCAATGCGGGAGATGGAAAAGGGTACTGATGAGGGAAGACAAGTTAAAAAAATGTTTTGTCAACTACTTTTCCTACATGGTTCTCTTGGGAAAAATGATGATTAACATTTGGAAAATATAAGTCAGGGAAAAGAACACTGTGGGGATAACAGGCCTCTTTCCATCAACTGAGTCCATGACTCACTATCACTTAAGCATAACAACTCAGAAGACTCACGTGAAAAGTAAAAATGATTAAAAATGATTCTAAATAAAAGCATCATCACATTTTGCTATTCTTACTAATAGCAGGGCCTTTATTTGCTCTTTTGCATATGTAACTACTACGCTTTCTCAATTGCAGTACCATTTTTCACTTATTTTGCAATTATCTTTTCACCTCAAAAAAGAATGTAAGACATTCTGTAAGGCATTTTGAAAACCTTGGAAAACAAATAATAAAAATGGGGTAATTAATTACTAGGTTCTCATATTTTATATTCCATTCCTTATCTATTGCTGACAACCTACTTCTTTGACGATTTACGTTAAATGATAGAGCTTTAATTCCTGTAAGTATACCTTGCTCGTAACCCACTAATTCGAACTGATTGTTAGCAGAAAGTAGTATGGGTTGATAAGTTGAAAAGCATTATATAACACAGAAGATGTCTTAGGACTCTTAGAAAGGTATTTCACATTTAAGTATTAATCAACATACCAACTTTCTTCTATTCTGATTGGTATACATTTAAAGAAAACAACTGTAGTCGAATCCTAAATTGTAATTTACATATTTTCCTGAGGTAACCTCACTTTAAATAATGAAGACTTCATAACAATAACAATACAGCAACATCCGTATCTAGTTTACTTGACACATTTTGGCACACATTAAAAAAAATAAATTTTTTTTGTTAAGATATACTACATACCTATTGTACCAATTGAACAAGAGCCAGTTGAGTCCTTCTAGTTGATATTCCCTGAGTTGATTGCCATTTTTATAGTCCCTGGATTGATCTATTTTCTTCCAAATATTAGAAGGAGGACGGTCCTTTGTGGAAAAACAAAGAATGAATACTGTTTAAATCTTCCATGTATCATACTGATGGCAAAAAGCATTGGTTTAAAAATAACCCTAAGAGGCATAACAGTGTAGTGCTATGATTAACTTTTACCTAACATTTAAAGGTCAGATTAATTCTATACAACTCTTCCAGAAAATTGAAGAGGAAGATATACTTCCTGACTCATTCTATGAAGCCCTGATACCAAAATCAGACAAAATCACAAGAAAACTACAGACCAATATCCCTCATGAACAAAGATGCAAATATTAACGCAATTTTACCAAACCAAACTTAACAATATATAAAAAGGGCAATAAGATCATGACCAAGTAGTTTTTTTGTTTTTTTTAAACCAGGAATGGAACGTAGGTTTAAAGCAGAAAATTAATCAGTGTTGATCAACAGATTAAAAAATAAACATCAGCCAATTGTGGTGGCTCATGCCTGAAAGCTCAGCACTTCTGGAGGCCAAATGAGGAGGATCACTTGAGATTAGGAGTTCAAGACCAGCCTGGGCAAGACAGGCAGACATAATCTCTATTTAAAAAAACATAAAACATAAAAACCAAAAATAATATGATACTCTCAGTAGATGCAGAAAAAGTATTTGAGAAATTCAACATCCACTCCTAATTAAAACTCATCAAATTCTGAATAGAAGGGAACTTCCTTAACCTGTTATGGTATAGCTATGAAAAAGCCAAAACTAACATTACACTTAAAGGTGAAAGACTGACTGCTTTCCCCCTAAGATCAGGAATAAGGCAAGGATGTCCTCTGTGACAACTTCTATTCAACACTGCACTGCAGGCACTAACAAGTGTAATCAAACAAGAAAAAGATAAAAGTCATCAAGATTGAAAAGGAATAACAAACTGTCTTTATTTATATTATAGAAGACATGATTTGTCTATGTAGAAAATCCTGTGGAATCTACCAAGAAAGCTAAACTAAGTAGTAATTTTAGCAAGGTTGCATAATACAAGATAAATGTGCAAAAGTCAATTGCAGTCTACATTATGGCAACAATCATGAATATATTTTTAAAAAACAATAACAATTTTATAATAGCATCCAAAATAACTTTTGATATTCATGGTACAAAACATTTCTTTCAAAAGAAATCTAGAAGCCCAGAAGTGAAACATTATATGTAAAAGAATTTTATTCACTTATATATACAGATACATAAGACACAAATTTTCTGAAGATTCCTGAATGGGAATTCAAATAACATTATCCTGGCCCCAAATTAGTAGGGTCTCAGTAGGAGAAATAAGTTTCTGAGAAACAAGCAAAAGGTCTCTTATTGTCTGCTGCTTTAAAATTATACTGTTACTAATCAACACAATTACACTTCTAAGAATTATCAGGAGTGATATTGTGAAATATATATTTGGTTTTCACTCCCATTTCCTGGCATACAACTCCTGATATCCTTGGGTTCTCCAAAGTGCTGCTTGTTTGTGTGCCAATATTGCTGACTGATTGATTCAGGTGAGGCTGGTCACCAGAAGGACAAAGGCATGATTAGAGGGGAGAATGAAAGGAGAGGAATGGGAAGAAAAGGAGAGAAGGAGGGGAGGAAGGAAGGAAGGGGAGAAGATCAAGCTGATCACCAATGGCCATTGGATGATTGAATCAATCATGCCTATATAATGAAGCCTCCATAAAAACCCAAGAGGACAGGGTTTAGTGAACTTCCAGGGAGCTGAACACTTCCAGGGAGCTGAACATGTGGAGACTGACAGAAAGGTGAATAAGAACTCATTCACATGCCAGGAGAGTGGCAAACCCCAACTGTACAGGGACAGAAGCTCCTGCACTCAGACCTCGCCCTATGTCTCTCTTCCTCCGGCTGTTTGTTTGTATCCTTTAAAATATCCTTAGGAATAAACCGGTAAAACTTGAATGTCTTCCTGACTGCTGCGAGCTGCTCTAGCAAATTAATCAAACCCAAAGTGGTGGGTAATGGGAACCCTAACTTGAAGCCAGTCCGTGAGAAGTTCTGAAGGCCCCTGGACTTGTGACTGGTGGAAAGGAGGGGGCAGTCTTGTGGGACTGAACCCTCAAGATGTGGGATCTGATGCTATATCTGGGTAGATGATGAATTAGAGCTAGGTAGAACTGAATTAGAGGACAGCCAGCTGGCGTCCACTGCAGAACTGACTGCTTGCTGGTCAGAAGAATTTCCCACATATTTTGGGGTCACAGAAGTCTTTTGTGTTGATTGTTGTGTTACCCTGAGAGCACAGGAAAAACACAGTTCAGGAGAGTTTTTCTTAAAACATCAGGTAAGTGTATGGTAATTGTAAATGGAAAACAAAACAGGGCTATCAGTATACAGAGAACAGGACTGGTTATTGAAGCTCTGCTGCTACTTAATACAGGTGTTTGCTAAAGAAAACATTTTTTAAGTGGTAGCCAATGAGCATTAAAATAATTAACATATATTTTAATTGCTGCTTAAAATAATTTCTGCATTAGATCATATTCTGCGCAGCTTCTTTTCAGCAATCCAATCACCATTAATGATTCATTAGTTTGGGTCAGGGAAAAATTTCATTTACAGAATCTCAAAATACTTTACATGACTTACATGCTATTTTATTCAACAGCAATATACTGGCAAAAAGAAAAGAAAAGAAAACAAAACAAAATCTCCTATTTAACCATGACAGACTAGCCTTGTTGTCATCAATTTTACATTAATTAAGGGGATTAATTCTATTGGCTGAGCCCCCTTTACCAAGGTCTATAACATATATCTAAGGCATCTCTAATTTTTGAAAAGCTCCAGAAGAGATTCTGATATGCACCTGTGACTGAGAATCACTGATCTAAAGACATAGCTTATTCAATGAGGCTTAATGTTACCACGAAGGCATAGTCCCCACCCCAAAAGAAAATCTTTCTTTTACAACATTCCTTGACCCACTCCTCTCTGAATTAGGTGATGCTTCTGTTTTCTGGTTCAACGAACAGCATTTAGAAGGTAAAAGGAATGGGGGTAAACTGATATGCTTTTGTTAACAGCCTATGGGCATTACTGGAAAATAAAGTAAGAAGACCAGAAAATATTAGGAAGATCAGAAAATAGTTATTATAAAACAATATGATCTCTTCTATGGAATATTTAATTCATTTCCTTCTCTTACGTCACATCTCCATGTTTATCAGGGCAGCTTTCCTCACTTTTGTGCTAATCAAAAAGGAATCTGCTCCTGTCTCTTCACATATAAACTCCCCCTTTAGCTTTGGCTCCCAAAACTAGACTCACATAGTAACAAGCCTGTTTAAAAGAAATGAAAGTAGGCCGGGCGCGGTGGCTCAAGCCTGTAATCCCAGCACTTTGGGAGGCCGAGACGGGTGGATCACGAGGTCAGGAGATCGAGACCATCCTGGCCTACACGGTGAAACCCCGTCTCTACTAAAAAATACAAAAAACTAGCCGGGCAAGATGGCGGGCGCCTGTAGTCCCAGCTACTCGGGAGGCTGAGGCAGGAGAATGGCGTAAACCCGGGAGGCGGAGCTTGCAGTGAGCCGAGATTGCGCCACTGCACTCCAGCCTGGGCAACAGAGCGAGACTCCGTCTCAAAAAAAAAAAAAAAAAAAAAAAGAAACGAAAGTAAAACATTACATAATTATTAGCAATATTGTTAACTTACATAAACAAGTGCTAAGATTTCATAAGGCTGTCTAAAACAGATTCTTACCAAACATCTTGTGTCAGGCCTTGAAGCTTGCAGTTGTTCAAACTCTTCTATTTTGGCAAGATCTACATCTTCTTTCAGTTCCCAAGTACTATCTTCATATGGCAATGAGCACCATTTTACTAAGTAGTAAATAACAGGCTGTAAAAAAATTTTTTCATTTTACCATTTTGAAAAAGACACTAGTAAGAAATAGTTTAAACAGAGAATAAAGTACTAGGTCTTAATACGTGGAAAGTTTCAGATTTTTCTTACTTAAAAAATATTTTTACCAAATATTTACCTCACCAGTATCCTTATCTTCACAAAAAGAGACTTCTAACACTCTGTCTACTTCAACGTAGTCTGGATTAAATGGTTCTTCTTCCATCTAAAATTAAAAGGTAACTTAATTGACATCGGACAAAGAAGTGGAATGATAAAAGGACAAATTTACCAGCACTTCACTACAGACCTTGTAAGTTTGATTTCAATTAAATGTCCAATAAATGGAATTCTTCCATTTTCATTTTCAAATGATAGCTAGGATATCATGAATAATGTTATAAATAATAAAACCAATCAAATAATATTAAAAAATAAGGTACTCTAGAAGATACGTGCTTTAAAAAATTCCTGAAAGCAGGCTCTATACCTTTCCTTTACTCTTTTCCTTAGGTTGCAAGAGTTGAAGATGCATCCCACTGTATGCTCATTTCTCAGTTGTCTCACACAGGCTTTATCTTTACCTGATGGTTCTTGTGCTCAAGACCCACTTATTGAGCTGACTGTAAACTTGACTGAGGTATCTCAAACTCATTTGCACTCAGTTACTTTTCAACCCATACCTCCTCCTGCATTATCTAACTGGTTAATGGTAACAGAGCTTCCTCTACATAGCCCACGCTCAGTGACACAAGTCAGAAATGAAGAAGTCATTTTAGATTCCTTCTTTCTCTTTACCCTCTACATCTAGTAAGTAACCAATTTGTACAGATTCTACTTTTAACTCTGAGATTGGTTCCTTCTTCCTCATCCTCACTTCATACTTGAACCTTTACAAATAACCCCAACTACTGTCTCACCTCCCTTTAATCTGTTTTTCACAATGTCCCCAGAGTAATCTTTCTCAAATATAAATCTTATATATCGTTCCTTTACTTAAAATTCTTCACTGACTCTCCCCTAATTAGTCTTAATGAAAATTTAATGATTATTAATTAATTCTAAAATCTTCAGCTTATTAGGAATTTCTAGATCACAGTGAATAAATGAGATATTCAAGGCAATGGGAGGACCTCCCAGCATTCACAAACTGACAGGTCATTAGAATAATTTTTTTTTTTTTTTTTTTTTAAATAGAGGTGGAGGTCTCATATGTTGGCCAGGCTGGTCTCAAACTCTTGGCCTCAAGTGATCCTCCCACCTTGACCTCCCAAAGTGTTGGGATTTCTGGCATAAGCCACCATACCCAGCCCACATTTTTGATGTGAAATTAATTACAAATGGAATAATAGTAATTATGTAGTGAAGACATCTGGCAGATACCACCTTAATCTAGTGATTAACCACCAGTACTGGGGTAGAGAGGTATCATGTACCATCTTATATCATTCACTAGAAGAACAGAGCATCAATTCTATGGTGTTCTTTTAAAAAATGCCTAACCTGGATCATGAGGAAACTCATACAACCCCAAATTGAGGGGCATTCTACAAAATTAATGAGCTGTACTCTTTAAAAATATCCAAGAAATGAAAAACAAAGAGAGACTGACTAAAAGAGATATTACAACTAAATGTAACATGTGCTGCTGGATTAGATTCTGGACCAGATAAAAATACACACACACACACACTTTTTGTTATAAAAACACTGGTGGAACAATTAGTGAAATATGTATACGGTCTGTGGATGAGATAATAGTACTATATCGATGTTAGTTCTACTATTTTTATGAAAGAAAATATAGTTGTTTTTAGGAAACATATACTAAAGTGTCTGCAATGTTAAAATGGTTTAGAAAAAGACATGTGTGTATGACAGAGATAGAGAGAGAGACAGAGAGACAGAGAGAATGAATACAAATGATAAAGCAAACATGGTAAAATGTTATCATTTTGGAAATCTAGTTAAAATAAATGTGGGAATTCATTGTACTATTTTTGTGACTATTTTGTTTAGAAGAAAATGTTTTTAAAATTCTCAAATTAAGAACTTAAAGCTGCTCTAAAAGAAGTCTACTAGAAAATCTGGACCAGGAAAGAACATCAGACCATTTAGTCAGGCCTATACAGGTAAATTTTTCCAGTGAGGTTCTGTTCACATACATGAAGCTGGTATAGAAAATATGCAATATATTTCATGTACTGAAAAATCTTATTTTCCATTTACTTGCTAGATTATCACTTCCTCTACTTGAATAACTTTGCTGATATATTCTTGGTAATATTACCATACTCACATTCAACTCTAAGTATTGAAATACATGCTAGTTAAAAAATACAAGCATGATCTACCATTCCGAATTATCAGTGTTCTTGTTTCAAACATTTCCAACCTAATTTTAAGAATAGAAAAATACTGTATGTAGGTTGCATTTGTATTCAGATATCAACACTGGAAGTCTAAGAATTAAAATAATGTGTAATTTTTGATAAATAATGCTACATGTGTTCAGAGACCAACACATAGTAGTCTTATTTATTTTTTTCTTACATCTGCAAAAAAGTGTGCTCTTTGTGCTTGTCTCAATTTGAATCGTTTGATTTTCTGCTGGATCCTTTTATCTTTCAAAAGCTGCTCTTCTGTGGCCCACTCACAGTGAAGATAGGAGCTAAAATTTTTATAAAAATAATATATTAGAATGATACAGATAACCATTTTAAGATGTATTTTAAATAACATCCAATGTAAACTATTATAATTCTTCAGCTTTACAAATAGGTAGTTCATCATTTAACTTTAAAAGAATTCATATCATTTCTAAAATAAAGTAATTGTGATCACTATATGCTAAGGAGGTCATAGTCTAAAGGTATACAATTTGCCATATAGCAACAGAATAGTAAAATGATCAAAAGTCTAATCGCAAGATGTGATTTATCTATTATTTTCTTCCCTATAACAGTTTTGTTGTGATCAGAAAGCTAACTTGTTTTGAAACTAATGTGATTTAAAACGCTTTCATGGAGGTACAAAGAAAAGTTGGAAAATACATAAAAAGAAGAGTAAGTGATTTTTCCCCAGTTAGCAACTCTTATGAGTTAACTGACCCTACATCCAAAATTAAAATTTAAAACTTTAAGGTCAAATCATCTCATTGTGTACATCTGACATAAAAACCTAAAGATCAGGAAAAAAAAATTTGTTTTTAAAGAGATGGGAGTCTCACTAAGTTGCCCAGGCTGGCTTCAGACTCCTAGGCTTAAGAGATCCTCCTGTATCAACCTCCAGAATAGCTGGGACTATAGGTAGATTAGAAATGTCTTTTATAAAAACAATAAAAGCTGAAAAGTTCAACAATACAATGAATGCTGTCCATAAATTATAAAAGCATATTTTATAAAGATTCTTGCATTTTGATGTTAATAATTAACATATTCTGGAAAATAAACAAAATTTTCTTTTTTTTTTTCTGAGATAGAGTCTCGCTCTGGCGCCAGGCTGGAGTACAGTGGCGTGATCTCGGCTCACAGCAATCTCCGCTTCCCGGGTTCAAGTGATTCTCCTGCCTCAGCCTCTTACTGAGTAGCTGGGACTACAGGTACGCATCACCATGTCCGGGTAATGTTTTGTATTTTTAGTAGAGATGAGGTTTCATCATGTTGGCCAGGATGGTCTCAATCTCTTCACCTTGTGATCCGCCCACCTTGGCCTCCCAAAGTGCTGGGATTACAGGTGTGAGCCACCCTGCCTAGCCAAATCATTCAATTTTAACATGAAAGGTTTTCAAATGAGCCCTTTTCACTTTTTAATGATTCTTGATTTATACAAGTATAAATGATAAAAATTACCATAAAAATGTGGATAAAATGAAAATCATAATTTTAATTTATTAAATAAAGTAATTTATATGTAAATCAACATCTTTCTTTTATTTTTCTAACTCAAATACTTACTAATTCTTGTATTTTACAAAAAATTCTTCTGTATCAATCATCACTCCAGGTGATATCTAAGAAAAGAAAATCAGTAATGGTGACTCTTTTAAACAGGCCACAGAATGTGAAGTGTAAAATGTAATGTACCAGTACTTACTTCCTTTTTTACAATTCTAGAAGATAGAATTTTGTCTACAATTGCAGCATCTTCTTCACTCGGATTCTCCTATGGGAGGGAGGAAAGAAATAATGACAACACATTTTGAAAGATCTTTTAGTTGCCACTTTGTATGTTGATGAACATACTATAATTCAACAAATATTTATACAGCATATGTGCCAGACACTATGTTACATGTTAGAAATACAAAAATGAAAAAAATATAGTTATTGTCCTTTTCATCACCTGCATTATCTCTGTAGCAAACATATTTTGCTTTTTAATGTGCTAGTCATTATTCTAAGCATTTTACATATATTAATTAAATCTTTTATCTTCATTATTATCATTTCCATTTTACAGATTAGGAAATTTAGGCATAGTTAAATAAGTACTTTCCCAAGGTACTCAGCTAGTGACTGAGCGGTTGGCTCATAATGCATATAAGGGAGACTTAAAAAATTATAGACGAGGGAAGTACATATGGCATTCAGGCAAATGTGTTCATAAAACAGAGGAGTGAGTGCTTATGGAGAAGTAGCAGGAGACAACGCCAGAAAATCCAGACGAAGGGGTTTATACACTGCTAAAAAGGCATCGTTATTTTTGTAAGGTTCAGGAAACTATTAGAGGAGTTTTCAGTAGAAAAACAATGTGATTAGACTTATAATTTAGAAATATTCTGCAGAAAAGATAGAATTTCAAGAACATATATTTAGGAGGCAGAAAGTGTAGTGACAACCTGGATGAAGAGGCAAAGGAAAACGAAGAGAGGATGAATTCCTAGGTTTCTAATTTGAATGACTCAATTAACTAATAATATGGAATCCAGAAGGATTAAGTTGGAGCAATTTTTAGAAGGAAAAACAATACAAGTACCTTATAGAATTTATGTTGGTTTAAAACGTTTCGCAGTCATAATTCCAAATATGCTTACCACAAACAATTGTAAAGGCTGTTCACCAGGTAAAGGAGCTGAATTCTTTTTTATTTTCATAGAACCTTTAACCTCTTCTTCAGATTGCTTCCCTTCTACATCTTCTGCGTATTTTTTTCTTTTAATTTGTCGATTTGATCTTCTTTTCTGTAACGAACCACAAGGATCAGATTTATATAATTTATTTTGAAGAGAAGTTTTTAAAAATAATTACCCCTAGAGTTGGCAGTTTTGTATATTAAATTTTCAACATGACACTCAATGCTCATCTTTTCCTGTTTTGTTTTTAATTAGAGGAAGATTATAATTTTCCATTTGCCACAGGCTTACAATCTTCCTACAGTTCTATTTTCTACAATTTCAAACAACAAATATTAGTAATACTTTTATTATGTTAATTTGGAAATCATTAAGAATAAAGAGATCCCTCTTTTTTAAAAAAATTATTTCACAGGTTGGGCAAAATATATTTTATTAGTAATACCTTCATTACTACATTACTTATCTTTAGAAACTGTTAAGAATAAAAAGGTATCTGTTTTATTTAACTATTTCATACCTTGGGCAATAAATATTTAAACTATTAATAATTTCACAGTTTTAGTCCAAAACGTAAAAAGTGTATCAGATGAAAACTGGGTATAGAATTGGGGGTATAAATCTAGAAGAATAAATTCAATAGTATTTGCCAAAACACGTGAAACTGTGTTTAAAGCAGAATAACATAAAATATTTAAGAAGAAATGCACAAAATAAGAAATCGTTAAATCTACCAAATAATTGTGAATGAAAGAAGAAACAGTTTCACTAACTTTAGTAGCTTTCCTTAAATATAAAAAACATCACTATCATCACACAAAATTAAGCATTTTACAAGGTATTACATGTAGTAAGATAATTTTTAAATAATCTAAGTAATTTTAAATCTGGAATCATATATACATGGCTTTACTTACCTCCCTAAATATCTAATATTTTTTCAAAAGTTTTATATTTCAAGGAGAACTTAAAAAACAAAAACAAAGTTACATCTCTTTTAGTGTTTCCACAATAAAGATAAAAACTCAGGTTGGTTTCAAAATCCCAAATGACTTAGATTTATGTTTTAAATTTCCCTTGTAATCTCATGGGGTAGAGACATTTCATGGGGGTAGTGGCATCTCAACCAACTGTTCAATTGCTTAACATTTGGCAAATCTCTCTCTTCTTTTTTCTAGTCCAGTTTCTTCTATATATTTAGTAACTTCATAACACTTCCAAAAAATGGAACCAGCAAAGTAAACTGTAAGTTCTTTTGGTTTCTGCTTGTCTTCTATTTGGCAGGTCTTTAATTTACCTTCATAGCCATGACGAAAATAGCTGAGTCACTGTTACAGTGTGGTGACAAACTATATGCATGCATTCATGCCTCTGCCCCTTTCTCTTGTGAGTAGTAAAATACTGAGAGAAAGAAAGGCACTCATATGGTCAGTCAAATGTACTACATAACACCATGCCTCATTAGGATGGGTCAAATGTTTTTTGACCATGAAGACATTGACATTTCAAACCTCAAAGTAACACAGCCTGGTGACATATAAAAATCCTAATTAAAGGACTAATAGAAACCCAATTTTCCTTCATCCTATTTTGAAAAGGATATGAATTACTTACTATTCTCTGGGAGGGGTGAATTCTATGGATTACTAACACTAGGCTAAAAGAATATTTAGAATTCTATTATGGGCAGCATATAGATCTTAACGTTCAAGAATAGTTTTAATTAATAAACAACTGTGACATATTATCAATGTCTCATTAGGCGTGACTTTTAAGTAATGAAATTTGAGAACAGTTCAGTACATTTTTAGAAAATTCTGTTAGATGTTTTCAGTATTAGTTTCCTTTCTGGTCATTTAGATATCTATTAGTACTTAGAGACAACTCACTTAGTTTTTAGTAAATAGCAAGTGAGTGACCTCAAAGACTCTTTCAAGCTCACAAAAGTGCACTCGGATAGAATGAAGGTTACTTATTGTAAACTGTTCCCTCATCCTACAAAGACTTTGTCTAATAGATTAATTTAAAAGTCTATGAATTATGAGATTATAGAAGATTTTACCATAAATTATACTCCACTAGAGGATATAGTTACACATTAATTAGGTAAAGCCAAATAAGGTATCATTCTCACCAATTATCATTACCTGCCATACAACGTCGCTACTAGTTTAAAAACATAAAAATGAATCTGACGTCTACATTTTTGGCATGTGCTTTTTCTGGCTTTCTTTCTCCATGTTTTTTAAAGCACAATTGGAAATCTTGATAAATTGTCCCTTCTAATTTCTTATTTTTAGCTTCTTAAGTCTTAAAGGCTTCAACAGATCAGTCCATAGCACTTCACATAGGAGGTCAGAAGCATGTTTTAAATGACTAATATAGTACTTCATTATTTTAACATTGCATTTGTTTCCTATAATAGTCCTAATAGTATAATCTGTTGCAGGGGCATTTTTCTTTGTAATTTAGGTCTCTAAATATAGTTGGACAACTGTAATATTCTTTATTAAGATTAAAAGTAACAAAATTAAATACCAAATCACATTTTTAGATTTCTGATTCCAAACCTTAATTAGTTTCCAACATGGTTGAAAGCTACATGGATTTTTCCATCATTTATTTAATTACACATTCAAATATATCAATAATATAGATTTATAACTATTAGAAAATATTTTTACCTTCACCATTTTTTGTGTGTGCATTAAAGCAATACACCTGTCAAAACAACCTAATACTACAGTGAAAAACATGGAAGAAATGTTCATGTTGACCCTGCCTACCATTTCATTGTTTGGAAATTACATAACGGAAAAATGGCCAGCATTATTTCAGCAAAAATTAAACTAAATGTAATCATATGGAATAAGTTAAATATAAGTTTGCCTAAGTTAAGGATAACATATGATGAAAAAGCCAGGCCATGTAATATTAGGAGCTTCAGTCACTGCCCTTACCTCAACTCTTGCAGCAGCCCAGGAGCCTTGAGCCACTACTCTCCCATTGGATAAGAAGCTGCATAAGGAAGAAGAAAGGCCATTCAGGGGCTTTCTGGCCCCATAATTCACAACTGCCACCACCCCTACGGCCTACAGTCATACTTTAATTATTAGAGATCAGAGGGTGGCCTGAATTATTATGACCTTCACTACATATAATTTTAACTTCACAGGGTAATTTTGAATATCCACCTATTCAGAAAAAAAAAAAAAAAAAAAAAAAAAAAGAAGGCAAAATGCATAGTATTTCTTCCGTCTACGTTAGGGGATTTTTAATATAGTCAGTTATCTTTTCTTCACAGAAACAGACCAAAGGAATTATTTCTAGGAATGATTCAATCCATTTGCTCTGTCGTTTGTATGTGATTTAAAAAATTACTATGTCCATCATGTTCATTCAAAAGAATTCTATAAGCACAGGATAACATCATTAAATACTCCTCCATGCTAAAAGCCATCAAGGACTTTGTATTGTTACTTAACCTCTCTGGGCTTCAGTTTCATTATCTGAAAAATGGGGGTTTGGAGAGGATATGTTAGTTTCCTCCCACATCTAATATTCTATGGTAATATTACCAGGACATATTGTAATAATGCTACCTTACAACTTCTACCATACTACAAAATGTATTTATACTTCTAAACTAAAATGTAAATATCTATAAGGCAATATTATGCTAACTAAATCATTCTAACAGTGTTTCATTTCCAGAAAAAATTATAATACTCACTTGAGAGTCTTGATCTTTTAATGTATGCTGTGGCATCTGTTCTGCATCAGATATTTCATCTGAAGACTCATTCTTTCTTTTTTGTTTCTTACCCAAAGTAATAATGAGTTTGCTGTTTCAAGAGGAAAAGGAAAGTAAGAATTCTTTGAATTTTCCTAAATTTGATTAAATTAAGATTGTCATGATAAACTTTCTTCCACTTTGTATCACTTGCATGTCCAACCAAGGATGATA
This sequence comes from Trachypithecus francoisi, assembly GCF_009764315.1. Taxonomy (NCBI): domain Eukaryota; kingdom Metazoa; phylum Chordata; class Mammalia; order Primates; family Cercopithecidae; genus Trachypithecus; species Trachypithecus francoisi. The sequence goes on along the minus strand of NW_022681455.1, from coordinate 93,578,248 downwards.
ATTATCCTGAAATCCATGTTGACATTTTCAAAACATAAACTCTATTCTAATGGAACAAACACCATCCAATTATACGTTTGGAAGTATAATTAATGTACTTAAAAGTACAATTAATGCACTTCTAAACACAGAAAGGCAGTCAAGTAGGCTAGGCGCAGTGGCTCATGCGTTGTAATCCCAGCACTTTGGGAGGCCGAGGAAGGTGGGAAAAGGTCAGGAGTTCGAGACCAGCCTGGCCAACATGGTGAAACCTGTCTCTACTAAAAATACAAAAATTAGCCTGGTGTGGTGGCGGGCGTCTGTAATCCCAGCTACCTGGGAGGCTGAGGCAGGAGAATTGCTTGAGCCCAGGAGGCGGAGGTTGCAGTGAGCCAAGATTGCGCCATTGCACTCCAGCCTGGCAACAAGAGCAAAACTCCATCTCAATGAATAAATAAGCAAGCAAGCAAACAAACAAACAAATAAATAAATTTAGTGGGTAAAAAAAAAAGGCAGTCAAGTCTTATTTAAATGTTTTTTAGGCTTAAGACTATACTTTTCATAGGAAAAATGTGAGGTGATACAACTGTATTTATTATCTTGCAGATTTGGAATGATAGATTTTTTTCTCTTATTAAATTCAAATCCACTTATTATCCTTGAATCCCCCTATTTGTTAAAAGCCTCTACTTCCTTCTACTCTACAGGAGAAAGACAATTACTTAAGGTACTTTAACAATTAGTTGTTCTTTAATTCTTTAATTTTTGTTAAGGCTTATCTGTACTACATGTTCCTAAGCATAAGAAGTATTATTTTTTATATTCCCATAGCATGTGTGTGTCAGTATATCTTTATATATGTATATTTATATATATATTGATATTTACTCATACACACATCAGATGGAGCTACCTAAAATGAAAGTGGTTTTTTTCTGTCTTGATGAGAGGTATAAATACATCACTCTCACATTTACTTATCTGCTTCAACATATGCAGGGGCATGATTTTAAATCACGGTAATTATTAATCAGCAACGTACTATTTTAAATATCTGTAAAATAAAAATGGAAAATCTCCCAAATACTTTCAGATATGATTTATCAAAAAGATATCAGAATTCTTTCAACAATTATTTATTAATGTGGGAGAATTTGGAGGTTAAGAGCATGCACTTCGAAAACACAGGGTCAAGATTTAAACCCTGACTCCATCATGTACTTATCTGTGAGACATTGGGCAAATTACTTGATCTCTTTTAGCCTTAGTTTCCTTGCCTGGAAAATAGGGATATCATCATAACTACATCCACTGTTGCTGAGAATTAAGTGGCATAATGCATACTAGCTTTCAGCACAGTCTTGAAATTGTATAGTAATTTCTCAACTAATGCTAACGACTTCTAAATATTCTATGCCAAACACTTTCCTAGGCTCTAGGATTTGAAAATATAGTGACACAGTTCCTAACCTTAAAGTGTCATAGTTAGACTATGATCACAGCTAAAATGCCAAAGTGGGGGTTAGCACAGGATGCAAGGTCAACACGAAGAAGTGCTCACGGTTATTGAAGAGTAAAGGGGGCTAAAGCCCCTTTTCTGTAAACAGAAAAGATAACATTTGATATGATGAAAAGAAGTTTAACAGGTAGTGAAAGTGGTAGAGTACAATCCAGGTAGACAGATACCACAGAAGAGGAAAACATGCAATGGTAATAGCATGACAGGAATACACAGAGTACCCCAGAAGGAGGTGGCAGACAGCTGGATAAGCAGAAAGCGTGAAGATCACAGAAGGCATTGTATGACATACAAAGAGTTCACATTTTAAGGGCATCTTTTAAGCTCTTGAGAGCAAGAATTTAAAAGGAATCTGTCTTGTTCATCACTGGCAACAAATGTTTAATGAACAGGCAGTGAGTTATTTTGAATAAATAAAAAAAGCATTTGGAAGACATAAGAATTATAAGCAAGGGGGTAATGTGACGACAAGCAAGTGAAATGCAAGGCAGGGAAACCAGTGATAAGGCAAATGACAATTCAGGGGAGAGATAAAGAGTGTAATCTAGGGTTGTGGGAATGTGGATGAAGAGGTAAATAAAGACATAATTTTTTATTGTGGAAGCAGAACCAACAGGACTTGGTTATTGACTGGATGACTAGACTTGAGGCGAGAAAAAGTTATAGAATGCTTTCTCCCTATATTATTCTTGTATTGGTATGATTACCACATTCAACAGAATAATGGTAATTCTTACTTGGTGTCTCACCTGCACTCTTCTGAGTATGTGAAGAAAGTAAATAACAGTAAGAAAAACTGCTTATGTTGGAAGCAGGAAATCAGAAGAAATATAAAGATATTCTGAAGGAACATTAAGGAACCAACCATAGTTACACATCATTCCCTCTCACCACTTTCACTGTTTATTTCCTCTCTGTTCTAGTTCCTTTTCCTGCTCTAGTTCCTTTCCTAAAATAAAAATCTCCCTTGAGGCTATATTTACTGTTAGATTCCATATGATCTTGTTCTTCCTCCTTTGTATCCATAGCTCTCAAAAGAGTCATTTCCGTTTCATTCCTCAACCCACTATAATCTCAACTCTTACAACTACTTTTAATATTCATAGCTTCCATTTATTCAGTGTTTACTATGAGTCAGCCTCTGTGCTGACTTTACATGCATTCTCTCACTTGATGTTCATATAACTTTAAAAGGGAAGTACTATTATTTTATAAGAGGAAATTGAGGCTTAGAGAAGTTAAATAACTTACTCAAAGTCACATAAATAGTAAGAATAGAGACAGAAACTAAGTATGCCTCACTCCAAAGCCTAAACTCCTAATGCTTAAGGACTCAAAAGACTTTTAAAATACAAATCCAACGGAACTTTAAAAAAAAATCCTAACCTGTAACTAAGTCTTAATGTGTAACTGTTTCCTTTTGGCCCCCTTCCTGGCTCCCTGACATGAGAGTCTTCTAGTTCTCACTAAACTTGCTTTTACTAAATTTTGGCTCTTCTTCCTGCATCTACACCTTGAATGTTAGTTTTCCGTAGGATTTAGTCATTGACCATTCTTCTCTGCCAGCCTGTTAAACTTTGGTTTCTCTGTCTTCAGTTCTGTCTTCAGCCGCCTTCCTTCTCTACATACTGTCTGTCCCTGAGAGATTTCATTTAATCTATTCTTAACCACCAACTAGAAGTTAAAGATCCTCAAATCTCTTATCTCTAGTTCAGATCTTTTCCCCGAGCTTCACGTTCACATAACTAATTGCTTATTAGACATATACATATGGGTATCTCATAGGTATTACAACTTCAATATGCCTCCAATCCAATCTCTCATTTTCCGTAAACCTATTAGTGCAAGTCTACTAATATTAAAGTGTAATGCAAAGTCAGAAAAGTGCACACGTAAGAGTCCTGCTCAATCAATTTTCTCAAACAGAAAATATCTGTGTAGCCAGCTTCAGATCAAGAAACAAGACATTAGCTTCCCAGAAGCCCCCTCTCATGCCTCTCCCAGTGAGAACCTCCTCCTAAAGGTATCCATCACTTTGCTTGTGAATATTTGCTACATCCTAAGGCACTGGTGCAGATGATTTTTAATGGCAAAGTAAGGGACAATACTAAATAAAACTGGGTAGTAAAAACACATATTTGATACTTTCTCCTACTTGCTATCAATCTCCAACTTAAGTGTGTACTTTCAACTAGTTTGTAGATGAGAACAACACACAGAGGGTGTAGTTGTTTAAATAACAATCTCCCACGAAATGGAAATCATGGGCTATTAATACCCTTCATATATTGCTTAAAAAGGTATTTTTTCAATGTTTGGTAAGCTAAATGAATTATGTGAATGCACATTCTGATGCATTATCTTATGGGGCTGCTTAAAGACTCAAATCCCAATGAAGAAAACCTTCAATGAAATGAGAGGCAGAGATATTTAAATATTTTTTAAAATTTACAAATGACTGTAATCCCAGCACTTTGGGAGGCCGAGACGGGCGGATCACGAGGTCGGGAGATCAAGACCATCCTGGCTAACATAGTGAAACCCCGTCTCTACTAAAAAATACAAAAAACTAGCCGGGCGAGGTGGTAGGCGCCTGTAGTCCCAGCTACTTGGGAGGCTGAGGCAGGAGAATGGCATAAACCCGGGAGGCAGAGCTTGCTGTGAGCTGAGATCCGGCCATTGCACTCCAGCCTGGGCGACTGAGCAAGACTCCATCTCAAAAAAAAAAAAAAAAAAAAAATTTACAAATGACTATGATCTGGTTCCGCTATTCTTTTACAATAGCATAAGGGGATTAAATGAAGATTTTCTAAGGACAAAGGACCAAGCTGCTTAAACATTATTTTTATAGATAAATATTACCTAAATCTCTAGAAAATACTAATAAATAAATACTAATCACCAAATAAATCTTAAACACTTGCCCTTATAAAAATGTTTCCCATCACACCTTAGATAAGCCTTTTGTTATACTAATTATTTGAAAATTTTACTTAAAAACAAAAAAGCAACTTTCACTTTATATTCCATATATTCTGTATTATTCTTGAACATTGTTCTACATGTCTGGAATAGTATCATGAATTCATTAGTCATTTTTAACAACTCATGCAAAAATCGTTTTCAGGTTCTAACTTTGTAAGAGATATTTCAGATATATAGTATTTCCCTACTAAACCTTCTAAGTCCAAAACATTACACATGCCTTTTCTATTTAAAAAGGGTACATATCCATGATAGGAAAAAAGTCAATTCTGAAATCATTTTTGGCTGATATAATTCTGGGTTAATTCAGGTGGCATTTTAAAATTAGATTTAAAAAACCCAGTAATCCTGAGTTAATAAAAAAGAAAGAAAGAAAGAAAAGAGTATAAGTATGTACCCCATAGTTCTAGCTACTTGGTAGACTGAAGTGGGAGGAGACTTGAGCCTAGGAGTTCTAGGCCAAGCTGGTAAACAAAGTAAAACCCTATTTCTAAAATATTATAAATTTTTTTTACAGAAAATGATCTATCTATCTAGAGAGAGAGATTTTAGAAATAGGGTTATTTACAATGAACCTTGAAAACTATAAATCTTACCAATTTATTACAGATTCTAAAATGGCATCTAGGTAATATTATAAAGAGGCATAATTAATTAGGCTGGTATTAGATCAGCAGTGCCTAAACATTTGGGGAAAGCTTAGTGAAAGCTATTTAAAATACAGATTCTAGACAGGCGTGGTGGCTCACGCCTGTAGTCCCAGCACTTCTGGAAGCCGAGGAGAAAGGATCACCTGAGGTCAGGATTTCAAGACCAGCCTGGCCAACATGGTGAAACCCCATCTCTACTAAAAATACAAAAATCAGCTAGGTGTGATAGCACGTGTCTGTGATCCCAGCTACTTGGGAGGCTGAGGCAGGAAAACCGCTTGAACCTGAGAGGCGGAGGTTGCTGTAAGCCAAGATGCGCGCCACTGTACTCCAGCTTGGGTGACAGAGCAAGACTCTTGTCTCAAAAATAAAATAAAATACAGATTCTTTATGAGAAAATGCCCAACAAACTCAAATTGATGTACATTCTACAAAATAACTGGCCAGTATGTTACAAAAATGAAAACCTCATAGAAGAAAAAAGTCTGAGGAGTTATCCTAAATTGAAGGAAACTAAGGAGATATGACAACAAAAGTAAATGTAGGATCCTGAATTGGATCCTGGCCAACAAAAAAAGGGAACTCACAAAACTTGCATGAGGTCTGCAGATTAGTTAATAGGATTATTAAAATGTTTATTTCCTGGTATTGATAATTGTGCTAGGTTCATAAGATGTTAACATTTGAGAAAGGTGAGTGAAGAGCTTAAGGGAACTCTGACTTATTTTTGTACTTCTGACATTACTTCAAAATAAAAGTAAGACAAAAATAACCCAAACAGTTTTGTGGGTCCCAAACCCAGGATTCTGATCTAGAAACAGGGACTCCAATATGACTTTAAAAATATTCCCCAAGAGTTCTGGTGCTCTACTAACTTTGGGAACCACTGGCTCAGAGAGTAAAAATTAGTATAGAAAACTCTAGGAACAAATATTCAGGGTGATACAACTATTTTATATTTATAGAACACTTAAAATTGTAAAGTGCTTTTGCCTACAGTACCTCAGTTGATTCTGAGAAAAACTCTGAGATAGGCAAGGCAGGTAGGTATTGGTCCCACCATACAGACAGGCAGTGTTCAGTTCCAAAAGATGATCCCCTTATTCCTAGATTATGTTTTCCAACATATCTTATTGATTTTGAAATAAAATGACACATATACTGCAACCACTCAACAGATGTTTAATATCAATAAACTTAGTGACTCTCTAAAGAGAAATATGAAACTATATTATCTTTTAGTAAATTTTAAATATTAAAATTTACCTGACTTTCATAAAACCAGAAATATCTATTATCTACACAATGACAACAGATAGCCATAAATGCTATCTGAAGGAAATCAGATGTTTCAGTAGTAGAAAAAATAAAATCAGTTAAGCAAAATACCCAATTGCTATAGAGCACTCCATTCTTCCATCATGGATTACAAAGAGTTTACTACATTAATTCTAAAATAAAATTTCATTATAAATACACGCTTCAAATAAACTGATAGTTTGCTAGTTTAAGGAGAAATATCCCCAAAGAAAAGCAACAACGTGATACAGAATAAATTAACAATAAAAAGCTTTATGCAAATTTTGTTCTTAAAAACATTAAAAGGATGTTATCAATGTTAGCAAAATGTAGCAACAGATACACTCAGGCAAGGAAAAAACCGAAATATCAAAACATGGGTTGTTTCTGACAGCAAAGGGCAATTTCAAACTAAAGTATGAATTTGAAATGTAAATTCATTTGATAAGTATAGGCAGCAGAAAACCACAATGTTTATACTTAATATGCCTATATTTGATTTTCAGATGTAATTTATGCACTTATTTCAATCCTGCCCAAGTGTTAGTAGTACTTGCTGTGCACCAAGCTGTGTTCTATACTGCATCAATCTGTAATTGCCCCCTGTTGATTCTCTCATTGCAATAATTGGACAAACAATGAATCTTACCCAATTAGACCATTTGTTGTAATTAATACATCCAATTCATCATAAGAGAAGAAAAAAGGCAAAAATACAGTGTCACATTATTTTTTGTTTGCAAGCCCAGTGAAAGGTACTGAGGCTTAAGTCCTCAAATATAAACTCAAAACACATACACACACACACACACACACAGACACACACACACACTCTCTTAACTCAGTGAAATGATGCCCATTTAAAGTTCAACTCAAGACCCAAAGCTTAAACTCATCTTAGAAAAACAAGCAAGTTTTAAAAGGGAGTTAAAACTGTAATCCTTTATACGCTTTTGGGAACTTGGACTATTACTTCCTGTTTAAAGCTGGACATCCTTTTTCAGAAAGGCTGCATTTACTGAGGTATTTAATGTAAGTAAGAAATAAGGATCCAAGTTGTTAGCTAAGTATTAATCAGCCAATACATTTATCTGCACAGTTGAATTCTTAGAAGATACGCATTGTTGGCTGGGCCCGTGGCTCATGCCTGTAATCCCAGCACTTTGGGAGGCCGATGAGGGTGAATCACGAGGTCAGCAGATTGAGACCATCCTGGCTAACATGGTGAAACCCCGTATCTACTAAAAAAATACAAAAAAATTAGCCGGGCTTGGTGGTGAGCGCCTGTAGTCCCAGCTACGCGGGAGGCCGAGGCAGGAGAATGGCGTGAATCCCGGGAGGCGGAGCTTGCAGTGAGCAGAGATGCGCCACTGCACTCCAGCCAGGGCGACAGAGCAAGACTCCGTCTCAAAAAAAGAAAAAATAAAAAGATATATATAGTTTTTTACATATTAACATCTCTGCAATCAGGAATCATTTAATAATCAATGACATGCTATAGTTTTAACTGGCAATACTTGTGTTCTACTGACACATAAAATTAATGGTGTGTCTGTTTTATAATCAGTGACACTTTAGATTCAATAAAATATGGTACATGCTAGTAAGGCATGATTTATATAAAGGTACCATTCTTAAAAATGAAACTGCAAATCTTATTTGAAATTCATAATAAGTTACATACATATCAACTCTTTCTGAGGATAAAGATGTTTCAGATTTTTACTAAGTTTTGTAATTTACATGCAAGCAGTAAAATCCGCAAAACATTTTATCAGATTGGCTTTAAAAAGACTGTAGAACTTACACGGAGACTACTAATGGTATGCCTAATAATAAAAAATTCATAATAAATTTATACCATGCATTTTGACAACTCTTTGGTTTATCATACACCAATAAACAAGACATATATATTTAATTTGAGCACATATTATTTCAAAATTCCTATTAATTTGGAAAGCTTGCAAGCAGGGCCTCATATGTCACTTTATTAACAAGAACTATGAAGTGACAATTTCTAATGATACGTCTTATTTTTCCCTCAGATTTTGTTCATCTTATTTTTCCCTTAGATTTTATTATATAGGTAAGAACGTCTCTGTAAAGACATACATGTGGACATACATGCTACTTTTGTTAAAAATACACACCTATACATGTATGTGTATATATATATGATAGCACATAATTAATAAATGTTATTTTCCTCCTTCTTGGAGGTTCAAAAGATTACAAACACAGACACAATATCATTTTGAGATCTAAATTAATGTTTTATTGTTTTTCTTCATAACATGACTTACACTTAATTCCTACTAGAGTCTGCTAAGTATCTCCAAATTTAGACATGTTCTGTTTTAACTAAAAGCTATTTGTAGTACCTGACAACTAATATTCCTGTAACACATACAAAGGATAATTATGGTTAATACAAAAAGGAAAAGAGTTTAATCATAAAGGACAATAATTGATTAAATTTACAGGGCTATGAGAACATTTTTAAGTAACCAAAAGCATTCTAGTTATGTCAGCCAGATAATCTATAACAGAAGTAAATTTCAACTGACGACAACATGGAAACATAATTTAAATGTCAAAGTAATAAATCATAGGTTTAAAAATACTTCTATTAAATCATGTGAAATCCCATTCCATAATCTAAAACCAAACAGGGCCATAAGAAAATTCTACTGGAAGTCTTAGATTCTAAAATAAATCAGTAAATTCATCCTAACTCTCTACTATTACTAAACTATTAGTTATATCTCTATGGTTTATGAATGGAGTAGCCTCCATTTCTATTTTCAATTTAACAGATCAAGTTCAATCCTTTGGTGTCATTTAATATTTAACCTTCTTTCCATCCATCCATCCATCCATCCATCCCATAAAATTCATCCCATTCCATTCATGGAGCATCTATTATGTACCTACTATTACTGAAGGATACTCACTATTTTGTATGAAAGGCAGCTTTCAGAACCTGACTGCCAAGATCACAAAAAACACCTAAGCAGATAAAAGTCTTCCAGGCCTACCTCACCCTTCATTTTGCACCTGCCATTTCAACTCACACCCTTCCACATAATCACGAGCAACTCCCTCAAACTCCAGGCACATTTCAAACTATATTTATCTATCCTAAATGCTACTTTAGCTAACCTGATCAACAGAGGCATGGTCATGCCAAAATAGCCATTAATAAGTTAATCTATTATTCCCCTGAACAAGTAGCAACTGTGTTTTCCTGCCTAATTTTTAAGCTGATCTTATTTAGGAACAGAGCCTTAATGGAGAGAACTGAGGTAGCTGAATGAGTATGGGCTTGAAGGAAGGGGTGTGGCTCCTGGCCTTGGCTTCTTCCTTAAATAGCTATGCTATTTGTTTTCAGAAAACAATAATGACTAACATTTACTGAACACTAAGCATATTCTAGGTACTATTTTATATGCTATTAACTGATTTAGTCCTCAAAATAACACTATGAGGCAAGTACTATCCTATCCCCATTTTACAGAGGAGGAACCAAAGCATGAGGATGTTAGCTTTTTGTACAGGATTACACTGCTTGTAAGTGATAAAACTAGAATCTGAACAAATGCAACCGACTCCAGAGCCAAAGAATTTAACCCCATTATCACACTGCATGCCCGGTCTAACTCACAGAATTGTAAAAATGAAATGAGACTCTAAGAAAGTGCTCTGAAAAGAACATTCTATTATTTGCATTGGAAAAAAAGTTAATCTATAAAAGTGACAACAAAAAGGTTTCAAGCACATTAACAGCAGGGGCAGTATTGCTTTTCTTCAGATTAGTCTTCCTAGATTACATCAAATCACATATATGGATAAATAAACACCAATCCTGATGACATCAACCATAAATTATTGTTTACAAATTTAGTTACTTAAAAAAAAATTTTTTTTTTTTTTTTTTTTTTTGAGACCGAATCTCGCTCTGTCACCCAGGCTGGAGTGCAGTGGTGCGATCTAGGCTCACTGCAAGCTCCGCCTCCCGGGTTCAAGTCATTCTCCTGCCTCAGTCTCCCGAGTAGCTGGGACTACAGGTGTCTGCCACCAAGCCTGGCTAATTTTGTTTTTTGTATTTTTATTTTTTATTTTTTTGTTTTGTTTTTGTATTTTTAGTAGAGACGGGGTTTCACCGTGTTAGCCAGGATGGTCTCGATCTCCTGACCTCGTGATCTGCCCGCCTCGGCCTCCCAAAGTGCTGGGATTACAGGCGTGAGCCGATGCGTCCAGCCATTACTTTTAAAATTTATATTTTACACTGTTGTTTGTTAAGTAGCACTGCTTTCCAAATTAACTAATAGCAATAATTTGATATTAGGAACAGCCCAATTTTCCTAATAGAAAAATAAAAAATTTTAAATGAGATGTTTAATATAAAATGGTGCTAGTTGAAATGATGCAACTGAATTTTACTTGAATGATTCTTCACCCAAAAATTTAAAACTCACCAAATTCAAAATTACAAAGTATAGTGGCTTATTGGAAGGCACAGTAATGAAATATTTCAATTGGCTAATACTGGAATTCTGGACTGTATATGAATTTCATTTATTCCAACTATGCCTTTTCCTCCAACATGACAATGATTTTTGTCTTTGATATAAATGATTAAGATAGTTTTACTCTAACAGCTTAATACATACACAAACTTCAATTCTACTTATCTGCCTGGGACTTATAAATTCCTCTATCATAAAGGCCTATATTTTCAACAATTTTTCTTTTCTAGCAACTACTCAATATTTTACCATGTATTTAGCCAAAACAGAAAAAAGATCATTTCTAGTACAATTCTTATCTATTTTGTTTTCTAGAATTTGCTACCTCTAGAAAAAGGAATTGATCAATGTTGTGCAATATTAAAATAATTTACTATGAATAATTTAACTACTTCTAACAAAAATACAGATATCACAAAACGAGTCAGTACTCCGCTTCAGTGTTACTACTCCCCTTACCATATTAATTCACTTTTCTAAAAATCTGTGTTTTTCTCTAATTTAATTATTTCTAGTTTTCTCTTATGGACAATATTTTTTCTTAAACTAGATTTACTTCTGGTATCTTTTGCCTTTAGCTGTTCCTTCCCAAGTTTGAAGCAAGTAACAGTTAGTATAACTTTTGCAGTTTATCAAACCAATTTCCTCATTTTATGCATTGCTTTTCAAAACGTTACTCTTCCAAATAGTACTCTACTCTGTCTAGATCTCTGAACAAGTTAAAACTGAAAACCCTTAATTATATTAAATTTTAGTGCAGCAAAAGACTAAATATGGGATTTCCTGAATTAAAACTGGGCAGAGCTTTGGAAAAATAAGTTACTTTCATACCTAGAACCTCTAAAAAAAATAAAATGAGTAGAAATCTTTCAAATTTCATTTTAGCTGTCTGCAAATAAAATGCAAAATCAATATTATTATTAAATTATTATAACAAGAGAGCCCATATTATTTAATAGTTTGGACCTAAATGACATAAGGACTAAACTAAATAATTTGGTGGTTGCATTCAAAATGCTAACAATTCATTTGGTTTATAAAATTGCATTAGTTCTAAATATCTATATAACATGTCAACAATTTCTGAGCAAATGAAGATTTTCACAATAAAGACATTCTTTATTGTGGACTTTTTAGTAAAAAGAGAAAAATCAGATTGACCACTTTATATAAAATTTCCACATAAAGTCCTCAAAAACAACTAGTCCTGAAAAAACAATTCTAAACTATGTTGGCTTAGTTATGCTTACCTTGCATGCTAAGCAAATACATCTATAAAGCAAATTATAACATTTACTGTATTTTATCTTTTGAAAATGTTTCGGATAAGCAGTAAAAAATTACATAGGATTAATGTATCCTCCTAGAGCAATTCTTTGTCCTTATAATTCTCTTGGAGCATTAATCCTCACCTGGCCTCTTTATTACATAAAGTAAATCAGACTGTATGGAAGTAAATCAGTAAGAACTGGCCGGTACTTATTGTTGATTTATATGGTATTAGTTTTTTTTTTTTTTTTTTTTTTTTGCCATTTCATTCAGTCCAAAGTTGTGGTTTTCTAAGAAAATATTACATTTCATGTTTCCAAACTATGAGGTGCTCAGTGAGGCACAAGTACAACCAAGAGATAAAGAATCTTATAAAGAATTACAATGCATGCTCTGTAAAGAAAGTGAATATGAAACTGGCACAGCAATATGGATTTCATTTTGTTCTTTTTTATTCTTTTCCTGATTCATATGCTGAAATATTTTACTACTTTAAGTCCCTTTTAATAATATTAACATACAAAAAGCTACATTCTACATTCATAGAACCATAAAATTTGGGAGATCCTGAAATATTATCTAATTCATTCGGCAGGGAAATAAAGCACACATGGTAGACAACAATTTAAACCTCAAATATGGGAGTAAATATACTCAAATCAAAAGTAGATGGTTAGACAGGTAGAACTTTAACAAAACATTGAAAGGATTAAATTTATTTCTTAACCAACTTACCCAATTTTTGTCTTCTCTTTTAACTTAGAACACGTTTTTGTTTTTTTGCTGTCTTTGTCCTTTGGCTTGGATTTCATCCTTCTACCTTTCTTTTCCTCTTTTCCTTCAACTGAAGCACTAGGAAAGTTTTCAGGGCTCATTACTCGTGGAATATTGCGTTCCCCACGCTCCTTTGCTTTTGCTATGGCCTCTGATATTATACGATTAGCCTTTTCTTGCTTGCTTTCTGATTCCACCTTTTTTCTCTGCTTCTTCTCAGACATGACTCTCACCTGGGTATTCTGCAACTTAGTATATGTCCCAGAACCATCGCTCTTCTTGGAAGATGGAGGCTAGAGAAATAAAAATATTTTTAATAGAATATACCAAAGTATATCTAAAACAACTGTCACAAAGGTAAAATTACATTAGCAAATATGTGAGAGCTACAAACAAATTTAAATTAAAACATCTTGCTTATCAAGAAATTAGTACAGATATAAACAGCTCAATTGCTACTTTTAAAAATGAAGGTTAAAGAATAATAATATAGATTCATTGGTATTTTCATAGCATTCTTGGTTAGTTGATTCAAGTTTTGTCCTGTAAAGATAGTTGATTCAAATTTTATCCCATAAAGAGTCTGTGTATTTGGAATAAAAGTCTTTTCTATCCTCTTCCCTCCAAAATTCTGAACATTAATAAATTTTTAAATAATTTTAATTTAGAATTACTCCACACAGTTTATTATGACTTTTAGAAAAATAAAGCCTCTGCTTTATGACTAGAACCTGAACTCATTTAATATTTAAATGCAGCAACATAGCTAGTTAGTAAAGACATTCTCATACTTAAAATTAGAGAAAGTTTTAGTTTTCCCATGAAAGAGTTAAATGTGAAAATTATTTTTCTTTTTCTATATCATAATTATTTTGCTCAAGCAATTTGGGAAAGAAACAAGTTTTATAGTTTTACATTAAAATTATTAATATTTAGCAATATCACAGGAAGCAGATCAAGAGCATTTTAAAAAGAATTTCCTCTTCAAACACGCATTCATCCACATATACTTAGATCACAGTTTTGTTATGTTCTTACCCGTAAACATGCCTCTGACTATAGCAAAGGAAAAAACCATCAGGAATTTCCAAACACATTTTCATGCTGATTCCAGTGTGCTTCACTGGATATTTTTTCTATACCTGCCTCATCAAAGGTTTCATAGCAGTGCTGCAGCACTGGGAAAGGAAGGAGGGTTTAGAATTGCTCTCTAAAATGCCACCTTAAGGCCTACAGGCTATAACAAATAACCAAGACTCGAGAAAACAGCAACAAGCTCAAGATGGCGATGCAGTACGACTCCCGTAGCAGCAGCCAGTAATAAGGAAGGTTATTCAATCCCATTAGCCTTTTAGCCCAAAGAACCCCTCCTCCTCCCACTCATTCAGGCTTTCACTTACCCTTCCTCTTGGCCTCTTCACTGAAGACATTTTTGGCGTCAGACAAAGGCTTGCCCTCTGCTTTTTCACCACCCCAGGCAGTGCTCAAGAAAAAAGCATTGAAAGAAGATTCCTAAATGGCCTATTTAGCAAGCTGCAACCAAGAGATGCACAACCCTCCACAAATACACATTTTGATTTATCAACACATTTCTGCCTTAGCAAGTTTATATCTACTGTTCATTCTATTTAGACATGAAAAAGGCTGTAAACACTCCTAAAAAGCTGAGTTTCCTCAATAGCTGTAAGCAGATAGCCAGATTCCAACAAAGCACAGAAAGAAATGAATGCACAAAGCATCAAAATGCATCAGCATGAATATTAGAGATGTCGTTAAAAATACTGACTCCTTCTGCGGAAGTAGGCCAGCAGATGGTGCTACCAGTTATTATTCCATTAGACTCTGCAATTTAACCCCCAATGGACTGTTCTTCCCTCCATGTAACACATTAACTCTCACTCTGCCATTTCCTACAGTAAAGTTTTAAAAAATATACATAAATATCTGATTTTAAAAAATCACCTGAGAACTAAAACTGTGGTGAAATGGCATTATGTGGCTATCAGTATTAAAAAAAACAAAAAACAAAAAACAAAATCCAAAGCAGTTTTTTTGGAGAAAAATACTTTTCTCAAAGATACTCTAAAATATTTAAAATATGAAATAGCTGAAGATTAGCAAAGGGTTAAAAAGCAGGTCATGCAAATGAACCCAAAACAAGTTTAAGAAATTAGATAAGGCTTCTTATTATTTTTCTAACAAAAAGCTAACAGTGTTATTTTGAAAATACAGAAATGAAGCTATTTTCATTTGAATTATAAAAAGAGGCTTAAAATTTTGAAATGAACAAATGAGAACGGTTTATAAAAATTACTAACAATGTTAAAATTGTTTCATCGTCTTAACATGGATGAATACATTTTTCGTAACACAAAAAACTCAAAACCTTTCTGACCTTTCCTCCTCACCTTCTATTTTAACTGAACTGATGAGTTTTTCAGGTAAAACTGTAGGTTTAGTTCTGTAGCAAGTCAACTTGAATTTGAACATCAGTACAACTTTTCTTTCTATAAAAATTGATTCTATTT
This sequence comes from Trachypithecus francoisi, assembly GCF_009764315.1. NCBI lineage: Eukaryota > Metazoa > Chordata > Mammalia > Primates > Cercopithecidae > Trachypithecus > Trachypithecus francoisi. Next base: position 93,562,713 of record NW_022681455.1, on the reverse strand, counting down.
TAGTAAGCAATGCCCTTAAATCACTAAAACAAAATTTCACTGCTTCAAAATTCAAGTTTACCTCTTTCATCAATGCTATTTTTTCAGTTGGTCCTGGTTAGTCATCTGATATCACTATAAAACGACACTGGGTTCCCCCCTCCGCCCCTTTTAGGTACCAAAGGCCTCAAAACAGAAACAACACTATCTGAACAGGGCTCCAGAAAGACCCATCTGGACGGCATGAGAGATTAAAGGCAGAGGACAAGTAAGGACAAGGAAAGGATATGACTTGAGACGTCATCAATGTGAAAATAATAACAATAACGAGATAACACTTACAGACTACTTACTAAGTGCCAGGGATTATTCTAAGTATTTTACATTTAATAACTAATTTAATCCTGATCAATAATAGGGTAATAACAGTGATGATGGAGACAAGGGGCCGGGTAATGAAATACTCTTGATAGTAGCATTACAAAGTGACAGAATGGAATTGAGAGAGCAAACAATCACAAAAATCATTATGATTAATAGGAGCTAAAATGTAGTGTTTACTATGTACCAGGCACTATTCCTAGTATTTCCTATATATTGACTCAATCTTCAAAACAACCCAGTGAGATAGGTACTACTGTTATTCCCATTTTATATATGAGGTTACTGGGGGATAGAGAAGTGACTTGCCCAAGATCACACAGCTATTGAATAGTGGAGCAGGGATTAAAAGACAAAGGGGTCTTGTTAGGGAGACCACACTCTTAACCACTCTTAACCACTATATTTTAATCATGTTTGGTTCAACTATCATAATTTACAGAGATTAATTTGAGGACAAAGGAAAGTAGTAACATTCTCAAAATTGCAGAGATACCAAATAATAAGGCTAGGATGGATTTTTATTTTTTCCAGTGCCCTTTCAAAAGTGTAGAAATCAACTAGACATAGGTGAGGCATGGCTGAGGAGCAGGAAGAGCCAGTACTTGGTTTCTCGACCAAGAAAAGGTAAAAGAAGGCCGAGTGTGGTGGCTCACACCTGTAATCCCAGCACTTTGGGAGGCCGCAGTGGGCGGATCACCTGAGGTCAGAAGTTCAAGACCAGCCTGACCAACATGGAGAAAAACTGTCTCTACTAAGAATACAAAATTAGTGGGGCCTGGTGGTGCATGCCTGTAATTCCAGCTACTCAGGAGGCTGAGGCAGAAGAATCGCTTGAACCTGGGAGGCAAAGTTGCGGTGAGCTGAGATCACGCCATTGCACTTCAGCCTGGGAAACCAGAGTGAAACTCTGTCTTAAAAAAAAAAAAAAAAAGGAAAAGAAATAGGAAACCTAGTTGAGAAGAAGAATGTATATATGTGTGTAGTAAGTTTAATTCTTTTCATACTGAGTTTGAAATGGAGATCTCTAGCAATTTGAAATTTGGGACTGGATCATCAGAGACAGAAGTCAGGTCTGGAATGTAAGATGTGGATTCTCCTGCTGTTCTCTTCCATTACCCTTAATTCACTGACACTATTCACAGAACCTAGGAGGATTTCCAAAATAACTCACTTCTCTGATAAAGTTTTTCAATAGATCCTATTACCTGACTCAGAATCCCAACTGTTTAATAAATCTTAATAGCAGACAGCAGAGAATCTATGATCAAATATTTCCTCTGCTACTAGAATACAGCATTTTGAAACCATATTCCCACAGAGTATCAACTGAGCTGTTAAGTAACTGAACATTTTAATGTTGGTCATTCCCAATTCATACACACAAACGTACAATGTTATGGTTTTTCTGCCCTTTTTCCCCCATCTAAGCAGTCATCAAAATCTGTCAAATCTACTTAATTGTATTTTGTGTTTTCTTCCTCTTCTCAGTCCCCACAGCTCCTGCTTTATTACCTTTCTACTTGTTATATTGTGGTTATGTAGGAAATGTTCTGATTTGTAGAAAACATATACCAAAGTCTTTGGGGATGATGGATTACTAGGTCTGCACCCTATTCAAATGGAGTAAAATAATTTCTTTGTACTACACTTGCAATTTTGCTGTAAGTGTGATAGTTTCAAAATACAAAGTATTTAAAAATTTAAAATAAAGTCACAGGCCTTGCTCCCCATGAGCTTGTATGATTAAGATAATAGGCCGGGCACAGTGGCTCATGCCTGTAATCCCAGCACTTGGGGAGGCCGAGGTGGATGGATCACTTGAGGTCAGGAGTTCTAGATCAGCTAGGCCAACACGGTGAAACCCCGTCTCTACTAAAAATACAAAAACTAACTGGGCATGGTGGCACACGTCTGTAATCCCAATTACTCAGGGGGCTGAGGAAGGAGAATCACCTGAACCCAGGGGGCGGAGGTTGCAGTCAGCTGAGATCACGCCACTAGCCTGGGCGACAGAGCGAGACTGTGTCTCAAAACAAACAAACAAACATATAAACAAAAAAAATACATAAAAGGCACATGTATTAATATTGTATCCAAATGTACAAGAGATGATATCATACGTGATATGTTATTTTGATAGCACCTGGAAGGAATATATGGAATACACTAGATACCATATTTCAGTATTGGGGAAACTCAAAGATTTATACTATAAGTGTTTGTCAAAGACAGATCATGACCTAATAGCAAGTCATGATATACATTTAAAGGGTCCAGAGAACCACTAAAAAAAAAAACAACAAAACAAAAACAAAAAAACAAATAGAGTAGAAGAGGATGGTGTCAGACCCTTATGCATGCACTTCATGCCTCTAATAAAATTAGAAATTTTTCACACTACCTGTTACTCGCCTTTTCCTTCACAAGGAAAAGAAGCAAAGAGATTTGGGAAAGGAATTAGAGGTTTTAAAGTCTGAGTGGGGACTTAGGTCCTTTCTCCTCTGGTGAAATAATTTCACATGTATACCCAACAGTCATATTGGGGAATTCCTCCATTTCCAGTATTTTAGTTGTATTAATAAAACTACTGAATCACTAGTGTGTGGATATAAGTAGAAATTATAAATTTTCAAAAAGAGAAGGGGAAAATGATCACATGACCACTGTACATTCAGAGAATAGGTTCCTCTCCTGGCAGGCTGGGGTGGTGAAGGTTATGTATACACACACACACACACACACACACACGTGCATATCTAGATAAAGAAATGTTCTACTTGACACATTTTTTTTTTTTTTTTGAGATGGAGTCTTGCTCTGTCACCCAGGCTGGAGTGCAGTGGTATAATCTCGGCTCACTGCAAGCTCCGCCTCCTGGGTTCACACCATTCTCCTGCCTCAGCCTCCCAAGTAGCTGGGACTACAGGTGCCCGCCACCACGCCCAGGTACTTTTTTTGTATTTTTAGTAGAGATGGGGTTTCACCATGTTCGCCAGGATGGTCTCGATCTCCTGACCTCTTGATCCGCCCATCTCGGCCTCCCATAGTGCTGGATTACAGGTGTGAGCCACTGCTTCCGGCCCTACTTGACATATTTTTTAAATACAAAGAAATACAAAGTCCCAGATATAATTCCTTAGTAAAAATAAAACACAGAACAATAAATTTTCAACAACAGAGATATAACTGCATTGTAGCTAAAATTCTCCCAACCTTTCTCAAGAGAGAGGAAGACTCTTAACGCTTTAGGCTTAGAGGACTAAGTGGATGGAAGTTTCAATGGAAGATGACATAAAACAGAAGAAAGATAGCAAGCCTTGAGCAAGGATGAGTTTATCTTCCTAGAGAGACAATGTAGAATAACAGAAGAGAACCAGTGGTGAAACCCAAAAACACCAAGTTTCAGGAGCTAGCAGATGAAGAGGAGCTATTGAAGGAAAACAACAAGAAAATGCAAGAATGGTAAGATGAGTATCAGGAGACAGTGGTGCCATGGAAGCCAAGAAAGGAAAGAATTAAAAGCTCTGCAGTCAAAAGGAAAGTATCTTAAAGTAATTTGGTATTATAAAGATAATTTAATAAGGCATTTTACTTCTCTTAAATTGTTTATTGTAAACTGGTGTGCTGGTTTTTAGTCTCCTTCTTTTGAAAATAGAAGCATAATAATTATTTACTTAAATATTCATATGAAATCAACCTAAAAACAACAGATTTGTAGTTAATTTTAGTAATATGTGTCAAATATTAGTATGGTGGCTTCTTTTGATTTTTATTTAATGCGTACATTTTTTCTTCAAACTATCAATAAAGACATGTTTAAAGAGAAAAGAGAAAAAACTGATCCAAGAGCAAATTATAATGTCAGTCGTTTTCTGAATTTTACCCTTAGATTTGTTTTCAGAGGTTTTCACGGAAGTGGAACAATTATTTCACTTCACTTTCTTCACATCTGTGAACTGCCATGCTCACAAATTAAAAGGTTTATTTTCGTCTTGTGACTTGCAGTAGTATTTAGGTTTATACTTTTAGATAACCATGACATTCTTTTTTTTTTCAAGTGTCATAATCTTAATTTGCATTGACACAGTAACACTTTTTAAGGATTGGCTTTATTTTAAGCTTTATTTTATTCATTCACATAAAAGTCCAAATAGTAGGTGTTCATACAAGTTTTGTTTCTTTTTTAAATACAAATGTACATATAGCTTACAGGAAGCACAGGGGAAAAAGGAACTTGTTAAATGTGATCAACAAAATCCAGATGTAATCAGCAAAATGGGGATGTAATCAGTAAAATCCAGAGTGTAGGAAACTCCATAGGACAAAGGACTCTATTTCTTCAACAAAGAAATTGTAAGAAACAAAACAAAAAAAAGGGAACCACAGAGTAAATGAGACTTAAGACTAATTGGAATGACAAAATAGAAAAAAAAAAAAAAAAGAAACTTAAAAGACCTCAAGAAAATGCAACATGTGGAGCACTGCATTTGGTTTATATGTTTTCTAAGTGTAGATACTGGCCTGAACCAGTCAACTGTAAAAATAAATTTACTTAGCAACTGGAGCAATAGAAAATCTGACCAGATATTTTGATTATATAATAATTATGGTTATCTTTTTAGGTGTGAAACTGGTTTTGCAGTTGTGTTTTAAAGACAAAAATCTAAGGCAGACATGGTGGCTCATGCCTGTAATCCCAGAACTTTGGGAGGTCAAGGCAGAAGGATCCACTTGAGGCCAGGAGTCCAAGGCCAGCCTGGGTAACACAGCAAGACACAATCTTTTAAAAAGAAATTTAAACTTAGCTAAGTGTGATGGTGCACATCTGTAGCCCTAGTTGCTTGGGAGGCTGAGGTGGGAAGATCACCTGAGCCCAGGAGCTTGAGGCTGCAGTAAGCTATGATGAGCCCCTGTACGCAAGTTGGGTTGGGTGACAGAGCAAAACCCCGTCTCAAAGTAAAAAACAAACCTCAAACCGACTCCCCCAAATTTTTGTCTTTTAGATGTATAAATCAATGTATTTTTAGATGAATGATAAGACTAAGATGTACTTCAAAAATATCCATGGAGGGGGTGCTATGTTCATTAGAGGGCAGTACAACAGATGCAACAGTGGCCATATAAATTGATGGCTGTTGGTAGCTGGGAGATGGATACTCTACTCCTGTGTAACTTGAAATGTTATATAATATAGAAATTTAAAATTTTATATTCTGGAATAACAAGTAGTTTGGCATGACAAGGAAAGTAGATGCCTATGGGAGAATAAGCAACAAGGACTAAAATATAACAGACTAGAATATCAACACTGTCATAGGTTATGTTAAAATATCTAGACTTTATGCTGAAGGAATTAGGGAATTCGTAAATGATTATATAGAGAGAACAGGATCACACTTTAAGACATAGGGGTACTAAGTGGTTTTGATAAAAAGGCCAGAATAATTGATAAAATATTATTGGTTTAGAAAAAGGTCATACCTGATCTAAAAACAAATAGTATTTAATCTATTTTACATTAGTTTGCAGTACTTTTTCAAGCAAACTTGTTGCTTCCAAATAAGTCAAAAGTATATTTTTAAAACATCAAATCACAAAACCTCACCAAGTTCACCACTTGCTGAAAACATTACATATGCTGAATTCATCAGTCCATAAATTATCCCCAATACTAAAAGCTATTCTCAGCATAACACTGCGATTAAGGGAATGGGTTTTTGAGCCAGTCAGCCCTGGGTTCTGGTTCCAGTTCCATCATTTATCGGGGCCTCAGCTTCCTCAACTGTAAAATGTAGATAATAACAGTATTCACCTAATAGGGCTCTTGTGAAACCTAACAGATAATGCTGTAGAGTGCTTTAGCATGGTGTCGGGCATACAAATACTGAGAGATGTTAGGTATTGTTATTGTTATTGCTGTGATGTGATACTGTGCTCTTCTCAGTACATCATATTGGGGAGTATATGATATCAGTGTCTTATTATTATTGGTGATGTTACCCTTGGTTACTTGGTTAAAGTAGTGTCTGCCAATTTCTTCTCCATGTAAATATCTTTTTTTAATAATAAATACATATTTTATGGGAAGATATTTTGAGACTAGGCAAATACTCTGTTTCCCATATACATCTGTCCAGTAATTCTAGCATTCATTGATTCTTGCCCGTAACAATCATTACTGTGGTATTTGCCTAACGGAAAGTTTATATTTTCATAATTCCTTCCACATTTTAAATTGGAATTCTACTCTAAACAAGAGCTGTCTCTTCTCCCTTTTAATTTATTCATTCATTTGTACCAGTATAGACTCATAAATTTCGGCTCACTGCAAGCTCCACTCCCTAGGTTCAAGCAATTTTCATGCCTCAGCCTCCCGAGTAGCTGGAATTACAGGTATCCGCCACCATGCCTGGCTAATTTTTGTGGGTTTTGTTTTTGTTTTTTTTTTTGAGACAGAGTCTTGCTCTGTTGCCCAGGCTGGAGTGCAGTGGTGCAATCTCGGCTCACTGCAACCTCTGCCTCCTGGGTTCAAGCAATTCTCCTGCCTCAGCCTCCCGAGTAGCTGGGACTATAGGTGCATGCCACCACGCCCAGCTAATTTTTGTATTCTTAGTAGAGATGGGGTTTCACCATGTTGGTCAGGCTGGTCTCGAACTCCTGACCTCATGATCAGCCCACCTCAGCCTCCCAAACTGCTGGGATTACAAGCATGAACCACCGTGCCCGGCCTCATGTTTCTATATTTTTAGTAGAGACAGGGTTTTGCCATGTTGGCCAGGCTGGTCTTGAACTCCTGACCTCAGGTGGTCCACCCGCCCTGGTCTCCCAAAGTGCTAGGATTACAGGCGTGAGCCACCATGCCCGGCTGCTATTACTTTCTTTCTATGGGTTATAATCTGACACTATGATTATTTATTTGTTCAAACTGTCCTAACTTTGGCCATTTATAGCTCCTTCAAGTTGGTTCCTGTGTTCATAATCCCACCGTATTTCAAGCACTTCCTTATTTTCTGGTACTGTAAGAGATTCCAGTTTTATGGTAAGAATAGTTTAATGGTCAAGATGGAAGTTGCTGAGATGGAAGCCACACTACAGTAGGTTAAGAAGCAAATGGAAATTACATGTTCTCACTTACATGTGGGAGCTAAACAATGGGTATACACAGACATACAGAGTGAAACGACAGACACTGGAGACTCTAAAAAGGTGGAAGGGTGGGAGCAAAGTCAGGGATGAAATACTACCAGTTGGGTACAATGTATACTATATAGGTGATGAGTACACTAAATACCCAAACTTCACCACTATTCAAATATCTATGTATCTCAACTGTACTTGTACCTCTAAATCTGTAAACATAAGACTTTAAACATCTAAAAATAATTTAAAACATGACTTTTAAGTAAAACAAAAAGTGAAATTTTCTATTTTCAAAATACATATACATGTTTGTCTACATGAATATATATTAATATATGCTGAATGAATTAGGGAATCAATAAATGACTATATAGAGAGAAGTAACAGGATCAAATTTTAAGATATAGAGTTGTTAAGTGGTTTCAATAAAAATCCATCTATGGGACCAGGCACAGCAGCTCTCATCTGTAATCCCAGCACTTTGGGAGGCTGAGGACTGCTTGAACCCAGGAGTTCGAGACCAGGCTGGGCAACACGGCGAGATCCCATCTCTACAAAAAAATTTAAAAAGCAGCTGAGCCTGGTGGCTCACACTTGTAATCCCAGCTACTCAGGAGGCTGAGGTGGGAGGATTGCTTGAGCCCAGGAGGTCAAGGTTGCAGTGAGACTTGTTTCACACCACTACAATCTACCCTGGGCGACAGAAAGACCATAACCCCCTACCTCACCGGCACCCCTCCCCCCCCGAAAAAAGGAAGAGAAATCCTAAGCATGTCAACTGAGCCCTTCCAAAATTCATCCAACAGGCTCTTCTTCAGCTTGCACTAAACCTCTCTAATTGAGTATTTCCAGTTTAAATTTGTGAACTGGTGCTATCTCCTACATTTCTACTGACTTTTTATTTCAGCTTAATATCTCTTCAGGTACCCTACCATTAGTTCTTAATTAGACACTCCCTTCTTAGTTGAATGATCATACTTAGAAATGTTAATTTTTTAAAAAATCTCATGGTCCAGCATGGTGCCTCATGGCTGTAATCCCAGCACTTTGGGAGGCCAAGGCAGGAGGACTGCTTGAGGCCAGGAGTTTGAGACCAGCCTGGGCAACATACCAAGACCACATCTCCACAAAAAGAAAAAAACTGGGAAACTGGGTGTGGTGGTGGGCACCTGTAGTCCTGGCTACTTGGGCAGCTGAGGCGGAAGGATCCCTTGAGCCCAAGAGTTTGAGGCTGGAGTGAGCTATGACTGCGTCACTGCACTCTAGTCTCAGCAACAGAGCACGATCCTATCTCTAAGAAAAAAATAAAATAAAATTTAAAAATCTTATGAAGCTGAATCTACACGAGTATGCATGTGTGTACACACAAAACAACTACTTAAGTACAGCCATCCACTGCTTAATGATGGGGACATATTCTGAGAAATCTGTCATTAGGCAATTTCATCATTATATGAACATCATAGAATATACTTACACAAACCTAGATACTGTATAGCCTGTTGTTCCTAGGCTACGAACCTCTATAGCATGTTACTGTACCTAATACTTTAGGCAATTAGAATTCAATGGTATTTGTGTATCTAAACATAGAAAAGGTATAGCAAAAATATCATGAAACCCCCATTGTATATGCTTCTATTGTTAAGCGAAACATTGTTATGCGGCACATGACTGTATAAAATAAATGGTAGATGCCTTATTAAAAAAATGAGTGTATAGTGTAATAGCTGGCCCAAAAGAGCAAACGCAATCTTAATACTGTACAAACAGAAATACAGTCTATAGAACAAAGGAGGTAGTAATTATGCTGTACTCTAGTCTCCCCATGAGAAATGTATTCTCTTTTGGCTTAAGAGGATCATGAACTAGATCACTCACTCAGACATATTATACGAATACATACTGTTCACCAGATACTGCTGTTAAGTGCTGGGAATAAAACAATAGGGGGAAAAAATCTTTTTTTTTTTTTTTTTGAGATAGAGTTTTGCTCTGTCACCCAAGCTGGAGTGCAGTGGCACGATCTTAGCTCACTGCAGCCTCCGCCTCTCAGGTTCAAGTGATTCTCGTGCCTCAGCCTCCTGAGGCACCACCATACCCAGCTAATTTTTGTATTTTTTGTAGAGACAAGGTCTTGCCATGTTGGCCAGGCTGGTCTCTAACTCCCGGCCTCAAGTGATCTGTCCATCTTGGCCTCCCAAAGTACTGGGTTTATACGTGTGAGCCACCACGCCCAGCCATGAGGAAAAAGTCTCTTTTCTAATATAGCTAACATTTTAGAAAGGGACCAGCCTGACCAACATGGAGAAACCCCATCTCTGCTAAAAATAAAAAATTAGCCAGGCGTGGTGACACATGCCTGTAATCCCAGCTACTCAAAAGGCTGAGGCAGGAGAATCACTTGAACCTGGGAGGCGGAGGTTGCAATGAGCCGAGATTGCACCACTGCACTCAAGCCTGGGCAACAAGAGCGAAACTCCATCTCAAAAAAAAAAAAAAAAGAAAAAGAAAAGAAAAAGAAAGAAAGGTTGGTAAGCAAATAGGATAAACATCAGGCAAGGGTAAAGGTTATACAGAGAAAGAAAATAGGATGCTGTGATGAAAGGTGATAGGGTGATCATTTTAGAATAAGTTCAGTCTCCTGGAGGAGGTACCATTAATACTGAATTTTGAATGAAAAGAAAGAACTAGCCATGTAAAGATCAGAGGAAAGATGAATTAAAAATTATCTTAAGCAGGTGTGAGAAATCATCTACAAAGCAAAATGACCAATATATTGGTTTATATCTTAACAATAAGTTTCCCTACAACATTTGCACAAACTATACTTTCTAGTCTGTTCATCTAGAAACTGTCCTATCTGTAGAAGTGAGTAGTCTGTACCTCAAGTTCTCTCCAGATCTTATCTGTTCAGGTCCTACAATTTTAAGTTTATTTCTTCTAGTAATGGCCGATCATCATTATTCTCAATGGTCTGATTGTCTAAGACAGTGTTTATGAACTAAGAGCTGTAATCTCACTATGGGCCTTCAATTCAGTGGATAGTAACCAACATTCTTTATAAATGAAGTAGATGAGTGTTCTGTGAAACACTGGTTATATCTTACTAAACACACACACACACACACACCACTACATATATGCATTTAGAAACATTTATAAATAGACACATATACTGAAATCCAGTCAATAAGTTTTCAAAACACTTCTCTTTTTTTTTTGAGACGGAGTCTCGCCCTGTTGCCCAGGCTGGAGTGCAGTGGCATGATCTCAACTCACTGCAAGCTCCACCTATCGGGTTCATACCATTCTCCTGCCTCAGCCTCCCAAGTAGCAGGGACTACAGGTGACTGCCACCACACCCAGCTAATTTTTTGTATTTTTAGTAGAGATGGGGTTTCACCATGTTAGCCAGGATGGTCTCAATCTCCTGACCTCATGATCCACCCACCTCAGCCTCCCAAAGTGCTGAGATTACAGGCGTGAGCCACCGCACCTGGCCCAAAACACTATTCTAAGAGGTCAATGAATTGCTTCCATTTCATTTAATGCCATTCAACACGATAATTATATTGGTCTGTCCTATTTTGGAGATTCCTTGTAATAAAAGTGTAACAATGACTATAACAGTTTTCAGTGGGTTTCGTGAGTCCTGCTGGCAAATTATTAAAACTGAGGGTACTTTTGGGAACCCACAGAACTTGTAGTTGGTGTCAGAAGTGAGGATAGTCTTGGGACTGTGCTAACTTTGCAGTTTGGCTAACTCTGAATAATGCTTCTCAATGAACAAAAAAAAGTTTGGTGGCAAAATAAAGAGATCTTAATCTGCTATATTCAAATGCAAATTCCAATTAAAAATATTTTTACATTTTTATAAGACTTATAATAAAAACTAGGATTGGCAATAATTTCATGCTATCAAAGACTTATCTATAGGAAATCTGAACTAAGAAAACTGCTTCCTTAAATATCCTAGGCGTTCCCATTCCATCTGTACAGAGGAACACATCTATGTGACAAGATTCAATATTCCTACCTACATTTTTAAAAATTGAGCATGTTTGACTTAAGAGAAAAAGGACACAAGAAGAGGAACTGCATGACAGTCCATTTAAAATATCACATGGAAAGAAATTACTTTTTGAGGCTTGAAAGAAGTTCAGTTCTTTAAACAAATATTAAGGCCGGGTGTGGTGGCTTATGCCTGTAATCCCAGCACTTGGGGAGGCAAAGGTGGGCAAGATCACAAGGTCAGGAGATTGAGACCATCCTGGTCAATACGGTGAAAACCCATCTCTACTAAAAATACAAAAAATTAGCCGGATGTGGTGGCAGGAGCCTATAATCCCAGCCACTTGGGAGACTGAGGTAGGGGAATCGCTTGAACCCGGGAGGCAGAGGTTACAATGAGCCAAGATCGCACCACTATGCCACTGTACTGTAGCCTGGCGATAGAGCAAGACTCCGTCTCAAAAAAAAAAAAAAAAATTGAAGGCTTATGAATCAGGTACTACTTGATGTTAGAACAATGGACATGTAGTCTCTCAGAAAGAAATTTATAACTTGACAGTACAAAACTATCACCAATGAGTAAAATGCAGAGGAAATCACAGTTAATAATACTCTTCATCAGCATGTTCCCTCCCTTTAGCACCTCCTCTCTAACACTGTTCATATTGCTTTTGGAAGGCTCTAAAAATGGAAAAACAGGGTGGAGTACTATTGAATAAACCCATGGTTGGAGAGTAGATACACTTGAGAAAATATGATTGGCTACGTAGGAAGGGAGAGGGTTTCTGTAATTCTAATCACAGAAAGAGTTCAAACCAAAAATGCTAGGGAGGCCGGGCATGGTGGCTCATGTCTGTAATTCTAGCACTTTGGGAGGCTTAGGTGGGCAGATCCCCTGAGGTCAGTAGTTCGAGACCAGCCTGGCCAACACGGTGAAACCCCATATCTACTAAAAATACAAAAATTAGCTGGGCATGGTGGTGCATGCCTGTAGTCCTATCTACTTAGGAGCTGAGGCAGGAGAATCCTAGCTACTCAGGAGGCTGACAGAGATTGCAGCGCAGAGATTGCACCACTGCACTACAGTCTAGGTGACACAGCGAGACTCCATCTCAAAAAAAAAAAAAAAAAGCTAGAATATTCATACAACAGAATGAGTTGCACTAGACAGGCTGCTTAGTCCCATTCAATTCTGGGATTCAATTCTAAGATTCTACAAAAAAGTGTTGATATTTAAAATAATCAAGAACATGCAATTAGGTTATCTTACCTTCCATAACAGCATAATAGAGTCCTGATATAAAATACTTTCCTAGTTATATAAAGTAGCCTGAGGAGCACTGGGAACCTGATTTTCTACTGCAACCTCAATGAATAAAGACCAGGTAGACTACACAAACATCAATTTGTTTGTGTATTGTTGAGTAAAAAAATGTTACTCAAATCCCACTATAATTAAAAACAGAACACAGGATTACAGATGAAAATTAACATTTATGCAATGTTTGATAGTTTACAGAGGACTTTAATCTGTTAAATGTTATCTCATTTAATTCTTCCAAACTCCTAGGAAATGGCTATAGTGGTGGTAGTGGTACTTGTCATTACCATTTCAAAATGAAGGAGTCTTAGCCAAATTCCATAACCTTTCCTTTATACTAGTCTGCCAGTGTATCTCAGCCTTTTCTCTCTTCTACTCCCTTATTTTTCACACAATTAACACATTCACCACAGTAACCCATCTCAACACTTAGCTGGGAGTGAAAGGAGTGGAACGGCATGGACTAGTAAATTCTCTCTGAAATTCTGAGAGGAGAGAAGCATCTTTCCTGCCTACCTACCTTCGACAATCACTATTCTATACTTTTCTTTCTGAAGACGTATGTTAATCATTAACACATAAATCTTAAACTCAAGAAAATTGAAGGTACAAATATACGAGAAAAAAACAAAACAATTTCACTGGAGATGATTCACCTAAAACCTTAGTTTGGCTTAGAAAGCTCTAAAATTACCCTATAATTTACAGAAAACTGCAATCCTAGATTGGATCTGATCATTGTCTTTAAAACTTAGAAGACTGATTGGTTCACTCATTTCATATTCATTTAACACGTACCTGTTGAACTAAGCGTACTGTTCAACAAGCACTGTTCCCAAGCACTTCCCATTACTTTGTCACCTACTTATATTAAGGGATCCTATGATTAAATCAAATATTCTGCTTTCAAAAATGACTTGTTCTAGTATCTATCAAGGCTAATCATTTTATTGTGGCAGGCAGAATTCTAAGGTAAACCCCCAATGAACCATGCCCTTGTGAAACTCTTCCCCTTGATTGTGGGCTGAACCTGTAAAAAATGTTGGAATACCACAGGATATGTGGCAAAACTGAAAGGATTTTACAGATATAATTAGTGCCTATATCAGTCTACTTAGTGGTTGCCAAGAGTTAGGGATGGGAGATTAGGGTAGGACAGAGGTAGGTTTGGTTAGAAAAGAGCAACATCCTTGTGGTGATGGAACTATACTGTATCTTGGCTTTGGTGGTGGTTTCATGAACCTACACACGTGATAAAATTTCATGAAAATAAACACACAAACACATGCAGATGAGAGCATGGAAAACTGGGGAAATCTAAATAAAGACTGGTGGATTGTATCAAGTTTACTCAGATTCACAGTCAAGTCAGTTTCTTGACTGTGATACTGTACTATAGTTTTGTAAGATTCAATCCTTGTGGGAAACTGAATTAAGGATATACTGAGGCTGGGCGCAGTGGGGCACGCCTGTAATCTCAGCACTTTGGGAGGCTGAGGCAAGTGAATCACTTGAGGCCAAGCGTTCAAGACCAGTCTGGCCAACATGGCAAAACCCCATCTCTACTAAAAATATAAAAATTAGCCAGGCATGGTGGCACACACCTGTGATCCCAGCTACTTGGGAGATTGAGGTGTGAAAATTGCTTGAACCTGGGAGGTGGAGAGTGCAGTGAGCTGAGGACATGCCACTTTACTCCAGCCTAGACGACAGAGCAAAACCATATCTCAAAAAAGAAAAAAAAAAAAGCATACATTGAATATCTCTGTATTATTTCTTACAACTGCATGAAATCTGCAATTACCTCAAACTGAAACTTAAAAAAAAAAAAAGTAGTTAGAAAAAAAGAGCGCTGGCCGGGCGCGGTGGCTCAAGCCTGTAATCCCAGCACTTTGGGAGGCCGAGACGGGCGGATCACGAGGTCAGGAGATCGAGACCATCCTGGCAAACACGGTGAAACCCCGTCTCTACTAAAAATACAAAAACTAGCCGGGCGAGGTGGCGGGCGCCTGTAGTCCCAGCTACTCGGGAGGCTGAGGCAGGAGAATGGCGTAAACCTGGGAGACGGAGCTTGCAGTGAGCTGAGATCCGGCCACTGCACTCCAGTCCGGGCGACAGAGCGAGACTCCGCCTCAAAAAAACAAAAAAACAAAAAAAAAAAAAAAAGAAAAAAAGAGCGCTTAGGCCTTCCGCTGGCCTTGAAGAAACAAGCTGCTAGAGTTCTACAGCTGCAAGGAAATGTGTTTTGTCAACAATCTCATAAGCCTAGACCCTGAGCCTCAGAGGAGATACTGCAGCCCAAGTTGACACCTTGGTTGCCGTTTTGTGAGAGCCTAAGAACCCATCTAAGCTGTGCCCAAACAGCTGACCCAAGGAAGCCATGAGATAATAAATGAGTGCCATTTTAAGCCAGACTAAATATGTGGTAATTTGTTACTAATAGAAAATATGGCCGGGCGCGGTGGCTCAAGCCTGTAATCCCAGCACTTTGGGAGGCCGAGACGGGCGGATCACGAGGTCAGGAGATCGAGACCATCCTGGCTAACACGGTGAAACCCCGTCTCTACTAAAAATACAAAAACTAGCCGGGCGAGGTGGCGGGCGCCTGTAGTCCCAGCTACTCGGGAGGCTGAGGCAGGAGAATGGCATAAACCCGGGAGGCGGAGCTTGCAGTGAGCTGAGATCTGGCCACTGCACTCCAGTCCGGGCGACAGAGCAAGACTCTGCCTCAAAAAAAAAAAAAAAAGAAAATATATTCATATACCCAATGATTGAACAATTCCAATACTGGGTATATGTCCAACATAATTAAAGTTCAATAACATGCAAAACTAACCTATGAGGTTATAAATCAGAATGGTGGTTGCCCTTGGTGATCAAGGATAGTGACCAGTAGCAGGCTTTTAGGTCATAGCAGGCTTCTAAAATAGTGCTAATATCTTATTTCTTGGTCTGGACACTGGTTATATTGATGATGTTTAATGTCTGAAAATTGATCAAACTGTTCACTTATAATTGGTGTGTTTTCCGTATGTACATTATACTTCAAGAAAATTTACATTAAAAGATTACAACTCACACTGAAGAACATTTTGTAATCTTATTATATTAATCTGACTAAACAATCATTCTTACAGGTATTTAAGGAAAAGACCAACTGTTCTCTTAATGCAATAATGTCTTGACATTAAAAACAAATTATTTTCTTGATTATATTACTGTGACATTCCAGATATATTTCATTAAGAAAACAGTAACAGAGAAATATAATGTTGCCTATTTCCTTTAATATCAGGAGAAATCTACAAAATGCTGAAAGAGGCCTGAGAGTTACCTTAACCAATGTTATTAGTGATGGGAAAACGGGGGAGCAGGAAGAAACGAAATTTTTTAAAACCTACAATCAAAATGTGAAGAAGAGAAAACTGAAATACAATGTTTAAATCTATACTCATGTTTCTGAATAACACAATCATCTCTCTCTCTAGTTACATTTTCAAACACTTGTTTTACTTTATTTTTAAAATTTTATCTTTTGAGACAGGGTCTCACTCTGTCACCCAGGCTGGAGTGAAGAGGTACGATCTCGGCTCACTGCAGCCTCCGCCTCCCAGGCTGCAGTGATCCTTCTGTCTCAGGCTTCTGAGTAGCTGGAGTACAAGCATGCGTCACTATGCTTGGGTAATTTTTGTATTTTTATACAGACAAGGTTTCACCGTGTTGCCCAGGCTGGTCTCCAACTCCCGGGCTCAAGTGATCCTCCTGTCTTGACCTCCCAAAGTACTGGGATTATAGGCATGAGCCATTGCACCCAGTCTTGGGTTTTACTTTGTATTTTAGTGATGCTGAACTAAGTTCAGTTTTTTCAGACTTTTTTTGTTGTTGTTAAGAGACAGAGTTTTGCTTTGTTGCCCAGGCTGAAGTGCGTTGGCATGATCATAGCTCATCTCACTGGAACCTTGAATTCCTGGGCCCAAGTGATCCTCCCACAGCACTAGGATTACGGCATAAGCCACTGTGTCCAGCCTTCTTAGACAAATTTTACCTAAAACTTTGAATTTACTGTTCTAGTTGTCAAGAGTGCCCTTTCTCCAAAAGGTAGCCTAGCAAATATCTATTCAAAAATTCACTTTAAATATTACTTTTACTATATGTAATTTTACAACAGTAATATTTGTTTTATAACAGTAATATTACTATAGCATATTAGTTATTTATAAGCCAAGGTCACATTCAATTTGTAGCTCTAAAACTTAGACAATGTTTGGCACAGTTTCAATATCTGTATAATGAGGATAATCATAGTATCTAATCTAACAGGGTTGCTGTGAATTTAAATGAAATCATTCAACTAAAGGATTTTAGAACAGTATCTGACACGTAGGCACTCGGTAAATGTTAGTGTTCATTACTGTGATTAAGATTAATGTTCCTTATACAAGTAAGTTTCAAAACCCAATAAATATGAAAACAAAGATTCCAATTTTAAAAATGGGCCAATGATTTGAATGGACACTTTACCAAAGATGATGAATGGATTATGAATAAACAATAGAAAAGATGCTCAGATTATTAGACATTAGGGAAATACAAATTCAAGCTCCAATAAGGTATCAATCTACATCTATTTGGATGGTTAAAACATCTTTTTTTTTTTTTTTTGAGATGGAGTCTTGCTCTGTTGCCCAGGCTGGAGTGCGGTGGTGTGATCTCGGCTCACTGCAAGCTCCGCCTCCTGGGTTCACGCCATTCTCCTGCCTCAGTCTCCCGAGTAGCTGGAACTACAGGCGCCCGCCACCACGCCCAGCTAATTTTTTTGAATTTTTAGTAGAGACAGGGTTTCACTGTGTTAGGATGGTCTCAATCTCCCGATCTCATGATCCGCCCGCCTCTGCCTCGCAAAGTGCTGGGGTTACAGGCATGAGCCACCATGCCCGGCCAGATGGTTAAAACATTTTAAAAATAAATATTTATTGCTAGAGAGGATATGGGAGCAACAGAACTCCTATACACTGCTGGTGGGAATGCAAAATGGTACAACCACTTTGGACAACAGTTTCGTATTTTATAAAGTTCAACATACACTTAACATATGACTCTCAGCAATTTTACTCTTACATATTTACCCAAGAGAGTGAAAACACATGGTAACAAAAAAAAGCTGTACATACATGTTTACAGAGGCTTTATTCATAATTACAAAAACCTGAAAACAACCCAAATATCCTTTAACTTGTGAATACATAAACAATTTGTGGTGCATTTATATAATGGAATATAACTCAGTAACATGAAAGAAAAAGCTATTGATACAGGCAACAAAAATGTTCTATGCTAAACAGAAGTCAGACTAGCAACACAACATACTGCATGATTCCATCCACACAACATTCTCAAAAATGCAAAATTGCGAAGAAAAAATTAATCATTGGTTGCCAGTGTCTAGGGTTAGGGGAAAGATTGACTGCAAAGGGGAATGAGGGAATTTTGTGGGGATGATGGCAATAATCTATATCTTGATTATGGTAAGGTTATAGAACTGTGCCCATTTTTCAAAACTCACGAAACTATACAATGCAAAAGATGAATGTTACTGGATATAAATTAGTTTTCAATAAACCTGCCTAAAACAAAATTAATGTTCTTTAGGCTTCCATTCTCATACTAAGAAGCTAATACCACTAGACTTCTAAATCAAGGTTAATATCTTGATATTTATTCCTTTCCCTTAATCCCAGTAGTTACCCTGGAAGTCCCATCCTATGACTGTTATTTAAGTCTCTAAATAGTACCTATTCCTAGATTTCTGGATGCTATTTCTTCACTCATCTGTTTTCAGGAGTCTGTTATATGTGGCTTAGTCCCACACAATTAGACTTCTTTCTATAATGTACTGCTGGATGTTCGAACTCCTACTTCAACTCTCCTTCCCTGTTCCAAACACAACATATAAACACACATGTGTGTGCAGGCACATATACCTGTTTTATAGGTCTTAGCCATGTTAAAGACATTGACTGGTTTTTTATTTTTATTTTTTGAGATGGAGTCTCACTCATTTTTGGTCAATAAGCCCATGAAAAGACACTCAACATCATCTATCAGTAAAACACAAATTAAAACCATAATGAGATAGAAATACACATCTAATCAAATAGCTAAATTTAAAAAGACTGACAATACCAAGAACTAAAGTGAAAGGAACATCTGGAACTCTCATACACTGCTGGTGGGAATGTGAAAGAGTACAGCCACTTTTGAAAAGTCGCAATTTGTTATACAGCTACACATAAACTTGTGACCCAGTAACCCCATTCTGACATATTTACCCAAAATAAATGAAAACATATATCCACAAAAAGACTGAACTTGAATGTTCTTACAGGCATTACTCATAATAGGCAAAAATTAGTAAAAACTCCAAGTGTCCATCAAAAGGCATATGAGTAAACTGTGGTGTATCTATAAACTAGAAAGTTAATCAGTCATAAAAAGGAACAAACTACTGCCTTGGACAACATGACAGAATCACAAATGCCTTATGCTGAATAAAAGAAACCAGACTCAAAAGGCTACAAACTGTATGATAACGTTTATATAGCATTCTCAAAAAGGAAAAACTATAGGAGCAAAAAACAAATCAGAGGCCGCGAGCAGTGGTGGTTGAAGGAGGGGCTACTACAAAAGGGTATGAAGAAATTTTGACTTTCTGGGAAAAACACCAGAGATATGGGGAAAATGGTAAATAAATATCAACTAGAGGGGCAAAGAAGACTTGAAAGTGTTCTCAAGAAATAAGCTAATTTTTATAATGATGAGATAATAAGGTATTCAAGGGGGGAAGATAAGCATAACCAAAGGCATAACAAGGCATAACAAGTGAAATATTTGTGTAGAAAAAAATTTCATAAGTTATATTCCAGGAAATTGTGAGATATTAAAACACTCAGATTCATGTACAATTCTAAGATGCAGCCTTGTATTTCCTCCTTCTTGGCGCATCATGATAAAGCTTAACGTATTAAAGGCTCATTCTCAGAGTCCACAGAGAACTAGCAGAAAATGAGCTTGAATGGATTGGGTAGCAAAACTATAACATTTTTGATTCTCAGTGTAGACAAAAACAACTCTTTTATATCTTTCAAAACCCATTTTACTTCTTCTAATATAAAACGTTTTTAATTGAGAAAGAAATTAGGTTTGTCTCCACCCACCTCTATCATCTGGAAAGAAAGCCATATTGTAAACTGCTATAATCTTAGAAATTTAATCAGCAATTTGTTCTTCAATGTGAAAGGTGGTATTAAGAACAATTTGGGGACCAATGTGGACCAGAAGTTTGTTGGTTCTGTTCTAGTTTGGGAGGTAGGGTTGGGGGAAAATCACAGTTCAATGTGACATTTTTAGAATACTCAAGAGTATTTTAAATAAGAGGTTGAGAGATAATAAATGTAATATTAAAGTATATCCCCATAATATAGATGCAAAAAACAAATACAAAAGTACTTAAATGATTACAGGTCACATATACTGTCAACATTAGCTTTTGGTCTATTTTGTTGATCTCAAATATTTGGATAAAATATATCTTCATTTATACCTCTGCTATCATCCTTTAAGACATGGAAAAAATTGCATAGTCTACAAATGCACTGAAGTCTGATAAAAGGCTATAAAAATATTTTGCTAATTGTTCAGTTTAATGCAATTATCCAGGATGACCCATTAAAGCCAAAATACAAACACAGCAAACACTAGTATAAATCATAAATTCAAACTACAGACCAGTACATTTTGCTAATACAGACACAAATATTTTCAACAAAATAATAGCAAACCTAACCCAGGAATATATATATATATATATATATATATATATATATACACACACACACACACACACATACACATACATACATATATATATATTTACACACATATATATATATAGAGAGAGAGAGAGATACATACCATCAACAATTGGGATTTATTTTAGGAGTGCAAGGCTAATCTGAAAATCTGATATGATCTGAAAATCATATCAACAGAATAAAGAATAAAAACTAAAATAATCAAGAATAAAAACTAAATGTGATGGAGAAAAAGAATCTGACAAAGTTTCAACACCTTTTCATGATAAAAACACAAAACAAACTAGGAATAAAAAGAAATCTTTACAACATAATAAAAACCCACAACTAACATCATACAGTACTTAATGGTGAAAGACTGAATGCTTTTCCCTAAGATCATGAACAAGACAAGGATATCTACTCTTGCCATTTCAACATTGTTCTGAAAATTCTAGTCAGGGCAATTAGAAGAGAAAAAGCAAAAAAACCCACCTAGATTGGAAAGCAAGAAGTAAAATTACATTTAATCTTTATATGTGGAAGACATGATCCTTTACATGAAAAAAACTCAAGGAAAATATTTCCAAATCAAGTATCTGATGTCACGCTTTTTCAATTTAAAAAATCTGATAAGAGACTTGTATCTAAAATATATAAATAACTCCTACAACTCAGTAACAAAAATAAGTAACCCAATTTAAATATGGGCAAAAGATCTGAATAGGCATTTCTCTAAAAAAAGATACACTGCTGGGTGCCGTAGCTCACGCCTGTAATCCCAGCACCTTGGGAGGCTGAGGTGGGCAGATCACCTGAGGTCAAGAGTTCGAGACCAGCCTTGCCAATATGATGAAATTAAAAATACAGGCCGGGCGCGGTGGCTCAAGCCTGTAATCCCAGCACTTTGGGAGGCCGAGACGGGCGATCACGAGGTCAGGAGATCGAGACCATCCTGGCTAATACGGTGAAACCCCATCTCTATTAAAAAAAAAAATACAAAAAACTAGCTGGGCGAGGTGTCGGCGCCTGTAGTCCCAACTACTCGGGAGGCTGAGGCAGGAGAATGGCGTGAACCCAGGAGGCGGAGCTTGCAGTGAGCTGAGATCCGGCCACTGCACTCCAGCCTGCGTGACAGAGTGAGACTCCGTCTCAAAAAAAAAAAGAAAGAACTTAAAAGTACAAAAAATTAGCCAGGCATGGTGGCAAGCACCTGTAATTCCAGCTACTCGGGAGGCTGAGGCGGGAGAATTGCTTGAACCTGGGAGGTAGAGGTTGCAGTGAGCTGAGATGGTACCACTGCACTCCAGCTTGCATCTCAAAAAAAGAAAAAAAAAAAAGATATGCTAATGACCAATAAGCCCATGAAAAAATGCTCAGTATCATTAGCAATCAGGGAAATACAAATCAAAACCACAAGATACTACTTTATACAAGATGGCTACAATAAAAAAAAGACACAAAAACAGGCATTGGCAAGTATGGAAAAATTGGAACCCTTATACACTACCTGTGGGAATGTAAAATGGTACAGTGGCTCTAGAAAAATATAATTTACCCAAAAGGTCAAACATAAGAATTATCATATAATCCAGCAATTCCATTCCTAGGAATATACGCAAGAGAAAAGAAAGCCTGGATGGGAACATTCATAGCAGCATCATTCATAATGGCCAAAAAGTGGAAACAACTTAAATATCCATGACTAATAAGTGAATAAAATGTGGTACACATCCATACAATGGAATATTATTTGGCAATTAAAAATGAAGTGCTGTTACACGCTACAACATATATGAACTCTGAAAATATTATGCTAAGAAGCCCATCATAATCACATATTTCATGACTCCATTTACTTGAAATGTTCAGAATAGGCAAATCCATAGACAGAAAGCAGATTGGTGGTTGCCTAGGGCTTACGGTGTAAGGAATAAATTAAGAATGACTGCTAACAGATATGGGATTTCTTTGGGGAGTGGTGAAAATATTAACATTTGAAACACTCATTTCTACTTTTCTTACATTTTAATATTCAAGATTACTCTCTTTTTTCCTTTCACAACCAGACATCTCAAAACAGTAGACTATAGCTGATATCCTGATTTTCTTACCACTTATAAATTCCCATTGATTTAACTCCTGTTCCTCCATAATATACAAAAAGTTCTTTTTCCAGGGTTACCAGTTACTTCTTACAGCTATTCAATAATCTTTTGTTTTTACCCTCCTCAATATCTTTTAAGTTTTGACACTGTTGCTCATCGCTTTTTTCTGAAATGTTTCTATGAATTCAGGAACATTACAAAGCCTTAAATCTGATTATCTTTCTTTAATTCCTTGGTTCTTCTTTATTCATTCTGCCTCACAAATGCAGGTTCCCCAAGACTCTGGCCAAAACTCTTATTTTCTCACTCTATGCTTTTTTTTTCCCCCCCTTAGAGGCAGGGTCTTGCTCTGCCCAGGCTGCAATGAGTGGTGTGATCATAGCTCATAGCTCATGGTAACTTTGAACTCCTGGGCTCAAGAGATCATCTCACTTCAGCCTCCTGCTGGGACTACAGGTGTGTGTCACCATGCCCAGCTAATTTTTTAATTAATTTTTTATTTTTGTAGAGACAACTTTGCTATGTTGCCCAGGCTGGTCTCAAACTCCTAGCCTCAAGTGATCCTCCTGCCTCAGTCTCCCAAAGTGCTGGGATTACAGGCATGAGTCACTGCACCTGGCTTCTCCCTCTACACCTTCCTCTTGAATTATCTTGTCTCATAGATTCAACTATCACTTATCACTTTGTTGTTGATACTCTTGAAATACACATCTTCTGAATTCTAGTTTTAATTTTTCCACTGTCTGTAGACCTTCTCCACCTAGTCATTATCAACATTGTTTTGTTCCATTTCAAAACCAGTTTAATCTGGCATGGCTCTTATTGTGGATTTTCCCTCTCCAAGTCTTCACTTGGCATTTGTATTAGTCTGTTCTCCCACTGCTATAAAGAACTGCCTGAGACTGGGTAATTTATAAAGGAAAGAGGTTTCATCGACTCACCGTTCTACAAGGCTGGGGTTGGCCTCAGGAAACTTACAATCATGGTGGAAGGGGAAAGAAAACATGTCCTTCTTCATGTAGAGGTAGGAAAGAGAAGGTGAGGGCTAAGCAAAGGGGGAATCCTCTTATAAGACCATCATCTCTTATAAGAATTCACTATCACAAGAATAGGATGGGGAAAATCACCCCCATGATTCAATTATCTCCACCTGGTCCTTCCCACAATACGTAAGGATTATGGGAATTACAATTCAAGATGAGATTCTGGGTGGGGCAACAGCCAAACCATATCATACTGCCCCTGGCCTTTTCCAAATCTTATATCCTCACATTTCAAAACACAATCATGTCTTTCCAACAGTCCCCCAAAGTCTTATTTCAACATTAAATCAAAAGTCCATAGTCCAAAGTCTCATCTGACACAAGGCAATTCCCTTCCCCCATGAGCCTGTAAAATCAAAAGCCAGTTAGTTACTTCCTAGATACAATGGGGGTACAAGCATTGGGTAAATCCATCTGGGAGAAATTGGCCAAAACAAAGGGGCTACAGGCCCCATGCAAGTCCAAAATCCAATAGGAGGGTCATTAAACCTTAAAGTTCCAAAATGATCTCCTTTGACTTCATGTCTCACATCCAGGGCACGCTGGTGCAAGAGGTGGGCTCCCACAGCCTTGGGCATCTCCATCCCTGTGGCTTTGCATGATACAGCTCCCCTCCAGGCTGCTGTCACAGGCTGCTGTTGAGTGTCTGCAGCTTTTGCAGGCATACAGTGCAAAATGTCAGTGGATCTATCATTTTGGGGTCTGGAGGATGATGACCCTCTTCTCACAGCTGCACTAGGCAGTGCACCAGTGGGGACTCTGTGTGGGAGCTCTGACCCCACATTTCCCCTCCGCACTGAACTAGCAGAGGTTCTCCATGAGGGCTCTGCTCCTGCAGTACACTTCTGCCTGGACATAAGCCTTTCCATATATCTTCTAAAATCTAGGCAGAGATTCCCAAACCTCAATTCTTGACTTCTGCACATCTGCAGGCCCAACACCACGTGAAAGCTGCGAAGACTTGGGGCTTGCACCCTCTGAAGCAACAGCCTGAGCTGTACGTTGGTCCCTTTTAGCGAGGGCTGGAATGGCTGGAACACAGGGCACCAAGTCCCAAGGCTGCACACAGCAGGGAGGCCCTGGACCCAGCCCAGGAAACCATTTTTTCCCTTCTAGGCCTCTGGGTCTGTGATTGGAGGGACTGCCATGAAAGTCTCTGACATGCCTTGGAGACATCTCCCCCATTGTCTTGGTGACTAACATTTGACTTCTTGTTATTTATGCAAATTTCTGCAACCGGCTCAAATTTCTCCCCAGAAAATGGGTTATCTTTTTTCTATCACATCATTAGGTTGCAAATTTTCCAGACTTTTATGCTCTGCTTCCTCTTGAATGCTTTGCCTCTTAGAAATTTCTTCTGCCAGACACCCTAAATCATCTCTCTCAAGTTCAAAGTTCCACAGATCTCCAGGGCAGGAAAAAATACCACCAGTCTCTTTGCATAGCAAGAGTGACCTTTACTCCAGTTCCCAACAATTTGCCCGTCTCCATCTGAGACCACTTCAGCCTGGAATTAATTGTCCATGTCACTATCAGCATTTTGGTCAAAGCCATTCAACAAGTCTGTAGGAAGTCTGAAACTTTCCCACATTTTCCTGTCTTCTTCTGAGCCCTCCAAACTGTTCCAACCTCTGCCTGTTACCCAGCTCCAAAGTTGCTTCCACATTTTCGGATATCTTTACAGCAGTGCCCCACTCTCTTTGGTACCAATTTACTGTATTGGTCTGTTCTCACATTGCTATAAAGAACTTCCCATAACTGGGTAATTTATAAAGGAAAGAGGTTTAGTTGACTCGCAGTTCCAGAGGGCTGGGGAGGCCTCAAGAAACTTACAATTATGGCAGAAGGGGAAAGCAAACATGTCCTTCTTCATATGGTGGCAGGAGAGAGAAAATGACAGCCAAGCATGGGGGAAGCCCCTTATAAAACCATCAGATCTCATGAGAACTAACTCAATATCACCAGAACAGGATGGGGGAAACTGTTCCTGTGATTCAAATATCTCCACTTGGTCCCTCTCACGACATGTGGGGATTATGAGAACTATAATTCAAGATGAGATTTTGGGTGGGGACACAGTTAAACCTTATCAATATCCAAGGCCTTCTACATGGCACACATCTAAATATCTTTTAAATGCCACTCCATTGTGGCTCATGTCTATAATCCCAGCACTTTTGGAGGCTGAGTTGGGAGGATCACTTAAGCCCAGGAGTTCAAGTCCAGCCTGGGCACTGTGGTGAAATCCCATGTCTACAAAACAAAAACAAAAACAAACATTCACTGGGTGTGCTGCTGCGCACCTGTAGTCCCAGCTACTCGGGAGGCTGGAGTGAGAGGATAGCTTGAAGCTGAGGCTGCAGTGAGCCATGAAAATGTCATTGCACTTCAGACTGAGCGACAGAGTGAGACCTTGTTTCAAAAACCATAACAACAAATACAGTCTAAGACACAAATCACTACACAAACACAAACATATGTATCCTTTCTTTTAGTGCCATATCTATCTCTTTTAGTGATTGACAGAGATAAGATTAAACACTACTGTAAAGAGTTTAGAACGTAATAGGCACTCAAAAAATATTAGCCAGGATCACGAGGTCAGGAGATCGAGACCATTCAGGCTAACACGGTGAAACCCCATCTCTACTAACAACATAAAAAATTAGCTGGGCGTGGTGGCGGGCGCCTGTAGTCCCAGCTACTCGGGAGGCTGAGGCAGGAGAATGGCATGAACCCGGGAGGTGGAGCTTGCAGTGAGCCAAGATCACTCCACTGCACTCCAGCCTGGGCGACAGAGCGAGACTCCATCTCAAAAAAGAAAATTAGCCAGGTACCACACTAAGCACGGATTACATAATTTTAATATGAAAAACAATCCTATGTGGATGGTACCAATATTATCCACATTTTATGAATGAGGACACTAAAGTTTGGAAAGATTAACAAACATGCCCAAGGTTATATGGCTGTTAAATAGCAGAAAGGAGATGTATTTGTATTGTATTGTATCGTATCGTATCATATCGTATCGTATTGTATTTTTTGTAGAGACAGGGTCTTGCTATGTTGCCTAGGCTAGTCTCGAACTCCTGGCCTCAAGCGACCCTCTCACTCTGGCCTTGCAAAATGCTGGGATTAAAGGCATGAGTCACTGTACTTAGCATTAGAAAGGAGTTTTAAACCCAAGGCTGCCTAACTCCAAAGCTACTATTTTGTTTTGTTGTTAATGTTTAATTATATAACATTTTTAAGACAGAGAAAATAAACTGGCACTCATTAAATGCGAATAAATGTTACCAAAAATTTACCTTTTTTTGCTTCAAATCTCTGTCTTTTAAATAAATAACCTGTTACAGATATAACCATCCTCCCTATTCCTTCCCCTTTCTCTCCTAGATGTTTATGGATATATAGCATTATGATGAAATTACAGAAACATACACTGAAAAGATGACAACGAAAAATAAGACAATATCAGAATACTGGTTTGCTTTGGAAAAAAAGGCAATGGGCCTGAGGTTTTCAGTTAGCCATAATGTTTATTTCTTAAAAAAAAAAAAAAAAAAGAAACAAATATTACATTTGTTAAACCTAGGTGGTGGGTTTCTGATGTTTGTATACTACTTTCTATACTTTTCTGTTTTTGCACTGCTACATTATTTTTAAAGTACCAACATATAAATTAATATTGATTCAAGTGTTAGTATAGAAGCTGATATTTTTAAATGACTACATCATTTTGACTTTAACAGCTTTTAGAAAGTATTATGAAGGTGAATGGTTGTTGACTAATTGGTGAAAGGATGTGCATCCTACAACAAAAAGTTAGCTAATATATAGTCTCACATATATTCATATGCATATGTATATTCACACATTCATACATATATGATATAAACTTTAAAAACTTGATCTTACTGGGGATTTCAAATTCCACAAAATAATTTCAATGAAAAGTAAGTCTCTAAAACATTCACTCCTTTCTTAAAAGAATTAAGAATATGTATGAAATCTCATTTAAAATAATTATAAAAATTAAATGTACTTTTTAATTTAATTAGGCTGGATTTCCTCCTTTTAGCTCAAATTCCTATGTAGATTTAAGTATTAAAATCTGATTAGTGAAGTGTTTTTCTAAAACTCAGAAATATGGAAAAAAATTGGCTCACCTATAACACAAACCTATAACTCACACATACTACTGAAACAACAAAAATTGCATTCAAGATAAATTTGTATCAAATGACCCAGATCAAGAGTCCTTATCAATACTGTTCTTCCAGATGTCAATTTTCATGAAGTATCTCCAAAAGACTATCCTCTGAAGGTAAAATAAATTGGACTAACCAATGAAGAATAAAATCATTAAGTAAAAAATACATCCTGGGCTGGGCAACATAGTGAGATCCCCATCTCCACAAATTTTTTTTTTAAATCAGCTGGATGTGGTGGCATATGCCTGTAGTCCCAACTACTTGGGAGGTTGGGATGAGGAGATCACTTGAGCCTGGAAGGTCAAAGCTGCAGTGATCCATGATTAAGCCACCGCATTCCAGTCTGGGTGACAGGGTAAAACCCTGTATCAAAAATAAAAATAAAAATAAAGCTGCCGGGCATGGTGGCTCACACCTGTAATCCCAGTACTTTGGGAGGCTGAGGCGGGCGGATTGCGAGGTCAGAAGATCGAGACCATCCTGGCCAACATGGGGAAATCCTGTCTCTACTAAAAATACAAAAAATTAGCCGGCCCTGGTGGTGGACACCTGTAATCCCAGCTACTCGGGAGGCTGAGGCAGGAGAATGGCATGAACCCGGGAGGCGGAGCTTGCAGTGAGCCGAGATCACGCCACTGCATTCCAGCCTGGGTGACAGAGCAACATTCCATCTCAAAAAATAAATAAAATAAAATAAAATAAAGCCTTAAAAATCCACCAACTGTTTTGCAGTAAAAGCAAATACTATGATATAACTACCAGAAAACTGCCATGAGTGTGTGCACGCTTAATTAATCATACATAGTAAACATATTTGAGATGGAGTTTTGCTCTGTTGCCTAGGCTGGCAGTGCAGTGGTGTAATCTCGGCTCACTGCAACCTCTGTCTCCCAGGTTCAGGTGATTCTCCTGCCTCAGCCTCCCAATAGCTGGGATTACAGGCATGCACTACCGTGCCTGGCAAAGTTTTGTAATTTTAATGGAGCTGGGGTTTCACCACGTTGGCTAGTCTCAAACTCCTGACCTCAGGTGATCTGCCCAGCTCGGTCTCCCAAAGTGCTGGGATTACAGGTGTGAGTCACCGGGTCCAGCCCTGTTTTATTATTTTTAATCAGAGATACTCATCCCTCAATAACATTTTGAAGATTATTACTATCAACTAAATAAATAGTGCTTTAGATATTAACTCATTCAATATCATGTTGAGACATTAAACTTGTGTTACATATAGGAAACGTGTTTAAAAAGCACTTTGATTTGTCTAGATGAAGTCCTCAAAAGTATATCTGAGCTATTCCAAAAAAAATTTAGTTTACACAGAAACTTAACTAAAAATAATTCTCTTAGTTTTAACCTTTTCTAATATTTACACTGGTCTGCTCATTCCTATATATAAGTTCCATATAAGCACTCTAATTTTTGCTTAAGTATATCATACAAATTACTATACCACTATAATTACGGTTCCCAAAAAACTTTACATGACAAGTTTCACTTATTCCCACCTTCAATCAAAAGTTAAAATTCAAAAAAAGAAACTTAAAAAATTGTGGCTCTCAGCTGGGCACAGTGGCTCCCACCTGTAATCCCAGCACTATGGGAGGCCAAGGCGGGCAGATCACCTGAGGTCAGAAGTTCAAGACCAGCCTGACCAACATGGAGAAACTCCATCTCTACTAAAAATGCAAAAATTAGCCAAGCGTGGTGGCACACGCCTGTAATTCCAGCTACTCGGGAGGCTGAGGCAGGAGAATAGCTTGAACCTGGAAGGCAGAGGTTGTGGTGAGCTGAGATCGGAGCACTGCACTCCAGCCTGGGCAACAAGAGCTAAACTCTGTCTCAAAAAAAAAAAAAAAAAAACGTAGCTCTCATACTTATTTTGGGCGCAGTGGTTCACACCTGTAATCCCAGCACTTTGGGAGGTCGAGGTGGGCGGATCACAAGGTCAGGAGATCAAGACCATTCTGGATAATGCAGTGAAACCCCATCTCTACTAAAATACAAAAAATTAGCCGGGCATGGTGGCAGGTGCCTGTAGTGCCAGCTACTCGGGAGGCTGAGGCAGGAGAATGGCATGAACCCGGGAGGCAGAGTTTGCAGTGGGCCAAGATCACGCCACTACACTCCAGCCTGGGTGACAAGAGCGAGACTCCATCTCAAAAAAATTTAAAAAATAAATAAATAAATAAATAAATAAATGAGATGCCTGTTTCAATAACCATATCACTAATAGAGATCAGAGTGGCGCTGATACGCACTTAAGAAATCCACAGTCTGAAAATTAAACATACCCCTTCTCTACATTTCAATAAGTCTCCCCTTCAAAAGTACTGTCTCTATAATTCCCCTAAATACATCACTAAAAGTTTCAAAACATTTATTCCTGTCATATTTCTCTCCCCTCAAGATAAAATAAATTTAAGGAGATCCTTAGTATCAAACTTGCTGTCCTCAAATTATGCAAATCCTTTCCATTTACCCCAGTTTTAACCAAGTTTTCCCAGAAGGAAAAACTAAATTGGGAAAGCACATTAAAAAGAAAGGTAAGTCTGGGAGCGGTGGCTCATGCCTGTAATCTCAGCACTTTGGGAAGCCAAGGAAGTTGGATCACCTGAGGTCAGCAGTTTGAGGCCAGCCTGGCCAATATGGTGAAATCTCAGCTCCACTAAAAATACAAAAATTAGCCAGGCATGTGGTGGGCGCCTGCAACCCCAGCTACTCAGGAGGCTGAGGCGTGAGAATCAATTGAACCTGGGAGGTGGAGATTGCAGTGAGCCAAGATGGCACCACTGCACTCCAGCCTGGGTGACAGAGCAAGACTCTGTATCAAAAAAAAAAAAAAGTAAGGTAACAATTCAAGAACTTTCTAGAGAAACTCATAATGACCACTGCTCTTCAAAGGGTACCATGCTGATGAGAAAATATATAAAAATCTGTATGCCATGCTTAATTACTAGAATATCATTCTTGGGAGATGTCTAATAAAATAGTTAGAGGTAAAGCCTCATGATGACTCCAATTTACTTTTAAATCATATATATCGCCAAAAACAACAAAATCTATCCCATATATACAAATAAAGCAAAAACAGCAAAATCTTAACTATTGACTCTGATTCACACATATGTATTCATAGGACAATTTCATTTTTTCATTTTTTTTTTCCAGAAACAGGGTCTCGCTATGTTGCCCAGGCTAGAATGCAGTGGTTATTCATAGGCAGGATCATAGCACACTACAGCCTCAAACTCCTAGCCTCGAACAATCCTCTGAACTCAGCTTCTCAAGTAACTGGGACTACAGGTGTGAACCAGTACGCCTGGCCCAATTTCAATTTAAAGTCCAGAATCCCAAGAACATATATAGCTTTGCCTTGAAGAAAACTTCAAAACTACAGTCATCCACAAATTCTTAAAAGTATTTAATAAGGCCAGGTGAGGTGGTTCATGTCTGTAATCCCAGCACTTCAGGAGGCCGAGGCAGAACGACTGCTTGAGCCCAGGAGTTCAAGACCAGCCTGGGCAAGATGGTGAGAGTCTCATCTCTACAACAAATAAAAAAATTATTAGGCACACCACCATGCCCAGCTAATTGGGAGATCCCAGCTACAAGGGAGGCTGAGGCAGGAAGATCACCTGAGCCTGGAAGATCACTTGAGCCCAGGAGCTTGAGGGTACAATGAGCCATGTTCACACCACTGCACTCCAGCCTGGGTGACCTTGTCTCAAAAACAAAAACAAACAAACAAACAAACAAACAAACCCCAACAAAAACAGTAAGTAGTATTTAATAAACCAAAAATTCTTGAATTGACAGAGGATACGGAGCCCAAAGTACAGGTTGATTTCCATAGAGGGAAAATCATGCTTCTGGTCATAGACAAACTATCCACATCTCTCACCAACTAACTTCACAAATCTGTCATTGTTCATGAAGAAAACACCTGCTTTTACATTTGAAAAGATGTGTTCCTTTCCTGGGCTTCACAATTTAGAGGGTCTGGTTCTTTCGCCATAGTCCTCCTGGGGTCAAAAGGATATGTCAGCCTTCCCATCTTATAGAACATGCTCCAGGTCCCTGGCACTCTGAAATTCTCTGCCCCAGCAGTCTCATACCCACTTGCAGAACCTGCCTGAGCCTATTCCCTATGTGTGTTCTCTCAAGGATGAACTTTACTGCCAGTATGTGCATGCTTAGGCCAAAGAGATGGAGAGAAAAAAATGGCACTTACATACACAGCCTGAGAAGTTCATGTGTATTCATGAGGCCTCTTGGCCTCCATTCCATAGGATGGAACCAGGATTGGAAAGACAAGTAGAATAGAGTAGAATAGTCTGCTTCTGCCAGATTCTGGAGGTAGAACTCCAGAGAGTCCAAGAATGCTAAATTCAAATCAGTGCTTCCATTTATCAAGGATGAAGGAAAGAACATAGTTTACTGGCTTGATTTTGAACTTTCAAATATTTAGGCACACAGTATGAGAGCTTTCATTTGTACTCTTTCCTTGAAACCAACAAAAATTAGGAATAAGACTGCATAAAAATGGATTAATAGTTATGTAATAACAAGAGCAACAGAAAATAGGATTAGGAAACCTCTTTGGATTATGCCACTAAAAAGCTATATAGACTCTATATTTGTGTCTCAGTTTCTCCAACTGAAAAATTACAAATTATTAAATGATTAAGGCTCCTTCTAGTTCTAAATTTAAAAGGCTTAATGCAAGGAATCATCATTAATTAAAAAATACTGGAGTATATATTACAAAACCATGTGTTTTTCTTTTTTTTCCCTTCAGATCCAGACCTACAAACAAATCATTACTTTTAAAATATTTTCCTAATACCTACTTTTCTCAAAGCTGGGTTCAAGCCTTAAGTCTGTGACTTAGAAGCTACGGTACCTAGAACCTCGTTTCTTCATGTATATATTAAGGTGTCGGCCGGGCGCAGCGGCTCACATCTGTAATCCTAGCACTTTGGGAGGCCGAAGCAGGCAGATCACTTGAGATCGGGAGTTCAAGACCAGCCTAGAGAACATGGTGAAATCCTATCTCTATTAAAAACACAAGGCCGGGCGCGGTGGCTCAAGCCTGTAATCCCAGCACTTTGGGAGGACGAGACGGGCGGATCACAAGGTCAGGAGATCGAGACCATCCTGGCTAACACGGTGAAACCCCGTCTCTACTAAAAAATACAAAAAAATTAGCCGGGCGAGATGGCGGGCGCCTGTAGTCCCAGCTACTTGGGAGGCTGAGGCGAGAGAATGGCGTAAACCCGGGAGGCGGAGCTTGCAGTGAGCTGAGATCTGGCCACTGCACTCCAGCCTGGGCAACAAAGCGAGACTCCGTCTCAAAAAAAAAAAAAAAAAACAAACACACACACACACAAAAATTAGCTGGGCATGGTGGCACATGCCTGTAATCCCAGCTACCTGGGAGGCTGAGGCAGGAGAATCACTGGAACCCGGGAAGCAGGGGCTGCAGTCAGCTGAGATGGCTTCACTACACTCCAGCCTGGGCAACAGAGTGAGACTTTCTCAAAAAATATATATAAAAATAAAATAAAATAAATAAATAAATGTCACCAGTAACATCATTGGATTGTTGTGAGGATAAAATGTGATCACATAAAAAGTACTCAGCACAATGCCTGGTACAAAGGACCAGGATGGGGCTTACTAAATAACTGCTGAATGAATGACAATTTTGCTTTTTTCAAAAATTGCTCAGTTTATTTAAATTGTTCAAATATGTACTATTGAGAAATCTGGAACTATAAATTTCAAGTAACCCAACTCTAAATCACTTCACTCTATACCACTAGATAATTCCTAGCATGAGAAGAAACTGAGCAGAAAAGTAAGGTACTCAAATAGGCTTTTCATAATGTGAGGTCATGAGGTCATAAAGCCATAAATCAGTCCCTTGTTAATTCACTATTTTGTTAAAGGAGCATCTTCTAATTGACCTTTATGGCTTGTTGTAGGCAGAATAATGGCCTTATTATTCAATGTATCAATCTCCTAATCCTCAGAACCTGTGAGTATTTTAGGTAATATGGCAAATAATTCAAGTGGCAGATTGAATGAAGGTTGTTCATCAGCTGAGCTGGGAAATTATCCTAAATTATCCATGTAGGCCCGATGTAATCACTAGGGTCCTTATAAGTGGAAGAAGGAGAGAGAGAAAAAAAAAAGGTTAGGGTGATACAATGTGAGAGAGACTTGACCAGCCATTGCTGGATTTAAGGACAGAATGGTGCCACAAACCACAGAATGTGGGCAGCCTTTATAAACTGGCCAAGAAAATGGATTCTTCCCTAGAGCTTCTAGAAAGGACTGCAGCCCTGCTGACATCCTGATTTTAGTCCAGTGAGATCCAGTTCAGACTTCTAATCTCAGAACTGTAAGATAATAAATACGTGTTGTTCTAAGACACCTAAGTTTGTGATAACTTATTACAACAGCAGTAGAAACTGATACATGGTTGTAGGTTCCTTCCAGCTTCAATATCCCCACATTCTAAGGCGACAGATGGTAGTATGGGCCCCAGAGTCCTGCTTCCTGTCTTTGAATCCTTGCTTTGCCGCTATCTGTATGACTCTGAGCAAGCCATTTAACCATCCTATGCTTCATGTCCTTATCTGTAAAAACAGTAAATGATGAGATCTAACTCACAGAGTTATTGTGAAGATTAAATGAGAAAATATATGTAAAGCCATGAACTTGAGTATAACTGCTCAAAAGCAGTTATGGCGGCCGGGCGCGGTGGCTCAAGCCTGTAATCTCAGCACTTTGGGAGGCCGAGACGGGTGGATCACGAGGTCAGGAGATCGAGACCATCCTGGCTAACACGGTGAAACCCCGTCTCTACTAAAAATACAAAAAACTAGCTGGGCGAGGTGGTGGGTGCCTGTAGTCCCAGCTACTAGGGAGGCTGAGGCAGGAGAATGGCGTGAACCCGGGAGGCGGAGCTTGCAGTGAGCTGAGATCTGGCCACTGCACCCCAGCCTGGGCGACAGAGCAAGACTTCGTCTCAAAAAAAAAAAAAAAAGCAGTTATGGCTTTCTACAAATCTTCAAAGGAAAACTTGTCAGTTCATACCAAAGCTTTGAAAATGTACATCTGCCTTATTTTCTAGGAATCTACTCATGGTTATACACAACAATGTATCTATAAAGATGTTTATCATACTGTCAAAGAAGAATAAAGAATTATGACACTTCCATATTATGAAACATTATGCAGTCATTAAAATGATGTATGTCTTCCGATTAGGGCCAAAATGGAGTAACAGGGACCAGATTTATTCTCATGCTTGAAACAACTGAAAAACAAGGCAAAATATATGAAACAATAGTTTTTAGATATTGTACATCAGGCAGCCCAGGATAGCAATTCCTAAGAGAAAGGAGACAAGAGAACTAAGACCTACTACTGCCCCAGTTTACTGCAAACTGCAGAATAGAACAGGGAGAAAGACCTCCAGAGATCTTCAGAGGGTGCCCTTTAAAGGTTCTAGATGAGTAGTGATCAGCAAGTGTCTGTGAAAAGATTACCCTAAACCCAGAAAAAAATCAGCATGTTCCCATTAGCCACAGTAAAAAACTTTAACTGTCATCAGGTAGAGGACTCACAAGGCTATTCCGTCAGTAAGGGAGTAAAATTAGCCCCATACAAAAGATTGTGCTGATCCCGGCTAAAAAAAAGCTTAAAAGTGTATTTCAAAAGGACAAAATGATTTCCAAGTACTTAACTGCATCCCAGAACAAAACTCAAGAATATTTAGAGGAATGCAAAATTTCCCATTACTCAAGGTGAAATTCACATCTGGCATTTATTCAAACATTATCAGGCATGTAAAGGAGTTCAAAACAAACCTGGGCAACAAAGTAAGACTGCATCTCTAGAAAAAGCAAAACAAAATTTCTGGGCATGGTGGCACGTGCCTGTGGTCCAACTACTTGGGAGGCTGAGGTGGGGGAACTGCTTGTGCTCAGGACATTGAAGCTGCAGAGAGCCGTGATCGCGCCACTGCACTCCAACCTGGGTGACATAGTGAGGCTCTGTCTTAAAAATTAATTAATTAATACATAAATAGGTTAAAAGTACAAGGACAGAAAAAGATATGCCATGTTAATATAAACACAAAACAGAAATGACTACATTAGTATCAAAGTAGGTAACAGAGCAAAGAATACATGTAAAGCCATTAACAGAAGCCACAGAAAAAAGTTTATATAAATGTAAACAAATGTAAAACACATAAAAGAAACAAGTCTAAATAAATGTAAAGAAATTTAAAACATACAAATTATGTACTCTGATTACAAGTGAATTAAATTAGAAAGGTCTCTAAAAACAAATATAAATTAAATAACACATTTCCTTCCTTTTTGTTTTTTGAGACAGGGTTTCACTCCATCAACCAGGCTGGACTGCAATCTGTAGTGGCATGATCTTGGTTCACTGCAGCCTCAACATCCTGGGCTCAAGTGATCCTCTCACCTCAGCCACCTGAGGAGTTGGGACTATAGGTGCATGCCACCAAACCCAGCTAACTTTTGTATTTTTTGTAGAGACTGGGTTTTGCCATGTTGCCCAGGCCAAATAACACATTTCAAAATAATCCATGGGCCAAAGAAGAAATTAAAGAGGGAATTCAAAACTTAAAATAGGAATTCAAAACTATCTTGAATAACTGAATAAAAGTGAAACATAATACAAATCTGTGGGATGCAGTTAAAACAACACAATGGGAAATGTATAGCATCAAATGCCTATAACAGAATAAGAAGAAAGATCTTAATGATGTCAGCTTCCACATAAAAAAAATAACAAATTTAAGTAAATTAAACACAAAGTAAGCAAAAGAAAGAAATAATGAAGATAGCAGAATCAGTTAACTATAAAGCAGAAAAACGAGAAAAATCAATGACATTCAATAAAATTGGTAAACCTATAGCCATACCTATTGGGAAAAAAAAGAAGACACTAATTACCATTATCAGAAATGAACATAATTAATTGTACAGATACTCAAAGGCTGGAAATGTTATGAAAAACATTATACTGATAAATTTAACAACGTGAATGAAATGAGAAAAATACCTTGAAAAGCACGAACTACCAAAAACTCACTCAAAAAGACACACATAACCTAAGGAGACCTATACCTATTAAAGAAATTAAATTTATAATTAAAAATATTCCCACCAAGAAAATTTCTGAATAGCTTCAATGGTGAACTGTACCAATATTTAAGAAAAACACAGAACTTCTACATGAAAACATAAGAGAACATCTTCATTGACCTTAGGCAGGCATAGATTTCTTAAATATGAAACAACACACAATTTTATTTTTAAAAAGAAGTAATGAACTAGACTTCATCAAAATTAACAACTTCTGCCCTTCAAAACACGTTGTTAAGAAAAAAAAAAGGCAATCCACAGACTGGGAGAAAATATATCTACAAAATATATATCTGACAACTAGAATATTACAACACAATAACAAGTCAAACAACCCAATTTTGTAAGTGGGCAAAAAATTTAAACAGGGACTTCACCAAAGGATATATATGGATAGCAACAAGCACATGAAAAAAAAGTTCAATATCATGAATCATTAAGGAAATATAAATTAAAACCACAATCAGATACCACTATCCACCTATCAGAATGGCTAAAGGTAAAAACACTGACCATATCAGATCAAGCACTGACAACGATGTGGAGCGAATGGAACTCTTAGACACTGTTAGAGGAAATGTAAAATGGTACAATCTCTTTAGAAAAATATTTTCCTGGTTTCGTAAAAAGTTAAATATATACCTATTAAAAACCCAGCCATTGCCAGGTATTTACCCAATGGAAATAAAAATATATGTCTTCACAAGACTACACAAAAATTTTCATAGCATCTTCATTTATAATAACCCCAAACTGGAAATCGTATCCATCATCAGTTGAATGAACAAATTGTAGTAGATCCATATAACGAAGTATTATTCTAACAATAAAAGTGAATGAATTATTTTACTTGCAATGACTGGGTGAACCTCCAAATAACAGTGTTGAATAAAAGAAGCCACACAAACTATATATATTATTGAATCCATTTATATATAAATACCAGAAAATGGACATACAGTGACAGAAATCAGATCAGCGGTTGTCTGGGTGCCGGGAGGAGGAGACGGAAGGAAGAATTACAAAGAGGCAATAGGGAACTTTTGGGGGTAATGAGTATGTCCTGTATTTTCACTGTGATATTAATTTCACTGGTATATACATATGTCAAAATTTACCCAATTCTATACTTTAAATATGTTCTGTTTATTATATGTCAATTTTACCTCCATAAAGCTGAAATTTTAATATAGAAAACAAATAGGTAAATGGTTATGAAGTATAAAACTAAAAGCATATATCCCCAAAACATAAAAAGTGATTATTTCTAATTGGTGGGATGAGGGGGTACTTTCCCACTTTGTGTGTGTGTGGTTTTGTTTTGTTTTGAGATAGGGTCTCCCTCTGTCACCTGCAACCTCTGTCTCCTGGGGTCAAGCAATCCTCCAACTCAGCCTCCTGAGCAGCTGGGACTACAGGGCGCATCACCATACTGGCTACACTTTTTGGTAGTTTTTGTAGAGATGGGGTTTTGCCATTTTGCCCAGGCTGGTCTTGAACGCCTCAGCTCAAGTGATCCACCTGCCTCGGCCTCCCAAAGTGCTAGTATTATAAGCATGAACCACTGTGTCTGGTCCTTTGTGCTTTCTAAACTGTTTTCTGAATACTTTCAGTGGACATGTATTACTTTTGTAGTTGTCATATGTCTATCTTTTCATACACGAGGCAGTCAATAGAAACTTCAACTAAATTGTTTTCATTAATAGATTTAAAATCTTACCAATCCTTAAAGGAGAAACACAAAAGTATAACTGATATTTTAGTATCTACCAACAATTATTACATAATTATCTATGTCTATACTGCTGCCTTAATACACATTATTTTAGAGGTTCATGCATTGGGACTACCTTTTGTTACGCATATTTGTTATATGGGCCTTACTTCCTTCATGAGTTGCAAAAAAAGCAGAATGCCTAACACAGTGTATTATTTATGATAAGTGTTCCAAAAATTTTCTGAATTCATCTATAATATTCAGAAAGCTGTCTTAAAATATCAGTGCTTAGCACATAGTATGTTCTCAAAAATTTGTATCCAACTTAAAAAAACTTAAACTCTTTTGTTCAGTATCAGTTTAACTTAAATAAAATACTAAGGGCCTAAACAAAATCAGAGATGTTGACAAAGCACTTTTGAAATTCAATCAGAATTTCTGGAAACTTGTGGTTAACAAGCTTCCAACATACACACACACACACACACACACACACACACACACGAAATTACAAAATACTAGTACTCCAAGATGCATTTTACAAGGTCAATCAAAAAGCAAATGAGCTCCTTGAAGAAATAGCTCATTCCAGGTCTAAGGCAGGGTAATTACAAAGTTCTTGCACCAGAAATACTTAGAGATCAATGAGCATCTGTACAGAGTTGGCTTGATAGGGCTTCCTCTGGCCAAATATTCAAAAAGAATAATGATAGCAATCGGTTATAACATTGATTTTTAACACATTGATTTCTATAACACATTTTTTATAAACACATTTTTATAACATATTACATAGCGCACTGATTTTAATGCACTGATTTTGACAACTGATTTTTTAAAAAATCCATGAATCTAACTCTTTTACATAAAAATCTCCACAATTAATTACAAAGGTGAAAAGATACCTATACTGAGAAAACCAAGCATCACCAATAATGGGACAAACTAACATCGTGTGTCTTAATGTGATCCAATAGATACCATCTACACAGCATTCTCACAAACACAAAAAAAACTGCTTAACCTGAATTATGAATAAAACCGGCTTCTACCTGTACTTTAAAAAAATGTCACGCTAGGATGGAACAACAGAAAGCACAGGAAAAACTTGTATTAGGTTAAAGGAGATTAAAGAGACATAACAACTAAATGCAATGCCTGACCCTTGATTGGATCCTGAAATTCAAACCAAATATCTCTCTAAAGAATATTATTGAGACAAGTTAAAAATTCTAAATTTGGACTATATAG
Organism: Trachypithecus francoisi; assembly: GCF_009764315.1. Classification (NCBI taxonomy): domain Eukaryota; kingdom Metazoa; phylum Chordata; class Mammalia; order Primates; family Cercopithecidae; genus Trachypithecus; species Trachypithecus francoisi. Next base: position 93,522,495 of record NW_022681455.1, on the reverse strand, counting down.
TATATAATGTTATTTTATGTTAGATTTCTTGGTTGTAGTAAAAGTATTATATTCAGGGAGGCATATGTTCTCTTTCTAAGGGGAGTCATGTTAAAATATTTAGGGGCAACGTCTCCATGATGTCTGCAACTTACTGTCAAATAGTTCAGCCAAAGAAAAATTAGAAATAAAAACAGTGAGAGAAAGCAAATGTGGCAAAATAATTAACAATTAGTGAATATATGTAAAGGGTACTATTCTTTCACCTTTCTGGTAAGCTGAAATTTTTTCAAAATGAAAGGTTAGAAAAAATGAGACTTATAACACAGGTATTTTAAAGAAATTCATAATATTGACATTTCTAACATTGTTGAAGCTGACTTGGAGCTTCCTTTTTTCTTGTAACATAACAAAAATACCAGTTGAGATCTAGCCTTAAAGGCCTCTCTAGCCAGGAGCCATGGCTCATGCTTGTAATTCCAGTGCTTTGGGAGATCAAGGTGGGAGGGCTGCTTGAGGCCAGGAGTTCAAGACTGTCCTGGACAGCATAGCGAGATCCGTCTCTACCAAAAAATTTTATTTTATTTATTTATGTGTTTTGAGACAGGGTCTCATCTGTCACTCAGGTTGGAGTGCAGGGCATAATATCAGATCACTGTGGCTTTGACCTCCTATCCTCAAGCGATCCTTCTACCTCAGCCTCCTGAGTAACTGGGACTACAGGCATGCACCAAAATGCCCAGCTAATTTTCTATTTTTAGTAGAGACAGGGTTTCACCATGAGGCCCAGGCTGGTTTCAAACTCTTGAGCTCAAGTGATCTGTCCATTTCAGCCTCCCAAAGTGCTGGTGCTCCCAAAGCACCATGCCTAGTGGCTCACAGCTATAATTTTAAAATGTTTAAATTAGCCAGGCATGGTGGCCCATGCCTGCAATTCTAGCTATTCAGGAGGCTGAGATGGGAAGATCTCTTGAACCCAGGAGTTCAAGGCTACAAATGAGCTGTGATTGCACCACTGTACTCCAGTCTGGATAACAGAGCCAGACCCTATCTGCCCCTCTACCCCAAAAAATAGTCTCTTTATATTTGTACTTTTAGTACTTAGCACAATACCTGATAGGTTGGTGCAAAATAATTGCAGTTTTTGCCACTGAAAGTTTTGCACCAACCTAATACATAACAGGTGCTCTATGAACGTTTGTTGTTTTTGCTGTTGTAAGTAAAAAGCAGTTAGGTATCATAGAATGCATAATAAATTTAGAGCCAAGTTTCTACTAAACCATTAGTAGCTATCTTATATTAGGTCACTTTCCCTCTCAACACCTCAAATACTTCATTTGTAAATTCTATAAAGTAATACCAAGTTGTATATTAATCTATCTATCTATCTATCTATCTATCTATATCCCAATGTACTACTAAAAAACTCAATGTGAGTAAAACCACTTTTAAAAATATTGTGCAGGCTGGGTGCGATGGTTCATGTTTGTAATCTCAGCACTTTGGGAGGCCGAGGCAGGCGGATCACCTTAGGTCAGGAGCTCAAGATCAGCCCAATCAACAAGGTGAAACCCCGTCTCTATTAAAAATACAAAAATTAGCGGTGCGTGGTGGCAGGCGCCTTTAGTCCCAGCTACTTGGGAAGCTGAGACAGGAGAATTGCTTGAACCCAGGAGGCAGAGGTTGCAATGAGCCAAGATCGCGACACTGCACTCCAACCTGGGTGACGGAGTGAGACTCCATCTCAAAAAAAAAACAGTAATAAAGCAAATGTTATTACTATTTCTATTTCTAAGTATACTCAATGTTTCCTATATTATTTTTAAAAATTACTTCCAAAATCTTACTTTCACTTAATGTAATTAGGAGAAAAAAATCCTAGAAAATTTATCTTACAATATAATCTTCTAAGAATATCTGTCTAAGTGACCAATAATCCTTTTTTTGACAAAAAACTCATAAAAGTTGAATCCCAGAGCACATTTTTGTAAGAGTTTTGCAATAATTTGTAATAAATTTAGGTAGAGTAGAAGCTAAAAAGAGAAGGGTTCCCTTTCTTGACACTGTCATTTACAAAAGCAATTGGACTTTAGACAGCTATATATGATATGTATATATGATACACATTATATTATGTATATAATATGTATTTCAAGAATCAAATAATTACAGATTGTCAAATGCCATGAAACAAAGAGCTAAGCTAGAAACTTAGAGGAACACCTTCTTTAAGTAGAACGAAAATTAATTTTTTGTTTGTAAATCACTCATTACAAATCACTAAGCTAGAGGGCTAAGAGAAAGTGCTAGAAACCACTTTCAACTGAAAATGAATCAGAAATGAAAAGAGAACATCTCTGAAATTATAATATAGAACAATAGGAAAGTAGGACAATTTTCTCTTAATCATCTCTGCAACTTCAGTGCCTGGCATAGTTTCTCATAAATGGCAGACATCTAGTAAATACTGAACAAATAGAAGTGCTAAAAAGGCAACATTTCTAAAACACAGATGTTATTTAAAATTCAGTCATTCACATGTGTATACAATTTATACCTACATTTGACAAGGTAAAGTTACATTTTAAAACACTAAACACAGAGATTAAAAATTTAGACATTAAAATTGACACATACGAAACTAAAAATTATTTCTCAATAATCAAAGACAACCAAGTACAACTGTATTTTATAATATGGTCTATTAAATATGTATCTGTCCACAGTGTGGGTACTGCTGTCATTTCTGACCACCTTTGAACGCTACACAGTTTGATCTATGAAAGGAACATGCTAACTCATTATACGACAGCAAGCAAGTCATGATCTTTCTAACCCTGTTTACTCTTTGCATATGAGGATAGAGTAAAACCATGTCCAGGTCAAAAATTATATGAATCCATGAAATGGTCAATGTAAACCTGTACTGTTTTCAGGCATACAAACACATACTTATGTAGGAAAAACAGCTCTCAAAGATTATCCTCTTTCCATAATTTGTCAGGTATTCCTTGCATAGTAAATGTGCAAAGTATTTGCATAGGTGACCAAAACAAATGACCAGATCTTATTTAACAAGAAACTGCAGTCCATGCTTCCTAACTATATCCACACCATATCGTATTAAAACATTTCCTTAATTTAAAATCATTTCAGTCCAATTACCCAAATAGAGAAACCTTGTCATCCATACTTAGAGTATTTCAAAATAGCTTTGTATTAATGTTACAATAATAGGAACAAATTTGATGACTCTGTAGGTCCTAACAAATTATCTTAAATTTCATATATCAATAATGATAAATAAGTGACTGAGTAGCCCTAAGGTATCTGGGAATGTACAATTAAACACAAGAAAATTTTGTGAGACCTATTTTGAAGTTTGGCTTCGGTCTTACATTCTTCATATACTGCACTAATCCACAAATTTCTCACCAACAGCTGGGTTTTCCACACTCCTGGAATTTACTTTCTGTTCACCTCTTACCCTTAAGTATGCATGCTAGAGGTCAATAGCCTTAAAGCTAATGTTAACAACTGGAATTTCTGTTATTCTGATTCCTGACAGACAGTACAAAGCTTAACTCTTCTACAATATACTACATAGTTTAATAACTAGCATGTATTTCAGAACTAGCTAATATTCTATAATTTCCCAGATAAAAGAGAACATTTTAATACAGAAGATCTGACAGAAATAACAAAACCAAGAACTAGTCCATTTTAAGTGAAAAAACAACTGAAAGAAATTCCTAGACAGAACTTCTATTTTATGCTTTGCCTTAGTCAGACAATTAGGAATTCTGAAACTTTTATAAGTAATACCATGCCAAATGCATAAAGATTTAAGCAAATTCTGAAAAATAGAGGGATGGTACCTTATAAAAGTTTTAGTTATTCAAGAAGACAATCTAAATATTTTGTAAGTCATTTTTCTTCTTTTTGCTTAGGGTAAAAGTAGAATGACAAGTTTTTTAATTGTGCATATATCTGAGGCTTTTTTGACTTAGGAAAAGGTACCATTTTTAAAAATAGCACGCTATAACTAAAGTACCTTAGGAAAAAATAAAACAGCAAATAGCTTGGGTGTGAGCAAACTACACCAAATTCTTCGCTTTAGTTTTATATAGGTTTTCTTCTCTTTCATAATAACTAATATATATAAAATTAACTGTTTCCGCTTAAGATGATTTTCAAATATCTAATGTATTTCAATCGAGTCTTACTTAAGTTAGGGTAATTCTTGGAGGTATTAAGAATAACTGTCAAAAATGTAAACATATGAGGCCTCCCTTTAAAATTATCTTCATCGTGTTCTAACAGAGCATTCTACCACCAACAACATTATCTTCTCGGGGGTTGGGGGGTGGAATGAAAAGATCCATGTAATTAAAGTTTTTGAGTCTTGCTAAAATATATTTCAACTATCTGGAAAATGTATTCATCTATAACAAATAGTTTCCTGACATAACTGGATAGTGGAGGACTTGTCATATGTGTTTACACCTTTCTTCATCTTTTGTAATTGCCACTCAGGAGTTAAATAGGCAATATGAATGTTATGTCCTATAATGAAACCTAAAATTACCACCACAGAATCTTAAAGAGCTGAAATAACCTTCCAATTTAGTCCATTTTCCACCTGCTACAGAAATTCTTTCTGTGACATATCTAAGCTATTCCATCTCCCTGCTTTCAGTGAAGAGCTTTATTTCAAACTTCTTCCTTAAATTAAATGACAATCTGCTTTTCTGTGACTTCTACTTACAAGGCCTAATAATGACCTCTACAGTCCTTCAAAATATTTGAAGATAATTATTGGATTTACCTTTAGGGCATGTGTTGCTATCATCTTACACATAATCTTATAAAAAATGTCAGAACATGGCTGGGAGTGGTGGCTCGTCCCTGTAATCCCAGCACTTTGGGAGGCCGAGGCGGGCAGATCACTTGAGGCCACAAGTTCGAGACCAACCTGGGCAACATGGCAAGACCCCATCTCTACTAAAAATACAAAAAAGTAGCCAAGTGTGGTGGGACATGACTGTAATCCCAGCTACCTGGGAGGCTGAGACACAAGAATCGCTTAAACCCGGGAGGTGGAGATTGCAACGAGCTGAGATTGCGCCACTGCATTCCAGGCTGGGTGACGGAGCGAGACTCTGTCTCAAAACAAAACAAAACACCCCAAAAAAATCCAAAAAACAACACTTTTTAGGTTTGGTGGTTGTTGTTGTTTGTTTTTTGAGACAGGGTCTTGCTCTATCACCCAGCCGGGAGTACAGTGGCACGATCCTGCCTCATGGCAGCCTCAACCTCCTGGGCTCAAGTGACCTCTTGCCTCAGCCTCCTGAGTAGCTAGGACTGCAGGTACACATCATCACTCCCAGCTAACTAAAAAAATATATATTTGTACAGTCAGGATCTCACTATGGTTTCTCAGGCTGGTCTTGAATTCCTGACTTCAAGTGATCCTCTTGCCTCCATCTCTCAAAGTGCTGGGATTACAGGTGTGAGCCACCATGCCTGGCCTAGCTGAGATTTTTGTTTTCTTTTGGCATTGGCTTTTCCTCTGCTAATAGATAAACTATTGTGAATATAGCCAGAAAACATGAGAGGCATGATCTTTGCCACTTAAAGATTCTAAAGCCAGTTTTTCCCTTAATAAATTAATTTTTCAATCGCAGAAGAGGGAAGAAATCAGTTAGTATATTATTGTTAAATATTACAATGTATTAATATGCTTTGAAGTAAAGTGAAAGTCGTTAAGACCAGAAATAATGGAGTCAAACTGGGTTTGAAGCCAGTACAGCCATTTACTGGCTGTGTGACTTGGGATTTATTACTCAATTTCTCTGTATCTCTGTTTCCAACCATGTAAATTGAAGGAAAAAAATCATACCCAAATAAAAGGATGGTTGTGATGGATCAATGTGATAACATATGTTAAGTATTCAGAACAGTGCTTGGCACAATGTAAATGCTCTATGTCTTACGTATTATAATTTTTTATTACTATGCTTCTACTTTAAATTCAATTATTACCATAACATATACAATAACAATATGAAGATATTTTAATCACCTTAAGATTTTTCCAGATCTCAGTAATAACGTTACTTTTATATGGAACTTTAGCAACATTACAATGGTTGCTAAACCATTACAAATTATTCAGTCACTCAAAACCATTTTTAGAAAAATACTTAATGCCATGAAAAATGTATGCAACATATTAACTGGCAGGTTAAAAAGCAATTTGCCAGAAAGTGTGAACTATATGATCTCAATTTTGTTTCTTAAAAATTCAAAAGTATCAGCTGGCGCGGTGGCTCACGCCTGTAATCCCAGCACTTTGGGAGGCTGAGGCAGGTGGATCACCTGAGGTCAGTAATTCGAGACCAGCCTGACCAACATGGAGAAACCTCGTCTCTACTAAAAATACAAAATTAGCTGGGCGTGGTGGCGCATGCCTGTAATCCCAGCTATCTGGGAGCCTGAGGCAGGAGAACTGCTTGAAACTGGGAGGTGGAGGTTGTGATGAGCCAAGATTGCACCACTGCACTCTAGCCTAGGCAACAAAAGCGAAACACCGTCTCAACGAAAAATAAAAAATAAAAAATATGTATATGAGAAATGGGAAAAGGACAAACCAGAGATCTCACTGGAATCTTATATAACACAACAGCAACAGTGATTATCTTTTGGTAATAATATTACAAATGACTTATTCTTTACATTGTTTTTGATATGGACCAATTTTTTTTATAACACCCATTTATTAAATTTGTCAGGCACCTTGGTAGGCTGAGGTGGGAGGACTGCTGGAGACCAGAAGTTTGAGTCCAGCCTGGGCAACAAAGTGAGACCTTGCCTCCACAAAAAATAAAAAAATTTAGATAGGCTTGGTGGCTCACTACAGAGGAGGCTCAGGCAGGAGGACTGCTTGAGTCCAGGAGATAGAGGCTGCAATGAGCCATGATCACACCCTACTGCACTCCAGTCTGAGTGACAGAGACCCTGTCTCCCACCAAAAAAAAAAAAAAAAAAAAAAAAGCCTTCTATGAGCTGCTCAAACCTATCTTTCTTTTAAAAGTTTTTTTTTTTAAGTTTATAAGTAATGTAAATTTCTCTACCTTCAGGAAAAGAAATAATAATTCAAGGTAATAAAAAAAGTACAAAATCTATCAAAATACAAAACGCAACAAAACATTACGTATGAGTACATCTTAAAATTCTGTTTCCTGTTTTGAATGCCAGTTCTGCCATCCCTCATAACATGCTTCACTTATGCAGAACTTTTACACTAAACTTAATTTACAAACATTGAGAGATCACAGTGCTCCATGTTATTCCCACTTCACAAATAAGACAAAAACTAAAGATTCTGTTATAAAGACAGCAGAAAATATTTGTCATGAGAGCAATAAAAAGTTCAGGGTATTAGTCTCTCAAAATTCCTTTCCTCCAAAAATCAAGAGATGATAAATAAGCTAGTATTTTCCCTATGTTATGTCTTGTACATACTTATATTTGGAAACACTTGCTATAGCTTCTCACTTTTTTTCTTTTTTCTTCCTCCTCCCAACAACCCCACTATTCTCCATCTCCCTCTGGCCTCTCCTCCCACTGTGTCCTGGCTCTTCTCTCTTTTCTAAGCAGTAACATTCTAAAGTCAAATCAGCAATATTCACTGTTGTTAACAATTGCCACAGACTTTAGGGTACGCTGAGAAATTTGAAGTGATACCTACGATCACCCCGCTACAGTTGGGAAATTTAAAAAAGCAAGGCTGAGTCAGGCACGGTGGCTCATAACTGTAATCCCAGCATTTTGGGAGGCTAAGGTGGATCACTTGAGCTCAGGAGTTTGAGACCAGCCTGGCCAACATGGCAAAACCCTATCTCTACAAAAAGATATAGACATTAGTGGGGCATGGTGGTGTGTGCCTGTGGTGCCAGCTGCTTGGGAAGCTGAGGTGGGAGGATTGCTTAAGCCCAGGAGGCAGAGGTTGCAGTAAGCTGAGATCTACCACTGTACTCCAACCAGGGTGACAAAGTGAGACCATCTCAAAAAAAAAAAAGAAAAAAAAGAAAAAAACAAGGCTTAGAAATATTCTTTAAATATTCAACATTCTCACTAAAGCTTTCTAGAATTCTAAATAGAGTGTCATCCATGGTTTTTTAAACAGTAGATTAAAGAATGTCTTGTTTTGGCTCCAACAAAATGTACCTCAAAATTATTTTTCATAAACTAAAAAATCATGCCACTTCATTATGTTTAAATCTGTTAACTCCTATACACATGTAGTGATGTTAATTTAGTCTAAAATGAAATTACTACAATTAAGAGTTAAAGAAGCCCAATAAAGAATCCAGAAAAAAATTTATTTCCATAGAACCTGTGGAGGCATCATAATAACATAAAAACTCCTTATTATATATAACTATATAACATGTTCTATATAACTATACAGAACATGCCAAAAATTATATAGGCAAAAAAGTCTATGCTCTGTCAAAATCTGTCATAAATTCCACATATTAAATAATTTGCATTTCACATATTTAGGATGTGTGACCTATAATTCAGTACATATAAAACTGATACGCAACATATAATAATAATCATAAGAATCCTCTCTACCAATCCATCTCTCTTTTTCACTCTTACAATCAACAAATACCAAATATCACTGTTTAAGAAGTAATAGGAAACTTGAAAACAGAGTTTTTTTTTTTCCTTTTTTTTTTTGAGACAGGGTCTCACTATTACCCAGGCTGGTGAGTGGAGCAACACAATCACAGCTCACTGCAGCCTCAAACTCCTGGGCTTAAGTCATACTCCTGTCTCACCCACCCAAAGTGTTGGAATTACAGGCGTAAACCATGCCACCTGGTTGAGACAGATTTTCTTTTCTTTTTTTGTTTTGAGATGGAGTCTTGCTCTGTTGCCCAGGCTGGAATGCAATGGTACAATCTTGACTTATCACAACCTCAGCCTCCTGGGTTCAAGCGATTCTCCTGCCTCAGCATCCCAAGTAGCTGGGATTACAGGCATGCGCCACCACGCCCCGCTAATTTTTGTTTTTTTAGTAGAGATGGGGTTTCGCCATGTTGGCCAGGCTGGTCTCGAACTCCTGATCTCAGGTGATCTGCCCACCTTGGCCTCCCAAAGTTCTGCGGTTACAGGCATGAGCCACTGCTCCCGGCCGAGAACAGACTTTCAATAAATGAAAAAAGTATTCCAAACAAACTGCCCTTTGTCACTTTTTGGACATGTGAAAAAAAGAACAAGTTAACAAAACAAAACAAAAAAACTGAAACAAAAAAGTGAGTGACTTAAAACCGTATTATCAGTGTAGAATAAGATGATTTATGAAAGGTTGGTTAAGGTAGGTCTGAAAATAACTTATGTCAGATGGAGTGCTCTCTATCTACATGCTAGCATTAGAGACTGCTTTAGTTATTTATAATTACCCTCCATTCACTCCAAATCTATCAAAAGGAGTCCTTACTACTTTTTAAAGCCTGGGAAACATGTTTAGAAATGCAATAATTAAAAAACAAAACAAAAACAACAAAATATGAATCAAAATGATAACACGTCTTAGAAGAATAAAATGTTTAAAAATAAATCAATAAGCTCTCATAATTTCAAGTATACACTAGACAAAAATGATTGGTCAAACTAGTCAGAAACCTACATACAAAGTAGATAGATGCACCTAAGTTCAACCAGTGGAGAGTTTTCCCAGGGTCCTTCTGAGATGCTTGATCTTCTTCCAGTAGAGGGAGCAAAACCACAATACTCAACTCATGTCACAAAAAGAGGGGGAGATGGAGGGTTTATAAATGTCTTTTAAATATTTCTACATCTCCCTAGACATTTCAAAAAATGTGCTGAAATATCATTCTGAAATAGAACTAAAGTGGCCGGGCGCAGTGGCTCACACCTGTAATGCCAGTACTTGGGGAGATCGAGGTGGGTGGATCACCTGAGGTCAGGAGTTCAAGACCAGAGATCAGCCTGGCCAACATGCTGAAACCCCATCTCTACTAAAAACACAAAAATTAGCTGGGCAGAGTGGCACACGCCTGTAAATCACAGCTACTCAGAAGGCCGAGGGAGGAGAATCACTTGAACCTGGGAGGCAGACATTGCAGTGAGCGGAAATTGCGTCACTACACTCTAGCCTGGGAAACAGAGGGAGACTCCTTCTCAAGAAAGGAAAAAAGAAATAGAACTAAAGTCAACCCAATGGGAAAGACACAGATTTTATCTTTTTCAAATACTTCAAGGCTTTAAAATGAAAAATGGATCCCTAAATATTTAATTTCAAGAACTTTGGTACATTTCATTGTCCACTGAATATCACAGGTAACCAAGGTATTGAAGCATTTTATGAATCCTTAATTTAACAAGAGAATTTTTAAAAACATAAAATATTACATTAATTTTTTGTTATGAAAGTAATATATTCATGATAAAATTGTAGAAAATAAGGGAAAAAAAGGTGTAATTGCACTAACTAAACCTATTTTCTTCTGGTATTTTTTCATATGCAGATTTTTTTTTCTCAGAGACAGGGTCTGATTCTAATGCCTAGACTGGCAGTAGTGTGATCAGCCTGCAACTCCTGGGTTTGACCTACCCATCTGCTCACCTCAGCCTCTTGAGTAGCTGGGACTACAGGAGTGCACCATCATACCTGGCTAATTTTTTAAAAATATATTTATTGTAGAGATAGAGTATTGTTACATTGCCCAGGCTGGTCTGGAATTCCTGGCCTCAAGCAATCCTCTCACCTCAATCTCCCAAAGTGCTGGGATTACAGGCATAAGCTAACATACCTGGCCCATATACATATTTTCATACTACTATGAAAAAAAGTATAATTAATAAAAACACTTAAGACCAGGCAGAGTGTCTCACGCCTATAATCCCAGCACTTTGGGAGGCCGAAGAGAGTGGATTTGTTGAGCACAGGAGCTCAAGATTAGCCTGGGCAACATGGCAAGACCACAACTTTACAAAACAATACAAATACAATACAAATAGCCAGGCATGGTGGCACGTGCCTATAGTCCCAGCTACCCAGGAGGCTGAGGCCAGAGGATCACCTGAGCCAAGGGAGGTTGAGGCTGCAGTAAGCCCTGATAGTGCCACTGCACTTCAATATGAGTGATAGAATGAGACCCTGTCTCAAAAGAAACCCCTCTCAAAAAAAAAAATTTATTTCTTACTGTATGCTAGGCATAGTCTAAGCATGTGTACATGTTATAAATCTATTAATCCTTTCCAAAGCCCTATTAGCTGGATCCTATTATTATTTCACACTTTAAAGATGAGGAAAAAGAGACACAGAGAAATTATCTAAGTCAAAGTCACCCAGCTAGTAAGTAGCGGGACACATGATTCTAAACCAGGTAGGCTGGTACCAGAGGCCACTCTCTTAACCTTGCTTTACTGTGATCTTAATTTTGAATTATGCTCTTTTCTCCATCATTAACATACTCTCAATGTTAGTGTTCAAAATCTTTTTAGTGCCTATGGTCTATCATGATTACAACAATGAGTTATTGCTTTTTTCAGCTGTCCCTTGTAAGTATATTAAGATAAATATCTTTGGGTATATACTTCTGCTATGTTTGGGTTATTAAAATGGAGAATTTTTATACTCTTTAATCTAGTACCAAATTGCTTTTCAAAATATTTGCATCAATTAACAAAGCCATGTAGGTACCAATTTCACCATAAATTTGCCAGCATTAAGCATTAATATTTAAAATATTTTTCTAACAGGTAAAAATAAAACCATTCTAAATTGAATTTTTATTATTAAAGCTGCATATTAGTCTGGTTTTGTTTACTAATTTAATTTCCTTTTTGTGAATTTCAGCTTATATGCTTTATCTAGTTATCAACTGAGATGTTAAAAGTTTGCTAATCAATTTATAAAGCTTTTTATAGGAATATTAACTCAATGTCAACTGTATTTGCAATAAAATTTTCCCAGTCTGGTTTTTCCCTTTTAATTATGATTATTAAATTGTTTTTGATAAAATAACTTTCTCTCAAAGGTATTCATAAACATCACAAAAGAAGTCTTAACACCTTAAAATTTTCTAAATACAGAAGTTAATCTATTGCTTTGAGCATATCAGTGAATCACTTTCAATATAAGACTTGTAAAACAATATAAACCTGTATCAAAATATGTATGTTCACTTAATAGAATTACTAAGTTTGAGAAATCCTGACTATGTCTCATATAATATTAACCCAATGACTAACAGTCCACCCTACCCCCAAATCTCCAAAATAAAAGCAAAGAGCTACATACCTGTCGCTGTAAACACAGGTGATTTCTGTCATGTAAATGCTGATGATTAGAAAATGATGAATGCCAACTCCGAGCCTGACTTTGCAACTGAGTCTGAGCCATATCAGAAGGCCGCGTTACAAGATGCGAAGTAAACTGCCGATCAAGGTCATGATCTAAAATGTGACTTGAATTATCTTGTCCGAATGTTGACTCATCAAAGTGAGGAAGAAGACCCTCCTGAAGGAGGTCCTCGGGGTCAAGTCCTGTGAATGGCTCAGTTTGAGATTCCACTTGATGAAGTAAATTCTCTTCTAAAGATGAAAAGCCATTAGTTTCTACATGATCATTGAAGTGGCCCATTTGAGTTCCTGAGTCAACAGGATCTGGGAAGTTCATGTGCACAGGAGATAATTTTGAATTGCTATAATTACCCTGAGGATGTGACGAATGCAATATTTGGAAATTATTTGAATTCAATGATGTATTGGGGTTTAGGATATGCTGAGTAGATTCTCGCTTGATTCCTCTATGAGGTGAAAAGGAATTACTTCCAGTAAAATCAGATAAAGTCTGATTTGTATGATTAGGTGCAAGAACTGCAGAGGACTGAAGTAGACTGTTTGGTGATATATGATTACTGGAAAAGGAATAATGTGAAGAAAATTGTTGTGAATTGCTGACAGAACAAGAAGTCATATTTGGGGAAGGTCCATTAAAATTTCCTTCTTGATGATTGCTACACTTGTGGAAGTGTGCTGAAGGATTCGACGTTTGAGAAAATTGCTGCATTGAAATAGACTGTTGTGAATTAGATGCATTAGTCATTTGTGGTGGGTGGTTAACGCTGACTCTATGTGGACCAGAAACATTCATAAAATTTTTAGACTGGCTAAGAGAATTCTGCCCTGGGTTGAGATTATTTCTGTTTTGTTGTGAGCGTAGTGAAGTGCACTGTGTTTGTTGTTCATTGGCCTGAAATAAGGCAAAGTCATGGTGCGCCACAAAGCTCTTATTTTGATGCATAGAGTGTGAATGTCCTTGTTGGTGAAAAGGAGATCCATTTTGATTTGAAATGCTAGTAGATGTCTGATGGCCCCACATTGGACTGCCATCTGATACATCTGGAAACAAACCATTGGGTTGGTTTTGGGGGTGGATTGGAGAACAATTAAACTGAGAGTGTGGAGATAACACATGTTCAGCTGGGCTACCAAAAGATTGATTAACGTGGTGAAATTTTATTGAATCAAATTGATTTAACTGTTCAAAATCAGTCATCTTCTGATGTGCTGGAGTACCTTGAACATGGTTCAGTGAATCTATGTGCAACGGTTCAAATTCTGCACCCAAATTCAATTCATCAACTAGTGAAACAGGCCCTGGTTGTACAAATGCATCATCTGACAAGCCTTCTAAGGTCTCACCAAAAAGATTGGCATCATCAAAAAAATCCATCATTGGATCTGTCATCTTGGAAATTCTGTAACAATCCGGTTGTTCACTCCAAATGGAGTATATTCAGCTTCTCTATAGTAGATATTATTGGATCATTTCCGAAGGTCATCAACTAATCCAAAACAGATCAATATTCATTATTGCTCTAAATAATGACAGGTCATGAAGTGTCAAAATCCTAGAAAAAAAGGAACAAAAACAATAAAGAGAAATTAAGTACTGATACATGCTACAACACAGATGAACTCTGAAAACATTATGCTAAGTGAAAGAGGTCAGTGACAAAAAACCACATATTATATGATTCGATTTATATAAAATGTCAAAAGTAGGCAAGTATATATATAGAGAAAATAGATTAGTGGTCACCTAGAGCTGGTGGCATGGTGGGTGGGTAGAAGGACTGGTGATTGGTGAGTGTTAGCTACAGGTTATGGGATTTCTTTTGCGGGTAATGAAAATGCTCTAAAATTGGTTCCATGGTAACGGATAAACAACTCTTGAGTATGCCAAAAGCCACTAAATATACATTTTAGATGAATGAATTGTATGGTATCTGAATTACATCTCAGTAAAGCTACTTTAAGAATAAAAATTATATAAGTAAAATTATTTCAAAACTTCTAATTTTCTGTTATATCTTTTAGATAAGGAGGATCACTTGAGCCCAGGAGTTTGAGACCAGCCTGGGCAACAAGCGTGACACCCGTCTCAAAAAAAAATTTTAAAACTACTCAGCCACGGTGGTGTGTACCTGTAGTCTCGGCTACCTGGGAGGCTGAGGTGGGAGGACTGCTTGCACCTGAGAGGTTGAGGCTGCAGTGAGCCATAATTGTGCCACTGCACTCCAGCTTAGGCAACAGAGTGAGACACTGTCTCAAAAAAAAAAAAAAAAAAAAAAAAAAATCAACTGATTTTATTCAACCTAATTACCAACTAATTTTACTTGGCAAGTATTTGCAAGGTAGATCTGAGTAAAAATTAAGTAGGTGAAGTTCCTTTGGATGATTTAAGTTACAGTGGAAGTCTGTGTCTTCTCAAAGAAAATATTTTATCTATCCAATACAACTTTGAAACTTATGACAATGTTAAAATAAGCTAGTAATGTAAAAAGTATGCTCTGGAAAAATTTTAAAATAAATAAGAACTCTACAGTAGATATATATTTAAATGACTCAAGAAAAAAATCTTTTTTTTTTTGAGAAGGGGTAAGCTATAGCAATCATTTTAATCAATCAAAATTTAAAACTTCAAAATTTAACTGAAATGATTTTTACTGACTCTGTCACAAATGATAACTCTAGAACATGGGTCCCGAAACCCCAGGCTGCAGATGGAATGGGTGCGCGGCCTGTTAGAAACCAGGCTGCACAGCAGGAGGTGAGCAGCGGGTTGGCTAGAATTACTGCCCGAGCTCCGCCTCCTGTCACATCAGCGGCAGCATTAGATTCTCATAGCAGCGTGAACCCTATCGTGAACTGCACACGTAAGTGATCTAGGTTGTGCTCCCTTATGACAATCTAATTCATGCCTGAGGTGGAACAGTCTCATCCTGAAATCATCTCCCTCCACCCACCCCCCCACTTCCCCACCCCCATCCACGAAACCAGTCCCTGGTGCCAAAAAGGTTGAGGACCACTTCTCTAGAAGATGCATAGTATCATCCACAAAGCTCCTTATTATTAGGGACCTGAAGAATATAAAAACTAAAGAATCAACAAAAAACCCTCTGACTATCCTACATACTTGATACAATGATTAAGTGATACAATGTATATTAAAATGTTTTCCACACAAAAGCAAGATGTTTTTAAATCAGTAATAATAGTAAGTGATGTTTGGTTTGAGGAAGAGTCAGATCTAGAAAGTCACAGCTCAGGAAATATTAGTAAAACATTAGTGAAATTTGAAAATTTAAATTTAGGATATCTAGAATTCTTACTTTTTATCAAAAAATTAGGAAGCCCAGATACTTTTGAGTAATAAATATCAATTGAAAGGGTATTAACATTAAATTAATATGAATTCGGCCGGCGCGGTGGCTCAAGCCTGTAATCCCAGCACTGTGGGAGGCCGAGATGGGCGGATCACGAGGTCAGGAGATCGAGACTATGCTGGCTAACACCGTGAAACCCCGTCTCTACTAAAAAATACAAAAAAACTAGCCGGGTGAGGTGGCGGGCACCTGTAGTCCCAGCTACTCGGGAGGCTGAGGCAGGAGAATGGCGTAAACCCGGGAGGCGGAGCTTGCAGTGAGCTGAGATCTGGCCACTGCACTCCAGCCTGGGCGACAGAGCGAGACACCGTCTCAAAAAAAAAAAAAAAATTAATATGAATTCAATATTGTCCCTTAATTATTTAAGGCTAGCCCTTTAAAAGGTAACAAGAACTGATTAACTCTGTATCCAGTAAGGATTAAAGCAGGTAAGGACGTGTACTCTTTCTATTCAGCTGTATATTCATTATTTGATCTGATCTCTCTTTTCCTGGGCACCTTACCAGCTAGCATACAGATACTCACATGCCAGAATAATTGTGTCTCCTACCTACAAGCTGAAGTATTTCTGATCAGCTTTCCTCAATCATATCACAAATAAATCTGAAAATTGGCAAGGTGCAGTGGCTCACACCTGTAATCCCAGCACTTTGGAAGGCCGAAGTGGGAGGAATGCTTAAGCCCAGGACCAGCCTAGGTAACAAAATAAGACCCTTGTCTCTACCAAAAAAAAAAAAAAAAATTAGCCGGGCATGGTGCATTCCTGTAGTCCCAGCTATTTGGGAGGCTGAGGTGGGAGGATCACTTGAGCCTGAGAGATTGAGGCTGCAGTGAGTCATGACTGAGCCACTACACTCTAGCCTGAAGGCCCTGTCTCCAAAAACAAAAACAAAAAACAAGGATATTACTTTTAAAAAGTTTCCTCCACTGTTTTAGATTTAAGTTGGAAAATGTTTGATTCTTGTAATGAGCAATAAAAAATTAAAACTCTCCTTCTTCTGCCTTCCTTCCCCACCTACTCGTCTACTCAAAGGCATTACCCCAGTAATTCTTCTCTCTCCTGAGTCATCAATTTGTCCCATTCTCATCTGTATACAAACAAGCTGTTATTTCTCTCATCTTCAAATATCCCCTCTCTTGATCCCATTTATTATCCTTTCAATTTCCTCCCCCTTCTTTCTTCCTCTTTACAATAAACTTCAGAAATCTGTTAGGGTTACTGTCTTCAATTTATTTATTGCCATTCTCTCTTGAAATCCAGTTTTATTCCCATCATCTCACCAAACTGACCTGAGAGCATACGGACCTTCACATAAGTAAATACGAGGGTCATTTTTCACTTCTCATCTAACACTACCTATTGGCAGCATTTGATGTAGTTATCATGGAGTCCTCTTTAAAACACTTAACTTCATTCAATTGTTATATATGATATTCACTTTGTTTCTCTCCTACTTTTCTGAGTGTTTATTCTCATTCTCTTTTTACAGATTTCAATCTACAAATGTTGGAGGACCCCAACCTCTTCTCTTTTCTATCTATACTCACCTCCAAGGTGATTTCATCCAATCTCAAGGTTTTAAATAAAATCTCTATATTGGCAATTCCCAAACTTACATCTATTAATTATATATCTCTACCTTAAATTTAGACCCATTTACCTAACAAACCACTTGACTTCTCATCTTGGACACTTGATTGGCAACTAACAGCCTGCTATTTACCTTGCCCTGTTTCAAAACAGTGATCTCATTAAAATGCAAGTTAATTCAGGATACCACTCGGCTCACAACCCTCCAATGACTCTTTATGTCACTCACATGAAAAACTGAAATCCTTACTATGACTTGTAAGCACGGCCCTGCACCACCACCAGAACAGCTCTCTGCCCTCATCTCTGGTTGTACTTCTCTCTTGCTCACCCCCTTGCTTTAGCCACAATGTCCTCCTCAGGTCACTAAAAAGCCAAGCATGAGAGAGTGAAGTCAGCAAAATGACAAGAGTAGACAGCTCCAAATACCTGTCTCTCCACAGAAACACCCAAAACAAGCAGGAAGTGTCAGAACCAACTTTATCAGAACTCTGGAAAACAGTCAATGTTTATAACAACCAAGAGAATGCTGAAAACAAAATACACCTAGCATTCAAGGAAATCTGTATTAAAACACTGGCTAAACACAAACCTAAGTAATAGAGGCTTCAGTGACCTCAGACAACAACCAATATAGTCAATACAGAAAATAGTTTTAAAAAAATGTCTAAACGAATGACTCCAGACTTCAACAATGAAGAACAGCAAATGCTAAGGGAGGGAGTAAATCTTATTTCTGAAGTTAGCACATCACAGTATCAAATGGTCTGGTTTTCTCACATACATACACACACACACACGCATGTGTATGTGCACCGCCGCCCCGAAACACACACACACACATACCCTCAAAGCATACAAAGAATAAGAAAGCCCATCCAAAGGAAGAAAAAAGTTGACAGAAACTGTCCCCAAGAAAGTCCATTAGATTTGATGGTCAAAAACTTGAAATCAAGTGTCTTAGACATGATCAAAAAGCTAAAGGAAACCATGGCCCAAGAATGAAAGCAAATCAGGAAAAAGGCATATGAACAAAATAAGAATATCAATACAGAAATAGAACATCTTAAAAGTAACAAAATAGAAATTATGGAGCTGAAAAGTACAATACCTGAAATAAAAAATGCATTATCATGGTTCAACAGGAGATTTGAGCAAAATGAAGACATAATCAGCAAACTTGAAGACTTGAACATAGAAGGATTGAAATTACCAGATTCTCCAACAAGAGGATCACAAAGAAAAAATAATGAAGAGGCTGGACGTGGTGGCTCATGCCTGTAATCCCAGAACTCTGGGAGTCCAAGGCGGGTGGATCACCTGAGGTCAGGAATTCGAGACCAACCTGGCCAACATGGTGAAACCCCGTCTCTACTAAAAAAAAAAATAATACAAAAACTAGGTGGGCATGATGGCAGGCGCCTATAATCCCAGCTACTTGGGAGAGGTTGAGGCAGGAGAATCGCTTGAACCCGAAAGGCGGAGTTTGCAGTGAGGTGAGATTGTGCCACTGCACTCCAGCCTGCGTGACACAGCGAGACTCTGTCAGAAAAGGACAGGACAAGGGAAGGGGAGGGGACCCTTGTCTCTACAAAAAAAAAAAAAAAAAGGCCGGGCGCGGTGGCTCACCCCTGTAATCCCAGCACTCTGGGAGGTCGAGACGGGCAGATCATGAAGTCAGGAGATCGAGACCATCCTGGCTAACACCGTGAAACCCTGTCTCTACCAAAAAATACAAAAAATTAGCCAGGCGTGGTGGCGGGCGCCTGTAGTCCCAGCTACTCCGGAGGCTTAGGCAGGAGAATGACGTAAACCCGGGAGGCGGAGCTTGCATTGAGTCGAGATCTGGCCCCTGCACTCCAGCCTGGGCGACAGAGTGAGACTCCATCTCAAAAAAAACAACAAAAAAAATTAGCCAGGCATGGTGCATTCCTGTAGCTGGGACTACAGGAGAGAGAAGAATTACTGGGGCAATGCCTTTGAGTAGACGCATAGGTGTGGAAGGAAGGCAGAAGAAGGAGAGTTTTAATTTTGTATTGCTTATTACAAGAATCAAACATTTTCCAACTTAAATCTAAAACAGTGGAGGAGGGAAGGGGAAGGGAGGGAAGGGAAAATGAAGAAAAGTGAACAGAGTCCAAAAAACCTATGAGACAACATCAAGAGAATAAAATATACATTGTGGGCATCCCAGGAGGAGGAGAGAGAGAAAAGGGCAGAAAGACTATTTGAGGAAATAATGGCCCCAAACTCCCCAAATTTGATGAACGACATTAATCTACACATCCAAGAAGCTCAACAAACTCCATGGAGGATAAATTCTAAGAGATCACATCATAACACATTATAGTCAATTTGTCAAAAGACAAAGAGAATCTTGAAAGTGGCAAGAGAAAAAAGACTCATCAAGTAAAAGAGGACTTCAACAAGATAAAAATAGATTTCTCATCAGAAACCATGAAGGCCAGAGGCACTGACATGAAATATTTGAAGTGCTGAAAGAAAAAAACTGTTGACTAAGAATTCTATGCAAAAAACTATTTTTTTAAGAATGAAGAGAAATTAAGATCCATTTAGATAAATAAAAGCTAAAGGAGTTTGTTATTAGTAGAGCTGCTCTAAAAGACATGATTAAGGGAATCCATTAGGATAAAATGAAAGGACACTAGAGAATATCTTGAAGCCATATGAAGAAACAAAGAATACTGCTAAAGGTAATTATATAGGTAAATATAAAAGCCAGCATAATTGTACCTTTGTTAAGTAATGCCTTTTTAAAAAATATGATGCTAAAGGCAAAGAAATAGCCCATTTTAAATTTCTGTTAATGAGCACTCAATGTAGACAGATGTAATCTTTGACAATAACAACACAAAGGTGAAGAGACAGATGTTTAGGAGCTAAGCATGTGTATACCACTGAAACTAACTTGGCATTTAAAATACATTGTTATAACTTTTGTTAATTATAATCCCCAACATAACCATTAAGGAAATAACTAAAGAATATACAGAAAAGGAAAGAAAGAAATCAAAATGGCATGCTACAAAAAAAAAAAAAAAAATCTAAATATAAGAAATTGGCAGTAATGGATGAGTTAAGGAACAAAGAGCATACAAGACATTAAAAAGCAAAAAGCAAAATAACAGAAGTAGGTTTTCCTTATCAATAATTACTTCAAATGTAAATGAATGAAATTTTCTACTTAAAAGGAAGAGATTAGCAGAATGGATAAAAATGAAAACAAAAACATAATCCATCTTATATACTGTTCACAAGAGGCTCACTCTAAATACAAAGTCACAGGAGAATAAAAAACAAGAAATGAAAAAATATATTTCATAAAAATAGTAACCAAAAGAGAGCTGGGATATTAGTATCAAACAAAATACTGTAAGTCAAAAAAGGTTACAAGAGGGCCTTGCACAGTGACTCATACCTGCCGCAATCCCAGCACTTTGGGAGGCTGAGGTAACAGTATTGCTTGAGGCCAGGAGTTCAAGACCTGCCTGGGAAATACAGCAAGACCCCATTTCTACAAAAAAAATGTATATATATTTTTAATTAGCCAGTATGATAGTGCACACCTGTAGTCCTAGCTAACTGGGAGGCTGAGGCTGGAGTATCTCCTGAGCCCAGGAGTTGGAGGTTACAGTGAACTATGATTGTGCCACTGCACTTCAGCCTGAAATAAAAAAATGGCTGGGTACGAGAGAAAGAGAGAGAGAGAGAGAGAAAGGTTACAAGAGACAAAGAAGGACATTACGCACTGATGAAAGTGACTCAGCCTACCAATATGATATAACAATTATAAATATGTATGCACCTAACAACAGACCCACAAAATTTATGAAGTAAAAATACTCAGAATTGAAGGGAAAAACAAACAATTCTACAATATAATTGTAGAAAGTTCTACAATAGTCGGGGACTTAAATATCTCATTTTCAATAATGAACAGACCAACCAGACAGAAAATCAATAACAAAAGAGGATTTGAACAACACTACAAACCAATTAGATCTAACAGACATATACAGACACTCTACCCAACAATAGCAAAATATACACATTCTTCCAGAGTACAGATGAAACACTCTCCAGGACTGGCCATATGGTAGGCCACAAAACAATTCTTTAAACATTTTAAAATATTACAAGTATACAAAGTGTCCTCTCTGACTCCAATGGAATAAACCTAAATATCAATAACAGAAGCCAAATTAGAAAAATCACAAAATGTAAAAATTAAACAGCACACAATCAATGGGTCTAAGAAATAACGAGGAAAATTAGAAAATACCTTTAGGCAAGTGAAAATTGAAACGCAATATAGCAAAACTTATCAGATCCAGTGAAAGGAGTGCTCTGAGGGAAAGTTATACCTGTGAACAACTATATTTTAAAAAGATACATCTTAAATTAATAACCTAATTGTACCCCTAAGGAAATAGAAAAGCAAACTAAACCCAAAGGTAGCAGAAGATAATAAGGCAACCCACAGAATGCAAGAAAGTATTTGTAAATCATATATCTGATAAGGGTTTAATATCCAGAATTTTTAAAGAACTCCTACAACTCAATAGCAGAAAGACAAACAACCCAATTTTAAAATGGACAAAGACCTTCATTAGATATTTCACTAAAAAAGATACAGGAATGTCCAAGGAGGACATGAAGACACTCAACATCAGTCATTAGGGAAACACAAATAGAAATCACAATGAGATATCACTTCACACCTACTAGGAATGGTATAAAAAATAAACAAGCATTGGAGAAGATGTGAAGAAATTGGAACCCTCATACATTTCTGGTAGGAATGTAAAATGGTATAGCCACTGTGGAAAATAGTGTGGTGGTTCCTCAAAAAGTTAAACAAGCCAGACAGGTACATGTGTGCCTGTAGTCCCAGCTACTCAGGAGGCTGAGGCAGGAGGACTGCTTGAGCCCAGGAGGCCAAGGCTGCAGTGAACTATGACTGCACCACTGCACTTCTGCCTGGGTGACAAGGTGAGACCTTGTCTCTAAAAACCAAAAACAAACAAACAAAAAACAAAGGAAAATTTTATATATATATATATATATATATATTTGGAGGCGGGGTCTCACTCTGACACCAAGGCTGGAGTGCAATGGTGCAATCTTGGCTCATTGCAACCTCTGCCTCCAGGATTCAAACGATTCTCCTGCCTCAGTCTCCCGAGTAGCTGGGATTACAGGTGCCCACCACCATGCCCAGGTAATTTTTTTGTATTTTTAGTAGACACAGGGTTTCCCTGTGTTGGCCAGGCTGATCTCGAACTCCTGACCTTAGGTGAGCCCCCCACCTCAGCCTCCCAAAGTGCTGGGATTACAGGTATGAACCACCACGCCTGGCCTAAATAACAAAACATTTTAAAAAGTTAAACAGAGAATTACCTTATAACCCAGCAAATTCACTCCTAGGTACATACTATTCACCAAAAGCAATTGAAAATAGGGACTCAAATAGAGAACTTGTACACAAACACTCATAGCAGCATTATTCACAATAGACAAAAGCTGAAAACAAAGTGTCCATCAACAGATATTTATAATAGAACCTTACTCAGCCATAAAAAGTAATAAAGTTTTGATACATGCTACAACATGGATGAACCCTGAGGACACTATGTTCAGAGATATTAGCAGGTAGACACAAAGCAAATATTCCACTTATATGAAGTACCTAGAATAGGAAAATTCAGAGACAGAAGGTACATAAAACTAGATTAGAGGTTACTGGGGCTAGAGGAAGGGGAGAGTAGAAGTTATTTGGTAATGGGTACAGTGCTTTGAGGTGGTAAAAAAAATGGAAACAGGTAGTGGTGATGGTTGTACAACACTGCGAATGAAGTTGATGCCACTGCACTGTACACTTGACAGTTAAAGTAGCACATTTTGTCATATGGATCCTATAATTAAAAACAATCTTGAAAGCCAGGAATGTAGGATCTTCCAGGACTTTGTATTTACTGTTCCCTCTGCTCAATGCACCATTCTTCATTACAGCAAGTTCTTTACTCAAAAGTGACTTTCCTAGTGAGGCCTTTCCTGATTGCCCTTTCTAAAATGTCATCATTTCCCCTCCGATGCTTCACTCCCCCTTCCTTGTTTTATTTTTCTGTCTTAGTACTAGCTAACATTCTATAGTTTACATATTATCTTAAAGCCTATACTCACCATAAAATTTAAGTCAGTAATTTTTATATGATGTATCGTTAGTATCTACTAAATAGTAGCACACAGTATCAGATAATAAGTATTTATTCATGAAAATGACAAACTTTTTTTGGTGAGGGAGAGGGAATGCTACATAAAGCAGAAACTGAGTTTTTAAAAAAATCTTTTGTAAAACTTTTTAAAAAAGGTAGCAACAATGATTATTTGGACATTGAGTTTATGGCCCATTAAAAACCCTTTTTTAATGTGGTAAAATACGTGTAACAGAAGTGACCATCCTGTTTTTTGGTTTTTTTTTTTTTGGAGACAGTCTCACTCTGTCCCCCAGGCTAGAGTGTAGTGGTACGATCTCAGCTCACTGCAACTTCTGCTTCCCAGGCTCAAGAGATTCTCATGCCTCAGCCTCCCAAGTAGCTGGGTTTATAGGCATGTATCACCATACCTGGCTAATTTTTGTATTTTTTGTAGAGATGGGGTTTTGCCATGTTGGCCAGGCTGGTCTTGAACTCCTGGCCTCAAGTGATCCACCTGCCTCGGCCTCCCAAAATGCTGGGATTACAGTCATGAGCCAAGTCCATGCTAACTATTTTTAAGTATACAGTTCGGTAGTGTTAAGTATATTCTCATTGTTGTGCACCAATCTCTGGAACTGTTTAATCATATATATTTTTTTCTTTCTTTTTTTTTTGAGGCAGAGTCTCACTCTCACCCAGCCTGGAGTGCAATGGCATGATCTCAGCTCACTGCAACCTCCACCTCCCGGGTTTAAGCGATTCTCCTGCCTCAGCCTCCTAAGTAGCTGGGATTACAGGCACTCGTCACCATGCCTGACTAAATTTTTTTTATTTTTAGTAGAGACAGGGTTTCACCATTTTGGTCAGGCTGGTCTCAAACTCCTGACCTCATGATCCGCCCACCTCAGCCTCGCAAAGTGCTGGGATTACAGGTGTGAGCCACTGTACCCAACCATAAAATTTTAACTCTATACCCACTACCCACCACTTCTCTTAACCCTTACTCCTGGCAATCACCATCTACTGTCATTTCGATGAACATGACAACTCTAGACAACTCATATAAGTACAATCATACAGGATTTCTCTTTTCGTGACTGGTCTGTTTCACTTAGCATAATGTCCTAAAGGTTCTTCCATGTTGTAGCTAGCATGTGTCAGAGTATCTTCCTTTTTAAGGCTAACATTCCATTATACGTATATTATGGCCCACGTACTATTTCTTTTTCATGAAGATGAAATATTATAGAATCTAGTTTTTGGCAGTATACTTAGCAATTTTTAAAAAGGTAGAGTACAAGATGTCTGGATAGCAAATCCCAAACTGTGACCCAATTTTCATCCAGCCCTATACTGCTTAGAAAACTTTTTTTTTTTTTTTTTTTTTTTTTTTTAAGATGGAGTTTTGCTCTTGTCACCCAGGCTGGAATAAAATGGTGCAAAGTCGGCTCACTGCAACCTCTGCCTCCTGGGTTCAAGCGATTCTCCTTCTCAGCCTCCTGAGTAGCTGGAATTACAGCTGCCCTCCACCACACTCAGCTAATTTTGTATTTTTAGTAGAGACAGGGTTTCACCACGTTGGTCAGGCTGGTCTCGTATTCCTGACCTCAGGTGATCCACCTGTCTCAGCCTCCTAAAGTGCTGGGATTGGCCGGGTGCGGTGGCTCACGCCTGTAATCCCAGCACTTTGAGAGGCTGAGGCGGGCGGGTCACCTGAGGTCGGTAGTTTGAGACCAGCCTGATCAACACGGAGAAATCCCATTTCTACTAAAGATACAAAATTAGCAAGGCATGGTGGTGCATGCCTGTAATCCCAGCTACTCGGGAGGCTGAGGCAGGAGAATCACTTGAACCCGGGAGGCAGAGGTTGCAGTGAGCTGAGATAGCACCATTGCCCTCAGCCTGGACAACAAGAGCTAAACTCCGTCTCAAACAAACAAAAACAACAACAAACAACAAACAAACAAACAAGTGCTGGGATTACAGGCGTGAGCCACTGCGCTCAACCTGCTTAGAAAACTTCTAACCAAAGTATTCTGAAAGTAATTCTTTTATATGGACATATAATGTATCTTTGCTTAATTGACTTAATCATTACTTACAATTCTAAATGAACTTTTTTTTTTTTTTCTTGAGACAGGGTCTTGTTTTGTTGCCCAGGCTGGAGTACAGTGGTATGATCATAGCTCACTGCAACCTTGACTTCCTGCACTCAAGTGAACCTCCCACCTCTGCCTCTGGAGTGGCTGAGACTAAAGGCATGTGCCACCATGCCTGGCTAATCATAAAAAAAAATTTTGTAGGCCAGGCATTGTGGCTCACACCTGTAATCCCAGCATTTCGAGAGGCTGAGGCAGGCGAATCATGAGGTCAGGAGTTCGAGACCAGCCTGGCCTACATAATGAAACTCCATCTCTACTAAAAATACAAAAATTTGCTGGGCATTGTGGGTGCCTGTAGTCTTAGCTACTTGGGAGGCTGAGGCGGGAGAATTGCTTCAACCCAGGAGGCAGAGGTTGTAGTGAGCCAAGATAGCACCACTGCACTCCAGCCCGGGCAACAGAGCCAGACTCCATCTCAAAAAAAAAAAAAAAAATATATATATATATATATATATTTGTAGACAGGGTCTCACTATGTTGCTCAGGCCACAATAGACATTTTTAAAGTAGGACAAAAGGTTCCAAGAGAGAAATTTTACTACCCCAAAACATAAATTAAAACTTAATAGAATTGTTGTTTTCTTATCAGGGACCAAAACTCTAATCTCTGATAGTAACTGAGTATGTGACAACATATTCAACTCTGGCCCTGTTTCCTCATCAATGACAGGTTTTAATTGGATGCTTGTAAAGGTGTCTTATACTCTACACTTTGGGTTATTTTCTATATTTATATTCAGAAATTTAAAACCTTCATAGTCTCCCAAGAAAAGAGTTAAAACACCACCACCACCCTAACCAAAACACAGACATAAGCTTCATTGGGAAGAAAGCTTCATCCTGAATATAGAATAAATACAAAAAAGCTATGAAGCAGTAAGCTCCATATCTAAAAACAAAAACTTACCTGAGATTTAGTTAAATTTTTTTTTTTAATTTACAAAAGATATCATGATATTTTTCCCCCCACTTCAGGAGATCATTCATAATGTTCTACGCCTAAAATCCCTTTAAAAAAAAAAAATGTTTGCGTAATGGGCAAGAATAAGGAAAAAGTTTTTAAATGCTGAAAAAGGTCATTACATTAATTGTGGGAGTATCACTGCCCTCATTCTTTTATTTTTCAGTCTAATATGACCTTAACATGTAACAGCATGAGTCCTAGCAAAAATTAGAAACTAAAAGAAAAATAATCCAACTTGTAATATTTATCCAGAAATATCCTTCTAAATTATTTTCAGTAGCTAATTAGCAAACCCTTAGGTGTTCTATTAATGTAAAATATGTAAAATCATTACGAGGCTGGGCGTGGTGGCTCACGCCTGTAATCCCAGCACTTTGGGAGGCCTAGGTAGGCGGATCATGAGGTCAGGAGATCGAGACCATGCTGGCTAACACGGTGAAACCCCGTCTCTACTAAAAACCCAAAAAATTAGCTGGGCGTGGTGGCGGGGCCTGTAGTCCCAGCTACTGGGGAGGCTGAGGCAGGGGAATGGCATGAACCCGGGAGGCTGAGGCAGGAGAATGGCATGAACATACCTCTGCACTCCAGTCTGGGCGACAGAGCGAGTCTCTGCCTCCAAAATAAAATAAAGTAAAATAAAATAAAAATGAATAAATAAAATCATTACGAAAACCCATATAAGGGGCTTTAATGCCACGTATTCTATGTGTATACTACTCTATTAAGCCCCATCTGTAACTCTGCTCTATGTATCCTTGACATGTTTCTGATAATCCAACTGCATTATCTATACACTCGCTATAGTTTGAATATGTCCCCCAAAGTTTAGGTGTTGGAAACTCAGTTCTCAAAGCAACAGTGTTTTGAGGTGGGGCCTAATAAGAGGTGATTAGGTCATGAGGCCTCCGCCCTCATGAATGGATTAATGTTATCACAGGAGTAGGTTAGTTATCAAGAGTGGGCTTGTTACAAAAAAATCAAATTCGGTCACATCTTGCTCTCTTCCCCCTCTGCCTTCTACTACAGGATGATGCAGCAGAAGGCCTTGCATCAGAGGGCCTTCTTGTGAATGCTTGTAACGCATCTTATACCAGATGCAGGTCTCTTTACCTTGGACTTCCCAGCCTCCAAAACCGTAATAAATTTCTTTTCTGTATAAATTAACCAGTCTGTGGTACTGTTATAGCAACATAAAATGGACTAAGACAACATGCGACTGTTTAATTAGAAAATAAATTAGATTCACCAATCAATTAGACAAATATCTGGCAAATATGAGCCAGTCATGACACAGCTGAAGGAGATTAGGTGTGGATTCAAATTCTAACTGTTAATTCTAAGCTGTGTAACTTTGAGTAGTTCTTAAAACCTCTCAGTCTAAGCCGGGCACAGTGGCTCATGCCTGTAATCCCAGCACTTTGGGAGGCTCAGGTGGGAGAATTGCTTGAGGCCAGAAGCTCGAGATCAGCCTGGGCAACACAGTCCCATCTCTACAAAAAACAAACAAACCTCAGTCTGTTTCCTCATTGGACCATCTACATCACAGGGTTTAGAAAGGTTGCAGAGTTCAGAAAGAAAATATTCGGGATGGGCACAGGGGCTCACGTCTGTAATCCTAGCACTTTGGGAGGGCAAGGCAGGCAGATCTCTTGAGCCCAAAAGTTTGAGACCAGCCTGGGTGACATGATGAAACTCCATCTCAAAGAAGAAAAAATATATATATTCAAAGTCCTAAAACATAGTAAGTACTCAAAAATTATCTATTTCCCTTTCATCAACCTATAAAATTAAAAACATAGATTAAGATTCTATGCCGACTTACTGAAATATTACCAAGATCCAAGCCTGCTATATCTAATAGTATTGAATGTATTTTCATTTAAAAATTTAAAAATGTTATACCAATCTATATCATATTTTATGATACCTAAATTTATCTTTGCCCTCTCAACATATATACTTGCTATTTTATTCCTTCCCTAAAGTTATCAAGGCCTCTCCACTCTTATTTGCTACTCTCATAGGTAATCTATGTTTCCACTACATTGAAATGTAGACTGAATTCAACAAACTTTCTCACACCTCCATTAATATGTTCTCTATGCCTACACCATCACCCCTTCCACCAGCCTTCCTCTTAACAAAGTAATATCTTCACGATTAAACTCAGGTACCATCTTTGGGAAGTCTTTACACACTCAAACACTTCAAGCTATTATACACTCTTTTTTTTGTATTCCATATTTTACACACTATTTTATCACTCTTGGTCTACATGTCTGTTTTTCCTACTAAACAAGATGAGTGCAGAGGTTGGTTCTTATTTGAATATCTTTGTATCCCTAACATCTACTAATTTAATTCCTGGCACACAGTAAATACTCATATGCTTTTAGGAATTCAATAATGCCATGACATAAAAAAATAACTAAACTCCTCAATCCTTACATTATTCTAAAAGTTAAGATTCAAAAGCATTAAGCAACAACATATCATTTTCATGACTTTAAGAATGCCCCCACTGAACTGTACACTTAAAAAGAGTTAAAATGATTAACTTGGCTATGGATATTTTTATAAATTTTTTAAAGCCCCAGTAATCCAATTTAAACTTTAATTCTCACGTGTCCCTCAGTGAAAGAATCCTACTTTCATCAAAAAGGAATTCTACAAGGGATCCTATAGCACAGTTTTACAGGCTCTGGAAACAGAATGGCAGGGCTGGAATCCTGACTTCATCACTTACCAGCTATGTAATCCTAGGAAGACACTTAATCATTTTGAAGCTCAGTTTCTTCATCTGTAAATGGGGATTATAACAGTACTGGTCTCAAAAAAATGACTGTAAAATAATACACATAAAGCACTGCGTAAACATTCTGTGTTTTCAAATTGGGCTTCTTGGAGTACTGGGTAATCTTTAACCATCCAAAGGAAGAGAGGACTTAGGCCTTCTTTCCCTCCATTTACTCCCAATAAGATCTCATCCTGAATATTTTGGTTTTATTTTACAAATTGAGCTTCCATGTAAGGTTTTTAAAAAACAAAGAAATCTTTGGCTTAAAATAATTTAAACCAAAGGACATAAGCAAAAGGACAAAGCTAAATGGCACTCATCTAATGTTTACTTACTAACATCTCCCTCTGCAGATAGCCATTTACTAAATTATTTACTTTGTTGGCATTCTCACTTTTTAGTCTTGCTTTGCATGTCACAAAAAGGAAAACTTCTAAAAACATAATCTCCACTTTGGGATTCCAAGGCTGTAGAATCACTTCAGCTCAGGAGTTCGAGACCAGCCTAGGCAACATAGCAAGACCCAGTCTCTCCAAAACATTTTTAAAATATTAGCCAGGTGTGTTGGCATATGCCTGTGGTCCCAGCGACTTGGGAGGCTGAGGTTAGAGAATCTCTGGCGCTCAGAAGGTTGAGGATGCAGTGAGCTATGATCTATGCTACTGTGCTCCAGCACCTGAGATGAGCAAGACTCTGTCTCAAACAAATACAATCTCATC
Source organism: Trachypithecus francoisi (assembly GCF_009764315.1). NCBI lineage: Eukaryota > Metazoa > Chordata > Mammalia > Primates > Cercopithecidae > Trachypithecus > Trachypithecus francoisi. Next base: position 93,492,286 of record NW_022681455.1, on the reverse strand, counting down.
TCTAATCACGATAAAAACTGATTGAGGGTAACCAATTTTGGGCTGACACTGAAAATAGATGACAAATTTCCCAGTTGCCACTGAGTCAGGTCTAGTTGTTTAATTAAAGTGGTCCTGAACATTACACAAAAACAAAATCAAGTCTAAATTTTTTTTTTTTTTTTGAGACAGAGTTGTGCTCTGTCGCCCAGGCAGGAGTGCAGTGGTGTGATCTCAGCTCACTGCAACTTCTATAGCTGGGATTACAGGCGTGTGCCACCACACCCGGCTAATCTTTTGTATTTTTAGTTTTAGATGGGGTTTCGCCATGTTGGCCAGGCTGGTCTCGAACACCTGGCCTCAAGTGATCCACCCACCTCAGCCTCCCAAAGTACCTGGATTATAGGCATGAGCCACCACACTCGGCCTAAATATTTACTCTAATGCTAAATTTCAATTAATATTAAAAATAGAAAATTAACTTAAATGCAGAATTTTTTTTTCATTTTTTTTAAGACACGGTCTTGATGTTGCCCACGCTGGGGTGTAGTGGTCCATCTCAGTTCACTGCAACCTCCGCCTCCTGGGCTCAAGCAATTCTCCCACCTCAGCCTCTGGAGTACCTGGAACTACGCACCACCACACCTGGCTAATTTTTGTATTTTTGTATTTTTTTTTTTTGTAGAGCCAGGGTTTCGCCATGTTGTCCAGGCTGGTGTGGAACCCCTGGGCTCAAGCAATCCACCACCTCAGCCTCCCAAAGTGCAGGGATTACAGATGTGAGCCACTGTATCACCCAAATGCATTATTTTCGAAGGCTTTAAATAGAAAAGTTAAAGACTGTGACTCAGGTTGATTATCATTACCACCTACTTTGCAGAGTTGTCACAGGATTTTGAAAGAATATGCTCAAAATACAGTTGTAAGTGCTTAACTGAACGTAGCTTTCCCTCTCATACCAGTCACCTCCAGCACCTCTTTTCTGCTTTCCCAAGAGCATACAGTCATTTAAACTTTCCCATGACCAACAGGCTTCTCCAGACCTCCTCAGATTATTTTGCCTTAAATAATCTCCAATACTGTTCTCTTATCACCTTCAATACTCTTATGACTTTTTTCATTCATTCAACCTACCATACTGTATTACCATCACCACTGTAATTTTATTGTCAATCCTTGGTTCAATTAAATTAACATTTTCTGACTATTTATATTTGTAGTATTTATTATATGACTAGCACCTTATTATTACAAGGTTAATATTAATTTATACACTTTACCTTCAATATGGCCCTTCTTTTGCCTTAGAAATTTTAAAATATATTCCCCTGTTACTAGGCTATCTCACTGTAGCTATTTTATGTTCTCTCCCCTCAAGCCTTTAGTCCTAACTTCCCCATTCTTAACTAAGGACAATTTGTTTTCTGAGATTTTCCTGCTGAAATTTACTAAATAACCATCTTTTCAGAAGGAAGCACTATATCTATCTTTGTATGTATGTCCTTTTTCTTCTAGCTATTCTTAGAAAACATGGCTCTTTTCCAAAGACAGATCGTTTACCTCAAAAAAACATTCCATCTAGCCTTTCAAAAAGACTTATGCTCTCCCACAGTCCCTCTTTCCAGGATCTTTAACTGCCTCTTTGCAATTGCTTGCTTCTCTTCTGCCTTTGAGCATCAGCAGACCAACCTTCCCTACCTTAACACAAATGTAAACACCAAATCATCCCATTTCTATTCTTCCATCAAATGCCAAATATTGAAAATAAGTGATCTGCTGCCTCCATTTTCTAAATACCTATTTACTTGTTAACTTCTTGTACTGTAGTTTGTTCCCATGTGTACTTTCAAAGGTAACTAACAACCTCCTAGACAAATCCAAACGGCTCTCTCAATCCATCTTTGACCACTAAGAAAAGTTATCACTAACCAAAGAGACAACAAAAGCTAAACACAAATTCTGTGTTCTATATGAAGCCTCTAATTGTCTATGTGTCCCCATTTATTACATACCACTTAGGCTTTGAGTGCTTTAAGAATCTTCTGAACTCAGTTCAATTAACCCCTTCACCTCCTGGAAATTTTCACTTCTATGAAACCATACCTTGAATTTTCTTCCCTATGGCTTTCCTTCTTTTTCTGATTCAATTAAAATCTAGTTTAATACTAGATGTAAGTTTCTACGCAGTGATTTCATGTTTACCAAATCCACTGACTTAGCATTTCAAATTCAGTCAAACCTGACACATCTTCACTACTATATCCTCCAAATGTGATTTCACTCAAATCTTTGAGAAATTCAAATCTGCTTTTCTTAGAATACCACAAATTATTTAAAATGTTTTCTTACTAATGGTATAAAATAAAGATATAAAACCCAATTTCCCACTACCTTAAGATCATTTAGCCTCTTAGTGACCTTCCTGAAGTCGTCAACCTAAGGAATACTAAGAAAGTAATAGCTTAAGTCTCTACTTATGATGTATATCCCCTATCAGTAGGCCTGGGGACTCTGGTCATTACTGACAAATTTCTATTAATCTCAAAAATAATACAGATCTTTGTCATATTTCCCCACCCCCCGCTTCTTCCCCAGGAACTTATTTCAAAGTATTCTGTGCATTCCACCTAATAGCTATCAAGTTTACCTTGATAAAAGTTTTCTCTTAATAATTCAGTAAGATTTCTTTGATTAAGGTTTAGATATGTATTTTATCATTCTTCACACACCATATTCCCTAAAGTGCATTCTATTTTAAAAACTAAACTTTTTTAAGGATCAAGAAAAGACACTGTATGTCTTGACATATATCTTCAAGAACATAAAACTGGGGTCTGTTAGAATCTGCTATAATCCAACAGGCACAACATGGGTATTCATTTTTGAACTAAAAATGTTTATATTTGTTATCTCATATTCCTTTATACTGTATCTCATTTAGGCAGAAGTAGCTATTCATCATCAAATACTCATCTTCAGAGATTAAAAAAGAACACAAAATTTTTCAAATATAGCAGTATTTTAATCAAATCATATAAATGAATGTGAAGTAACTGGCACTCTCACACACTGCTAAAAGGAGTAGAAACTAGAACAATAAATTTGAAAAACTATAAGGCATTACTGCTAAAGTTGAACATACATATTTCTATGACCAGTTTTTCCACTTCCAGAAATACATACTTGACAGAAATGTGTGCACATGTGCACCGAAAGACAGGTGTAGGAATCAGTATTATTCATAATAGTGCAAAACTAAAAAAATCCATCATACATTAGAATCAACAGCAATGAAAATGAATAAACTCTTCTATATAGGAAACCAGATTAGTCCAGGCGTGGTGGCTCACACCTGTAATCCCAACATTTTGGGAGGCCAAGGTGGGCGGATCATGAGGTCAAGAGATCGAGACCATCCTGGCCAACATGGTGAAACCCTGTCTCTACTAAAAATAAAAAAAATAGTCGGGCGTGGTGGTGGGTGCCTGTAATCCCAGCTACTCAGGAGGCTAAGGCAGGAGAATCACTGGAACCTGGGAGGCAGAGGTTGCAGTGAGCCGAGATCGCACCACTGAACTCCAGTCTGGCGACAGAGCAAGACTCCATACCCCCCCAAGCAAAAAAAAAAAAAAAAAAAAAGAAAAACACAGATTAGCCTCACAAAAATAACATGACCTGAGGAACACATATTATATGATTCAATTTAATAAAGTTCTAAAATAGGCAGAGCTAATCTATGGATTTTAGACATCAAGATAATGGTCACCCTAGGAATACAGAAAGGGAATAACTAGAAAAGAATATAAGGAAAGCTTTCAGGGTGCCAATAACAATACTGATTTCACTAAATACTCACCAAAGCAGAATTAGCATGTTCATATATTGGAATAGGTAGTGAATTCACTAAATTATGAAATCCATGAAATAAAGTATTCCCTAACATTAGAAACCTCAGGCAACTCACTTTCTCTGTACCTCTGTTGCTTCAACTGTAAAACAGACAACACCAAGTCTGTAATCTTAAATTCCTAGTTTTTTTTTTTTTAGGTAAACGTACTCAGTTCCTTAAATGGGAGAAAAAAATTTTAGTGACTATTTGATTGCCATTTTAAAGATAAACACTGCAAAGACAGAATCAAAAAATACCATTTTTTCCTTCCTCTTACAAAACCAGATATATTAGCAGTTATCTTTCAGAATCATAGTTACTGATTTCCAATAAAATTGAATATTCTTTATACTGCTACTAGTTAGTAGGTAAATTAATATGAAATGACCACTACACAACAAAGGTCATCTGTTTTCTGATTTCAAACTATGTCCCTTTATAGCAGTAACAATGTTTAAAATTACTAGTTTTAAAATGTTTTGAAACATAGTAAAAATCAAACGAACACCAAACTTAGTATTTGCTTGGTTAACTTCATAATGCCAAATTATAACAGAAACATCAGCATCTGACAGCTATTTGGTAAATAATAGCTAGTAATGACTGAACTATAACTTCTACTTAGAAGCACCATTAAATGAGAAGCCTCATTAAAAACTATAAATTTAGTATCAGGCTCCCTTACAAGCTAATAACTGAAAAGAATGCTACTCTCCTGAGAATATCAAGATTATAAAACTTCTGTATTCTGCACCATCACCCAATACTATATATAGCCATTCAATATTGTATTGAGTTTATTTCCCTCAAACTTTCATATTTAATAAAATCTGTATTATAAAAATATTCAAATAAACTTTCAAAAACTGAAGTGCACTGTTAAAAAAGATCATTTCACCAGTTTTTCTAACATAAATATGAAGCTTACTTCTTCCTCTCAACACAATATGAATATATCATTGTATGGTATCACACTTCCAGCTAAACCTATTCTAAGGTGCTTATCATTCAGATAAAGGCAGACTTCTTCTGAAGCACTTGTCCAGGGATGGTGTTCAAAACTTGCTTTCCTGCCAAGTCTTTCCTTTCCCTCATCTTCTTCATCTCAGTAAATCACACACCACCATCTATCTAGTTCCTCAAGCCAGTAACCAGGAAATCACTTTTGACACTTTTCTTCTCACATCCAATCCATCATGAATCTGTCAGTTGTTCCTCCTCCACACCTCACCATCTCCTCTCTAAAATATACGTATAATCTGGCTACCACCATGTTTTTCCTGGACTACTGTAGTATTACAGTATCTTTACTTTTACCCTTGCCTTTCTCCAATCCATTCTCAAAGTAGCATTTTTAAAATGTAGATTAAAGCATATCACTTCTCCAATTCAAAATCTTCAATGACTGCAATGTCTTTAGTAAAACCTGTAAGTCTTTAATATGTCCTACAAGGCCCTGTATAATCTGCTTTCTATCTCTCATTTTAGCTCATATGGTTTTCTGCCTTATTATTATGCTTCTGCCACCCTGAGCTTTTCATTTCTTTCAAATATTAAGTTCTTTCCTGTGTCATAGCCTTCAAATATATCTTTCTCTCCTCCAAGAAACTCTTTTATCTTCTGACCTGTCTGTCTTCTTACTGTTTCCACTTAGTATCACCAACTGAGGGAAGCCTTCTCTGAGCATACAACGTTAATTTCTCCCCATTTTCTCCACCACAGCACTCTGTTCTTTTCTTTCACTGATCATAAGCTGTAATTTTACATTTGTTTATTTACTTGTTTTTTATGTGTTTGCATTGCTAGATGGTAGGATCCATGAAGGCAGGGATCACTTATTATGCACTTTATATATATATATCATAAATTAAGAGAGCACTTCAAAATATATATGTTTAATGAATAAATGGATGTGAATTACTTTGAGTCCAGATAATAAATTACAGTTCGAAGTGGTTTCCCCTTTTCTGGGTCTCCCATTGTCACTTGATCAGCTTTACAACTGTTTCTAAAAGAAAGGAGCAAAAAGTGTTTCTGAAAGCTTAAAGACAATTCAACAGATGAAATGCCAGGAAGTTGTACATGGTATGTCAAATGAGTGCGACAAATAATACTAAAGATCTCATGGGAAGGAGAAATCCCTAAGAGCTACAAGGACAAGATATGATTTTATTCACAAGGTGGAATTTGACCTGAGTATTCACAGACTGGTAAAATTCCAAGAGGTAGAAAAGGGAGTGAAGCCCAAATAAGGAAGTAAACAGAGGCGCAAAGTGCTAGAGAACAGTTATAAAACTGGAATGTGGCAACTTAAATTTACAACGTAAATAAGTGTAAAAAAAGCTAAATCTCATATAAGAAATGTATATCCCACATAAAGACAACTTCAAAGAATTTAAAAGGTTAAAATAACTCTATCTCATCAGTATCCATAAATCTCTTCTGACTCCAATCTTTGGCTTCTGAAGTTTTCCAAGCACTTACAACATGCTTCCATTAGTTTTTATGCTGACCAACTGCCTCAAGTTTCCATATTCTTACCTGTGTTTTTATTAACTCATTACCTGATGAAATTTCCCCAGTAGATTAATTCAGTCATAGTTTTTCTTTATAGACTCTCTAGGATTTCATTTTTCTTCTCTGTTATTTATGGGGGGTAAGCTTTTTCCTCTATGACATTTCGATCAACAAACACATCTTTAGAAAATCTAAACTTTTCACATGTACCAAAATTTTACTACTGATAGATTCAATGGATTTTACTTTAAAATCTGTATTCCTACTTCAGTTCTTGCCTCTTAAATTCATATATTTAGCCCATCCTTCAGCTCTATCCTGTTTCCAGAGGTAAACCAGGAAGGTCTAGCACAGTGCCTTGTAGAAAGCATTTGGTTGCATTAGACAATAAGTTTGGAGTTAAAAGTTTCTAAAAGATACTTTCAAGTTGAAAATCCTATGGTTTCCTTAATCCTAACTCGTCATGGGCTTTTTCCATGGACACCGTTTTCTATCTGTATTCATACCTGCCCACCCCATAATAGTTTTTGATTTCAGAGGATAGACTTCATGGGATACTTAGAATCCTACAATAGTAAAACTGGAGGAAACAAAGTTTTATACAGGAGGAAACTAAGGCTCACAGATGTCAAGAAACTTGAATATTACCTACACAGTTAAGTGACAAAGTCCCGATTCTCCGTAGCCAGCACTCTATCGAAAAAGAGGATTTTACTGGTTATAAAAGCATCATAATTTTGTTTTTCTTAATAGAGATGGGATGCAGTCTTACTAAGTTGCCCAGGCTGTACTTGAACTCCTGGCTCAAGTGATTCTCCTGCATCAGCCTCCCTATTAGAGCAGCCCCCGATTAAAGCAGCTTGCTCGCACACCTAACTTAGTACCGTTTTTGACTAGCATTGCTTCTATCTTATGTTATTTCCTGTGCCCTTAGGATATAATCTCCTTGTCAATCAATCACAAGGGTTTTTGTTGTTGTTGTTTTTAATTATAATACTGTACATACTTACCTGAAACTGTTCAGGAATGACAGTTACCCTTAACCAAAACTGGGAGGCAACCACTCTTCCCAATACATTTCACGTCTGTAACACAGACTTCATGTCTAAATTATGTGGTCTGTAGTTTATAGTTAACTCTCCAAGGACACAGACCTGCCAATACTTTGTGGTAAACTATAACTATGTAACGTGAATTTTTAAAGCAATAGAAGAAACAGCCGGGCGTGGTGGCGTGCACCTGTAATCCCAGTTACTGGGGAGGCTGAGGCTGGAGAACTGCTTGAACCTGGGAGGCAGAGGTTGCAGGGAACCCAGATGGCGCCACTGCGCTCCAGCCTGGGTGACAGAGCGAGACTCTGTCTCAATACCAAAAAAAAAAAAAAAAAAAAAAGAAGAAGGATAAGAAATTGAAAGTATTTGAAGATACACAATACAGATAGAACTTGCTTCGAGCAATAGAAGTCTTTTATTTAACAAATACTTATCAAATATCGAACATAAGGCTCTGCGGCCTGCTGTTACAACACAGTATCTCTAAATTCACATTCTGTAAACCCAAGAGAAAAGAAAAACACTATGATAATCCTTTTGCATTGCAAAAAACAAAAACAAACTCCTCCCTCTGCAATGTAGAATCCTCCTTTAAATTCAGCTTTTGTACATGCAAGTGTTTGCAGACCTAGTGGTTCTTTTAAAACTACCTCTACAGTTATCTGGAGTCTAGGGAGAGAGTAACATTACACAAGATAAGCCTTCTTTTCATTTAAGACCATAGCTGGTTAAGTAGAAATGGAGATTTTAAGGAGAACTGGAAAAAAGGAAAAGGTGCAAAGTAGCATGCAAAATTGAGAAACTAAATGCTGATAGTAATTTTATTAATGAAAATAACTTTATTTAATACAGGGGAATTCTTAGGTATGAATATTTCACATAAATAAATGTCACAACAGCGTCAAATCCCAGACTTTCAGGAAAGTAACTGTAACACTTAAATATCACAACAACAACAAAATTCTCATCTACTTTGTTCTGAAAAGTTTTATTTGTCTTTAAAAAAAAAAAAAAGCAAACCAAACCCCCCGCCAAAAAAAAAAAAAAGATTAAAAAAATAAAAATGAGAACAAACAGACACCAGTCTGAGCAGGCAGCTGTGACAGCCAGTGAGACACCCGGGCTTTCCGGGTCGTGCTTGGCTTTAGGCTGGATGTCCACGCAGAGAGCCCTGGAGCCACCCCGCACGTCCCACACCCAGGCACCCAGAAAACGACCGCGGCCGCACACACGGGGGCTTGCGGGGTCCGGGACACGCTGCAGACGGGGAGCGGCATTCGGGGTGAAGGATCGCGGGGAAGGCACTGCGGTCGGAACCGTGAGGCAAGGCCTGGGAAAGCGCCGGGGGCGTCCCGTGCTTCGGGACATCTGGTGCCCGCGCGGGACGCCCTGTCATGAGTCACGGAGGCGAGACGGCACAGGCGGGGGAAGAGGCTGCAGGATGGAGGGAAGCCCGACCCTCGGGAGGGAACCCACCCGAGGGAGGCCCCGACCTCGCGCTGGGCGGGGAAGGGGGCCCGCCTTCCCCACGCCCTGGCCGCCCGGCTCTCACCTCCACCCGACGCAACAGGCACGGCTGCCGAGTCCCGACCCCGGGGGCTGCGGGCCGGGGGGCAGAGGCAGCAGCCCGCAGCCATGACAGGCGCGGGACGGGCCGCGGGCTGGCTGGGCCGCACGTGCGGGCAGCGCCCCCTCCCCGGCCTCCCCGCGGGCCAGCCCGCCCGCCCGGCCGGCCCAGGCCCCGGCCGCGGCTCCGGCCCCTCACCTCAGGCAGCGGCGCGGCCCCGCCTGCCCCGACCCCCCCGCCTCCGGCCGAGCGGCGGCGGCAGCGACGGCTGCACGTACTCACCGCCGCTCGCTGACTCTCGCGCTTCGCCATGAATGAGGCGCCCCCGCCGCCCCCCGCCTTGACTGAGACTGACACACGCGGCTGGCCGGGCGGGGGCGGCCTCAGGCGACCACCCGGCTGACACGACCCGCCCCCGCATCACCCCACCAGTTGAGCAGCGGCCGCTACCCCGCTGTGCCCCCGGGCTTCTTCCCCACGCCCGAGGCGGTGGGTGGTAGCGGCGGGCGGCGGTGGCGGCGGCACTTACCGGCTGCGCGGCCAGGCCCCCCTGTCAGCGCCGGGCCGGGAGGGAGAGGAGGGAGGAGTGAAGGGGCACCGCCTCCCCTGCGCCGCCACGCACCCGCCTGATTGGCCCAGTTCACTCCCCCAGCGCGACCCCACCAGCCCCTGCGAGCGGCACTCCGGCAGCACCGGCGCGCTATTTGCATATTTGTGCCCGCGCCGCTGATTGGCCCGGTCGCGGAGGGGCGGCCGTGACCGCCGCCGCTCCCGCCGCGGCTCCCGCAGCGTTGGGCTTCCCGAGGAGCATCGCCCTCGCCCCTGCCCTTCCCTCCTGGCGCGGCCCGACCCAGGGCGGAGGGCGGTGAGAGGCGGGGTCGCCGCTCAGCTCCAACATGGCCCCGCCGCGCCGCCGACCCAATCGCTGGCGCGGTTACTCCCGGAGCCCTGGGCGGCCTCGGGGCGGGGAAGGCTTGGGGCCGGGCGCCCTCTGGCCGGAGCGCGGGGCAGTGCAGTGGCCCGGGCTCCCCAGGCCGCCCCGCCGCGGCCGCCACGTCAGGCCGCGCCCTCGCGGCGGCCTCTCCCCTCGCGCCGCCCGCCCCGCGGTCCCGCCGCCACGTCAGGCCCCGGCAGGGCACGCCCCAGTCGCGAGCTGACCAGTGACGGGGTCGGCGCCGAGGTCACTCACACGCAGGGCATCTCTCGGGCAGCCCGGGTCCGCGGAGGAAGGGCGAGGGTTTCCAAAGACGTCCTTCTTAAGGAGCCGTGGATTTAGCCCCACGTTCTCCTTTCGCGCGGAGACCTGGGTGTCACGCGCCCGTGCTGTAGAATCGAGAGCACGGAGGGTGCCGCGATGATGCAGCGATTGAGCCCAGGTGCCAGCACCTGCCGTGGCCGGCGCCCGCCGCGGAGACCCAGCTCCACGCCGCAAGCCAGGGGAGAGCGCGCACCTAGGTTGCGGCTGCAACCCAGTCTTCCCCAGGCTCAGGCTCCCGTTCTCCATTGCACAGTTACGAAGGGAGAGAAAAATAAACAAGAATTTAAGAAGAGAGAGCGAGCGAGCCGTGGGGGAGGGTGATACTGGTTTAGGAGCAGGGGATGTACTGGAAAACCGCCGGCCTAAGAAAGTGTTGGACACCTGGGTTCCCTCTCCATCCATCACGAATTAACTGAGTGACCTACATCAAATCCTAGCGTGTCCCAGGGCCTCGGTTTTGCCTTCTGTAAAAGGAAGAGGCTGCACAAGTTTTCCAAACGTCCTCCGGCTGTAAAATTCTAAGGGTCTCCTCCTTGCAGGTCCTTAGCTAGCTTTCTACCGAATTAAAAATTTAAAATCCATATGAAAACGTGAGCTAGACAAAAGAAATGTTTGAACTTCGGTCGGCCTACTTTATGTTTGTTCAAATCTGTTGACCATTTCATATCCAGTGAAGGTGATATTTCACGTTCACAGTTGACAGAAATCTCTTGAATTTCAGCCTCTGCTAAGGAGTGTCACTGTGCTTGTTTATGCCTAGCCAGAATGGAATGGCTGCGGTATACACAGTGGTAGTTGCCAAGTAGTTTCATTCTTTATATTCCCCATGAAGGCCCTCCAGAGTGGATCAACATACCTCTATTTAACTGAGATACTGACAGGGCTGGGAGGAAACCCTGCTGAAAGGGCGGTTACAATTGCAACTTTGATTTCCTGAAGGTTACTTATAACAACCACATATTAGACTAAGAATGCAAAGAAAGAGTTTATCTCAGGGGGGCCCCCACACTACTTATTTGAATAGTGCTTTAGTTTGCAAATTCAACTTGTTGAGTCAAATTTAAGGCCAGTAACCTCTCATCTATCTGACATCACAGCAGAATGATACCCCTGTTAAACGAAAAACTTGAGCGGCCTCCCCATCATCTGATGAAAAACGTTCATGTTTTCTTGAATGCAGTCCTCTGAACATTATTTAGGCTTGGTCATTAAAGAGCAGTACTAGAATTATCAACATTATTGTATGCCATTATAATCAGTGAATGTTCTCTAAAATATGCAAAAGTTGTCCCTATAATAAATGGTCTCTAGGATGCTGGTTTTTGTGTTTTTGTTTTGTTTTTAACTTCTGTTTTTGCTATCTCCTTCCTCACTACTGGGCTGACACTTCTCAATTCTTCTACCTAACAACCTTCTTTCCTACTTTTTTGATGCTTCTATGCCATTATGAACTTAGACATCGATAAACTTTTTTATTAGTTTAGACTGTCAGATTTTGTGAAAAGATTTTCTGTGGGGTTCTCCTGTGTTAAGTACATAAGTTCTTGTGACATTTATTTTCACTGGTCAGTGAATGGTTTTCACTTCTGTCTTAAATTTTGGAGGTATCTCAGTAACTGTGGTTTCTGAATATGGGGACTCTGGAAAAATGTTGCAGAGGATGGCTCTGAATCTCAGAATTTAGGGGTCAATTAGTAAATATTACATTTTGCAATTGAAGTTAGCAAGAATCAATATCACGAACAACATCAAAATCTAGCAACACTGGCCTACCATTTCCACTAGGCAATGGGCTGTCTAAAGCCAAGTGGTGGCTACGCTCTCTAGGTCCCTCAATCCCACTCCAGAATAAGAATGTCTCCATTCCTGGCCAGGCGTGGTGGCTCATGCCTGTAATCCCAGCACTTTGGGAGGCCAAGGCCGGCAGATCACCTGAGGCTGGGAGTTGGAGACCAGCCTGACCAACGTGGAGAAACCCCATCTATACTAAAAATACAAAATTAGCCGGGCGTGGTGGCACATGCCTGTAATCCCAGCTACTCAGGAGGCTGAGGCAGGAGAATCACTCAAATCCGGGAGGCAGCAGTTGAGTTGAGCCGAGATGTCGCCATTGCACTCCACCCTGGATGACAGAATGAGACTCCGTCTCAAAAGAAAAAAAAAAAAAAGAATGTCTCCATTCCTACCCAATGTCTTTCCAATTAAAGAGGCCCTGTTATCTGGACACATGGATTTGTGTATCCAGAAAGCCTGTGCTATGACAGAGTGGCTCTCCACACCTTGAAAGAAACATCCTATCATAGATACATTTACTGAAATTTAGTCCCAAGCAAAGTGTTAAAGGTTTATATTTTGTTATTTCATTTCATCTTCACAACCACTCTATGAGAAAGGGATTTTGTTGTTGTTATTTGTTTGTTTGTTTGACAGAGTCTCAATCTGTCGGCCAGGCTGGAGTGCAGTGGCATGATCTCAGCTCACTGCAATCTCCACCTCCCAGGACTGCAACCTCCACCTCCCAGGTTCAAGCACTTCTCCTGCCTCAGCCTCCCGAGCAGCTTAGATTACAGGCCTGCACCACTATACCCAGCTAATTTTTGCATTTTTAGTAGAGACGGGGTTTCACCATGTTGGCCAGGCTGGTGCTGAACTCCTGACCTCAAATGATCCACCCACCTCAGCATCTCAAAGTGCTGGGATTACAGGTGTGAGCCACCGTGCCCGCTGAGAAAGGGATTCCCCCCCCACAAAATTTTACAGATAAGTCTAAAATCTTGTCCTGGTTACACAGTCATTGAGTGACAGAAACAATATTCAAACTTAGAACTGTCTGGCCCCAAAGGCTATAACTTGTAACCATTACACTATAATCTTCCCCTCAGCCTGAGTTTCCAATTCCATGTTTATCAGACATGTTTATTTTAGTAACTAATTTGGCATTTTGGAATGGAAAATGCCCTGTATAAGCATTTTGGTTTAGGTCACCAAAAGAATATCTGACAATGTAAATTTGTGATGTTTTCCTGCAAGTTTGAGGAATATGAATCAATGCTTTAGTATCTGTTCACTCTGGAGAAAACTTATACAATCAAGATCCTGAAACTAGCTGGATTTGCTGGCTCACACCTATAATCCCAGCATTTTGGGAGGCCAAGGCAGGTGGACTGCTTGAGCCCAGGAGCTTGAGACCAGCCTGGGCAATATGGTAAAACCTTATCTCTGCGAAACAATAGAAAAAGAAAAATTAGCTGGGCATGATGGCATGTTCCTGTAGTCCCAGTTACTAGGGAGGCTGAGCTGGGAGGATCACTTGAGCCCATAAGGTTGAGGCTGCAGTGGGCTGTGATCACACCACTGCACTCCAGCCTGGGTGAAAGAGTGAGACCTGGCTGGGTGTGGTGGCTCACACCTGTAATCCCAGCACTTTGGGAGGCCGAGATGGGTGGATCACCTGAGGTCGGGAGTTTGAGACCAGCCTGAACAATGTGGGGAAACCCCGTCTCTACTAAAAATACAAAAATTATCTGGGTGTGGTGGTGTGCACTGCCTGTAATCCTAGCTACTTGGGAGGCTGAGGCAGGAGAATTGCTTGAACCCGGGAGGCGGAGGTTGCAGTGAGCCAAGATTGTACCACTGCATTCCAGCCTGGGTGACAGAGTTAGACTTCATCAGAGAAAGAAAAGGAAAGAAAGAACAAAAGAAAGAAAGAGAGAAAAAGAAAAGATAAAGAAACCCTATCTCAAAAAAAAAAAGATCCTGAAACTGCAAAACTAAGGTTTAGATCCTACCTCAGTAAGACCTGCAAAAGTGATACCCACAGAACAGTCAAAAGAAGAAAGTTGGAGTACTCACACTTCCTAATTTGGAAACTTACTACAAAGGTATAATAATCAAGACAGTGTGGAACTGGCATAAGGATAGGCATATGGATTAATGGAATAAAATATAGAATCCAGAAATAAACTCTTACATTTATGGTCAATTGATTTTCAACAAGAGTGCCAAGACATTTAGATTGGGAAAGAGTAGTCCTTTAAACCAATGGTGGGACTGCTGGATACACACATACTAGAGAATGAAGTTGGACCCCTACCTCACACCACACAAAACAATAAACCAAAAAGGACCACACACCTAAATGTAAGAGGTAAAGCTATAAAACTCTAAGAGGAAAAACAGAAGTAAATCTTCAGGATCTTGGATTAGGCAATGATTTCTTACATATGACACCAAAAGCATAAATGACAAAAGAAAATATAAACTAGACTTCATTAAAATTAAAAACTTTCATACAAGAAACCACAAAAAGTAGATTAAACTTCATTAAAATAGAAGTGTCAAAGGACACCATTAAGAAAGTGCAAAGAAAGACAAAACAGAATGAGAGAAAATATTTGCAAATCAAATACATATGCTCCTCAACTTACAATGAAGTTTTGTTCTGATAAACCCATTGTAAGTTGAAAATACTGTTAAGTTGAAAATGCAGCTAATACACTTAACCTACAGAACATTATAGCTTAGTCTAGCCTACCTTAAATGTGCTCAGAACACTGACTTTAGCCTACAGTTGGGCAAAATCATCTGGCAACACAGCCCACCATACAGTATGGGTTGTTTGTCTTTGTGATCATGTGGCTGACTGAAAGTTGAGCCATCATGACAGATTATCTACTATATATCGCTAGTCTGGGAAAAGATAAAAATTCAAAATTCAAAGTACAATTTCTACTGAATGCGTATCACCTTAGCACCACTGCAACGTCAAAAAATCATAAGTCAGCCGGGCGCAGTGGCTCACGCCTGTAATCCTACCACTTTGGGAAGCCGAGGCGGATCACTTGAGGTCAGGAGTTCGAGACCAGCCTGACCAGCATGGTTGACCAGTCTGGCCAACCCCATCTCTACTAAGAACACAAAAAAATAGCCAGGCATGTTGGCACGTGCCGGTAATCGCAGCTACTTGGGAGGCTGAGGTGGGAGAATTGCCTGAACCTGGGAGGCGGAGGTTGCAGTGAGCTGAGATTGTGCCACTGCACTCCAGCCTAGGTGACATGGTTCCTAAGTTGAACCATGATAAGGTAGGGACAGTCTGTATCTGATAAGGGTTTAGTATGCAGAATATATAAAGAGTACTTATAACTAAACAACAAAGACATTATAATCCAATTAAAAAGTGGTCACAGTATCTGAGTAGACATTTCTCCAAACAAGATCTACAAATAGCCAATATGCACATGAAAAGATGCTCAATACATTGGTTGTTAGAGAAATGCAAATCAAAATCACAATGAGATACCACTTCACTCTCATCAGGATGGCTACAATAAAAAAGACAAACAATATAAGCGTGATATGGTTTGGCTGTGTCCCCACTCAAATCTCGAATTGTAGCTCTCATAATTCCCATATGTAGTGGGAGGGCCCCAGTGGGAGGTAATTAAATCATGAGGGTGGGTCTTTCCCGTGTTGTTCTCGTGATAGTAAGTCTCATGAGGCTGGGTGTGGTGGCTCACACCTATAATCCCAGCACTTTGGGAGGCCAAACAGGGCGGATCACCAGAGATCAGGAATTCAAGACCAACCTGGCCAACATGGTGAAATCCCCATTTTTACTAAAAATACAAAAAATCAGCTGGGCATAGTGGTGGCACTTGTAATCTCAGCTACTCGGGAGGCTGAGGCAGGAGAATCGCTTGAACCCAGGAGGCAGTGGTTGCAATGAGCCAAGATCATGCCACTGCACTTCAGCCTGGGTGACAGAGCGAGACTCTGCCTCCAAAAAAAAAATTAAGTCTCACCAGATCTGATGATTTTATAAAACCTGCACATGCTCTCTCTCCTGCCTGCCACTATGTAACATGTGACTTTCCTCCTCCTTTGCCTTCCACCATGATTGTGAGGCCTCCCCAACCCTGTGGAACTGTGAGTCCATTAAATCTCTTTTTCTTTATAAATTACCCTATTCGAGTATGTCCTTATTAGCAGCATGAGAACAGACTAATACAAAGTGTAAGATGCAGAGAAATTAGAACCCTCAAACCCTGGTACATTGTTGGTAGGAATGTAAAATGATGGTTGTTTTGGAAAACAGTACTTCCAAAAGTTAAACATAGTTACCATATAACCCAGCAACCCAAAAAGAAATGAAAATGTATGTCCACACAAAAACTTACATACAAATGTTCACAGCAGCATGATTCACAATAGCCCAAAAGTGGAAACAACCCAAATGTCTATCAGCTGATGACTGGATAAACAAAAACGGTATATACACAAACTAGAATGTTATTAAGCCATTAAAAAACAGATTAAGTACTGATAGTACAATACAGATGAACTTTGAAAACATAATTTTAAGTGATAAAAGCCAGATACATTCCCTAGAAAGCCAACTCAGAAGGCAGAATTATTACACAAAGACGTTTAATTTTTAAAAAATTAGGCCGGGTGTAAGTCCAGCATTTTGGGAGGCCGAGGTGGGCGGATCACTTGAGGTCAGGAGTTCGAGACCAGCCTGGCC
The DNA here is from genome assembly GCF_009764315.1 of Trachypithecus francoisi. NCBI lineage: Eukaryota > Metazoa > Chordata > Mammalia > Primates > Cercopithecidae > Trachypithecus > Trachypithecus francoisi. Next base: position 93,475,501 of record NW_022681455.1, on the reverse strand, counting down.
AACATGGTGAAACCCTGTCTCTACTAAAAACACAAAAATTAGCCAGGCGTTGTGGTGTGCATCTGTAATCTCAGCTACTCAGGAGGCTTCGGCAGAAGAATCGCTTGAACCCAGGAGGCAGAGGTTGCAGTGAGCCAAGATACAGCCACTGCATTCCCGCCTGGGTGACAGAGCAAAACTCTGTCTCAAAAAATTAAATTAAATTAAAAAATAAAAAGTATGAAAGCCAGATATAAAAGGCTTGACTGTTTGATTATATTTATATGAAATGTCCAGAATAAAGTAAGAAAGTAGACAGAAAGTAGATCAGTTGTTGCCTAGGGCTGACATGGGAGAAGGGGGATGAAGAATCGAGAGTGATTGTTAATAGCTATGTACAGGGTTTCTTCTGGGGGGCAATGAAATAGTTTTAAAATCAGATTGTGGAGATACTTGCACAACTCTGAATACACTAGAAACCACTGAAGTATAAATTTTGTCAAGTAAATACTATCTCAATAAAGCTGGTTTAAAAAAAAAAGTGATTCCAGGCTGGACGTGGTGGCTCACGCCTATAATCCCAGCACTTTGGGAGGCCAGGGCAGATTGATCACCTGAGGGTGCGAGTTCGAGACCAGCTTGGCCAACATGGTGAATCCCCATCTCTACTAAAAATATAAAAATTAGCTGGGTGTGGTGGTGCACACCTGTAATCTGAGTTACTCATGAGGCTAAGGCAAGAGAATCTCTTGAACCTGGGAGGTGGAGTTTACAGTGAGAGAAGATTGTGCCACCATACTCCAGCCTGGGTGACAGAGTGAGACTCTGTCTCAAAAAAAAAAAAAAAAAAGTGATTCCCAGTCAGCAGTTTCCAACTTTGTTACAGTATTGTAAGCATTAAATCCACATATATGAATCTAACATATGAACATGTTGAGACAAAAATATATATTTTAATTATATTCATAAAATTAGTTACATAGTATATCATTTTTAAAGTTTGAAGATTGTTGTAGTGGCACTGTTATTTCTTATATTGAGCTCACCAGTTTTGTGACTTTGTTATAATTTACTTAATTAATACATATTTAAATACACCATGTATGTATACTAGGGTAGGTACTGTGTTGGCTACAGAAGAGGTTATTATTCCCATATAAATAATAATAAATTATGAATAATAAATATATAATAAATATTGAACAAGTGTGCATATATGAAATACCTTCTTACTCATCTTTATTGACATCCATTCACAGGCCGAGGCATTAATGAAAATGTTCTTTCACTAATCAATAAGTATTGATAAACATTAAAGTATGCTGTTTTCATCTTTTACACATTTTATGCACATTCATAACTTAAATGTTTTATGCTCCATTACATTATAGACTGTAGCATGATTTTCGTCTCTCAGCACTAATGAATAGTAGGTTGAAGAGCTCAGATACTTTTCCACTGTAGGAAAAGACTCTGAAAGGAACTTCAGTTGATTCAGCAGTAAGTGAAAATGAACTCCACATTAGCCCCTAGGAGTTGTGAAATTTCCTTAACTCGGTGAAGAACACAGGTTCTTTTTGGAACAGGAGTGAAGGATATCACTAGAAAGTTCTTTAGACTTCTTTTTCAGGCTCTTGTTCAAGCAAACAGAAATGAGGGCTAGGTATGCTTTCAGCTATGGGTAGCTTAAAGTACCTCAAAGATCATTTAAAAGCATATTCAGCACTGTTCTCAAATCTAGAGGCCGCTGGTAATAACAACATGCAAAGGATACGTTCAGCCAGAGAGCTGTTCTTCAGATTCTCACTCGTAGGCCCATTTAATCAGGGACAGGTCTTAGAGTCTCCAAGTTTTATCTAGTTTATCCCCTGCTTTTAGCCAGGAATATACTTCAAAGCATGATCCTACTTGACAGTTCAAATCTTAACACTGTTCTGCTTTTATAAACAGCTGCTTGTCCTAATCTTAAAAGGTCTTCAGGAAAAAGAAGGTTTGCTGGTTTCCTTGATAAAACATCCCCAAGCATCTCATTCCTTCTCTTTGTGTATCTGTTTCTCTTTGGGTAACATAAGCACTCCCGGAGAAGTTGCATCTAAATCAAGTTTGGAGAGATCAAAAGGATGAAATGTGGCTGTTATTTAAAAAGTGAATTCACTCAACAAGTATTTAAAGGGGATCTGTGATGTCTCAGGCACAACGGTAGAGGCTGGGAATACAACAATGAACAAGATAGATATGGTCCTCTGGCCTCAAGGCAAATTATTTTCTAAAGCAAATAAAGAGTAATTAATTATTTTTATTAATTTGGTAACACTTAACCTTCATTTACAGGTACTGTAATTGGTATGTTTATAGGGTTTTTGTTTGTTTGTTTTGAGACAGAGTCTGGCTCTGTCACCCAGGCTGGAGTGCAGTGGCACGATCTTGGCTTACTGCAGCCTCCAACTTCCATGTTCAAGTGATTCTCCTGCCGAAGCTTCTCGAGTAGCTGGGATTACAGGTGTGCACCACCACACCTGGCTGCTTTTTTTTGTATTTTTAGTAGAGACAGAATTTTACCATGTTGCCTAGGCTGCTCTCAAACTCTTGGCCTCAAGCGATCCACCCACCTCAGACTCCCAATGTGCTGGGATTACAGGTGTGAGCCACCACGCCCGGCCTGGTCTGCTTTAGAAAGCATGTATGACCTATACCACTTAGCCTAAGAACTGATGGAAACTGTAAACTGTAAACATGTATTTTTCCAATCAATTAGGCTTTTTTTTTTTTTTTTTTTTGAGACAGAGTCTCACTCTGTCGCCCAGGCTGGAGTGCAGTGGTGCGATCTCGGCTCACCACAACTTCCGCCTCCCGGGTTCAAGCAATTCTCCTGCCTCAGCCTCCTAAGCAGCTGGGATTACAGGCGTGCGCCACCACGCTTGGTTAATTTTGTATTTTTAGTAGAGACGGGGTTTCTCCATGTTGATCAGGCTGGTCTCAAACTCCCAACCTCAGGTGATCCACCCGCCTCAGCTTCCCAAAGAGCTGGGATTACAGGTGTCAGCCACCACACCCAGCCCCAGTCAACTGGTTTTATAGGCATTGCAGGCATTTTATTTCCAGAAGAAACCCATCCTAGTGCAATTTTTTTTTAAGAGACAAGGTCTTGCTCTGTTGCTCAGGTTAGAGAGCAGTGGTGCAATCATAGTTTGTTGCAACCTCCAAGTCCTGAGCTCAAGCGATCCTCTTGCCTCAGCCTACTGAATAGCTAGGACTACAGGCATTGCCACCGTGCCCAGCTAATTTTTTATTTTTTATTTTTTTGTGGAGATGGGGTCTTGCTATGTTACCCAAGCTGGTCTCAAACTCTGAGGCTTAAGCAATCCTCCTGCCTCAGTCTCCCAAAGCACTAGGATTATAGGTGTGAGCCACTACACCCAGCCTCCTGGTGCTATTTAAATCCATTTTGTCTTGTATAAGGTTCAACAAAAGAGAAAATGGCATTGGAGTTCCCTGGACATTTCCTGACTTGTTTTTCTTTTTTGTTTTTGTTTGTTTGTTTTCAGTATGGAGTTTCGCTCTGGTGCCCAGATTGGAGTGCAGTGGCACAATCTTGGCTCACTGCAACCTCTGCCTTCCGGGTTCAAGCAATTCTCCTGCCTCAGCCTCCCAAGTAACTGGGATTACAGGCCTGCGCTAACACGCCTGGCTAATTTTTTATATTTAGTAGAAACGAGATTTCACCATGTTGGCCAGGCTGGTCTTGAACTCCTAACCTCAGGTGATCCACCTGCCTCAGTCTCCCAAAGTGCTGGGATTACAGGTGTGAGCCACCGTGCCCAGATGACTTGTTTTTCCTTACTTGATAGCCATGCTTATAATTCTGTCACCACCTTTCTGCAATCTCATCAGTCAGCTTTCTACTTGGATCATGGGAAGAGCTTACAAAACTCATATATTGCTGTTAGGAATAAAATAAATATTTTAACAATTACCACAATCTTGGTTTTTTGTTTTTTGTTTTTTTAAATAACAGAGTGAGTTTTCTTTGCAAGTGGATTTGTAAATTTAATGGAAAAATATATAATCTTCAATACTTTTAAAATTATATTTCTTCTTCCCTCCCCAGCTTTATTGAGGTTTAACTGCTATGCAGAAAACTGCACATAATTAATGCCTACAACTTGCTGAATTTGGACATATGTATATATTTGTGATACCATTACCATAATGCAGGTAATAAACATATTCATCACTTCCAAAAGTTTTCTTGTGTCCCTTGTTTTTGGGTTGGGGGACTTGTTTAGAAAGGTTACCTCAGGCCAGGCGCGGTGGCTCACGCCTGTAATCCCAATACTTTGGGAGGCTGAGGTGGGTGGATCATTTGAGGTCAGGAGTTCGAGATCAGCCTGACTAACATGGTGGAACCCCGTCTCTACTAAAAATACAAAAGTAGGCATGGTGGCGGGCGCCTATAAGCCCAGCTACTCGGAAGGGTGAGGTAGGAGAATTGCTTGAACCTGGGAGGTGGAGGTTGCAGTGAGCTGAGATCGTGCCACTGTACTCCAGTCTCGGGAACAGAGCAAGACTCTGTCAAAAAAAAAAAGAGAAAGTTATCTTTTTTATTAAGATGTTTTGAAGCATTCCTGTTTTATCAAGACATCATTATGATCTCTTATGTAAAAGCATTTGGAGATTTATGGAATTCTTGGACATTATGGTTGAGGATGCATATTAATTATAGTTGCTTTACTTGCACTAAACCCCATGGTTTTAGAGGATGAGGAACAACATGCCAACCAGGAAAACTAATTCTAGGTTATATGATTGAAAAAAATTAAGAGCAGTAGGATCTTAGAGAACATTTTGCCAAAAATAAATCAGTATAGCCTTTATCTCTGGTTACCATTAGATGTTAAGCAGTTAGTGACCTTCCACAATTTAAGCAAAAGTCTTAAGTGGAAACAAAGAAGGGACATTTTTTGAGACAGATTCTCACTCTATTGCTCAGGCTGGAGTGCAGTGGCTTGATCTCGGCTCACTGCAACCTCCATTTCCCAGGGTCAAGCGATTCTCATGCCTCAGCCACCAGAGTAGCTGGGATTACAGATGTGTACCTCTACACCCAGCTAATTTTTGTATTTTTAGTAGAGATGGGGTTTTGCCATGTTGGCCATGCTGGTCTCAAACTTCTGGCCTCCAGTGATCCACCTGCCTCCACCTCCCAAGGGGAGATTTTTAAAAATATGAAATCCATAGAAATATTTAGGTCTTGGCCGGGTGCGATGGCTCATGCCTGTAATCCTAGCACTTTGGGAGGCCGAGGTGGGCGAATCACAAGGTCAGGAGATCAAGACCATCCTGGCTAACACGGTGAAACCCCGTGTCCACTAAAAATACAAAAAAATTACCCGGGCATGGCGGCCAGCGCCTGTAGTCCCAGCTACTTGGGAGGCTGAGGCAGGAGAATGGTATGAACCCGGGAGGTGGAGCTTGCAGTGAGCCGAGATTGCGTCACTGCACTCCAGCCTGGGCAACACAGCGAAACTTTGTGTCAGAAAAAAAAAAAAAAAAAGAAATAAATATTTAGGTCTTATACAGGCATATATTTGATTTCTCCAGCATTACAGATAATTGAAAAACATTCCACCTTCCAGAAAGTTTAGGTAAAGACCTCAAAATTAGTATGTCAGGCTGGGTGCAATGGCTTACTTCTATAATCCCAGCACTTTGGGAGGCCAAGGCAGGTAGATTACCTGAGGTCGGGAGTTCGAGACCATCCTGGCCAACATGGTGAAAACCCCCTCTCTACTAAAAATACAAAAAAATTAGCTGGGCATGGTGGCAGGCGCCTGTAATTCCAGATACTTCGGAAGTTGAGGCAGGAGAATCACTTGAACCTGGGAGGCAGAGGTTGCAGTGAGCCAAGATCATGCCATTGCACTCCAGCCTGGGCAACAGAGCAAGATTCTGTTTCCAAAAAAAAAAAAAATACGTCAGAGAATTGAATGTGTGTGGCTATTGCCACATGAATAGTCTGTATTCTGTAAGGGATTAGCACAAATCCTCTGAATATCAAACATTTAATTGAATTTTTTCCTTTTCATTGTTTATCATGGTGTCATACAGGACTGTCTAAATTTTTTTTAACTTTTTTTTTTTAATTTTAAGTTCTGGGGTACATGTGCAGGATGTACAGGTTTGTTACATAGGTAAATGTGTGCCATGGTTTGGGTCGCCCAGGCTGCAGTGCAGTGGCACGATCTCAGCTGCACCTATTGACCCATTACCTAAGTATGAATCCCAGCATGCATCAGCTATTTTTCTTGATGTTTTCCCTCCCCACTTGCCGCTGGCCAACAGACCCCAGTGTGTGATGTTCCCCTCCCTGTGTCCATGTGTTCTCATTGTTCAGCTCCCACTTATGAGTGAGAACATGTGGTATTTGGTTTTCTGTTCCTGAGTTGGTTTGCTGAGGATAATGGCTTCCAGCTCCATCCGTGTCCCTGCAAAAGACATGATCTTGTTCCTTTTTATGGCTGCATAGCATTCCATGGTTTATATGTACCACACTTTTTTATCCAATCTATCATTGATGGGCATTTTGGTGATTCCATGTCTTTGCTATTGTGAATAGTGCTGCAATGAACATACCTGTGCATATATCTTTATAATAGAATGATCGCCGGGCGCGGTGGCTCAAGCCTGTAATCCCAGCACTTTGGGAGGCCGAGACGGGCGGATCACGAGGTCAGGAGATCGAGACCATCCTGGCTAACACGGTGAAACCCCGTCTCTACTAAAAAAATACAAAAAATTAGCCGGGCGAGATGGCGGGCGCCTGTAGTCCCAGCTACTCGGGAGGCTGAGGCGAGAGAATGGCGTAAACCCGGGAGGCGGAGCTTGCAGTGAGCTGAGATCCGGCCACTGCACTCCAGCCTGGGCGACAGAGCGAGACTCCGTCTCAAAAAATAAAAAAAAAATATATAATAGAATGATTTATATTCCTTTGGGTATATACTTAGTAATGGGATTACTGGGTCAAATGGTATTTCTGGTCTATGTCTTTGAGGAATCACCACGTCCTGTTCCACAATGGTAGAACTAATTTACATTCCCACCAACAGTGTAAAAACGTTCCTATCTCTCTGCAGCCTCACCAGCATCTGTTGTTTCTTGTCTTTTTAAAAATCGCCATTTTGACTGGGACTGCCTAACTTTTTCCTTACAATTATTGACTAGTAAAGCAGAACCCTCTCTGTCCAGCACACCTTATCCTGGCTCCTGGAGAATGCTTCTTTTTGTGTTTCCCTTGCAGAGTGTGTACTGTTTGGCAAGAACATACTAAGTGATTTGCACAAACTATAAGAAATGTCAGGCCAGGCATGGTGGTTCACGCCTGTAATCCCAGCACTTTGGGAGTCCAAGGTAAGGAGATCATTTTAGGTTAGAAGTTTGAGACCAGCCTGGCCAACATGGTGAAACCCTGTCTCCACTAAAATACAAAAATTAGCCAGATGTAGTGGCATGCACCTGTAATCCCAGCTGCTCGGGAGGCTCAGGCAGGAGAATTGCTTAAACCCATGAGGTGGAGGCTACAGTGAGCTGAGACTGCACCACTGCACTCCAGCCCAGGCAACAGAGTGAGACTCTGTCTCCAAAAGAAAAAAAAAAAGGAAAAGAAAATGTCAGCCTGGTATTTGCTTATTATCTGCCACTCCTCTTTCTAGATAACTGAAAGCACCTGCAGTCTGTTCCTCAAACACACCCTCCTTGTCTCGGAACCTTTTCACCTTCTCTTCCCTCTGCCTTACCACTGGTTCTAGGTACAGCTTCTCCTTCTTCCTCTTCAAGTCTTGCAAAAATTCCTCATATTACAGGCCTTCTTTGACTCCTAATTCCCTAGTTTATTTCCTTCCTAACACTTACCACAGTCTTGTTTATATATTTACTTTTTGTCTCCATCCACTAAAAAAGAAAGCATCTTAAGGCATAAGCAGGTTCTGTCTTGTTCCTTGAAAAACTCTCAGCACCTGGAACACAGGTGCTGAATACATGTGTATCTTACACAAAACAAACCAATCATTCAACATACCCATATTGTTCTGGCAGAAAAACTGGCTGCCATTTGGAGTTATCCGACCAAGTTTTGAACAAGACACTGGAAGCCTCTATCAGAGGTTCTGAAACCCAACTCCATATTATTAGGCTGGTGCAAAAGTAACTGCGATTTTGGCCATTACTGGCAAAATAGTAAAACCTAATAGAATCCCCTAATAGAAGATTAGGAGATTCACCAACTTCATAGAATCTCCCAGGAAACTTAAAAATTATCTTTGTTCAGACCCTGCTGAGACTTAGGGGTGATGGATCAGTATGGAAGCATTAGGTTTTAAAAGTTATTTTTGTAATTACTTGTGCAACCAACATGGAAAAGTACTGCTCTGAGTGACACAGAACTGAATAATTACCTGGCTACCATGTTCTTATTATCTGGGTGAGTCCTTCTTGTGTCATCTAGGTTGACAGCATCCCAAACTGTTCTTTGGACCACTCTCTAGGCTGCTACAAACATTTGCCTCATTATCACAAAGGGGCAGCCTTAGGCACAAACCAGATGAAAAATCAACCTCTCAGGAAAGAGAAGAGGCATTCAAGTAACCTAAGTTCATCTGTTAACACCTATCCTGAAAACTTCAAACTAAAGGGAGAAAGAAAACTGCAGCACACTTCTCTTTTCTTTCTTGGAAGAAAGTCATCAACAAATCCCTTCATTTAGCTGTAGAAGTAAGAGGCAATCAATCAATCAATCAAAAACTTGTGCTACAAAGCAAATAAAAAATAATGCTGGCTGGGCACAGTGGCTCACGCCTGTAATCCCAGCACTTTGGGAGGCCAAGGCAGGTGGATCACTTGAGGTCAGGAGTTCGAGACCAGTCTGGCCAATACGGCAAAACCCTGTCTCTACTAAAAATACAAAAATTAGCCAGGTGTGGTGGCATAGGCCTGTAATCCCAGCCACTCAGGGGGTTGAGGCAGGAGAATAACTTGAACCTGGGAGGCAGAGGTGGTAGTGAGCCAAGATTGTGCCACTGCACTCCAGCCTGGGCAATAGAGTGAGACTCCATCTCAAAATAATAATAATAATAATGATAATAATAATAATGCTCACAGAAGAATGAGGTAGCCAGATTCCATCCTCTTCACAGAAGAAATGAGACCAAATAGTGGTGGGTTCAGAAATGTTTGTTCATATTTTTTTGTTATGGCAAACTCTAAACTTTAAGGCCTTGCTTACAATTGAAACCTCTATTTTTTTTTTTAAGAAAAAACAGTGGTTATTGATATTTTTCTCAAGCAATGTAATTAATAACTCTTTTCCTCACAATCATCATCGTATGTTATAAAGGTTGGGTGTGGTAGCTCACACCTATATATAATCCTAGGATTTTGGGAGGCCAAGGTGGGAGGTGAGGCCAGGAGTCCAAGACCAGCCTGTACAACAAAGCAAGACTCCTATCTCTAAATAAATACATACATGCATACATACATACATAGCCAGGCATGGTGGTGCATGCTATAGTCCTAGCTACTCAGGAGGCTGAGGTGGGAGAATTGCTTAAGCCAAGGAATTCAGTTTGAGGCTGCAGCGGGCTACACTCATGCCACTACACTCCAGTCTTTTTTTAGAAGGACAGAGTAAGACCCTGTCTCTGTAAAACAAAACAAAACAAAAAAAGAAAAAAAAACAACCAGGCTCATCCTGGAAGTCAAATGGAACCCACTCTCCTCCTCCGGTTAAAAATGCCAAGACTTGACCGGGCGCGGTGGCTCACACCTGTAATCCCAGCACTTTGGGAGGCCGAGGTGGCCGGATCACGAGGTCAAGAGGTCGAGACTATCCTGGCCAACACGGTGAAACCCGTCTTTACTAAAAATACAAAAATTAGCTGGGCGTGGTGGCGCAAGCCTGTAGTCCCAGCTACTCGGGAGGCTGAGGCAGGAGAATCGCTTGAACCCAGGAGGCAGAGGTTGCACTGAGCGGAGATGGTTCCATCTCGGTTGCTGATGGGACCTGTCACCAGGTCCCAGCCTGGGCGACAGAGCGAGACTTCACCTCAAAAAAAAAAAAATGCCAAGACTCTTGTAAAACAGAGAGAACACAGGATTAAAAGTGGAAATATCTGAGTTGTAGTCCAGGCTTACTACTAACCAACTGAATGAGTGATTAGCAATTTTTTCTTGTCTGTGAAATAAGACTCATAACATCTATGCTGCCTGCCTCACATTGCTGTTGTTTCTTTCTTTCTTTTCTTTTTTTTTTTTTTCTGAGACAAGGTCTCGCTCTGTCACCTAGGCTGGATTGCAGTGGTGCAATCATGGCTCACTGCAACCTCGACCTCCCAGGCTCAAGCAATCCTCATGCCTGAGCCCCCTGCACATAACTGAGACTAGTCACATGCCACCAAGCACACATAATTTATTTTTAATTTTAATTTCTTTTATTTTGTCTTTAGAGGGTCTCACTCTATCACCTAGGCTGGAGTGCAATGGTGCCATCATAGCTCACTGAAGCCTTGACCCCCTAGACTCAGGCAATCCTCCTGCCTTGGGTTGCAACTACAGGCGTGAGCCACCACACCCAGCTTATTTTTATTTTTGTCGAAATGGGGTCTCTTACCATGTTGCCAAGGCTGCTCTTGAACTCCTGTACTCAAGTGACCCTCCTGCCATGGCCTCACAAAGTGCAGGGATTATAGGTGTGAGCCACTATGCCTGGTCCTGCTGTTGGTTCTTATAGATAACATTCATAAGCATTCTCCGAAAATACTACATTGTGCAAATAAAAAGTACTACTCTTTTGTCTTGTTAGTGAACTTTAAGGAAAAAAAAATCCAGTTATAGGAATTAAAAATATTGACTTAGGATATACCACGTGCCCAGTAAAGTGCTAAACACAAAAAGAATGGCCCATAATACTTACTTTGTGACACATGCTTGGCATATATCTACCACTAGAGAAACTGAACACGTTACACTTAGAACAATAGGTAGATCAACAAACAAGGAAAGTAATTTCCTTTGCAGCAGGAGAGAAGCTCAGCTCAGCCAAGTCCAGGAATAACATTGAAAAACCCACTTATTTCTTCCCCAAAGTCTGTTTTCACCCCTAGATCTGAAGTTCTTTCATTTCCACTGAAACAACCCAGGCCACGGAAAGGACTCCTTAAATTCAGGGGCCCTCTTATCAGTTAAGATTAGGGCAACAAACTTGAACAGTTGTGAGTTAACAAGCTTCCATTCAAGGAATCTTCAGTAGATAAGAGGATCTGGAAAGTTGAAAGCAGTTTTGCAGGTGATTTTAGGACATCTTAAAACAGAAGACCTGCTGTTACCTGATTTCCCAAATCGAGAAGCAAATTTAGAGGTTGTCTGGTTGAGAATATGCTAGGACTGGTACAAGCTGGAATCCTGTGTGTTCAAGGCAAGTCTTTAACCTCACCTAGATTTAGTTTCCTTATTTATCAGTAAGACACAGACGAAGATATCTTCTCTGCAGGGTTAATAATGTGAATCTTAGAGATGATACATATAAAGTCAATGCATATTAAGTTGTCAACAAATTACGGCTGATTTTTTTTTTGAGACGGAGTCTCTCTCTGTCACCCAGGCTGGAGTGCAGTGGCGTGATCTCGGCTCACTGCAAGCTCCGCCTCCCGGGTTCACGCCATTGTCCTGCCTCAGCCTCCTGAGTAGCTGGGACCACAGGTGCCCACCACCATGCCTAGCTAATTTTTTGTATTTTTAGTAGAGACGGGGCTTCACCGAGTTAGCCAGGATAGTCTCGATCTCCTGACCTTGTGATCTACCCGCCTCGGCCTTCCAAAGTGCTGGGGTTACAGGCGTGAGTCACCGTGCCCGGCCTATAGCTAATTTTTTTAAGGTCAGTTGAGTGATTTTCAGACTTGTTCAAGTGGCAGAGCACCTGGAAGTTGCAGATCATTGTGAAATGTTGAAATGTGGTATCAAACCATATGAACGTTTTTTAGTAGCAAATATGACTACATTGCCTATGAGCAATATAATATCAGAGATAAGAACATATATGTTCACCAAAACAAAAAATTCCCCAAAACAAGCTATTGAACTGGATAATGAGTCAGAATCTTCCCACAGTATCTGTTGGCTACTTGTTCATTTCATCAGCCTGGGGTTGAAGTTAGTGGTAAGTGTAAGCAGAAAAGCACATAAGGCAAATGGGGAAAAGACTAAACATTCAGATGAACTGCAGGCCTCAGAGAGTTTGCAAACCTCTGCTAATTACCGTATACTAGAGCTGATCAACTAATCCAAAGATTTTCAAATATTTTTAAAGTGAGGAAATTCTTTCTTCAAAAAGGCTTTTTTTTCTTTTTTGGCAGAAGAAGCCCGAGATGTAAAACAGAAAAGCAGAAATCCCAAAGAGAAAATGGAACAAAGGCTCAGCTGCCCTCCTGCAAGCCCTGGGATTCCCCACCTTCCCCGCCTCTCCCAGGCATCTCTTGCACTTGGTGGGGCACATGCTGAAAATCTGTTAAGTCCAGCCCCCTCGTTCTGCAGATGAGAAAATTAAAGCTACAGTGGCTGAGGGATTTATCTGAGGTTGCACAGTGAGTCTGTGGGAGAACCAACACTAGAACCCAGGCCTATGAGTCTCACTTCAGCATTTTCTTCCACTCTGCCAGGACTACTCAGACGTTACTCCAAAATAATCCATTGGTTAAATAGGTGGGGCAGAACCGTGGCAAAGGGGTCAACTTGGAAAAGGTCAACTCCGCAAAAAATGTACCTTCTCAAACTGTCAGGTTGACCAGATGTCCTTCCTTTGCCTACTTTCTTATCATGTTCCATGCTGCATCCAGATTACCTGTATATGTCAGAGATCATACACTGGCCCACACCGTGTCTTTAACTATCTTGAATCAGTTGCCAGCATCTAAAAATCAGAATATTTTAGTTTAAAAAATTTTTTTTATTATCATTTTTATTTTTTGAGATGGAGTCTCACCATCACCCAGGCTGGAGTGCAGTGGCTCAATCTTGACTCACTACAACTTCCACCTCCCAGATTCAAGCGATTCTCCTGTCTCAGCCTCTGAATAGCTGGAACTACAGGTGCACACCAGCACACCTGGCTAATTTTTCTGTATTTCTGCTAGAGACAGGGTTTCACCATGTTGGCCAGGCTGGTCGCAAACTCCTGACATCAGGTGATCCACCCACCTCCCAAAGTGCTGGGATTATAGGCATGAGCTACTGTGCCAGCCCATGAAAGCAGCATTTTTTTTAAAATATATTTTTTAAAGTTTTTAATAGAGACAGGGTCTCACTATGTTGCCCAGGCTGGTCTTGAACTCCTGGGCTCAAGTGATCATCTGGCCTCAGTCTCCCAAAGCACTGGGATTACATTACAGGCATGAAGTACTGCACCCAGCCAAGAAAGCAGATTATTTCTGAGGGCATTCACCTCATCTTTTGAAACTGGATTGTCTTCTCTATTTTAGGTTTATCTTTGTTCCTATAAGTTCAGTTCTCAAAAATACTTCTACAGACATAAGCTTTAAGCCACCAGTCACAAACAAATGCCTACAGGGACCAGACAGTAATGGGCACAAGCTACGAATGAGGCAACAGGGACTGCTGGTGACAACAAACTGGAGAGTGCATAGCTCTACTCGGCTCCTGGGATTATTATGTATTGGATATAAGAGTTCAATATTGCTAGAATTTCTCATTTTTCAATAGAAACTGGGAATCCAAATTTTTAGGCAAAATATTCTGATTTTAGGACGGGCGCTGTGGCTCACACCTGTAATCCCAGCACTTTGGGAGGCCAAGGCAGGTGCATCACCTGAGGTCACAAGTTTGAGACTAGCCTGGCCAACATGGTGAAACCCTGTCTCTACTAGAAATACAAAATATTAGCTGGGCATGGTGGCATGCGCCTGTAGTCTCAGCTATACGGGAGGCTGAGGTAGGAGAAACAAAAATGCTGCTTTCTTGCATTGATTAAGAAGGAAACTTCCAGTGTTTCCTGAATTGTTTATTTTTCTGAGGGCTGTTAAATTAACTATAAACTAGCTGAACTACGAGTCCCAGAATTGCTTTCTGGGTGTCCCTTTTTATACTACTATCTGTAGCACAACTCCAAACACCCCTGCCCTGCAGGAGAGGCATCACTAAACCACACAGCAGCCTATTTCCTGCGCCCCCATGCACCTCACTCAGCACTAGGATTAGGAGAAACTGGCTGAGGCCCCAGGATTATCCCCAGGACAGGGCAATGGGGCAGGGCATGAGAGATAGGAACCATTCTTAAGGAGCTGCTCAGTCCCTGCTTTCCAGCAATGGCAATCCAGACTCTCATCTCATTATTCCTCCCTGCACATCCTGAGATCAGTTATCCCCACATACACCCCCTCTCCTTAATCATCTTACTCTCTTTCCTCATGAAAACTTACCAAAGTAGGCCGGGCGCGGTGGCTCAAGCCTGTAATCCCAGCACTTTGGGAGGCCGAGACGGGCGGATCACGAGGTCAGGAGATCGAGACCATCCTGGCTAACATGGTGAAACCCCGTCTCTACTAAAAAAAATACAAAAACTAGCCGGGCGAGGTGGCCGGCGCCTGTAGTCCCAGCTCCTCGGGAGGCTGAGCCAGGAGAATGGCGTAAACCCGGGAGGCGGAGCTTGCAGTGAGCTGAGATCCGGCCACTGAACTCCAGTCCGGGCGACAGAGCGAGACTCCGCCTCAAAAAAAAAAAAAAAAAAAAAATCTAGCCGGATGAGGTGGCGGGCGCCTGTAGTCCCAGCTACTCGGGAGGCTGAGGCAGGAGAATGGCGTGAACCTGGGAGGCGGAGCTTGCAGTGAGCTGAGATCAGGCCACTGCACTCCAGCCTGGGTGACAGAGCGGAGACTCCGTCTCAGAAAAAAAAAAAAAAAAAAAAAAAAAAGAAAACTTACCAAAGTAGGCCGGGCGCGGTGGCTCAAGCCTGTAATCCCAGCACTTTGGGAGGCCGAGACGGGCGGATCACGAGGTCAGGAGATCGAGACCATCCTGGCTAACATGGTGAAACCCCGTCTCTACTAAAAAAAATACAAAAACTAGCCGGGCGAGGTGGCCGGCGCCTGTAGTCCCAGCTCCTCGGGAGGCTGAGCCAGGAGAATGGCGTAAACCCGGGAGCGGAGCTTGCAGTGAGCTGAGATCCGGCCACTGAACTCCAGTCCGGGCGACAGAGCGAGACTCCGCCTCAAAAAAAAAAAAAAAAAAAAAAAATCTAGCCGGATGAGGTGGCGGGCGCCTGTAGTCCCAGCTACTCGGGAGGCTGAGGCAGGAGAATGGCGTGAACCTGGGAGGCGGAGCTTGCAGTGAGCTGAGATCAGGCCACTGCACTCCAGCCTGGGTGACAGAGCGGAGACTCCGTCTCAGAAAAAAAAAAAAAAGAAAACTTACCAAAGTATCAGATATTCACACAGAGGTTTCTTTATTTTATTTTATTTTTTATTTTATTTTATTTTATTTTATTTTATTTTATTTTATTTTTGAGACAGTTTTGCTCTTATTGCCCAGGCTGGAGCACAATGGCTCGATCTCGGCTCACTGCAAACTCCGCCTCTGGGGTTCAAGCGATTCTCCTGCCTCAGCCTCTTGAGTAGCTGGGATTACAGGCACCCACCACCATGCCCAGCTAATTTCTGTATTTTTAGTAGAGACGGGGTTTCACCATGTTGTCCAGGCTGATCTCAAACTCCTCATCTCAGGTGATGTGCCTGCCTCGGCCTCCCAAAGAGCTGGGATTATAGGCGTGAGCCACTGCACCCAGCCCCACACAGAAGTTTTAATAATTGATATCTCTATCTATCTATCTATCTATCTATCTATCTATCTATCATCTATCTTTTCTGAGACAGGGTCTCACTCTGGTATCCAGGCTGGAGTGCAATGGTGTAATCACAGCTCACTGCAGCCTCCACCTCTTGGGCTCAAGTGATCCTCCTGCCTCAGCCTCCTGAGTAGCTGAGACTGTAGGTGCACACCACCACACCTGGCTAATTTTTTTTTTGTATTTTTTGTAGAGATAGGCTTTCGACATGTTGTCCAGGCTGGTCTCAAACTCATGAGCTCAAGTGATCCACCCACCTCAACCTCCCAAAGTGCTGGGTCTACAGGCATGAGCCACTGTGATTGGCCTGGTATCTGCACATTTTTATTTTAGCAGTTTAACCTGAAAGTGTGTATTGCTAATAACAAAATTTTAGAGATCACAGTAAGTGGGTAAAAAGAACATTTTGGACATAAAATGGTCTTACCCTCAAATTATACCACAAGCAAAGTTTATGACTATTTGGAAGGCTCCAACTTTATCATCTCCACTCCTTTAAGACTTGGTTCAAGTGCTACTTTCTCAATGATGCCTTCCTTTATTGTAGTCCTCTCCCTTCACCCCTCCCTCCCTATTGTATCCTCTGGTTTGTTTTTCTCCCTATCACTTAGCACCACATGATATACTGTGTTTTACTTACTTTTTTGTTTACTATATCTTTCTCTGTTAGAACATAAGCTTTGAGGGATAAGAACTTCTGTTTATTCATTGCTACGTCCTCACTGCTGTGACCATACCTGGCCTACAGTAGGTACTCAGTAAAGGTTTGATAAATAAATGAACTTGTCATGCCCATGCTCAGGTAACAAGGTGCCAATGATATTTCTTTCGTTCTTTCTTTATTTTTATTAAAATTTTTGAGATAGGGTCTCGCTGTGTCATCCAGGCTGCAGTGTAGTGGTGCCATCATGGCTCACTGCAGGTTCACCTCCTGGGCTCAAATGATCCTCCTGTCTCAGCTTCCCAAGTAACAGGAACTATAGGCATGTGCCACCACACCTGGCTAATTTTTTACTTATTTTATTTTATTTTACTTTATTTTATTTTGAGATGGTGTGTTACTCTGTTGCCCAGGCTGGAATGCAGTGGCGCAATCTCGGCTCACTGCAACCTCCGCCTCCCAGGTTCAAGCAATTCTCTTGCCTCAGCCTCCCAAGTAGCTGGGACTACAGGCGCACGCCACCGTACCCAGCTAATTTGTGTATTTTTAGTAGAGATGGGGTTTCACCATATTGGTCAGGCTGGTCTTGAACTCCTGACCTCAGGTGATCCACCTGCCTCAGCCTCCCAAAATGCTGGGATTACAAGCATGAGCCACTGCACCTAGCCTACATTTATTTTTTTAGAGACAGGGTCTCGCTATATTGCCCAGGTTATTGAAAATTATATCAATAAACAGATGCAAAATAGAATTTCTAGATGGTGAGGGTGACTATATATTGTAAAGATGCCTTTTTGTGTGTGTGGTAGTGTACTCTTACTCTACAACTTGATTTTCTCATTTGAAGTCATTCTAATTCATTTGAGTCTTCTCTTTTTTTTAATGATTTTATTATATTCCATAATTTGGTCAACCAGTTCCCTGGAGCTCAGAAGTTTTGATGCCATCTTTCCTTTGTGTATGTATCTTTTGCAATGAACATACACATTACCTTTTCTAAATGTTTTCAAGGATGAGATCTATTCCTCTTCCTCCTCCTTCTTTTTAAAATCTAGAATAGATGTAGGGTAGGCCATTTTGGGAAGCAGGATGCTAGATTCTGCACTATAACCACACCATATGCACATCGTGCTATGTGTATGTGTATGTATGTGTGTCTGAGGCAGTTGCATCTTTAACTAGATTATGAACCTTTTTTCTTTTCCTCTCAGCTAACAATGATGGGGTTCACTTTTTTATCTGAAATATGTCCTAGTAAATACATGTAATAAGATCTCATTTGAAAAAGAAACAGAAGATGTTCCTAGCTGCTTAACTTTAAGCACTGCCTACCAGCTGTCCTTCGGGAAATATCCATTAATCATGTTTGTTAGTGGTGTTTATACCTTTTACTATGCTTCTTTGAGTTCACCAAACAGAACACTTAGGAAACTTTGGTTCATTTTTCAAATGCAAACATTGTGAAGCCTGAACTTCTAGTTTAAGTGTTCTAACTTGAGGCTTCAAGGTTAGAACACAAATTGAAGGATAGATCCCAGACCATTTTAGATTCATGATGGCGACACATATGCCATTTGTATTGAACTAACTGACCAATGTGCTGAGCAGAGACAATGCAAAGGAAAATAATGAGAAACAGGCCATTCAGCACACAAAAATCATCCATTTAAAAAAGTTCTGAGCCAGGCGCGGTGGCTCACGCCTGTAATCCCAGCACTTTGGGAGGCTGAGGTGGGCAGATCACTTGAGGTCAGGAATTCAATGCCTGGCCAACATGGTGAAACCCCATCTCTACTAAAAATACAAAAAATTAGCCAGGCTTAGTGGCAGGCACCTATAATCCCAGCTACTTGGAAGGCGGAGGCAGGAGAATCACTTGAACCCAGAAGGCGGAGGTTGTAGTGAGCCAAGACTGCACCATTGCACTCCAGCCTGGGAAACAGGAGTAAAACTCTGTCTCAAAAAAAAAAAAGTTCTTATCATTGATGTGACCAGAGGCAGATATCACCAGTGAAAATTCAAGACCCACAGCATGGAAGATTAGGTTACCAACTCCCAGATCAAAGGAATGTAGAGACAAGGAATGACTTTTCTCTAAAGTACCTGAATCTAGGATATCCTGGACATAGTCTCATAGTATAACTTTGATTCCAGGCTCTATTAAAAGCTGCAAACTCTCCTATGGAATAACATGCATAAAAGGTTATTCACTGGCGTATTGTTAATATTAGCAAAAGTTTGGAAACAACCTAAGTGACCACCTTAGGGAACTGGTTGACCAAATTATGGAAGACCCATACAATGGAATACAGTAAAATCATTTTTAAAAAATGAGAAGACTGAAATAAATTATTAACAGAATAATTCCAAATGAGAAAATCAAGTTGTAGAATAAGAGTATGCTACCACAAAAAAGGCAAAACAGGCCGGGCGCGGTGGCTCAAGCCTGTAATCCCAGCACTTTGGGAGGCCGAGACGGGCGGATCACGAGGTCAGGAGATCGAGACCATCCTGGCTAATACGGTGAAACCCCGTCTCTACTAAAAAAATACAAAAAACTAGCCGGGCGCGTTGGCGGGCGCCTGTAGTCCCAGCTACTTGTGAGGCTGAGGCAGGAGAATGGCGGGAACCCGGGAGGCGGAGCTTGCAGTGAGCTGAGATCCGGCCACTGTACTCCAGCCTGGGCGACAGAGCGAGACTCGTCTCAAAAAAAAAAAAAAGGCAAAACAAAAATATGCACATAAAACCATATTTGCTTATATACTTATATACATACATATGAAATATCTCTGGAAAGGCCCATAAGAAACTGAAATTATTGACTTCTTTTTTTTTTTTTTTTTTTTGAGACAGAGTCTAGCTCTGTCACCCAGGCTGGAGTGCAGTGGCGCGATCTTGGCTCACTGCAAGCTCCGCCTCCCGGGTTTACGCCATTCTCCTGCCTCAGCCTCCCGAGTAGCTGGGACTACAGGCGCCCGCCTCGTCGCCCGGCTAGTTTTTTGTATTTTTTAGTAGAGACGGGGTTTCACCGTGTAGACCAGGATGGTCTCGATCTCCTGACCTTGTGATCCACCCGTCTCGGCCTCCCAAAGTGCTGGGATTACAGGCTTGAGCCACCGCGCCCGGCCCTGAAATTATTGACTTCTTCCAGAAAATGCATTGGACACTGGGGGACAGGGTTTGGAGAAGATACCTCACTATATATCCTTTCGAATTCTGAATCAAACAAATATAATTCCTACTGAAATAAATAAACTTAATATTTTAAAGAGGCTGCGTATGGTGACTCAAGTCTGTAATCCCAACACTTCGGGAGGCCAAGGTGGGAGGATCGCTTGAGGACAGGCGTTCAAGACCAGGCTGGGCAATTAGCGAGACCTCCATCTCTACAGTTTTTTTTTAAATTAGCCAGTCATGGTCTTAACTACTTGAGAGGCTGAGGCAGCTAGACAGCTTGGGCCCAGGAGTTCGGGACTCAAGGTAGTAAAATTACATTAAATGATTTTTTTAAAATGAATTAAGCCCTTCATCTAGGAGGTATAGAGAAAGAAGTTCACTGTAACTTTCTTTTCTTTTCTTTTCTTTTTTTTTTGAGACAGAGTTTCGTTCTGTCACCCAGGCTGGAGTGCAGTAGCATGATCTCAGATCACTGCAACCTCCGCCTCCTGGGTTCAAACGATTCTCCTGCCTCAGGCTCCTGAGTAGCTGGGATTACAGGTGCCCGCCAACACGTCCAGCTAATTTTTTGTATTTTTTAGTAGAGATGGGGTTTCACCATGTTGGCCAGGCTAGTCTTCAACTCCTGACCTCAAGTGATCTGCCCGCCTTGGCCTCCAAAAGTTCTGGAATTACAGGCATGAGCCACCACACCCAGCCCATTGTAACTTTCTTATACAATTTCTGTAGGTTTGGATTGTTTTCAAAACATTAACAAAATAAGAATCTCTCCTCTAGGGTGATGAGTTGAGTTGGGTGTTTTCAGCTAGGGGCTGTCAAGGAAGGGGAAGTAGCCAAGATAATTTGCTTGCTTCCAAGGTATACTCATAGTGGCCTGACAACCAAGGGCAGAGTGGAAATCTCTGCCCTGCTGCCATCATGAAATGGGTTTCCAACATTGGCAACGCAATTTCTAACTGTGCCATAATCAGGAACGACATTCTTTAACTGAAAATGGCCAAATCCTTGTGCTGGTTAAATACATGGGGGAAAAAATAAAATGTCAGAGTTCACCCTTTTCCTCCAAATATTTAGGAAAGGAGTTAAATGCAGTCAAAGTTTAGATTTTAGAAAATGCCCCAGGCTAACTCAGGGAAGAGGAGTAGCTCCATGATCAGAGCAAACCAGATATTTCCCATGCAGGCCCAGCAAGAATCCTGTGCATGAAGTCATTTATAACAGAGGAATGCTTTGGTGAGAAGGGAAGGCCATGGAGTAGGAAATCAACATATTTGTGTTCCAGTCCTGAATCTACCTCAGCCCTTTTCATATATAAGCTTAATGTTTTAAGTCCGAGCAGCTGCCTCTATGAAATGCAATCATAAAAGTTGCCTTACTCACCTTCCTGTGCTGTTGTCATGAACAAAAGGTAAAGAACAGTACAAAAGCATTTTAAAAACTATAAGGCACTAGAGACCAGTGTTAGGTATATACAAGACAAAATACATTTTGAGGACAACTTTGAAGTTTTCAATCAGAGGAACAAGCAAATGTGATCTTTAGGATAAGATAGATAAGAACTTTCTAGCCCTACCCCTTCATCTGCTGGATGACTTAGGGCAAGTCTCCTAGCCATTCTGAGCCTCAGTTTGCTCACTGCAAAATGAGGTTAATGCTCCCTACTTAACAAGCTGGCTGTAAGAATAAAGTAAATAGCATATATAAATGCTGGGCACATAGAGAACTCACACAAAGATGAGTTCCCTTTCAACCTGCCTTGGGTAATAAATCAGGGTCTCCATCAAGGGATACTCCATTCACTGATTTGCTTATTCATCAAACTCTGTGCTATCTGCTCAGTTTTTCTGCAAATCTAAAACTGTTCTAAAAATAAAAGCGAAGCTGGGCATGGTGGCTCACACCTGTAATCCCAGCACTTTGGGAGGCTGAGGCAGGAGGATCATTGGAGCTCAGGAGTTCGAGACCAGCCTGGGCAACATGATGAAACCCCGTCTCTTTTTTAAAGAAAAAGAAAAAAAAAACTAAATAAAATAAAAATCTACTTTTTTTTTTTTTTAAGAGACAGGCTCAGGACCAGGCGCAGTGGCTCATGCCTGTAATCCCAGCACTTTGGGAGGCCAAGGCGGGTGGATCACGAGGTCAGGAGACCGAGACCACCCTGGCTAACATGGTGAAACCCCGTCTCCACTAAAAATACAAAAAATTAGCCGTGCGTGGTGATGGACACCTACAGTCCCAGCTACTCAGGAGGCTGAGGCCAGAGAATGGCATGAACCCGGGAGGCGGAGCTTGCAGTGAACTGAGATCCCGCCACTGCACTCCAGCCTGGGCAACAGAGCGAGACTCTGTCTCAAAAAAAAAAAAAAAGACAGTCTCTCGGTCTCACTCTGTCACCCAGGCTGGAGTTCAGTGGCACCATCACAGCTTACTGTGGCCTTGAACTCCTGGGCTCAAGCAATCCTTCTGCCTCAGCCTCCTGAGTAGCTACAACTACAGGCATGCACCACCATGCCTGGCTAATTTATTTATTTATTTATTTATTTATTTATTTTTTTTTTTTTTTGCAGAGATGGGGTCTTGCTATGTTACCCAGGCTGGTCTTGAATCCTGGCCTCAAGAGATTCTCCCGCCCCTGGCCCCTGAAAGTGCCTCTGAGAGGCTCACAGGTGTGAACCATGCCTGTGGTCCCAGTTACTCAGGAGGCTAAGGCAGGAGGACCACTTGAGTCTGGGAATTTGAGGCTGCACTGAGCTGTGGTTGCACCAATGCACTCCAGCTTGGGTAACAGAGTGACACCCTGTCTCCAAAAAAAAAAAAAAGAAAAAGAAAAAGAAAGAAAAAGAAAGGAAAAAATGTGAGATTGGAGTGAAAAAGATTTATTCCAGTTAGCAGGTTTTTATCCATCTTATGATAAACTTGCTTTTCTTGATATTTAGGAATAAAATGATGTACATCTAACCTGTTGGTAATGTGTAAACAAGCTATGTGGGGCTGCTTGTTAGATGCAGTAAATCCTAATGTAGCCAGAGGCTACAGTTTTCTATTTACACTTGTGAACACACCCAGAGGCAGGCTCTTATATCATGAGCACACTGAACAAATCAAACAACACTTTCAGATGGTAGGGGGCAGTGACTTAGTCATCTAGAGAAAATATTATAGAGTTACACATAATTATACACAATAACTTGTTTTATGCACATCATCTGATTTCATGTTCACACCATCTTAAAAATCCCCATATTACAGATTGGAGACGGAGGCCTATAGTGACTCGCCAAGGTCATAGGGCTACTAAGTATTCATGAACCGAGATTCTAAAGAATTACTTAGGCTAGGGGCAGAAGCCCATGCCTGTAATCCCAGCACTTTGAAAGGCCAAGGCCAAGGTGGGTGGATTTCTTGAGCCCAGGAGTTCAAGACCAGCCTGGGCAACATGGTGAGACTCCGTCCCTACAAAAAATTAAAAACTTAGTCAGGCATGGTGGTGCATGCCTGTAGTCGCAGCTACTTGGGAGGCTGAGGCAGGAGGATCACTTGAGCTCAGGAGTCCCAGGCTATGATCAGCCACTTTATACCAGCAG
The DNA here is from genome assembly GCF_009764315.1 of Trachypithecus francoisi. Taxonomy (NCBI): domain Eukaryota; kingdom Metazoa; phylum Chordata; class Mammalia; order Primates; family Cercopithecidae; genus Trachypithecus; species Trachypithecus francoisi. The sequence goes on along the minus strand of NW_022681455.1, from coordinate 93,452,199 downwards.
CCTGGGCAACAGAGCAAGACCCTGCCTTTTGGAAAAAAAAAAAGACAAATGAGTCTAAATTCAGAGTGCTTTCTAATTTAAAAGGAACAGTGATTTTCAGTTAATATCACTTTTTACAGGTGTGATACCCAAAGATCACTTCGAATTTCCTTTCCCATAGCAGCCCCATTCTCCTCACATTCAGAGGACACAAAGACTGCACAGGCAGCAACTGCACAAAGAACCCATAGACAAAATAAGTAGGGGACATTTTGTGGATAATTTGGGAATGGGAATTTGGTCCTTGTGGCAGGAGAAGTTTTCTTCAGCTCACATTCTCCGGGTGAGTCATGTAGGTTTATCCCATTATTTGCACAACTCCTCACCTCTCCCCCTGGGCAGCAGTATCGCCCAGCCACAATGGCATCTGCCCTTCACCGCTTCATCCCCTGCAGCCTGCTTGGTCACGGCCTGGCAGGGAGCTGAGGAGCCCAGGGAGGGAGGGGAGGAAGCACGCGGCTGCCAGTGGCTGTCAGCTTTCCTGGCTGACTCAACTCCCACCTCCTCCTCCCCCGCCCTGCACGCAGCCACCAGCCTCCTAACTTTCCATTTCCAGGCCTCTGGGGTGGGAGCACCCCCTCCCGCTGCCCGGGGCACCACGCCCGCTGGCCTGCCAGGCCTTCTCTCAGGACTCTTAGAGTCTGCTGTCATGGAGAGAACGGAATATAGGTCAAGGTGCTCTCGGAAGGACCCAGGGGAGGATCACCTGACTGGGAGGTGTGTGACTCAGCGGGAAGGGAAGGGGTGGAGCCGAATCTCCCGCCCAGAGGAGGAAGAGGTCAGGTTGCCTCTGTCTGGCTGATTGTCAAGGGAGGAAGGAGAAAGCAGCTGGAGGCAGAAGGAAGGATAAGATGACCTCTGGTGACCTATCTAAGGTGGAACACAAATCCATTACAGAGCGGGCTGTCCCCCTCGGTGTAGCTGAAACCACTCCCAGCTCAGAACTGTCTCTGTGGTCGTGAAGACCTAATTAGCTGCCAAAGTGAGAAACCAAATTAACAGAATGCTCATCACTCCAGACTCCATCCACCCAGGCCCCCAAAAGAAACCAAAGACCCTGGTATATCACAGAAAGGTGGCCATCCCTATTAGAAGTAATTCGATCGTTTCCCCCAATCAATTCTGAATATGAAAATTACTAACCCATTTTATTTTACGGGTCCACATGGCAGGGGCCTCCTTTCAAGGGTGCGGCAGTTGCTGCTGTTGCTGGAACAGCAGCTGCTCTGTCTGAGCCTCACTTCCTTTGGCTCCAGCTGCAGGTTCCTCCTGGCCAACCAGGGAGTTTCCTCATTCTGAGGGCTCTGGGCCCAGGCCTTGCTAGTCGGCCACCCTCACCTCCCACCCTCAGCTGCTCACCACCCACCCTCTGTGGGTAGTGCTTCTGGGACTCCCTCGTTCCATGAGTCAGAGCCAAGCTGGAGACAGACAGTAGGCTTCCTTTATTAAATCAGCCTCCTGCCCTGCACACTATAGAGGAAAGCTATAATTACGCCTTTGGCCTGGCTCTGAGAACCGAGCCACAGACTCTTGACTAGGAGCGACGGTTTCTGATTTCTGCACTTACCTAATGATGCACCCCAGTTTGCAAATAAGAATAACAGCCAGGGGTTAAGGGCTTGTCACACAAACATCAGATGTTTTGCATATATAATGGGGTGCATTGGGCCTGGATACTCATGCAGATTGCTAGAAAAATCACTATATTAAGGCTGCCAGGAGTTTTCTGTTTTGTTTTGAATGCCTCCTGCCTCATTGATTGAGTCACACTTGAGGTGGCCTGCTCATTGTTGATGTTGGTTTACAAGAGACAAAGGAAAAAGCAGCCATTGTTTTGGGTCTCCAGGTCAGGACTCTTTCATCCCTTAGGTATAATAGACACAAAATCTGAGGTCTCCCAGCTTTTCTTTTGTTTTTGTTTTTTTTTTTTTTTGAAACGGAGTCTCACTCTGTTGCCCAGGCTGGAGTGGGGCAGAGACATATCAGCACACTGCAACCTCCACCTCCTGGGTTCAAGGAATTCTCCTACCTCAGCCTCCCAAATAGCTGGGATTACAGGTACCCACCACCACGCCCAGCTAATTTTTGTATTTTTAGTAGAGACGAAGTTTCACTATGTTGGCCAGGCTGGTCTTGAACTCCTGACTTCAGGTGATCTGCCAGCCACAACTTCCCAAAGTGCTGAGATTACAAGCGTGAGCCACCATGCCCATCTGCCTCCCAGCTTTTCTACTGGTTTACAGAAATGTCTGAAACCGGAAAAAATAGTTGGTTCCATTTTTTTTTTCTTTTTTTTTTTTTTGAGACAAAGTCTCGCTCTTGTCCCCCAGGCTGGAGTGCAATGGCGTGATCTTGGCTCACTGCAACCTCCACCTCCAGGGTTCAAGTGATTCTCCTGCCTCAGCCTCCTGAATAGCTGGGATTACAGGCACCCGCCACCACACCTGCCTAATTTTTGTATTTTTAGTAGAGACGGGGTTTCACCATATTGGCCAGGCTGGTCTTGAACTCCTGACCTCAGGTCATCTGCCCATCTCGTCCTCTCAAAGTGCTAGCATTACAAGTGTGAGCCACCGGGCCCAGCCTGGTTCCAAAATTTTTAAATACCACAAAATCAAAATAATATAGTCAATTTTCATTAACTATTCAATTTAGTATTCATTGATTCATTCACTGCAAGCATGCATTTGTTTCTTCATTTAATAAATATTTGTTGAGTTACCTCCCTGTGCCGCACACAGTCACAGGTACTAGGGACACATTAAGTGCTAAACTCATCAAAGATACAGACAAAATTAAACATACAAATATCTCTGCCCTTGTAGGTCAATAATAGACACAACAGGCCAGGAACGGTGGCTCATGCCTGTAATCCCAACGCTTTGGGAGGCTGATGCGGGCCAATTGCTTGAGCCCAGGAGTTTGAGGCTGAAGTGAGCTATGATCACACTACTGCACTCCAGCCTGAGTGACAGAGCAAGACTCTGTCAAAAAAAAGAAAAAGAAAAAGAAAAAGAAAGGAAGAAAGACAGAAAAAAAAGAAAAGGAAAGAAAGAAAGAAAGAAAGAAAGAAAGAAAGAAGAAAGAAAGAAAGAAAGAAAGAAAAGAACAAACGAACAATAGAGCGAGGTTAGAGGAATTGTTGATAAAGGAGGAATTGACATTTGAGAATAATCTGTGAGTTAGGTATCTCTCACAGCGAGAGTTCTCGAGTCTGCATGATTGCTGAGAAATTATAACCTATCATAGATTGAGTTAAATCCTTTAAGCCATGTTTATAATCAAAATGTAAGTGCATTTCAAATATACTTGTTAAGAGATAAAAAGTAAAAGTACCATGGCGTGTGACCCTATCTCTAGTTATGGGTAGGTGCTGTGGGTTGAATATTTGTCTCCTCTAAAACTCATGTTGAACTTTAATCCCCAATGTGGCAGTATTGAGAGATACGGTCTTTAAAGGGTACTTGGATCATGAGGGCTCTGCCCTAATGAATGGGTTAATCCACTCATGGATTAATGGGTTATCATGGGTGGGGACTGATGGCTTTATAAGAAGAACAAAGGCCTGAGCTAACATGTTAGCACACTCAGCCCCCTCACCATGCAACACCTTGGACTACCTTAGTACTCTTCAGAGTCCCCTCAAGCAAGAAGGCTGTCACCAGGTAGGACCCCTTGACCTGGGACTTCTCAGCCTCTGTAACTGTAAAGAAATTTTTTTTCTTTATCAATTATCCAGTTACAAGCATTTGGTTATAAGTAACATAAAAGAGAATAACACAGTAAAGTTATTCCATTCAAGAATTTATTGAGCACCTATAATACTGTAGCTAAGGACTTAGGTGTCAGATGCCAGTGTTCAGATCTTGGCTCTATCATTTACTACTTGTGTGATTCTGGGAGAAACACTTAGTTTCAGTTTCCCATCTACAAAATGGGGGTGGTATAGAACTTAACTGTAATTACAGAGTTTCCAGAATAATTAAATGAAATAATAAAAGTAAAGCTGTCAGTTAATATAGCACCTGGCACTTAATAAGCACTCAAGAAATGTTATAGCAAAAATCGCAATTATTTTTGCACCAACCTAATATCATATTGTTGTTTCAATAATGATGATAATGATGAGGTAGCTGGCATTGTGTTGGGTATTGGTAACCCAAAGTTGAATAAGATGATGACATGGTCCTAATTGGGAAAGACTTTGCAAGCATTCTGTGCTTCATTAAATCCTCACGTCTTGGCTGGGCATAGCAGCTCATGCTGGTAATCTCAACATTTTGGGAGGCTGAGGCGGGAAGATCGCTTAAGCCCAGGAAGTTGAGGCTGCAGTGACCCATGATTGTGACATTGAACTCCATCCAGCCTGAGTTTTAGAGACCCTCTCTCTTAAAAAAAAAAAAAAACTACACAGTCCCCTTGCAGGATGACCCCCACTGCTCTACTAACTGACCACTGTAAGCCATATTTGGAAAGGCAATAACCATGAGAGATCACAATGAGATATCACTTAATACCCTTTCAGGTGGAAAAAAACAAGAAGCTTGATAATATCCCAAGTTGTTGGAGAGAATACAGATCAATTGGATCTTTATATGTTTGTTGTTATCAGGATTGTAAATTGGTAAATTCACATTGTTTCCCTGGAGACATAGACAAAAATGATCAGCTTAGCATGTTCAAAGTCACAGAAAGCTGGTAACAACCCAAATGTCCACTAACAGGAGATTCAGTAAATTCCCATGAAACATACTAGAGAGAACTGCAATACAGCAGGGACAACAAGTGGACCATAGCTGAATGCTATACTATGGGTGAGTTTTAGCCACATAATATTATGAGGAAAAAAGTATACTCAAGAAGGTTGCATATAGCAAGATATTCTTGTTTGTTTTCTTTTTTTTTTTTAGAGCTAGGGTCTTGCTCTGTTGCCCAAGTTGGAGTGCAGTGGCACTATCATGGCTCACTGCAGCCTCAATCTCCCGGGCTCAAGCAATCCTCCTGCCTCAGCCTCCCAAGTAGCTGGGACTACAGGCACACACCACCACGCCCAGCTAAATTTAAAATTTTTTTTTGTGGAGACAGGGTCTTCCTATGTTGCCCAGGCTGGTCTTGAACTCCTGGCTTCAAGTGATCCTCCTGCCTCCCCCTCCCAAAGTGCTGATATTATAGGTGTGAGCCACTGTACCTAGCCAGGATATTCCTTTATGCAAGAAAAAACAACAAATCTAAACAATATAGCTTGTAGAAAAACATTTGAAAAAGCATTATTTTTTAGAGAAGCAAAGGAATGATGAACTCAAGATTCAGAATAGGGTAGGGAAGGCAAAGTAATGGGAAGGGAGGAACACAGGGGAAGAACGTGCAGTGGAGTGACTGCATTATAAGGAAATACACAAACAGATAAATAACAAATTACCAGATGTAGGTTGCACAAGGTCCAACTGAAGATGAAAGAATGTCGTGAGTCCAACATTGTGAATAACCCTAAACACTTAGATTCAGTAAAAAGGAAAACAAGGACGGGCGCTATGGCTCACGCCTGTAATCCCAGCACTTTGGGAGGCCGAGGCGGGCGGATCACCTGAGGTTAGGAGTTCAAAACCAGCCTGACCAATGTGGTGAAATCCCATATCTACTAAAAATACAAAATTAGCGGGGTGTGGTGGCGAATGCCTATAATCCCAGCTACTCAGGAGGCTGGGGCAGGGACTCACTTGAACCCAGGAAGTGGAGGTTTCAGTGGGCCAAGATCATGCCATTGTACTCCAGCCTGGGTGACAGAGCGAGACTCCATCTCAAAAAAAAAAAAAGAAAAAGAAAGCAAAAGCCTGCTCTTGGGACTAGTATGAAGTACCCATAAGGAAGGGCGTTGAGAGACAGGAAATAAAGCAGGGTGTGTGTGTGTTTCCAGGAGGCTTAGGCAGAGGTGACACTATCAGTTACGCACTGCTGTTGCAGGTTCAGAATTGTCACCTGGGGTCACCGGGTAGGGGTGAGTTTTCACTGTGACAGGGCTGGGAAACACCCCTGGCCCAGACATGTTCAGTCACTGGTCTCTCTGTGCGGTGGCGGCCCTTGGTGTCCTCTCCCCCTGGTCTTTGCCAGGCCTGCCCCTGCCACCTGCCCTGGTACAGACTCCCAGTTCCTGTGTTCTCAGACAGGATCAGCCCTGCCCTGCCCAGCCCAGACTAGGCGGATGCTGGGTGTGGAAATCTTGCACAGCAGGAGTTCCAGGCACACTACCAGAAACCATGCAGTTTGGTCACCAAGCCCATAGGCCTAGACACCCTCTCTCCTGCTCTGCGGGGAACCCAAGGGGAAGTGCTCTCAGATAGCTGAGCTGCCACAGCTGAGCTGCCTGCTGTCATAGCCAGGCCCCATTGGCCATGTGCTGAAGCAAGCACTTTTTCCTTAAGATAAAGTCTCCTCCAGGCCCCCAAGGCTGATACCACACAGAGGCATTGTTAGGCCCAGTCATTGACAGACTTCATGGACAGAACTAACTGGGACACTCACAGTCGAACCAAAGCCAGTCCCTGGTTCTCTTTGGTGCTTCAGCTTGTGGGTCAGTGCTCTCAAGGCTCTGGGAGCTGCTTCCCTGCCCCTGACTACAATACCCCAAAACAATCATCAGTGTCCATCATGAGAGAGCACAGAAACTGGAGCCAGGAGGACCCCACATCAAGCTGTACCTGGCCACTTTCCAGCTATCTCCATTAGCTTAATTCTCTAAGCCTCAGCTTTCTATCTGTACAATGCAGACAATCATACCGCCTTTGCCTCATTGAAAGGCATTAGGGAGAACAACATGACACAATGGGGAAGAAAGTGCTTATCAAACAGAAAGGTGCTATACATTTGTACTAGAATGTAAGACCCTAGGAGGCAGGAACCTTGTATGACTCCTTCACTGCCCTACTCTCAGGGTCAAGGACAATGCCTGACACATAGCAAGTGCTCAATAAATAGTTCTTGAATGAGTGAATTGGGTTATGACAGATTAGAGTAAAAATAATGATGATGATGATAATCCCTAACATTAATTGCATCTTGGCTATGTGCCAGGCATAGTGCTTAGAGCTGTAATGGATAATCCCATCTAAGCTTTACAACAACCCAATAAAGGGGGTACTATTATTATTCACATTCTGCAGATGAGTTAATGTGATTGGGAGAAGTCAGTGATTTTCCTAAGGCCACATGGCTAGCTGAATAGGTCGTTACCTAAGTGATAAAAATTTGCAGATTCCGAGAGGCTCACCACCTAAAAGTGGAACACAGGGGTGGCTCTAGTGCTTGAGAGGCAATGATGAGAGTCACTGAATTTTGATATCTCCCTCACTCTTCAAGAATCCAATATTAAAGTGCAGATGCAGCAGGGCATAATGACTCATGCCTGTAATCCCAACACTTTGGGAGGCAAAGGCAGGAGGACAGCTTGAGCTCAGGAGTTTGAGACCAGCCCTGGCAACATAGTGAGACCCCGTTTTTACAACTAATGCAAAAATTAGCTGGGTGTGGTGGTGCACACCTGTAGTCCCAGCTATTTGGGAGGCTGAAATGGGAGGATCGCTTAAGGTTGAGAGGTTAAAGCTGCAGGGAGCCTTGGTCAGTCACACCACTGCACTCCAACCTGGGTGACAGTGAGAAACTGTCTCAGAAAAATAAATAAATAAAAAACAAAATTAAAAAAAGGTGCAGGTGTCTCTGGAAAATAGTCAAATCTAAATTTTCAATCAGAAAATAATCTAGTTTATCTGTTTGCTTCCTAAGTGTGCAGAGTGGGGTTCTTTTGCAGGGATGGGATTTAGGGTGGGTAGGGGTTACACACAACAGACATAGAGCTTGCTAGGGAGGGAGCTGAGAAGGCACGCCGGATGAATGTTGACTGTTTTTATTGAGAACTGGCCTAGGACTTCAGGAGGGCAAAAGGGTGTTTGGGCTCCCAAATCACCTTCATGGGGCATCTGTCACCCAGCAGCCCAAGGGCTCTAGAAGGCAAAGAGCTGTGTGACAACAGTTGTTTGCCTCTGAGAGAGGTAGCAGTACAGAGACATTATCAAAGGAGGTTTTCTTTTATGTTTGCATATTACATGATAAGCATGTGTTCGCACATCACCTATGGAGTTAAAAGTATATTTAAATAAATGAAAAACTAGAAATGGGAGTGGAAGAAGGTTGAGAAAAGGTCATGGGTTGGATTCTCCAAAGCAACCCAGCTTCCAAGACCGTACAGCCTGCGCCAGGCTGCAGCTCTCCAGGGCTTGGCTGATTTACTGGAGATGAACGGCAGCCCCCAGCCTTCCCAGGGCATGACAGCCAATGAGGCTGATCCACAGCTGGGGGGAAGTATTTGCCTTTGCAGTTGGCAGCATCTCCCTGCCTCCAAGCCTTCCTCTTGAGAGACTCATTATGCAGTTTGGTCACATGCCCTATGCATTTTAATGAATGAGTCAGGGGACAGACTCAATTTGAAAGAGGAATCGCTGCTCTCGGCTGGGTAAAGGGCTCTCAAGGGATGCTCTTGCAGCTTGGATATTACAAGAAAAGGAAAGGAGGAAGCTCTTTCCATTTAGCAAGAAGAAAGGGAGGTCTGAAGAAGGAAGGTCAACAGGAAGGAAGGAGAGAAGGAAGGGAGGGCAGGTGGAAGGAGAGAGGGAAAATGGAAGGGACAGAAATAACTGCCTGGAGTTCAGAAAACAGTCCTTGAACAGATGCTGCCCACCAGGCACTCATTTGCTCCTTTATCCTCCACTTATTTATCCCAAACATTTAGTGCTGTGTAAGTGCCAGGACCACACCAGGCGTGGGAGTTATAAGACAAATGAGAAAGTCCTTGTCCAAAAGGAGTTTGCAGGAAACCAAACCAGTTTGGTCATGTCACAGTAACTACGGCAGGGGTCTAATTTGGGAGGTGGGATGAGCAAAAGGAGATGGCGTTCGTCTCCTCCCTGTGAGTACACCCATGGGAAGGCAGGGGATCCCTGACTCCAGGGCCACCATTTCTTAAGCACTTCCTACCTGCCAGATGTAGGGGTGAGGGCATTACAGTTAGTACCTCCCTGAATCCTCACCATCATCCCAGGAGGCGGATCCTGTTACTGTCACATTTTTTACAGATGAGGAAACTGAAGCAGAGAGAGTAGCTTGCCCAAGGTCACCCAGGGATTTGAACTCAGTTCTGTCTGACTCCAACGTTCTTGGCAGCTCAGTTCTATGCTGTCAGCCAACCACTGGATGGGGAATGCTGGAGAAGGCCTTTCCCTTCCCAGGCTTCCTTCCAAGAACACTCTGAACCCCCAGGAGGAAGGGGTTGGTGTGGATCCAGATGGAGTCAGCGCCAACCAGCCTGGGAGCAGATCCGAAACCTCACTGAGTGGGGCTGTGTGTGGGACTGAGAGCCCAAGGGCGGGGGAGAGGAAGGAAGCCGAGCCTCACCGCAGTCAGGTCAGTCTGGGCGGTGAGCCTGTTCCCATCCTCCACACCACAAAACACAGGGCAGCAGATGCCTAGCAAATGGGCATGTGAGAGCGAGACTTACCCCTGCATGGTGGGCAGGCAGGCAGGCAATGTCACCAAATTACTCAACAAAGCCACCCTGGCTTTGAACTTTGAGCCAGGCTCTGCTGGTACAGGGCATGGGGGCTGGGGTGGGGTAGCACTCACTGCTGTGAAAAGGATGTCTGCCACCCCACTGCCCCCAAGTGGGAGAACACAGCCTGGGGAGAAGCCAAGAAACTGGAAAACCACTGCACACCCACATTCTCATGAATTTTTACAGCTGGAGAGAAAGAGCAATACACAAGCCCAGCAGGACTCTGGGGCCCCGGGCTTCGTGCCGGGGAGGAAAGCAAGGCCACCTGCCATGAACCTGGACTGCACACAAAAACAGCCTTTACTGAGCGATTACTGTATGCCAGGACCATCTTACACGTGATCCCACAGAACCCTCAGTGTTGTTATCCCCATGATACTGAAGAAGTGAGACTGATGTGCAGAGAGATTAATACCTTGCCACAGTCACATGTTTTCCAGATTGTGGTTTTCACAAGGAGAGATTTTCCCTAAATACCCCTCTTTACCTTCACTCTCACTCTCCACAGTAATGGAGTAACTGATCAGAGTGGGTGACTTGGGAAGGCTCTCTGGAATGATCGGCTCAGCCCCATCCTTCTCCCAGGCTCAGTCAGGAAGCTCATTTTGTTCTCACACTCAGCTGCAACCTCCATGCTAGCTTTAGTGGTAATTAAGGTGGTATGTTGGCTCCCTGCCATTCCTTTGTCTTCTTTCTCAATGTGTTCAGAACCTGGAGGCAGAGGAGGGACGCTGGTTTTTGGAAGACTCTTTGGAGATGTCAGCAACACTTAAGAGGATGCTGTGTTGCTGGAGACTCTGGCCAAACCATCCCCATTTGACTGGGGGATTCTTCTCTCCCTCCACATCCTGGCAAAGGATGCTCTTGGCTCCAGGATCAAGTTCCCTTGAGAGAAGTCCAGGAATCAGCCCTGCAACCAGCGCGGCCTCTCCTTCTTTTTGTTTTATTTTTGATTGGCATTTTTTTCTGGGACGAAGAAGACCAAGTCTTATACCCAGCTGCCTGTTGCAAAGGGGATCAGTCACGTCACTGTGTTCCTGGGGTGCCAGTGTCTTTCCTGTCTATCAGTTCTTTCCCTTGCCACCTGCCAGGGCATCAACAATGGGTCCTTGACATACAAACTGCCATCAGTCCAAACTGTTTACTCAGGAACAAACGTGGGTGGGTGATCCAAACCCCAGGGCAGGCCTTGATCAACCTATACCCTGAATGTCCTAGTTTCTAATCCCAGTGGATCTGCCAGGGAATTCAGAGCCAGTTGTGTCTCTGTGTGACTCTAGGCACAGTCCACACTACCTTGCCATGTTGACCACGGGCAAAGTCCTCACCTGCTCTGTGCTTTGATTTCCTCATCTGTAAAAATGGGAAGATAATACCTGTACTCCTGTTTGTCTCATAGGACTGTTATGAAGCTCAAAGAGATTAAATATGTGAAACATATTTGAAAAGGAATAAAAAAATGCTCCATGAGACAGGAGAAGGGAATTATTGCTTTATGATCTTTAATAATATGCCTGAGGACTTACAAAGCATTTATAGCAAGCACCTTCCATTTTGCCATTAGTATCTATTCATCTTCATTTTATTTTGTTTTGTTTTGTTTTTTGAGACAGTATCTCACTCTGTCACCCAGGCTGGAGTGCAGTGGCACCATCATAGCTCACTGCAGTCTCGACCTTCCAGGCTTAAGTGATCCTCCTGCCTCAGCCTCTCAAGTAACTGGGACTAGAGGTGCACACCACCATGCCTGCCCAAATTTTTTTTCTTTTTTTTCTTTTTGAGACAGAGTCTCGCTCTGTCACCCAGGTTGGAGTGCAGAGTGCAGTGGCGCGATCTTGGCTCACTGCAACCTCTGCCTCTCAGGTTCAAGCGATTCTTCTGCCACAGATTCCCGAGTAGCTGGGACTGCAGGTGCATGCCACCATGCCCGACTAATTTTTGTATTTTTAGTAGATAAGGGGTTTCACCATATTGGCCAGGCTGGTCTCAAACTCCTGACCTCGTGATCAGCCCACCTTGGCCTCTCAAAGTGCTGGGATTACAGGTGTGAGCCACCACACCTGGCCGAGCTAATTTTTATTGTAAAGACATGGTCTCACTACGTTGCCCAGGCTGATCTCTAACTTCTGGCCTCAAGCGATCCGCCTGCCTTGGTCTCCCAAAGTGTTAGGATTATAGGAGTAAGCCACTATGCCTGGCCTTACCTTCATTTGGGTAACCATGCCCAACACCCCCTGCAATGCCCTGTAATGAACCACTCCTCCTGCCCTCTTAGTCCACGTAGATGCAGTGACATCAGCCCAAGTAAGTAAGCACATCTCATTTTCCTTGATTACAGTGATTGTTTCAGGGATGGTCATGGAACCTAATCAGGGTCAATGAGACTTTTGCTAGAACTCTTAAGAAAGAGAATCTCGCTCACCCCAAACCTGAAAGGATATAGGGACTAGAACTGATGCTGTCAGCTTGTTACAACATTAACCCAAAACTAAAGTTAAAAGACAGAAGATGGAGCCAAGACGTAAGAAGAGTCCAAGTCTAACATTTGAAATGGAAATCCATCATGTCCATCCTTGGAATTTTCATCTTTTTTTTTTTTTTTTTTTTGAGGCGGAGTCTCGCTCTGTCGCCCGGACTGGAGTGCAGTGGCCGGATCTCAGCTCACTGCAAGCTCCGCCTCCTGGGTTCACGCCATTCTCCTGCCTCAGCCTCCCGAGTAGCTGGGACTACAGGCGCCGCCACCTCGCCCGGCTAGTTTTTTTTGTATTTTTAGTAGAGACGGGGTTTCACCATGTTAGCCAGGATGGTCTCGATCTCCTGACCTCGTGATCCGCCCGTCTCGGCCTCCCAAAGTGCTGGGATTACAGGCTTGAGCCACCGCACCCGGCCAGAATTTTCATCTTAAGATGAGCCCCTGCACTCCTGTTTTGCTCAAAAGCATCTTGGATTGGATTTCCCTTTTTTCTGTTTTTTTTGAGACAGACTCTTGCTCTGTTGCCCAGGCTGGAGTGCAATGGTGTGATCTCGTCTCACTGCAAACTCAGCCTCCTGGATTCGAGTGATTCTCCTGCCTCAGCCTCCTGAGTAGCTGGGATTATGGGCGCCTACCACCATGCCTGGTTAATTTTTGTATTTTTAGTAGAGACAAGGTTTCATCATGTTGGCCAGGCTGGTCTCGAACTCCTGACCTCAAGTGATCCTCCTGCTTTGGCCTCCCAAAGTGCTGGGATTATAGGCATAAGACACTGTGTCTGGTCTTGAATTGGATTTTCTATCACCTGCTACCAAAAGAATCCTAAGGAATATGACATTATTTCATACAATCCTTTCAACAACTGTGAAGTAAGTATTATAACTCCTGCTTTACAGATTAGGAAAAGAAACTGATGCACAGAGAAGCTATGTGATATAAGTAGTGGAGGCAGGATTTGAATCAGGTCTCCTGGCTTCTGGAGCTTGCATCCTATCCACTGCATGAGGACTTGGGAATAGACCTGAGTCTCATATTCACAGCTTAGTCACAGACTTCAAGTCAACAGTAGAGTATATGCCAGGAGAGGAGAGCCCTGATTCCCCTGCAGCCAGAAGCTGAGAGGACATAATTCACTGGTGTTCTCTGCTCCGTGCGCCCTCTCCATGGAAGAAAAGCACCAACAGGAGGAGGAACTCAGTCAATTCCTATAGGGCGTATGCTCCGTGTTAAGGGTTTGGAGGGCCCTTAATGGCTCACCACCTCCTGCTACTTCCAGGGACTGATGCTTCATAGTTTACTTCTTAGAAGTCTCTCTAAAGACACTGGGGTCTGATCAAATGCAAATACATCTCAGAACTCCCAGGGCTTACAACCTGAGCTACTATCAGTCATGACAGTTTCGCAGTAATAATGGATTTGAGAAGGTTTAGGGCACCAGGTACATGGTGGGGATAGGAGGTGTGGTCCCCTGGAAGGGAAAAGGGGTACATAAAGGGACACCTGAGGATTGGGTAAGTTTCCATCGGTTGAGGGGGCAAGTCAGCTGTATAAATTTGATAGTGAGATACTACAATATAATATTTGGGATTTGCTTCTAAATAACACAGGGATGGAGAAAGTAAGTGGAGATACAATAAAATTGGCCATGAGTTGATAATTCTTGAAGCTGAGTTATGAGGGTTTATTCTGCCTACCTGAGCATTTATTTGAAACTTTTGTTCACAATTTTTAAAAGGATAATGAATAATGAAAAACATTTTGTGCTTTCTTCTTTGCAGAGCCCTTTCATACATATCTTACATGCATCTCACAAATGATTTTTTTCCTCATTTTAAAGACACCAACACTGAGGCTCAGAGAGGCTAAGTCATTTATGCCAGGTGGAACTGAGAGCTGAACCTGGACCTTCCAATGTCTCCTGCCTTCCAAGGTTAGTCTGGGGCAGGAGGCAACAGAGGGATTTTTGGCAGCCTCTGTTTGGCAGGGGCTGACAGGCAGGGACAGTTACCCAGTGAGCCAGTCAGACCTATTCACTTCCAAGTCCTGCCCTAAGGCAGCCCATTCTGTGTATAATTGGTGTGGCACAGACCCCAGGAGGGCCTCAGGGAACCACTGAGCACACAGTGGAAAGCTCCCAGCCACTGATTTCATGTGCCTCTTGGTAGTTAAGAAAACAGTGAGTCTAGCTCAGCAGACTCTAGACCTTTTCACGGGCATCTTGAGAACTGTTGCCTGACCATCTGGGTCTGATAAAGGGAGACCCACGTGGGCCTCCCTGCCCCCTTTCCTATAACTATTTCCGCACGTCCCCTTGAAGCTCTGGGCGTGTGGCTGTTCTTTTCTTTTCTTTCCTCTCAAACATATGGATTCTCAGCTCCTATTTCAAACTCAAATGCTTCTCTGCTATAAACTCCCCAAAGCTCTCAATTTCCTTTTTCCATTGCTCATTCTTTCCTAAACTGCATGAAAAAGCTTCTCTTAGCTCTGTTCCAATTTCCTTGTTTATGAAAGAAGGGCAAGGAGAACAGTGATTTTAATTATCAAGGTTAAGTAAGGCCTGACTCCTTCCTTAGGAGAACACACCTTGATAACTTGGGAGATCAAAGCTTATTAGGCGCAAGGAGCAACTCACAGAAAAGCCCTGGCTCCTCCAAAATATTTACCCGGCAGGAGGTCTCATACAGTGCCATCTGCTCCTTTTATCTGACTGCAACTTCCTCTTTGAAAATCACTAATGGAATAGAAAAAAGAAAAGTCACGGGCATGATTCCCAGAAGGTTATTGCTAAAGCGGGAGTGTGTTATCTGGGAAGCAAAGAACAGGTCCCCGCCTGTTCCTTAGCCTGTGGCCTTGCATGTCTTTATGGAATGGGAATTTATCCCCTTGAAAGCAGAAAGAACCCAGCCCCCAGCCCCCAGCCCCAGAATACTGGATAAATCAGCATCAATGGGGGCAGGCAGGAAAGGTGTGTGATGTGCCAGGAGCTCAGGGGATGGAAGGTCCTCCGGAAGGCAGATATCAGGAAACTTAAGTGCCTTTAGGGGCCCAGCAGGCAACACAAATGTCCTGGAGGGGAGCGGGGGTAAGATGATCAAAGGCAGGCTGGGCCTGGTGGTAATCCCAGTGCTTTGGGTGGCCAAGGCGGGAGGATTGCTTGAGGCCAGGGGTAAAAGACCAGCCTGGGCAACACAGCAACACCTCATCTCTACAGAAAAAAAAGAAAAAAGAAAAAAAGATGATCAAAGGCAGCTGACCAGAGTGGTGGGGACTGGAGACAGCAAGTCCTCTCTGAAAGGGGCAGCAGCTACTCACTTCTGGCTCTAGCTGATTGCTGTTATAGACGAATGTGACCCTCTGTTGCCAGATCTTTCATTTTTCCAAAAGAAGTGAAGATATGGATTTTACGTGAAGTCTCCCAATTTGGGAATTGATTTAAGTAAAAAGAATTGCAAAAGATGATGTTATGAGCCAAACAAAGCCTGTCTAGTGTCCAAGTTACCCAAGCATCCCCAGTTTGCAACCCTAACCTAGGAATTGGGTCCTGTATGCCTGCAGTATGGTAGAGGGTGTGGACAGATGAAGCCAGGAGGAGGTCAGATGAAGGCACAACACGAAAGGCTTTGACCAGCATCCTAACAGAGTAGGACCACCTGATGTACCTGCGGCTCACAAAACACTTCCAGGCTTCTGTGAATTTTTTTTTTTTTTTTGAGACTGTCGCCAGGCTGGAGTGCAGTGGTGCAGGAGTGCAGCGATCCTGGCTCACAGCAACCTCTGCCTCCTGGGTTCAAGCCATTCTCCTGCCTCAGCCTCCCGAGTAGCTCTGACTATAGGCGCCCACCACCACGCCTGGCTAATTCTTTGTATTTTAGTAGAGACACGGTTTCACCATGTTGGCCAGGATGGTTTCAATCTCTTGACTTCGTGATCCACCCGCCTCCCAAAGTGCTGGGATTACAGGCATGAGCCACCACGCCCCGCCAGGTTTCTGTGATTTTATCATGCTGTGTCTGCTGCCAGTTGGGTCCTTACCAACAACCCTCTAAACTGCTTCAGAAATCCTCCTCCTCTTCAAGGCCAGTTCAGGACTCTTTCTTTGGGTAGGGCAAGTTTTCACTTGAGCCTCTGACCACATTTGAGTCAACATTAAGAACTTAAAATTCACCTGCCCATAGAAGAATTAAGTGACACCTTCCTTTCTTTCACATTCCACGGTCATGACCAGCAAGTAACTGCATATTTAAGGAGCTCTTCTACTGGTGCAGTGGTTCACACCTGTAATCTCAGCATTTTGGGAGCCCAAGGCAAGAGGACTGCTTGAAACCAGGAGTCAAGACCAGCCTGGGCAACCTCATCTCTACAAAAAAAATTCAAAAATTAGTCAGGGCTGGGCGTGGGAGCTCATGCTTGTAATCCCAGAACTTTAAGAGATGGAGGCGGGACGATCATTTGAGCCCAGGAGTTTGAGACCCCAGGCTGGGCAACAAAGTGAGACCCTATCTCAATGAAAAAAAAAAAGTTAGTTGGGCATAGTGATGCACACTTGTAGTCCTAGCTACTTGGGAAGCTGAGGTGGGAGGATCGCTTGAGGCCATGAGTTCAAGGCTACAGTGAGCTATGATCATGCCACTGCACTCCAGCCTGGGTGACAGAGTGAGAGCCTGTCTCTAAAAATTAAAAAAAAAAAGTCAGGGGTGGGGGAGCTCTTATTTTAAAAAAAGGTTTCAAGGACAACTTCTGTTTCTCATCTCTGTGAGAGAAAAGAGGGAAACTGAGGCACAGAGTTGGGGGCTATTTGCCAAAAGACACCTTTGGCAGGACTCCAAAGAGTGGGCAGAACCGCATACTAAGCTGTTTTTCAAAGTTCAAGCATCTTCAGGAATTGTCCATAATAAAGACAAGTAGAATTTCCTTACAATGGAAGGGTGCAGAAATCTAACGGGCAGAGAAAGAAGGGAAAAAAACCTTAAGCAAAGGGGTGACAATATAATCTCTTTCCCTGGCATTACCTTTTTGCTGCCAGTTAGATTCTTTTAGTCTTGCAAATCCCTATATACAGGAAATGAGAAAGATGAGTGGAAGGAGATGATAAGAGGAGAAATTTCAGAGCAAGGGTAAGTGTGTTACACAAATGACTGCCTACTGTAGGGTGTGTCCAGGAATGTCTGGGGGTGTGTTTGTATCCTAAGTTTATGCAAGTTATGCACCAAAGCTTTGCATCCTTAGTTATGCAAGCCATTTTGATGGAAGTGTTGTTTCTCATACTCCAGGAAATACAATACCCTCCTACGGAGACCTTTGTGACTTGTCTCCCTTTCTCCTATCTCCCCAACACACTGTTGCCAGTCGCTTAATCAATGCCTATTTGTGGAATATCCTCTTGGTACCTGGCACTGTGATATGTACTGAGGTTACATCAATGAACAAGGAAGACATGGTCATAGTCCTCAGGGGGTCACAGTTTAAAAGGGAGGCAGACCACTGATGGGAAACCACAGTTCAGAAGGGTGAGCACTCGGATAGAGGACACAAAGAGGAAGGGTGTGGAGGAGGAAGCTTAACCTGAGAGGGCAGAGAGGAGGAGCTGGGAATGTATCCTGGAAGAAGTGAGTCTAACCTGGGATCTGAAGGATGTGCTGGAATTGGACGGGTAAAAAGCACAGAGAATGCTTCAGGTAGAGCCAAGTGCATGGGCAAAGATCTGAAGGTCGACTTCCCCCAGTACCTGATAAAGATCTGTGGTTGGCGGTAAGGCAAGCTCTGTCCTGGGAAGGTTTCCAGGGTTCTGGGGCCAAGTAAGGGACCAACAGGGCAGTGGCTATAAGCTGAGGCTGAGAACCTTAAAATTCTTTATTCTCAAATTTAAACCAATCAGTTAAAAGCATTTAAAATAGGTTGGGTGCGGTGGCTCACGCCTATAATCCCAACACTTCAAGAGGCAGAGGTGGGAAGATCGCTTGAGCTTAGGAGTTTGAGACCAGACTGGGCAACATGATGAAACCCTGTCTTTACCCAAAGAAATATAAAAACTAGTTGGGCATGGCAGCAAAGGCCTGCAGTCCCAGCTACTCAGGAGGCTGAGGTGGGAGGATGGCTTGAGCAGGGGAGGTTGAGGCTGCAGTGAGCCAAGATCGCGCCACTGCACTCCAGCTTGGATGATAGGGCGAGATCCTGACATACATGGATAAATAAATAAATAAATAAATAAGTAAAATAAATGTTCTCCTGTCCTTAAGATACTTAGAATATAAGATGGAGAACTAAATGTTTACCGGACACTGGAAAATAGTCCTTCCTCCTGATAGGGAACACCAACACCAAGGTTAAAGCACAGAGCCTGAGACAAAGTGACTTTTAAATTCCAGTGTGCAGGGGACAAAGAACATTCATACATTTTGTCCTTTCTCTTTCTCTCTCTCTCTCTCTCTCACACACACACACACACACACACACACAAATCTAGTGAGGTAGGCAGAGTAGGTGTTAGACTTTTTTTAAATATTGTTTTTATAGAGGAGAAAACTGAGGCTCAAAGAGGAAACGTATCCAAGGTTATCGGTTCACTCATTCATTCATTCACAAACTTGACAAATATAAACAGAGCACTTACCAGCCTGGGCAACATAGTGAAACACCATCTCTACAATTTTTCCTTTTTAATTAGCCAAGCATGGTGGCATGCACCTGTAGTCCCAGCTACTTGGGAGGCTGAGATAAGAGGATTGCTTGAGCCCAGGAGGTTGAGGTTGCAGTGAACCATTATCATGCCACTGCACTCTAGCCTGGGCAACAGGGCAAACCCCCAACTTGAGGGGAAAAAAGAGTACCTGCTAACCTTTGTTGGCAGGATTGTTCTTGGCACTGCGGATAGAGTGGTGAATAAGACATGCCTACTCATAGGAGCCAGGGTTCAAACCCATGGAAATTCTGATTCCAATTCCAGTGCCCTTCCCAATACAATGAACTGCAGGTTTGATGTGTTGTCTCCACTGCTCCAGTGGCTTGGGTGGGTGCTTTACTGCCCCATAGTCTTTGTCAGCTACCACCTCCCAAAACATACCATCAAAGAGAAAACTGCATAGTTGTTATGCAAATGTATCTTTAAGACAAGGTGCAGAACCAGATTCTCCCTGTAAGTCCCTCCCATCTAGCAACTCTGTGCCCACCAGATTGTCCTGAACTGGTTGCCTTTGACAGTCCCTGGGAGGTTTTCCATCCTACCTCCATGCCCTGTACTAGCTGAGAGCAAATGCTTTTAAAATCTCATCTTTGACAAATCTTCTCTCTTAACACTGCCTGATGGAAGTAGGGATGGGACAAAGGTTCTTTCAAAGCAAAAGGGGGAAGACTGGAGTGGGAAGGAGAAGGTAGGGAATAAACAAGAAATAAGACACCAGACCCACTTTGCCTAATGAACAACTTTGCCGTGAGCCAGCACTGGCCAAGGTCAGAGATGACTGGCCAAACCCAACTAGACAGACATCCCTAAAAGATGCTTAGGAGAGGCTGGTCTATCTCCCGGGCAATGTTATTTCCTGGGGCAATGCAAGTCACAGAGGATGAAAGCTGATGACTGAATGTCTGGGGCAGGGTGGGAGGCCTAGCCAGGAGGTGGGGGTGGAGCAGTAGAAAGGGGGAGAGGGGTGGAGACTTGGCTGGTTTTTGCACAGACAAATCTCTTCATTTTTCCAGACTGGAAAAAGCTGTTTGGGCTGTGCACATTTGCAGAGAGTCACGGTATTTACTACGCTTCCTGGCTCAACAGATTTCTTTTTGTCATTCAGTCAAACCCAGCTTGTATTTCTTGTAGCAAGAACTGAACAGACTGTGGGAGCTCTTCCCCCTCGTTGTGTTCAAAAAACACATCACGAATGACTCAAAAAGCCCAGCTCACTTGGGCAGCAGGGGTGGGTGGGGTAGCATGTTGTAGAGACGAAGACCTGTGTTTAGACAAACACTGTCTCCCCCTTGGAGGTGTAGAGTGACACTCCTTATTTTCCCAGCACACATATTTCTTGAGCAACTGTAATAACACACTGCTGTACTAGAAACTGATTCCTGCACTTTGCATATGCCTCTCAGTTATCCATGTTGATGGGGCTGTGAGTAGGGTACAGGGAAGGGATAATCAGAAAAAGTGGTTAATTAAAAGAAGAAAAAAATGCTTCTTGCTAAAATATGTCTCCTAAGATCTGTTTCTGCCCACAGAACACTTCTGATAACAAATGTGTGGGTTTTTTCCCCCATGCCAACCACTCTCCAACACCAGCTGGCGTCCTATAATTTAATTCAATTCTGACACTAACTACCTGGAGATTCCACAGGTTAAGGGCTTAGTTGCACAGACTGCTCCCACTTCAGATGCCAGCTGAAGGTCCCGGATCTCTGGGACTCCTGACCAACCAGCTATAAATTCAGGGGGTCCCCACGACCCCCTCCTCAGATTCAATAATTTTCTAGAAAGCTCACAGAATGCAGGGAAACATTTTCCTTATGTTTACCAGTTTACCATAAAGACACAAGTCAGAAACAGCTAGATGAAGAGATGCAGAGGACAAGGTGTAGTGCGGGGAGACAGAGCTTCTATGCTCTCTCTGGGAGCACCACCTCCCTAACTCTTCCCAGTGTTCACCAACCCAGATGCTCCTCAAATCTCATTGTCCAAGAGTTTTCATACAGCTTAGTCTCCAGTATCGCACTCCCAGCCCCTTTCTAGGGGCTGGTCAGTAGGTGGGACTGAAAGTTCCAATGTGGTCTTTTTGGTGACCAGCCATACCCTGAGGCTGTCTAGGATTCCAACCAAAAGATACCCCACTAACATAAACTAAGGTGTAATGGAAAGGGGCTTATTATGAATAACAAAAGATACTCCTACCATTCAGAAAATTCCCAGGGATTTAGGAGCTGTGTGCCAGGAACCAGAGACAAAGACCAAATATATTTTTGTGTTATACCACAGTGCCTAAACAGAACTCATTTCTAGAAGTGTTTCTGGCCAGATGTCAGATTAGAAAGTCATCTGCTGAACCATTTTATGCTAAGTCATTGGTTCAATCCAACAAACATTGTGTGAGCACTTAAGGTGTGCAATATACAGCTCTAGGGGTGGAGGTATCCAAGCTGACCGCAGCTTAACATGCATTTTGCAGTTTTATTAGAAAGCAATATGGGAGCCCAAGGGCATGAACAGCCAATGGTGGAAGTTTTGCCACCGAAGATGGACCAGATCAGTAAGGAAAATCTTTTGAGGGGTAGGAGAAGGAAAAGCTTTCCCACGTCCTTTTGTACTCCAAGGCTCCTGTATGTACAATGCTAGCCAAACAACCATACTGAAAGTATAGTCATCAAATCTCACTGAACCAACCTAGGATTTATGCTGCGGAGGAGCTGCAGAGTGGGAGCTTCACTTTCAAAGACCACATAATGCCTATCAGGCAACCTCTGACCTCTCCAGGCAGGAGGAAGGTAAATAAGCAGATAACTCTGGTGATGCTGGTTAGCATCACCTGATACAATGTAACAGTGCCTCAGACCCCTTGCTCTTCTCTGAATTGCATGTTATCTTGCATTAATTTAAGGGGAGAAAGGACCCACATAGACTTCTCAAATCTGCTTCTGGGCCAGGAGCCATGAAGAGTTAGGGGAATGGAGGTGGGGAGGGAAGCAATAAGGGTCTTTAAGGGACCAAGGGAGTTGGGGAGCTAGGAATTCTGTATAGTCCAAGTTGACTATGCCAGATGTGGCTCATTTTATTTTCTTTTAAAAGATTATTATGGGCACAGGCAGGAAAGAAAACAAAAATAGACATGATCAAATAATACTGTCTTAGTCTGTTTTATGTTGCTATAACAGAGTACTACAGACTAGTAATTTACAATGAACAGAAATGTATTTGGCTAATAGCTCTGGAGGCTAGGAAGTCCAATGGCATACCACCAGCATCTTGAGAGGACCTTCGTGCTGTGTCATCCTGTGGCAGAAGGTGGAATGGCAAGTAAGTGCAAGAGACAGAAAGGGAAACAGGGCCAAACTTCATCCTCTTCACTCCCAAGAGCACTAACCCCCTCCTGTGAAAACATCATGAATCAATTCAAACAGCCTCTGCTCTTATGACCTAATCACCTCTTAAAGGTCCCACCTTGTAATACTGTCACAATGGCAATTAAATTTCAACACCACTTTTGGAGGGACTATTCAAACCATAGCAAGTACAAAGTTTCAGTTACACAGGACACATAAACTTAAGTGATATATTGCACGGAATGGTGACTACAATAAATAAAAATGCATTGTGTGTATATATATATATTTTCTATTTTTCCTTTTTTGAGACATGGTCTCATTTTGTTGCCCACACTGGAGTGCAGTGGTGCGATCTCAGCTCACTGCAATCTCCACCTCCCCGGTTCAAGCAACTCTCCTGTCTCAGCTCCCCGAGTAGCTGGGGCTACAGATGTACAGCACCACGCCCGGCTAATTTTTGTATTTTTAGTAGAGACGGGATTTTTGCCATGTTGGCCGGGCTAATCTTGAACTTCTGACCTCAAGTGATCCACCCAACTTGGCCTCCCAAAGTGTTAGAATTACAGGGGTGAGCCACGGCACCCGGCCGCATTGTATATTTCAAAATTGCCAAAGAAGTAGATTTCAAATGTTTTACCTCAAAAAAAGATGCGTGTGAGGTACTGAATTCATCAACTAGCCTGATTTATTCATTACATTTTATAAACATACATTGTGCCCCTTAAATATATACTTTAAAAATTAAATTTTAGGCTGGGCATGGTGGCTCACGCCTGTAATCCCAGCACTTTGGGAGGCTGAGGTGGGTGGATCACAAAGTCAGGAGATCGAGACCATCCTGGCTAACATGGTGAAACTCCGTCTCTACTAAAAATACAAAAACAAAATTAACCGGGTGTGGTGACAGGTGCCTGTAGTCCCAGCTACTCAGGAGGCTGAGATAGGAGAATGGCGTGAACCCGGGAGGTGGAGCTTTCAGTGAGCCGAGATCGCACCACTGCACTCTAGCCTAGGCAACAGAGCAAGACCCCGTCTCAAACAAAAAAAAAATGAATTAAAAAAATATAATTTTATATATTAAAAAACAAAACAAAACAAAACAAAACAAAAACTGGCCAGACGCAGTGGCTCATACTTGTGATCCCAACACTTTGGGAAGCCAAGGCAGGTGGATCACCTGAGATCAGTAGTTTGAGACCAGACTGGCCAACAAGGGAAAACCCTGTCTCTACTAAAAATACAAAAATTAGCCAGTTGTGGTGGCACACACCTGTAATCACAGCTACTCAGGAGGCTGAGGCAGAAGAACTGCTTGAACCCAGGAGGCAGAGGTTGCAGCGAGCCAAGATCACATCACTGCACTCCAGCCTAGGTGACAGAGTGAGACTCCATCTCAAAAATAACATAACATAACATAACATAACATAACCTAAACTAAACTTAGTTGAGCCTGGTGGCATGCACCTATAGTCCCAGCTACTCAGGAGGTTGAGGTGGCAGGATTCTTTGAGCCCAGGAGTTCAAGTCTGCAGTGAGCTGTGATCCTGCCACTGAAACCTTGTTTGTAAAAATAAACAAATAAATAAATAATTTTTTAAAATTAGCAAACAAAAATTAATTAAAATAATTTTTTTGTTTTCATTTTTGAGATAGAGTCTCACTCTGTTGCCCAGGCTGGAGTGCAGTGGCGTGATCTCAGCTCACTGCAACCTCCACCTCCGAGTTCAAGCGATTCCCCTGTCTTAGCCTCCCAAGTAGCTGGGACTACAGGCATGCACCAGCATGCCCAGCAAATTTATATATATATACACTTTTTTTTTTTTTTTTTGAGATGGAGTTTCACTCTTGTCATCCAGGCTGGAGTGCCATGGCATGATCTCGGCTCACTGCAACCTCTGCCTCCTGGGTTCAAGCAATTTCCCTGCCTCAACTTCCCCAACAGCTGGGATTATAGGCGCCTGCCACCATGCCTGACTAAGTTTTGTATTTTTAGTAGAGATGGGGTTTGCCATGTTGGCCAGGCTGGTCTCAAACTTCTGACCTTAAGTGATCTGCCTGCCTCGGTCTCCCAAAGTGCTGTGATTACAGGCAAGAGTCATCACACCCAGCCTAATTAAAATACTATTTTTTTAAAAATTGGATGTTAAGAAAAAATTTTTAATTTGTCCATAAAAAGACAATATCAATAGAGTAAAAAGACAACCCATAAATAGGAGCAAACATTTACAAATCATATATCTGGTGGAGGATTAATAGCCAGCAGATAGAGAGAACTCCTACAACTCAACAACAACAAACCTGATTCAAAATGGGCAAAGGACTTGAGTAGACCTTTCTCCAAAGAAGATATATAAAGAGCCAATAAGCACATGAAAAGATGCTCAACATCGCTAATTATTAGGGAAATGCAAATCAAAGCTACAATGAGATGCCACTCGCACCCATTAAGATGGCTATGCTCAAAAAAACAGAAAATAACAAGTATTTGTGAGGATGTGGAGAAATTGGAATCCTTGTGCACTGCTGGTGGGAATGTAAAAAAGCTATACCTGCTGGGGAAAACAGTATGTCAGGTCCTCAAAAGATTAAAAATGAAATTACCATATGTATTAGTCCATTTTCATGCTGCTGATAAAGACATATGTGAGTCTGGGAAGGAAAAGAGATTTAATTGGACTTACGGCTCTGCATGGTAGGGGAGGAGGCCTCAGAATCATGGTGGGAGGCAAAAGGCACTTCTTACGAAGCAGCAGCAGGAGAAAATGAGAAGGATGCAAAAGCAGAATCCCCCGATAAAACCATCAGATCTTGCGAGACTTATTCACTACCAAGAGAACAGTATGGGGGAACCGCCCCCATGATTCAAATTATCTCCCATGGGCCCTTCCCACAACACATGGGATTTATGAGAGCACAATTCAAGATGAAATTCGGGGCTGGGTGCGGTGGCTCAAGCCTGTAATCCTAGCACTTTGGGAGGCCGAGGCGGGCGGATCACGAGGTCAGGAGATCGAGACCACCCTGGCTAACATGGTGAAACCCCGTCTCTACTAAAAAAATACAAAAAACTAGCTGGGCGAGGTGGCGGCGCCTGTAGTCCCAGCTACTCGGGAGGCTGAGGCAGGAGAATGGCGTGAACCCAGGAGGCAGAGCTTGCAGTGAGCTGAGATCCGACCACTGTACTCCAGCCTGGGCGACAGAGCGAGACTCCATCTCAAAAAAAAAAAAAGAAATTCGGGTGGGGACACAGAGCCAAACCATACCATTCCACACGTGGCCCCTCCACATCTCATGCCCTCACATTTCAAAACCAATCCTGCCTTTCCAACAGTCCCCCAAAGTCTTAACTCATTTCAGCATTAACCCCTAAGCCTACACTCCAAAGTCTCCTCTGAGACAAGGCAGGTCCCTTCTGCCTATGAGCCTGTAAAATCAAAAGCAAGCTAGTTACCTCCTAAATACAATGGGAGTACAGGTATTAGTTAAAAATAGCTGTTCCAAATGGGAGAAATTGGCCAAAACAAACGGGTTACAGGGCCCATGCAAGTCTGAAATCCATCAGGGCAGTCAAATTTTAAAGCTCTAAAATGATCTCCTTTGACTCCAGGTCACACTGATACAAGAGGTGGGCTCCCATGGTCTTGGGCAGCTCTGCCCCTCTGGCTTTGCTGGGTACAGCCTCCCTCCCCACTGCTTTTACAGGCTGGCGTTGTCTGTGACTCTTCCAGGAGCACGGTGCAAGCTGGATCTGCCATTCTGGGGTCTGGAGGATGGTGGCCCTCTTCTCACAGCTCCATTAGGTGGTGCCCCAGTAGGGACTCTGTGTGGGGGCTCCAACCCCACATTTCCCTTCTGCACTGCCCTAGCAGAGGTTCCCATGAGAGCCCTGCCCCTGCAGCAAACTTCTGTCTGGGCATCCAGGTGTCTCTGTACATCTGAAATCTAGGCGGAGGTTCCCAAACCCCAGTTCTTGACTTCTGTGCACCTACAGGCTCAACACCACATGGAAGTTGCCAAGGCTTGGTGCTTACACCCTCTGAAGCCATGGCCCAAGCTCTACCTTGACCCCTTTCAGCCACGAATGGAGTGGCTGGGATGCAGGACACCAAGTCCCTAGACTGCACACAGCATGGGGACCCTGGGCCCTATCCACAAAATCATTTTTTCCTCCTCAACCTCTGGGCCTATGATGGGAGAGGCTGCCACAAAGGTCTCTGCCATTTCCTGGAGACATTTTCTCCATTGTCCTGGGCATTAACATTCAGCTCCTCATTACTTATGCAAATTTTTGCAGCCTGCTTGACTTTCTCCTCAGAAAATGGGATTTGTTGGCTGGGCGCGGTGGCTCAAGCCTGTAATCCCAGCACTTTGGGAGGCCGAGACGGGCGGATCACGAGGTCAGGAGATCGAGACCATCCTGGCTAATACGGTGAAACCCTGTCTCTACTTAAAAAAATACAAAAAACTAGCCGGGCGACAAGGCGGGCGCCTGTAGTCCCAGCTACTCGGGAGGCTGAGGCAGGAGAATGGCGTAAACCCGGGAGGCGGAGCTTGCAGTGAGCTGAGATCCGGCCACTGCACTCCAGCCTGGGTGGCAGAGCAAGACTCCATCTCAAAAAAAAAAAAAAAAAGAAAATGGATTTGCTTTTCTATTGCATTGTCAGGCTACAAATTTTCTGAACTTTTATGCTCTGCTTCCCTTTTAAAACTGAATGCCTTTAACAGCACCCAAGTCAACTCTTGAATGCTTTGCTGCTTAGAAATTTCTTCCAGCAGATACTCTAAATTATCTCTCTCAATTTCAAAGTTCCACAAATCTCTAAGGCAGGGGCAAAATGCTGCCAGTCTCTTTGCTAAAACATAAACAAGAGTCACCTTTGCTTCAGTTCCCAACAAGTTCCTCATCTCCATCTGAGACCACATCAGCCTGGATTTCATTGTCCATATCATTATCAGTATTTTGTCAAAGCCATTCAACAAGTCTCTAGGAAGTTTCAAACTTTCCCACATTTTCCTGTCTTCTTCTGAGCCCTCCAAACTGTTCCAGTCTCTGCCTATTACCCAGTTCCAAAGTCGCTTCCACATTTTCGGGTATCTTTTCAGCAGCATCCCAGTTTACTGGTACCAATTTACTGTATTAGTCTCTGTTTTTACACTATTGATAAAGACATACATGAGACTGGGAAGAAAAAGAGGTTTAATTGTTCCACACGGTTGGGGAGGCCTCAGAATCATGGTGGGAGGCAAAAGGCACTTCTTACATGGTGGCAGTTAGAGAAAATGAGAAAGATGAAAAAGCAAAAACCCCTGATAAACCCACCAGATCTCATGAGACTTATTCACTATCACGAGAACAGTATTGGGGAAACCATCCTGTGATTCAAATTATCTCCAACGGAGTCCCTCCCATCACAGGTGGGAATTATGGGAATACAGTTCAAGATGAGATTTGGGTGGGGACACAGAGCCAAAGCATATCACCATATGATCTAGCAGTTCCACTTTTGGATATATATTCAAAAAAATTGAAAACAGGGTCTCAAAAAGATATTTGCACATTCATATTCATAGTAGTATCATTCACAACAGTCAAGAGGCAGAAGCAATCCAAGTGAACATCAACAGATGAATGGATGAGACTGTGGTACATAAACATATACAATGGAATAGTATTCAGCCTTAAAAGGAAGGAAATGCTGACGTAGGCTACTACATGGATGAACCTTGAGGTCATTAAGCTAAGTAAAATCAGCCAGTCACCAAAAACAAATACTATCTGATTCCACTGGTATGAGGCACTCAGAGTAGTCAAATTCATAGAGACACACAGCAGATTGGCTGTTGCCAGGGCTACGGGGAGGCGAAAATAGAAAGTTAACGGGTACAGAGTTTTAGTTTTACAAGATGAAAGGAATTCTGAAAATGGATAGTGGTGATTGTTACACACCACTATGAATATATTTAAAATCACTGAACCATAGACATGAAAATGGTTATAGGAATGGCCGGGCATAGTGGCTGAAGCCTATAATCTCAGCACTTTGGGAGACCGAGGTGGGCGGATCACCTGAGGTCAGGAGTTCAATACCAGCCTGGCTAACATGATGAAACCACGTCTCTACTAAAAATACAAAAATTAGCTGGGCATGGTGGCAGGCGCCTGTAGTCCCAGCTACTCAGGAGGCTGAGTCAGGAGAATCACTTGAACCTGGGAGGTGGAGTCTGCAGTGAGCCAAGACTGTGCCACTACACTCTAGCCTGGGCAAAAGAGCTAGACTCTGTCTCAAAAAAAAAAAAAAAAGGTTATAGGTATGGTGGCTCATACCTATAATTCCAGCATTTTGGGAAGCTGAGGCAGGAGGATCGCTTGAACCCAGGAGTTCAAGACCAGGCAACATATTAAGACCCTGTCTCCACAAAAAATTAAAAAGTTAGCCAGGCATGGTGGGATGGGGTGAGGTGGGGCGGGGGGGTCACTTGAGCCCAGGAGTTAGATGCTGCAGTAAGCTATATGATTATACCACTGTACTCCAGCCTGAGCAACAGAGCAAGACCTTGTCTCAAAAAAAAAAAAAAAACAGTTATGGTGATAAATCGTACATGTATTTTTTAAATTGTAAAAAATATTGCAGGGATCCCAATTATAAAAAAAAAAAGACTTATGGGTTTCCTTCCAAAGTAGAAATGCAGAAATGGAAAAATGAGTTTCGGTTGCTATGGAAATAGGAGTTGGCTGGGCCTGCAGGAGCAGCAGCTGGAGGGGAACAAGTGGCCGGGAAGTTGGCTCTGTGACAGAGGGGGGCTTCCGGCTGGGGATAAGACAACAACAGGCTTCAGCAGGGAGAGTAGGAGGTAGAAAGAAGAGAGAAAAGGAGACAGAGACTGTCTCTAGACACTGGTGCCTATGAATTCTGCAGACATTTGGATACAGAGGTGGGTGTGTGTGCCTGTGTGTCTGTGTCACATATGTATCCCCAGAGGCCAGAAAAACAAGATGCAAAATAAACTCAATGCCTGAAAAAGAACACAGTTTCACCAGCTATCCTGAAAGCCCCCAAACCGCTGAGTGACAGAAGAGGAAAGGCCTGCCATTGAAACGCTTTCTGGCGTATGGGGAAATGCCTGAGTAGGGCTGGCCGTCACACTGTGTTCCCTCACCTTTGTCCTCAGCCCAGTTCTTCAAACTGAAACCCAGGTGGGCCAGAAACACAGACGACAAAATCCCCGCAGGGTGAACAGGACAGTGGGGATGGGCAAGCTGATGGCTCTGTTTCTTCTGAAGCTCTGAGTGACTGTTTCTGCTTCAGTCTCCATGATGCTGGGGCTCTGGGGTCTTCTCGCCTGGGGCTTTAAAGGCACCTGAATGTTCACTTTCTGGGAAGATGTATTGATTAGGCCTACAGTGATGACAAGTCTTTGCTGGTCCCCAGGAGGGCTCACCTAAGGGAATATTATGCAATTCCCATTCCTACTCCAGGAAGAGGAAGCCCCAAACCCTTTCTTACAATCACAGTGGGGTGAATGGGTAGGGGCTCACATTTTTGAAATGTCTTAAACCTAGGCTTTTGACTGTTTATAACAGTGTCATTGTCTATATACACCGTCTCTGAGACACACTGAAAGGACCAAACAGTTCAAATTGACTACCATACTAGCATCCTGTTTTGCATTTCTTCATTTTTAAATATATCAAGAGCCTCAAAAATGAATGTGAGTATTGAAAAGAACACACTACTTAGGAATAAACTTAATCAAGGAGTCGAATGTCTTCTACACCAAAAGCTACAAAACACTGGTGAAAGAAGTCAAAGAAGACATAAGCAAATGGAAAGTCATCCCACGATGGCTTGGAAGACATAATATTGAGATGTCAGTGCTACCTAAAGCGATCTACAGAGTGAATGTAATTGCTATCAAAATCTCAATGACTTTTTTGCAGAAACAGAAAAATCCACCCTAAAATTCATAAGCAATCCCAAGGGACCCCAAATAGCCAAAATAATCATGAAAAAGAACAAATCTGGAGGACTCACACATCCTGATTTCAAAACTTATTACAAAGCTACAGTAATCAAAGCAATGCAGTATTTGCATAAAGAAAGACATGTGGCCAGGTGCGGTGGCTCACGCCTGCAATCCCAGCACTTTGGGAGGCAAAGGCAGGCGGATCACTTGAGGTCAGGAGTTTGAGACCAGCCTGGCCAGCATGGTGAAACCCCGTCTCTACTAAAACTACAAAAATTAGCTGGGTGTGGTGGCGCATGTCTGTAGTCCAGCTACCCAGGAGGCTGAGGCAGGAGAATCACATGAACCTGGGAGGCAGAGGTTGCAGTGAGCCGAGATCAGGCCATTACACTCCAGTCTGGGTGACACAGCAAGACTCCCAAAAAAAAAAAAGAAGGGGGGGAGAGAGAGAGAGAGAGAGAAGGAAGGAAGGAAGGCAACGAAAGGCAGACAGACATGCTATTCACATGCAAAAGAATGAAGCTGTAACCTTAACCTTACATGACATACAAAAAGTAACTCGAAATGGATCAGGCCGGGCGCGGTGGCTCATGCCTGTAATCCCAGCACTTTGGGAGCCCGAGGCGAGCGGATCATGAGGTCAGGAGATCGAGACCATCCTGGCTAACACGTTGAAACCCCATCTCTGCTAAAAATACAGAAAATTAGCCGGGCGTGGTGGCAGGCGCCTATAGTCCCAGCTACTCGGGAGGCTGAGACAGGAGAATGGTGTGAACCCCGGAGGCGGAGCTTGCAGTGAGCGGAGATCACGCCACTGCACTCCAGCCTGGGCAATAAGCAAGACTCCATCTCAAAAAAAAAAAAAAAAAGAAATGGATCAAAAACTTAAAATATAAGAGCTAAAACCATAAAACTCTTAGAAGAAAATATAGAGGGAAAACTTTATGACATTGATTTGGCAATGATTTCTTGAATACAACACCAAAAGCACAAGTGAAAAAAATACATAAATTAAATATCAAAATTAAAAACTTATGTGCATTCAAAGGACATAATTAACAGACTAAAAAGGCAATCCACAGAGAAAATACTTGCAATTGTTATCTGGTAAGGGACTGATATCCAAAATAGATAAAGAACTCCACAACTCAACAACAAAGAAACAAACAACCCCATCTGATTTTAAAAATCAGCAAATGTCTTGAATAGATATTTTTCCAAGGAAGATATACAAATGGCCAGTAAGCACATGAAAAGATGCTTAACATCACTAATCATTAGAAAACTGAAAAATCAAAACCACAATGAGATACCACTTCACACC
Source organism: Trachypithecus francoisi (assembly GCF_009764315.1). Lineage (NCBI taxonomy): Eukaryota > Metazoa > Chordata > Mammalia > Primates > Cercopithecidae > Trachypithecus > Trachypithecus francoisi. Next base: position 93,420,777 of record NW_022681455.1, on the reverse strand, counting down.
AGGATAGGATAGCTATGATCAAAAAACCCACACACAAACAGAAAATAACAAATGTTGACAAGGATGTGGAGAAATGGAAACCTTGGTGCATTGTTGGTGGGATGTAAAATGGTACATAAACTATTGAAAATGGTATGGTGATTCCTTGAAAAATGACACACAGAATTACCATAAGATCCAGCAATCCCATTACAGGTATATATTCAACAGAATTGCAAGTAGGAACATAAACAGATATCTATACACCCATGTTCATAGCAGTGTTATTCACAATAGCCAAAAAGTGGATACAATCCAAGTGTCCACCAACAGACGAATGTATAAACACACTGTGGCAGATATATACCATAGTCTATTATAATGGAATATGAACCTTGAAGACACTAGACTAAGTGAAATAAGCCACTCACTAAAGGATAAATACTGTGTAATTCTACCTAGATGAGGTACCCAGAGTAGTCAAACTCACAAAGACAGAAAGTAGAATGGTGGCTGCCAGGGATGGGGTTAAGGGGCAAAGGGAGTTGTTTAATGGGGACAGGGTTTCAGTTTGGGAAGATGAAAAAGAGTTCTGGAGATGGATAGTGGTGATGGTTGTACAACAATGTGAATGCACTTAATGCACTGAACTAAAGAAAATGCAGGCCGGGCGCAGGGGCTCATGCCTGTAATCCCAGCACTTTGGGAGGCCAAGGCGGGTGGATCACTCGAGGTTAGGAGTTCAAGACCAACGTAGTCAACATGGTGAAACCTTGTCTCTAGTAAAAACACAAATATTAGCTGGGCGTGGTGGTATGTCCCTGTAATCCCAGCTACTCTGGAGGCTGAGGCAGGGAGAATTGCTTGAACCCGGGAGGCAGAGGTTGCAGTGAGCCAAGATGGCACCACTGTACTACAGCCTGGGCAACAGAGCAAGACCCTGTCTCAAAAAAATAAATTAAATAAAATAAGAAAAGAAAATGCATTAAGATAGTTAAAATGGTAAATTTCAACATCATGTGTATTTTACCACAATAAAATATGTGGATATATACAAAATAGTGGAAATGACCTAGGGTCAGCCTCTCAGCCTTTGCAAAGTTCAGCCCTCACAGGCTGCCCAGTTAGGCCCAGTTAGCACTCAGGATATGGCATTTCCCCTACTTCCTTTGTCTTGTCAAAACTTACCGCAGGTACAAACAAGTCCAGAAGCTTACACTGAGCCCAGTGTGTGCAGGTGGGAGAGAAAGATGAACAAAGATGAGAATTGTTCAGGGAGAGGACAGTGCACCTTGCTTTGACATAGGGTTAAAAGTGATGAGGGCTGCAGAATATGAGGGAACACAGTAGAGTGGGTGCTGTGGCAGTTCCCAGGAGCAGAGGGGACTTCTTGCCTGGCTCTCTTGGGTGGTGTCACAGAGGAAGTGGTGCTTAAGGTGGGTTTGAAAGAATGAGGATGTGCAGATGTGTGCCTTGTGTTTAGCTGAAGTACTGTGTGACTGAGAGGTTGAGATGGGAGAGAATGCTGGATCAGTGGGGGAGAGAATGCTGGATCAGTGGGGAAGAGAAGGTGACCAGTGAGAAAGTAACTCGGTGCAGGAACATCTGCCACACAAGCCTGTTGTCTTGTTACCTTGAAAAGTGGTGTTCGGATCAGGAGTCAGATCCAGAAGGAAACTGAATGGCAGACTAACAACAATAACAACTTCTATTCATAGAGGACTTACTATGTGCCTGTTGCTTAATAACCCTAAGCAGCAGGTAGTGATATTAGCTCTATATTTCAGCTGAGAAAACTGAGGCTCAGGAGGTTAAGCAACTTTTCATCCAGGATCAAACACAGCCAGTAAGTGATGGAAGTGGGGTAGGAATCCAGGCCTACATGGGTTTCACATTTTTATTTATTTATTTTTGAGACAGGGTCTGGCTGTGCCAGGCTGGAGGACAGTGGCACAATCTCAGCTCACTGCAGCCTTGACCTCCTGGGCTCAAGCAATTCTCCTGCCTCAGCACCCCGAGTAGCTGGTACCACAGGCACATGCCACCATGCCCAGCTAATTTTTTTTTTCCTGTAGAGATGTATGTCTCACTATGTTGCCCAGGCTAGTCCCAAACTCCTGGGCTCCAGTGTGGGCTGCTCAGTGACTCCCTTCCAAGACAACACTATGAAAAAGAGGAAAATAAGTAACTTTACAGTGGAGAAACCTGACAAATGCTACCTTAGCCACCTGGTAATAAGTCATGTTGATAGTATAGATGCTTGATGTGATGTGATAAAAATGACATTTTACTTCTGTGGTCTTCCTCTTCCAAACCCACAGCCCTCATCATGAGAAAAACATGAGATGAATTCCAGTAGTGGGGTATTTTACAATATATCTGACCAGTATTCCTCAAAACTCTCCAGGTCACCAAAACCAAGAAAATTCATAGAAAATGTCACAGCCAATGGGAGACTAAGGATACACAACAAATAAATGTATAGTGGTTTCAAGCCCATTTTTGTTGGTATTAAAAAAAAAAGATATAAATGTAATTTGGTATTCTAGATGGGATCCTGGGACAGAAAAAGAACATTAAATAAACACTAAGGGAATCTGAATAAACTATGTTTTTAGTTAATAATAATGTATCAATATCAGGTTGTAACAAATGTACCATATCAAGTATCAATATCAGTTAATGTAACAAATGTACCATAGCAATATACGACGTTAATAATAGGAGAAACTGGCTCTGTGGCTCATATCTGTAATCCCAACACTTTGGGGAGGCGAGGCAGGCAGACTGCATGAGCCTGGGAGTTCAAGACCAGACTGGGTAACACAGCAAGACCCCATGTCTACCATAAATAAAAATATTAGTTGGGCATAGTGGTAGGCGCCTGTAGTCCCAATTACTTGAGAGGCTGACGTGGGAGGATGGTTTGAACCCAGGAGACAGAGGTTGCAGTGAGCCAAGATCGCACCACTGCACTTCAGCCTGGGTGACAGAGAGAGACCTTGTCTCAAAATTTTAAAAAATAATAATAATAGGGGAAATTGGATGTGGGATATGTGGGAACTCTGTAGTATTGTCTCATTTTTTTTTTTGTAAATCTAAATTTTACCAAAAATACATAAAGTCTTTCAGAAACAGATTCCTGAGTCACATCCTCAGAAACTGGCCTGATAATATGCACTGACACAGGTGTAATGGAACTATGAATGATGACCGCCTCTCTGTCCCTGCCTGCTGACTGACCAAAGAGAAGGAGCAGACACAGCAGTGCCTGCAGAGAAGAACCTACAGCTCACACGAAGAAGACTGTATGGCTTTCCTCCCAGACTCCCTGAGGTTAAATATGGTGTCTCTCTAATTAGACTAGCAGCCTTCCTAGGGCAAGAGCTGGGTCTCCCCTGTGAGACAGGGCAGGGGCCACCTCTCCTCCAGGAGCTCAAGGTCTCTCTCAGCTCCAGGTGCCACCGATTCTCTGTATGCATTTATTTTTCTTTTAGGTAAGTCCATTTCTCTATATGGGTAGAAAGAGAGGCCATGTACATAATGTACATTTTTTTAAGGCTGGCAAAAGGTCCGCTTGCTCCAAAATACTAAGACTCCTAACTCTTTAGTTAAGCATAACCAATGCTAAAAAGCAGCAAACTCGATGACTTGGGTTTAGTACCTACATTTCCTCTGCTGACTTGTTGCTTTCTTTTGTACCCCAGGCCCCAGCCATAACTGAGTGATAACAGTAGTAAGAGTCTAAAATTGTGATGCTGCTGATTCTGTATTTCAGCAGAGAAAACTAGGCTCAGGAGGTTAAGCAACTCATCCAAGGTCACACACAACCAGTAAGTGTTGGAACTTGGGTAGGAATCTCAGTTTGTTTGATAATGGAACAAACCTCAACACCCCAGCAAATTGCCTCCTGATTGCAAGAAGTTCTTACTTGGGGGTATGCAGTAAGCCACCCCAAAATGTGAGGAGAGTAGATATCAGTGGACTGCACACAACATCTGTGATTACTGATTTGCAGAAGTCCTTAAGGACAGGACAGGATGTGTCTCTGGACAAAGCTGGAAGAGCAAAGCCTGGAAATTAAATCAAGACTCAACAAAACAAAAAGCGAGCCAATTGCATTAACATAAGCTGAAGGAATCATAGGCAGAAATGGTGATGTATGAGGAGCCCTGAAAAAGCAGAACCAAAGAGCAAGTCTTTGAGAGTCATTGTCTTCCACGTTGTCCAGAGTAGTGGAAACTCTGAAAACCTCCTTGAGCATTACAGGCAGATCAGAGGTCTGACCGGAGCTTCCAGGAATACTCTCTTCCTTTTTTTTTTATTTTATTTTATTTAAGACAGGATCTGGCTTTGTTTCCCAGGCTGGAGTGCAGTGGTGTGTGATCAGAGCTCACTACAGCTTCAATCTCCCAGGCTCAAGCCATCCTCCCACCCAGCCTCCCAAGTAACTGGGACTACAGGTGCTCGCCCCAACATCCAGCTCATTTTTAAACTTTTTTGTATAGATGTAGTCTCACTATATTGTCCTGACTGGGTTTGAACTCCTGGGCTCAAACAATCCTTCTGCCTTGGTCTCCCAAAGTGCTGGGATTACAGGCATGAGCCACCGCACAGGGCCAGAATACTCTCTTGCTAAGAATCTTAGGGCTGGTTCAGGGAGCAGTAGGAAGGAAAAGATGCAGTGATCGATCAGATATTTCTATCACAAGCACAGAAAGGGGGAATTATACTAGTAGTGCTGCCACTCTAGACTCTTGTATCCCTCAGAGTACAAATATCTTAGGCTCTCCTGGTGATTAAAATCCTTCATTTTGCTCACCTTGCTTTGATTCCACGAAAACCAACCTTCTAACTAGATTCTGACATTCCCACAAGAGAAAGAGTGTGCTGACAAGTTGACATGAGGTTTCAGACTGCATTGTAGTTGCTTCTCCCCTTGTGATTTCTCTCTTTCCTTCCTTCCTTCTTTCTTTCTTTTTTTTTTTTTTTTTTTTTTTTGAGACAGAGTCTTGCTCTGTCGCCCAGGCTGGAGTGCAATGGTGCGATCTCAGCTCACTGCAACGTCCACCTACTGTGTTCAACTGATTCTCCTGCCTCAGTCTCTGAAGTAGCTGTGATTACAGGCATGTGCCTGTAATAGCCACATGCCTGGCTAATTTTTGTATTTTTAGTAGAGACGGGGTTTCACCATGTTGGCCAGGCTGGTGTCGAACTCCTGACCTCAGGTGATGCACCCACCTCAGCCTCCCACAGTGCTGGGATTACAGACATGAGCCACTGTGCCCAGCCTCCCTTGTGATTTAATACGTGTACAGCCCGGCTTCCTCACCGGGCTCTGGTGAATTTGGTTAGTCCGCCCCTTTCAGCCTGGTTAGCTCCAAGTGCACTGAAGAACCTTCATCTCTGGCCTGCAGAGAACCGGGATCACTAGCCTCCAGCCCACTGTACTGCTGGCCCTAGGGGAGTTTTCCCTGATTGACAGCTGCCCCCCCACTTTTTGATGTCACTCTCAAGCTGCCCTTTGCCATGTAAATCATCCCAATCACAATCTCCCTACCCTTAGCCCCCAGAATGAGCTGTGGGAGACCTGCAGAAAAAGAGCTAAGACAACAAAACAACTTTAAGGTTATGTTGAAGAAACAAGAACAAGGAAGAGGTCCTGTGCTCGGGGGGAACATGCGACAGAAACGAGTAGAAGGAACTGGCAATGCTTAATCTAGAGCACAGAAGATCTGGGAAGGCCAACCAGTTCTCTGTCATCAAACATCTGAAGAACTGTGGTGACGGAAAGGGAACAGATTGATCTTCTGAGGCTCTAAAGAAAATATGCCAACCAGGCCACACGTGGTGGCTCATGCCTGTAATTCCAGAACTTTGGGAGGTTGAGGCAAGAGGATCATTTGAGGCCAGGAGTTTGAGACCAGCCTGGGCAACATAGCCAGAACTGTCTCTACCAAAAGAAAATTTAGCTGGGCATGGTGGCTCATGTCTATACCTCTAGATACTCTGGAGGCTGAGGTGGGAGGATGGCCAGAGCCTAGGAATTTAAGCTGCAGTGAGCTAAGATCAAAGCACTGGACTTCAGCCTAGGCAACAGAGTGAGACCCTGTCTTTCTTAAAAAAAAAAAAAAAAAAAAAAAAAAAGAGAGAAAAAGAAAAAGTATGGCAACCAAAGGGCAGTAGATACAGGGAGACAGATAAAAAAGGGGAACCTTTTAGGGCAGTTTTCCTCTAACTTCAGTTATTCAAATATCACCTTCACATTTTTTTCGTGTGTGTGTGTGTGCATGTATGTCAAATTTATGAGAAGCAGCATAATTCTGCAATTCAGAGCACAAATCTGGAGTAGGACCACATGGCTTTATTTCCCAGCTCATCATTTCCTAGCTATATAACTTTGGGCAAGTTATTTAACTTCCCTATGCTTGTTTGCTCAGTAGTAAAATGGGGCAAAGAGTCCCTAACTCAAATAGTACTTAACCCATGTTGGTGAGGATTAATTAAATGATTTGAATGATGTATGGAAAGTGCTTAGAAGAGCATCCAGCACTTAGTAAGTACTCAATAAGTGGTGGGTATTATATATATATATTTTTTTTTAATTAATTTTTTTTTTGAGACGGAGTTTCACTCTTGTTGCCCAGGCTAGAGTGCGATGACATGATCTTGGCTCACCGCAACCTCTGCCTCCCGGGTCCAAGCTATTCTCCCCTCAGCCTCCCAAGCAGCTGGGATAATAGGCATGTGCCCGACTAATTTTGTATTTTTAGTAGAGATGGGGTTTCTCCATGTTGGTCAGGCTGGTTTCAATCTCCCAACCTCAGGTGATCCACCCTCCTCGGCCTCCCAAAGTGCTGGGATTACATGCGTGAGCCATGGCGCCTGGCCTTATAAATTTTTTTTGTTTTAATAATTGGGGTCTTGCTTTGTTTCCCAGGCTGGAGTGCAGTGGCACAATCATAGCTCACTGTAACCTCGAACTCCTGGGCTTAAACCATCCTCCCATCTCAGCCTCCTAAACAGCTGGATTACAGGCACACATCACTACACCCAGGTAATTTTTTAAATGTTTTGTAGAGATGAGGTCTCACTATGTTGCCCAGGCTAGTGTCCAACTCCTGGCTTCAAGTGATCTTCCTGCCTCTACTTCCTAAAGTACTAGGATTACAGGCATGAGCCACTGCACCTGGCCTATTATATTTTATTCTATCCTCATACCATCGATACTCTTATTTAATATTTTTCTTTAAATGGACACATGATTTATATACATGTATTTTAAGGGAAATCTTATATTACTACCATACATGAAAAGCCATGTACAGGTGGAAACTGTAAAGATAAACATAAAAGCAAACAATGTTATTAGATTGTTATAGTTTTAACAATGTTATTAAATGGTCACACTTACTGCTGCCTCTTAAATGCCCTGAACTGGAGGACTGCTATCTTTCCAAAGAAAGGGGAGACAAGCAAGTGTTACAGTAGCATTCTAGTACTTTGCTCAGACTTCTGTTGACTGCAGTCAGAAGGAAGAGTCCCAGTCCCACAAGTTGGAGGAAGTGAAAGGTCAGCGTGGGTGGAGCACCTGCTCTGGGGAGACAGGGCAGCCCCAGGGGTGAGAGGCAGGCAGAGCAGGATCAAAGAGACAGCTCAAAAGGGAAAAATCCCTTTCCTATTCTGAGACTTTATGTTCTTGGGTACCCTGTCTCTCTCTGTGCCACACCAAAGTCATCTCACAAGACCCCTTGTCGTATGAGTTGCACATCTTAGAAAGCAAAGTCAGAAACACTTTGTTGGAGACACTGTGGGTGCCCCACCCGTACTACTCAGCTCACCCGAGGTTACCTGCAGACATTTCCATATGCCCTGGGTTACCTCTCACTTCTACTTTAAGTCCTTTTCTGACCTCAGGGTGTGCACAGCAGAAAGTTAGTGAGACAACCCTCAATAATGAGGGATGGGAGTCGAGGATATACCCCAGTCTCCCTGCCTTTTCGTGGGACACTTCTGAAATATCTTCTATAGTCTCTCTAAGTCCCTGAGGGACGAAGACCCAGTTGCCCAGTGGAAACTCACTCATCAACACCTTTTTTACTGGCTTTTCTCCCTTTCTCAGTTAATTTCACTCTCACTGGGCTTCCTGGGATCATTTTCCAAATAAATTTCTGGCAACCGAATCCTTTTCTCATGATCTGCTTTGGGGAAAACTACAACTATGACATAGCTTTAAACTTCTGTCAGTGGAATGAGTTGCCCAGGGAGATGTGAAGTTCCATTTTACCGAGGACTCAAGAAATGGCTGAGAATGTTCAATGAAGATCCACAGGTCACGTAAGGACTCAAACTAGATGAACACTTAGTATTCTTTTTGTGTGTCTGTCTGTTTTTTGTTTTGTGTGTCTGTTTGTTTGTTTTAAAGAGACAGCATCTTGGCCAGGCACGGTGGCTCATGCTTGTAGTCCTAGCACTTTGGGAGGCCGAGGCAGGTGGATCACCTGAGTTTGAGACCAGCCTGGCCAACACGGAGAAACCTCGTCTCTACTAAATATACAAAAATTAGCCAGGCATGGCAGCAGGCGCCTATAATCCCAGTTACTAGGGAAGCTGAGGCAGGAGAATCACTTGTACCCAGGAGGCGAAGGTTGCAGTGAGCTAAGATCATGCCATTTCACTCCAGCCTCGGCAAAAGAGAGAAACTCCGTCTCAAAAAAACAAAACAAAACAAAAAAAAAGAGACAACATCTTGCCCTGTCACCTAGGCTGGAGTGCGGTGGTGCAATCATGGCTCACTACAGTCTCAAACTCCTGGTCTGAAGTGATCCTCCCCTGTCAGCCTCCCCAGTAGCTGGGACTGCAGGTGCATGCCACCATGCCCAGCTAATTTTTGTTTGTTTTTTGAGACAGGGTCCCCCTCAGTTGCCCAGGCTGGAGCGCAGTGGCATGATCATGGCTCATTGCAACCTCAAACTCCTCGGCTCAATTGATTCTCTCACCTCAGCCTCCCAAGTAGCTGGGACTATAGGTAAACCACCACACCTGGCTAATTTTTCATTTTTTTGTAGATATGGGGGTCTTACTGTTTTGCCCAGGCTGCTCTGGAACTTCTAGACTCAAGTAATCCTCCCACTTCAGCCTCCCAAAGTTCTAGAATTACAGGTATGAGCCACCAATCCAGGCCTCAGCTAATTTAAAAAAAGTTTTAAATAGAAATGAGGTCTCACTATGTTGCCCAGCCTGGCCTTGAACTCCTGGCCTCAAACAGTCCTCCTGCCTCAGCCTCACAAAGTGCTGGAACTACAGGCATGAGCCACTGCACCCAACCTACTTAGTATCCTCCTGATCCTCAGGTCTCATTATTCTGGATCAAGAGTCAGCAAACTACAGCCCATGGGCCACATCCAGCCTACTGCCTGTTTTTGTATAGCCTGTGAGCTAAGAATGTTTTTTACATTATTTATTTATATATTATTTGTTTGTTTGTTTGTAGAGATGGGGGTCTTGCTATGTTGCCCAGGCTGGTCTTGAACTCCTGGCCCCAAGCAATCCTCCGTCCTCAGTCTTCCAAAGTCCTGGGATTACAGATATGAGCCACCATGCCTGGCCAGCTTTCACATTTTTAAATGGTTGAAAAAAATGTTTAAAGAATAGTATTTTGTGACACAGAAAAATTATGTGAAATTTAAAACTTCAGTATCCATAAAGCTTTACTGGAACCCAGACATACTCATTTGTTTACATACCATCTATGGCTGCTTTTACGCTACAGTCACAGTTTCTCACCAACATTACAAGAAACGACGTTACTCGAGGACTTACTGTACGTCATTCTGCTTAAAGTTGCAGTTTCTAAGAACCTATGGATGACATTAAGTGAGAATTTACTGCAGCTGCAACTGAAACCCTATGGTCCATAAAGCTCAAAATATTTACTCTCTGGACCTTTACAGAAAAAGTTTGCTGATGCCTGTTCAAGGTCATTATCCTGCAGAGACAAGAGGCAGATGCCCCATGAGTCGAGAGGCCAATCCCCAGACCTAGTATCTGGGGGCAGTTTGAATCAGAACTTCACATTTCCTTTTGCCACATCTTTATGACCATGGTCATTACTCTCACCCTCTGCAAGTACCTAAGACTTTCACAGAGGCATTCATGTCTTTATATCAGGAATATTTTTTGATTAATTTTTTTTCCATTTTTCCATTTTTCTTGTTGTTAAAGATAGAGGTGGAGGTCTCACTATGGTGCCCAGGCTGGTCTTGAATTCTTGGTATTCCTCCTACTTCTGCTTCCCAAAGTGCTGGGATTACAGGCATATGTCACTGTGCCCAGTCACCAGGAAAATTTTTCTTTTTTAAAGCACATGAGAAATTTTCTTCTCCACACCCTGCCACTATCCCATGTGGTTTCATCCACGCTTGATCACTTTCACCACCACTTAGTTACTGATTTCTCCCCAAAACAAACCAAACCTCCAGCCCATGTCCTGAGATTTCTGATCAATACCCAAATGTTGGCCAGGTAATCCCAGTGCTTTGAGAGGACAAGGCAGGAGAAACATTTGAGTCTAGGAGTTGGAAACCAGCCTAGGCAACACAGCAAGACCCTGTTTAAAAAATTAGCTGGGCATGATGGTGTGCACTTGTAGTCCCAGCTACTTGGCTGGGTGGGAGGATCCCTTGAGCTCAGGATGTTGAGACTGCAGTAGCTATGATCATACCACTGCAGGAGGCATGGGTGACAGAGCAAGACCCTGTCTCTTAAAAACAACAACAAAAGAAACCAAAAACCAACAACAACAACAAAAAACAAATGTCTGGTCAACATTAGATTAAGTTGGGGGGTAGGGGGTGTTGCTGCTTACCAGCAGTGCAACTTTGGGCAAGTCATTTAATAGCATGGAATGTCAATTTCATCATCTCTCAAAGGCGGAAATGATCCTGTTCAACCTGCCAGGATTACCATGCTAATCGGATGAAATGAGCTGCCCACAAGACATGGAGCCGCCTGGCCCCAGCCTCTCTACTCCCTTTGACCACCACAGTCCCTGCCCACTGGCTTTCCTTGAGTCCCCTGGCCTTGCCAAGCTCTTGGCTGTCTCTGTACATGCCGACCTTTCTGCCAGAAACATCTATTCCTCACCCCACCTTCTTCTGCCTGGCAGATCAACACATAACCATGGTTTATGTGTGTTTCTGTTTAAAGACACCTTATAGGCCAGGCACTGTGGCTCGAGCCTGTAATCCTAGCACTTTGGAGGCCAAAGTGGGTGGATCACCTGAGGTCAGGAGTTCGAGACCAGCCTGGCCAACATGGTGAAACCCCGTCTCTACTAAAAATACAAAAATTAGCTGGGTGTGGTGGCATGTGCCTGTACTACCAGCTACATGGGAGGCTGAGGCAGGAGAATTGTTTGAACAGAGGCAGAGACTGCAGTGAGCTGAGATTGTGCCATGGCACTCCAGCCTGGGAGACAGCGTGAGACTCTGTCTCAAAAAACCAAAAACAAACACAAAAGATGCCTTATTTGATATATATAGTTGATATATATACATATTATTCATTAGCATTGAACTCAGCCAAGTGCACTGTAACTCATGTCTGAACGAAGCTTACCCAACAGACATGCTTTCTCTGTAAGGCGCATCACAGCTTTCTTATGCTTAGGAACACTAGACAGCACGTCAACAGTACACTTGGGGCCATTTCAAACAGCGACATCGCATACAAAAACGCACAAACATGCAAAAAATGTGCACTAAGTACACCACAAAAGGGAAAACACTTGTTTATAGCACAAGAGCTGAAACAAGCCGGGCGCGGTGGCTCAAGCCTGTAATCCCAGCACTTTGGGAGGCCGAGACGGGCGGATCACGAGGTCAGGAGATCGAGACCATCCTGGCTAACACAGTGAAACCCCGTCTCTACTAAAAATACAAAAACTAGCCGGGCGAGGTGGCGGGCGCCTGTAGTCCCAGCTACTCGGGAGGCTGAGGCAGGAGAATGGTGTAAACCCGGGAGGCGAAGCTTGCAGTGAGCTGAGATCCGGCCACTGCACTCCAGTCCGGGCGACACAGCGAGACTCCGCCTCAAAAAAAAAAAAAAAAAAAGAGCTGAAACAAGAAAGCAGCGTGTCCTCCTGTTTGCCCTTGGCTGGGAATGTGCAAGTTGGGTGACTCAACTTTTTCACTATTCTACGCACATCCATATATGACTGTGAAAGTGTCGTGGATATTGATTTGGAAGTTACACAAACATTTTTTTCTTTCTTTTTTTATTTTTATTTTTTTGAGATAGAGTTTCGCTCTTGTTGCCCAGGTTGGAGTACAATGGCGTGATCTCAGCACACTGCAACTTCCACCTCCCAGGTTCAAGCAATTCTCCTGCCTCAGCCTTCCAAGCAGCTGGGATTACAGGCTCCCGCCACCACGTCCAGTTAATTTTTTGTATTTTTAGTAGAGATTGGGTTTTGCCATGTTGGCCAGGCTGGTCTCGAACTCCTGACCTCAGGTGATCCATCCACCTCGGCCTCCCAAAGTGCTGGGATTACAGACATGAGCCACTGCACCTGGCCTTTTCTCCTCTTATTTTTATTTATTTATTTATTTTAAATGAGCCTAGGTCTCGCTATGCTGTCCAGGCTATCCTAAGCTCAAACCTCAGTCTCCCAGAGTGCTGGAATTACAGGTGTGAGCCACCACACCTGGCCACAAACACATTTTTTAAAAAAATTCTTTAATTATATAATTTTAAAAATAAAGAGATGGGGTCTTACTGTGTTACCCAGGCTGATCTGGAACTCCTAGCTTCAAGTAATCTTTCTGCCTCAGCTTCCCAAAGTACTGGGATTATATGCATAAGCAACCATGCCTGGCCACAAACAAATGTCTTTAAAACATTATTCAATGTATATAATTTTTTTTTTTTTTTTGAGACGGAGTCTCGCTCTGTCACCCAGGCTGGAGTACAGTGGCCAGATCTCAGCTCACTGCAAGCTCCACCTCCCGGGTTCACGCCATTCTCCTGCCTCAGCCTCCCGAGTAGCTGGGACTACAGGCGCCGCCACCTCGCCCGGCTAGTTTTTTATATTTTTAGTAGAGACGGGTTTTCACCGTGTTAGCCAGGATGGGCTCGATCTCCTGACCTTGTGATCCGCCCGTCTCGGGCTCCCAAAGTGCTGGGATTACAGGCTTGAGCCACCGCGCCCGGCCTCAATGTATATAATTTTTAAGCAAACAGAGCCTTGCTATGTTGCCCAGGCTGATCTGAAACTCCTAGCCTCAAGCGATCCTCCTGCCTCAGCCTCTCAAAGTGCTGGGATTACAGGGACGAATTTGCAAATCCAGAACTTGTGAATAATGTACTTTCTTACTGTTTCTCTCATTCGGGGCTGGCTGAATTCTGTCTTACTAACATTTTATCTCTAGCATCTGGAAAACTGCCTGACCCACAGTAGGCTCTCAATAATAAATGTATTTCAAATGAACGAATGAGTCAATTCAGTGGAAGTGCACAGCTCACAGCAGTGATAGCTAGTGTTTGTGAAGACACACCACGCACCTGCCCCGTGCACGCTGTCCTGGTCAACAAGGGAAACAGCAGAGTATTGTTCTTTTGCACCTGCACTCAAGAGCAGACTGCCTGGGTTCAAATATGGGACATGCTTCTTATTAATTAATTATATAACCTCGAGCAAGATCACTGGCCTCTCTGAGCCTCAGTTTCCTCGGCTATCAAATGCAGTATTCATAGTACTACCTTGGAAGTTATGGTCAGGAGTCAACGTGGCCCTGCACAGAAAGCCTCTAGCACAGGGTGAACCCTTAGTAAACAGTAGCTTTTATTGTGAATAATTCCCACGGCAACCGTAAGAGTTATCACACCCATTTTGCAGATACAAACACTGAAGCTGAGGATGATTCAGTGAGTTTCCAAGGCCACACAGAAAGAAGGGCTGACTCTGGGGATTCTCTGCCCATGCTAGTAACACTGCTGTTATGTAAATATAAGGGGGTCGGCAGGGCGCAGTGACTCATGCCTGTAATCCCAGCACTTTGGGAGGCTGAGGCTGGAGGATGGCTTGAGCCTAGGAGTTTGAGACCATCCTGGGCAATGTAGTGAGGCCCCATCTGTATAAAACAAACAAACAAACGTAAGGGCTCATTTTTAGTAGTTATAAAAGGGCGCTTGCTTGTTATAAGGCCTCTCACTGCCTGATCAGCTAGGTTTGCCAAAATGAGGAAGACAGCTCCAGCCAGTCTCCTGATCTTCTCTGGGATCAGGGTGGGGAGGAACCCCCTGCCTACCCGTAAACCCCAAGAGTCTTCTCTCACACTCCACACTGGTGTCTTTCTGTTCCCTGCCCATTTTTGAGTTCAACCCTTTCAGAACCAGCCCTACTGTGGGGGGTGGGGGATGGTAAATATGTTATCTTGGGTTTGACAGTACAAAGGCAGAGGCATTTCCTGCTTAAAAGGCACATGAGAAAAGAGGAGGAGGGCGAGCTGGAGGAAGAGGAGGAGGGAATCACCAGCATTCTGGGTTAGAACAAACAAATGTCCTCCGTTTTTCTCCAGCTCCCTAGATCAAGGGTCCTCAAATTTGGCTGCCAGCTGGAATCTCTTGCAAACATTTTAAAACCCAGATGTCCGGTCCCCCACCCAGACCAATCACATCTGAGCCTCTGGGGGGGGGTGGAATTAGGGCATCGGTATTTTTTTAATGCTCCCCAAGCAACGCCAACGTGCAGACAAGTTTAAGAAGTGGTGCTCTGGACCTTATCAGCACTCCGCTGCCACCCTGGAGTGGCGCTAGGCGACAGTGGCTGCTTTCCGCTTCGAGGACGCGCGGCTTGGAGATTCGGGCATGCTCTCGGAGGCGAGGGCTGGGGAGGAGGCGAGCGTGCCAGCGACCTGGTGCTCTGCCTTGCTTTAGGCCCAGCTCCGAGACTGCGGGTCTCTGGGTCCCTCCCAGCTACAACACGTGCTGCCGCCCCGACTCCTCCGGTTATCTCTGCAGACCGCAAACTGTGCCCAGCGGCCGCCCCGCTGTCCACCCCAACCTCAGAGGCTCCAGGGAGACGCCCGGAGCTCAGGAATCTTACCTTGGCTGCCAGCGCTGCCCTCCAGTCCCCGGAATCCTGGGACTCAGGTTCGAGCGGTCGCGGTCGCTGCGCCTATGAAGCGCCCACTAGAGCGCAGGCGCCACCTAGTGGGCTCGGGGCGGCTGCGCAGAGACCGCGCTAGCGGGCGGGAGCACAGTCCAGGGCGGAAATGCAGCCAAGGCTTCCCACGTGGGCGGTTTTCCAACGCGCCACCAGCCCTGTGGCCAGATTCGGCCTGGGGCCGGACCACCTTCACCCGCTGCAGGGCACTGGGATCTGAACTTGGTGAACTTTCTCTTGGGGCACGGAGGGACGGCCAGGCCCTAGCCCTCGGCCTGGTATCCATCCTCCGGTTTTCCGTGCTGGGCTCAGGGATCTTTCCCTTCATCCAGCAGCTTTCAGTGCACCCCACTTGGGCACCGCGTCTGGTTTAAATGTGCTGGGACTATCCGAGGCTGGGGTTCTCTCAAATCCAGGGAGGCCCTTCGCCTATCAGCAGCCCTTTCTTCCTGCCACCCCCTAAACCGTCCCTGAATGAGAGAAACAGCCTGCTCTGCTGACTTGCTCTACAGAGGCCAGGGCTGGTGGAGGATGGGTGTGTGCCAGCGACCTCGTGCTCTGCTCTGCTGGAAGGCCTTCCCTGAGCAGTGGAAGGGGAAGGGGCGGCTTAAGGGAATTGTTTTTGTTTGTTTGTTTGTTTTGTAGGGACGAGGTCTCTCTATGTTGCCCTGGCTGCTCTTGAACTCTTGGCCTCAAGCGATCCTCTCGCCTGCAGCCTCCCAAAGTACTGGGATTACCGGTGTAAACTATGGCTCCCAGCTGCCTGGTATTCTTTAAATGAAGACATGCCAAAACGCTTACAAATATCGTAGACCATTTAATATGTTTATATTTCATTTATTTCTTCATTTAACAACGATTAACCTGAGCACCTACTATGTGCCACTTTTCCACAATCAAGGGATACAATGAAGAACAAAACACAAAACTCTCTGCCCTTGCTGAATTCACATTTAATGTAACACACGAATACTTTTAACACACACAATGATCTAATGCAAAGCAACTGAGCTCGTTGTGGGTAAGTACAGGATTTATTTAAAATATCTATATTTAGGGCCAGGCACTGTAATCCCAGCACTTTGGAAGGCTGAGGCAAGAGGATAACTTGAGGTCAGGAGTTTGAGACCAGCCTAGCCAACATGGCAAAACCCCGTCTCTACAAAAAATACAAAATTTAGCCAGGCGTGGTGGCAGGCGCCTGTAATCCCAATTACTCCGAGGCTGGAGTGGGAGAATCCCTTGAACCCGGAAGGAGGTTGCAGTGAACCGAGATCGCACCACTGCACTCCAGCCTGGGTGACAGAGTGAGACCCTGCCTCAAAAAAGTAAATAAATAAATCTATGTTTAGGGCACCAGGGCAGACAGGCCTGGTGATGGATACAAGCATTGCAGAGTTCTATGTGAACGTCTTCAAGTTTTCTTTTAATCCTGGCAGTTTCTCTGTGTGGCAACATTTGGAAATAATGCCTTCAGTGGAAATTTGAGGTGATTTGTGAAAGTGACTCCTGCAATCCTCTTCTCCTCCTCTCCCCGGCCCCCACTCTGCTCCCCCAGGACGCTCTGTCATTGTTCTAGCTCTGTGTGTGTGTGTGTGTGTGCGCGCGCGCGCGCGCGCCTATTTAACCTTTGGACTCTCTGTCCTGGTGTAATCTGGTCAAAGTGAATATCAAGGGCAGAGGAGGAGGAGGAGGAGCAGGAGGAGGAAGAGCAGGAGAAAGGAGGAGGACCAGGAGCAGGAGGAAGAGGAGCAGGAGGAGGAGGAGAAGCAGGAGGAGGAGGAAGAGCAGGAAAAGGATGAGGAGGAGCAGAAGGAGGAGGAGCAGGAGGAGGAGCAAGTGCAGGAGGAGGAGGAGCAAGAGGAGGAGGAGAAGGCACAGCAGGAAAAAGAGGAGAAGCAGGAGCAGGGGAAGAAGAGGAGGAGGAGCAGGAGGAGGAGGTGTCATCTGTGGGCAATACCTGGAAGGGCAAGGGGTGGTGGGTGTCAGTAATAGGAACCAGCCCCAGCTACTCCACTGCAGGCTGGTGCCCTGGTGAAGGTAAATCAGTCAGAGGAGCGCTGACAGCCCAAGGTAAGTACCAGCTGGCAGACAATTTCCCATTCTTTCACTTTAAAGTGTCTGAGTCATGTCATGACCACTCTTGCCCCATCTTTGCAATAGCTCTCTCCCCATCACTGTGCCCCAAAGCATGCCTGGGCAAAGTCCTAGATTACAACCTCCAGATTCTGGCATCACCTGATGAGATTAGTCTTCCTAGTGACTTTCTCTCCTGAGTTCTCATGGCATTTTTCTCATTCTGCTAATTACAGTGTTTTTGGAAACTGCAGAGTTATTAACAGGTCTGCTTTCTCCATGGAAAACAGGAGTTCTGGTAGGCTGAAGTATGTAAATAATAATAAAATATTCATAATGTGTTAGACACTAAGAGTTTTCTTTAAGAGATGGGGTCTTGTTCTGTAACCCAGGCGATCATTGTTCACTGCAGCCAGAAACTCTTGAGCTCAAGGGATCCTCCCACCTCAAACTCCCAAGTAGCTGGGACTACAGGCATTGTCACCATGCCTGGCTAATTTTTAAATTTTTAATTTTATTTTTTTTCAAGAGATGGGGTTTATTATTTTTTTAATGTTGCTCAGGCTGGTCTAGAACACCTGGCCTCAAGCATTTCTCCCACTCCAACCTCCTAAATAGCTGGGATTATAGACACAAGCTGCCACACCTGGCTCACGCACTAAGGATTTTAGATTCACAATTTAATCCTCAACAGCAATCCTACAAAGTAGGCACTGTTACTCTCCCCATTTTCTCAGCAAAGAAACTGAGACCTGTAATGTTTAATTGCCCTTAGGTAGAGGAGTTAGCAAGTAATGTACCCAGAACGTGAATCTGGATTATCTTATTCCAAAGCACATGCCCTGAACACCTCACTACTGTTTACTAAGCACCTACTACGTGCTGGACTCGTGCTTTATATATGGAACAGGATAGGCAAGGTACTCATTTTTATCCCTTTTGCTTTCTTGTTCTGTTCACACTTTTCTTTAAAGGGAGAATTTTGTTTATTTTTGTTTTTTAAAATAAATTCATAAAATGATGTTATGAGATGTGATCTACTTTTTAGTAAGAAAGGGCATATTTCTCTTCTAGAGTGAGTCTCCATTAAAGAGGGTGAGGATCCTCTGTGGTCTCAAGTGGATGGAGCTAGAAATGGTGGCACTGGAGTCATGGACAAGATGGTGTCGGGACCCCAGCAGGAGGTGTAGAGAAGGAAAGAGGCTGAAATACCAAAGAGACCACGGGGAAAGGACCTGGCTACCGGTCCCAGGAGGACACTTGGTCTTGTGAGGCTGGCTTGTGGACTGACTGGCAACTTAACTCTTTTTTTTTTTTTTTTTTTTTTTTTTGAGATGGAGTCTCGCTCTGTCGTCCAGGCTGGAGTGCAGTGGCCGGATCTCAGCTCACTGCAAGCTTCGCCTCCCGGGTTTACACCATTCTCCTGCCTCAGCCTCCCGAGTAGCTGGGACTACAGGCGCCCGCCACCTCGCCCGGCTAGTTTTTGTATTTTTAGTAGAGACGGGGTTTCACTGTGTTAGCCAGGATGGTCTCGATCTCCTGACCTCGTGATCCGCCCGTCTCGGCCTCCCAAAGTGCTGGGATTACAGGCTTGAGCCACCGCGCCCGGCCATTAACTCTTGAGGTCACAGTGTGTCTATGATTGATGGGAGTAAGACAGTTCTCTTTCTGGTTCTGGATTGTACCTGCAAACCCTCCCAAGTGTTAGGAAGTATAATAGCAGATGAACTGATTCTGTCTCATTGACTCTTTCCAAAAATCCCAGGAAGCAAGTATTTTAATTGCTTTTATATTTTATTTATTTTATTATTTTATTTTATTTTATTATTTTATTTTATTTTATTTGAGATGGGGTCTCATTCTGTCACTCAGGTTGGAGTGCAATGGTGTGATCTTGGCTCGCTGCAACCTCCACCTCCCAGGCTCAAGTGATTCTCCCACATCAGCCTCCCAAGTAGCTGGGACCACAGGTGTGTGCCATCATGCCTGGCTAATTTTTATATTTTTGGTAGAGACAGGATCTCACCATGTTGCTCGGGCTGGTCTCAAACTCCTGAGCTCAAGCCATCCACCTACCTTGGCCTCCCAAAGTGCTGGGATTCCAGGTGTGAGGCACCATGCACAGCCCAGGAAGCAGTTATTATTATTATTTTGAGACAGAGTCTGGCTCTGTTGCCCAGGCTGGAGTAGGGTGGAGCAATATCAGCTCACTGCAACCTCCGCCTCCCAGTTCAAGCGATTCTTCTGCCTCAGCCTCCCGAGTAGCTGGGACTACAGATGCCTACCACCACGCCTGGCTAATTTTTGTATTTTTAGTAGAGACAGGGTTTCACCATGTTGGCCAGGCTGGTCTCGAACTCCTGACCTCAAGTGATCCGCCCACCTCGGCCTCCGAAAGTGCTGGGATTACAGACGTGAGCCACCGTGCCTGGCCCCAGGAAGCAGTTATTATTAATTACATCTTACAGGTAAAGAAACAGTAAAAAATGTTAAGCAACTTGCTGAAGGCCATACAGCATATACACTGGAGAGGTGGTATTCAAACCCAAGTTCCTCTCATGCTGAAACTGCTTTTAACCATGACCACTACCTGCCTTCCCATCAATGACCAGAGAATTAAATTGTACTCTTAGGAAGGGATTTTATATTTGCTCATTTTGGTCACTGTGTCCTTCCCTCTTTTACTAGCTGATATTCTGTGCATCCTTCTAGGTCCAGCTCAAACGTGGCCTGCTCTAGGAAGCCCTCCCCTGTCCCCTATTTCCAGTGTGACACCCTCCATATTAAAGGACTTATTGATGCTGCTAAATAGTATAATTTGCTGCAAGAATGTGGCCTCATCCAGCAGATTCTATGCCCCTTAATCAGGAGTAAGGTGCTCCAGGTATGGTGGCTCATGTCTGTAATCCCAACACTTTGGGAGACCGAGGCAGGAGGATCACTTGATGCTAGGAGTTCAAGACCAGCCTAGGAAACAAAGTGAGACCCCTGTCTACACACACACACACACACACACACACACAATAGCTGGGTGTGGTGGCGCATGCCTGTAGTTCTAGCCACTGAGGAGGCTGAGGCAGGAGGATGGCTTGAGCCCAGAAGGTCGAGGCTGCAGTGAGCCATGCCTGATCACTCCACTGCACTCCATCCTGGCAACAGAATGAGACCTGATTTCAAAAAACAAACTGGCCGGGCACAGTGGCTCATGCCTGTAATCCCAGCACTTTGGGAGGTTGAGGCAGGAAGATCTCTGGAGCCCAGGAGTTCGAGAGCAGCCTGGGTAACATAATGCGACCCCCATCTCTATTAAAAAATAATATAAATAAATAAATAACAAAAAACCAAGAGTCAGATCCATGTGGGTGGTCCTACCTGTCTTGTATCCACCCTCCATCCGGCTCTGTGTGTTTGACTTAAATGGGCACCACCAAAGGCTTATATGCCTACTAGTTTCAAGCTGGGTTTGGCCAATGGTATACCTGGCAAAGACCAGAGGCAGGGAGGATAGTGAGGTTGGGTGCTTATGTCCCCAGTTCCCCTTCTGCAGGGTGTCTTGGGTTGACCACTCTCCTGACCTACAGTCATTGCTGTTAGGTGACCCTGTGCACACAAGCCCTCTTGGCCTCCAGACTCAGGCCTCGTTAATTGCGATTTAAGGTTTTGTAAACTGCACAGCACCCAAAATGAAACTTTGTACCTTGTGGTTCAATAAAGAGCTGTTGAGCTAAATGAGTGGCAAGTGTTTTTTGTTTGTTTGAGTAAGTGAGTGAGAAGCAGGAGAGGGAGAATTTTAAATGATCTCGAGTATTAGGACCAGATGGCAAATAAGCCCCCTAGGCTGCTGGCAAATGGTTTTTATTTATTTTTGTTGTTTGATCTTTAAACGTTTTTATTTTCTTTTCTTCCCTTTTTTGTTTGAGAGAGAGGGTCTCACTCTGTAGCCTAGGCTGGAGTGCAGTGGCACAATCTTGGCACACTGCAGTCTCTACCTCTTCCACCTCCCAGATGCTAGTGACCTCCCACTTCAGCCTCAGGAGTAACTGGGACTGCAGGCACATGCCACCACACCCAGCTAATTTTTGTATGTTTTTTGTAGAGATGGGGTTTCATCATTTTGACCAGGCTGGTCTCAAACCCCTGGGTTCAAGTGACTCGCCTGCCTCAGCCTCCCACAGTGCTGAGATTACAGGCATGAGCCACTGTACCCAGCCCAAATTTTCTTAATAAACCGTAAATCTGATTTTCTTTCTTTTCTTCCTCCCTCCCTCCTTCCCTCCCTTCCTTCTTCCCTTCCCTCCCTCACCCCCTCCCTTCCTTTCCTTCTTTCTTTTTTGACAGTGTCTCTCTGTCACCCAGGCTGGAGTGCCATGGCACAATCATAGCTCACTACAGCCTGAACTCCCTAGGCTCAAGTGATCCTCCCACTTCTGCCTCCCGAGAAGCCAGAACTATGGGTGCACACCACCACACCTGGCTAATTTGTGTATTTTTAGTAGAGATGGGGTTTCACCATGTTGACCAGACTGGTCTTGAACTCTGACCTCAAGTGATCGACCAACCTCAGCCTCCCAAACTGCTGGGATTACAAGTGTGAGCCACCACACCTGGCCTTACCTCCAAATTTATATGTTGAAACCCTGAACTCCAATGTGACTGTATTTGGAGATAGGGACTGTATTTGGAGTCCATGTCACCTTTGACTGCTGTGTGCATACACAAAGGGACTTTATGGAGCAATTAAGATTAAATGACATCATAAGGATGGGCTAGAAATCTGATAGAACTGGTATCCTTATAAGAGGAGGAAGGGATATCAGAGCTCTCTTTCCAAAAGTACTGAGGAAAGGTCATGTGAGGATACAGTGAGAAGGGGGCCATCTACAAGCCAGGAAGGGAGCCCTCACCAGAACCTGAACTTTGCAGGCAGCTTGCTCATGAACTTCTAGCCTCCAAAACTGTGAGGAAATAGATGTCTTGTGTAAGCCACCCAGTCTGTGGTATTTTCTTATGGCATCCAGGTCTCACTGATACAGATAAATGCCCTATGGTAAATGTATACTTCTTAAGAAACTGCCCAACTGTTTTCTGTAGGGGCTGCACCATATCATGGTTCCCATTAGCAATATATGAGAGTTCCAGTTGCTCCACAACCTTGCCAACATATGACATGGTCAGTATGTTTTCCAAGAAGTTTTTGTGTTTTTAATGTGGATCTGTGTGTGTGTGTGTGTGTGTGTGTGTGTGTGCATGTGTGCTGTGTTTTGTAGGCAGTAATGTCTAAGGAAGCAGTTTAAAGCTGAAAATATTTAAAATGTGATCTACTGAGGTCCCATCCATCTTTGGGTTGCCCATACCTCATTTCTCTGTTCTTGCCTTTCTTCTGGTCACATTCTATTCCTAGGGCTGTGTACCCTGAGCTGAGCCAGATAGCAGATCTGGCAAATCACAGTCCTCATCCGAGGTGAATCCATTTCTGGGAGTTGAGGAAGAGGTTGGGTGTGGACAGGGCTGGATTCGTGGGCCTTGTGCTTCATTTAAAGTTCTGCTGTCACTGTCTTGAAATTCTCAATCGGCCGGGCGCGGTGGCTCAAGCCTGTAATCCCAGCACTTTGGGAGGCCGAGACGGGCGGATCACGAGGTCAGGAGATCGAGACCATCCTGGCTAATACGGTGAAACCCCGTTTCTACTAAAAAATACAAAAAACTAGCCGGGCGACGAGGCGGGCGCCTGTAGTCCCAGCTACTCGGGAGGCTGAGACAGGAGAATGGCGTGAACCCGGGAGGCGGAGCTTGCAGTGAGCTGAGAGCCGGCCACTGCACTCCAGCCTGGGCGGCAGAGCAAGACTCCGTCTCAAAAAAAAAAAAAAAAAAAAAAAAAAAAGAAATTCTCAATCATTTCGAACAAGGAGTCCACATTTTTTTTTTTTTTTTTTAGATGGAGTCTCCCTCTGTCGCCCAGGCTGGAGTGCAGTGGCCGGATCTCAGCTCACTGCAAGCTCCGCCTCCCGGGTTTACGCCATTCTCCTGCCTCAGCCTCCCGAGTAGCTGGGATTACAGGTGCCGCCACCTCGCCCGGCTAGTTTTTTGTATTTTTTAGTAGAGACGGGGTTTCACCGTGTTAGCCAGGATGGTCTCGATCTCCTGACCTCGTGATCCGCCTGTCTCGGCCTCCCAAAGTGCTGGGATTACAGGCTTGAGCCACCGCGCCCGGCTGGAGTCCACATTTTTATTTTGCACTTGGTCCCACAGATTATACAACTCATCCAGGGTGTGTCAGGGAGAGGTGGTCACAGGCAAGACGAGGATTCTTTTTAAAGATTTTTAAATTGGCTGGGCGCGGTGGCTCGAGCCTGTAATCCCAGCACTTTGGGAGGCCCAGACGGGTGGATCACGAGGTCAGGAGATCGAGACCATCCTGGCTAACACGGTGAAACCCCGTCTCTACTAAAAAATACAAAAAACTAGCCGGGCGAGGTGGCGGGCGCCTGTAGTCCCAGCTACTCGGGAGGCTGAGGCAGGAGTAATGGCGTAAACCCAGGAGGCGGAGCTTGCAGTGAGCTGAGATCCGGCCACTGCACTCCAGCCTGGGCAGCAGAGCGAAAGAAAGATTTTTAAATTAAGGCAGGGTCTAGCTCTGTTTACTAGGCTGGAAGGCATTGACACAATCTTGGCTCACTGAAACCTCCATCTCCTGGGTCCAAACCATGCTCCCTCCTCCGCCTCCCAAGTAGCTGGGACTACAGGCATGCCCCACCATGCTTATCTAATTTTTGTAATTTCTTTTGGTAGAAATGGAGTTTTACCATGTTGCCAGGCTGGTCTTGAGCTCCTGGGTTCAAGTGATTCACCCGCCTTGGCCTCCTAAAGTGCTAGGATTACAGGCATAAGCCACCACTCCCAGCTGCAAGCCAAGGTTTCTTACCACATTCATTTTTTAAAGACTCCCGCTTCTAATCCCATGGACCTTACCTCTAAACTGGTCCATGCACAATCCTAGGGTTTCTCACCTGGCCCCTGAGTGCTCCTGCTGCCTGTCTCTTGGGCTGACTTGGGTTAAGCATGATTAATTTGGAGGCTCCACAAGAGGATTATTGGCCCTGGATCCCGATATCCAAATGAGTTTTTGCCTCAAACGGGGCATCTTAATTGGAAGGTAAATGAAACCTCCCTCTTCCACCCTGACAGCCCCAAAGTGTACTTTGGCATTTATGTGGGAGAGGTAAATAGCATCATAATGTCTTCTGGATTGTCACTCTGCCAGGCCCTGTTGGCAAGAAGCTTGTTCAAAGAAAGCTGATTTATAGGGGAGTTTTGCAGCATTCTTGCAGATCACTGAATTTCCAGGCCCAGAGAGGAGGAATGGCACCAACCAGAGGCAGGGGCAGAAAGGGGATTGGAGTGGGAAGATCACAGGCTCCGGAGACAGCAGGACCTGCGCTTGCATCTTGAGCTGGCTGCTTACCAGGTTTGTGACCCTGGGTAACCAACCAAACCACTCTGGACTCAGTGATTTGAACTCTAAAGTGGGGTTAATAATACTTCCTTGGAGGACTGTGTGATTGTGAGGAGTAACCAAGAAGGTCTGTGTGAAGTGTCCGAGGCTGGTGTGCACCTGCCCTCCATAAGTGAATCTGAGTCAATGTCACCTTTGACTGCTGTGTGCATACACAAAGAATCATTGTAAATGTACTTCTCAGAAAAGCCACTTCACAGTCCTGCCTGACCCTCCATCTAGCTTCCTAGGAGCTGGGTCAGGATTATCAGTCCCCTACTAGAGTTAGGAAAAGGAATGCCAGGTGATCAGAATATAACATAGGGTCAACTATAGAGCACACGAGTTCCCAACTCCAGTTCCATGGAACACGAGGCTTCACTCAGGAAGTATTCACATCAGAGATCGCTCACAGCTGCGAAAACCTTTACCCGTGTGTCCCAATAACAGCTTACGAAGTAGATAACATCTGTCGTGGTGTGTGAAGATAGCCTGATGGGGTCTTTAAAATAGATAATATTAGCATAGTGATAAACAGAGTGGGTGGCTTACACCTGTAATCTCAACACTTTGGGAAGCTGAGCAGGCAGATCACTTGAACCCAGGAGTTCGAGATCAGCCTGAGCAACAAAGTGAGAACCCCACCACCCTCCAATCCCCAGCACCTCTACAAAAAAACAAAACAAACAAAACTTAGCTGGGCATGGTGGTGCGCATCTATAGTCCCTGCTACTTGGGAGGCTGAGCTGAGAGGATCACTTGAGCCTAGGTTGAGGCTGCGATGAGCCATAATTGCACCACTGCACTCCAGCCTGGGAAAGAGAGTGAGACCTTGTCTCAAAAGCAAAAACAAAAAAAAAAAAAGGGAAAATATAAGAGGTTGGAAAGCCGATGACTTGGGTTCAAATCACAGCCCTGCTATTTGCTGGCTGTTAGAAACTACCTCAGACAAATTACTCAACCTCCCTGTGCCTCAGTATCTCCATGTGTTAAATGAAGATTAAATAATACACCTACTTGTTAGGGTTGTAAACAAATAATGAATGTGAACTGTGCTTGGCACAGAGTAGTACCCAGCATCTATTAGCTAGTTATTTTAATGACTTACCTGTTTGGATAACCCCGGGAGTCCACGGTCCTAAGACTCCCTCTTCCTCGACACTGGGTGGAGTTGGCATTCTAGGTTAAAGGATGGTCTCCAAGTGGGGGGTGAGTCCCAGGAACTGAACGTGGCCCTGAGATATGGAGGGAGGCCACAGCCCGTTGCATAGTGACAGGACTTGTTTTGCATGTGAAGATAGGGGCTGGTGTTTACAGGTAACTAGGAAGTGGTGGTGGGGTGATTTGTAAGTTATAGATTAAACAAATGGGAATTCTTCTGGTGGAATGAATGGGGCACAGTGACTGGAATTGGCCAGGTTAGCTGGAAGGGCAGCTCTCCAGGCCCTGCCCACCCCACAGGGGGCTCCTTATGCACAGGGGGGCGTCTCCTTGTGTCCATAGAAACGGAACTGGCTCTTTTCAACAGTGCTCAGGGGATGGTTATTTAACGCCGGCCCCCAAGGATCAGCGGCACAGACCTTCCTCCTCCCGGAACGTCCAAGAGCACTGGATCCTCTGGGTCCCTCTGAGATGGGGTGCCACTCCAGCAAGAGCACCACGGTGACAGCTGAGTCCCAGAAGCCTGGGGAAGAGCACGAGAGAGGAGAGCCAGGTCTGGAGACCAGCACCCAGGCAGCAGACTGCAAGGATGCCCCGCTGAAGGATGCAACCCCTGAGCCAAAGAGCTGAGATGCTTCTCTCCAGAGTCGGACCCTCACCTTCCTGGAACTGCCTTTGGCCCGTGAACCATGAGACGATCCCAACCCTGAGAAGCTCCGATCACTGGGAGGAGAGAGAGAAAGCCTCCAACTTTAGGATTCAGGCTTCAGAAGTTTTTAGCAGCCTTTGCTCCTTGGAGGGGAGGGAAGGATAAGTCTATGAGGAATCCTATTTCTCCAGCTCTCCCACAGAGAGGACAAAAGAAGTCTTTACATATTGTGGAACTTTCCTGCAACTTCCGGATGCGGACAAGCCTCAGAGCAGACTGTTCTGAATCCAATGAATATCTGCTGCCAAGCTGTGAGCATCCAGTGATCCCCATCTGCCTGGCTTTCCTGAATTCAGAAGGCGCCTTGGTCATAATGTGTGGGGTGTGTGGATCTCAGTTTGCTCTCTTTCTTTTTCCTTTTTTCAACAGCTGGCAGAGTAGCCAACACCCCTGACAGCAACATGTTGCCCTTGGCTCACTCCACACTATGTCTGTGAATAATTTAATATTTAACTTGAATTGTTGTTAAGAAACTATGGAAAATATCAGGATCTGACTGGGATCCTGTAAATCGAAGGCAACAAGGTCTTGCTTGGTCCTCCAGTAAGTGGGGCATGGAGCCCTGGTGGGAAGGAAAGAAGAGAGAGTTGTGTTCCTGATTCCTTAATCCCCCAAAAGGGTCCCTCTGCTAACATTCACATATCTCTTCGTAGCCAAAGTCTGTCCATTTCAACCCTCTAGCATCTGAGCTATCTGTATCCAGCTTTCAAAAATATTTCACTGTTTACTAACATGTCTGTCAGCCTTTCTTTTCTCCCCCGCATGTGTTTTGTTTTTAATTCCACTCAAAAGCGTTTTCATTTGAAATTAAATAGACATGTTTGCAAATAAATGATGACACAACACATTTGAAAGACAGAATTGGGGATGTGAGATTAGAGGATCAGCAGAGAAGAGTGGGTGTAATTCTGTGGAACAGGAGTGAGAACAGAGGCGAGGGAGACGTTACTTTGTGCCAGGCGCCATGCTGAGAACTTTCCACAGACAGTTTAATCCCAACCACCCCCATTTTATAGATGAGGAAATGGAGGAAATAAAGTCACTTGCCTGAGTATGGACAGCCAGGAAGGAGCAGAACCCACAGTTGAGTCCCAGCAGTTTGGCTTGGGAAATGCATGTAGAGTGCTACTTAAAGCAGAGAGCCTTTCTCATGATTAAACTGAAATACGAGTCCCTTTATAGCCTGTGCATAATGAGGACCATTTTTCTTTATTCACTGGGACCTACCTGCCTATTGAGAAGTAGGTAACTGGTCAGCTTGGAGTTGCTTCACTGCAAGTTGGGTGATGCATTGGGGGACTTTTTATTTTTACCGTGGTGGGGGGTTAGGGGGAGGAAGGAAAAGACAGAGAGGAAAGTGGGAGCAGGGAGCGAGAGAAGGGAGGAAAGATGAAGAAAGGGAGGAGGGAGAGGAGGGGGGAAGGAGAGAAAGAGAGGAAAGAGGTAGGGAGAGGGAGGAGGAGGGAGGGAGAAGAGGAGGGAGGAGAGAGGGCAAGAAGAAGGAGGAGGGAAAAGAGGAGAGGGAGGAGGAGAAGGAGAGGGAGATGGAGAGAAAGAGGGAAGAGGTAGGGAGATGAAAGAGCGGGGAGAGGCAGAAAGGGAGAGGGAGAGAAGGAAAGGGGAGACGGAGGGAGGAAGGGAGAGAAGGAGATGGGAGACGGAGGGAGGAAGGGAGAGAAGGAGATGGGAGACAGAGGAAGGGAGAGAAGGAAAGGGGAGACGGAGGGAGGAAGGGAGAGAAGGAAAGGGGAGACGGAGGGAGGAAGGGAGAGAAGGAAAGGGGAGACGGAGGGAGGAAGGGAGAGAAGGAAAGGGGAGACGGAGGGAGGAAGGGAGAGAAGGAAAGGGGAGACGGAGGGAGGAAGGGAGAGAAGGAAAGGGGAGACGGAGGGAGGGAGAGAAGGAGAGGGATGGGGAAAAGGGGTAGGAAAGAGGGAGGAAGAGAAAAAAGGGGAGAGGGTGGGCGAGAAGGAAAGGAAGAAATGAAGGGAGTTGGAGGAATGAGGGATGAGG
Organism: Trachypithecus francoisi; assembly: GCF_009764315.1. NCBI lineage: Eukaryota > Metazoa > Chordata > Mammalia > Primates > Cercopithecidae > Trachypithecus > Trachypithecus francoisi. Next base: position 93,392,181 of record NW_022681455.1, on the reverse strand, counting down.
GAGGGAGAGAGAAGCAGTAAGCTACCTTCCTTTTGGCCATAAAATCCTGAGAAACTGAATGAGATTCTTTTGAGCAATAAGGCAACTGCAGTGAGGAAGAAATAAGGAGGTCCAAGAAGCAAAGCCAGTTCAGCCTGAAATTGACTACAGAGTTTCCCTTTGCTTCAGCAGAGCCTGGAGGAGCAGAAGAGATGGGGGCTGTGTCAGCTGGCCCAAAGCCCTGCCCTGTCCCAGGGGTGCTAAGCTTGCTGCAGGCCAGGAAACAGGCCTGGGCTTGCAGCTGGGGATCAGGAAGTTTGGGGCCTCTTTTCACAGCTTACTGGGGATAGGCCAAGCTCTGGGAACGCCTTTCAATTTTTTTTTTTTTTTTTAAGACAACTCTGTTTTTCTCCCTCCTCCCTCCTAATGGAAATTTACCTTGCAAAACAGGATCGTGCCTGGTGAGAGCTGCTTGCAATGTCCACACTCAGGACTCTATGGAAAGAGTTCGCAGCTGGTGGTGAGGCTTTGAGGCGGGGCTGCCCTTATTTCACTAGCTCCTGAGGGGCAGAACTCACTCAGCTTTTTACCAAATCAAAGGAAGGAAGCTTTAGGTCCTTCGAAGTTCAGAAACAGGGTGGTTTGTTTTGCTTCCTTTTGGAATGGAGTAAAATGCTCATTTAATAAATTCAAGTTCTCTGAGGGCTTTTAAAAACAGAATTCTTCATCCACCTCCAGCTGTGGCAGGCATGCTGCAATTTACTGGGAAGTTAATCTGTAACAGAAAAAAGTACTCAGTTTCCTTTTAAGGACATTCCAGTTATCCACTGGAGCCTAGGATCACTCTTCTGTCTCCCTTTGAGGTTCGAGAATTTCTTAAGTGCCTGGTAAAAGTGGTCAGGATTATGTCTACTGAAATATAACTTGAATCTCTGGAAAAACAGGCCTGCAAATGCCAACTTCCCAAATTGCTGGAAGAGGAGGGGTTTATTAGTTAATGTATCTATCCATCCATCTTTCCATCCATCATCCATCCGTCCCTCCTTCCTTCCTTTCATCCAGTCATCTATCCATTCATCTTTCCATCCATGCATCCATCCATCCACCCATCTGTTCATCACTCCTTCCATCTTTCTTTCCATCTGTCCATCCATCCTTCCATCCATTATCCATCCATCCATCCACCCATCTGTTCATCAGTTCTTCCATCTTTCCATCCATCATTCCATCCATCCATCATTCCATCCATCCATCCATCTTTCCATCCATTCATCTATCCATTTATTCATACATTCAGCTCTTACCCTGAATTTTTTAGTTACATGAGGCAATACATTTTTTCCTTTTAACCAGTTGATTCATTCAACAAATATTTGTTGAGTTTCCACTCTGTCACTCATCATTCATTCATTCCTGTATTCATTTATTAATTCAGTGTTTACTGGGCAACTACTCTATGCCAAACTCCTCAGTGTTCATAAAATGTTCATAAAGTGCCATCTTTGTGGGAGTACCGCCTGGACCAGGGTGGTCCAGGGAGATCTTTCCAGTCTAGGTGAGACCCGAGAGCTTTCAAGAGTAAGTTGGAATTAGACAAAGAGGATGGGTATTTCAGAAAGGGAATGTATGACCTGGAGTTGGATACAAGAACTGCATGCGGCACAATGTACAGTGTTATAGGAGCCTAAGGTGCCCACAGCACAGGGACAGGGAGGTAAAGCTTGACAAGCAAAAAGGATCAAATCATGGGCCGGGCGCAGTGGCTCATGCCTGTAATCCCAGCACTTTGGGAGACCAAGGAGGGTGGATCATGAGGTCAGGAGATTGAGACCATCCTGGCCAACATGGTGAAACCTCATCTCTACTAAAAATACACACACACAAAATTATCTGTGTGGTGGCATGTGCCTGTAATCCCAGCTACTCGGGGGGCTGAGGCACGAGAATCGCTTGAATCTGAGAGGCAGAGGTTGCAGCGAGCTGAGATTGCACCATGCACTGTAGCCTGGCGACAGAGCCAGACTCCGTATCAAAAAAAAAAAAAAAAAAAAAGGATCAAATCGTGAAGTGCCTTGTATTTTATATTGAGAGCTTGAGAGTTTATCTTGATGGGTGCAGTGGGGTGTCTTTCGGCAGAAGAGTGATGCTGGGACATCAGTGGCTTTTGGCTGGTTAGTATCCTGTTTTTTAGTAACAAATCTTATCGTTTTTTCTCTTGGGGAACCCTTTCCTCACTCACTCTCTGTTTACATGATTGGCTGGGGCTGATCCCATTCTTAAACTTCAGCCTGAGCACTGCATAGTCCCTGTCAAAGTGATAGGTTCAAGGGCGGGTGCACAAACCCAAACTAGTCCACTGAGAGTCTTCCTTGAACTTTTTTTTTTTTTTTTTGAAATGCAGTCGCTATCATCCAGGCTGGAGTGCAGTGGCACAATCTTGGCTCACTATAACCCCTGCCTCCCAGGTTCGAGCGATTCTTCTGCGTCAGCCTCCCAAGTAGCTGGAATTACTGGCGCCCATCACCACACCCAGCTAATTTTTGTATTTTTAGTGGAGATGGGGTTTTGCCATGTTGGCCAAGCTGCTGTCGAACCCGTGACTCTAGGTGATCCGCCACCTCAGCCTCCAAAAGTGCTGGGATTACAGGTGTGAGCCACTGCGCCCAGCCATCTTTGAACTTTTAACTGAAGCAATTAGGAAAGGAACGTCACCTTCTTTTGGAATTAATACAATTGTAGGATTTGGCCCTGGAAACTCTTTTTTTTTTTTTTTTTTTTTGAGACAGAGTCTCTCGCCCAGGCTGGAGTACGGTGGCATGATCTCAGTTCACTGCAACCTCTGCCTCCTGGTTCAAGCGATTCTCCTGCCTCAGCCTCCTGAGTAGCTGGGACTACAGGTGTGTGCCACCATGCCTGGGTAATTTTTTTAGTACAGAAGGGGTTTGGGGTTTCACCATGTTAGGCAGGATGATCTCGATCTCCTGACCTCATGATCCACCCGCCTCGGCCTCCCAAAGTGCTGGGATTACAGGTGTGAACCACCGCGCCTGGCTGGCCCTGGAAACTCTTAACCACTGGGAAGGGCCTGCTTGAGAATGAAGCCACAAAGCAGAGTGGAGCAGAGTGGAGAGAAGGAGAGACATCATCCTGATCAACTTGTTTGGGCAACTGGATCCAGCCATGCCAGAATAATTCTTCCCCAGATGATTCACATGAGCCAATAAACTCACTCGTTTTGTTTGTTTGTTTGTTTGTTTACAATGGTTTAAATTTGGTTTCTGTCATTTTCAGAGAGATTTGAGGAAATCAGAACAATGTAGATTTGTATATTAGGTAGAGCACCCTTGTAACTGTTTAGAGGATGGAGTTGGGAAGGATAAAGCTAGAAGCATGAATACCAATTAGAAGGCATCCTAGGGAAAAAAAAAAAAAGGGTACAAGAAGGGGCAAGTTTAAAGGGAAGATTAGGGGTTGAGTTTTAGAGGGGTTGAGTTTGAGGTGCCCATGGAACAAAATGTAAATAATGATAGCAAACACTTATATCACTCTTACCATGTCTGAGCATTGTTCCAAATGCAATACATACAGAACTCATTTAATCCTCACCATCACACTGTGCTTGTTTTACAGATTAAAACACAGGCAGTTTTAATCCATTCACTGATCCCAACTTGCTCCTTGGCTGTAAATTCCCACATTTCCTTGTATTCTGAATTAAGCCCAATCTCTTTCCCCTACAACAAAACCCCATTGTAGTACAGCGGGTACAGGGGGTATGATGGTTAATTTTATGTGTCAAGGCTGGGCGCGGTGGCTCATGCCTGTAATCCCAGCACTTTGGGAGGCCAAGGTGGGCAGATCACTTGAGGTCTGGAGTTCGAGACCAGCCTGGCCAACATGGCAAAACCTCATCTCTACTAAAAATACAAAAATTGTCCAAGTGTGGTGGCATGTGCCTGTAATTCCAGCTACTACTTGGGAGGCTGAGGCAGGAGAATGGCTTGAACCTAGGAGGCAGAGGTTGCAGTGAGCCTAGATCACATCACTGCATTCCAGCCTGGGTGACAGAGTGAGGATTTGTCTCAAAAAAAAAAAAAAAAAAAATGTGTCAATTTAACTTGGCTAAGGGATGCCCAGATAGCTGGTAAAACATTATTTCTGAGTGTACCTGGGAGGATGTTTCTGGAAGAGATTAGCATTTTAATCAGTAGATTGTGTCAGGAAGACCCACCCTCATTAATCTAATCTGTTGAAGGTCTGAATAGAACAACAAGGTAGAGAATTCTCTCTTTTTTCTTGAGCTGGGACATCCATCTTCTGTTGTCCTCAGACACTGGAGCTCCTGGTTCTTGGGTTTTCAAACTCCAGGACTTAGACCAGTGGCCTCTCTGGTTCTCATGCCTTCAGCCTCAGACTGAATTACACCACTGGCTTTCCTGGGTCTCCAGCATACCAGTGGCATAACATGGGACTTTTTGGCCTCCATAATAATGTGAACCAATTCCCATAATAAATCTCCCCTTACGTATCTCCATATATTCTGTTGGTTCTGTTTCTCTGGAAGACCCTGACTAATATAGGGGTTAATCAGGTCTTTCAGCTCTCAAGGACACAGCTGGGACTTGAGCTAGGCAGTTTGCCTTTGGAGGCTGAGTCTTAAGGAATTCATTTGGGAATTGTGGGAACCCTTTTGGACCTCCAGTGTTGCTATAAAGGTTATTTTAAGGTGAAAATATTTGACCTGCAAAAGGTGCAGAAATAACTCTTATCTGAACTTCCCTTATCTGACTAAAGCAGAGCCTCCCAAAATTACAACTCCATTAACCCCACTCTGGGGGAGTTTCCTGCAGATTTAGCCGCCAAGAAGACAGATTGCCCATTTATTAGCAACAAAAAGCCCACTAAGACCTTCCATGCTCCCTCATTGGAGCCCTGAAAACCTCTCTCTTTTGTTAAGTTGACAACACAAACCTTTCCTTTGGGCTATTCCGTGAGTTTTCTATTATGGAAACTCCCATATGCAAGTGGGAAAAAAATCCTTGTTAATCTGTCCTTTCTCAGTTACATTTGTAGGCCTCAATCTGCTGGACCCAATTTGGAAGAGGAAGAATTTTCCTCCCAACAGAGTCATCAGAACACAGTGTGGCAGTTAATGCCCTTGTTGTAAGGGAAGAAGCTGAGGCACAAAATATAATTTTAAAGCATTTGAGACCGGGCACAGTGGCTCACAGTGGCTCCCAGCACTCGAGAGGCCGAGGTGGGTGAATCATGAGATCAGGAGATCGAGACCATCCTGGCCAACATGGGGAAACCCCATCTCTATTAAAAATACAAAAATTATCTGGGTGTGGTGGCACGTGCCTGTAATCCCAGCTACTCGGGAGGCTGAGGCACAAGAATCGCTTGAACCCAGGAGGCAGAGGTTGCAGTGAGCCGAGATCGTGCCACTGCATTCCAGCCTTGTGACAGAGCAAGATTCCCTCTCAAAAAAAACAAAAAACAAAAAAATTTTTTTATGAAGCCAGCGTGAGGACAGCTGCCCGGGAAACACTTTCGAGTATTCCATTCAGCCTAGGTTACAGTCAGGTTTCGAAAGGCAAAAGGGAACAAGGGGTGGGTGGATACAAAGTTGTTTGACAGGAATTCCCATTGGCTTATGAAATAGCATTGATTAGCGATTAGCTTTATTTATTTATTTTTTTGAAACGGAGTCTTGCTCTGTCGCCCGGGCTGGAGTTCAGTGGCCGGATCTCAGCTCACTGCAAGCTCGCCTCCCGGGTTTACGCCATTCTCCTGCCTCAGCTTCCCGAGTAGCTGGGACTACAGGCGCCCGCCATCTCGCCCGGCTAATTTTTTTTGTATTTTTTAGTAGAGACGGGGTTTCACTGTGTTAGCCAGGATGGTCTTGATCTCCTGACCTCGTGATCCGCCCGCCTTGGCCTCCCAAAGTGCTGGGATTACAGGCTTGAGCCACTGCGCCCGGCCTAATAGTTTTTTTGTATTTTTAGTAGAGACGGGGTTTCACTGTGTTAGCCAGGATGGTCTCGATCTCCTGACCTCGTGATCCGCCTATCTCAGCCTCCCAAAGTGCTGAGATTACAGGCTTGAGCCACTGCGCCCGGCTAGTGATTAGCTTTAAATGTTGAACTATAGGGTACGAGTTTTGGTGTCCAGCCTATGGCATTGTGTGGTTAATTTTATGGTTGCTTGGCATCAATCTAGAGCCCACATAGCAAGTGGTTTCAAGAGGCGATGACTTGATTCAAGGCAGGAATGAAGAGTGACTGCCGCCACGCTTCAGTGCTCCTCTGGGTCTGATCATTTGGAGGGGCTGGCATTCCTAAGATGCAGTAGATAAGGTGCCTGCATCCTCTCCCCACACACATATACCTTGAGGGGAGGCACTGCTTAGAGCAGAAGAGCATCTATCAAGGACAAAACTCTGCAAAAACCAACATGTAAAGGGCAGGTGGAGTAGATAAGCTGCAAAGGAGCCAGCGATGGACTAGGGGTTGGATTGATGGGAGATGGTGACCAATGGCTTCTGCTCACAGAACATTTACCAGGTGCCAGGCATTGAGCTCAAAGATGCTTCACAAATGTTATCTAATTTTCTCCTCACAAAAGCTATACAAGGAAGGTAAAATTCATAGCTTACAGGTGAGACAGCACATTTATGAAGGTTGCATGAATTGCCCAAGTTAACATAGCTAGTTAGTGGCAGAATAGGAATCTGAGCTCTAAAGACTGGGGTTTTAACCACAGCAGTGCATTCAATAATCTCCTCCCAAACTTCCTGTCTACCTGGGACCTTTGAATGTGACCTAATTTGGAAATAGGGTTTGAAGATGTAACCAAGTTAATATGTGGTCATGTTGGATTAGAGTGAGCCCTAAATCCAATGACTGGTGTCTTTTTTTTTTTTTTTTTTGACAGGGTCTCACTCTGTCACACAGGCTGGAGTGCAGTGGTGTGATCATGGCTCATTGCAGCCCCAAACTCCTAGGCACAAGTCATCCTCCCACCTCAGCCTTCCAAGTAGCTAAGACTACAGGCATGTGCCACCATGCCTGGCTAATTTAAAATTTTTTTTGTAGAGATGGGGTCTCACTACGTTGCCCAGGCTGGTCTCAAATTCCTGGGGTCAAGCGATCCTCCTGCCTTGGCCTCCTAAAATGCTGATATTATGGGTATGAGCCACCACACCTGGCTGACTGGTGTCTTCATGAGAGAAATGAGGGGATTTGGACACAGAGACATAGATGAAGACGACCATGAGAAGATGGAGGCGGAGACAGGAGTTATGCTGCTACAAGCCAAAGAACAGTTATGACAAAGACTCCTTTGACCTAATTCTGATCACACTCCTCGAAGCCCTCAAGGCCCTGACCTTTGGTCTCTGCATCTGGTATGCGTAGTTTAGCTCAGCTGGATCAGTTTAGTGAAGATCTCCCATTCTTGATATCTCTCTCAATATCTTACCCTGGCCTGCCTTCAGCAAGAATCTGCTAAGTCAGTCTACGAAGACTACCCCTTTATCTCTGATGTTTCCTCTCAGCGATTTTTCCATTCACCAATCCCCAACTTGCTCCTTGGCTGTAAATTCCCACATTTTCTTGTTGTATCCTGAGTTGAGTCCAATCTTTCTTCCCTACGACCAAATCCCATTGTAGTAGTTCCCCCAAATAAAGTCTGCCTTACCATCTTTAACAAGTGTCATGAAAATTCTTTCTTTAACACACAGGCCATGAGAAACTGGAAGAGGCAAGAAAGGATTTTTTCCTAGAGTCTTAAAAGGAAGCGTGGCCCTGCTGTCACCTCGATTTCAGACTCTCTCTAGAGCTGAGAGAGAATAAATTCCTGTTGTCATCCAGTTTGTAGTACTTTGTTACATCATCCCCAGGAACTTAAAACAGTCACCATACCATCAGTCTTCCACAGAGGAGAGTAATCTAAAGAGTGATGTCAACAAGTTCCAGGAGGAGAGATGGGAAACTGCCTTTGCAAACTTTATGGCAGTGAGAGAAATCTAATATAGCCGATTCTATCTTTCTTCTAGCTTCCCAAGCTAACTGTCATTGCTTATCCCGAGGCATAGGCTACACTAATTATGGGAGTAATTTAGTTTATAGTTTAACTTTAAAATGAAGATGATAAGAATCCCTCCCTAAAACTAACCACCTCCTTGCTTGGCTACCACAACTGCCTCTGTGAAATGAACAAATTGGCCACAAGATTAGAATTATGCTTTGGGAGTCATATAGCCAGCGGTCACAAGATTTGTAACCTCCCCAATTGCTCCTATAGATAACATCATTATTGCAAAACCAAAGACTGGTGTTTGAGATCTTTTTCTGACCTTGCATTCTGATGCACCAGCTGAGCACCGCTCAGACTGGTAGCCCATACCAAGAAACTGACTCAAGCGGTCCTGTGACTCCCTCCCAGGGACTGACTCCATGCAAGAAGACAGATTTGATCCCTGGTGATTTCATTCTCAACCCAACCAGTCAACATTCCCCATTCCTTAGCCACCTACCAAAGTATCCTTGAAAAACCCTAGCCTCTGAATTCTTAGAGAGGCAGAGTTGAACGTTATCTCCTGTCCTCTTGCTGGGCTGCCCCATGGTTATTTTCTTTCTTTGCTGCAACAACTGCTGTGCTCAGTGCATTGGCTTTTCTGGGAAGAGGGCAAGAATAACTCATTGGACAATTACAGATAGATTTTCAGGGTTAGGGGATGGTAGAGCCTGACCATTGAGATGTGATTCTGAATCATGCTTGAGCCTTCTTAAAGGTATGCAAGCTCATCCCTTGATTTAGAGGAGACATATCCCCACTCCCTCCACACCATGGCTTTCATGAGCCACTGATTATGATAAGACTGTGTCACATACATGTACTCAACTCACCTTGAGAACATTGTTCTTGATAAAGAGATACAGGCCAGGATGTACTTTACCTGGTAAAGTGTGTGTAAGGGCTGGGCTGGAAGGAGAATGGAGAATAATTAGAGCAGTCTCTTCTCATAAAATGGTAACTCTACTGGGTCATCTCTGGGCCCTATGGCCAATTGTTTCCAGCCCAGGCAGGTTGTCTGTCTCATCTCTCCCCTGGCACCCTTTGATAGTGTATGAAAAGGAAAAAAAGGTCATTTTCCCTCTACCTATTTTAGATTCATTAGTTGTGGCCCCTAAAAGTTAGATTTGTTGTGGTCTTTTTGCTCTTTAGCTCAGTTGGGTCCAAGTTCTTGTCTCACATCCAGGAAGAATTAGGTGCATGGATACTGGAAAGTGACTGGAGTACAATTTATTAAGGAAAAGGAAAGTACTCAGTGGAGAGGTGATATAGGGGGGTGGTTCCCCTACCTGAAGGTGGGAAAAATTCCCTAATATGGCTGAGCCTGGGGCTATCATGGGCTCAGCATAGGGAGTACCTGCTGACTGGTTTGTGAATATGCAAAGAAATTTAAAGCAAAGACACCACTCAAAGGTGGGCACAACAGTGTAGAAAACTAATTAGGAAAAGGTAGGTGTATGTAAAATAGGTGAAGGGTGGGTACCAATCAGTGGAAAGCATGCTGAACAGGAAGATAGGATCTCAGTCTGGTCTGAGGATTTAACTTGTAGCTTGGCTTTCAGGCTTTAAACTGTCTTTGCCTTGGAGGTGGAGTTTCACCGGGTACCCACCCCTATCCACCTAGGCATTTGGCTGACTCCTGTTGCTATCAGATTGACAAAAGACAGATTAGCAAGAGAGAGCAAGGAGAAATTTATTGATATGTACACTGCACATACACATGGAGTACTCAGTGATGAGTAACTCCAAGGAGTGGTTAGAACTTGAATTTATATAGTTTTTTTTTTTTTGAGACAGAGTCTTGCTCTGTCACCCAGGCTGGAGTGTAGTGGCAAGAGCTTGGCTCACTGCAGCCTCTGCCTTCTGGGTTTAAGCGATTCTCCTGTCTCAGCCAAGTAGCCAAGTAGCCAAGTAGCTGGGATTACAGGCAGCACCACCACGCCTGGCTAATTTTTTTTTTTTTTTTTGTATTTTTAGTAGAGACAGGGTTTTACCATGTTGGCCAGGCTGGTCTTGAACTCCTGATCTCAGGTGACCTGCCCACCTCGGCCCCCCAAAGTGCTGGGATTACATGTGTGAGCCACTGTGCCTGGCCTATATAGCATCGCAAGATAATAATAAATTTTAAGTCAGATGTAGTGGCTTATACCTGTGATCCCAGCACTATGGGAGGCCAAGGTGGGTGGATCGTTTGAGCCTAGGAGTTTGAGACCAGCTTAAGCAACATGGTGAAACCCCATCTCTACTAAAAATACAAAAATTAACTGGGCATGGTGGTGCATGCCTGTAGTCCCAGCTACTTGGGGGGCTGAGACAGCAGGAGCACCTGAGCCTTGGGAGGTCAAGGCTGTAGTAAGTTGTCATCTGACCACTGCACTCCAGCCTGAGTGGCAGAGTGAGACCCTGTCTAAAAATAAAAATAAATAAAATAAACAACAAAAAACCCCATTTTCAATAGCATGATGAGGGAGTTTTCCCATATTTTCTGCAGGTGCCATAGGGGGTGAGGAAGGAGTAGGGACAGGGAGACTTCACAGAAAAATTCAGAAAAAAAAAAGTTTACTCAGTTTTGATTCGCCATTATTGCATAAACGCATTTTTTTCTCATTAAAAGTAATACATGTTTATGATAGAGAATTTAGAAAAATAGGCAAAAAAAAAAATAAAATCATCCCAAATCCTACCATTTAATAATACTTATGAAAACTGTTCTAGTGAAATTGTCCCAGATTGCAGCCTGCAGTTTTTTGTTGTTAATGCCCTGGACTAGTATCCATCTGTAGCAGATACTGGACTTGAAAACAGAGGAATGTCAAAAGCAACTGTAATCCTTCTAAATTCCACAGCCGTAGAACCACAATCTACCAACCCAAATTAATTAAAAAGGAATTTCAATCATTTCTGCCTCTCTTACAAAACATTAAACAGGATCCATTTCAAAACCGATAGCAAAACATCAAAATTACTTTCCTTCTCCTCCCCAACTCTCTCACCTCCAGAGCTGCCCTTGAGCTTCTTATCAAATCCCCTCAAACTCATCCTCAACTTCTAGCTCGTGTGGCTTTTCTGTTTCTTACCTCTCGCTATTCCCTTTTCGTTCTTTATTATGTAGATCAATTTTGCCTTGCCATTTAAAAAGAAAGTTTCTTTTCTACTTGGCTCATTACCTAATTCTCCCTAACAAAAAAGACCCCCAGGAATTAAGCAAGTAAGACTCTGTTCCTTCCTTCCTCTCTCCTCTCCTGCAGAATCATTTTCATGATTATTACGAAATTCCTGAAAGCAGTTTGGCAAAGAACTCTCCAGTGGGAGAAGGTTGGGAGTGCTCACACTTCGATAACCTTGTTCCTGTTACACAATTATATACTTCTTCTTTGTTCCAAGATTACCTTCTTTCTTTTGAAAAATTGCTAAGCATCAGCCAGTCCAGTAGCTGACACCTCTAATCCCAGCACTTTGGGAGGCTGAGGCAAGAGGATCACTTGAGGCCAGGAGTTTGAGACCAGCCTGAGAAACAGTGAGACTCATGTCTCTACAAAAAATTAAAATAAATAATAAAAGTTGCTGAACATCAAATGCATTTGACAATTGTTCCAAAGTGCATCTGAACACATACATCGCATTTACACTCTCTCAATCTCTTTCTCCCTCTGCCTTTCTCTCTGGTCCCCCAGTGACTAAATTACTAATTATTTTTGCCATCATGGAAATTAGGGAATTTTGCAAGATGATGTGAATTAAACAAAATATTTAGAAGACCTAATTTAAGTCCCAGCTTACATACTGAGTGTAGTCTATTTCTCAAAGTGTAATTATTGGCCAGGTGAGGTGGCTCATGCCTGTAATCCTAGCACTTTGGGAGGCTGAGGTGGGAGGATTGTTTGAGCTGAGGACTTTGGGACCAGCCTGGGCAACATGGTGAGACACTGTCTCTATTTTTTATTTATGTATTTATTTATTTATTTGTTTACTCATTTTTTTGAGACGGAGTCTCGCTCTGTCACCCAGGCTGGCCTGCAGTGGCGTGATCTCGGTTCACTGCAAGCTCTGCCTCCCGGGTTCATGCCGTTCTCCTGCCTCAGCCTCCTGAGTAGCTGGGACTGCTGGCACCTACCACCACATCCGGCTAACTTTTCGTATTTTTTAGTAGAGATGGGGTTTCACCATATTAGCCAGGATGGTCTCAATCTCCTGACCTTGTGATCCGCCCACCTTGGCCTCCCAAAGTGCTGGGATTACAGGAGCGAGCCACCACGCCCGGCTGACCCTGTCTCTATTCTTAAAAACAAAAAATATAAAAAGTATAATTGTAATTTAGTTATCTTTTTTTTGAGATGGAGTCTTTCTCTCTCACCCAGGCTGGATTGCATTGGCATGATCTCGGATCACTGCACTCCAACCTCCTGGGTTCAAGAGATTCTCCTGCCTCAACCTCCCAAGTAGCTGAGACTACAGGCACACACGACTCTGCTGGGATAATTTTCATATTTTTAGTAGAGATGGGGTTTTGCCATATTGGCCAGGCTGGTCTGGAACTCTTGACTTCAAGTGATCTGCCTGCCTCGGCCTTCCAAAGTCCTGGGATTATAGCTGTGAACCACTGCGCCTGGCCTAAAAGGGTAACTTCCAATCATCTTCTTTGTCTTCTGTTTCCCAAAACAATCAGCTTAAAATAATCCTTATGCCAAGAAAGCATATTTAGGGTAGCATATTCTGGTCTCTCATTGTCATATTTTGGGGTGGTGTGTCCTGAACCTTATCAGCATTTGTCAGTTTTATGGCCGGTAGCTCCACCACTTACCAGCTTGGAGAAATTACTTCTCTGTTCTGAGCCTCAGTTTTCTCATCTGTTAAATGTTACATTGTAGTAGGATGAGCCACAGACAAAACTCCTCAGACACGGAGTTAAAGAAGGAAGGGGTTTATTCTGCCAGGGGCATCGGCAAGACCCCTGTCTCAAGAGCCAAGCTCCCCGAGTGAGCAATTCCTGTCCCTTTTAAGGGCTCACAACTCTAAGGGGGTGCATGTGAGAGGGTCATGATTGATTGAGCAAGCAGGGGGTATGTGACTGGGGGCTGCAAGCACCGGTAATTAGATCGGAACAAAACAACATAGGGATTTTCACAGTGCATTTCTATACTATGTCTGTAATCTATAGATAACATAAGTGATTAGGTCAGGGGTGGATCTTTAACTACCAGGCCCAGGGTGTGGCACCGGGCTGTCTGCCTGTGGATTTCATTTCTGCCTTTTAGTTTTTACTTCTTCTTTCTTTGGAGGCAGAAATTGGGCATAAGACGACGTGAGGGGTGGTCTCCTCCCTTATTCCCCCATATGAGATTCTCACTCATTTTATTAGTGGGAGTTCTCACTTTCATTTTCACTACCCATGTCTTCTTGCAAGACAGATGGATAATGATTCATATAGTACAATTGTGCTGAAACACTTTGGTGAACTAAGATAGCGGTGAAGCTTTCTATCATTTGAAGAAGTACAGGTAGCAAACAAGGGAGCAGTAGGCAGGTTCCTATTATTATTATAACTCCTATTATAAGAGTTTTAAATCCTCCTAGCACTGGCAACCATTTTCCAAACATGGCCCCAGGATCAAATCATGCCACACTTGCACAGGCACATGTGCCAGTTTTGTCGTATATCTAACTATGTCTTCAACTACTTGCCCTTGATCATCTGTGTAGACAGCAATTAGTAAGGTAAAAATTTTCCACAGACCCTTCCTTCAGCTGCTAGCAAGTAGTCAACAGCCAATCTATTTTGATAGATAGCACTTTTCATCTGAGTTTCTTGCCGGGCCAGAAGAGTCAAGGCCCTGCCGGTTTTATTCGTGATTATTTCTAAGACAGCTGGTTACGGTATGATTCAGTTGATCATATAAATGGGGCTCTGGTATCCCCATGAGCCATCTTGTGCCCAAGTAGCAGGCCCATAATATTGTATGATTCTCTCAGAGGGTCATTCATCATCTTTCCAATTTCCTATATCTATGCTTCTCTTTCCGCGGGAAGCATAGACAGGAAAACCCAGGAGTTCACCTGCTTTTTTTTTTTGAGACGGAGTCTCGCTCTGTCGCCCAGGCTGGAGTGCAGTGGCCGGATCTCAGCTCACTGCAAGCTCCGCCTCCCGGGTTTAGGCCATTCTCCTGCCTCAGCCTCCGGAGTAGCTGGGACTACAGGCGCCTGCCACCTCGCCCGGCTAATTTTTTGTATTTTTTAGTAGAGATGGGGTTTCACCAGGTTAGCCAGGATGGTCTCGATCTCCTGACCTCGTGATCCGCCCATCTCAGCCTCCCAAAGTGTTGGGATTACAGGCTTGAGCCACCACGCCCGGCCGAGTTCACCTGCTTTTATGGGCAGTAGGAAGAAGATGGTTTAATAGTGCTAATAACACAACTACCTGCCCACTGGTCAGGTAATTTGGCATAAGCTCTATGCCTACATATGCAGTACAATCCAGTGGGGGCTGTCCAGTCCCAGTGGGACTCCAGGTGGGTCCACATAGTTTGCAACTTTGGGAATTTGCTAAATGGATTCCTCTCTGTTTGATTTGAACTCCACCAAGTGACTGTTTTTGTGGTACCATTATACAGTTTCTGTACCAGATAACTAAGTCATCACTCACAGGGTGAGTGAACTCTTTTCCTTCTCTAGCTATGCAATATTGTACAATAACTGATGCTTTGAAGACCCAGAAATTATCAGGGTGATTCTTTTGAGCCGGGAATTCATCAGGAACTGGGTTTGTACGTACTAACTCTTGGGCTTCCCATGGCCGTTGATCTCCCCTTACAGTTCTTCCACATACATAACATGAAGTGACATTGAGAAACTGGGCTACATGCTCAGCTAATTGCAAAAATCAATTTGTTGTTTTTCCTGGAATTTCTGGTACTGGTACATTTAATTCATCATACAAAGTTGGAAACACTGGCTCAGGAGAGCGTTTGTAAACTTCTCCTCGAACCAAGATATTTACTCGAGGATCCAGTCCGGCCCCATCAATTCCTAAGGTCACACGCTCCCCTTTTTTCCAGTGAGGATCAAGGGGATTGGTTATTACTAGCTCTAAGGGGTTTACATTGTCCCTTAGTACAGGAAGGGCCATTTATTTTCTTTCCGATGGTGGACTGGATCCTTTTCATTTTTTATCCAAGTGGCCCAAATGACACAAGACCAGTATCCACGTTCATTTCCACACAGTCCTAATTCATGACAAATGTACTTATTTTCAGTCACATAGCCTTTTTCGCAACTAAAAGAGCCACATCCCCTTCCTAACTTATTACTATTAATGACAGCACGGGCATGAAATTTTAAGGTGACTTGTTTGGGCACCCCTTTTTCTTCTGTTTTGGCTAACACTTTACTCGTATTGTTTATGAGCCCCTATGAGTCTTCAGTTCTTAATCTTACTTTAAAAACTGTGGTCATGGGAGGCTCAGATGGGTCGTAACACACATCAGAGTGATCATTTCCTGGGCTACATAACTTGTATAAAATAACATTATACAAACAAGCTCTTTTTAGAGTTCCAGTACACTTATAATAACCGTAAAATAATAGGACCATAGCCACCTTTTGTCCTACCTTAGTGACTTGATGTATATACTGGGAACAGCCCTCAGTCTGAGGAAGGTCAGTTGAAGTCCTTACTGTACAAGTCCAGATTTTAAGGAAAATGAGTCCTGCGATGAGTTTCCTCATGCTTTGGCCATGCATGGACCAGTCAGCTTTTGGGTGTGACTGGAGCAGGGCTTGTCGTCTTCTTCAGAGTTACTTGGCAGGGGTTGGCGAAGCTGCTCCCATCCACGTGCTGCTCACAGTCTACTGATGTTTAAGGATGGTCTCGGAGGTTGGGCCTGCTAGAATAAACTGAGTCCAACATCTCTGCACAGTTATGTTCAACTGGGCTCTCTGATACCAGGAGAAAGGTGGTGGGGTTTAGGGTGTTGCAGACTTCAGTGGTCATGTTGGAATTTTCACATAGCAAGCTTTGGTCCTTGGTTCATCTAGCAGTTGTTAACCAATGATGTCCTTTGGTATTTATTAAAGTTACCGCAGCGTGGAGGGCCTTTATATTCAGGTTTTGCCTAAGGGTTAGTTTATCTGCTTCTTGTGTTAACAGGGCCGTTGCTGCTAGGGCCCTTAGACCTAGGGGCCAACCTTTGGAAACCCTGTCTAGTTGTTTTGAGAGATAGGCCACTGGCCTTGGCCAGGGCCCCACAGTCTGGGTTAGAACTCCAACTACCATTTTTTCTCTTTCTGACACATAGAGTGTAAAGAGTTTTGTCAGGTCAGGTAGCTTCAGGGCTGGGGCCGACATGAGTTTTTCTTTTAACTCATGAAAACCTCGTTGCTGTTGGTTGTAATAGATGTAGTTTACCTAATCTACATTTTTATTAACTGTCACCTACCAAAATATTGACTAAAATCCTGCAGCTATTTGATTTCAAGCTTTAAATTGATCTGGTATTCTTCGTGGGACTCCAATTGCATCTAAATAGACATGAGAGTTGAAAGACCCATAAGGGGCTTCTCTCGCTTTATGAAGTCTTATTATATTTTTTCCTTCTGGTTGATGAAATGCCAGGGTGAAAGGGATAGCCCATTAGACTAAAGTACAAGTGCCACTCCGGTTATTCGGCAGAGTGCCCAGTAAATGTCCATCACGATAGTACCACACATCTGTTTGGGGATGAACAAGGGCTGACTGATTGATAAGCTCTTGAAAATTCTTAAGCTCACTGCATCTTTTCAGGTCTCCAAGGAATGCTAAGTTTCCTCCCTGTCGTGAGAGACACAAAGTGAACTTAGTGTTGGGAGATGGAAGCTGGATGGCCTTCGGGGACTGACCCGCAGGGTGCTAGACTTTGGGATATAGCAGAGAGAGCTTGGCACGACTTATTACTCCAGGCTATAGAATCCTGGAAAAGAGCTACCATGCAGCCCACACCTGGTCGACTGGAGGACCACCTTAGTGGAAAGGGGACAATCTGGGCCTCTGGCCTGCCCTGTGCACAAGCATAACAATTGCTTTCGGTTAACGTGCAGATGGAATATTTGATCCATTTTAAACAGGCATTTGCATCTTGGTACCCTTTCTTAATTGCTAAAGTTTATTTTAAGTCTTTAACTTCTGTGATCCTCTAATAAAATGAATGTATGGTTTTAGAAAATTAAAAAAACAGGTTCGGGCAGTCCATCCTTGCTCTTTAGTGGTCCACAGAACGTTGGACCAATTATGACAACTACATCGGGGGGTAAGACTTCTGGTTGGCACTGGGGTCTTTATCAAAATCTCCCTGGATTAAATGGTCCTAGTTTACTAATGCCCAGTCTGAGGACAGTCAGGAGGGGCAGAAGTACTTTTCTGAAGTAGAAAGCTGTCTTTGACTTGGCAAGTCCCCACAGGGTATAACAAAGCAAGCATTAAATGCAATAGTTTGAGGCGAAATTGACTTGGTTATGTTAATAACTAGATGGTCATCAATAGAACTAGGAAAGAAGAAAGAGTAACAGACCAGATGAAAATAGTTAAATTTTTCTTACCTTTAGTTTGGTAGGGTTTTCCCCTGGGACTATGGCCCACGACTCTGGAGGGTGTGGTGCTTTCTTGACTCGGGTGTGATGAGTTCATCCTTTTTTGCTGTACGAACAGCAGTCTTGGTGGTTAGCAGCACAAGGTAGGGTCCTTCCCAGGCTGGCTCAAGTTTTTCTTCTTTCCACCTTTTGATGAGAACGTGATCTTCAGGCTGATTTACTGGAAATTCTAGGGGTGGTACATGTGCTAAAAGACTTAGTTTTTTTTTTTTTTTTGAGAGAAAGGAAAGTGGAAGATAAACTAAGTATATAATGTTTAAGAAATTGACCTTTTGTTTTAAATGTGGGGACCTTGGCAGTGGACTTTATAGTCCTTAGTGCCTTTTTACTGAGAAATTTCCTATAGCACCTATTTTTATTAGTTTTTAAACTAAAGAAAGCCAAATACCATTTTACATTTAACAATGCTTCTCGTATGATTTTTATATCAGATAAGCTAAATTTTATCTTTATATTAGTGTGTTATTAATGTAAAACCTAATTTTAATAAAACCTTGTAGACATATTTATCTAATTTTTAATGTTTGACCATAAGGTAAGATTTTACAGACTCCTTTTAACTTTTTATAATTTTTGCTAAAGAGCAGGTTGGTGCTTTAAGAAAAACCTGTTATGCTTTTACTTTAATGTCCAGTTCACAGAAAAACTGGATGACACTTCTTTAACTTTAGCTAATATGTTTACACACAGAAGTTTCTTTACAATTTACATTTTAAAACTTGCTTAAATCTTCAAAACAATATTTTTTTAACTTTTTAATGTAGGTAAAAATGTACATTCTTATGCCTCCTTATAATCCTTTTACCAAAGGTATATTTTACTTTTCTTATACACCTTGCACATAAACTTTTTTTTTTCAATAGTTTTACATTCAGGAGGCCTAGTTACTTTTAAATTACACAACATTTTTTTGAATTTTTTATAACCTTTTATTTTTCACCACTTTTACAGGCAATTCTTCGACATGCCTTAACTTTCTGACTTATTACAAACATTTCTTTCTTTAAACAACCAGTTAATTTATTTCAGGACAAGAATTTACCATATAACACTCTTTTTATATAAATTCCGCCCCCCCCTTTTTATTTTTTCTTTTCTTTTCTTTTTTTATTAGCAAAGCAGTTGCCGCTACAGATTAAATGCATTTGGGCCATCCGTGGGTTACTGGATTAAGGATTTTTGATAGGAAGTCCTCAGGGCTTTCGGGATATGCGCTTGTTTACACTGACAACAAAGTGGTATTGGAGCGTTACAGGGTTACGGAGAGTACCTTCAATTATTAATTATAGGTTTTAAATTTCCCTTGGCTTTTAAAGGAATAGGGTACACTTTTTTTTCCTTAACTACTTGTATATCTCTCTCTTTCTCTTTTTGACTTTGTCTCTCTCTCTTTGACTTTCTTTTTGCCTCTGTCTCTTCTCTCTCTCTGCCTCTTTCTTTCTCTCTCTCTCTCTGTCCTTGACTTCCTCTTTGTCTGTCTCTTCCTCTCTGTCTTTGCCTCTTTTCCTCTCTGTCTCTTTCCTTTCCCTCTGCTGGTCTTTCCTTGCCTCTGCCAGCCGCTTATGCTGCTGTTTTCTCAACCTCACTGTGTGTTGGGGGCGGGGGTTCTAAAACCAGCTGTAACCAAGTGTTTATGTACAGGAACTGGTCTGGGTTCCTTGGCTTATAGGTTACATTGTGCCATACCTTTGAAACAAGGGACCTGTCCAGGCTTTCTTCTTTTTTTTTTTGAGACAGAGTCTTGCGCTGTCACCCAGGCTGGAGTGCAGTGGCAGGATCTGGGCTCACTGCAAGCTCCGCCTCCTGTGTTCACACCATTCTCCTGCCTCAGTCTCCCTAGTAGCTGGGACCACAGGCACCCGCCATTGCGCCCGGCTAATTTTTTTGAATTTTTAGTGGAGACGGGGATTCCCCGTCTTAGCCAGGCTGGTCTTGATCTTCTGACCTCTCGATCCACCCACCTCAGCCTCCCAAAGTGCTGAGATTACAGGTGTGAGCCCCTGCGCCTGGCTCAGGCTTCCTTCTAATGGCCAACCTACCTCTAATGCTGGCCAGTCTATCTTACACAAAGTTTTAAGTTTTCCTAGTGTCAGAGTACTCCATAGTCTCCTTTAAATTCTTTTTTGAAATTTTTCAACATAGTTCCTAGTAGGGTGGGCTTATTTGTGCCTGACCTATGCTTCTTTGAGACAAAACACCACGCTCACACCACATGCACACCGCAAAACAAAGAATGGGTAAAAAGGGCACACACACAGTTTTGTTTTTTTTTTTTTTTTTTGAGACGGAGTCTCGCTCTGCCGCCCAGGCTGGAGTGCAGTGGCCGGATCTCAGCTCACTGCAAGCTCCGCCTCCCGGGTTCACGCCATTCTCCTGCCTCAGCCTCCGGAGTAGCTGGGACTATAGGCGCCCGCCACGTCGCCCGGCTAGTTTTTTGTATTTTTAGTAGAGACGGGGTTTCACCATGTTAGCCAGGATGGTCTCGATCTCCTGACCTCGTGATCCACCCGTCTCGGCCTCCCAAAGTGCTGGGATTACAGGCTTGAGCCACTGCGCCCGGCCACACACACACTTCTACAGTTTGCACCAAACCAAAATCAAAACCAAAATCAGAGTATCCAGAAATCCAAGCCAGGTCAAAACCAAAACCAAAGTATCAAGCAAGCCAAGTCAAATCAAAAATAAAAACCGAAGTGCTGGTACAGTCACACCGTGGGTGATCCGGCCATGCTTCCACTCAAATGGAGTAGGCAAGTTCCCAAGAGCAATCCTGTCAAGCAATTCAAACCAAGTCAAAACCAAAACCAAAGTGCCGATAAAGGCACGCCATGAGTGATCAGGCCACCTTTCCACTCAAACAGAGTGGGCAAGTTTCAAAGACTAGTCTTACCAAGTTTTAGATGTCCAGACTCTCAGTGCCCATTCCCTCCTGGTGTCTAGCCACTGCTTCAGTCCTCCGCGGGGGCCTGCCACACACTGCTCTGGCGAGGCGTCCTGCCAGGGCAAATGCCTACCCCGGAGCGCTCTCAGGATCCGCGTGGCTCTGGCTGGTTGGAGTCCCCTGCGGGGATGTTCCACAGGGCAGGCTTAAAGCCGCCTAAGGAGCTGCCTCGACCATCTGTAAATCCCTTCACTTCCCAGTCAGGGAACCAAGAAATGTAGCAGGACTAGCCGCAGACAAAACTCCTCAGACACGGAGTTAAAGAAGGAAGGGATTTATTCGGCTGGGGGCATCGGCAGACTCCTGTCTCAAGAGTTGAGCTCCCTGAGTGAGCAATTCCTGTCCCTTTTAAGGGCTCACAGCTCTAAGGGGGTGCGTGTGAGAGGGTCGTGATTGAGCAAGCAGGGAGTACGTGACTGGGGGCTGCATGCACCTGTAATTAGATCCTAACAAGATAGGGATTTTCACAGTGCATTTCTAGACAATATCTGTAATCTGTAGATAATATAAGTGATTAGGTCTGGGGTCGATCTTTAACTACCAGACCCAGGGTGCAGCACTGGGCTGTCTGCCTGTGGATTTCATTTCTGCCTTTTAGTTTTTACTTATTCTTTCTTTGGAGGCAGAAATTGGCATAAGACGATATGAGGAGTGGTCTCCTCCCTTAACATAATGTAATATGTATATGTTATACGTGCATGTCAACCTTTAATAATAAGATTAAGAAAATATGACTAAGTGTAGAGTTTATTTGAGTGCAAAGCTTGAGTATAGCCACCCAGGAAACAAGGACTGCAAATGAACGGGGTCAGCATTCTAAAGTGAAGTTAAGGATTCACTTAACCAGGCAGAGACAGAGAAATGTTATCATGATTACAACTTTTTTTTATAGAAGACAAGCGCATACATTATAGCAATTTGGCTATTGATGGCTACATTCCAAAGAAGGTTACTTTATTACTCTGTGAGGAGGGGCAATGATCCGAGGGGATCTTTCATGCTGCTTGATCTTCCAAGTTATCTACCATAGAAGAATAAGAAAGAGAGTTAATCTACACTTAGAGAAGCTGAAGTTGGCAGGTGTGTGCTACATGACTGGCTGCATGGCCACATTTCTCTTTTTCTTCCTTTAGGTTTTTAAAAATCAATTTTATTGAACTATAATTATGTACAATAACTTGCATCAATGTAAAATTTAATTTAGTGAGCTCTGACAAATGCAGAAAACCATTGCCACACCCAGGAAACCACTTCCACTATCAAGTCATAGAAAGTGTACATCATCCTCAAAGCTGCCCCAGGCCCCTTTGCCATCTTTCTTCCCTTCAGCCCTGGCTACCACTGATACTCCCTTTTTACCATAAACCAGATTATGTGTGTCTTTTAGTAATTTTGAGGTTCATCCATGGTTTTGTATGTACTAATTATTTGCCCCTTTTAAAAAACCTGACTACTATTCCATTGTATAGGTATACTACAGTTTACTAATCTTTATTTTACTTAACATCTGTTTATTTAACACCTGTTGAGGAATATTTGGTTCATCACAAGTTTTTAACTACTGTGAATGAATGAAGCTACTACGACCATTTATGTCCAAGCACTTGTGTGCCTGTAATCTTTCTTTTCTCTTGAGTAAATAACTTGGAGTGGAATGTCTGGGTCATATAGTAGATGTAGGTGTAACTTGAGAAAAATGTCACTTTTGCAAATTAGCTGTAACATTTTAATTTCTGCCAGTAGTGTGTGGGAGCCTTCACACATCCTGCTCTCACTCTGACTCTCCGCGGTCTCTCTTGTAATGACCCTTGTGATTACATTGGGCCCACCCAGAAAATTCAGGACAATATCCCTATGTCAAGATCCTTAACTTAGAAAAATAGCTTTATAGAGGTATGACTGATATGCAATAAACTGTGCATATTTAATACATACAATTCAATGAGTTTGGACCTAGGCATATACCCATGAAATCACCACAATCAAGGTAATAGACATGTTCACCTTTAAAAATTTTTTGTGTCCCTTTTCTTTTTTTTTTTGAGACGGAGTCTTGCTCTGTTGCCCAGGCTGGAGTACAGTGGTGCGATCATAACTCACTGCAGCCTCAAAATCCTGGACTCAAGCAATCCTTCTTCAGCCTCCTGAGTAGCTAGGACTACAGGCACATGCTATCACAACTGGCTAATTCTTTTTGATTTTTTTGTGGAGATGAGGTCTTACTCTGTTGCCCAGGCTGGTCTTTATATATATATATATATATATATATATAATTATTATTATACTTTAAGTGCTAGGGTACATGTACACAATGTGCAGGTTTGTTACATATGTATACATGTGCCATGTTGGTGTGCTGCATCCATTAACCTGTCATTTACATTAGGTATATCTCCTAATGCTATCCCTCCCCTCTCCACCCACCGCATGACAGGCCCTGGTGTGTGATGTTCCCCACCCTGTGTCCAAGTGTTCTCATTGTTCAATTCTCACCTATGAGTGAGAACATATGGTGTTTGGTTTTCTGTCATTGTGATAGTTTGCTTAGAGTGATGGTTTCTAGCTTTATCCATGTCCCTACAAAGGACATTAACTCATCCTTTTTTATGGCTGCATAGTATTCTATGGTGTATGTGTGAGACATTTTCTTAATCCAGTCTATCATTGATGGACATTTGGGTTGGTTCCAAGTCTTTGCTATTGTGAATAGTGCCGCAATAAACATACATGTGCATGTGTCTGTATAGCAGCATAATTTATAATCCTTTGGGTATATGCCCAGTAATGGGATGGCTGGGTCAAATGGTATTTCTAGTTCTAGATCCTTGAGGAATCGCCATACTGTCTTCCACAATGATTGAACTAGCTTACAGTCACACCAACAGTGTAAAAATGTTCCTGTTTCTCCACATCCTCTCCAGCACCTGTTGTTTCCTGACTTTTTAATGATCTCCATTCTAACTGGTGTGAGATGGTATCTCATTGTGGTTTTGATTTGCATTTCTCTGATGGCCAGTGATGATGAGCATTTTTTCATGTATCTGTTGGTTGCATAAATGTCTTCTTTTGAGAATTGTCTGTTCATATCCTTTGCCCACTTTTTGATGGGATTGTTTGATTTTTTTCTTGTAAATTTGTTTGAGTTCTTTGTAGGTTCTGGATATTAGCCCTTTGTCAGATGGGTAGATTGTAAAAATTTTCTCCCAATCTGTAGGTTGCCTATTCACTCTAGTGGTAGTTTATTTTGCTGTGCAGAAGCTGTTTAGTTTAATTAGATCCCATTTGTCAATTTTGGCTTTTGTTGCCATTACTTTTGGTGTTTTAGTCATGAAGTCCTTGCCCATGCCTATGTCCTGAATGATATTGCCTAGGTTTTCTTCTAGGGTTTTTATGGTTTTAGGTCTAACATTTAAGTCTTTAATCCATCTTGAATTAATTTTTGTATAAGGAAGAGATCCAGTTGCAGCTTTCTACATATGGCTAGTCAGTGTTCCCAGCACAATTTATTAAATAGGGAATTAGTTCCCCATTTCTTGCTCTTGTCAGATTTGTCAAAGATCAGATGGCTGTAGATGTGTGGTATTATTTCTGAGGACTCTATTCTGTTCCATTGGTCTATATCTCTGTTTTGGTACCAGCACCATGCTGTTTTGATTACTGTAGCCCTGTAGTATAGTTTGAAGTCAGGTAGCATGATGCCTCCAGCTTTGTTCTTTTTGCTTAGCATTGTCTTGGCAATGCAGGCTCTTTTTTAGTTGTATATGAACTTTAAAGTAGTTTTTTTCAATTCTATGAAGAAAGTCATTGGTAGTTTGATGGGGATGGCATTGAATCTATAAATTACCATGGGCAGTATGGTCATTTTCACAATATTGATCCTTCCTATCCATGAGCATAGAATGTTCTTCCATTTTTTTTGTGTCCTCTTTTATTTCGTTGAGCAGTGATTTGTAGTTCTCCTTGACGAGGTCCTTCACATCCCTTGTAAGCTGGATTCCTAGGTATTTTATTCTCTTTGAAGCAATTTGTGAATGGGAGTTATGATTTGGCTCTCTGTTTGTCTGTTATTGGTGTATAGGAATGCTTGTAATTTTTGCACATCGATTTTGTATCCTGAGACTTTGCTGAAGTTGCTTATCAGTTTAAGGAGATTTTGGGCTGAGATGATGGGGTTTTCTAAATATACAATTATGTCATCTGCAAACAGGGACAACTTGACTTCTTCTTTTCCTAATTGAATACCCTTTATTTCTTTCTCGTGCCTGATTGCCCTGGCCAGAACTTCCAATACTATATTGAATAGGAGTGGTGGGAGAGGGCATCCCTGTCTTGTGCTAGTTTTCAAAGGGAATGCTTCCAGGTTTTGCCCATTCAGTATGATATTGGCTGTGGGTTTGTCATAAATAGTTCTTATTATTTTGAGATATGTCCCATCAATACCTAGTTTATTGGGAGTTTTTAGCATGAAGGACTGTTGAATTTTGTCGAAGGCCTTTTCTGCATCTATTGAGGTAATCATGTGGTTTTTGTCTTTGGTTCTGTTTATATGATCAATTACATTTATTGATTTGCATATGTTGAACCAGCCTTGCATCCCAGGGATGAAGCCAACTTGATCATGATGGATACGCTTTTTGATGTGCTGCTGGATTGCTGGATTTGGTTTGCTAATATTTTATTGAGGATTTTTGCCTCAATATTCATCAGGGATATTGGTCTAAAATTCCCTTTTTTTGTTGTCTCTGCCAGGCTTTGGTATCCAGATGATGTTGGCCTCATAAAATGAATTAGGGAGGATTCCCGCTTTTTCTATTGATTGGAATAGTTTCAGAAGGAATGGTACCAGCTCCTCTTTGTACCTCTGGTAGAATTCGGTTGTGAATCCGTCTGGTCCTGGATTTTTTTGGTTGGTAGGCTATTAATTATTGCTTCAATTGCAGAACCTGTTATTGGTCTATTCAGGGATTCAACTTCTTCCTGGTTTGGTCTTGGGAGGGTGTATGTGTCCAGGAATTTATCCATTCCTTCTAGATTTTCTAGTTTATTTGCGGAGAGGTGTTTATAGTATTCTCTGATGGTGCTTTGTATTTCTGTGGAATCAGTGGTGATATCCCCTTTATCAATTTTTATTGAGTCTATATGATTCTTCTCTCTTTCCTTCTTTATTAGTCTTGCTAGTGGTCTATCAATTTTGTTGATCTTTTCAAAAAACCAGCTCCTGGATTCATTGATCTTTTTGAAGGTGTTTTTGTGTCTCTATCTCCTTCAGTTCTGCTCTGATCTTAGTTATTTCTTGCCTTCTGCTAGGTTTTGAATGTGTTTGCTCTTGCTTCTCTAGTTCTTTTAACTGTGATGTTAGGGTGTCAATTTTAGATCTTTCCTGCTTTCTCTTGTGGGCATTTAGTGCTATAAAGTTCCCTCCACACACCGCTTTAAATGTGTCCCAGAGGTTCTGGTATGTTGTGTCTTTGTTCTCATTGGTTTCAAAGAACATCTTTATTTCTGCCTTCATTTCGTTATGTACCCAATGTATCCAGTACTCATTCAAGAGCAGGTTGTTCAGTTTCCATGTAGTTGAGTGCTTTTGAGTGAGTTTCTTAATCCCAAGTTCTAGTTTGATTGCACTGTGGTCTGAGAGACAGTTTGTTATAATTTCTGTTCTTTTACATTTGCTGAGGAGTGCTTTACTTCCAACTATGTGGTCAATTTTGGAATAAGTGTGATGTGGTGCTGAGAAGAATGTATATTCTGTTGATTTGGGGTAGAAAGTTCTGTAGATGTCTATTTTTTTTTTTTTTTTTTTGAGACGGAGTCTTGCTCTGCCGCCCAGGCTGGAGTGCAGTGGCCGGGTCTCAGCTCACTGCAAGCTCCGCCTCCTGGGTTTACGCCATTCTCCTGCCTCAGCCTCCCAAGCAGCTGGGACTACAGGCGCCTGCCATGTCGCTAGTTTTTTTTTTGTATTTTTTAGTAGAGACGGGGTTTCACCATGTTAGCCAGGATGGTCTCGATCTCCTGACCTCGTGATCCGCCCGTCTCGGCCTTGTAGATGTCTATTAAGTCTGCTTTGTGCAGAGCTGAGTTCAATTCCTGGGTATCCATGTTAACATTCTGTCTCATTGATCTGTCTAATGTTGACAGTGGGGTGCTAAAGTCTCCCATTATTATTGTGTGGGAGTCTAAGTCTCTTTGTAATTCTCTAAGGGCTTGCTTTATGAATCTGGGCGCTCCTGTATTGGGTGCATATATATTTAGTATAGTTAACTCTTCTTGTTGAATTGATCCCTTTACCATTATGTAATGATCTTCTTTGTGCCTTTTGATCTTTGTTGGTTTAAAGTCTGTTTTATCAGAGACTAGCATTGCAGCCCTTGCTTTATTTTTGTTTTCCATTTGCTTGGTAGATCTTCCTCCATCCCTTTATTTTGAGTCTATGTGTGTCTCTGTATGCGAGTTGCGTCTCCTGAATATAGCACACTGATGGGTGTTGACTCTTTATCCAATTTGCCAATCTGTGTCTTCTAATTGGAGCATTTAGCCCATTTAGATTTAAGGTTAATATTGTTATGTGTGAATTTGATCCTGTCATTATGATGTTAGCTGGTTATTTTGCTTGTTAGTTGATGCAGTTTCTTCCTAGCATTGATAGCCTTTACAATCTGGCATGTTTTTGCAGTGGCTGGTACCGCTTGTTCCTTTCCATGTTTGGTGCTTCCTTCAGGAACTCTTGAAAGACAGACCTGGTGGTGACAAAGTCTCTCAGCATTTGTTTGTCTGTAAAGGATTTTATTTCTCCTTCACTTATGAAGCTTAATTTTTTCTGGATATGAAATTCTGGATTGAAAATTCTTTAAGAATGTTGAATATTGGCCCACACTGTCTTCTGGCTTGTAGCGCTTTTGCCAAGAGATCCACTGTTAGTCTGATGGGCTTCCCTTTGTGGGTAACCCGACCTTTCTCTCTGGTTGACCTTAACATTTTTTCCTTCATTTCAACTTTGGTGAATCTGACAACTATGTGTCTTGGAGTTGCTCTTCTCGAGGAGTATCTTTGTGGCATTGTCTGTATTTCCTGAATTTCAATGTTGGCCTGCCTCGCTAGGTTGGGGAAGTTCTCCTGGATAATATCCTGAAGAGTGTTGTCCAACTTGGTTCCACTCTCCCCATCACTTTCAGGTACACCAATCAGACGTAGATGTGGTCTTTTCACATAGTCCCATATTTCTTGGAGGCTTTGTTCATTTCTTTTTACTTTTAACTTCTCTTCTCACTTCATTTCATTCAATTGATCTTCAATCACTGATACCCTTTCTTCCACTTGATCAAATTGGCCACTGAAGCTTGTGCATGTGTCACGTAGTTCTCATGCCATGGTTTTCAGCTCCATCAGGTCATTTAAGGACTTCTCTAGACTGTTTATTCTAGTTAGCCATTTGTCTAATCTTTTTTCAAGGTTTTTAGCTTCTTTGCGATGGGTTCAGACATCCTCCTTATCTCAGAGAAGTTTGTTATTGCCAATCATCTGAAGCCTTCTTCTCTCAACTCATCAAAGTCATTCTCCATCTGGCTTTGTTCCATTGCTGGTGAGGAGCTGCGTTCCTTTGGAGGAGAAGAAGCACTCTGATTTTTAGAATTTTCAGCTTTTCTGTTCTGGTTTCTCCCCATCATTGTGGTTTTATCTACTTTTGGTCTTTGATGATGGTGACATACAGGGGGGTTTTGGTGTGGATATCCTTTCTATTTGTTAGTTTTCCTTCTAACAGTCAGGCCCCTCAAATGCAGGTCTGTTGGAGTTTGCTGGAGGTCCACTCCAGACCGTGTTTGTCTGGGTATCACCAGCGGAGGCTGGAGAACAGCAAATATTGCAGAGTGGCAGATGTTGCTGCCTGATTGTTCCTCTGGAAGCTTTGTCTTAGAGGGGCACCCGGCTGTATAAGGTGTCAGTCGGCCCCTACTGGGAGTTGTCTCCCAGTTAGGCTACTTGGGGGTTAGGAACCCACTTGACGAGGCAGTCTGTCCGTTCTCAGATCTTAAACTCCATGCTGGGAGAACCATTACTTTCTTCAAAGCTGTCAGACAGGGACGTTTAAGTCTGCAGAAGTTTCTGCTGCCTTTTGTTCAGCTATGCCCTGACCCCAGAGGTGGAGTCTACAGCGGCAGACAGGACTCCTTGAGCTGTGGTGGGCTCCACCCAGTTTGAGCTTCCCTGGCCACTTTGTTTACCTACTCAAGCCTCAACAATGGCAGATGCTCCTCCCATAGTCTTGCTGCCACCTTGCATTTCCATCTCAGACTGCTGTGCTAGCAGTCAGTGAGGCTCTGTGGGCGTGGGACCCTCCCAACAAGGCATGGGATATAATCTCCTGGTGTGCTGTTTGCTAAGGCGGTTGGAAAAGTGCAGTATTAGGGTGGGAGGGTCCTGATTTTCCGAGTACCGTCTGTCACACCTTCCCATTGCTAGGAAAGAGAATTCCCAGACCCCTTGCACTTACAGGGTGAGGTGATGCCCCACCCTGCTCCATGAGCTGCACCCCCTGTCTGACAGGTCTCAGTGAGATGAACCCAGTACCTCAGTTGGAAATGCAGAAATCACCCATCTTCTGCCTTGCTCACGCTGGGAGCTTCAGACTGGAGCTGTTCCTATTCGGCCATCTTGGAACTTTCCTCCCGGGCTGGTCTTAAACTCCTGAGCTCAAGTGATCCTTTGCTTTGGCTTTCCAAAGTGCTGGGATTACAAGTGTATGCCATCCTGCCTGGCCACTTTGCAGATCCTTTAATGTCTTAATGTACCCTATGAAATTCTAAGAGGACAATAAAGCATGAAAGATTTTCAAACTTTTTGACTCACAGTATCATTTTGTTTCTGGGTGTCTTTAGGAGCCAGTGTTCCATGGAATTAACCTTGGGAAAGACAGGTTAGATAGATTCTAAACTTCTGTCTTCCTCAAGACTCTTTTTCTGGTTTCTCTGTTTAAGAACTCTCAGGATTTTCTTCATTAGCTTCTGCTACTACTTTTTAATTTAATTTTATTTTGAGACAAAGTCTTGTTCTGTCACCCAAACTGGAGTGCAGTGCTCACTGCAACCTCCACCTCCCTGGTTCAAGTAATTCTCATACTTCAGTCTTCTGAGTAGCTGGGACTACAGTTGTGTGCCACCACGCCTGGCTAATTTTTGTATTTTTAGCAGAGACAGGGTTTTGCCGCATTGGCCAGGCTGGGCTCAAATCCCTGGTTTCAAGTGATCTGCCTGCCTTGGCCTCCCAAAGTGCTGGGATTACAGATATGAGCTACCACACTCACCTTCTTCATCAGCTTCTCAAAATCCTTGAATCTTTTTTTTTTTTTTTTTTTTTTTTGAGATGGAGTCTCGCTCAGTCGCCCAGGCTGGAGTGCTGTGGCCGGATCTCAGCTCACTTCAAGCTCGCCTCCGGGTTCACGCCATTCTCCTGCCTCAGCCTCCCGAGTAGCTGGGACTACAGGCGCCGCCACCTCGCCTGGCTAGTTTTTGTAGTTTTTAGTAGAGACGGGGTTTCACCATGTTAGCCAGGATGTCTCGATCTCCTGACCTCGTGATCCGCCCGTCTCGGCCTCCCAAAGTGCTGGGATTACAGGCTTGAGCCACCGCGCCCGGCCAAAATCCTTGAATGTTTTTTTTTTTTTTTTTTTTTTTTTTTTGAGACGGAGTCTCGCTCTGTCGCCCAGGCTGGAGTGCAGTGGCCGGATCTCAGCTCACTGCAAGCTCCGCCTCCCGGGTTTACGCCATTCTCCTGCCTCAGCCTCCCGAGTAGCTGGGACTACAGGCGCCCGCCACCTCGCCCGGCTAGTTTTGTATTTTTAGTAGAGACGGGGTTTCACCGTGTTAGCCAGGAGGGTCTCGATCTCTGACCTCATGATCCGCCCGTCTCGGCCTCCCAAAGTGCTGGGATTACAGGCTTGAGCCACCGCGCCCGGCCAAAATCCTTGAATCTTAAGGCATGAAAATATGCAGGGAGAAATGTTTCTCAAGGTCAGATTATCAGTTAAGTAGATGAGAAAATAGGAGCACGTTTTTCCTCTGCTTCTGATGTGAACAGTTTACTAGGATGTCCAGATAAACAGAGATAACCTTCATGACAAGGTCCCTATCCAGCATAATCCAGTTTGGTTTTTGAGTAATGTCAGAAAGGGCCACTGGGAAAGAGTATTTTAGCGAGGCAATAAGTGAAGGCAAGAAATGGAATTTTCCCGCTTGGCACAGTGGCTTATGCCTGTAATTCCAGCACTTTGGGAGGCCAAGGCAGACAGATCACTTGAGCCCAGGAGTTTGTGGTCAGCCTGGACAACATAGAAAAACCCAGTCTCTACAAAAAATACAAAAATTAGCTGGGCGTGGTGGTTTGTGCTTGTAGTTCCAGCTGCTTGGGAGGCTGAGGTGGGAGGATGTCTTGAGCATGGGAGGTCCAGGTTGCAGTGAGCCATGATTGTGTCATTGTACTCCAGCCTGAGTGACAGAGCAAGACCCTGTCTCAGGAGAAAAAAAAAGAAAAGAAATGGAATCCCCCTTTCTGAAAGAACTAAAAATAGAATTACCATTTGTCCCAACAATCTCACTACTGGATATATACCCAAAGGAAAATAAATCTTTCTACCAAAAAGATTCCAGCACTCATACATTTATTGCAGCTTTGCTATTCACACGAGCAAAGACATAGAATTAACTCAGGTGCCCATCAACGGTAGATTTGATAAAGAAAGTGTGGTACGTATATACCACGGAATATCACACAACCATAAAAAAGAACAAAATCATGTCCTTTGCAGCAACATGAGTCCCACTGTAGGCCATAATCCTGTGCAAACTAATGCAGGGACATAAAACCGAATGCCACATGTTCTCACTTGTAAGTGGGAGCTAAACATTGGGTACACACAGACACAAAGATGGGAACAATAGATACTGGGAACTGCAAAAGGGGAGGGGAAGGGGCAGGGGTTGAAAAGCTGCCTATCAGGTACTCTGTCTGTTACTTGGGTGATGGACTCATTAGAAGCACAAACATCAGCATCACTGTAATATTATCATTGTAATAAACCTGCACATGTATCCATGAATCTTTTTTTCTTTTTTTGAGACAGAGTCTGGCTCTGTCATTCAAGCTGTAGTGCAGTGGAGCGATCTCAGCTCACTGTAACCTCTGCCTCCAGGGTTCAAGCAATTCTGGTGCCTTGGCCTCTCAAGAAGTTGGGATTATAGGCATGTGCCACCTTGCCTGGCTAATTTTTGTGTTTTTTAGTAGATATGGGGTTTCACCATGTTGGCCAGGCTGGTCTCAAACTCCTGACCTCAAGTGATCCTCCCACCTTGGCCTCGGCCCAAAGTTCTGGGATTACAATGGTGAACCACTGGCCCTGCCTGCCCTGAATCTTAAAACAAAAAGAAAAGAAAAACAAAAAAAACTATGGAATCATCTAATCAAGTAGAACACCAAGCTCAATGTCTCATATGTAGCCAGCTCCAAGAAACAGCTTATTGAATACTCAATGATTTTTATCTGGCTAGGACAGGCAGGCAGGGCTCTAAGTAGAGGTGAGGGGATGAGCCTCAATGTAAACTCTATGGGAGATAAAACCCAGAGTAGTGCCTGACACATGAACGGCTGAGTAAGTATCCACTGACTATATTCATTGCCTGATACTGCCATTTGAATGTCCTAAAGGCACATTAATCTTACTTTTTCCAACAGCAAACTCATGCCTTTCTCATCCTCCACCCGCTGAAATCTGTTTCTCTGCCAGTGTTCCCTATCATAGGAAACAAAGGGCAAGCATGGTGGTTCATGTCTGTAATCCCAGGACTTTGGGAAGCCGAAGTGAGAGAATTGCTGGAGGCCAGCAGTTTGAGACCAGCCTGGGCAACACGGTGAGACCCCATCTCTACAACAAATTAAAAACAAATTAGCTAGGAGTGGTAGCACATGCCTGTAGTCCCAGCTACTCAGGAGGCTGAGGCAGGAGGATCACTTGAGTCCAGAACGTTGAGACTGCAGTGACCTGTGCTTGAACCTCTACACGCCAGCCTGGGTGACAGAGCAAGATCATGTCTCAAAACAAAACAGCCCTCAGACAAACAAAAAATACAACAAAAAAGGAAATGATACCACTATCTATCCTGTTACTGAAACCAGAATTCTGAATCATTCTTGACACACCCCTGTCATTCTCCATCCTACCACATGCAATCCACCACCAAGTCCCATTACCCTCTATCTTGACTCCATCTCCTTTTTTCCACTTCCGCTGCTATCACTGAGCCCAAGTCACTATCATCTTTCACCAGGACTACAAGAATAATGGCCTTTGACCTCTTCTCCTGTAAAGCTGTGGTCCTGCTTCAATCCATCTTCCACCCAAAACTAGCGGGATCTTTCCAAAACCCAAATTTGATCACCTACCTTCTTCTCTAACAAAATAAGACAATCAAGCACTCTTTGTTTTTAATAAAGACCAAATTTCTTTTTTTTTTCTTTTTTTGAACGGAATCAGGGATTTATTGACATGAAAGTACACTCCACAGTGTGGGAGCTGGCTGGAGCAGCGGCTCAAGGCCCCAGTACAGAATCTTCTCTGGGCCAAATATCCACTAGAGGCTTCCCATTGGCCACTTGGTGCTCGCCTCATGTAAATGAAGTGGTGATCCACTATCTGTCTGATTGGTTGTGGAAAGCAGCCAATCAGAGGCTCAAGCTACAAAGGTCACATTTCTATGCAAATGAAGACCTGGCCTGCAATCAGAGTCTGAAGTGAAGTTATATGGTTACACTCCCATGCTTTTTGCAACCAGAGGTACTTTCAATTTCCCATCTGCCACACAGAAAAGGTGGGGGTTTGCAAAGGGAGTACCCTTTTAAAGACCAAAATTCTTATGTGGTCAACCAGGCCACATAAAGACTGTCCCTCAGTTGTCCCTCCAGTCAATCCTCCCATGGTGCCCCAAACCCCTACTTTTCACATTCCAGCTAAAGGAGCTTGCTTTCACGTCTTCAAATGCATCCTACTCCTTTTTTGACACACAGGTCTTCTTGTACTTGCTTCTCTCCCTGGCTTTTTTTTTTTTTTTCCCTAACAGCCTAACTCTGGTCCTTCATATTTTAGTCCGTTCTCACTTCTCCAGGGAAACCCCCCGGATCTCCCTAACAGGTCTTCCATGCACCTGTCCTTTACAGCATGGTCACGATTGTCATTTCACATCTGTTTATGAGATCTACTGTCAGTCTCCCCTGCTAGGTCTCCATGAGGGCAGGAACTATATTTTCCATTACCTAAAAGGGAGCCTTTCTGTCCGATGGTAGGCACTCACTCAGTGAATATTTGACAGATGAATGCATGGAAAGATTTTAAAATGCTTTTTTTTTTTTTTTTTTTTTTTTTTGTTGTTGTGAGACGGAGTCTTGCTCTGCCGCCCAGGCTGGAGTGCAGTGGCCGGATCTCAGCTCACTGCAAGCTCCGCCTCCCGGGTTTACACCATTCTCCTGCCTCAGCCTCCCGAGTAGCTGGGACTACAGGCGCCCGCTACCTCGCCCAGCTAGTTTTTTGTATTCTTTTTAGTAGAGACGAGGTTTCACCGTGTTAGCCCGGATGGTCTCGATCTCCTGACCTCGTGATCCGCCCGTCTCGGCCTCCCAAAGTGCTGGGATTACAGGCTTGAGCCACCGCGCCCGGCAAAATGCTTTTAAGATATGTACAGAAAAGCGAACATATCATATAGGTACTGCTAGATGAATTTCCATGAAGTAATGGATACACATTTTTTTTTTTTTTCTGAGATGGAGTTTTGCTTTTTCACACATGCTGGAGTGCAGTAGTGCATCTTGGTTCACTGCAACCTCTGCTCCCCGGGGTTCAAGCCTTTCTCTTGCCTCAGCCTCCTGAGTAGCTGGGATTATAGGCGCATGTCACCAGACCCAGATAATTTTTGTGTTTTTACTAGAGATGGGGTTTTGCCATGTTGGTCAGGCTGGTCTCAAACTCCTGACCTCAAGTGAACCACCCGCCTCAGCTTCCCAAAGTGCTGGGATTTCAGGCATGAGCCACCTAGCCCAGCTAGATAAACTTATAAGAAGTTTTTGTTCCAGATTTTGGATTCCTAAACTTAGCACCAAAAAGGAAAAGGTATGTAAAGATAACTATAGGAAGCGAGCACTAGAGGGCAACAGAGGCAAAGGAATGCAGAGCTGCTCCACCAGGCAGTGGTCCTGGACAATGGTGGATGCCCTGCGGTTTCTGAGGTGCAGAGGATTCTGGGAAGGTCCAAAGCCACCCAGATACCTTTCTTTGAACAGAGGCCAAATAATTCTCCTTTGAGGTGTTCAGCAAGCGGGGGGATGCCTTGTTATGGCCACTCCTTAACTGGACTTTTCAGGTGCAAGGAGGATGACATGGGAAGTTAATTTTAGGAATACCTAGGAATGTGAAGGAGACAGAAAGTTGTCCAAAAAATTGCACAAGCTATGTCTCTAAAATGAGTTCGGGATTCAAAGCAGCAATAGTGACCTGGCAATCTTGTCACCCCTTACGGTGAGCATCCGCTACCCCTAATCTGGCGATGTGGTTGGACTTATGACTCTTGCTGTGTGCTTCTTTCCAATGGTTCTCCCTCTGTTTCTGACTTCCAGCTACTGCCTATTCACTTCTGCCCTTCCCCAGTTGCCACCCCTAGAGGCCTTACTAAAGGTGTACCATGAGCTGCTGATTGGTAGTGATCAGGGAGTGATCAAGAAATCATCCACCACCTACCTGTTTGTAAGTGCCCTTTTTAGAGGTCATTGGTCTGTCCTATGTCCTGCCTGCTATAATCAGCAGTGTGGACAAGGTAGCAAGGCCACACACAACACTAACTGCAACTTTGTGAAAGGAACAACCTCAGAAGGGTGACAGGTTCTGGATTATTCTTCAAAATACCTGAAAATAAATTAAAAGTACCACCAGCTCATTAGCAACCCAGTTAAGCAGTCTCAGGCTACATCGCCTTTAATCATCATTCTTTTTGGCCACAGAGTATACATCAACCTCCATTCATTCTGGATTAAAGGACTTTGAGACTGACATTCCTGTTTGATTCTAGATAAATTCACTTGCAAACTGTGTGTCCTTGGGCAAGTCACTAACCTTCTCTGAGCCTCTGTTTTCATATCTGTGCAATGGGGCAATTAGTAATTAACCCTTAGGGAATAGGGTGAAAGCTTTTTGCAAGTTGTAGAGAACTGTTGTGTCAGTGGCTCTCGATCTTACTTGCATATCAGCACCACTGTGGCGCTTTAAAAATATAGATACCATCTGGGTGCAGTGGCTCATGCCTGTAATCCTAGCACTTTGGGAGGCCAAGGTGGGTGGATCACTTGAGGTCAGGAGTTGAAGACCAGCCTGACCAACATGGTGAAACCCCAGCTCTTCTAAAAATACAAACATTAGCTGGACATGGTGGTGTGCGCCTGTAGTCCCAGATACTCAGGAGGCTGAGGTAGGAGAATCACTTGAACCTGGGAGGTGGAGGTTGCACTGAGCCGAGATTGCCCCACTGCACTGCAGCCTGGGTGGCAGAGCCAGACTCTGTCTCAAAAACAAAAACAAAAACAAACAAAAAACAAAACAAAGCAAAAAAACATACAGATGCCCTAGTCCCCATTCCTGGAAAATCTGATTTGAGGATTGGTGGCATTCAAAATGTTCTATAAGTGATTTCATTGTATATGCTGAGTTAAGGAGCTCTGTACATTATGGTATTTTTATTTTTATCTTATTTATTTATTTATTTGAGATGGTGTTTTGTTCTTTTTGCCCAGGCTGGAGTGCAATGGTGCAATCTCGGCTCACTGCAACCTCTGCCTCCTGGGTTCAAGCAATTCTCCTGCCTCAGTCTCCTGAGTAGCTGGGATTACAGGTGCCTACCACTATGCCCAGCTAATTTTTTTTTTTTTTTTTGTATTTTAGTAGAGATGGAGTTTTACCATGTTGGTCAGGCTGGTCTCCAACTCTTGATCTCACGTGATCCGCCCGCTCGGCCTCCCAAAGTGCTGGGATTACAGGCGTGAGCCACCTTGCCCAGCCAAGGTAGTATTTTTATTATCTAGGATAGACAAAGAGAAACAATTTGCAGAGCTGAGGCCATGACTCTTGCCCACCCATCTATTCTCTGGTCATTATTCTTGGCAGAAACTAGCCTGTATTAAAGTGCTCGATTGTGTCAGGGGCCCATACTCAGGAACCTACAGAAAAAGATTTACTTCCTGAGGCCAATGACCCTGGGCAGGACTTAAGTCATGAGCAGGACTTAAGTCATATAAATGATGGAAGGGGTGTACACACCTGAGATGGGACATTTATTATATCAGTGGGATGTTGAGGTCCAAGTTCAGGGCATACCTGTGGAGGAAACAATAACTTTAAGAAAAGTCAAACTAGGATGAAGGTGAGTTCTAGCCCTTCCTCTCTTGGAAAGGAGGACTTCCAGCATCCCCAAAGCCACATCAACTTGTCCTTTTTAATGAAGTGGCTGAAAGAAACCCGATTTCTGCCCATGAAAATACAGACTAAACAAAAATCAATTCCAATTTAAATGCATTCCACCCTTTTCATATTATAGTTGTGGAGCTAATTATTCCTTATTGTCATATGCTGTAGGGCAGAAAGCATCATTAAAGTAGTAAAAATTATTTCCATGAAATGGATTTGTGCCAGGGAGACCGCTGATAAGTTCTTCTTCTTCTTTTTTTTTTTTTTTGAGACAGAGTCTCGCTCTGTCGCCCAGGCTGGAGTACAGTGGTGGGGTCTCAGCTCACTGCAAGCTCCGCCTCCCGGGTTCACGCCATTCTCCTGCCTCAGCCTCTCGAGTAGCTGGGACTACAGGTGCCCGCCACCACGCCCAGCTAATTTTTTTGTATTTTTACTAGATACGGGATTACACCGTGTTAGCCAAGATGGTCTCGATCTCCTGACCTCGTGATCCGCCTGCCTCGGCCTCCCAAAGTGCTGGGACTACAGGCATGAGCCACCACGCCCGGCCGATGAGTTCTTCTTAAGTGAGTTGTTTTGGAGGTGGATTAAAAAAAAATGATATCCTTGAGGCTGGGCGTGATGGCTCAGGCCTGTAATCCTGGCACTTTGGGAGGCTGAAACAGGTGGATCACTTGAGGCCAGGAGTTTGAGACCAGCCTGGCCAACATGGCGAAATCCCATCTCTACTAAAAATACAAAAATTAGTCGACGTGGTGGTACGTGCCTGTAATCCCAGCTACTCGGGAGGCTGAGGCACGAGAATCTCTTGAACCCGGGAGGTGGAGGTTGCAGTGAGCTGAGACGGATTTTCAGTCTTGTTGACCAGGCTGGAGTGCAGTGGCACGATCTTGGCTCACTGCAACCTCCACCTCACAGGTTCAAGCGATTCTCCTGTCTCAGCCTCCAGAATAGCTAAATTATAAGCGTGCGCCAGCATGCCCGGCTAATTTTTTGGTATTTTTAGTAGAGACGGGGTTTCACCATGTTGGCCAGGCTGGTCTCGAACTCCTGACCTCAAGTGATCTGCCTGCCTTGGCCTCCCAAAGTGTTGGGATGACAGGTGTGAGCCACTGTGCCTGGCCCCTACTGGATTCTTTACACACACACACACACGCTTTTTTTTTTTTTTGTAGAGACAGGGTCTCACCATGTTGTCCAAAGTGGTTTCAAAACTCCTGGCCTGAAGGGATCCTCTCACCTTGGCCTCCCAAAGTGTTAGGATTACAGGTATGAGCCACCATGCCCAGCCTTCACTGGATCCTTTTGAAGCCAATCTTAGATACCATGTTACTTCAATCACCAAAACTTCAATATGACTCTTCTGTTTAAGAAAACAAGCAGAGTATCACTATCAATCAAAAATATTAGCAATAATTACTTAATATCATCAAATATCTGGTTAAATTTCTCTGAATGAGTCATCTCTCCTTTTTCTTTTAAAAAAGTAAATTCACCTCTTTGAATCAGAATTCAAGCAAAGTACATATATTGCATTTGATTGATAGGTCTTTTAAGTCTCTTTTTTCCTCCCTTTCCCTTGCAATTTATTTTTTGAAAAAAATTGAATTATTTGCCTTGTGGAGTTTCCTGAAAGTGTTTATTTTTAATAGTAGCACAGAGTAGGAGGTGGAGTGGAGTTTGTAGCGTGGACTTTGAAGAGTCATGTATATTTGGGTCTGAATCCTGGCTCTGCCCCTTACTTTCTGTGTATCCCTGGGAAAACAAATTGTCTCCCTCAAGTCAAAGTGTCCTCCACTATAACATGGGCATAGAAGTGGGATTATGTTGAGACTAACTTAGATAATGTGTGGAAAGTGCATGGCACACAATAGGTGCTCAATAAACCCTCCTCTGTTTTACTTTTACATTTATTTTTAATTTTTGTCATGATTTTCCTTTTTTATTGAGACAAGATCTTGCTCTGTTGCTCACATTGGAGTGCAGTGGTGCATTTCAGCTCACTGCAGCTTTGACCTCCAAGGCTTAAGTGATACTCCTGCCTCAGCCTCCTGAGTAGCTAAGACTACAGGCATGCATCACCATGCCAGGCTAATCTTTGTATTTTTTAGTAGAGACAGGGTTTCACCACGTTGCCAAGTCTGGTCTTGAATTCCTGGCCTCAGGTGATCTTCCTGCGTTGGCCTCCCAAAATGCTGGGATTACAGGTGTGCATCACCATGCCCAGGCCCTCATTTTAATTTTCAAGCTGAGAGGGAAATCATCAATGCTCAGCACTGGCTGGTCTTGAAAATTATTTTTTGTAAGTTTAAAGGAGTAAAAATGAGCTGGTCTAGAGATCTGAAAAGTACTATATCTGGGACTGTGACTAAAAACTGGGTCCTCTGACCTCGTACACTATTGGTGAAATGTAAATTATTACAACCACTATGGAAAACAGTTTGGAGTTTCCTCAAAAAAACTTAATAGCGCTAACATACAATCCGGCAATCCCACTGCTGGGCATATTCCCAAAAGAAAGAAAATCAATATATTGAAGAGGTATCTGTACTCCCATGTTCGTTCCAGCACTGTTCACAAGAGTTAAGAGTTGGAAGCAACCTAAATGCCCAACAAAAGATGAATGGATAAAGAAAATGTGGCACATATATACAATGGAGTACTATGCAGCCATGAAAGGAATGAGATCCTGAGATCCTGTCATTTGCAACAACATGGATGAAATTGGAGGTCATTATGTTAAGTGAAATAAGCCAAGCACAGAAAGACGAACTTTGCATGTTCTCACTTATTTGTGGAAGCTAAAAATTAAAACAATTGAACTCATGGAGATAGAGAGTAGAAAGATGGTTACCAGCTGAGAAGGATAGCGGGGGGTGGTAGTGGGGAAGTGGGGATGGTTAATGGATACAAAAAATAGTTAGAAAGAGTAAGACTTAGCATTTGATAGCACATCAGGGTGACTGTTATAGTCAATAATAAATTATAAATTATTATAGTTAATCATAATTTAATTGTATGTTTAAAAATAAAGAGTATAGTTGGATTGTTTGTAACACAAACAATCTTGTGGGGACACCCAATTTACCACGATGTGGTTATTATGCATTGAATGCCTATATCACAATATCTCATGTACCTTGTAAATATATACACCTATTATGTACTTACAAAAATTAGAAATAACAAAATTAAAAAAAACCTCAGGATGCTCTGCAAGACTGAGGGGGTTTTCTTCATCACTAGCCACCCCCTCAGCACTTTTTCTTTTCTTTCTTTCTTTCTTTCTTTCTTTTTTTTTTTGAGACAGATCTTGCTCTGTCACCCAGGCTGGAGTGCAGTGGCGCCATCTCAGCTCACTGCAAACTCTGCCTCTCAGGTTCAAGCGATTCTCCTTCCTCGGCCTCCTGAGTAGCTGGGACTACAAGCACGTGCCACCACACCTGGCTAATTTTTTGTATTTTTAGTAGAGACGGGATTTCACCGTGTTAGCCAGGATGGTCTTGATCTCTTGACCTCATGATCCTCCTGCCTTGGCCTCCCAAAGTGCTGGGATTACAGGCGTGAGCCACCGCGCCCGGCCCCCACAGCACTTTCTCTAATCTTTTGCTATGTTTCTGGCTCTACTGTCAAGCCCCTTGTCATTTTGTAGTCCACAATAGCTTGATACATGGGGAGGAAGGTGATGAACAAGTGCACACTGAAATGTTGCTCATCCAAGTCTTGCCTCT
Source organism: Trachypithecus francoisi (assembly GCF_009764315.1). Lineage (NCBI taxonomy): Eukaryota > Metazoa > Chordata > Mammalia > Primates > Cercopithecidae > Trachypithecus > Trachypithecus francoisi. Next base: position 93,351,347 of record NW_022681455.1, on the reverse strand, counting down.
TCAAAATACATTAAAAAATAATTTATAAGAGGGAAATATTTAATCCAGGCAAAAACACCTGGGACTACTAGGAAATATTCATGCACTGTGAGACTTAGAGGGAGGGAAATATTTTTGAGTGTGGGGGGCACTCAAATCATATCACAAAGGTGAACTTTACATGAGAGCTGCAAATGCCTTTCCATGAATTCATACATCCATTGATTCATTCGTTCATCCATTCATCCATCCATCTCCATCCATCCATCCATCCATCCATCCATCCATCCATCCATGATTTCATGTATCAGCCTACATTCATCTCCTATGTGGTTAAACAGACAAAGCCTTTGGTATCAGTTTTAAATTAGGTCTAATGCCCACATGGTCTCTTAACTCCACTCAACACCTGTTTGCAGCCTGAGTGTGAAACCAGATGCCTCTAGGTGGCCGAGAAATGAGATGACCCAGATCCCTCAACACCAGCCCTGGACTTTGCAATTTTCCATCACACTTTCTAAATATAGCTTCCTTTCATGGCTGCTTAATTATTATGGCTTAGAAGACCATAATATTAAATTAAAGTGAAATGTAATTGCTCTGCCAGTTTTCACACTGTCAGAATTCAGCTGATAACAACAGGATTCTGTGAGCATTTCCAAGTAAGAATTTGTTGTTGGTGACAGGGGGAAAAAAGAAACAAAACTCTCCTTTCCATATTTGCCCTGCAGCCAGGCTGACACAACAAAAATGGAAAACAATTGGCACAGGCATAAAATTCTATGACAAAAGGAAACTTGTGAAATAGAAAAATAGATTTCTTGGGGGAAAAACATAACTTCCTTTGACAAAACACTGTATTTAGAAAAATAATTCTGTAGTTTGAGGATATTAAGTTCATTAAAAAAGTAGCAGGCTTTTTTGGTCTGGGAGAGATAGAGGTTCTTAATATCCTACACCTCCCCTCCAAACATTTCCCTTCAAATCCATATTAAAGTTAATCATCAATTGGAAGTCAGAAATGATATTGGAAAATCATTCTTTTACAAACGGAAACTATTATAATTTAAAAGGGTGCAAATGAAACCATACATTTTCAGAAGGAGATCAATGAAAACCACTTTATTAGAAAATATAAATCACTTTTTAATTTCAGATGCAACAAGAAAGAACTCATTTTTTCTGTTTCATTGAAATTGATTGGTACACCTGCAGAGAAAAGCAGCTTTATCATCTCGTTATCAGCCAATTAATATGCAGGTCTAAATGTGAATACTATTCCAGTTAACTAGAAATGGATGATTTTATTGAAGTCTTAATAGACTAGGAAAAGCTGCCTTCCACCCTGCTAAATGAGGTCAGTTGAGAAAAAAAATCAGAAGTGCATAACTTGGGATGGGTGGAATCTAAAACAATTTCTCTAACTCTTCGGAGCACAGAGAAAGGAAAGCGAAGTGGTATTTGTGCAAGCAGAGGAACTGTTAGGTGGAAGAAAAATCAGAATATTGAGTTTTCTTTTAATTGAAAAAGCTGTTTGGGTTTGATTCTGAAGTCTGACACTCTCACCATTCAAAACTTGACAGTTCTTAGTCCTTAGTCTCATCCCCATTTTAATCAAAGGTCAAGCAGAACTGCAAGGTAGATGAAGTCTATTTACCATGCTCCCATTTTTTCCTTTCTGTGCTCATTTTCTTCCCTGTGACGTTCTCCCTGGCCCACCAAAACCTGTTGCATGCTCAAGTTTTTTCTTTTGGTTAAAAAATTAAAAACATTAAAAAGGGATACAAGTGCAGTTTTATTACATGTTTATGTCATGTAGTGGTGAAATCTGGGCATTAAGTGTACCTACCTATCACCCGAATAGTAAACATTGTACCCATAGGAAATTTTTCAACCCTCACCCCACTCCCACCCTCCAACTTTTTATAGCATCCAATGTCTATCATTCCGGTCTTTATGTCCATTTGTACCCACTGTTTCCCTCCTAATTATATATATTCTACTTTGTTTATTTATTTAGGAGACAGGGTCCCACTCTGTCACCTAGGCTGGAGTGCAGTGGCACAATCATAGCTCACCGTGGCCTCCAACTCCTGGGCTCAAGTGATCCTCCTGCCTCAGCCTTCTGAGTAGCTGGGACTACAGGCATGCACCACAATGCCCTAAAAAACAAACAAACAACAACAATAAAAACCACTTAGACAGCCATCCATGAAAATACACCTGGGATGGCTCTAGAGTCTAATTATGAACCTACAGCAATACAGTGGAGCAAAAACCAGAGAATAACTGCATGGAAATGATCACTGAGGAGATGGGCATAGCTGAGATATCTGGAGCTGGCTGGAAGCAAAGATGCACGGTGGTGGCTATTAGTATCAGCCACACAGAACTGTACATCAAAAATTGGTGCTACCACGGTGGTGGCTATCAGTATCAGCCACACAGGACTGTGCATCAAAAATTGGTGCCACTTCCACTGTGAGCACACTTATGAGCTGGTGCCAACAGAGATCCCTTTGGCCATGACTTCCTCTGTGGGAGAAAAATAGATCATGAGCACCCTGAAGCATTCAGCACTGAAGACCCCAAAAACTCTTGTTGCCGTTGTGGACACCCACAGCTGTGGATGCTGAGGAGTCCTGCAATCTTCACCAACACTGACCTCAGCTGACAGAGCTGCATAGACTATGTTGCTGTGCCTTTACCAGATGCAGTACTGCTGCACCCCACTCAGCTAGAGCCCTTATACCCATCCATAAGTGACAGTCTTCTACTAAAACCAGTCAACAAAGTCTGGAGGAGGTGATAGCACTATTAAATGCATAGACATCAATGCAAAGCAAGAAGAAACACACAAAAAATGAAAGCAACATGTCACCACCAACTGGACACAATACTTTTTCAGTAACAAGCCCCCCAAAAATAGAGATACACAAATTGTTTGACAGGGAATTCAAAATAATTGTTTTAAGGAAGCTCAGTATGCTACAAGAGAACACAGACAGGTCAACAAAATCAGAAAAACAGTAAATTAACAAAATGAGAGTTTAAGAAAGAGGTAGAAATAGTCAGCTGGATGCGGTGACTCATGCCTGTAATCCCAGTACTTTGGGAGGCCAAGGCGGGCAGATCACCAGGTCAGGAGATTGAGACCATCCTGGCTAACACAGTGAAACCCCATCTCTACTAAAAATACAAAAAATTAGCCAGATGTGATGGCGGGCACCTGTAGTCCCAGCTACTCGGGAGGCTGAGGCAGGAGAATGGCGGGAACCTGGGAGGTGGAGCTTGCAGTGAACCGAGATTGTGACGCTGCTTTCCAGCCTGGGCGACAGAGTGAGACACCATCTCAAAAAAAAAAAAAAAAAATAGAAAGAAAGAAAGAGGTAGAAATTATAAAAAAATAAACAGAGCATCAAGAGCAAACTTGATCGAGCAGAAGAAAGAAGAAAGGACTCAAAGGCAGATCATTTAAAAACATCCAGTCAGGGGTAGAAAAAGAAAAAAGAATGTAAATGAATGAAAAAGTCTATGAGATTTATGGGACATCATCAAGGGAGCTAACATTCACATTATAAAATCAAGAAGGAGAAGAGATTGAGAAAGAGGCAGAAATTTTACTTAAATAAGTAATGGGGCCAGGCATGGTGGCTCATGTCTGTAATCCCAGCACTTTGGGAGACCAAGTTGGGAGGATTGCTTGAGCCCAGGAGGTTGAGACCAGCCTGGGCAACATAGCAAGATCTCATCTCTAAAAAAAATAAAAATAATAAATTGGCCAGGCATGTTGGTGCATGTCTGTAGTCCCAGCTACTTAGGAGGCTGAGGTTGGGAGGACTGATTGAGTCTGGGAGATTGAGGCTGCAGTGAGCCATGATCACACCACTGCACTCCAGCCTGGGCTACAGAGCAAGACCCTGACCCTGTCTCAAAACAACAACAAATAAATAATGGCTGAAAACTCCCCATGTCTGGGGAGAGAAATAGACATTCAGATACATGAAGCTGAAAGATTTCCAACCAGGTTCAGCCCAAAGAAGACTTCACCAGGATTCATTATAGTCAAACTGTTAAAAGTCAAAGACAGACCCATTTTCAGGTGCCATTATGGCAGATGTAGCCAGTCGGGTGCTTCTGGCCTCTGGTCTCACCATCCAGTCTCAGTTGCGTATATATGTGAAAGCGCTCATCCAAGTGGGAAATAAACCTGATTTTCCAACAATAGGACAACATATTTTTGGGTGGCATGTCAGCTTCCTGGTCATTTTAGTTGTGCTTAGCACATTATAAGCATCAATGGAAGGCCTTAGCACACTGTGAGCATCAACTCCAAGGCTGTGTTCAGGAGTCCTTGAAAATATGATTATGGTAAATTTTACAGCATTACCAGGAGTGTGACAAGATTGAGGAGTTAGGACCTGGTAATGTACAGAAAGAAGTCTCATATTCCTTTGACCAAGCTATCAAGAAGGCAATTTGAGAGATAATCACTCATTTTGCTGCTGTCCTTATCACAAATCCCTTCCATATGATCACTGAGGTACAATTCATTGGCAGAGAACTCAAGTACTGCAGACTTTGTGACTCCATAGCAAGCTTCTGTCAGGGAGAGGGTATCCTAGGATTTTTCGTGGATCTTGTGCCTCAGCTCCAAGGTGACATCGTTTCTTTGTGGCTCTGTAACTCACTGGCCTACTTCATCAATATCTATGCACTGAACAGTGGGGTTTCCACCATGAATGAAATAAAGAATTATTCCCAAGTTGTTACAGAAACTTTTGCCAATATGTTGAGCTAATCTCTTGTGTTTGTCTCTCATCTTATGTCTGTCGCCAGCCGAAGGCTTGCTGGTGAATCCTCTCCTTATTGCCTAATGTATACTTCTTGCATAGATTGTTGGTGCATGCTACAATGCAGAAAATATGAACTGAGGACATAGCTTGCTTTTCTGGAAGGTCCACTTTGGGAAGCCTTATTATTGTGACCTGAGAATGTAATTTGAATATGTGGGACAGGGACAGTGATATTTCTATAGTCCCAGATGCACAGAATTATGGGAGAGAGTGTTGATTTCTGTACCATGTGGTGTGCATTTAAAATAATCACTTAATATTGGGGGAAGATTCAAAGACAGAGAAGTTTGAAAGCAGTTAGAGGAAGGAGGTGCATATAAGGAGACTCCTTATATGACAGCCATAGAAAGCTGTCAGTGGATTTCTCAGCAGAAACTTTGTAGGCCAGGAAGTAATGGAATGATATATTTAAAGTGCTGAAAGGAAAATCTGCCAACCCAAATACTTTACCGGGCAAAGCTATCTTTCAGAAATGAAGGAGACGTAAGGAGTTTCCCAGACAAATAAAAGCTGAGGGAATTCATCACTACTAGACCTACCTACAAGAAATGCTAAAGGGAGTTCTTCAAGCTGAAATGAAAGGATGCTCATTAGTAACATGAAAACATAAAAGTATGAAACTCACCATTAAAAGTAAGTGTACAGTCAAATTCAGAATACTTAATGTATTCAAATTCAGCATACTTAACTCCAGTATAAAGGTTAAAAAGACAAAACTATTAAAAATAACTACAGCTACAAGAATTTGTTAATGGATACATGATATAATAAGATGTAAATTGTGACATAACCATCAAATGTGTGCGTGGGGTAAAGGTGTAGAGTTTTTGTGTGTAATCAAAGTTAAGTTGTTATCAGCTTACAATAGATTGTTATAATCATAGTTGTTTAATGTAAGCTTCACGGTAACCACAAAGCAAAAACCTATAGTAGACACACAAAACATAAAGAAAAAGGAACCAAAACATCTCACTACAGAAAATCATCAAATTACAAAGGAAGATAGCAAGAGAGGAAGAAAGGAACAAAGAATCAACAAGACAGCCAGAAAACAATGAACAAATGGTAACAGTAAGTCCTCACCTCTCAATAATTACATTGAATATAAATGAATTAAATTCTCCAATAAAAAGACGTAAAGTGGCTGAGGGAGTTAAAGCAACAAGACCCAATATGTTGCCTACAAGAGACTCATTTCAGCTTCAAGGACACATATAGACTGAAAGTGAAGGAATGGAAAAAGATACTCCATGCAACTGGAAACCAAAAGAGACTAGGGATAGCTATATTCATGTCAGACAAAATGACTAAGCCAAAAACTGTAAAAGGAGACAACAAAAGTCATTATATAATGACATATATAACTGTAAAGGGGTCAATGCGTTAAGAGGGTGTAACAATTGTAAATAGCATGCACCCAACACTGGCGCTCCTACATATAGAAAGCAAATATTAATTAATCTGAAGGGAGAAGTAGCAACACAATAATAGTAGGGGGAGTTCAATACTCCACTTTTATCTATACATATATAGATAGATAATTTTTCCATAAGTTATTGAGGTACAGGTGGTATTTGGTTACATGAGTAAATTCTTTAGTGGTGATTTGTGAGATTTTGGTGCACCTATCACCCAAGCAGTATACACTGAACCATATTTGTAGCCTTTTATCCCTTGTCCCCCTCTCACTCTTCCACACAAGTCCCCAAAGTCCATTTCCATTGTATCATTCTTATGCTTTTGTGTCCTCAGAGCTTAGCTCTCATGTATCAGTGAGAACATACAATGTTTGGTTTTCCATTCCTGAGTTACTTCATTTCAAATAATAGTCTCCAATCTCATCCAGGTTGCTGTGAATGTTGTTAATTCATTCCTTTTTATGGTTGAATAGTATTCCATCATATAAATATACCACAGTTTCTTTATTCACTTGTTGATTGATGGGCATTTGGGTGGGTTCCATGATTTTGCAATGGTGAATTGTGCTGCTATCAACATGTGTGTTCAAGTGTCTTTGTCATATAATGACTTCTTTTCCTTTGGGTAGATACACAGCAGTGGGACTGCTGGATCAAATGGTAGTTACGCTTTTAGTCCTTTAAGGAATCTCCACACTGTTTTTCATAGTGGCTGTTCCAGTTTACATTCCCACCAGCAGTGTAGACGTGTTCCCTGACCACCAAATCCAGGCCAACATCTACTGTTTTTTGATTTTTTGATTATGGCCATTCTTGCAGGAGTAAGGTGGTATCGCATTGTAGTTTTGATTTACATTTCCCTGATCCTTAGTGATGTTGAGCATTTTTTTCATATGCTTGTTGGTTATTTGTATATCTTCTTTTGAGAGTTGTCTATTTATGTCTTTGGCCCACTTTTTGATGGGATTGTTTGTGTTTTTCTCACTGATTTGTTTGGGTTCATTGTAGATTCTGGATATTAGTCCTTTGTCAGATGTATAGATTATGAAGATTTTCTTCCACTGTGTGTGTTGTCTGTTTACTCTGCTGACTGTTCCTTTTGCCTTGCAAAAGTTCACAGTACAATAATGTATACTCAACATTTGCAAAGAGGGTAGATCTTAAGAATTCTGTACACACACACACACACACACACACACACAATAACTACGTGAGGTGATAAATATGGTAATTAATTTGATTGTGCTAATCAATATAAAATGTATATGTATCAAAACTCTACACAAGGCCGGGCGCGGTGGCTCAAGCCTGTAATCCCAGCACTTTGGGAGGCCGAGACGGGTGGATCACGAGGTCAGGAGATCGAGACCATCCTGGCTAACATGGTGAAACCCCGTCTCTACTAAAAATACAAAAAAACTAGCCGGGCGAGGTGGCAGGCGCCTGTAGTCCCAGCTACTAGGGAGGCTGAGGCAGGAGAATGGCGTAAACCCAGGAGGCGGAGCTTGCAGTGAGCTGAGATCCGGCCACTGCACTCCAGTCCGGGCGACAGAGCGAGACTCCGCCTCAAAAAAAAAAAAAAAAAAAAAAAACTCTACACAAAACACTTTCAATATAAACAATTTTTATTTGTCAATTATACTTCAGTGGAGCTGGAAAAAGAAGAAAAAACACAAATCAGGGGGTTGGCAAACTTTTTTGGTAAAAGTCCAGATAGAAAATATTTTCAGCTTTGTAGGCCACAGGATCTCGGGCATGAGTACTCAACTTTGCTGTTTAACATGAAAACAGTCATAGACATAAACAATAAACAAATAGTGTGGCTATGTTTTGATGAAACTTCATTTGCAAAGCAGAAAGTGGGATGAATTTGGCCTGTGGGCTGTAGTTTGCTAATCCCTAATCTAAAGTAATGGGGCCGGGCGCGGTGGCTCAAGCCTGTAATCCCAGCACTTTGGGAGGCCGAGACGGGTGGATCACGAGGTCAGGAGATCGAGACCATCCTGGCTAACACGGTGAAACCCCGTCTCTACTAAAAAATACAAAAAACGAGCCGGGTGCAGTGGTGGGCGCCTGTAGTTCCAGCTACTCAGGAGGCTGAGGCAGGAGAATGGCGTAAACCCGGGAGGCGGAGCTTGAAGTGAGCTGAGATCCGGCCACTGCACTCCAGTCTGGGCGACAGAGCGAGACTCCGCCTCAAAAAAAAAAAAATAAATAAAAAATAAAGTAATGGGGCTATAATGGTGGAACGTCAGGTGCCAAGGAAGAGTTGCAAGGAGAGATTATTTTTTAGGAGATTAGGGGAGTTCACTGGGTTAGGAGACCTGTCTGGCATGCTTCAACCACTTTTGATTTTCTTGAAATTCACTTGTTCATTCATTCATCTATTCCTCAAGCCATTGATTGAAGAACGCTCTTTCCTGCTATCAGAATCTCTGTGAACAAGAATGACTCTGTCCATAGCCTGGGGTCCCCCAATGGCAACAGTTGCTGTTCCTGGTGATGCTCACTAACACTTCTGTGCTGGCTTCAAGCAGGCACCTTGTGATAGAGGCACTTTCTGTGGAGTGAGGAAGGGCTGGTTTCAAGTGCAAGAAATAGGTTTTGCTGCTGCATTGTGCACTCAGAACATTGTGAATATGTTTAAAATAATGAGACCCATTTTCTACAGTCAAACCAGTACTTACAGATCACTATAAATTTTATCTTCCAAAGTAGTTACTTGGAAGTCTTAATACTCCCAAGATATTGTTATTATTCCAAAAAGTTTAAAATTCCAGAGCATATGGAGTGCTCTTTTGAAGATTTTTCATTTAGAAGTGTAATATATTATATTATTGAATGTTTAGAAAACAGGTACATGAAAATTACATCATGTATAATCCTAATATCCCAACAAAATGTAGCAAGTGCCTAGCACAGAACTTGGCATATAATAGGTGCTCAGAAAGTATTTGTTGAATGAATGCATAAATGTATCCAGTGAGTGGCAAATCTTTATCTTTTAAGGGTAGATTTCATTTTTGGAAATAGCCAACAGTTCTTTTAAGTCAATATGTTGACACAGGGAATTATCATTATTTTTCACACTGTTCCTGAGCATAAATGAAGTTCAACTGTGAAATATTGGGAATAACTGGGATGGTATTAGAGGTTTTGAATTCTAGTCTGAACTGTGATGTTAACATGCTCTGTAATCTTGGGAAAGCTCATCCATCCATCCATCCGTCCGTCCGTCCATCCGTCCATCCGTCTCTCCATCCATCCATCCGTCCATCCATTATGACAAACAGAGACATGGGCCCTGTCTTTTGGCATTTATAACCTAGGAAAAGAGCAGATTTTGATCCTTCTGTGGGGATAGGATTGAGCAGGTCAGGGACATGTACTCTAAGAACTGAAGGACCCTTAATTTCCTCATCTATAAACCAGGAGACTTGGGCTGGATGGTTTTCAAGATCCTTTCCAGTTTTAGCATGCTATCACTATGTTTTTACAGTTACTGTTGATCAGAAAGCAATTTTGAAATGAATCGGTTTCACCTGTGTATACATGCGCTGTAGATTTCGCTTGCAACTTTTTAGGGGAAGTCAGCATGTTAGGAGCCCCCTGTCTTTGATGTCTCTCCTTTGATGCTCAAGGGGCAAACTTCAGGGTAGTTTCTGGAGAGCAGTGATTATATTGGATCTATCCCTGTTGTTGGCCGCCTACAAAATATTCTTACATCACTAAGGGCTGCTGAGCAGTCTAACAACACGGACATCATAACGGGTGTTTCGATGTTGGCTACAGGGAAATGGCCTCTTTTCAATAGGCAGAGCTAAATCCCATGACACCAACCTGGTCTGAGGGCTTAGATGTAGTCATCACAGCTTTGACTTTCTTGTTCAAATGATGCATGCAGATTTGTAAACTTTAGGCATCATCTCTAGCTGGAAGATGTGCTCTGACAATCTCTTCTACATATCTAATGATTTCAATTTTTGACAAATTTCTTGGAATAATTATTTTGACTTTGTGTACTTACAGCTTTTGCAGGAGACTCACCAGTCACTGTAGCTGTGTGAGTTTGGATAAAGCTATTTATCTTTTTTTTTTTTTGAGAGGGGATTTTGCTCTTGTTGCCCAGGCTGGAGAGCAATGGCAAGATCTTGGCTCACTACAACATCCGCCTCCTGGGTTCAAGGGATTCTCCTGACTCAGCCTCCTGGGTAGCTGGGATTACAGGCATGCACCACCACGCCCAGATAATTTTGTATTTTTAGTAGAGATGGGGTTTCTCCATGTTGGTCAGGCTGGTCTTGAACTCTCCCGACCTCAGGTGATCTGCCCACCTTGGCCTCCCAAAGTTCTGGGATTACAGGCATAAGCCACCATGCCCAGTCAGTTATTTATCTTTTTAGGACTCAATTTCCCAGTGTTTCTAATGAAAGAGATAAATTAGATCATCATGAAGTCTTTTTGCACGATTAAAATCCTACAATTATCTAGAAATGACGCCAACCAGTCATACCCCACTTTTCCATTTCAAAAGAATCTTAGAAAATAGACTAGAAGTGTAGAAGGTTTTAATCTCAAGACTGGATAGGTATTAAGTATACTTTTTTTATTGTTATTGTATTTTATTTAGATATAGTAAAAGGTGACAACATGCTAGCAGCCCTCGCTCACTCTTGGGGCCTCCTCGGCCTCGACGTTCACTCTGGCTGGGCTTGAGGAGCCCTTCAGCCTGCTGCTGCACTGTGGGAGCCCCTCTCTGGACTGGCAGAGGCCAGAGCCGGCTCCCTCTGCTTGCGGGGAGGTGTGAAGGGAGAGGTGCGCCTGAGAACCGGGGCTGTGAGCAGTGCTCATGGGCCAGTGCCAGTTCCGGGTGAGCGTGGGCTCTGAGCGGCCAGCCGGGGCACCCAGGCCCCGGGTAGTTAGGCGCTTAGCACCTGGGCCAGCAGCTGTGGAGGGTGTGCTGGGTCCCCCAGCACTGCCGGCCCACTGGCACTTTGCTGGAATTCTCACAGGGCCTCAGCCACCACCCCGTGGGCAGGACTCAGGACCTGCAGCTCGCCATGCCCAAGCCCCCACCCGCCCAACCACTCCCACGTGGCCAGAGCCTCCCCATGGGCGCCACCCCATGCTCTGTGGCAGCCCTCCCATCAACCGCCCAAGGGCTGAGGAGTGCCGGGGCAGGGAGCCAGACTGGTGGGCAGCTCTGGGACTTGTGGGCAGCTCCGCCCCCATCCCCTGAGCAGGATCCACCAGGTAAAGCCAGCTGGGCTCCTGAGTTGGGTGGGGACTTGGAGAACATTTATGTTTAGTTAAAGGTTTGTAAATGCACCAATTAGCACTTTGTGTCTAGCTCAAGGTTTGTAAATGCACCAATCAGCACCCTGTGTCTAGCTCAAGGTTTGTAAAGGCACCAATCAGTGCTCTGTATCTAGCTAATCTAGTGGGGACTTGGAGAACTTTTGTGTCTAGCAAAATGATTGTAAATGCACCAGTCAGCACTCTGTGTCTAGCTCAAGGTTTGTAAATGCACCAATCAGTGCTCTCTGTCTTGCTAATCTAGTGGGGACTTGGAGAACTTTTGTGTCTAGCCAAGGTTTGTAAATGCACCAATCAGCAACCTGTCAAAACGGACCAATCAGCTCTCTGTAAAATGGACCAATCAGCAGGATGTGGGTGGGGTCAGATAAGGGAATAAAAGCAGGCTGCCTGAGCCAGCAGTGGTAACCTGCTCCTGCCAGTTCCAAACTGAGGGAGTTTTGTTCTTTCAGTCTTTACAATAAATGTTGCTGCTGCTCACTCTGTGGGTGCACACTGATTTGCTTTCTAGGAAACTGATTTGCTTTCCAGGAAACTGATTTGCTTTCTAGGAAACTGATTTGCTTTCTAGGCTCACCAGGGTGAGTATTAAAGGACCAGCGAGTAGGCAAGGCTAGGAGCAAAACTGCACATTTATTTTTTGGTCAGCCAGCTTTGTGGGGGAGGGGTGAGGTCCGTCGGTCTCCAGCAGGGGAGGCCACGGGAGTCACCCGGGGGAGCTCTCAGGCGAGGTTCCTAATGCAGTCCCCACAGGAGTGAGGGCTGAGGAAGTTCCCGCCCTGCGCCCTCGGAGCGCCTGCCGGTGCAGCTTTTATGTCCTGGGCCTGGGAATGGGAGGGCAGTGGGTGGGACATAGGCGGGTCCCGGCGGGGCAGTAGGCATGGCTAGGCGGTTCTGGTTTTCCCCCTCGGAGGTGGGGTTGCGCCTGCGCAGTCGACCTGTGTCTTTCCCGGGCGGGAAAGTTGACAGTGAAGAACCCGGAACTGTGCCATCTTGCCTCCATTCGTCCAAACACACACCACCTTTATGAGCTGTAACACTCACTGTGAAGGTCTGCAGCTTCACTCCTGAAGAACCGGTCAGAAGGAATAAACTGCGGACACATCTGAACATCTGAAGGAACAAACTCTGGATGTACCTACCATCTTTAAGAACTGTAACACTCACCATGAGGGTCCGTGGCTTCATTCTTGAAGTCAGCCGGACCAAGAACCCACCAATTGCGGACACAATAGGGTTTCCCTCTGTCGCTCAAGCTGGAGTTCAGTGGTACAATGGTAGCTCATTGAAACCTCAAAAGAGGGCGCAAGCAATCCTTTCACCTCAGCCTCCTGAGTAGCTAGCACTATGGGTGCATGCCACTACATCTGGCCAATTAAAATTTGTGAGTAGTGTGTGTGTGTGTGGAGATGTGGTTTCACTATGTTGCTCAGGCTGTTTTTGAACTCCTGGCCTCAGGCCTCTAATGCTCCTGCCTTAGGCCTCTGAAAGCCCCATTCTGGAGGGCAAAACAGCTAGAGGCCACACAGTTCCATGAAACTGCATCACCATTTCATCTCTTTTTTCCTTCTCCTTTTTTTTTCCTTTGGGGATTGCAGGCCTGAGCTACTGTACCCAGCCTCAATTTTTAAATTAGTTTTTAATAAGTTGTTTATGAAAGTAATACTAATCAATGCAGAAAACACGGAAAACAACAGTAATACTAAACACACACACACTTTTACAGTCCTGTGTTGCTTAATGATGGGGATGCATTCAGAGAAATGTGATTACGTGAGTTCATCATAGTATGAATATCACAGAGTACACTTACAAAAACCTAGATGGTAGAGCCCACTACACACCTAGGCAATATGGTCTAGCTTATTGCTCCTACGCTGCAAACTACTGAATACTGTCGGCAATTATAACGCAATAGTATTTGTGTATCTAAGCATGGAAAAGGCACAGTAGGCTGGGTGTGATGGCTCACGCCTATAAACCTAGCACTTTGGGAGGCCGAGGTGGGTGGACCACCTGAGGTCAGGAGGTTGAGAACAGCCTGGCCAGCATGGCAAAATCCCCTCTCTACTAAAAATACAAAAAAGTTAGCTGAGCATGGTTGTGTGTGCCTGTAGTCTCAGCTACTCAGGAGGCTGAGGCACGAGAATCACTTGAACCCAGGTGGCAGAGGTTGGCAGTGAGCCGAGGTCATGCCACTGTATCTCAGCCTGGGGGACAGAGCAAGACTCTGTCTCAATAATTTAAAAAAGAAAAGAAAAGGTACATTAAAAAAAATTAGGGGATCACCATTGTATATGTAGTTTATTGTTGACTGAAATGTCCTTGTGTGAGGCATGACTGCATGTGTGTGTGTGTGTGTGTATAACTCAGATCATTGTGTTTTACACCCAGAGATAGCCGCTACACATATAGATGAATCTACCTTTATTGATACATACTATGTATTTTGTCTGTAGATAGGAATTAATAACATCATGAGAAATGAAATCATACCCTACATATTTTGTAGCCTCCTTTCACTTGGCAGTATATTGTAAATGTTTTCAACATTTACCCTTCTACAATGATTTTTTAAAAACATATTGAAAGGTATTCATTTGAATGTGGACAGTGACAACACTTTCAGACATAACTTTCCCCTTCTAGAGGGCAAAACAGCTAGAGCCCACACTTCCATGAAACGGCATCACCATTCCATCTCTTTTTCCTTCTCCTCCTTTTTCTTTTTTTCTTCTTCCTGCTCGCTCTTCTTTTTCTTTCTTTTCCATTTTCTTCTCTTCCTTCCTTTTTCTTTTCTTTCTCCTATTTTTCATCTCTTTCCCTTCTTTTGATATTGTAATGGATCGGTCATTTGCAGAGATGTCAGGCCAGTAAGAAGATTATGTGAGTGTATATGCATGTGTCTCTGTGTATTCTTTTAAAAATTTTAATTTTTAGAGATGGGGTCTTGCCCTATTACCCAGGTTGAAGCGTAGTGGCACAGTCATAGCTCACTGCAGCCTTGAACTCCTGGGCTCCAGTGATCTCCTGTCTCAATCTCCCAAGCATCTGGGACTACAGGCACAAACCACTGTGCGTTGCCACCTGTGTGTTTTGATGGCTGCACTGCTGTCCTTGAGTCCGCTGAGTCAGTGAAGGCACCTCTTGGAGACAACCTCTGAAAGCCAATCAGTCTTCACGGAGTTAGGACCTCATTAGAGATATTCAAGGTGGTAGAAGTGGGTCTAATGTAAGACAGGCCTTTTTTTTCTTCTTTGGGTTAGAGAAACACAGAATTGAATTAAATCATGTTTAGTAGTGAGCTCCCCATTACTGGTTGCATTCAAGTAGAGGTCATTTGACCACTTCTTTCAGGCATTGTGTTCCTAGACAAAAAACCCCCAAATTTTGTCCTGAACCAGATTTTCCCCAAAGCTTCCCCAAAACATTTTAGTCTAGCTATACCTTTAGGTTAGATTCAGTGACCTCTAAACTTCTTCCAAGTATAAGATTCTCTGATTAAATGATTTGCAACATAGACTTTTACCTAAGGTCCTAGTATTCAACTTCCTGAAATGGCTGCTGGTAAAAAGGCTTACTTGGAAAAGGAGATTTAACTAATTGCAAATAATGAAATTTCAGTTTATTTGGAAATTTTAGTAGTTCAGGTTTTCCATACCCCTCACTTCCATAGGTACATGATGGGATGTTTTAATGATGAAAGTATTAAATATATGTGGAAGCATGCACGATAACACACATACATTCTAGACGGACAGATGTTAGTTTCTACCTGCGTGCTTGAATAAGCTACTAGGTCCTGCATGGACTGTCACACTAAAGACCCTTTAAATGCCTAGACTGAGCAATTTGGCTGTACCCCATTTTCCCGTTTCAAAACATTTCAGATTCCCTTTGCTCTGTGAAATGCATGAAAGCTGCTTCTGACCACAGAGACTAACGTGCTATCCCTTTTATCTCCAAAAAGGGCTCCCAATTGGTTCCAGGGAAAGTGATTTCCCCAGACTTGGCTGCCAGCTGTAATTGGTTTATATGCGACTCATCCATTTCTACATGCTCATTAGCGCTGGGTGCTGGGGTCTCTTCGGTCTCTGGCAAGCAGCTGGACCAAGCAGCATATGCTGGCTGGTGTTGGTGGTAGAGCCCTTGGAATTAAGAGGTCTACCCTGTGTACTCCCTGCCCTGTTGGATGAAGTGGGACCAGTACGGAGACTTCCCTTGAAACCAGGGAGACACTGGGAAACATTGGAGGAAAAAATACTTTGTCTTTTCCCCCTTCCCCTCATTTCCTTCTTCTGTTCTTGGTTCAGAGGTTACAGCAATACACATTATACGAATTGCTTGGGTTTGAACATGGCTTTGCCACTTAATAACTGCAAAATCTCGGACAAACTTCTGAGAATCTCACTGCTTCAGTTTCCTCACCGGTAACATAGGAATAATAATAGCACTTACCTCATAGTATTGTTGTGAAGACTAAACTGGTTAATGTAAATAAAGCCCTTAGGACACTGTATGGTAAAGTCAGGAGGGCTGTGTACATGTTTGCTAATACCCGATTCAAAGGACCCAATGCTTTACTACGAACTGAGCACGGGCTCCAGGCTGGGGGCTAGGAACATGCAATTGTCACCTTGGAGAGGCTCACATTTGCTGAACCCCAGAGAGAAGTGATCGACTTTTCTTCTTCCTCATTTTCCTCCCTTTCCGTATTTCTTCCCCTCCCCACCTCTTCTCTTCTGTATCAGGTTTCTCTTGCTGCTGTAAGAAACGCTTACCAACTTCCTGGTTTATAACTAAACAAATTTATTGTCTTACAGTGCTGTAGGTGGGAACTCTCACTGGACTAAAACAGTCAAGGTGTCTGCAGGAACGTGTTCCATTCTGGAGGTTCTAGGGGAGAATTTGTCTCCTTGTCATTCCCAGCTTCTAGAGGCTACCTGCATTCCTTGGCTCAGGATCCCCTTCCCATCACTCTGACTTCTCTGATGCTCCTCCCACCCTCTTTCTCACATAAGGACCACTGTGTCTACATAGGGCTCACCCAGATAATCCAGGATAATCTCTCCATCACAAAACCCTTGATTGAATTGCTGCAAAGTCTCGTTTGCCATAGAAGGTAGCAGAGTCACAGGTTCTAGGATCAGGACATGGCTACTGGCGGTAGGGGGAAGGTGCTTTATTCTGCCTACCACATATTTTTCCTCCTTCCTTCCTTTAAAAAATGCTTGTCCTGTTCATGAGCTTCCTTGAGCCAGTGTGGAGCATCAAGGGAGCTTGGTTCCAGGCCTGACATTCCCTCCGACTTGCCCTACATGGAACCTTGGGTAAGAAATAACCCCCACGTCTGTAACACAAGAGGTTGAACTCGTCATGCCATACTTAACTTCACGTGTGCAAAGACACCATTTCCTTGATTTTCTTTTAATTGATCTGAGAAATTGATCTGATTCTGATGCTGCTAAGCCCCTGAGCCCCTGTCTTGCTTACTGGGGGGGAATTTGCTCTGCTTGTTGGAGCGTTCCTCATTCCCTGTTGTTCTAAGCTTGTGGCTTCCCAGAATGCACACACGTCAAGTGGGCTGCTCAGGTTTTCACACCACTGGTCTTTGTCCCAGCCCTTGTGGTCCCCTTCAGGTGCCATGTGTGCAGCTAGGGGACTTTGTTGACTTTGATGATGCCCCGCCTACTGCCC
This sequence comes from Trachypithecus francoisi, assembly GCF_009764315.1. Lineage (NCBI taxonomy): Eukaryota > Metazoa > Chordata > Mammalia > Primates > Cercopithecidae > Trachypithecus > Trachypithecus francoisi. Next base: position 93,334,081 of record NW_022681455.1, on the reverse strand, counting down.
CAGCACCCTGGGTGCAACTCATAGCCCTACCCCCTTGAGGCTTAACCACCTCAGGAAACAGGGGCTGAGGCCCTGGACCCACTGACTTCCCTCTTGTTCCCAGTCTGGGGGACACTTTCCTGATACTTTCCTCTTGCTACAGTTGGTGCAACCTCATCAAGGGGCTTTTTACAAAGTCCAGGGGGAAAAGCATCTTTCAGGCAACTTCAGCTTTGTGCTTTCCAACATCAACTCCTCCTGAAGCAAGTTTGTGCCTATCTGCTTGAAATAGTTAAACAGAAAAAAAAAAATTAAACAATATAAATTCAGTTGAGTGGACCAATAAATTATCTTGCCTCAAATGGTTTTCTTTTTTCTTTTTGAGACAGGATCTCACTCTGTCACCCAGGCTGGAGTGCAGTGGTGCAATCATAGCGCACTGCAGCCTTGAACTTCTGGGCTCAGGTGATCTTTCCGGCTCAGTCTCTCTGGCAGCTGGGAACACAGGCACAAACCATTGCACCCAGCTAATTTTTAATTTTTTTTGCAGAGAAGAGGTCTCACTACATTGCCCAGTCTTTGAAACATTCAAACAGTATTCCACAGATCTCCTTGGTTCCTCGGAGCAGAGATCTAATGGGTGGAGTCCCAGATCTGCCTCTCTCACTTCAATCAGAGCAGCCACTATGATGTCAGTTTTATGTGTTGAAGATTCTCCTAAGATTTTATTTAAAGGAAGGATTCTGTGGTTAAAAAATATTAGAAACCACTGGAGTAGATGATCTCTGGGGCCTCAGTGAGTTCTAAGATGTGTAATTTTTATATGTTTCAGCAAATTCAGCAGTCTTATGAATAAATCACTTATTCTTTATCATCTGGGTTTCTATTTAGCCAGAGTCCTTTGTTAATAAAAATGTCTGTACAATTTATCCACAGAACAATATTATTTGTTCATAATAACACAGTATAAGACTTCAGGACGCATAAAGTTTTGTCTGCATCCCTTATTTTTTTTTTTTAGGATGTGTTTTTTGACCTAGAATGATTTCATCAAAGGAGATGAACATTTAAAGATGACAGGATACATACGCATGTGTACACACGTACAAACATAATGTATATAAAGTGATAGAATGCATGGTCATGGGAGACAATTTGGAAAATAGAGAGCAGCATAAGAAGAAAATAGAGATGACCAATATTTCTAGATTGGTCACTTAGTGTTTTGGTATACTTTCTATCAATATTCAAAAAAATTATGTAAACAATGTGTATACAAATTATTAGTATAAAATGGGAAACATGCCATGTTTGTAGTTTTATGTGTTGATTTTTTCATATAAAAATCTCATGACCATTTTTCTTGTGTCATAAATTTTTTTAAAACCAGGAATTTTTTGGCTGGACGGGGTGGCTCACGCCTGTAATCCCAGCACTTTGGGAGGCCAAGGCAGGCAGATCACCAGGTCAGCAGATCGAGACCATCCTGGTTAACACGGTGAAACCCCATCTCTACTAAAAATACAAAAAAAAATTAGCTGGGTGTGGTGGTGGGCGCCTGTAGTTCCAGTTACTGGGGACGCTGAGGCAGGAGAATGGCGTGAACCCAGGAGGCAGAGGTTGCAGTGAGCCGAGATCACAGCCACTGTACTCTAGCCTGGGTGACAAAGCGAGACTCCTTCTCAAAAACAAAACAAAACAAAAAACCAGGTTTTTTTTTTTTTTTTTTTGAGACAGAGTCTTGCTGTGTTGCCCAGATTGGTAGTGGCATATCTTGGCTCACTGCAACCTTCACCTCTTGGGTTCAAGTGATTCTCCTGCTTCAGCCTCCTGAGTAGCTGGGATTACAAGCGTGTGCCACCGTGCCAGGCTACTTTTTTCTTTTTTTTTTTTTTAGTAGAAACGGGGTTTCACCATGTTGGCCAGGCTACTCTCAAACTGCTGACCTTAGGTGGTCCACCCTCCTCAGCCTCCCAAAGTGCTGAGATTATAGGCGTGAGCAACTGTGTCCAGCCAAAAAAATCACATGATTTTAATGAGTGCACATGACTCTATTATGTGCCATGTATTTTTTTTTTTTTTTACCAAGTTCTCTATTACTGGATATTTGAAATGTTTCTAATTTGTTATGATTATCAATGAGGGTGATGAACATGTCCATAGACCAATCCTTACTTACATTTCTAAACATTTTCTGAGATAGATTCAAAGGTGTGAATTTACTGAATCAAAGGATATAAACTTTTTTGCCAAAGGTTGTTGATACATATTTCTAAAGTACCTTCCAAAAAATGTATATTGCTTTATATTGAGCTCTGTTGGAGTCTTGGTCTCACCAAATCTATACTAACAGTATCACTAACAATTTGCTAATTATTAGGTGAAATGTTAGTGAGAGTTTTAGTGTCACATGTAATTTGTCAGATTCTCATACTTTATCGTATTATTATTCTTTTTTGAGACTGAGCCTCACTCTGTCACCCATGTTGGAGTGCAGTGGCACAATCATGGCTCATTGCAGCCTTGACCATCTGGGCTCAAATGATCCTCCTGCCTCAGCCTCCCAAGTGGCTGGGACAACAGGTACATGTCACCACACTTGGCTAATTAATTTTTTTTTTTTTTTTTGTAGAGATGGGGGTCTCACTTTTGTTGCCTAGGTTGGTTTTGAACTCCTGGGCTCAAGAGATTCTCCTGCCTCAGCCTCTCTAAGTGCTGGAATTACAGGTGTGAGCCGCCATGTGCAGCCACACTTTAAAAAGTGGCAATCTATATAACTTTTAAATTAATGGCACATGCCAACATCTCCAATGGAGATTTTTTTTTTTTTTTTTTTTTTTTTTACTGAAAACCCCAAAATGCACAAATAAGAACAGGTCTGAAATAAGCCAGAGTTTTTTTTTTTTTCAGATAGAGTTTCACTCTTGTTGCCTAGACTGGAGTGCAGTGGCAGGATCTCAGCTCACTGCAACCTCTGCCTTCCGGTTTCAAGCGATTCTCCTGCCTCAGCCTCTCCATTAGGTGAGATTACAGGCACCCACCACTATGCCTAGCTAATTTTTATATTTTTAGTAGAGATGGGTTTTCACCATGTTGGCCAGGCTGGTCTCGAACTCCTGACCTCGTGATCTGCCTGTTTTGACCACCCAAAGTGCTGGGATTACAGGTGTGAGCCTCTACACCCAGCAGCCAGAGTATTTACATGCGAAAATGGAAAAGGAGAAAAAACACAGTATTCTAATTCTGAGTGATCCAGTGCTAAGGTCTGAATGTGTCACCCCAAATTCATGCCTTGAAACGTAATTGCCACTGTGATAGTGTTAAGTGGTGAGGCCTTTCGGAGGTGATTATGTCATTGAGAGTGATTCCCTCATGCATGGAATTAGGACCCTTAAAAAGGGTTTGAGGGAGGGCGTTCGTTTGTTCTCTCTCTCTCTTTTTTTTTTTTTTTTTGAGACAGAGTCTCGCTCTGTAGCTCAGGCTGGAGTGCAATGGTGTGATCTTGGCTTTCTGCAACCTCCACCTCCTGGGCGCAAGTGATTCTCCTGCCTCAGTCTCCTGAGTAGCTGGGACTATAGGCGCATGCCACCATGCCTGGCTAATTTTTGTATTTTTAGTAGAGTTGGGGTTTCATCTTGTTGGCAGGATGGTCTCGATCTCCTGGCCTCAAGTGATCTGCCCGCCTCGGGCTCCCAAAATGCTGAGATTACAGGCATGAGCCACCGCGCCAGGCCTCAGAATACCTTAGCATGATTAGTGGGAGAGAAGGCATGTGCCAGTTAGTGTACTTGGTGGTCAGGTGACACACGAGCAGCATGTACACTTTGCAGTGAATGGCTGCCACTCTATCACATGGAACCAGACTCCAGACAGAGGTGGCTACTGCAACATTTCTTCTGTCTTTTCTAGATCACCAGTAAAAGATTTGCTAATTAGCACATGGTATCAAAAATGGATTTTTACTGGCAAATCTAGTGACTGTTAATTAGTCTGCTGAATGTTAAATCTGAGCTTCAGATATGCAGTTTGGGCTAAAATATGTAGCTCAGAGTCATTCCTCTCGTTTGCATGAACTTGGCGAGGTTTGTAGCTCGTACCTTCAGGGATGGCATCTGAACTGGAACTGGATCCCTCATCAGTCCTGTGTCCAGCCACTGGTCTAAAAGGTTTCTGATCATAATGATTCTAACCAACAATTTGTAAAATCTTGCTGTAATCTGCATTGAATAAACTTTCATACAGCGAAAGATTAGAGCACTTGAAAGGTCAGAAGGCTGGGATTTCATCAAGTCCCAGAACAGGTTGGATGAAGTGCTTAGTGCCTGCTTTGCTAAAGAATGTTTGTTTAATTAATGTTGATAGCTGTGACTGTTGGCAACACAGGTCAAGAGCTTTCTTTCAGAACACAGAAGCTTTAGTGGAGGGGTTAGTCTGTGTGAGGTAAGGTCTATCTGGCCCTTGCTTTTCTCCCAAGTATGAGGATGAATGAGGATGGACCAGTCCATCTAAGATCTACATCTGATTTATTCAGGGAATCTCATTTGAGTTCCAACAGCAGCTCTGGCTCTTAAAACATGAAAAAAAAGGGCCAGGGGTGGTGGCTCATGCCTGTAATTTCAGCACTTTGGGAGGCCGAGGTCGGTGGGTCACCTGAGGTCAGGAGTTTGAGATCAGCCTGGACAATATGGCGAAACCTTGTCTCTTCTAAAAATACAAAAATTATCTTGGTGTGGTGGTATGCACCTGCAGTCCCAACTACTCAGGAGGCTGAGGCAGGAAAATCACTTGAAACTGGGAGGCAGAGGTTGCAGTGAGCTGAGATTTGTACCACTTCACTCCAGCCTGGGCGACAGAGTAAGACAGTCTAAAAAAAGAAAAACATACAAACAAAAAATAGTTTAAAAAGAATAAGAAAAAGAAAGAGAGAGAAAGAAGAGGTCAACTACTGCTTTTTAAGCTTCTATGTGCGATTTTAATTTTGAAGCATCCCTTCAATGTCAGACATCCATAATGGATGTAATATGGAAAGACAAACAAAGCCTGTTCTGGAACACAGAGGCCCTCGGTCCCTGGTGTGGCTATGTCAAGTTACTGAAAGGCCACGCTGGCTGTGACACTGAGCCCCGCATTTGCATTTCTAACCGTGACCTGGGGCTGATCTGATGTATGAACAGGGAAGGTAGCTTCTCACCTGGAAGGTGTCCCCATGGCCTTTTTCTGTCACCACCTCCTGAGAACATGTTAGGAAACATTTTCTAACTTGGTTGGTATAAAAGGCCATTTAGTGTAATAAGCTTGAAAAATTCCGCAATATTTCTCCTGTGACACATGTCAGTTCAGTGTCTGACACATACTGGGTGCCAAAAAATGTTTGTTCAATGAATGAAAAAGCTCTATCTTTCTGTCTGACTTTAAAAATCTCTATTTTCTTAAAGTCTAGGAAACATATCTGATAGTGTCCTGCATTTTGATGTTACTACTGCTATTAATAATTAACAGTAATTGTAATGGAGAACATGTATTGTTTACTGTAAGTCGCTCTTTCTATATATTACACAATTAAATAATCACAACTCAGTTCTATTATCATTCTCAATTTTAGATGAGATAATCAAGGCTTTGAGAAATTTTCTTGTCCCAAGTCGCGTGGCTAGAAATTGGTTGTTTTATTTGAATACAGGCAGTTTGCCTCTAGACCCCATACTCTTTTTTAAAAACTTGTTTTATTTTAAAATTGGGAGTACATTGCATGTTTGTTACATAGGTATATTGCGCACTGGTGGGGACTGGACTTCTCGTGTACCCATTGCCCAAATAGTGAACACTGTATCTGATTTGTATCTGATGGGTAATTCTTTTCTTTCTCCTTCTTTTCTCCTTTCCTTTCCTCTCCTTTCCTCTCCTTTCCTCTCCTTTCCTCTCCTTCCCTCTCCTTCCCTCTCCTTTCCTCTCCTTTCTCCTTTTTCTCCTTTCTCCTTTTTCTCCTTCTTTTCTTCTTCCTCCTTCCTCCTTTCCTTTCTTTGAGGGAGTCTCGCCCAGCCTGGAGTGCACTGGTGCGATCTCGGCTCACTGCAAGCTCCCGCCTCCCGGGTTCACGCCATTCTCCTGCCTCAGCCTCCGAGTAGTTGGGACTACAGGCGCCCGCCACCACGCCTGGCTAATTTTTTTGTATTTTTAGTAGAGACGGGGTTTCACCGTGTTAGCCAGGATGGTCTGGATCTCCTGACCTCATGATCCGCCCGCCTCGGCCTCCCAAAGTGCTGGGATTACAGGCTTGAGCCACCGCGCCCGGCCCCTTTGCCCATTTTTAATGGGGTTGTTTTCCTCCTGTAAATTTGTTTAAGTTTCTTATAGATGCTGGATATCAGACCTTTGTCAGACGCATAGTTTGCAAAATTTTTCTCCCATTCTTTTTTTTTTTTTTTGAGACGGAGTCTCGCTCTGTCGCCCAGGCTGGAGTGCAGTGGCCGGATCTCAGCTCACTGCAAGCTCCGCCTCCCGGGTTTACGCCATTCTCCTGCCTCCCGAGTAGTTGGGACTACAGACGCCCGTCACCTCGCCCGGCTAGTTTTTTGTATTTTTTAGTAGAGACGGGGTTTCACCATGTTAGCCAGAATGGTCTCGATCTCCTGACCTCTTGATCCGCCCGTCTCGGCCTCCCAATCTCCCATTCTTTAGATTGTCTGTTTACTCTGTTGATGGTTTCTTTTGCCGTGCAGAAGCTCTTAAGTTTAATTAGATCCCATTGGTCAAATGCTTCTTTTTTGCGATCCGTTTTGGTGTCTTTACCATTAAATCTTCTTTTTTTTTTTTTTTTTTTTTGAGATGGAGTCTCGCTCTGTCGCCCATTCTGGAGCGCAGTGGTGCAGTCTTGGCTCACTGCAAGCTCCGCCTCCTGGGTTCACGCCATTCTCCTGCCTCTGCCTCTGGAGTAGCTGGGACTACAGGCGCCCTCTACCACGCCCAGCTAATTTTTTTGTATTTTTAGTAGAGACGGGGTTTTCTTTTTTTTTTTTTTTTTTTTTTTGAGGCGGAGTCTCGCTCTGTCGCCCGGACTGGAGTGCAGTGGCCGGATCTCAGCTCACTGCAAGCTCCGCCTCCCGGGTTCACGCCATTCTCCTGCCTCAGCCTCCCGAGTAGCTGGGACTACAGGCGCCCGCCACCTCACCCAGCTAGTTTTTGTATTTTTAGTAGAGACGGGGTTTCACTGTGTTAGCCAGGATGGTCTCGATCTCCTGACCTCGTGATCCGCCCGTCTCGGCCTCCCAAAGTGCTGGGATTACAGGCTTGAGCCACCGCGCCCGGCCAGTAGAGACGGGGTTTCACCGTGTTAACCAGGATGGTCTTGATCTCCTGACCTCGTGATCTGCCCGCCTCGGCCTCCCAAAGTGCTGGGATTACAGGCGTGAGCCACCACTCCCGGCCACCATTAAATCTTTATCATTAAATCTTTGCCATTTCCTATGTCCAGAATGGTATTGTCTTCCAGGGCTTTACAGTTTTAGGTTTTACTAAAACTATAAAATAGTTTTAAAATCGTCTTAATAGTTTTAAATAGTCTTAAAACTATAAGAAGATTTGTCTTTAATCCATCTTGAGTTAATTTTTGTATCGGTGTCAGGAAGGGGTGCAGTGTTAGTCTTCTGCATATGGCTAGCCAGTTATCCCAGCACCATTTGTTGGATAGGGAGTCCTTTCCCCATTGCGTTCTCTGGTCAGCTTTGTCAAAGATCAGATGGTTGTAAGTGTGTGGCCTTATGTCTGCGTTCTCTATTCTGTTCCATTGGTCTCACGTTATTGCTAATCCTTGTAAACAGCGCTGAGACATAATTACTTACTTCATCATCCCCATTTACAGATGAGGAAACAGAGGCTCAGAGAGGTTGCATAAATTACTTTGGGTCCCATAGTTTACCGCTAGCAAAACTGAGATTTGAACACAGGTTTGTAAGACACCCAGATTTCTCCTGTTCTAAGTAATGCCGAGGCACATTCTTGGTGATGGCATTGATGTGGCTTCCATGTAGGTTTCTTCTGGGAGAGTCTTTTTTTAGAGGCTTTCCCCCAATTGAATCCAACAATGTCCTGTTTGATTGGAAGCAGGTCAGACATTTGCCATGGACCTGCCTGTGCTATTTCTTCAAACCTTGGTTTGCTATATTTGTAGTGACACTGTGAACCCCATTGTTAGGGTAAGGGTGACCTATCTTGGTCTCTAGGTTGAGCTGCGCAGACCCCAGCTATGTTCATCCTGACTTGGATTAGTGCTCTTACTGGTAATAAAGAATTAATTTTAGCACTTGAGCTAATTGGGATAAAAAATGTGACACCCAAGCCAGAAATAAGCTTAATGAAGCCCATTAAATAATTTAATGATTACATAATTATGTTCATTTAGAATTCAGGAATTGATTACCCTCAAATTAATTTTACCATCTCTGTACCTTTTTGAGCACATTTATTTTGAACAAAATGAAGGATTAGTTTCATTTCTGATGGGCACTCTGCCATTAATAATCATGTCTCATTATAATGAGAAAATGTTGTGTTTTGAATAAGTTCATGTGACCATATATTTCCAGATAACAGACAAGCTTGTTCTGTGGAGAGATTTAAGCTATTCAAAGGGTCTTACTAATTTGAATCATAAATGAGTAAGTGGAGGATTGATGTGCTCAGTGAACGGAAATCTAGATGGTAAAATATAGTGCAATCGAGCTAATTAGGGGCTGGATCAGGGTGTTCTGGAAGCTCCAAACCAGTTGCAAATCAGATATGTGGGATAGGAAGGGCCAAAACCTAAAGGCTTCATAGTGGACACATAGGAACACAAAGAGACACAATAGACACATGTTTAATGCTTTTCGAGCATCTTTTCCTTCCCTCTTTCTAACAGCCCCTAATTTCTACTTGGCAATTTTGAGGTCAAAGACTCCTTGCTAGGTTCCTCTGGTATAGTACACGACCCACTAAACCAACCACTACATTTCATCCTGATTTTCATTTCACAGTGATTGGTACAGAGGTGAGCATGTTACCTAACACTGTCCAATCAGAATGAATCTCAGGATGCTTTCAGGGAATTCTGGGAGAAGACTTTTTTAAACATTTTGGTTGTATATGAAGAGGCAGGTTTGCAGCCTGCAAACGGACAAGGAGAGCTGGTCTTAGGATGAAATTGAACTGCAGAAAGCAGAACTGAGAGACAGAAGAAAACCGGATCTTGGTGGCAATTTACTTTTAATTAATTAATTTTTAAGTTTCTGAGACAGGGTCTCACTCTGTCACCCAGCCTGGAGTGCAGTGGCATGATCACATCTCACTGTAGCCACAACCTTCTGGGCTCAAGTGATCCCCCTGCCTCAGCCTTCCAAGTAGCTGGGACCACAGGTACATGCCACCACACTCAGCTCATTTTAAATTTTTTTGTAGAGACAGGGTCTTGCCGTGTTGCCCAGGCTAGTCTTGAACTGCTGAGCTCAAGCAATCCTTCTGCTTTGGTCTCCCAAAGTGCTAGGATTACAGATGTGAGCCACCATGCCTGGCTACAATCAACTTTTAGATCTTTTCATTATAGGAGCTGATAAATCCCTTCTATTGTTGAAATCATTGTTGCTTAGAAGTGAAAGTATCCGGGAAGAAGCAGGATTTAATAGATTATGGGATTTTTCTTTAGAGTTGTATACTGTATGCCTATAGAATAATAGAAATTCAGGCCTGTGAGAGAATTTAGGGGTCACCAATTCCAGTAGGGGTGCTACATAATAATCTGAGAAGTCGATTTTTGGTTTTATATGGTGTCTGGCATTGGTAGAGCATTTTGTATCTTTCAGGGTGTTTTCAGAATGCTTTGGATACTCACAACAAAGCCTCTGTTTCATGAAGCTGCCACCATGCCCTGAGATCAGCAGAGTTTAATAACGGGGCAAGATGTTCTTTGTAGTTAGAAAGGTATGATGATATAAAATCCTTGCTTTTCTACTAAGTAATCTAAGCTGCTCCTATACCTGTGAAATGGGTATAAAAGCTGCTTTGTAAGTTCTCTCTCTCTCTCTTTTTTTTTTTTGAGACTGAGTCTCGCTCTGTCGCCCACACTGGAGTACAGTGGCACGATATTGGCTCACTACGAGCTTCGCCTCCCAGGTTCACGCCATTCTCCTGCCTCAGCCTCCCGAGTAGCTGGGACTACAGGTGCCCGCCGCCACTCCCTGGCTAATTTTTTGTATTTTTTAGTAGAGACGTGGTTTCACCATGTTAGCCAGGATGGTCTCAATCTCCTGACCTCGTGATCTGCCCGCCTCAGCCTCCCAAAGTGCTGGGATTACAGGCGTGAGCCACCGCACCCGGCAAAGTTCTCTCTCTCTCTCTCTCTGTTTTTTTTTTTTTTTTTTGAGACAGGATCTCTCTCTGTTGCCCAGGTTGGAGTGCAGTTGGTTTCATTTTCAAACAGGGAGTCTCCAAGTGGTGGTGAAGATGACACCAGCAGTCCCAGGGTTATCCGCTTAACTAACTGCTTTACATGTATAACCTCCCATTCTCAATGCAAGTTTAGCAGGAACCTATTATTATCCTCATTCTACAGGCAAGGAAACTGAGGCTTAGAGAAGTTTAGTGAAGGTCACCCAACTGGTAAGGATGGAGACTACTATGGGCTGAATGGTGTTCGCCAATTCATGTGTTGAAGTCCTAACCCCCAGGATCTCAGAATGTGACCTTATGTGGAGACAGGGTCTTTACAGACGTAATCAAGTTAAAATGAAGTCGTTAAACGTGAGCCCTAATCTAATGTCACTGGTGTCTTCATAAAGAGGGGAAATTTGGAAACAGACATGCATGGGGGAAGATGATGTGGAGAGACAGAGGAAGAAGATGGTCATTGGTGAGCTAAGGAGAAAGGCCTAGAACAGAATCTTCCCTCATAGCCCTCAGAAGGAACAAACCCACCAACATTTTGATTTTGAACTGCTTTTTTAAAGTTTTAAATTTTATTTTACTTATTTTAGAGATAGGGCCTCTGTCTGTCACCCAGGCTGGGGTGCAGTGGTGTGATCATAGCTCACGGTAATCTCAAACTCTTGAGTTCAAGTGATCCTTCCACCTCAGCCTCTTGAGTAGCTGGGATTACAGTACACACCACCATGCCTGGCTAATTAAAATTTTTTTTTTTTTTTTCGTAGAGATGAGGTCTTGCTATGTTGCCTAGGCTGGTCTTGAACTCTTGGTCTCGGGTAATCCTCCTGCTTGGTCCTCCCAAAGTGTTGGGATTATAAGTGTGAGCCACTGTACCCAGTGATTTTGAGCTTCTAACCTCCAGTACTGGGAGACAATGCATTTTTGTTGTCTAAGCCACTGAATTTGTGATACTTTGTTCCAGCAGCCCTAGCAAACTAATACAGTGCCTGAATTTGAATTCATATCTGACTCCAAAGCTGGTATTCTTTCTCCTACACCATATGACTCTGCAATGTGGTAATGTGTGTGGTGACTGTGAGTTTTATAAGATGGATTCATTTTCTGAACTGAACAATAAAATATTTTTCTGGATGGGATTCTGCAAGTGCTTTCTGCTTTCACAAACCTCTAGAGGAAGGTGAGCATTTTCTACTGGCAACTGTGCTTCAACAACTCCAAACAATCCGGTGTGAAAGAAGTGAACACGTAAGCTTCATACTGGGTAATTGCTGATTGTAATTGAGAGAACATTGAAATTTGTTCAAGTTCTGTGTGTATACCTATGATGACAGCAACTAGGTGGCCCTGACAGGAGAATTTGCTTCTGGTTTCAGGGGTAATGTAAAGAAGCAGTCGGTACCGAGCGTGGTGGCTCACGCCTGTAATCCCAGCACTTTAGGAGGCCGAGGCAGGCGGATCACATGACACCAGGAGTTCAAGACCAGCCTGGCCAACATAGTGAAACCCTGTCTCTACTAAAAATACAAAAATTAGCCAGGCGTGGTTGTGGGCGGTTGTAGTCCCAGCTACTCTGGGTGGGGACTGGGGAGCCGAGGCAGGAGAATTGCTTGAGCCTGGGAGGCGGACGTTGCAGTGAGCTGAGATTGGGCCACTGCCCTCCAGCCTGGGCGACGGAATGAGATTCCATTTCAAAAAAAAAAAAAAAAAAAACAGCAATCTGAACAGCACTAAATCTTCTCCTCTGTGTTCTTATCAACACTATGAGATTGTCACAGGGTATTTATTCACTCACTGCCTTAACAAACATAGATGAAATATCTCTCATGTGTGAGTTCCAGCATGTGATGGAACAAGGCAGTACTCTCTAATGGAAATATGGTACAAGCCACATAGTGAACCCCACAGGCAATTTAGCATTCTCTAGTAGGCACATTAAAAAAGTAAAAAGAAACAGGTGAAATTAATTGTAATAATATTGTAGTTAACACAGTCTACCAAAAATATTTTCAATTAAACATGTAATCAATGTAAAAATGGCTTCTGTGATATTTTACAGTTTTTTCATCCAAGTATTCAATATCCGGGATGTGTTTTTCCCTGACAGCACATCTTTGTTTGGACTGGTAGCATTTCTATGCTGAATAGCGACATCTGGCTGGGTGGCCCCTGTACTGGACAGTACAGGTCTACAGGATAATGCTATTAAGACGATGGCAGTAAGAGTAAGTATCATAATAACTTCCCTTTATTTTTGTACCATGTACCATGAGTGCTCTTTTTACGCACATTGTCTTTTTTTTTGAGACATGATCTTGCCGTGTTGCCCAGGCTGAAGTGCAGTAGTATGGTCATAGCTCACTGCAGTTTCATTCCTGGGCTCTAGGGACCCTCCCACCTCAGCCTCCCAAAGTTCTGGGATTACAAGTGTGAGTCACCATGCTAGGCCATTTTTTTTTTTTTAAACTTAACTTTTGAATGCATTTATACAATTTAAAATAAAAGCATAAATAACTATATGACAAAATGTCTCAACCTTAGTCAACATCTTCAAAGTTCCCATTACTTAAAATCAAAAAACAAAAACAAGAACCTCTTTTTTTAGTGTATTACATGTTCTTACATTTTATTTAAGCAAATATATATTCTTATTTTTCCTTCCTTTTTGTAACCCTAAGTTAGCAAATTATATACACGTTCTACATTCTATGTATTTCACTAAACAATTTACATCAGGGGTCTTTTCTTTTCTTTTTTTCTTTTTCTTTTTTTGAGACAGAGTCTCGCTCTTATTGCCTTGGCTGGAGTGCAATGGTGTGATCTCAGCTCACCGCAACCTCTGCTTTCCAGGTTCAAGCGATTCTCCTGCCTCAGCCTCCCGAGTAGCTAGGATTACAGTCATGTGCCACCATGCCCAGCTAATTTCTGTACTTTTAGTAGAGATGGGATTTCTCTGTGTTGGTCAGGCTGATCTCGAACTCCTGACCTCAGGTGATCTACCCACCTCGGCCTCCCAGAGTACTGGGATTACAGGCATGAGCCACTGTGCCCGGCAGGATCTTTTCATATTGGTATACAATTTCCTGGTTCTTTTTCACAGCTGCATTGTATGAAGATGGCGTAATTTAAATTAGTCTAGAGATGAACATTAAGGGTGTTTCCAGTGTTTGTAATTAAAAGCAAGATACTACAATGAATATCTTGTGTATCTGTCATTTCACATGTATGCAAGATTGTCATAGGATATATTTCTGGAACTGGGGTTGTTGGGCCATAGGCAAAGGCATGTATAATTTGAGAAGGTATTGGAAAACTGTCCTTTGTAGGGGTTGTACCAATTCATGCTTCTACCATCATTATACAGGAAATGCATTCAAAACTCAAGCTTTATTTATTTATTTATTTATTTGAGATGGAGTCTCACTGTGTCACCCAGGCTGGAGTGCAGTGGCGCGATCTCGTCATTGCAACCCCCGCCTCCTGGGTTCAAGTGATTCTCCAGCCTTGACCTCCAGAGTAGCTGGGATTACAGGCACATGCCACCATGCCCAGCTAATTTTTGTATTTTTTAGTAGAGATGGGGTTTCGCCATGTTGGCCATGCTGGTCTTGAACTCCTGACCTCAGGTGATCCACCCACCTTGGCCTCCCAGAGTGCTGGGATTACAGGAGTGAGCCACTGCACCTGGCCAAAACTTAAACTTTTAAAAAAAGACAATGGCCTGACATGGTGATGCACGCTTGTAATCCCAGCACTTTGGGAGGCTGAGGTGGGAGGATCACTTGAGCCCAGGAATGAGGCTGCAGTGAGCTTTGATCACACTAGTGTACTTCAACCTGGCCACAGCAATATGTAGAATGCACACATTGTGCAAAATGAGTTTTTGTTTTACTTAATTCTTAAACTGTGTTAATTCTTAAACTGTGTGAAGTACATATTATTATTTTATTTTTTTTTTAGAGACGGGATCTCTGTCACCTAGGCTGGAGTACAGTGATGTGATCATAGCTCACTGTAGCCTCAAACTCCTGAGCTCAAGAGTTCCTCCTGCCTCAGCCTCCCAAGTAACTAGGACTACAGGTGTGTGCCACCACACAAAACTAACTAATTTTTTTAACGAGATGGGGTCTTGCTATGTTGCCTAGGCTGGTCTTGAACTCCTGGCCTTAAGTGATCCTCCTGCTTTGGCCTCCCAAAGTACTGAGATTACAGGCATAAGCCACCACCCTTGGCCAAAGTATATATTATTATACCTACTTTTCAGGTAAAGAAACTGAGGGTGCAGGCAGGTTACGTGACATACATAGTAATGTGAATGTGTATAGGAAAAGCACAACATTCAACCCTGGATCTGCTACACACATACACACACACACACACAGATACACACACACACACACATATACATACACATACACACACATATACACACACATACACACACACGCGCGCGCGCGCGCACACACACACACACACACACCATAAACTTACAGTGGATTGGAAGTACAATTCAAATAACTTTTTTTTCTGAATCATTTGAGAGTAAGCTGACAATTTGACCCCATGCCCACATAGATTATTCCTGAACAGATCAGGATGAATTTCTGTGGATTGACTGTGAAATAGGAAAACAAAAATAAGCACAGTATAGTGCTTCACCAGGTTAAACTTATTCACTATAATGGATGGTACTTTATGGCCTCCAGAAATTTGGAGTGCTCATATGTCTTTTATGAAATTATGGGTATGTTAGATCAAGCTAATTTTTACCTTTCATTATGAAAATTGCTAACATTTACAAAAGTAGAGTAGTGTAATAAACTCCCATGAACCTAGCACACAATAACCACAATTATCAACAGATGACCCATGTTGTTTCATCTGACCTCCTTCCCATCCCCCTTCCCCTGTTAGATTAGTTTAAAACTAAGTGTACACATTACTTTTTAATTTTATTTCTTTTAGGGACAAGATTTTGCTCTATCACCTGGGCTGGAGTGCAATAGTGTAATCATGGCTCACTACAGCCTTAACTCTTGGCCTCAAGCGATCCTCCCTCCTCAGCTTCCTGAGTAGTTGGGATTACAGATATGTGTCACCATGCTCAAATTTATTTTTACTTTTTGTAGAGGTGGGGTCTTGCTATGTTGCTCAAGCTAGTCTAGAACTCTTGGACTCAAGTGATCCTTTCACTTTGGCTTCCCAAAGTGCTGGTATTACAGGCATGAGCCACTGTACTTAACTCCGACATTGTATAATTTTATCCGTAAATATTTCACTATATTTAAATAGTTCTATAGTAAGAACTATTTAAAAAATAAAATCATCTCCACTACAGACATGATTGGTTTAAGTATTCATTTATCTGGCTTTTTACTTTTACACTGAGCAATCAAATATTGATCCCTTCAAAACAAATTTTTTTGGAGGTCAGGCACAATGGCTCATGCCTGTAATCCCAGCACTTTGGGAGGCCGAGGTGGGCGGATTACCTGAGGTGAGGAGTTCGAGACCAGCCTGGCCAACATGGTGAAACCCTCTCTCTACTAAAAATACAAAAATTAGCGGGATGTAGTGGTGCGTGCCTGTAATCCCAGCTACTCTGGAGGTTGAAGAAGGATAATCACTTGAACGTGGGAGGCGGAAGTTGCAGTGAGCTGAGATCATGCCACTGCACTCCAGCCTGGGCAACAGAGTGAAACTCTGTCTCAAACAAAAACAAAAACACATTTTTTTTTTTGGAAATGTTACTGGTCTGTGAAATCCCCAGATCTAGGAATCACCACTGAACTGTCCCAGGGCTTCTGGCACCGTGCTTCATAAGCCTTCAAAATGGTTCTGACTCAGGAAAGACCCAGGTTTTCTGAGACCTGAAGCTGAAACAAGTTGAGAGCCTTCTTTAAGATAAATACAACAAAATTAAAAGTACAAAGTAATGCTTGAAAGTGAATGTATTTTTAGTGTGAGGAAAGAACTCACCACATATTACAAAAACTGAAAAGCTGACAAATACCAGAAACCTCACAAAATCCAGAAAAAGAATACAACGTTTTTTATTAATGAACTGCCTGAAAACGCCCTCTGTTACATTCCCGCTACATTCTTTGTCTGCATACTCTCTGATTGCCTCTCCATAGGACAATGATATTATAATATGTTCAATAGAGAGAATAGCAAGATAATTCAGTTTTTCCTCTAGGATGATTGTTTGAAATTTGTTTTTTATTATTGATGGTAGGTGGCTTTGTACACAGATAGACTTGCTGTTTGTAGCATTGCCTCTGGTTTTCGCCTTTGCCTGATAAACTCTATTTCTTGAGATTCCATCAACAGAAGTGCATTTATCATTGTAGTCTCTGCAGTCTTGGGCATGTTCCCAATGGGAGAGAACTTCCATTTTGATTAAGTTTCAATGAGAAGTGCAAATTCTACTTATGAGTTTGCACATCAGATGTTGGGAATATTTTCTAAAGACGACTTCTGGTTCTGTGGATTTAATACCATGTTGCTTCTCTACTCTCCACTCCTCACAGAATTCCAGACCAGGGCTCTGTAGATTGAGTTTCTGTTCCCACTGGACATCTGGCTCTGCATCTTTGGGTCACTATTCTGGGTGCTGACCTACAGAAGTTATCCTGGGAGCTACTCCTACAGAAAGACAGCTAGTCATGGGAGTGACCGTGATTCACATAAATATGTCATATCCCCCTGAACCCAGACCAAATATATCACCAATAGAATTTCCTCTTAGCCTGGTGTCCCAAATACATGCAGCTTCTCTGAAGACACAGCATGGAGGGAAATATGATGGAGAAGGCAGAGTGGAAAGAAACAGCATTTTTTAACTGATTGTGGCTAACCTATCTTTTTTTTTTTTGAGACAAGGTCTTGCTCTGTGGCTCAGGCTGGAGTGCCGTGGCATGAACATGGCTCACTGCAGTCTCGACCTCCTAGGCTCAAGGGATCCTTCCATCTCAGTCTCCTGAGTAGCTGGGACTACAGGTATGCACCACTACACCCAGCTAATTTTTACATTTTTGGTAGAGATGGGGGCCTCACTATGTTGCCCAGGTTAGTCTTGAACTCCAGGCCTCAAGCAATTCTCCTGCCTCAGCCTCTCAAAGTGTTGGGATTACCAGTGCGAGCCACTTTCCGAGGCTGAAAATAAATATCTTACTTTTGCAGATTATAACAGATTATGACTTTCTGAGCACATTGTCACGGCTTCATTAACGTCATGGTAAATTTGGCTGTGCCCCGACTGCTTTTCTGGTCTCGCTTCCCACAGATTTCCCATCCTTCATGCTGTTCCAGGTACGCTGACCTGCTTCTGTTCCTCTAGTATGCCAGGATTGTCTGCCTCAGGGCCTTAGCACTTACTGTTCCTCCTTCCTGGAACACTTTCCCCAGATATCCACATGTGGCTCACTTTTGACTTCCTTCAGAAGCTGTCTGTTCAAATGGCAGCTTCTCACCATCCTGTTTAAAATTGCCAAAAGCAATTGCAACAAAAGAAAAATTGACAAATGGGATCTAGTTAAACTCAGGAGCTTCTGCACAGCAAAATAAACTATCATCAGAGTGAACAGGCAACCTAGAGAGTGGGAGAAAATTTTTGTAATCTATCCATCTGGCAAAGGTCTAATATCCAGAATCTACAAGGAACTCAAACAAATTTACTAGAAAAACAACAACAACAACAACAAAATACCCCATTAAAAAGTGAGCAAGGCACAGACACTTCTCAAAAGAAGATATCCATGCAGCCAATAAACATACGAAAAAAAAGCTCAACATCACTGATCATTAGAGAAATGCAAATCAAAACCACAACGAGATACCATCTTATGCCAGTCAGAATGACAATTATTAAAAAGTCAAGAAACAACAGATGCTGGTGAGGTTGTGGAGAAACAGGAATGCTTTTATGCTGTTGGTGGGAAAACAAATTAGTTCAACCATTGTGGAAGGCAGTGTGGTGATTCCTCAAAGATCTAGAACCAGAAATACCAGTTGATCTAGCAATCTCATTACTGGGTATATACCAAAGGGAATATAAATCATTCTATTACAAAGATATGTGTATACGTATGTTCATTGCAGCACTATTCATAATAGCAAAGACATAGAATCAACTCAAATGCCCACCAATGATAGACTGGATAAAGAAGATGTGATACATATACACCATGGAATACTATGTAGCCATAGAAAGGAATGAGATCATATTCTTTGCCGGATCATGGATGAAGCTGGAAGCCATTATCCTCAGCAAATTAATGCAGGAACAGAAAACCAAACACTGCATGTTCTCACTTATAAGTGGGAGCTGAACAATGAGAACACATGGGCTTATGGAGGGAAACAACACACACTGGGACCTGTCTGGGGTGGGGCGGGGGGAGGGAGAGCATTAGGAAAAATAGTCAATGCATGTTGGGCTTAATACCTAGGTGATGGGTGGACAGGTGCAGCAAACCACCATGGCACACGTTTACCTTTGTAGCAAACCTGCACATCCTGCACATGTATCCCGGAACTAAAAATAAAAATTAAACAAAATAGCACCCTAAAACCTAGCACCCCTCTCTTTGTACCCTACTTTTTCTCAGTAACACTTATCACCTTGACATAATAGATATTGACTCATTTGTTAATTGTATATCTCCCTCCTATTTAAATGTAAGCTCATAAGAACAGGGACTTTGCACATTGGTTTGTCCCCAGCACCTAGACCAGTGCTTCCCTAGAGTAATTGCTGAATAAATATTAGCTGAATGAATGAAGAGCAATTGGAAACCACTGAAGAATTTTAAGTGGAGAGACATGACGCTTTCCTGGTTCTGTCAAAAGAAATTACTCTCTCACTTATCTTTCTCCCAGAACATCTTTCCACAATTTTTCTTGAATTATAATTACCTGTCAGTCTAATTTTCTCCAAAAGATTGTTGAGGATAGAGAGTATGTTTAATTCATCAACACACCCCCTACCACATGTATTGCATGCATTAACATTGGTAGAATTAAATGGAAGTTACTGTTTCTCTGCACATAAATTCTTGAAATGGCTATGTTTGGTTTTCTCAGCAAACTAGATTACAAAATGTTTTTGAATAGGGAAAGTTTCCTTGGCCATTTATGTCCTCTCAGCAGCTCTTAGCAATCAGTACATTACTCTTCTTAAACAGGATTCAATCTCTTTGTGTTTCTGTCTGTACAATTTCTGTGACTTAATGACATCCAGTTCTCCATTCTAATGAATTTCCAAGCGATCCTTTTTTTTTTTTTTGAGACGGAGTCTTGCCATGCTGCCCAGGCTGGAGTGCAGTGGCCGGCTCTCAGCTCACTGCAAGCTCCGCCTCCCGGGTTCACGCCATTCTCCTGTCTCAGCCTCCCGAGTAGCTGGGACTACAGGCACCCGCCTCGTTGCCCGGCTAGTTTTTTGTATTTTTTAGTAGAGACGGGGTTTCACCGTATTAGCCAGGATGGTCTCGATCTCCTGACCTCGTGATCTGCCCGTCTCGGCCTCCCAAAGTGCTGGGATTACAGGCTTGAGCCACCGCGCCCGGCCCCCTTTTTTTTTTTTTGAGACAAAGTCTCACTCTTGTCGCCCAGGCTGGAGTGCAATGGCATGATCTTGGCTCGCAGCAACTTCTGCTTCCCAGGTTCAAGTGATTCTCCTGCCTCAGCCTCCTGAGTAGCTGGGATTACAGGCGCCTGCCACCACGCCTGGCTAACTTTTTATTTGTATTTTTAGTAGAGACAGGGTTTCACCATGTTGACCAGGCTGGTTTCGTGATCCGTCTGCCTTGGCCACACAAAGTGCTGGGATTTAATAGGTATGAGCCACCGCACCTGGCTCCAGGCAAAGTTTATGCATCCATTAGGATACCTAAAATTTCTATGAATCAAAACCCAACTAAAAGCAGCTTAAACAGGTAGGTGTTCATTATATCAGATGGCCACAGGGTTGGAGGCAGAGTGTCTTTAGGATTGTTTAATTCTGTACTTCATCGACATCTTCTAGGGTACATCTTTCAACTCTGCCATTCTAGCTTGTCTCCTCATGGTCATGAGGTGGCTGCAGTGGCTCCCAGTATCATGTTCTCATACAGTGACATTCAGAGGCAGGAGAAGAAACCGTTTCTTCTCAGATATCTCTTCTAGAATGGAAAACCTTTCTCTGAAGTCCTGCAGTGTATTTTCCTTTGCTTATCATTGGCTAGAATTGCAACACATGCTCTTGCCTAAACTAGTTTGGTTAGGGAAATGGAATTGTTCAGATCTGCCTATATTAATTGAGATTCATCCCCTGGGATGGAGGAGGAGGCATTATCCTCAGCACAGAGTCACACAGAGGCTTGGCCCTCTGTGTATATGGCCTATATTAATTGAGATTCATCCCCTGGGATGGAGGAGGAGGCATTATCCTCAGCACAGAGTCACACAGAGGCTTGGCCCTCTGTGTATATGGCCTATATTAATTGAGATTCATCCCCTGGGATGGAGGAGGAGGCATTATCCTCAGCACAGAGTCACACAGAGGCTTGGCCCTCAATCAGGAGAGAGCGGGTAGGGATGGACTTGGGTTAGCACTGACAGTGTCTGCTATATCTTCGGCTTGTTTGTTCTCCAACCTGGCCTGATTAAAAGGCCTGAAAAATTTAAGGTCCCCAGATCCTTCCTCCCATCCAAAAACTAGGGCCATGCTATTTTTTTTTTCTGAATTGATCTCTTTAATTAAACAAAACAAACAAACACACAAGAAAGCCCCTACACTAAATACCAAGCAGTGACTTATTTAGTTTTAAAAAGAAACAAAACCAGATCAATGAATTTGAATTAAAACTGCACATTGAGCACATTGCTTAGTCTCTCTGTGCCTCAGTTTCCTTATCTGTGAAATGAGGATAATAATAATACTTAAATTACAGGGTTGGTGTAAAGATTAAATACCTTATTATTCAGTCAATTTTCATTATTTATGGATTCTGCATTCATGAATTCTCGTACTTGCTAAAATTTGTTGGTAGCCCTTAAATGAATACCTCTGGCAATTTTGTGGTCACTCATGGACATTTGCAGAGAAGTGAAAAAGCTGAGTTGCTCAACATACATGCATGTTCCTAGATGAAGTTGAACAAGGCAACATTCTATCTTCTTGTTTTAGCTCTCATACTATAAAGACAGGTTTGTTTCATGTCTATTTAGTGCCTTTTTTTTTCTTTTGCATTTTAGCGCTTTTGTTAAAGATCTTGCTGTTGATTCCCAGGCAAGATGGCTGAAGACGAGCAGCTCGGGTCTGTAGCTCCCTGAGAGATCAACGCAGAAGGCGGGTGATTTCTGCATTTCCACCTGAGGTACCTGGCTCATCCCATTGGGACTGGTTAGACAGTGGGTGCAGCCCACACAGGGTAAGTTGAAGCAGGGTGGGGCATCACCTCACCCGGGAAGCACAAGGGGTCAGGGAACTCCCTCCCCTAACCAATGAAAGCCATGAAGGACTGTGCCTTGAGAAACCATGCATTCCAGCCCAGATGCTATGCTTTTCCCACAGTCTTTGCAACCCATAGACCAGGAGATTCTCTCGGGTGCCTACACAACCAGGGCCCTGGGTTTCAAGCACAAAGCTGGGTGGCCATTTGGGCAGACACCGAGCTAGCTGCAGGAGTTTCTTTTCATGCTCCAGTGGCACCTGGAACACCAGCGAGACAGAACCGTTCACTCCCCTGGAAAGGGGGCTGAAGTCAGGGAGCCGAGTGGTCTTGCTCAGCAGATCCCACTCCCACATGGCCCAGAAGCTAAGATCCACTGGCTTGAAATTCTTGCTGCTGGCACACCACTTTGAAGTTGACCTAGGATGCTTGAGCTTGGTGTGAGGAGGGGTGTCCACCATTACTGAGGCTTGAGTAGGCAGTTTTTCCCTCACAGTGTAAACAAAGCCCTGGGGAGGTTCGGACTGGGTGGAACCCACCACAGCTTGGCAAAGCTGCTGTAGCCAGACCGCCTCTCTAGATTCCTCCTCTCTGGGCAGGGCATCTCTGAAAGAACGTCAGCAACCCCAGTCAGGGGCTTATAGATAAAACTCCCATCTCCCTGGGACAGAGCACCTGTGGGAAGGGGCGGCTGTGGGTGCAGCTTCAACAGACTTAAATGTTCCTCCCTACTGGCTCTGAAGAGAGCAGCAGACCTCCCAGCACAGTGCTCCAGCTCTGTTAAGGGGCACACTGCCTCCTCAACTGGGTCCCTGACTCCTGTGCCTCCTGACAGGGAGACACCCCCCAGCAAGGGTCAACAGACACCTCACACAGGATAGCTCTGGCTGGCATCTGGCAGGTGCCCCTCTGGGACAAAGCTTACAGAAGAAGGAGCAGGCAGCAATCTTTGCTGTTCTGCAGCCTTCACTGGTGATACGCAGGCAAACAGGGTCTGGAGTGGACCTCCAGCAAACTCCAGCAGATTTGCAGAAGAGGGGCCTGTTAGAAAGAAAACTAACAAACAGGAAGCAATAGCATCAACATCAACAAAAAAACCGACCACTCAAAAACCCCATCTGAAGGTCACCAACATCAAAGACCAAAGGTAGACAAATCCACAAAGATGAAGAAAAACCACCACAAAAAGGCCGAAAATTTCAAAATCCAGAATGCTTCTTCTCCTCCAAAAGATCACAGCTCCTCACCAGCAAGAGCACAAAACTGGATGAAGAATGAGTTTGACGAATTGACAGAAGTAGGCTTCTGAAGGTGAGTAATAACAAACTCCTCCCGAGCTAAAGGAGCATATTGTAATGCAATACAAGGAAGCTAAGAACCTTGAATAAAGGTTAGAGGAATTGCTAATTAGAATAGCCAGTTTAGAGAAGAATATAAATGACCTGATGGAGCTGAAAAAGCACAAGAACTTTGTGAAGCATACACAAGTATCAATAGCCGAATCAATCAAGCAGACGAAAGGATATCAGTGATTGAAGATCAACTTAATGAAATAAAGTGTGAAGACAAGACTAGAGAAAAAAGAATGAAAAGGAGTGAACAAAGCCTTAAAAAAAAATGGGTCTATGTGACCAAAACAACGTCTGATTGGTGTACCTGAAAGAGACAGGGAGAATGGAACCAAGTTGGGAAACACACTTCAGGATGTTATCAAGGAGAACTTTCTCAACCTAGCAAGACAAACCAACATTCAAATTCAGGAAATACAGAGAACCCCACAAGGAGAGCAAACCCAAGACACATAATCATCAGATTCACCAAGGTTGAAATGAAGGAAAAAGGCCGGGCGCGGTGGCTCAAGCCTGTAATCCCAGCACTTTGGGAGGCCGAGACGGGCAGATCACGAGGTCAGGAGATCGAGACCATCCTGGCTAACACTGTGAAACCCCGTCTCCACTAAAAAATACAAAAAACTAGCCGGGCGAGGTGGCGGGCGCCTGTAGTCCCAGCTACTCGGGAGGCTGAGGCAGGAGAATGGTGTGAACCCGGGAGGTGGAGCTTGCAGTGAGCTGAGATCCGGCCACTGCACTCCAGCCCTGGCGACAGAGTGAGACTCCGTCTCAAAAAAAAAAAAAAAAAAAGAAATGAAGGAAAAAATATTAAGGGTAGCCAGAAAGAAAGGTCGGGTTACCCACAAAGGGAAGCCCATCAGACTAACAGCAGATCTCTCTGCAGAAACCCTACAAGCCAGAAGAGAGTGGGTGCCAACATTCAACATTCTTAAAGAAAATAATTTTCAACTCAGAATTTCATATCCAGCCACATTAAGCTTCATAAGTGAAGGAGAAATAAAATTCTTTAAAGACAAGCAAATGCTGAGGGATTTTGTCACCACCATGCCTCCTCTACAAGAGCTCCTGAAGGAAGTACTGAATATGGAAAGGAAAAACCAGTATCAGCCACTGCAAAAATATACAAAAATGTAAAGACCGTAGACACTATGAAAAAACTGCATCAACTAATGGGCAAAATAAGCAGCTAGCATTATAGTGACAGGATCAAATTCACATATAACAACATTAACCTTAAATGTAAACGGGCAAAATGCCCCAATGAAAAGACACAGACTGGCAAATTGGATAGAGTCAAGACCTACCAGTGTGCTTTATTCAGGAGACCCATCTCACATGCAAAGACACAAATAGGCTCAAAATAAAGGAATGGAGGAAGATTTACCAAGCAAATGGAAAGCAAAAAAAAAAAAAAAAAAAAAAAAAAAAGCAGGGGTTGTAATAAAACAGACTTTAAACCAACAAAGATCAAAAAAGTCAAAGTAGGACATTACATAATTGTGAAGGGATCAGTGCAACAAGAAGCGTCAACTATCCTGAATATATATGCACCCAATACAGGAGCACCTGGATTCAAATCCATCAAGGAAGTTCTTAGAGACCTATGAAGAGACTTAGACTCCCACCCAATAATAGTGGGAGACTTAACACCCTACTGTCAATATTAGACAGATTAACAAGACAGAAAATTAACAAGGATATTCAGGACTTGAACTCAGCTCTGAACCAAGCAGACCTAATAGACATCTACAGAACTCGCCACCCCAAATCAACAGAATATACATTCTTCTCAGCACCACATCACACTTATTGTAAAATTGACCACATAATTGGAAGTAAAATTCTCCTCAGCAAATGGAAAAGAATGCAAATCATAACAAACAGTCTCTCAGACCACAGTGCAATCAAATTAGAACTCAGGATTAAGAAACACACTGAAAACTGCACAACTACGTGGAAACTGAACAATCTGCTCCTGAATGACACTGGGTAAATGACGACATTAAGATAGAAATAAATAAGTTCTTTGAAACCAATGAGAACAAAGACACAATGTACCAAAATCTCTGGGACACAGCTAAAGCAGTATTTAGAGGAAAACTTACAGCACTAAATGCCCACAGGAGAAAGCAGGAAAGATCTAAAATCGACACCCTAACATCACAATTAAAAGAATTAGAGAAGCAAGAGCAAACACATTCAAAAGCTAGCAGAAGACAATATATAACTAAGATCAGTGCAGAACTGAAGGAGATAGAGACACAAAAAACCCTTCAAAAAATCAGTGAATCTGGTTGGGCACAGTGGCTCATGCCTGTAATCCCAGCACTTTGGGAGGCCGAGGAGGGAGGATCACGAGGTCAGGAGATCAAGATCATCCTGGCTAACACGGTGAAACCCAGTCTCTACTAAAAATACAAAAAAATTAGCCAGGCATGGTGGCGGGCGCCTGTAGTCCCAGCTACTCTGGAGGCTGAGACAGGAGAATGGCCTGAACCCGGGAGGCGGAGCTTGTAGTGAGCTGAGATCGCATGACTGCACTCTAGCCTGGGTGACAGAGCGAGACTGTCTCAAAAAAAAGAAAAGAAATCAGTGAATCCAGGAGTTGGTTTTTTGAAAAGATTAACAATGCAGATCGACTACTAGCCAGACTAATAAAGATGAAAAGAGAGAAGAATCAAATAGATACAATAAAAAATGACAAAGGGATGTTACCACTGGTCCCACAGAAATACAGACTACCATCAGACTATGAACACCTCTACGCAAATAAACTAGAAAATCCAGAAGAAATGGACAAATTCCTGGACACATATACCCTCCCAAGACTAAACCAGGAAGAAGTTGAATCTCTGAATAGACCAATAACACGTTCTGAAATAGATACACGCATACCTATGTAACAAATCTGCATGTTCTGCACATGTATCCCAGAACTTAAGTATAATAATAATAAAAAAGAATACTTTTAAATCAATTTTGCTTCCACTTTCACCTTTTGAAATAAATCTAGATAGCCATTTTTAAGTGCCAGGTAGGATGGAAGTTGACTAAATACGGACAAGTGAAATTAAAGAACTATGCTTTATGAATACCTGTCTTAAAGGGTAAATACATCTTGAGTGTCCTTATTTTTATTTTATTATCCAGCTCCTATCATCAATTGTGGTAGCTTCCCTTCCCAGCACTGGTTAGTTAGAACTTTGAGAAGCTGAGATTCTCTGAACTCAAAGGGGTCTTGACCTCAATCTGTTGTCCAAACAGGTGCAAATTTGCTGCAAAGCATCATTGTCTGCTCCATGTTTTACTGTTCTGAGTTATTTCATTAAATAACATGAAAAAAAAAAGATTTTGCCATTGAAAATAGCCCTCAAGCATCATGCTCAAGTGCTGTCTATTGTTTCTATGCACCAGGAGGCTGTTGTGTTTCTTATGTAGAAAATAGATTTATTAGATATGCTTCATTCTGGTATGAGTTGTAGTGCTGTTGATCATTAGTTCAATGTGGATGAATTAACAATATCTACTAAATAAGGTGTCTTTAAATGGAAACACCCATGAAACAATGTTCTATATTGATCAGCTGTCAAAATGTTTTGATTAGAGACTAACGGGAACTTAACTCTGTGTTTCCTCTAGGAGCAATGATTCAGTATTCATTAATTCAGTGTCTGTGGTGACTTTATAGAACATAACTACTTTGAATAATGAGAATCAACTCTATTTAGAGTGTTCAGGATAGCTTCTGTCATGTAGTAAAAACTACTTGATTATTGGTTATAGTGTCATCCAAAATAATAATATTCTCTAAACTAGAATAATATTATAATCATACAATATTCTGCAAAGTAAATATGAACTGAGTCTATATTTCGTGCCATTTCATTTAAGTCTCTGTCAAAGTAAACAAGTAAACACAAAAACAACCATAAACACATCTGGTTTCATAGCCAGTCAGCCAAAAGCCAAAGGATTCAACCCAACTCAATGCCCTCAAGGGTCACAACTACATCAAAATAAGAGCCATTGATAACAAATCCATGGCCAACATCATACTAAACAGGCATAGGCTGGAAGCATTCCTCTTGAGAGCTGGAACTAGGCAAGGATGCCTACTCTCACCACTCCTATTCAACATAGTTCTGGAAGTCCTAGCCAGAGCAATCAGGCAAGAGAAAGAAATAAAACGCATCTAAATAGGATGAGAGAAAGTCAAACTATTTCTGTTTGTAGGCAATATGATCTTACACCTAGAAAACCCCATAGTCTTTGCTCAAAATCTCCTAGATCTGGTAAACAACTTCAGCAATGTTTCTGGATACAAAATCAATATACAAAAATCAATAGCATTCATATACACCAACAATATCCAAGCTGAGAGCTAAATCAGGAACACAATACCATTCACAATATCCACCTGACTCCCTGCCCCTAAAAAAACCAATGTAGGAAGACTGCTAACCAGGGAGGTGATAGATCTCTACACTGATCAAAGATACCAGAGATGGCCAGGCGCAGTGGCTCACCCCTGTAATCTCATCACTTTGGAAGGCTGAGGCGGATGGATCACCTGAAGTTAGGAGTTTGAGACTAGCCTGGCCAAAACGGTGAAATCCCGTCTCTACTAAAAATACAAAAAAATTAGCCGGGTGTAGTGGTGCATGCCTGTAGTCTCAGCTACTTGGGTGACTGAGGCTGGAGAATCACTTGAACCCAGGAGGTAGAGGTTGCAGTGAGCTGAGATAGTGCCATCGCACTCCAGCCTGGGTGACAAGAGTGAAACTCCTTCTCAAAAACAAAACAAAACCAAAAAAAGATACCAGAGATGATACAAACAAATGGAAAAACATTTCATGCTCACGGATAGGAAGAATCAATATTGCTAAAATGGCCATACTGCCCAAAGCAACTTACAGATTCAATGCTATTCCTATCAAACTACCAATGACTCTTTTACAGAATTAGAAAAAAGTATTCTAAAATTCACATGGAACCAAAAAAGAGCCTGACTAGCCCAAGCAAACCTAAGCAAAAAGAATAAAGCTGGAGGCATTAAACTACCCAACTTCAAACTATACTACAAGGCTACAGTAACCCAAACAGCATGGTACTGGTACAAAACCAGTCACATAGACCAATGGAACAGGTTACAGAATCCAGAAATAGAGTCACACACCTACAACTATCTGATCTTTGACAAAGTTGACAAAAACAAGCAATGAAGGAAGGACTCCTTATTCAATAAATGGTGCAGGGGTAACTGACTAGCCATACACAGAAGATTGAAACTGGAGACCCCTGCCTTTCACCATATTCAAAAATCAACTCAAGATGGATTAAAGACTTAAATGTAAAACCTAAAACTATAAAAATCCTAGAAGAAAACTTAGGAAATACCATTCTGGATGTAGGCCATGGCAAAGATTGGATGATGAAGACTCCAAAAGCAATTGCAACAAAAATGAAAATTGACAAATAGAACCTAATGAAACCAAAGAGCTTCTGCACAGCAAAATAAACTATCAACAGAGTAAAGAGTCAACCTACAGAATGCAAGAAAACATTCACAAACTATGCATCCAACAAAGGTCTAATATCCAAGAACTATAAGGAACTTAAACAAATTAACAAGCAAAACACAAACAATCCCATTAAAAAATGGGCAAAGGACATGAACAGACACTTCTCAAAAGAAGATACACGCATGGCCAACAAGCATATGAAAAAATGCTCAACATCACTAATTATTAGAAAAATGCAAATCAAAACCACAATGAGATACCATCTCACACAGCTCAAAAAGGCTATTATTAAAAAGTCATAAAGTGACAGATACTGGTGAGGTTGAGGAGAAAAGGGAATGCTTATACAGTGCTGATGGGAATGTAAATTAGTTCAGCCATGTGGAAAGCAGTTTGGTGATTTCTCAAAGAGCTTAAAACCAGAAGTACCATTTGATCTAGCAGTCCAATTACTGGGTATATACCCAAAGGAATATAAATTGTTCTACCACAAAGACACATGCACATATATGTTCATTGTAGTACTATTCACAATGGCAAAGACATGGAATCTACCTAAATGTCCATCAGTGGTGGACTGGATAAGAAAATGTGCATCATGTGGCAGGACACGGTGGCTCATGCCTGTAATTCCAGCACTTTGGGAGGCCAAGGCGGTTGGATCACCTGAGGTCAGGAGTTTGAGACCAGCCTGACCAACATAGAGAAACCCCATCTCTACTAAAAATACGAAATTAGCTGGGTGTGGTGGTGCATGCCTGTAATCCCAGCTACTTGGGAGGCTGAGGCAGGAGAATCACTTGAACCCAGGAGGTGGAGGTTGTCATGAACCGAGATCACACCACTGCACTCCAGCCTGGGCAACAAGAGTGAAACTCCATCTCAAAAAAAAGAAAAGAAAAGAAAAGAAAATGTGCATGTACATTGCACCATGACATACTATACAACCATAACAATAAAATGTCCTTTGCAGCAACATGCATGGAACCAGAGATCATTATCCTAAGTAAATTAACACAGCAATAGAAAACCAAATACCACATGTTCTCACTTATAAATAGGAGCTAAACATTGTGTACACATGGACACAAAGAAGACACCATAGATATTAGGGCCTACTCGAGGGTAGAGGGTGGGGTGAGGATCGAAAAACTACCTATTGGGTACTCTACTTAATCTAGGTGACAAAATAATCTGTATACCAAATCCCCACGACACGCAATTCATTCGTGTAACAAACCTGCACATGTATCCCTGAACCTAAAATAAAAGTTGGAAAGAAGGAAAAGTAAATGACTTTAAAAAAGGGTCACTACTGCAAAGCCACAAGGGAAGAGAGAAACAAGAGACAGTAAACTTGAGATGCTGCAGGATCTTGATTACAGGCATGACCACTTGTGAAGGAGCACAAGTGTTGTCTATGCTAACAGGACCCCTTAGCTCAGGTCTGGTTTTTGTCCACCAGTTCAGTATGACCCAGCCTCAGTCCAGAGCAGAGGAGCACTCAGGCCCCAGCATCTACTTAAGGAGGGTGAGCTGTGCTGGCTCCAGCCTCAGCTGAGAGCAGCATTTCTAGACACTCATTAGCATCCTCTCAATCTCTTTTGCCCTATGATGCTGGATAGGGGGAATTAGACTGAAGCTTTGTTTGAACTGCACCTTTACAGGGGATGAAAAGGGTAGAAGGAATTCCAAGCTGGGCTTTGGAGAAAAAGAGTGAATGATTCCATTACCTAGTCTCTTAGCTTTTCATATCACTGTGACACAACAGTTTCAAATCTATGTATAGAACAGCCTATTCAAAGCCGTTTAGAATATAGGATAACAATGCCAAAATAATTTGAATGTAAGTCTTTGATCTCCTCATTATAATGCCATTACCATACCATTATTAGCTAACATTACAATGACAAATCAATTTTAATTGAAGTCTTTGGAGATGCCATTTATAATGCTATTATCATGTGAATTTGCAATGGAAAAGTTACTTGAGCAAGCTTGTTGAAACAGAGCTATAATGCCACTATAATGGAAAATTTTGATGGTGAAATTATTCTAAGTTCCTAGGGACTGGTGATTATCATATAAAACTACCAACCATGAAAATGATGCCCCCTCAATAATAAATCATGCGATAGACAGTATCTACTGATCAAAGAATATCTTTCTCATAGAATGAGTTCACAAAAATCATAGAATCCTAAAGCTGACAAATGGTCATTTTATAAATGAGACACCAGACATAAAGGGAGGTGACAAGACTTACGGCCATGCAGTGAGTAGCAGAACCTGGACTCAACCTCAGTTCTTTGAGTCTTAGTCTTCAGGTCTTTGACTGTTAGATCAGACTTCAGCACCTATATTTTCTCTAATTTCTTTAAAGAGCAGGACTGTGGCCAGGTGTGGTGGCTTCCACCTGTAACCCCAGTGCTTTGGGAGGTCCAGGTGGAAGGGTCAGTTGAGGCCAGGAGTTTGAGACCAGCCTGGGCAACATAGTGAGACCTGGTCTCTACAAAAAATTTAAAAAAAATTAGCAGGGCATGGTGGTGCACACCTGTAGTCCTAGCAATTCAGGAGGCTGAGGCGGGAAGATTGCTTGATCTCAGAAAGTTGAGGCTATAGTGAGCTGTGATAGCACCATTGCATGCCAGCCTGGGAGACAGAGTGAGAGCCTGTTCCTTAAAGAAGAGAGAGAGGGAGAGAGAGAGAGCAGGACTTCAGGAAAACAGTAAGGTTAACATTAGACTAGAACCACAGGAAAATTTCTAGATCATGGGGGTCTTGTACGATACTCATTTTATGCTGGAAGATATCCTAGAAGAATGTTCAGTATCAGTGATTAGAAGATATCCTAGAAGAATGTTCAGTATCAGTGATTTCATGACTCCTAATGTTGGGAAGTTGGCCACATGGAACTTGGAGCTTTATTCTGGCTTTATGGTTTCCTATGAGAGAATGTTTCTTTCCTGAAAGAGAAATTTAAACTCGTCTGTCTTTGAGTAGATAAAGATAGAGAGGAAAAATGATCGCATTGCGCCAAGGAGTTAGTTGCTTAATTCAGGCAACTAACGACTTGGTAAAAATAACAAATCAGTTAGAACTGGTTGTTTGGCTGAAGAGAGTGTTTAATTCAATCACCCTGGGAAGCCATTGCTTCAAATTAGCTCACTAGAGTGGCTTTCATCCACAGAGCAAGTCTTGTGTTGACTCACCTTCTTTCTCTTAATTTGTTCAAAACACAGACAGCCTTCTCTTACTTGAAAAAGCTTCTCTGTTCCTCTGTCACACCATCCCACTTCTTTCATTTTTCTCCTTCTATTCTGGCCCACCCTTTAGTGGGAGGGATAGGACTGCGTAGGGAAATGCATTCTTTCCCCATGTCGATTTCCTCCTTGGACGATTCTACTGTGGGCTAGACCTCCTGGTTCATTTTCTCTGAACTTGTTCATTTCTTAACAATGGCAGGCAGCTAATGTTTTTAGAAAGTTGTTATGTGCCAGGTAAGTGCCAATGATTTGATTTAGCAAATCTAGCCATAATTATTATAACCCATCAAGCTGGAGTTGAGTGAAGCTATTTATCCAAGGTCTTGTGTGCAACTGGGATATGGACCTTGATTTGTTGGGTCCCAGAGCCTAAACTCTTAACCACTCTGTGTCCCAGAGGCAGCTTAACTTACAATAGTGGTTGAGCTCACAGATTCTGGAGCCAAGTAAATGTGTTCAAATCTTGACTTTGCCACTTACTAGCTGTATTACACTGGATGAATTACTTAACTTCCAGGTACCTCAGTTTCCTCATCTGTAGAACTGAATAATAACTTAGTTTAGCATGTTATTTAAAATTATCAGCTAAGGCCAGACACAGTGGCTCATGCCTGCAATCCCAGCACTTTGGGAGGCCGAGGTGGGTGGATCACCTGAGGTCAGGAGTTCGAGACCAGTCTGGCCAACATGATGAAACCCTGTCTCTACTAAAAATACAAAAAATTCGCTAGGCATGGTGGCGGGCACCTGTAATCCCAGCTACTCAAAAGGCTGAGGCAGGAGAATCACTTGAATCCAGGAGGAGGAGGTTGCAGTGAACTGAGATCATACCATTGCACTCCAGCCTGGGCAACAAGAGTGAAACTTCATCTCAATAAATAAATAAATAAATAATAAATAAATAAATATATGAATAAAATAAAATAATTGAGCATGGTGGATCACTCCAGTAACCCCAGGCTGATGTGAGAGGATTGCTCAAGGCCAAGAGTTCAAGACCAGCCTGGGCAACATAGCGAGACCTCATCTCTAAAAAAAAAAAAAAAAAAAAGCTCGTTGTGGTGATGGACACCTGTAGTCCCAGCTAATTGGGAGGCTAAGGTGGGAGGGTTTTTAGAGCCCAGGAGTTTGAAGTTGCAGTAAACCATGGTTGTGCCACACTGCACTCCAGCCTGGGTGACAGTATGAGACCCTGTCTCAAAAAATAAAATAATGTGCAGTATACTTGGAATAGTGTGCAATGCACAGATGTAGTCTGTAAATGACACTTTTTGCTGCTTCCTTTTTCAACTATGTGACCAGGTTCACAAGGTCCTGTGAAATCTGTGATAAGAATGAGGGGAGATACAGTGAACTGGTGATTTACATGAATGCAGTATCCCATGCTAAGTGTGGATGTATACATTTGACTTGAGTGCGCAGTTTAAGAGGGAAAGCTGGACCTTATGGGAGGCTACTAGCTGCTTCTGGCATGCAAATGCCAATTTTAAAGGGGCAGGATTAGAGATGATGAAATCTGTGACCATCCTGAAGTGAAATGAAAGTCAGTTTCATAAGGTCAAGGCTAAAATGTTAGTGTGCATTACACGGCTATGGGAAAAGTAGTGTAACTAATTATTTTTGGAGGGGTGGCAGTTAGTTAAGCTTTAGACAATCTCAATGAAATTCCTTAGACCCATGTTCAGGAGGCCACTGGCTGAACAATGGCTCAGGAATGTCAGAAATCTGAGTTCTCATTCTGGCTCGGCTACTGATCTGTTTTGTGACCATAGTCCCTTAATCCGCCCATGCCTCTGTTTCCCTGCCTGCCAAATGCCAGGCGTCTCCCTGGGTGATTTTGAGGGATAACCAATAAAAAGGATTAGGGACAAGAACCACCATCCAAATTGTTAATAAAAGTGGTATTTTGTACTCAATTATTTACATCTAAACCCTTTATAGTCTGTCTTTGGCATCATCCAACCTCCATCTTTCTTATTCCTGTACTTTGCTTCCCCTCTGTCATGGAGAAGCAAAAACGTGATGTATATGGTACAGTATCTTGCAGTGATATTGCAATCTGCATGAAGGAGAATTGGTCATGCTTCAATATTTCAAGCAGTTACTGTCCAAGGGAGAAATTTACCTAAGGGATGCCCCCAGTCCAGCAAACAAAGAAGCCATAGAGAAAAAAAAATGCTATAGCAGCTCTGGGTCTCACAATGTAACTGGGTGCTGCTGTCTGTTATGCTGGTCAGTGCCTGAGCAAAGGTAATAGGAGGATTCTGAATGCGGAGAAAAATAATAAAATTGCCAGTGCGTTGGAAATTAAAGTTAATTCCGCGAGCATAGATAATGAACACAACATTGATTGAAATAAATGATGTTCTTTGCTTTAGAAATGTTATTTGAATAACTGATATTGTACTTTGTCGGGCCACGGTTTCAAATGCATTCGATTATACATTTTAGTGTTTCTCCCCAAACAGTCTTTCAAATCAGTATAAATTGCTGTCTGTAGCAGGCATGTCTTGATCTTTAGCTGCCATGACAACAGGATACAGGGAAATGCATTTTCATAACAATTGCTAGCAATGTTTAGTATCACTGTTACTTTGTGTCAGGGAACAGCTGGCTTTGAGAAGAAAACAGCACTGTTTGCTTTACTTGAAAGCCTTTGTTACAATAATTGAAAAAATAGGAGAAAAAGTGTTCTTTAGGGGAAAAGGAGGTAGTTGGAGGGTAAAGCCCAGAGCCAGGGGAGTGGGGTGGGTATGGGGAAAAAGGCGAGAGAGAGAGAGAGAGAGAGAGGAGAGAGAGAGAGAGAGAGAGAGAGAGAACCCTGCCAGCAAAGGAGGGCTACACCAGTGCATGTTAGTGTTAAGCTACCTAGAAAGAAATAGGGTAATCAGATTAGCAAATTGAGTCAAATAATGATTTTAAATGATATAATCAGTTTTCAAAAACTATGTGTGTGTGTGTGTATATATATATAATATATATGCATTTTTTCTCCTGCCCATTTGTTTTAACTCAAATATTCTAAAATAGTTGAGAGAGCAAATCTGAGGAATTTTGGAAAATAACACATTGTTGGGGACAATATATTTAAAAAAATTTCAGGCAATCATGTGCTTCAGGAAAAAAGGCAGTGAAGGTACTTCTTTCTCCTAGTTCTCTGATATTTATGATGTCTCACATCTAGCAGCACCATAGCAGAAGGGAGGCTGCATACCCTGTCCCTGCAACCCTGCCTCTCTCTATCTCCATTTCTTTATTTTAAAATTAAGATTAACCCAGGCGCAGAGGCTCATGCCAGTAATCCAGTACTTTGAGAGACTGAGGCAAGAGAATCAGTTGAGTCCAAGAGTTCAAGAGCAGCCTGGGCAATGTAGTGAGACCCTCACCCCCACAAAAAATTAAAAAATTAGCTGGGTGTGGTGGTGCATACTTGAAGTCCCAGCTACTCAGGAGGCTGAGGTGGGAGGATCACTGGAGCTGGGTGGGGGTCGAGGCTGCAGTCGGCCACGATGGTGCCGCTGCACTCCAACCTGGGTGATAGAATGAAATTCCGTCTCAAAAAAAAAAAAAAGTTAATAAACTTACTGGTTTTGGGGAAGGTTAAATGAGACGAGGCATGCCAAGGATACAATGACTTGATAAAGTGCCTGCTACATAATGAATATTCAAAACATGGCAGTCATCACTGTTATTACTACAGGATAATTTGACAAATAGAGCAGGTCTGGATCATTCGATCATCTTACACATCAAATTCTTTTTTTTTTTTGAGACAGAGTCTCGCTCTGTCGCCCAGGCTGGAGTGCAGTGGCCGGATCTCAGCTCACTGCAAGCTCCGCCTCCCGGGTTGACGCCATTCTCCCGCCTCAGCCTCCGGAGTAGCTGGGACTACAGGCGCCCACCACCTCGCCCGGCTAGTTTTTTTGTATTTTTAGTAGAGACGGGGTTTCACCGTGTTAGCCAGGATGGTCTCGATCTCCTGACCTCGTGATCCGCCCGTCTCGGCCTCCCAAAGTGCTGGGATTACAGGCTTGAGCCACCGCGCCCGGCCACACATCAAATTCTTAATGTTCCTTAGCACCCGTGTTCCGAGTCATTAGAGTAATTAGATAATTCTCAGGTTACTGCTGCCCTGTAGTTCTTGGATCAGTCATGATCCTGGCAGGAAGCAGAATTTCCTTCAAAAGATTTGACTGAAGAGATTCAACGAAGGAACTATTTCACAGAGGTGTAGGAAGAGCTGAGGGACCAATAAAGGATGCTGAGATCTCCAGAAACCAGCAACAGCCAGAATCCTGAAGAGGTGAGGGGAGGGAATAAAGGGACAGGAGTTGGGCTGGCTTGCAGCCATGGAGAAGAGGCAGCCACTACTGGAGGCACAGCTCTATGGAAGGGAGAAATGGGGAGGAAATATCTTAACCTTTCTCTCCTCTCACCATCCCATTTCTTGCTGGTGCCTCCCATTGGCTGGCTCTAACTAGAAGAGCACAAGGCATTGGGGTGTTGCAGACCACAGGGGTCAGAGCCTTGGAAGCAAAGAGCAGGGAGACAGGGGTACAGCGTGGATTTGCAGAGGCAGATGGAAAAGAGAACAGCCCATGGGTCAATGTTGATCTGCCCTTAGTGTGATTTTGGCTTCTAGCATAGGCTTTAAAACAATTGCTATAGAACTGTTTTATTTTTAGTTTTTGGCGTGTTATTCACTTGCCACTGATAAAATTATAAGTTAATTAAAGGCAAGAACAAAGGTTTATTCCTATTCTGGTCCCCACAGAGCTTAGCATAAGGCAAAACACAATTTTTGGGGGGAAAAAAAGAAATTTATACGCCCAATTGATGGGGATAATAATAATAGTTATTAATATAGCAGATACATGGCATTTACTATGTATTGGACATTAATCTAAATGTTGTATATATGAAATATATATAATATATAATAAACATAACATAGTATATAATGTTATATATTATATACAGTAATAAATAATATTTATGAATTATTTATGTATATAAATAATTGTAAATTACAATAATACAATAATATTGTAATTATATATTGGTATATATAATTACATAATTATATATGGTTATACATAATTACATATATATGATTATATATAATTACATATATAATATATGTTAAGATTATATATAATTACATATATAATTATATGTTATGATTATATATAATTACATATACAATTATATATTATGTATTATTACATATTATAATTACATATTATATATTATTGTATCTAATACATATATATTTAACTGATTTAATTATCACAATGACTCTATGAAAGGTACTACTATTAGCCCCATTTTTCAGACAAGGAAACTGAGGTTCAGAGGGTGGGGATGTAGGAACTGAATAACTAATTTGCTTCTTAATATCTATTTCTCAGAGATAGACACAGGAGATGAGGATAGGATAGAACTCAAGGTGAGGTGAGCTGGGTGGATTGCAGAACTCCGTTTTTTGCTAGGAGCAAGGATTCCTAAAGTCTACAGTGTGAACATTTTAAGTGGTGAATGAGTGGTGCACATTTGAGGTAGTAGACAGGGAGTTTTGTAACATTGAAATGGAGAGACAGTCATTCCTTTTTCAGTTGTCTTTCACTCTTGGTTCTACTAAGGAGAAAGTCTCAGGGAGTGCTAGTTTAACATCTACCACCTGCAATATCTTCCTTTTTTTTTGAGATGGAGTCTTGCTCTGTCACCCAGGCTGGAGTGCCGTGGCGCGACCTTGGTTCACTGCAACCTTCACCTCTTGGGTTTAAGTGATTCTCCTGCCTCAGCTTCCCGAGTAGCTGGGATTACAGGCATACGCTACCATACCTGGCTAATTATTATATTTTTAGTAGAGATAGGGTTTTGCCATGTTGGCCAGTTTGGTCTCGAACTCCCGACTTCAAGTGATCCAACTAACTCGGCCTCCCAAAGTGCCAGGATTACAGTTGTGAGCCACCATGCCCAGCAGAAAATCTTCCTTTAAAAACAAAGTATTTTTTTTGTAGCAATGGGATCTGGTATGTCACCGAGGTTGGTCTCAAATTCCCGGTCTCAAGTGATCCTCCTTTTTGGCCTCTCAAAGTGCTGGGATTATAGGCGCGAGCCACTGCATCTGGCCAAAATCTTCCCTTTGACGAGAGCAGGCCTTGGACTCAAAGCCTTCGCAGGCCACAGTATCTATCTGGAATTTTGGATATTTAGTTTGCATTGTATTTTATGATAGGTGATATCCATGTTCCCCTTTCAACAGTGAAATAACATTTTCTTTAAAACCATGTTTATTTAGGTTAAAAAGAAAGTACCTTTAATGAAAGTATTATGTAAATAATAATAGTGTTATGCAGAATATAGGTGGTATTCTATTGAGGCAATAATTTGAAAGTGTTGCATGAATGTTAGAGTTGGGGAAACATTTACTTTAGGGAAAGAGACTTTGTGGGCATCATAAACTCTGGGCCCCTCTAAGCTAATGGATGTTGCTTTGGGATAATATGCAAGTTTCTTTTTTTCCCCAGTTTTGTGTTACTTCTAATTTTTACTTACTTCTTAGATAGTTTAAGGGAAATAAGAGTAAGTAAATAAGTTCCTGTCCTGAACACTGAGGGCCACATCTGATCAGTTCATAGAAACCTGAAAAACTTTTGTCAAAGACCACTGTAGGCTGAATAACAGGCCCAGAGATATCAGATCCGAATCCCTGGAACCTATCAGTGTTACCTTATATGGCAAAGGCTTTGAATATATGAAAAAACTAAGGATTTTAACATGGGGAGATTATCTTGGATTATCAGTGTGGGCCCTAAATGTAGTCACAAATGTCCTAATGAAAGAGGCAAAGGCCGGCGCAGTGGTTCACACCTGTAATTCCAGAATCTGGGAGGACGAGGCGGGCAGATCGCTTGAGCTCAGGAGTTTGAGACCAGCCTGCCAACACGGTGAAACGCTGTGTGAAGCTTGCTTGAGCCCGGGAGGTGGAGTGGCACTGAGATTGCATGACTGCATTCCAGTCTTGGGGACAGAGCCATACCCTATCTCAAAAAAGGAGGAAGAATTAGAAGCAGAAGCAGCAGCAGCAGCAGCAGCAGCAGCAGCAGGACGAGGAGGAAGAGCAGGAGCAGGAGGAGGAGAAGGAAGGAGGAAGAAGAAATAGAAGGAGGAAGAAGGGAGAAGAAGAAGAAGGAGGAGGAGTAGGAAGAGCAGGAAGAGGAGGAAGAAGAGGAAGAGGAGGAAGAAGAAAAAGGAGGAGGAGGAGGGGGAGGAGGAGGGAGAGGAGAGCCTAAAGACACACAGAAGCTTAAAGGGAGAGGAGAGAAAGAGGGACCCAGTGGCACAAGCGGAAGAAAATCAGAAGAAAGTGGTGTCCCCAAAACCAATTTCATCAACTTCTTTTATTGGCCATACTCAAGAGAATCAGCAATGTAGAAACAAGCTTGAACTCCTGGGCTCAAATGATCCACCCACATTGGCCTCCCAAAGTGCTGGGATTACAGGTGTGAGCCACTAGGCCCAGCCCTGGGCTTCTTTCTCATCCTCTTCTCACTCTTGGCACTTTGCTTGGATGATCTCAGCCACTCTCACAACCTCAACCATGGCCTCAATGACTGAATAGGTTTTTATTACGGCCCCCTCTGCCCTGCTTTTTCTGTCTGATTCTCTGGATGCTGCACAGATACCTCAGACACATGGTAAGTGTAAATGTGAACTTAGCATCTCAGGGATTCCTCCAATTTCCAGGTGAAAAATGTGTTCCTCTTTCCAGATTTCTATTTTGGAGAATAAAACTAGGATCTATCCAGTAACTTGGGATCAATTCCTTTTTTCACTGACTTTTCTTTTTCTTTTTTCTTTTCTTTTTTTGTAGAGATAGGGCCTTGCTATGTTGCCCAGGCTGGTCCTGGTCTGGAACTCCTGGTCTCAAGCGTTCCTCCCACTGCAGCCTCCCAAAGCACTGGGATTATAGGCATGAGTCGCTGTGCCCAGCTGCATGATTCTTTTTTTTTTTTTTTTAAATACATATCTCTTTTCTTTTTCTTTCTTTCTTTTTTTTTTTGAAATCGAGTCTCACTCTGTTGCCCAGGCTGGAGTGCAATGGTGCAATCTTGGCTCATTGCAACCTCCGCCTCCTGGGTTCAAGTGATTCTCCTGCCTCAGCCTTCTGAGTAGCTGGGACTACAGGCATGTGCCACCATACCCGGTTAATTTTTGTATTTTTAGTAGAGATGGGGTTTCACCATGTTGGCCAGGCTGGTCTCGAACTCCTGACTTTGTGATCCACACACCTCAGCCTCCCAAATTGCTGCGATTACTGGCATGAGCCACCGTGGCCAGCCTAAAATAAATAGTTCTTTAAAAATTTGTAATCATGATAAAATAAACATAACATAAAACTGATCATCTTAACCATTTTAAAGTGCATTGTTTAGTGGTATTAGTACATTTATACTCTTGTGCAACCATCACTGCCATTCATCTCCAGAACTCTTCCCTGACAGACACTCTGTGCCCATTAGACAATGACTTCCAATTCCCCCGCCCCTGGTAACCACCATTCTACTTTCTGTCTCTATGAATTTGATAGTGTTATGTACCTCATGTAAGTGGAGTCATATAGTATTTGTCCTTTTGTGACTGGTTTATGTTGCTTAACATGTCTTCATATGCACATCTTGTAGCATATGTCAAAATGTCCTCTTTTTAAAGGCCAGTTAATATTCCCTTGTCTGTATATACCACATTTGGTTTATCCATTCATCTGTTGATGGACACTGGGGTTGACTCCACCTTGTGGCTATTGCCAAATGCTGCTATGAACATGAGTAAACAAATACCTGTTCTGATCTCTGTTTTCACCCTTTCTGGGCATATACCCAGAAGTGAAATTGCTGGGTCATATAGTCATTCTATTTTTAATTTTTTGAGGAACCTCTATACAGTTTTCTATAGCAGTTTTTTTTTTTTTTAAATAGAGATGGGGTCTCACTATGTTGCCTGGGCTGGTCTCAAACTCCTGGGCTCATGCGATCTTCCCACTTTGGCCTCCCAAAGTGTGATTACAGACATGAGTCACCACACCCAGCTTTCTATAGTAGTTTCACCATTTTCCTTTTCTTTTTTATTTTTACCTTTTTATTGAGATATAATGTACGAATAATAAATTGTGTAAATCTTAATTATATATCTTAATGAAATTTTACACATAAATAAACCCCTGCAATGACCACCGAGATAAAAATATAGACTTCACTTTTTTTTTGTAAGATATAGGGTCGCATTATGTGAGAGACCATGTTCATGGCTGGACATGAACTCCTGGGCTCAAGTGGTCCTCCCACCTCATCCTCATCTTCACTATTGAAGGTATTTCCCACTGTATATACAATTCTGGGTTGATGGTAATTTATCTCCTTTAATCTTCACCATTTTATACTCCCACTAGCAGTGTAGAAGTGTTCCAATTTTTCCACATCCTCACAAACAATTCTTATTTTCTGTTTTTTGATAGTGGCTATCCAAATGGGTGTGAGGTGCCAGATTAACTATTGAACATCCTTTATTTAAGCCCCCCTGGTCTACATTCAAGCTATTGCAAATCCTGTCCATTCTTCCTGTATGCCCATCTAAGTATCTTTTCCTTTCCCTAAATCATCATTGCCATTTGCTGATCTAGGTCCTTATCATGCAAGGTAACAGGTTCCTAAGTGGTACCTCTACCTCTGGTTCTAACCACATTCAACGTTCCTCTACAGCACAGAATAAACTTTCAAAACCATCTAATTAGTTTCCCTAAAACATTTCAATGGCTCTCTTTGGCCTGCAGGATAAAAGCCCCTTAGCATAATCTGCAAGCTTGCTTGGGATCTGGCCGCTGCCTTCTGTCTTCATCTTCTGCTACTCTTTCATCTGTATTATGGTCCAGCATATTGAATGATTTGCAGCCATTATCTCTCTTACTTTGAATATGCAGCACTCCCTATTGTATTAGAGGTTATGAGAAATACATCTCATGGAGGCGAGAACTGTATTTATTATAACCACTCATTATCATATCCCTGGTGGTTCATAAGTGCCTGGAACATAGTGGGAAGCTCAGACATATTTACTGCATGTCATTGTATTAATCTGTTCTTGTACTGCTATAAAGAAATACCTGAGAATGGGTAATTATAAAGAGAAGATGTTTATGGGAGGCTGAGGCAGGAGAATCACTTGAACCTGGGAAGTGGAGGTTGCAGTGAGCCGAGACTGTGCCATTGCACTCCAACCCGGGCAATAAGAATGAAACTCTGTCTCAAAAAAACACAACACAACACAACAAAACAAAACAGAAGGTTTAATTGGCTCGCGATTCTGCAGGCTGTATAGGAAGCATGATGCTGGCATCTACTTGGCTTCTGGGGAGGCCTCAGGAAACTTACAATTCTGGCGGAAGGCAAAGGGGAAGCAGGCAAGTCACATGGCCAGAGCAGGAGAAAGAGAGAGGTTGGGGGAGGTGCCATGCACTTTTAAACAACCAGATCTTACTAGAACTCACTCACTGACTAACAGGAGAAGAACACCAAGGGAATGGTGCTAAACTACTCAAAAGAAACCACCCCCACGATCCAATCAGCTCCCACCAGGCCCCCCGCCGCTTCCAACTCTGGAGATTACAATTCGACATGAGATTTGGTGGGGACACAGATCCAAACCGTATCAGTCATTATTTGCAAGTACTTCACCAAACCTTTTATCTGCATTATCTTTGTTATATCTCACAACAACCCTTTGAAGTAGATATTGTTATTGTTTCAATTTTACAGATGAAGAAACTGACGTGTGGAATTTGAACATTTTGCTGAGAGCCATACAGCTTGTAAATAGCAGAGCTGGGGACCAGATCCAGAGCTGTCAGATTTGACAGCCTATACTTTGTCTTTTGAGAAAGGGTTTCACTCTGTTGCCAAGGCTGGAGCACAGCCACTCAATCATAACTCACTGTAACCTTGGACTCCTGGGCTCAAGTTATCCTCCTGCTGCAGCCTCCCCAGTGGCTGGGACAACAGGCATGCACCACCACGCCTAATTTATTTATTTTTTGGTAGAGAAAGGGTCTCACTACGTTGCCCAGGCTGGTTTGAAACTCCTGACCTCAAGCAATCCTCTCACCTTGGCCTGCCAAAGTACTGGGATTACATGCATGAACCACTGTGCCAAGCCTAGGTGAAGTTATCTTGGTCAAATTCAATGACCAAAGACTTGGCGAATAAGGGGTGTGTGTGTGTCTTAGGGACTTCAGCCAAAGTGCACAGTCTGTTGATCCCCGTGTTCTCTCTTGGAGCCTCTGAATATTCTTTTTCCCAGAAATGGTAAAAATAAAATAGGATGTTTGAAGTGAGTATTTTTCTCTTCACATTTTGCATATCTCCCCATGACATTCAGAAATGGGCAGAGAAACAAACAGGTATAAACATTCACAAAGAAATGGTTTTGCTATCAGGGGTTTGCAAAAATCAAAACCATAAAAGGAAGAGAACGTTCAGTGGATTGATTTGCCAGTCCTGATATTTTGCTTTGTATTTCCTCCACGAAAGAGATGAGCTGAGATCATATGATATCCAGTTTTAAGTGACAAACAGAATTAGGAATCAGACACACATCTTCTGACAGAAGTTAGAAGTGCTTTTAACAGAGCATGGCTGCATGTTGGAATCATCCACACCATTAAGAGGAGAATTCTAGAAAGGCAATATGTTACATTTTGCTTAAAGACTGTCCAACAACTTCAGTCTTTCAAGGACCACTGTCAAGGTTTTTGCAATAGCTTAGTATTTAATAAATTTATAAAAAAGATTTTTGCAATATCCACATATAAGCAATACTATTATTCTCTTAAAATGTTAAAAAAACCCAACATTTATACTTTGGCAATAAAAGTCATCATGGTTTTGAAATTGTTACGTATTTTTCTATGCCTTGAAATATAATGTTTAATCTTTCATTTTATTTCTTGATAAGCACGCTTTATTGAAAAACAATATGAGTATTTAAAAAGGGTACAACTTGTATCTGGAGAGCTTAATGCATTTTTACAAAGTGAATACACCCATGCAACCAGCATGAGATTAAGTAGTTAAGCAGGACTAGCACCCCAGAAACCTCCCTTGGACTTCCTCCAGTCCACATGCCCTTTTGAAAGAGAAAGCTATTCTGAATTCCAACATTTCAATTAGTTTTGCCTGACTTCTGAACCTTATGGAATCTTATGGTATATACTAATTTCAGTCTGGCTTCTTCTATTCAGTATTATATTTGACTATAATATTACATGTAGTAGTTGTCTTTTGCTTTGCAGCATGTTTGTAATGCACACAAAGATACATCAGTCAGATATTTTTGAAAGAAGAACTCTTTTTTTTTCAGGAGGTGCTGGGAATACTGTCCATAGACAGCCTTCTGCTCCCAACTTCTTCAGGGTTTGCCTAAGCTGCAGATAGCCTTCTTACCCAATGACACACCCTTCCTGAGGTGGCCAATGTCCAGCGACTGATCATGGCAGGGGGAAAAGGCTGGCTACTTTGGTTCCCCCGTGATGTAATTCTGGTCATAGTGCTATATATTGACCAAGTTTTAATGAGCCTGCATTGCAATTCAACTTCTCCCTGTGCCCCATCCTACTTCCTTCTCCTCCTTTCCACAGGGGTTCATCCTGCATGAGTCATTTCTGCATGTCAAACTCTGTTCCAGCATTTGCTTCCAGAGAACCCAACCTATGATAGTTGGTGCTAGGAGTGATTTGATAAGGCAGGCAATAAGATAGGGCACGGGAGTTGGATTGCTTACCATCTGGCCTGCATTGAGGATTTTATTACTAGTCGTTGGTGGAGCACAGCAAGCCTGTGGCACAAGGT
This sequence comes from Trachypithecus francoisi, assembly GCF_009764315.1. NCBI lineage: Eukaryota > Metazoa > Chordata > Mammalia > Primates > Cercopithecidae > Trachypithecus > Trachypithecus francoisi. The sequence continues at coordinate 93,289,212 of NW_022681455.1, read as the reverse complement.
GGTAGGGTTGGTTATTTTCTTTTTTTTTTTTTTTTTTTTTTTGAGACGGAGTCTCGCTCTGTCGCCCAGGCTGGAGTGCAGTGGCCGGATCTCAGCTCACTGCAAGCTCCGCCTCCCGGGTTTCCGCCATTCTCCTGCCTCAGCCTCCCGAGTAGCTGGGACTACAGGCGCCCGCCACCTCGCCCGGCTAGTTTTTTTTGTATTTTTTAGTAGAGACGGGGTTTCACCATGTTAGCCAGGATGGTCTCGATCTCCTGACCTCGTGATCCGCCCGTCTCGGCCTCCCAAAGTGCTGGGATTACAGGCTTGAGCCACCGCGCCCGGCCATGGTTATTAAGACTCTTACCGGCCGGGCGCGGTGGCTCAAGCCTGTAATCCCAGCACTTTGGGAGGCCGAGACGGGCGGATCACGAGGTCAGAAGATCGAGACCATCCTGGCTAACACGGTGAAACCTTGTCTCTACTAAAAAATACAAAAACTAGCCGGGCGAGGTGGCGGGCGCCTGTAGTCCCAGCTACTCGGGAGGCTGAGGCAGGAGAATGGCGTAAATCCGGGAGGCGGAGCTTGCAGTGAGCTGAGATCCGGCCACTGCACTCCATCCCGGGCGACAGAGTGAGACTCTGCCTCAAAAAAAAAAAAAAAAAAAAAAAAAAGACTCTTACCAATGATGAAATGGGATGGAGTGGAAAGGAATGCATTACTCAGTGCCATGCATCAGGTGTTTGAGAAGTGTGGCGAAAGTCAGAACAACTGAACAATGGAGTTAGGTGACTATTGCTAAGTGTTGGGTGAATACAATGATCATTGTGACTACCAGTTGAAGTATTGGCAGGGGTTGGAGTATAGGGCCTCTGAGAGTTAGGGAGACTGTGCATAAAACATGGCATCCCTGGAGGCAAAGCAGATATGGAGCCAACATAAGCACTATCAGCTTGTACTGCCAGAAGAAATCATGAATGGATGACCAGAATAAGGCTCAGGGCAAGGACTCCAATAAAAAACAATAAGGATTTTTTGCTTATTGTTATTATATTATTATAAAGATTTCAGATCTGAGCCAGTTTTTAGATTCAGAATGCACTGACTGAAGGACAGATCAGGTTTCCAAGAAGAGACTCTGCAACACCATGGCAGGCATGCATCCAAATGATTCTCCCAGTCCTTCTCCAAATGGGCCTACAGTCACTAACTAGAGTGACTGTACATTGGGGAAAGAGGGGACCCAAACATTATGAGGAATGTTGGCCTTAGTGTCCAAGTGGATGTTGTCACCCAGAGATCTATAGTGTCACCTTGATCCTCCTTCTAGAGTGGGGGTATATGACGACCAGGTAATAAGTGGAGCCCACTGCATCTGCAGACCCCTACCCCTCATGCAGTGGTTATCTTCCTGGTCCCCGGATGTATAATTAGGACTGACATGCTCTGTAGTTGAGTCCTTAAACTGTGGGGTAGGAGCAATTGTAATGGGGAGGGCCAAGTGAAAACTGCTCCCTTTGTCCAGCCCTCCCAGCTGAGATAGTAAACAAAAAACAATAAAATAATAAACAACAGGATAGGGTAGTGTCACCCTTAAAGATACAAAGGATACAGGATTGGTGATCTTACAATTTTCTCCTCATTGAGGCCCATTTCAGACATATTTTTAGGGACGAAGTCCAGGTGACCGGGATTGATGTCCCAACTGGGATTTTCTTTCTCAGCAAAACCATGATACAGAAGGAATTTATCTTCGGTGCTGAAGGTGTAGGGGAAAGAATACAGGATTTGGAGTCAGATATGGGTTCAAATCCTGGCTCCTCCCCTTAGTGTAACTGGGCAAGTTATTTTAATTCTCCACTTTAGTTTCCTCATTTGTGAAATGGGCAAATAAAACCTTCCTGAAAGAGTTGTAGGAATTAGAAACAGCACGTAAAGCTCCTACAGTGTCTAGTAAGGAATTGGCTTTCAATAAATGGTAATTAAACAATTTTTACTTATTTATTTTTAGCTCCTTCCTTCCATCTTTTATATATCTAGCTTATCTTTTCAGGGAAGAAAGCAATTTGATTGAAGCCTTTCCATTAAGATTTTGAGAATTTAATGTGTTAGTTCTTCCCAGGGAAACTGCATTTAAAAAAAGGAAGAGTTGTGGTGTCTGAATAAAGGAATGACATGCTGGTGGTAGGTACTTGCGGGGAACAGGGCTGCTTAGATTAAATCCTGTAAAAGAAAACATTCTTCTTGTCTGGGTAAGGTTGGCTTTCCCTGCTTTCAATGAAAAGGAAAGATAAAACTTGCCAGTTAAGGAGGACTGCCCCACCTCCTTCTCCACCACCCATGTTGAGAAGAGTTTGCCTACATTTTGCTTTTTTCAAATGGGACAACTGAAATATCTTCTAGCTATTTGTTCCAGTAGTTCAATATATATTCTTGGTGATATCAAATATTTGATATTTTAGGAAATCAGCCTTGTTAAATTAAAGTGGATAAGATGGCATTTTAAGGTCACCTTGGTATGATCAAACATGATGCTGACATTTACAATCCATTTCCATTGCTTCTCACATGTTTCCTTGTCAGTTAAATCCAGACTCTTCAAATTTAAAGGAGTTTCAAATCTAATAATGCAATTATAAATATTGTATCTGAATCACTCGCTGTCCGCTGGTTTCTATGCAAGTTGCAAAATCTTCATATGTCCTTTTCCATCGTTTCAAAATTAAAAATGGTTTTATTATAACATTACCTACATAAGTATAAACAAATACAAATATTAAATTGTTTTATATACTCCTTAAGTTTATGGCTTTCATTCATATAAACCTAAAATAGATTTTCACATTAAAAAAACTATGAATTAAGGCATGTAATTAGCAATGTTAATTTAAGATGATAGAAAAAATAGTTTTGCAGAAACCACACTGTCACATACAGAATGAATCTGGGCCACACTGCCATGCTCTAGTTTTTTTTTCAGATCAGGGTTCTTTCATTTTCGTGGGGGCTGAGTAATGACTTGGTTCCCACACAACATGTCTCCATCCTAACTACTGTGGAACTTTCACCTCACAGCTTGCCATATCCCCACTGGCCTTCATGTTGAAAGTGTCTTTTAGTGAAGCAGTCTGCCTTTATTTTTTCTTTGATAGATCACTACTAACATAGTGCCCAAACATCAGCTCAGGCACAGAAATTGTATAGGGAGAATTAGGTCAAAGGTGGATATCCAGGTAAGTCAGATGTAAAATGCTTACTATTTACAAATACTTGTAAAACACCACTTAAAATATCATAGGGATATGTGAGGGCTGAGTATATATCCATAGCCCCCTTCAGGAATCCATAGGCCTCTATTGAAGAAATACTTATCTATTACAAAGCTTCTGCACAACAAAGGACACAATCAACAAAGTGAAGAGACGACCCACAGAGTGGGAGAAAATATCTGGAAACTATCCATTCAACAAGACGTTAATAGCCGGGATATATAAGGAGCTTAAACAATTCCATAAAAAAACTAATAATCTCATTAAAATGGTCCAAAGATCTGAACAGACATTTCTCAAAAAAAGACATACAAATGGCAATCAGGTATACGAAAAGGTGATCAACATCACTGATCATCAGAGAAATGCAAATCAAAACTACAATGAGATATCATCTTACCCCAGTCAAAATGGCTTTTATCCAAAAGACAGGCAATAACAAATGCTGGCAAAGATGCGGAGAAAAGGGAACCCTCATACACTGTCGGTGGGAATGTAAATTAGTACAATCACTGTGGAGAACAGTTTGGAGATTCCCAAAAAACTAAAAATAGAACTACCATATGATCCAGCAATTCCACTGCTAGATATATACCCAGAAGAAAGGAAATCCATACATCAAAGGAATATCTGCACTCCCATGTTTGCAGCACTATTCACAATTGCCAAGATTTGGAAACAACCTAAGTGTCCATCAATAGATGAATGGATAAAGAAATGTGGTACATATACACAATGGAGTACTATCCAGCTGTCAAAAAGAATGAGATCATGTCATCTTCAACAACATGGGTGGAACTAGAGGTCATTATGTTAGGTGAAATAAGCCAGGCAGAGAAAGACAAACTTCACATATTCTCACTTATTTGTGGGGGCTAAAATTTAAAACAAATGAATTCACAGAGATAGAGAGTAGAAGGATGGTTACCAGAGGCAGGGAAGGGTATTGGGTTGGGGGTTGGGGGGATGGTTAGTGGGTACAAAATATAGTTAGATAGAAAGAATGAGATCTAGTATTTGACAGCACAACAGGGTGTCTACAGTCAAGAAAAATTTACTGTACATTTAAAAATAACTAAAAGAGTACAATAGGATTGTAACACAAAGGATGAATGCTTGATGGGGCAGATACACCATGTATCTTGATGTGAATATTATGCATTGTATGTCTGTATCAAAATATCTCATACACCCCATAAATATATACACCTACTATGTATCCACAAAAATTAAAAATCAAAAAAGAAACATTCATCAATAGAGTGCAAATTAAACAGAACCTAACTCAAGAGGAGATACAGTGAGCAAAATATGGGAATGGTCACTGTGATTGGGAAAGTAAAAATCTGGATACAATATTGAAAATATTTTTAAAAAGAATGTAGTCAATAAACACTTTTTTATTGTGGCAAAATACACATAACCTAAAATTTATCATTTTCACCATTTTAGATGTAGAATTTTGTGGCATTTTGTGGCATATACAATCCCATGTTATGCAATCATCATCCCCATTCATCTCCAGAATTCATCCTTCCCTTCTGAAACTCTGTATCCATTAAGCAATAACTCTACATTCCTTTCTCCAGCCCCTGGCAACCTCCATTCTACTTTCTATCTTTAAGCATTTGACTACTCTAGGAACCACATATAAGTAAACGTTTACGATCTTTATCCTTTTGTTATTGGCTTATTTCACTTAGCAAGGTTCATGTTGTAGCATGTGTCAGAATTTCCTTCCTTTGTAAGGCTGAGTAACATTTCATAGTATGTGTACACCACATTTTGTTTACCCATTCACGTGTCTATGAATTCTCGGGTTGCTTTCACCTTTTGACTGTAGTAAATAATGCTGCTATGAACATGGGCATACAAATATCTGCTCATGTCCCTGTTTCAATTCTTTTGGTTATGTATTTAGAAGTGGGATGGCTGGATCATATGGTAATTCTATGTTTATTTTTTTCAAGGCACCACCATGCTATTTTCCACAGTGGCTGCACCATTTTGCTTTCCACTAGCAATGCACAAAGGCTTCCATTTTTCCACATCCCTGTCAACACTAATTGTTTTCCATTAAAATTTTCTTTTATGATAGCTATCCTAATGAGTGTGAAATGGTATCCTATTATGGTTTTGATTTGCATTTCTCTAATGACTTGTGATGTTGAGCAGCTTTTCATGTGCTTGCTGGCTATTTGTATATCTTCTCTGGAGAAATATTTATTCAAGTACTTTGCCCATTTTTTAATTAGGCTGATTTTTTGTTGTTGAGTTTTAGGAGTTCTTAGATATTCTGAATATCAATTACTTACAGATATATGATTAGCAAATATTTTCTCCCCTTCTATGAATTGCCTTTGCACTCTGTTGATAGTGCCCTTTGATACACAAAGTTTTTAATTTAAATGAAGTCCGACTTTTCTCGTTTTTCTTCTGTTGCCTGTAGTTTTTATGTCATACCTGAGAAATCCTTGTCAATGCCAATGTAATGAAGCTTTTTCCTGTGTTTTCTTCTAACAGTTTTAATTCTTACAATTAGATCTTTCATCCATTTTGAGATAACTTTTGTATATAGCGTAAAGTCAGGGTCTAACTTCATTTTTTTTTTTTTTTTTTTTTTTGAGGTGGAGTCTCGCTCTGTCGCCCGGGCTGGAGTGCAGTGGCCGGATCTCAGTTCACTGCAAGCTCCGCCTTCCGGGTTTACGCCATTCTCCTGCTTCAGCCTCCCGAGTAGCTGGGACTACAGGCGCCCGCCACCTCACCCAGCTAGTTTTTGTATTTTTAGTAGAGACAGGGTGTCACCGTGTTAGCCAGGATGGTCTCGATCTCCTGACCTCGTGATCCGCCCGTCTCGGCCTCCCAAAGTGCTGGGATTACAGGCGCCCGGCCTTAACTTCATTTTTTTTATACGGATGTTTCCAAAATCATTTGTTGAAAAGACTGTTCTAGAAAACCAAATACTGTGTGTTCTCATTTATAAGTAGGAGCTAAGCACTGGGCACACATGACTATAAAGATGGGAACAATAGACACTGGGGGACTATAAGAGAAGAACTGTAAGATGGGGACAAGGGCTGAAAAATGACCTGTTGGGTACTATGCTTACTACTTGGGCGATGGGATCCTTTGCACCCCAAACTTCAGTGTAACACAATATACCCATGTAACAAACCCCCGCGTGTACCCCGTGAACCTAAAATAAAAGTTAAAATTATATATAAAAAAGAAAATACTGTTCTTTCCCTATTGAATGGTGTTAGCACCCTTGTCAAAGATCATTTGACCATATATGTGAAAGTTTATTTCTGGGCAAAACATTGCTGACAGAAGCTAAAGACAGAAATGTTTGTGCCTTCTTTAGCTTTCTTCAGGAATGTTTTATAGCAGTGTTCAAGTCTTTTGCCTGCTCAGCCAAGTTTATTTCTTATTTTATTCTTTTTGCTCCTATTGTGAATAGAATTGTTTTAATAGTTTCCTTTTTCAGATTACTCATTATTAGTGTTTAGAAACATAGGTGCTTTTTGCATGTTGATTTTGTATTCTGGATCTTTGCTGAATTTTTTTTTTTTTTTTTTTTTTGAGAAGGAGTCTCACTCTGTTGCCCAGGCTGAGTGCAGTGGCGTGATCCCAGCTCACCACAACCTCTGCCTCTTGGATTCAAGCAATTCTCCTTCCTCAGCCTCCTAAGTACCTGGGATTACAGGCATGCACCACCATGCCCGACTAATTTTTGTATATTTTGTAGAGATGGGGTTTCACCATTTTGACCAGGCTAGTCTTAAACTTCTGACCTCAGGTGATCCACCATCCTCGGCCTCCCAGAATTTTGGGATTACAGGCGTGAGCCACTGTGCCTGGCCTTGCTGTGTTGCCCAGGTTGGTCTTGAACTCCTGGTCTTAAGCTATCCTTGTGCCTCAGGCTCCTGAGTTCCTGAAATTACAGGCATGAACCACCATACCTGTTTTTTTTTTTTTTTTTTTTTTTAACGGAAACTTTAAATTTGTTTAAGTTCCTTATAGATTCTGGATATTAGACCTTTGTCAGATGGGTAGATTGCAAAAATTTTCTCCCATTCTGTAGGTTGCCTGTTCACTAAGTGGGCAAAGGATATGAACAGATACTTCTCAAAATAAGACATTTATGCAGCCAACAAACATATGAAAAAAACTCATCATCACTGGTCATTAGAGAAATGCAAATAAAAATCACTATGAGATACCATCTCACACCAGTTAGAGTGGTGATGATTAAAAAGTCAGGGAACAACAGATGCTGTGGAAAAATAGGAACACTTTTACACTGTTGGTGGGAGTGTAAATTAGTTCAACCATTGTGGAAGGCAGTTTGGCGATTCCTCAAGGATCTAGAACCAGAAATACCATTTGACCCAGCAATCCCATTACTAGGTATATACCCAAAGGATTATAAATTATTCTACTATAAAGACATGCATGTGTATGTTTATTGCGGCACTATTTACAATAGCAAAGAGTTGGAACCAATCCAAATGCCCATCAGTGATAGACTGGATAAAGAAAATGTGGCACATATACACCATGGAATACTATGTAGCCATAAAAAAGAATGAGTTCATGTCCTTTGCAGGGACATGGATAAAGATGGAAGCCATTATTCCCAGCAAGAAGCAGAAAACCAAACACCACATATTCTCACTCATAAGTGGGAGTTGAACAATGAGAACACACAGGAGGGGAACATCACACACCAGAGCCTGTTGGGGCCTGGGGGGCAAGGGAACAGAGAGCATTAGGACAAATACCTAATGCATGCAGGGCTTAACACCTAGATGACGGGTTGATAGGTGCAGCAAACCATCATGGCACATGTATATCTATGTAACAAATTTGTACGTTCTGCACATATATCCCAGAACTTAAAGTTTTTTTTTTTTTTTTTTAATGGAAACTTTAGGGTTTTCCACATATAAGATCATGTTGCTTGTAAACAGAAAATTTTACTTCTTCCTTTTCAATTTGGATATTTTTTATTTCTTTTTTGCCTAACTCCTCTGGTTAGGATTTTCAGTACTATGCTTAATAGAAGTTATGAAAATGGGTCTCCTTGTCTTGTTCCTGATCTTAGAGGAAAAGCTGTTAGTCTTTCACCAGTGAGTATATTGTTGACTGTGAGTTTTTCGTATTTGACCTTTGTAATGTTGAGGATGTTTCCTTCTAATCCTAGTTTGTTGAGCATTTTATCATAAAAATGTGTTGAATTTGTCAACACAATTTGTCAGTTTGTGTTATTTCTACATCAACTGAGGTAATTATATGTTTGTTTCTCTTCACCCTCTCAATGTGGTATATTATATTGATTGATTTTCATATGTTGAAACATCCTTGCCTAACCACTTGGTCATGTTGTTTAATCTTTTTAATACACTCTTGAATTTGGCTTTCTAGTATTTTATTGAAGACTTCTACATCAATATTTATAAGGGAAAGTGTTTTATAGTTTTCTTGTAGAGTCTGGTTTGATATCAGGATAATGCTGTCATCATAGATTGAGTTAGAGGGTTCCTCCCTCTCATTTTTTTGGAAGAGTTTGAGCAGAATTAGTGTTAATTCTTTTTTAAATGTTTGGTAGAGTTCACCAGAAGACACCTTCTGGATACTAGGCTTTCCTTTGTTGGGAGGTTTTTGACTAAAGATTCAATTTCCTTACTAATTATGGACATATCCAGATTTTCTATTTCTTCATGATTTAGTCGTGGTAGGTTGTGTGTTCCAGAAATTTGTCCATTTCATTTATGTTATCCAGTTTGTTGCTGTAAAATTGCTCTTAATACTATTGTAGTCCTTTTTATTTCTCTAAGATAGGTAGTAATGGCCCCTCTCGCATATCTCATTTTGTTTATTAGAGTCTTCTCTCTTTTTTCTTAGTCAATTTATCTACAGGTTTATCAATTTTATTGATATTTTCAAAATACTAATTTTCAATTTTATTTATGTATTGCTTTATTATTCTCTATCTTATTTATCTGTGTTCTAATCTTTATTCTTTCTTTCTTTCTTTTTTTTTTGAGGCAGAGTCTCACTTTGTTACCCAGGTTGGAGTGCAGTGGCACAATCTTGGCTCACTTCAATCCCTACCTCCTGAGTTCAAGCAATGCTCCTGCCTCAACCCCCCAATTAGCTGGGACTACAGGCATGTGGCACCACACCTGGATAATTTTTTTTTTTTTTTTTTGTAGAGACAGGGTTTGGCCATGTTGCCCAGGCTGGTCTCGATCTTCTGAGCTCAGGTAATCAGCCTGCCTTGGCCTCCCAAAGTACTGGGATTACCATGTCTGGCATAACCTTCATTATTTCTTTTCTTCTAGCTTCGTGTTTTGTTTCCTTTTTTTCTAGTTTCTTAAAGTGTAAATTAGGTCATTTGCTTATTTATTTATTTAGAAATAGGGTCTTGCTAGGCTAGAGTGCAGTGTCACGATCCTAGCTCACTGCAGCCTTGAACTTCTTGGTTCAAGCAATCCTCTTTCTCAGTCACATGAGTAGCTAGGACTACAGGTGCATGCCACCATGCCTACCTAATTTTTTATTTTTATTTTTTGTAGAGATATGGTCTCACTACGTTTCCCAGGCTGGTATCAAACTACTGACCTCATGTGATCCTTCCACCTTGGCCTCCCAGAGTGCTGGGATTACAGATGTGAGCCACTGCACTCAGCCTAGGTTGTTAATTTGAGATTGTTCTTTTTAAAAATGTGTTTACAACTGTAACTTACCCTTGTAGCACTGCCCTCACTGCATCCCATAAATTTTGTTATGCTGTGTTTTCATTTTCCTTCATCTTAGGTATTTTCTAATTTCTCTTTTTCTTTGTTAACCCATTGGTTGTTTAAGAGTATATTGTTTAATTTCCACATATTTGTGACTTTTCTAGTTTTCCTTCTGCTGTTGGTTTCTAGTTTCATTTTGTTGTGATCAGAAGATTCTTTGTATAATTTCAATCTTCGGAAGTTTATTAAGACTTGTGTTGCAGCCTATTATATGGGGTATTCTGAAGAACGATCCATGTTTATTTTAAAAAGTGTGTATTCAGCTGTTGTTAGGTGGAGTGATCTCTACATGTCTATTAGGTCCACTTGGTCAAAAGTGTTGTTTCAGTCTTTTATTTTCTTATTGATCTTCTGTCTGGCTGTTTTATTCATTTTTGCAAGTGGGGTGTTAAAATCTGTTACTATTATTGTAGAGCTCTCTATTTCTCCCTTCAATTCTGTCAATGTTTCCTTCATATATTTTGAAGCACTGGTGTTTGGTGCATATATGTTTTTTATTGTTGTAGCTTCCTTGTGAATTGACAATTTTATTATTATATAAAGTTCTTATTTGTCACTTGTAACAGCTTTTACTCAAAGTATATTTTGTCTGATATCAGTATAGCTACTCCTGCTCTCTTTTGACCTCCATTTTTATTGAATATCTTTTTCCAGCCTTTCACTTTCAACCTATCTTTGTCCTTAGTGCATCTTTTATAGACAGCATATAGTTGGATCCTACTTCCCACCTCTCCCCCACTTCTTCCATTCTTTGTCTTTTGACTGGGGAGTTTAATTCATTTACATTTGAAGTAATTACTGATAGGGAAACACTTACTTTTGCCATTTTGCTATTTGTTTTCTGTATGTCTTATATAACATTCTGAAGTTATGATAATCTACCTTATATTGCTACTAATTTAACTTAAATCACATACAAGCACTCTATTCCTTTATAACTCTACTACCCTTTTATGCCATTAATGTCGCAAATTTTACCTTTAAATATTGTGTACCCATTAACATATTTATAGTTATTCTTATGCATTTGTCTTTAAATGATTCTTCCATACAATAAGGACAAGTTTTGTACTGTTTATTTTTTTTTTTTTTTTTTTTTTTTTTTTTTTTTTTTTTTTTTTTTTTTTTTTTTTTGCCTATAAAATAATTCATTTAATGTTAAATATACACACACACAAACACACACACACACGTACACACAAAATATATAAAAACAGATAATGAAAGAGTATTAGTGGTCAGAATAAAAGACAAGACCAACAAGAACAAATAAGCAAGCTTTCTGGTACAACAATAGCTCTGTTTTAATTAAACAGTAATGAAAACATATTGTAAGCTATATCCAAGTTAGAGTTGTCTGAATCTTCTACAAAGTCTGTAGTTCAAAACTGAGCTCCTTATCTAAGCTCTTTACCTTGCTCCTCCTCTTGTATTTCCATATTAACACTGGTCCCATTCATTTACTGACCCCAAAACACTCATCTGTTTTAGTTTTCTTTTTTTTTTTTTTTTTTTTTTTTTTTATTATACTTTAAGTTCTAGGGTACATGTGCATGACGTTTATATCATGTATAACTCCCCAATGCAATCCCTCCCTCCTCCCCCCTCCCCATGATAGGCCCCAGTGTGTGATGTTCCCCTTCCCGAGTCCAAGTGATCTCATTGTTCAGTTCCCACCTATGAGTGAGAACATGCGGTGTTTGGTTTTCTCTTCTTGTGATAGTTTGCTAAGAATGATGGTTTCCAGCTGCATCCATGTCCCTACAAAGGACGCAAACTCATCCTTTTTGATGGCTGCATAGTATTCCATGGTGTATATGTGCCACATTTTCTTTATCCAGTCTGTCACAGATGGACATTTGGGTTGATTCCAAGTCTTTGCTATTGTGAATAGTGCCGCAATAAACAAACGTGTGCATGTGTCTTTGTAGTAGAGTAATTTATAATCCTTTGGGTATATACCCAGTAGTGGGATGGCTGGGTCATATGGTACATCTAGTTCTAGATCCTTGAGGAATCGCCATACTGTTTTCCATAATGGTTGAACTAGTTTACAATCCCACCAACAGTGTAAAAGTGTTCCTATTTCTCCACATCCTCTCCAACACTGTTGTTTCCTGACTTCTTAATGATTGCCATTCTAACTGGTGTGAGATGGTATCTCATTGTGGTTTTGATTTGCATTTCTCTGATGGCCAGTGATGATGAGCATTTTTTCATGTGTCTGTTGGCTGTATGGATGTCTTCTTTTGAGAAATGTCTGTTCATATCCTTTCCCCACTTTTTGATGGGGTTGTTTGCTTTTTTCTTGTATATTTGTTTGAGTTCTTGGTAGATTCTGGATATTAGCCCTTTGTCAGATGAGTAGGTTGCAAAAATTTTTCCCATTCTGTAGGTTGCCTGTTCACTCTGATGGTAGTTTCTTTGGCTGTGCAAAAGCTCTTTAGTTTAATTAGATCCCAGTGTCAATTTTTGCTTTTGCTGCCGTTGCTTTTGGTGTTTTAGACATGAAGTCCTTGCCCATGCCTATGTCCTGAATGGTACTACCTAGATTTTCTTCTAGGGTTTTTATGGTATTAGGTCTAATATTTAAGTCTCTAATCCATCTTGAATTAATTTTCGTATAAGGGGTAAGGAAAGGATCCAGTTTCAGCTTTCTACTTATGGCTAGCCAATTTTCCCAGCACCATTTATTAAATAGGGAATCCTTTCCCCATTTCTTGTTTCTCTCAGGTCTGTCAAAGATCAGATGGCTGTAGATGTGTGGTATTATTTCTGAGGACTCTGTTCTGTTCCATTGGTCTATATCTCTGTTGTGGTACCAGTACCATGCTGTTTTGGTTACTGTAGCCTTGTAGTATAGTTTGAAGTCAGGTAGCGTGACGCCTCCAGCTTTGTCCTTTTGACTTAGGATTGTCTTGGCAATGCGGGCTCTTTTTTGGTTCCATATGAACTTTAAAGCCGTTTTTTCCAATTCTGTGAAGAAAGTCATTGGTAGCTTGATGGGGATGGCATTGAATCTATAAATCACCTTGGGCAGTATGGCCATTTTCACGATATTGATTCTTCCTATCCATGAGCATGGTATGTTCTTCCATTTGTTGTGTCCTCTTTGATTTCACTGAGCAGTGGTTTGTAGTTCTCCTTGAAGAGGTCCTTTACATCCCTTGTAAGCTGGATTCCTAGGTATTTGATTCTCTTTGAAGCAATTGTGAATGGAAGTTGATTCCTGATTTGGCTCTCTGCTTGTCTGTTACTGGTGTATAAGAATGCTTGTGATTTTTGCACATTAATTTTGTATCCTGAGACTTTGCTGAAGTTGCTTATCAGCTTAAGGAGATTTTGGGCTGAGACAATGGGGTTTTCTAAATATACAATCATGTCATCTGCAAACAGGGACAATTTGACTTCTTCTTTTCCTAACTGGATACCCTTGATTTCTTTCTCTTGCCTGATTGCCCTAGCCAGAACTTCCAACACTATGTTGAATAGGAGTGGTGAGAGAGGGCATCCCTGTCTTGTGCCAGTTTTCAAAGGGAATTTTTCCAGTTTTTGCCCATTCAGTATGATATTAGCTGTGGGTTTGTCATAAATAGCTCTTATTATTTTGAGGTACGTTCCATCAATACCAAATTTATTGAGCGTTTTTAGCATAAAGGGCTGTTGAATTTTGTCAAAAGCCTTTTCTGCATCTATTGAGATAATCATGTGGTTCTTGTCTTTGGTTCTGTTTATATGCTGGATTACGTTTATTGATTTGCGAATGTTGAACCAGCCTTGCATCCCAGGGATGAAGCCCACTTGATCATGGTGGATAAGCTTTTTGATGTGCTGCTGAATCCGGTTTGCCAGTATTTTATTGAGGATTTTTGCATCGATGTTCATCAGGGATATTGGTCTAAAATTCTCTCTTTTTGTTGTGTCTCTGCCAGGCTTTGGTATCAGGATGATGTTGGCCTCAAAAAAGAGTTAGGGAGGATCCCTCTTTTTCTATTGATTGAAATAGTTTCAGAAGGTATGGTACCAGCTCCACCTTGTACCTCTGGTAGAATTCAGCTGTGAATCCATCTGGTCCTGGACTTTTTTTGGTGGGTAGGCTATTAATTGTTGCCTCAATTTCAGAGCCTGCTATTGGTCTATTCAGGGATTCAACTTCTTCCTGGTTTAGTCTTGGAGAGTGTAAGTGTCCAGGAAATTATCCATTTCTTCTAGATTTTCTAGTTGATTTGCGTAGAGGTGTTTATAGTATTCTCTGATGGCAGTTTGTATTTCTGTGGGGTCGGTGGTGATATCCCCTTTATCATTTTTTATTGCATCTATTTGATTCCTCTCTCTTTTCTTCTTTATTAGTCTTGCTAGCGGTCTGTCAATTTTGTTGATCTTTTCAAAAAACCAACTCCTGGATTCATTGATTTTTGGAGGGTTTTTTGTGTCTCTATCTCCTTCAGTTCTGCTCTGATCTTAGTTATTTCTTGCCTTCTGCTAGCTTTTGAATGTGTTTGCTCTTGCCTCTCTAGTTCTTTTAATTGTGATGTTAGAGTGTCAATTTTAGATCTCTCCTGCTTTCTCTTGTGGGCATTTAGTGCTATAAATTTCCCTCTACACACTGCTTTAAATGTGTCCCAGAGATTCTGGTATGTTGTATCTTTGTTCTCATTGGTTTCAAAGAACATCTTTATTTCTGCTTTCATTTCGTTATGTACCCAGTAGTCATTCAGGAGCAGGTTGTTCAGTTTCCATGTAGTTGAGCGGTTTGGATTGAGTTTCTTAGTCCTGAGTTCTAGTTGATTGCACTGTGGTCTGAGAGACAGTTTGTTATAATTTCTGTTCTTGTACATTTGCTGAGGAGTGCTTTACTTCCAATTATGTGGTCAATTTTGGAATAAGTGCGATGTGGTGCTGAGAAGAATGTATATTCTGTTGATTTGGGGTGGAGAGTTCTATAGATGTCTATTAGGTCCGCTTGGTGCAGAGATGAGTTCAATTCCTGGATATCCTTGTTCACTTTCTGTCTCGTTGATCTGTCTAATGTTGACAGTGGAGTGTTGAAGTCTCCCATTATTATTGTATGGGAGTCTAAGTCTCTTTGTAGGTCTCTAAGGACTTGCTTTATGAATCTGGGGCTCCTGTATTGGGTGCATATATATTTAGGAGAGTTAGCTCTTCCTGTTGAATTGATCCCTTTACCATGATGTAATGGCCTTCTTTGTCTCTTTTGATCTTTGATGGTTTAAAGTCTGTTTTATCAGAGACTAGGATTGCAACCCCTGCTTTTTTTTGTTCTCCATTTGCTTGGTAGATCTTCCTCCATCCCTTTATTTTGAGCCTATGTATGTCTCTGCATGTGAGATGGGTCTCCTGAATACAGCAGACTGATGGGTCTTGACTCTTGATCCAGTTTGCCAGTCTGTGTCTTTTAATTGGAGCATTTAGTCCATTGACATTTAAGGTAATATTGTTATGTGTGAACTTGATCCTGTCATTATGATATTAACTGGTTATTTTGCTCGTAGTTGATGCAGTTTCTTCCTAGCCTCGATGGTCTTTACATTTTGGCATGTTTTTGCAATGGCTGGTACCGCTTGTTCCTTTCCATGTTTAGGGCTTCCTTCAGGGTCTCTTGTAAGGCAGGCCTGGTGGTGACAAAATCTCTAAGCATTTGCTTATCTGTAAAGGATTTTATTTCTCCTTCACTGATGAAGCTTAGTTTGGCTGGATATGAAATTCTGGGTTGAAAATTCTTTTCTTTAAGAACGTTGAATATTGGCCCCCACTCTCTTCTGGCTTGTAGAGTTTCTGCGAGAGGTCTGCTGTTATTCTGATGGGCTTCCCTTTGTGGGTAACCCTACCTTTCTCTCTGGCTGCCCTTAAGATTTTTTCCTTCATTTCAACTTTGGTGAATCTGGCAATTATGTGTCTTGGAGTTGCTCTTCTGGAGGAGTATCTTTGTGGCGTTCTCTGTATTTCCTGAATTTGAATGTTGGCCTGCCCTACTAGGTGGGGAAGTTCTCCTGGATGATATCCTGAAGAGTGTTTTCCAACTTGGTTCCATTTTCCCCCTCACTTTCAGGCACCCCAATCAGACGTAGATTTGGTCTTTTTACATAATCCCATACTTCTTGCAGGCTTTGTTCATTTCTTTTTTTTTTTTCTTTTGGTTCTCTTCTCGCTTCATTTCATTCATTTGATCCTCAATTGCTGATACTCTTCTTCCAGTTGATCGAGTCGGTTACTGAAGCTTGTGCATTTGTCACGTATTTCTCGTGTCATGGTTTTCATCTCTGTCATTTCGTTTATGATCTTCTCTGCATTAATTAATCTAGCTGTCAATTCTTCCACTTTTTTTTCAAGATTTTTAGTTTCTTTGCGCTGGGTACGTAAATCCTCCTTTAGCTCTGAGAGGTTTGATGGAGTGAAGCCTTCTTCTCTCATCTCGTCAAAGTCATTCTCTGACCAGCTTTGATCCGTTGCTGGCGATGGGCTGCGCTCCTTTGCAGGGGGAGATGCGCTCTTATTTTTTGAATTTCCAGCTTTTTTGCCCTGCTTCTTCCCCATCTTTGTGGTTTTATCTGTCTCTGGACTTTGATGATGGTGACGTACGGATGGGGTTTTGGTATAGGTGTCCTTCCTGTTTGATAGTTTTCCGTCTGACAGTCTGAAGGACTGTCTGTTGGTCTGTTGGAGATTGCTTGAGGTCCACTCCAGACCCTGTTTGCCTGGGTATCAGCAGCAGAGGTTGCCGAAGATAGAATATTGCTGAACAGCGAGTGTACCTGTCTGATTCTTTCTTTGGAAGTTTCCTCTCAGGGGTGACGCCACCCTGTGAGGTGTGGGGTGTCAGACTGCCCCTAGTGGGGGATGTCTCCCAGCTAGGCTACTCAGGGGTCAGGGACCCACCTGAGCAGGCAGTCTGTCCGTTTTCGGATCTCAACCTCCGCGTTAGGAGATCCGCGGCTCTCCCCAAAGCTGTCAGACAGAGTCGTTCGCGTCTGCACCGCCCCTGCTCTTTCCCCTAATGGGCTGCAGCTGTGCGCTGTCCGCAGAGGTAGAGTCTACAGAGACAGGCAGGCTTCCTTGAGCTGCTGTGAGCTCCACCCAGTTCGAGCTTCCCAGCGGCTTTGTTTACCTACTTAAGCCTCAGCAATGGCGGGCGCCCCTCCCCCAGCCTCGCTGCTGCCTTGCGGATAGATCGCCGCAGACGGCTGTGTTAGCAGTGAGGGAGGCTCCGTGGGCGTGGGACCCTCCCGGCCAGGTGTGGGATATATTCTCCTGGTGTGCCTGTTTCCTTAAAGCGCAGTATTGGGGTGGGAGTTACCCGATTATCCAGGTGTTGTGTGTCTCAGTTCCCCTGGCTAGGAAAAGGGATCCCTTCCCCCTTGCGCTTCCAGGTGAGGCGATGCCTCGCCCTGCTTCAGCTCACGCTGGTCAGGCTGCAGCAGCTGACCAGCACCGATTGTCCGGCACTCCCTAGCGAGATGACCCCAGTACCTCAGTTGAAAACGCAGAAATCACCGGTCTTCTGTGTCGCTCGCGCTGGGAGTTGGAGACTGGAGCTGCTCCTATTCGGCCATCTTGCTCCGCCCCCAAGTTTTGTACTGTTTATAAAAAAGTAGTGATGTCTCTAGCTCTAGCCTCAGTTTAAGAGGTTTTAAGAAAAAAATATAACTTTTGTATATCAGATCCAGGGTAAAAGAGAGTGGAATACAAGATACCCTCTATCCAGAGCTACTTGAATAGAAATAGCTCTAGAAAGCAGTGGATGTGAGTATACTCAAGTCATAAGGTTTGAGGTTATGGGTCCTTGGTGGTTATTCCTTCTCTTCCATCACTGAGATGTTTATCTTGGGTGGCTTGAAGGTTTCTTAATCTTCAGCTATTTAGGTGATCTGGTCATAGATCAGTTCTATTGGGCAGGAGGAGGGGGAGGGCTTCTGGGTTCCTCTGTATCTCTGGCTGGCAAAACCTCCCAGATCATACTTCTGGGGATATTGGTCCAAGGAGGCTCCATTTATATGATCAGTTTCTTTCCTCACCTCCACTTTCAGAATACATGGTGCTGGATTTAGGCCAGGTAAAGATGTGAAAGAACCACAGTGGACTGGCCTCTGGGCTTCTGCTTAGGGGATGAGTGGGGAGTGCTGCTTGGGTGGACTGGGCTGATACACTGAGCTTCTCTTCTTTTGTTATCTCCCCATTCTGTAGCTTTAGTTCATGGAGTGCTTCTGTCACTCAAAGGTGCTTGGTCTTCTTGAGGGTTAGCCTCTTGGAGGGTATGTAGCCAAGATCTCTTAGCCCTGCCTGTTGCTCAAAATGTTAAGTGCTCTTCTGGGTCTGTTTTGTGATCAAATAATTTCTGATGAATGGATAGATTTAGTTTTCACCAGCAGGACATTGTTTGTACTGTCAATGGCCAGTGATAGTGTCATGGGTGGGTCATCTACCTTGGTAGGGTGCTGATACTTGTTATCTGGAATCACTGACTTCCAGAGGATGCTGCCCATGTCTGATGAAGGACGAGTCCTAGGTGTAGAATCCTTGAGGGCATCATCATAGCTGAAAGCCCAGTTGTATGTCCCAAAGGGCAGGAACATCTTGCCCAGAGGTCTACTCAGGAGCAGGCACTTCTGGTCGCCTTAAAGCCATTGAAAGACTGAGATCCAGGTGTTTTTTTCTGTATTGAATTTGAAGCTGAGTTTCTGCCGCTGTAGTAAAATGATGTGATGTGTATGCTGACAAAGGAATACTTAATAAGGAATACTGTCCAGCTGCTACAAATTAGCAAAGTTTCCCAGAAAGAATTAATATGGAGATTCTATTCTTCCACTGCTGGGGAGCTGCCTGCAGTCAGACCTCTGGCACTAAAGGTAATCTGGGGACCCAGGTCTTCTGAGGGGCTGTGGTGCAGTCTGGGACCCAAGCAGTGGTGAGACTGATACCATGCTGGTGACAACACTGAAGCCTTCCAGTGCCATCATGGAAGCAGTAGCTGAATCCATATTTTCATTCCTTCATTCTTCCATTCAATTTTGATGGAGCAACCATTATGTGCCAGACATTGTACTTTACTAGATTATACCATCAGCGCATTGAGTGCTCACAGTGTGCCAGACCAGTAAGCTCTTTACATTGAATCCTCAGAGGAAGATTGTGTGGTAGAGATTATTAGCCTATTTTACAGATCAGGAAACTGAGGCAACAGCAAAGAAAAAATTTAGGAACTTGCCCACTAGAAAGTGGTAGCCTTGAAACATGGATCTAAGGCTGTCCTGAAACCCTTGTTTTTGTGACTGTTTTCTTAAAAATAATTTATTACACATACAAAAATACGTCATTATGTGATTTTTAACCTTTTATTGTCTTAGCTCTATTTTCTAATTCTGTAAGTTGTAGGTAATGATACACATGCAAATTCTGTTCTATCTAGTAGGTTTGGTTGGTTTTTTTCTGCCCTTGTGGAAAAATCAGTTTTTCCTCCCTCTGTTCATTTTTTTCAACATTTATTTTCTCCATAAATTTGTGCCATTTTTTTAACCTTTTCTTTGGATATAACATCTCTCTACTTCCCTCAGTATGAGTAAAATAAACTCTTTAACACAGGTTCATTTCTATATCTATATGACAGTTATGATTTACCTGTTTTTGAAAATTATCTTTTAAAACATAAGTAACACATGTTTGCTTATTGTAGGAAAAAATAAAAAATAACTACTGTTTACTTTTGATGAATATACAAGCATCAATAAAATATTCTTAAAAATGAGATCATAGTGCACATGTAATTGCAATGTGCTTTTTTTTTTAAAAAAAGAACTTAAAGTATCATTAAGATTTTTCTATCTCAATAAATAAATGTCGGTATCATTTCAACATAAACACCTTCACGTTCCTTTGCAGAATAGGAAGATGGGCTTTTCCTAAGTGGACACAACTTCCCAGAAGCACATCTGTGCTTTTCCTAAGTAGGATTTCAGTACTTTATAAATGAAGTTTGTTAGTGGCTATCCTAATTACTCTCAGGTTTACCGATTTCTTAAATCAAGTAGACACGAAAACACTAGAACTGATCTTTGTTAATAACCTCTGATTGTTTTAATATCCCAAAGCTGATGATTTGAGAAATCCTTCAAAGGAATTTTTAGATCAAAGGTTAAATATTGTTCAGTAGTGTTTTCCTGTTAAATATATACCAGTTCTTTGAAAAGCATTAAATTCATGTTTGGTAACATGTGGCTATGCTCACTCTCTGCTAAGCCAGATGGCAAGGCTGCCTATTGCAGAGGAAAAGACACACTATTTTATAAGCCTTTGCATCTGCCTAGGCCCTCCCAGGTCCTGTTCCTAACATTGTACTGTTTTGTATCTGCATCTGAGGCCTTGCAGTCCAGGGAAGTGGTTTTTAAACTCTGGTGAGCACTAAAAGCACCTGGGTAGTTGAAAAAAATATAAATACCCTAGCTCCAGAGTATCCCAATTAGACCACCTAGATCAAAATCTTAGTACTGGGGCCTGAAAACCAGTGTTACTTAAAAAAAAAAAAAAAAAAAAAACAACTATAACTCTCTACTTATACTCTAATGTGCAGTCTGGGTTGAAAGCTCCTGTACTGAATACAGCCTCTATCTGTATGCCCATGAATACACCTTGCAGATACAAAACAGTACAATGTTAGGAACAGGACCCGGTAGGGCCTAGGCAGATGCAAAGGCTTATAAAATTAGCATAAGCATCACAGTATTGGTTGCTTGTATTAGATAATTTCAAATAATAGCCCCGCAGAAAAGGGAGAAGGCCTATGGAAGAGAGAAGGCAGAAAGAACCCGGGCATCAATTTTGGACAGATTTAATCCTACTATAAGAAAAACAAATAATTGAAGCAACTGAAACACGGAGCATTTTCTTGGAAGGCAAGGAAAGCCTGGGTTATCCACTTCATATCGTGATGTAGAGAAGATTGATATGTCAGGCAATAATTGTAGTACATACTATAAACTATATCCTTGCACCTGTGCAAGAGTTTCTCTAAGGTTAACACCTCGATGCAAAATTTCTGGTTTTTACCAATTATTACTTTCAAAAATCTATCAATCTACTCCCTGCCTGAGATTTTCTAGTTCCCCATATCCTTGCCAATATTTGATATTAGATTTTTTTCATTCTGATGCATGTGAAAATATTTCATTTTACTTTTAATTTTCATTTGCCTGATTAATAATGAGACTTAGTCATTTAAGTTTCTTTCTGAATTGCCTATTCATATACTGTGACGATTTCTATTGAGTTTTATTCTTATTGATTTATTGGCATCAGTATATAGTCTTCTTTTTGTTTATTTTTGAGACTGAGTCTCACTTTGTCATCCAGGCTGGAGTGCCAGTGGCACGATCTTGGCTCACTGCAACCCCAGCCTCCCGGGTTCAAGTGATTCTTATGCCTCAGCCTCCTGAGTAGCTAGGATTACAGGCACCCACCACCACACCCAGCTAATTTTTGTATTTTTAGTAGAGATGGGGTTCCACCATGTTGGCCAGGCTGGTCTCAAACTCCTGACCTCAAGTGATCCACCTGCCTCGGCTTCTCAAAGTGTTGGGATTACAGGTGTGAGCCACCACACCTGGTCTATAGTCTTGATGTTAGTCACTTATTGGTTATATGGATTTCTTGTATCTTATAATAGGAATGGTATTTATGTTTGAATATTGACCTGTATCAAATATTTTTATTGAACTTTCTTAATGGTTCAATAATTTGTGTATTCTCTTGGGATTTTTTTTTACCTTGATCATATTGTCTATGAAAAATGAGCTTGTTTGTTAATCTCATATATATATATATATATATATATATATATATACACATTAAATGAATCTTACTTTTTAGAGAAGGTTTAGGTTCACAGAAAAGCCAAGTGGAAAGTCCGGAATTCCCACACTTCCGCTGCTCCCCCGCCCCTACACAGCCTCCCTCACTGTATTAGTCTGTTCTCACACTGCTAATAAAGGCATACCCAAGACTGGGTAATCTATAAAAGAAAGAGGTTTAATTGACTCAAAGTTCAGCATGGCTGGGGAGGCCTCAGGAAACTTACAATCATGGCAGAAGGGGAAGCAAACACATCCTTCTTCACATAGCAGCAGCAAGGAGAAATGCTGAGCAAAAAGCAGGAAAGCCCCTTATAAAACCAACAGACCTTGTGAGAACTCACTATCACAAGAACAGCATTAAGATAACTGCCTGTATGATTAAATTACCTCCCACTAGGTCCCTCCCACATGTGAGGATTATGGGAACTACAATTCAAGATAAGATTTGGGCGGGGACACAGCCAAACCATATCACTCACTAATCAACATCTCCCACCAGAGGGGTACATTTCTTACAATCTCTGGATTTACACTGACACATCATTATCACCTATAATCTATATAGTTTACATTACTGTTCAGCTTGGTGGTGGACACTACATGGGTTTAGACATATGATTAATGACATGTATCCACCATTATAGTATCATATTGAATAGTTTCACGGCCCTAAAAATCCTCTGTGCTCTGCCTATTCATCCCTCCCTCCTCCCTAACCCCTGGCAACAACTGATCTTTCTACTGTCTTCATAGTTATGCCTTTTATATAGTTGGAATCATACAGTGTGTGGCTTTTTACGTTGACTTCTTTGACTTAGAATTATAATTCAAGGTTCTTCTATGTCTTTTTGTGGCTTGATAGCTCATTTCTTCTGAGCATAGAATAATATTCCTTCCTCTGGAATGCTAGTTTATTCATTCACCGACTGAAGGACATTTTGGTTGCTTCTAAATTTTGGCAACTATGAATAAAGGTGCCATTAGCATCTATGTGTGGATTTTTGTGTGGACTTAAATTTTCAACTCATTTGTGTAAATACCAATGAGTATAATTGGTGGATCACATAGTAACACCATATTTAGTTTTATAAAACATTGCCAAACTGTCTTTTAAAGTGGTGGCATCATCGTGCATTCCCACCAGCAGTGAATGAGAGTTCCTGTTGCTTCACATCCTGGCTAGTGTTTGGTGTTATCAGTCTTTTAGATTTTGACTATTCTAATAGGTGTATAGTGGCATTGCATTGTTCTTTTAATTTGCATTGCCCTAATGACATACGATGTGGAGCAGCTCTTCATATGCTTACTTGCCATCTGTATATCTTCTTTGGTGAAGTGTCTGTACAGCTCTTTTGCCATTTTTTAATTGGTAGTTCATTTTCTTAATGTTGAGTTTCAAGAGCTCTTTGCATGTTTTGCACAACAGTCTTTAAATATCAGATATAGCTTTTGCAAATATTTTGTCACAGTGTGTGGCTTGTCTTCCTATTCTCTTGTTCCTTATATTTAAAAAATAAGTTTTCCCTTTTATATTATGCTGGCTAGGACCTTCAGTAGAACACTAAGTGTAAGGCGGTAACAGCCACCTTTGTTGCTTCTTTTAAGGAGACCACATGTGTATCATGTGTATTACGTTTTAGCCTTAGATGTAATGTTCACTGTAGGGTTTTGGCAGATGTCTTACTTAAATTGTAAGGAAGTTTTCTTTCTATTTAATATTTCAAGTTTGCTAAAAGTTCTTTCCTTTCTGCATTTATTGAGATTATCATATATTTTGGTCTGTTAATGTGATGGATTATGCTAGCAGATTCTTAAAATGTTAAACCAAAGTTGCATTCTTGGGATAAATCCTCTTTGATCATAATGTGAATAAATATTTTATGCAATTCTGGATTTGCTTTAATGTCTTATTTAGAATTTTTGTGGGCAGATGTGGTGGCTCATGCCTGCAATCTCAGCCCTTTGGGAGGCTGAGGCAGGCAGATCACTTGAGGCTAGGAGTTTGAGACCAGCCTGGCCAGTATGGTGAAACCCTATCTCTACTAAAAATACAAAAATTAGCCAGGTATGGTAGCATGTGCCTGTAGTTCAGTTACTTAGGTGGCTGAGGCACAAAATTCTCTTGCACCTGGGAGACAAGAGGTTGCAGTGAGCGAAGCTCATGTCACTGCACTCCAGTTTGGGCAACAGAGTGAGACTGTCTGAAAAAAAAAAAAAAAAAGAATTTTAATACTTTTGTAAGTGAGTTTAAGCTATAATTTTCTTTTCTTGTATTGTCTTTGTCTGGTTTTCATGTCAGAGTTCTATCTGCTAGTCTTGTGAAATGATGCTTTTTCCCTTTTTCTTTCTTATTTTAGTTACTTATAACAACTAAACCTAATCTTTTTTGCCTCAGTTTCCTTGCTTTTTCTTTTCTTTCTTTCTTTTTTTTTGTTTCTTTGAGCCAGAAGGTCTGGGTGTCATTTATTGACAGCAGTTTATACACATTTGTTTCCTTCCCGTGGTTGTTTCCTTCCCAGCACAGGCACAGAGCCCTTGAGATGGGCAGTCTGTGAACCAGGGAGCCTTCCGCGGGGACACGTCTTTGGCAGGCACGTTCAGCCCCAGCAGGATGCAATGCTTCAAGTTGGAATTCCACTGGGAATTTGAGAGGGACCAAGGTGGGGGGTAGAGAGGAAGTCTTTGACAGGACTCACATCTGGATCCAGGCCTCCTCTCTCACTATCCAAGTCCATTCAAGTTTTAGGACCCTAGGGGGCAACAATCAGGCTCACCCACCTCAACAGGGCTAGATTCTGCAATCTGTGCCCAATTCACACACACCTGCTTCTGCTGGTCGCACAGTTAAAGAGAATCAGCCTTATGGTAAGAGACAGACCACTTCTTCTCTGCCCCTCCCCGGCACCTCTCTTCAGCGGCATCTGCGCAGGAACCACTGGGAAGATGGAGGCCTGCCTTCTCATTTGAGCGGCATGTGCCCTCATCTGCAAATCTTCCATCAGCGACAGGACGGAGGCCACACGTGGACCCAGGCGGACACCTGTGCTCCCCAGTTCATCACACACTGCCCCGCCTGCGTGCTGCCAAATGCTGGAGCCCAGGTCAGAGCTCCAGCAGGCCCCAAATTGGGACCTAAAGCCAGTTTGCATCGGCACTTGGCAATTTTTGGTAGGTAGGTGGATAAAAAAGTAGATGGATGTGAGAAGAATTAGTTTCATTTGATAGACTAATAAGCGATCTGAAGTGATTTTACTTTTACTTTCTTCACTTTAAGCCAGTCATGGAATTTCACAGTGATTTCTGGTGTGGGGGCAGAAGGAAGGCGGTGTTAAGAGTCATCCGAGCTGGCCGGGCGCTGTGGCTCACGCCTGTTATCCCAGCACTTCGGGAGGCCGAGGCAGGCGGATCACGAGGTCAGGCGTTCGAGACCATCCTGGCTAACACGGTGAAACCCCGTTTCCACTAAAAATCCAAAAAATTAGCCGGGTGTGGCGGCGGGCGCCTGTAGTCCCAGCTACTCAGGAAGCTGAGGCAGGAGAATGACGTGACCCCGGGAGGCGGAGCTTGCGGTGAGCAGAGATCTCGCCACTGCACTCCAGCCTGGGCGACAGAGCCAGACTCCATCTCAAAAAAAAAAAAAAAAAAAAAAGAAAGAAAGAAAAAGAAAAAAAAAGTCATTGAAACAGTCAGCCCACGGGGGTGCAGGCAGAGTGGGCCCTCACTGGGGCAGCTGGAGGAGCATGGACTGCCCCGCCGGCAGGGGGGTGATGTTCTGAGAGCGTAAGAACTGGTATGCGAGGACCTCTGCAGTTTCCAACTTGCAGAGCTCTATCAGGCCGTCCCTTGCGGTGGCCAGTGAGTTGGCAATCAGCTCAGCTGCCTCGGAGTAGCCCTCAGCAGAGATGATGGCCACCTTTTTCTGCTGCTTAGCCTTTTCCACCACAAATCTGGCCCTCTCTGCTTCCTGCTGAGCCACCTGTTTGGCTTCCACCGCTTCTGTGAACTCCTTTCTGAAGGTCAGATATGTCAAGGACACGTCGTCCAGGATGAGCACAGAGGTGGCTGCTCTCTCTGTAAGTAAGGTCGTTGCTCACCTGCCTGGAGACCAGCTCTCTCTGGGTGATTAGTTCTCCAGCATCAAAGTGAGGCACCAGGGACTTGAGGATCTTGGCCGTGATGGATGGCAGCCGCCGCTCATCACAGTCCTCTCCGATGCTGGTGAAGATGCGAGGAAGCTGGCTAGCGACAGGCCGGAAGAGGATGCGCAGTGTGATGTTGACGTTCTGTAAATCTTTGCTGCCAGTGATGACTGGCACACAATGTGGTCGAGAAGGGCAGTCAAAGATAATTGGTTTCTGTACCCATGGAATGAGAAAGTGAGTCCCTTCCCCTACCACAATGTCCTGTCCTCCACAGAATCGGTCAGAGATGACAGCTCTGTGCCCAGCATCCACATTATATGAGGCAGATTTCCTTTCACCAGGCCTCCTGCAACAGCTAAGGCCAGGTCAAACTTGCTGATGGTCTCAAACACTTTGGCAGCCATGTTTTCTTCTGCCAGACTCTCTCACACCTGCTTCCACTCTGACCTCCACATGAATTTCTGCCCCTCAGTTTCTTAATTTGAAAATGAGGAAAATGAAAATACCAACATCAAAAGTATGTTTTGAGGATTAAAACAGTTAAAATAAATAAAGCAATTAGAACAGTGTTCATAACATAGCAACCAACCTTTTAGTTTTAGCTATTACTACCATTATTGCATTCCCTAAAATTTACATAAGAAAGGTATGACATGTTTCTGAAGGTTGGGTAGCATTCATCTGCAAGACCATCTAACATTTTTCTTTCTGTGGCTATATTGTAGCTACTTATTCAATTTCTTTAATGTCATTAATCCACTTGATTTAATTTTTTTCTTCTTGACTTGCTTTTGGCAAGTTATATTTTTCTAGCAGTTTGTCCATTTAATTTAATTTTTCTTTTCCTTTTTTCTTTTTTAGAGACAGGATCTCACTGTCTTGCTCAGGCTATAATGCAATGGTGCAATCATAGCTCACTGCAGCCTCTAACTCTTGGGCTCAAGTGATTCTCCTGCCTCAGCCTCCTGAATAGCTGAGACTACAGGCATGCACCACTGTACCTGGCTAATATTGAAAGTTTTTGTAGAGACAAAGTCTCGCTGTGTTGCTCAGGGTGGCCTCAAACTCCTGGCTTTCAACCATGCTCCTGTCTTGACTTCCCAAAGTGTTGGGATTCCAGGTGTGAGCCATCATGCCCAACGCATTTCATCTAAATCTTCAAATTTATTGGCGTAATTTTTATAGTATACTCTTATTAATGTCTAATGTTGTTATATCTGCATTTATGGCTTCCTTTTTATTCCTAATATCATTTTCGGGTATGTTGGATGCTTAGCTCATTAAATTTTATACTATATATATATATATATATTTGCTTTAATCCCACTCTGTGAGTCCTGATAAGTAGTGTTTTTCATTGGCAATTAGTTTTAAATGTTTTCTACTTTCCTTTGCAGTTTCTTCCTGGATCCATGAATTTATAATATTTGTACATTCAAAATTTCCAAACAGATAAACTTTCTCTGGTTTTCTTTTCATTATTGAATTTTATTGTATTGTCGTCAGAAACTGTGTTCTGTATAATATTACTCTGTTTCAGTATCTATAATTTATTTATTTACTTTCTATATTTTCCGACTGGAATGTGATCCATGTGAAGAACGGAATTTATTCTGTTTAGTTCACCATCATGTTCCCAGTGTGTAGAATGATGGTTGGCATATAGTAGTAACTCAACATTTATTGAATGAAAGAATGATTAATATTGATGGTAACCCTTGATGATGAGAATATATTTTTTCTAGGTGGTCTTCCTGGACCACCAAGAAGAGAATGCAAATTCTCACAGGCTCTAGTCCATATCAGCAGACTTGACTTCATATCCACATATGGAGTTACATCCACATATTCCTGACAAACATCAAAATTTCCTGAGCATCCAAGTAAAATTTGGAGGACACTGTCTACTCCCAAATTAATTTGATTCTGATTTGTACACTCTCAGTGCCTCAGCATCAATGTGGATTCGGCTTCCCACAGATGGAAAGACCGACTTTCTTTCTTTTTTTTTCTTTGAGACGGAGTCTGACTCTGTCGCGCAGGCTGGAGAGCAGTGGCGCCATCTCGGCTCACTGCAAGCTCTGCCTTCCGGGTTCACACCATTTTCCTGCCTTAGCCTCCCGAGTAGCTGGGACAACAGGGGACCGCCCGGCTAATTTTTTGGATTTTCAGTAGAGATGATGTTTCACTGTGTTAGCCAGGATGGTCTCGATCGCCTGACCTCGTGATCCACCCTCCTGGGCCTCCCAAAGTGCTGGATTACAGGCATGAGCCACCATGCCCAGCCAAGACCAACTTTCTTAGTCCATGTCGGCTGCTATAACAAATCACCATAGACTGGGGGATTTATAAACAATAGAAACATATTTCTCACAGTTCTGAAGCTTGGAAGTCCAAAGTCGAGATGTCAGCATGGTCATTTCTGGTGAGAACCTTCTTTTGGGTTGCAGATGGCCAACATCTCTCTGTGTCTTTACTGGGCAGAAACGGGGAATGAGCTCTCAGGGTGTCTTCTCATAAGGGCACTAATCCCATAGATGAGGTCTCTGACCTCATGACCTAATTACCTCCCAGGAGCCCCATCTCTTCATCCCATCACCTTGGTGGTCAGGATTTCAACATATACATTTTGGGAGAGCACAAACATTCAGGGCACAGCATTGACCATAGCAGAACTGGCAATCCTCATACAAAATTTTTGTTTCCCATGTTTAATGTCTTCTACAAAACAATATTCATGCATTCTGTCAAGCAGTTATAGAGTAAAGACAGCTGGTCATTACTCAGCTTGGTGTGCAAATAGATATTTTTGAAAATGTACAATATCTGAAGATTTTTATTCTTCGGACAACTTTGGCTTTGAAAACTCTGTATATCTTAAAAGCAGTTTCACAATGTCAGTAGTTTCCTGTGATTGATAGCCACAGCACACTGAGCTCACAGAGACATTAAAAATGTGGCATAGAAAAGAAAAAAAGGGCTTTGCAATATTGGATTCTGTAGCAGTAAGTAATCTGCTCTTGGCTTTCCTTCCCTTTGCTAAGGATTTTTTTTCTCTCCTCTTCTGAAAGGTCTGTTTTATTACATTCTAGATTTGGACATACTAATAAAAATATATTTTTTTCTGTGCTTGCTAGAATCCTATTTCTCAGCACAGACAGAATTATTGGATAAGTGCTGCGATTCTGTTTCTCTTTGGAATTTTGAAACCGCAAATTAAAAAAAAAAAAGTCAAACAAACCAAAAAATTACCAATAAGTTGGGATACCAGATAGAACGTTGACGTTGGCAGGTCTCTCTTGGGTGCAATAGAGATGATTGTGTGTTATGCTCTCAGAAAGGGGGAAAGTGGCTGCATTACTGAGTGTGGTGGTGAGAAATAAGACTTGCATGATGTGGAGAAGAAATTTGGTTCATTTTGGGAAACCAAAGAGGTGATTCCTATTGAATGTGGAAGGAAGTAATTATTTCTGTAACTAGAATGTCCTGCAAATAAGTTATGGTAGGACAGCTGCTCTCATAAAGAGACCCAGGAATGTAATGACTCATCATGGGAATTTATTTCTTACTTAGTAACTGCTTCATGTTGGCAGGTTTATTCAGGGACCCAGGCTCCTTCCATCTTGTGGCTCTGCCATTCCCTAGAGCTGAAGTTACATTTTTTTTTTTTTTTTTACAGTGGAAAGTACCAGATCATAATTGCTATAGGTTTTGCAAGTTATAATGTCTCTGTCACCTTTATTCAATGCTGCCAATGTACCATAAAAGCAGTCATTGACAACACATGAATTAATGGCCTAGCTTTGTTCTGGTAAAACATCACTTACAAAAAGACGTGGCAGGTTGAATTTGGGTTTTGGAACATGGTTTTCTGACCCTTGCTCCAAAACCTGGTCCTACTCTTCTGTATTTAGCAGAGAAAGGGAAGGAGCAAGGCGAAACAAGTGTGGAGGGAATCTAGAGGTCAAGCCTGGAAGCAAAATGCATCACTTCCCCTCATGTTTCATGGGCTAGAAATCAGTCACATGGCAACACTCGATTGCTAAGGATGTTGGGAAATGTAGTCTAGCTGTGTGCCCAGGAAGAAAAGGAAACATATTGGTGAACAGGTGGCAATCTTTGCCATATCTAGCACAATAGGAAATCTGAAAAAACTGGAATTCAAGGTTCATCCTCAAACTATCCTACTGTGTTCTAAAACATAGTGCTTAAAAAGCATATCTTTGTAATCAGACAGGCCTGGGTTTGAATCCTAGAAGGGCCACATTCTAACTCTGGGCTCTTGGGTGTTTGTTTAACCAACTTGTGCCTCATTTTCCTTATGTGGAAAATGAGGGCAATTATGATTATCTCCCAGGGTCTTTGTGAATGTTAAATAAAAGAAAAACTTGAGATAACTATCACTTCTAATGTACAAGAAGAAGTATATTACCATTATTATTTGAACAATGACTTACTCTACTTCCTTGCAGAGTATAATTTAATGCTTTTCACTTGGGCTTACATCCCTGCTCCACTCCACACTAGCTCTGTAATCTTGGACAAGTTATGTAACCTCTCTGTGCCTCAATTTCTTCATTTATGTAATTGTAACAATAATAGCATGTATCTCCTAGGGTAGTTGTGATGATTAAATGATTTAACAAATATGAAATCATAGGTGTCGACTTATTAATGCTTAATTAATGGTAACTATAATTATTATTTTAATACACCGATCCCTGGCATCCAAGGACACTAATGATAAAAATCAACATTATAATAATATACATATACTCATTCCTTCAACAAATACTGAGCACCTACAGGCCAAATTCTGTACTAGGCTCTGAGGATAGAAATGGTGACTAGACCTGACATTTTTCCTGCCTTCATAAAGCTTACAACGTATTTGCTAATAGGTGCATTTTCTTTTTTGAGCAGCCTTTGCAGTGAGTACTTTAAACATGCTATCTCATTTGATCATTTGCAATAACTCTGTGAATAATATATTATTGTCTCTATTTTACGGAAGACGTAACAGGTTTAGAGAACATAAGTAATTTTAGCGAGGTCACAGAGCTGGTAAATGGTAGAAATGGTATTTGAAACTATGCACCTCAAACTTAAATGCCAGTGTTCTTAAAAATCATGCTGGGCTGTCAGATCTGGCCACATAAAAAGGTTTGCTTGGCAAAGTGTACACTGTTTAATGGGAATGTAGGTTGAAGGCAGAGGAAAGGAGGGGGCTGTGATGGTGAGGGTGGCCTCTTGGCCTCTCTGGGAATTCAGTTCTATCTCTGGACCATTTATGACAGCAAATGCCCTCTCTACTTGGATGACTTCAAACATCCCCCAGGATTAGAAACATGTAATCTTATCAACCAGGTTTGGTTCCCGTCTGCAGGAGAGCTGGGCTTTTCAATTTAACCACTGGCTTAAAAAATGGGAAAAAAAATAACACAAAGAAATCTACTGTCTCTACCCTTCTTTAAAATGATGAATGCTTTTTAAAGGCAAATCCATCATTGGTCACTTGAGGGAGGAAATGTCAAGAAAAGTTATGGTTTGTTAGCTTTTACTTCTTGACATTATACAAGAAAGTAATTGAAGTACAACAAATGCCATGTTGTTTTACCTCATCTATTTATATAGCAATCTGACAAGATGAATATATATGTTACTGTGGATTTGGAAAAAAAGTGACACAGGCTCTGTGATTTGTTCTATTGTCTTATCAGTGCTGATCAAATGTGCTTTTCCTCAACAAAACACAGGCAGATGAATTAGTATCTTTTCATGTAGATTCCTGGATTTGAACAATTGAACTCATTTTACCCTTCAGCCCATTAGCCTCTTATCTCAAGTTCTGTGAGCTTTAACATGAATGTATAATAGAGCATGCACAAATTCAATTCAATACAACAAATATTTATTTAGCACTCACCGTGCATAATACTATGCCAAACAGAGATGCCTTTAATTCACAATCTGTGATAATTCAAACACAACCTGGGCTAAATGTTACCATTATGCCATTTATGAAAAAAAGGGTGTGCTAAACAAATCAGCAAGGTGGATCTTACTGTGTATCATGTTATGCTCCTAAAAATCCCATATGTAAATCATGTTTTAAATTCACAAAGAGTGCTTCCTGTTCAAAGAATTTCATAATAGTGTTTCCAGAGAATATATAATCACTGACAAATAAGAATTTTTAAGTTTGATGTTTAAAAGGCAAATGACCATTTTATTGAAGGATATTATGTGACTAGTACCATAAAAAAATCCCAAGGCTCGTTTCTATGACACCCACGATCTCTTTGTGGTTGGGTAGTCTGGTTGTCAAGCAACTTAAATAGAAGAGACATGTTACATTATTATTTGTTTCTTCTGAAAGGTGTCAGACATGAAACAAAGGTATAAAGTTGCTTATTCTGTAGTAAAGATCTCTTCAGTTCCCCACATAGATTGCTGGGGAAGGAAAGTAATGCTAAAACTTCAGTTAATAGGAAGAGGCAG
Organism: Trachypithecus francoisi; assembly: GCF_009764315.1. Classification (NCBI taxonomy): domain Eukaryota; kingdom Metazoa; phylum Chordata; class Mammalia; order Primates; family Cercopithecidae; genus Trachypithecus; species Trachypithecus francoisi. The sequence continues at coordinate 93,256,653 of NW_022681455.1, read as the reverse complement.
AGTGAGCTTTCAGTGTGTCTTAACCTTTTTATTTTGCTGACATTACCTTAGCCAATCAGCTGGGATCTCAAGTGAGTTATTCAGGGATGTAATATTAAGAACCATGAGGCAAGGTCTCCTGTCGAATACAGTAAGATGGTAATACTTTGCATTTTGGTTTCTCTGTTCTTTTTTATAGCCCCTTTATTGAAACTGGCCCCTTTGCAAGCTGTCCTGTCTGTACATAAATGGGTTGATAGATCTGACTCCAGAGGAGGAGTCAGATTGAATTAAGGACCATTATTTATTTGTCAGTACTGTGTAGTAAAGAATTTGGCCTTGACTGGCTTAGCCTTCAGCTTCTGGGAGGTATTCTACGTTATACCTGACAAGAGTGTAATTGTTTAGAATGGTAGGTGGCCACACTAGAGCTTAGGGTAGGGCCAGCCATACCCATAGTCTTAGGGCAGGTGTGGGCCATGCCAGAAAGACCAGTCGTGTGATCAAAAGTAGGGGTTTGGATCCCATGTTATCAGTTGACATGGAGACTGAATTCAGCAACTTGGACAATCAATTGATCAATTATGCCTGCGCAATGAAGCTTCAGTAAAATCTCTGAGCTCTGGGGCTTGGGTATGGTTCCCTGGTTGGCAATACTCCTTGCATATTGACACATATCAATACTGGGAGAGTATTACATCCTGACTCCAAGGAGTTGACAACAGAAACCCCTTTGTAAACCCCTCAGATTCTTCCTTAGGTATCTCTTCATTTTGCTGTTTTAAATTTGTATCCTTTCCATGTAAACCATCAACATGAATATAGGAGCTTTCAATGAGTTCTCTGAGTCCTTCTGGGGAATTATAAAAGCTGAGGGTGGTTTTGGAATTTACCAAACTTATAGCTGGTGTTAGAAATAAAGGGAAGGCTGGGTGCAGTGGCTCACACCTATAATCCCAGCACTTTGGGAGGCCGAGGCAGGTGGATCACGAGGTCAGGAGATCAAGACCATCCTGACTAACATGGTGAAACTCCATCTCTACCAAAAATATGAAAAAAAAAAAAATTAGCCGGGTGTGGTGGTGGGTGCCTGTAGTCCCAGCTACTCAGGAGGCTGAGGCAGGAGAATGGCATGAACCCTGGAGGCGGAGCTTGCAGTGAGCCGAGATCGTGTCACCACACTCCAGTCTGGATGACAGATGGAGACTCCATCTCAAAAAAAAAAAAAAAAAAAAAAAGAAATAAAGGGAATCTTGGAGGACTGTTCCCTCTAATCACTGCAGTTTGGCTAACTATGGTTAAGTATCATAGCTGGAAGGAGTCTATTGACATGCAGATGGGTCCAGTGACATATAATAATTATGTCATACCTCAAAACTTCCCCCAAATGAAAAAAATTCCTTTGGAGGTACTTGTAAATGTCTAAATTTGGTAAGTTTAGAAAAGCAGCATTAGCTATCTCTCTCTTTTTTAAATTTAATTTAATTTTACTTTAAGTTCTGGGATACATGTGCAGAACATGCAGGTTTGTTACATAGGTATACATGTGCCATGGTGGTTTGCTGCACCCATCAACCCATCATTCAAGTTTTAAGCCCCGCACCCCCTGACAGGCCCTGGTGTGTGATGTTCTCCTCCCTGTTTCCATGTATTCTTATCGTTTGACTCCTACTTAGTTAGATCTCTTTTTATGCACCCATTTGAAATTAGAACAATTTCAATGATTTTTAGTTTTTTTCTGGGGTTATAAACCGAAATACGTAAGGGCATCAGAAGGTAACTTCAATCAGTGAAACAGAAGGTGGAATCTGTGGTCAACTGAGGAACATATGCTAGTATAAAGTCACTCAGAGTTAACAAAAAATTAGGATCATAAAAAATGTCTGTAACATGAGTTAGCCCAGAGATCATCAGTTTGTCTTTTCTCTATGATTTAGGCTAATGGCTCTATTTGAAAATGAATATTTTCTGTAATTGAATGTTTGGCTATCCACATTTTCTATTTCCACCTCTTTTTATGTTAGTTTTTGTTGAAATTTGTGCATTTCAATGACATTTATTTTATTTTTTAAATTTTATTTTATTTTATTGCAAGAGTTTTTGGGGGCAGAGGTAGCTTTTCATTACATGGATAAGTTCTTTAGTGGTGATTTGTAGGATTTTGGCGCACCTGTCACCCGAGCAGTGTACATTGTACCCAGTATGTATTCTTTTATCTCTCATCCCTTCCCATCCTTCTGCCCCAAGTCCCCAAAGTTCATTATATAATTGTTATGCCTTTGCATCCTCACAGCTTAGCACCCACTTATAAGTGAGAACATACCATATTTGATTTTACATTCCTGAGTTACTTCACTTAGAATGCTGGCCTCCTGCTCCATCCAAATTACTGCAAAACACATTATTTTATTCCTTTTTATGGCTCAGTAGTATCCCATGATGTATATACCACATTTTCTTTATCTACTCATTAGTTGATGGGCATTTAGGTTGGTTCCGTATTTTTGCATCAATTAAATTTATTGGTATAAAATCATAATATCCCCTTATGATCTTTTTAACTTTAATAAGATCTGTAGTGACATCTGATTTTTAATTTCTGACTTTCTTTGTGCCTTCTATCCACTTTTCTTGGAGTCTCATATGGGTTTATTAGTTTTAGTAGTTTCTCCTAGAATTAATTTTTGGATTCATTGGTTTTATTTGTTGATTTTTTTTAATTTAGTTAACTTCCATTTCTATATGGTTTTAGACTTCCTCTGTTATTTTTAAATCTTATTGATGTATATGCTTAGCTCTTTTTCCATCTTTTTCTTTTTCTAAGAAGCTATACATTTTTCTTAAGGCATGAGTTTATCTGAAGCTCATAACTATATCATTTTATCATTCAGCCAAAATGTGTATAACTTTTTGTTGTAATTTTTTGTCCTATGGATCTTTATAAAAGTGTATTTTTAGATTTACAAATACATGTATTTTCCTTTCTTTTTTCACTTATATTTGATATATAGCCTGATTGAATTAGGAACAGAAAACATATGATAATGATTTAAAGTCTTAGACATTTTTTTGAAACTTGTTTTATGGACCATCAGTATTTGTAAATATTCCAAAAAAGCATACATATGTTCTTGAAAATAATATAGTATTAGTTCATTCTCATGCTCCTATAAGGACATACCCAAGACTAGGTTATTTATAAAGGAAAGAGGTTTATTTGACTCACAGTTCCACGTGGCTGGGGAGGTATCAGGAAACTTATAATCATGATGGAAGAGGAAGCAAACACATCCTTTTTCATATGGTAGCAGGAGAGAGAAGAATGAGAGCTGAGCAAAGGGGGAAGCCCCATATAAAACCATAAGAGCTTGTGAGAACTTACTATCATGAGAATAGCATGGGTGAAACTGCCACCATGATTCAATTGCCTCCTACCGGGCCCCTCCCACCACTTATGGGGATTATGAAAACTATAATTCAAGATGAAATTTGGGTGGAGACAAAGCCAAGCCATATCAAATATGCATTTTTTTGCAGTTATTGGCTGCAATGTTCTATAGAAGTCCATGAAGTCAATTTTGTGATTGTATAGTTCAAATCTTCTAGATTTTTATTGGTCTTTGTATGTTTGCTCTGTAAGCTATCAATGAAAGCTTATTCTTTCAATTGTTTGTTCTGTAAGCTCTCACTGTGATTGTGTACTTGTCTCCTTTGTATCTTGTCAAATTTTGCTTTATATGTTTTGAGGCTATGTTATCGGTGCATGCAAATTTCTAGTTACTGTATCTTTGGGAAGAATTGAAAATTTTATCACTATAATAAGGCTTTTAGCCTTAAAGTCTACTTTGTCTGATACTAATGTATTTTAAAATTTAATGCTTGTATGATGTATTTTTTCTGCCCTTTTAAAAATAAAGGGCAGAAAATCATGTTAACTTTCTTTATTCTTAGTTTTAGATATCCTTTTGTAAACAATTTAAAAATGTCCAATTGACATTATGGAAAACACTATGGAGGTTCCTCAAAAAATTAAAAGTAGAATTACCATATGATTCCTCAATCCCACTACTGGGCATATATCTACAAGAAATGAAGTCTGTATGTCTGAGAGATGTCTGCATTCCTGTGTTCATTGTAGCATTATTCACAACAACCAAGATATGAAATCAACCTAAGTGTTAATTGGCAAATGAATTGATACAGAAAGCATGGTATGTATACACACTGGAACACTATTCAGCCACAAAAGAAGGAAAGTCTGCCATTTGCAGCAACATGGATAAACCTGGAGGACATATGTTAAGTGAAGTAAGCCTGGCACAGAAGAAAAATGCCACATGATCTCATTTGTATGTGGAATCTAACAAAGTTGAACTCATAGAAGGAGAGAGTAGAATGGTGGTTACCAGGGGCTGTGAAATGGGAAAGGACTGGTGAAATGTTAGGGAGTATAAAATTTCAGTTACACCAGAGGAGTAAGTCAAGAGATTCCTTGTGTGACCTGGTGACTGTAGTTAATAACAATGTATTGTACACTTAAAAATTACTATGAGAGTAGATTTTAAGTCTTCTGCACACACAAAAAACTATGTGAGGTAATACGTATGTCAGTTAGCTTGATTTAGGCATTCTATGATGTATACATATATCAAAATACCATACTGTACTGTATAAATGTATACAATTTTTATTTGTCTGTTAAAACCATATCCAGTTGAAATGATTTGGTCTTTAATTGGAATGACAAGTCCATCTATATTTAATGTAATGATTGACAATCTTACTATTTGACTTCCATTTGTTCCATATGTTCTATGTGTATTTTTATCTCCTTTCTTGCATTCTTTTGGATCAATATAGTAGTTTATTATTTTACCCCTACTATTAGTCTAGAATTTATATCTATTTATGCAATATGTTGCAGTTATATCATGAATTTTTAATTTGTTAAAATCTGAAAATTGTTATTTTGTTCTTTTCTAGGATAATACAAAGACATTAAAACACTTTAGATTTACTCTCTTCTGACTTATGAATAATTGCTATATATGTATATACATATGTATATATGGGACAATTTATATGACAGAGATGATACCACAAACTGACGGTAAAAGATGGATCAGTTAATAGATGTTTTGGGGAAACTTGCTGACTTCTGTATGTGGAAAAAAATAAGACTGGATTTCTAACTCACATCATAAACAAGACTTAACTCCAGATGGATTAAAGACATGAATGTGAAAGGTGAAATATTAAGATAATTGAAGAAAACCTATGAGGACATCTTTGTAAATTTAGGGTAGGAAAGCAGAAACAAAAATTAAGGATTTCTGTTTAACAAAGGATATCACATAGATAGCCAACTGAGGGACACGGGTTGGCAGATACTTTTTACAGTGTCAATATCTAGAATATACAAGGAGCTATTCTTTTTTTAATGAACGAGAAACATGAAAGATGAAAAGTAAAAAATTATGAGCAGGTAACTTTCAGACGAGGAAATCTCTATCGATAACAAGTACGTGAACCAATGCTCAACCTCACTTTCAATCAGAGAAATACAGATTAAGACAACAAGGAGACACCACCTTATGCCCGTAAGATTTGTAAACATTAAAAATGTAAAGAATACCAAATGTTGACAAGAATGTTGAGAATTGGAAAATTGTATGCATTTCTTTGATAGTTGAAACGTATCCAGATGTTCTTAGCACAAACCAGTAGCATTTAGTAAAATTAAGCATTGTATTATCTAGCAATCCCATTCTTGGGTAAAACTTCAGAGACAATGGCATATAAGTGTGCAAGGAAACTTATATGAGGATACTCACTACAGCATTGTTTGGGGGCAAGAAATAATTAGAAGCAACCTAGAGGTTCATTAATGGGGACTAGATTGAAAAAATGGTAGATGCACGCTGTAGAATATTATGCTACAGTTACAAGAAATGAAAGTAAATAATTCATAAGAACATCATTGAAAGAAAAAAGTAAGCACCGGAATCGGATCTATAACAAAATTCCATGTATGTACATAAAAATGAACATAAAACAATGCCATTTATTTTTCCAAAGGCACATACGAATATGAGTACATTTGCCAAACACATTAAAGTGAGTGCCATTATGAAGTGGAAGGGAATGGGAGGGAGCATCATGATGAAAGGCAAAATATACTAAAATGAAATAAAACAAGACAAGGATTTATATGGCCCTCTGATAATAAAGTGTTTTAACTCAACAGATGAATGGATAAAGAAAATATGGTACATATACACAATGGAATACTATTAAGTTGTAAAAAAGAATGAGATCCAGTCATTTGTAGCAACATGGATAGAACCGGAGATCATGATGTTCAGTGAAAGAAGCTAGGAACAGAAAGACAAACATTGCAAGTTCTCACTTATTTGTGAGATCTAAAAGTCAAAACAATTGAACTCATGGTCATAGGCAGTGGAAGGATGGTTACCAGAGACTGGGAAGGGTAGTGGGGGTTGAAGGGAAGGTGAGGATAATTAATGGGTACAACAAAATAGAAAGAATGAGTAAGACCTACTATTTGATAGCACAAGAGGGTGACTATAGTCATTAATAACTTAATTGTATATTCTGAAAGAAGGAATGTAATTGGATTATTTATAACTCAAAGGATAAATGTTTGAGGGGATGGATGCCCCTTTCTCCATGATATGCTCATTTCATATTGCATACCTGTATCAAAACATCTCCTGTACTCCATAAATATATACAACCGCTATGTACCCACAAACAATTAAAAAAAATAAAAAAAGTAAAAAAAAGAAAGGAGTTGTATTAAATCAATGATTACAAAAACTAAATTACTCATCTTAAATTTTTGTCAAATTTGTAAAACACCTGGGCAATGTAATTAATATATTCTTTAAATAGCCTCATTTAAAACATAAATATTTTATTTAAAAAGAATTTTATATCACGATTATAAGTGGAGAACCAGCATATTTTTCTGTAAATAGAATGTAAGTGTGAAAGTAATTACATAGTAACAAAATGAGGAAGTTCTAGCCAGATACTGTGGCCTGCTGAAGGTGAGGTTTGAGGTTGGCTCTCTATATGGGAGAAAAGGTGATTAGTAAGTCTAGAGTCACTTAAAGATATATTAACACCAGGCTAAGATGTTCCTTTTTTAAAATAATCAACAGAGGAAAAGAAAATTGAGGCGGGAATATAACTTTGACACACTACATTTCAGAAGTATTTAATGCCATGTCTATGTCTGCGTAATGCCTGGAATTAACTTGACACCCGCCAGCGTTATGTGTCCCATACTTTGGGAAACACATGAGTTGATGGTTGCTAGTCTTTTCCAGCTTTAATTTTCTAACGTTGTCTGAAATTAAGAAAGGCAAAATCTTGTTACAAATGAGGAAGTATCTGGCGGTGAAAACCCTAGATAATAGAACGAATTACCAGGAGAGAAAACAGTGCTTCATTGCTACAATGTGAAAATGTTGCTACTACTACAAAGTAAGCCTTGGAGAATTGAATAAAATCTTCAGAATTGTTCCCATTTCAAAGAACTTTGCAAATGTTACGTACGCCCTGGGGAGAATCCAAGTAAAGCTCACTGGAACCAGGGGTTGATTGATGAATGTTTTTAATGGTGCAGCTTCTGAGGTATCAGCAGGCTTTGGAGGTGTGCCATGATGTGGTGTATAAAGGTAACACAAAGGAAAGAAATCTTGGACCTTGTAGTTCCATTGGTCTACAACTTAGCAGTTTCGGAAACTGCAGGACCAGTTCAATCTTGTTCAGTTTTGTCAGTAATGAAATGCAGCAAAGTGATGAACAGTTTTTAAGTGCAGTGGACCTACAGGTTGCAAGTCACATAAGGTGTGCATGCCAGATGAACAAAGCATGCCCAATTCATGACTCCAGAACTAGCAGCAACAAAATATCAATCACATGTGGAGCCTAAGTGCTCAGATCGAGGAACAGGGACCAAATTAAGAAACGAGGGGGGCCCTGTTTTGTTGCAATATAGACTTAAGAGCCAAGATCCCACCACTGCCTCTTTGCATGGCCCATCCAATCACACCTTGTTGCATTTTCCTGTCTCCCGCATAATTATGCTCTGCCTATAAAGTCTGCTCCCAGATCCCAGCTCGGAGAGACAGATTTGAGCATTGCCTCCTGTCTCCTTGCTAGTCAACTTGCAATAAAGTTTTTTCTTTTTTTCAAAAGGTGGTGCCATAGTATCAGCTTCTATGCACGTCACAGTATTGGCTTTTATGCCATAGTATTGGCTTCTATGCAGTGGGTCCACTGGTTGGTAACATTTCCAGAATAATACAAGATTTAGGAAAGTACCCTGAGTATTCCTTCTTGATTAAGGGACGGAATAGATATTATTTATCATGGTTTCTTGCCTTCTGAAGACTGTTTAGGTTGCAAGTGACAGGAACCTACAAGCAAAAAAGTGAAACAATGTTTCTGAGAAAGGAAGCCAGCTGGACTTCTGGGTCGGGTGGGGACTTGGAGAACTTTCCTGTCTAACTAGAGTATTGTAAATGCACCGATCAGCACTCCCTGTCAAGCTAAAGGATTGCAAATACACCAATCAGCAGTCTGTAAAAATGGACCAATCAGCATTCTGTAAAATGGACCAATCAGCAGGATGTGGACGGGACCAAATAAAGGAATAAAAGTTGGCCACCCCAGCCAGCAGCAACTCGTTTGGGTCCCCTTCCACATGGTGGAAGGTTTGTTCGTTTGCTCTTTGTAGTAAATTTTGCTGCTGCTCATATTCTTTGGGTCCGCACTACCTTTATGAGCTATAACACTCACTGCGAAGGTCCATAGCTTCACTCCTGAAGCCAGGGAGACCACAAACCAACTGGGAGGAACAAACAACTCTGGACATGCTACCTTTAAGAGCTGTAACACTCAATGTGAAGGTCTGCAGCTTCACTCCTGAAGCCAACGAGACCACAAACCCACCAGAAGGAAGAAACTCAGGACACATCTGAACATCTGAAGGAACAAACTCCGTCCGGACACACCATATTTAAGAACTGTAACACTCACGGGGAGGGTCTGTGGCTTCATTCTTGAAGTCAGCGAGACCGAGAACCCACTGGAAGGAACTAATTCCGGATACATTACCAGGACTGGTCTGCTTCGTCTTTTTAAGCCCTTTTGTCTCCACATTATGGACTCCAGTGGCTCAGGCTTACACCCTTCCGGTTCCAATTCCAGAGAGAAAGAGAGCTTCTTTCCCTCTATGGATTTCAGAAGTACATTGGCCAGAGTGGAGCCATGTACCTATTCCTCAATGTTACAACAGGGAAGGAGAATTTGTTTAAGTAGACTCATGCTTCACAGTGGAGGTAAAGGTGAGGCCAGTCTCATCTCATCTAGAAGATACGTCTGAGAAGGGGGGAGGGAAATGCATGCTGGGAAGGCAAATCCAACGAATACTCAATATAGGTTGAACATTCCTTATCTGAAACGCTTGAGACCAGAAGTGTTTCAGATTTTGAATTTCTTTTGGATTTTGGAATATTCACATATACATAATGAGGTATCTTGGGGGTGGAACCCAAGTCCAAACACGAAATTCACTTATGCTTTATATACATTTTATATGCATAGCTTGAAGATAATTTTATACAATATTTTCAGTAATTTTGTGCATGAAACAAAGTATTCGCTGTGATACATCACATGAGGTCAGATGTGGAGTTTTTCACTTGTGATGTTATGTGAGTGCTCAAAAAAATTTAGATTTAGGAGCATTTTGGATTTCAGATTTTTGGATTAGAAATGCTCAATCTGTATTTCTTCGACGTTAGACCAGGAGTCAGTAAAAGGGCAAAATAATAAGTATTATAGGCTTTGTGGGCCACCTAGGTTCTGGGTCAACTCTCTCTCTCTCCCTTTCTTTCTCTCTCTCTCTCTGTGTGTGTGTGTGTGTGTGTGTGTGTGCGCTTTACATTCCTTGAAAATGTAGAAACCTTCTTACCTTGTAGGCTGTACAAAACCTGCTGCAAATTGGATTTGGTCCGTGGCACATAGACTGCTGATCCCTGAATTAGACTGACCCTTGGTTTCTGTGTTCTAGTGTGACTTTTTTTGATAAGTTTTACTTTCCAAATGCTTCTATAGACATAAGCTCTGATCTCAAAGCTTCACAAGAGCAGAAACCACATGTTTACTTCTCTTCCTTTTCCTCTACCACTCTTCCTCATCCTCCATTTTCTTCTCCTTTTCTTATTTTTCTCTTCTTTTTACTACTACTATTCTTTACAATGCCCCCATTTCCCCACTCTGTATCCAAAGTGAATTACCACAATATGTGGTAATTGAAATATTCAGTAAATATATATTGAACAGATCAAAACTACACTTCTCAGAGTGTCACTGACATAGCTTGGACTTCCAGAGGCTTGGATGAAAAGATTGTCTTCTTTGATGTTTCACTAAGCTGCAATACTGTAACCGCTTTCTGGTGATTCCAGGAAGGTGGGCAGGCTGGGTGGTGGGAAGAAAACCATGCAAAGAGTCAGGAAACCTAAGTTTTAGTCCTGGCTTTTCCTAACTTTGTGACTTTGGACAAATCATTTATCTTCCTTGCATCTTTTTGCATCTTCACTTATAAAATAAAAGGGTTGGAAATCAATGGCTAAGGTTTTCTGTAGTTCAAGACTTGATGGTGGAAAGACAAACACTGTGTAATAGTCACAGGGATAGGAGAGAAGAGGAAATTGTGCCTATATTGTGGGGGTGACTTTGGAAATTGATTTTCAGGAGTTTTGGCAAGAAACTTTCTGCTAATGACTAAAACAGGCATATAAACACAACTGTAATGGAAGGAGGGTTTGCCAGTTCATTATCTTTAAAAGTAATCTAAAATGCTCCTTTCTACTGAAAACAGGGATATTTCTAATTATTTATTTCAAGGGGTAGTGTTTTACCATCTTTATGTTAAAGAAATTGCCTTTCACTACACAAGTGGCAGATATTTGTAACTAGAGAAATTATCCTCCATGTAAATATGGGCCAGTAAATTAATCAAACTTCTACTGAGCACTAACTAAATGTCGGGTGCTTAGTTAGATGCCTCAAGATGGAGAACAGACGGTTCCTTCCCTCAGGGAGTTTCAATTTGGAGATACTGAATGGAGAATCACTTATGTCTAACCAGGAAAGCAGAAACACCTTAAGTATTTTAAAATGAGGGAATTTAATGCAAAATGATTATGCAGATGATGGAATTGTTGAGAAGGCAACAGAAGATGATGAAGTTACCCAGGAGATGGTGTGGACCTGCTACTAGGATGATTTTTAGAGACATGGAAAAAGTGATGACCCATGGTAAGAGAGGTGGAAATGCCAGGATTTATGTACAAGATGGTGGAAATAGGATTGAAAGGCTCAGACTAAGGCCAGAAAGTCTTGCAGGTTATTATGTGCCATGAAAAGGTTTGGAAGATAGACTATTTAGTAAGGAAATAAGAAATGTGCTGGTGAAGTCAGAATGGCTATTATGAAAAAGTTAAAAAAACAACAGGTGTTGGCGTGGAAGTGGAGAAAAGGGAATGCTTACACACTGTTGGTGGGACTGTAGATTGGTTCAATATATACGGGAAACACCATGGCGATATCTCAAGGAGCTGCAAATAGAGCTATCATTTAACTCAGCAATCCCATTACTGAATATCTACCCAAAGGAAAATACATTATTATATAAAAAAGATACCTGCACTTGTAGGTCTGTCACAGCACTATTCGCAGTAGCAAAATCATGGAAGCAACCCGTGTCTGTCAACAGCTGATTGGATAAAGACAATGTGGTACCTATACACCATAGAATACTATGCAGCTATAAAAAGAATGAAATCCTGTCTTTTGCAGCAACGTGGTTGGAGCTGGAGGCCATTATCCTAAGTGAACTAACTCTGAAGCAGAAAATTAAATATTGCATGTTCTCACTTATAAGTGGGAGCTAAACAATGGTACACGTGGACGTAAAGATGGAAACAATAGACACTGGGAAATGCAAAATGGGGGAGGGAGAGAGGCGAGTGGGGGTTGGAAGATTACCTATTGGAAACAATGTTCAATATTTGGATGATGGGTGCACTAGAAGCCCAATCCCCACTATTACACCATCTACCCATGTAACAAACATGGACATATACCCTCTGCAACTAAAGTAAAAAACTAAGTGTGCTGGCAAGAGGGACACCAGTATCACTTAGAAGCACAGTGTTGGCTCCTTGGCAGGTCAAGGCTAAATGTAGGAAAGGCCATAACAGAACTGGGCTTACCAATCGCAACGGGGAAGTTAGCACTCTGGGATTTTAGAGGCCAGATGGTGACATTTAACCGTCAGGTAGACGTTTACCATAATGACTGGGAAGTATGCAGGAGCAACCAGGAAGACCCTTCCTGCAGAGAGTTTTGAATGGTTATGGAAAATGGCATCTCCGGGGCAACAAGAGTGCTGCTCAATCTGTACAATCAAAAGGAATCAGGGATGAATAATCAGGATGCTGAGAACAATCACCCCCAATAATAAGGATCAATCCCTTGCCCATGTTTGCTAGAGATGGGCCAGTTTTCAAACCTGAAACCCAGTGAAAGGCCGGTTCTTCAGGAGGAAAGACCCTGCAACATCACAGCAAGTACAAACAGTAATGATTCCTCCAGGCCTTTCCCACATTTACTGATGGACACTTACTTGTGTAGCTGTATACTGGGAAATGGGGTGTGCCCAAATATTTCTAGGATTATTGGACACAGGAACCTAATTGACATTGACACCCGGAGGCCCAAAGTGCCATCATAACCCCCCTGTTAGAGTGGGGAAACCAGATGATAAATGAAGTCCTGGCTACAGTTCAGCTCACAATGGTTCCATGAGGTCCATGGACTCACCCAGTCATGTCCCAGGTTCTCAAATGTGTAATTGGGACAGACATTCTTCGTACTTGTTTAACTCATACTTTTGGCCCTTAGCCTATAGGGGAGGTGTTATCATAGTGGGGAAAGGCAAGTGGAATGCTCTGAAACTGCTTCTCACTTCCTAATGCATGTAAAGCCAGTCCGTTAAAGATAATATCTCATCCCAAGGGGGGATGGAGAAATTAGTGCTACTGAAGGATGGCAGAGATGGTGGTCCCTGCCATATCTTCAATCCAGATGAATGCAAAAGTCCAGCCTCTGCAAAACCTGGCCCTTGCAGAAATTAGGTGGATTCTGGATGATGGCAGAGGACTACTGCCACTTCAACCATACAGTAGCCCTCATTGCAGCCACTATACCAGATATGGTACCTCTGCTAGAGCAGATTAACAATTAAGCAGATTAGGCCGTGAGCGGTGGCTTATGCCAGTGATCCCAGCACTTTGGGAGGCCGAGGTAGGCGGATCACAAGGTTGGGAGATCGAGACCATCCTGGCTAACACGGTGAAACCTTGTCTCTACTAAAAATACAAAAAATTAACTAGGTGTGGTGGCATGCGCCTGTAGTCCCAGCTACTTGGGAGGCCGAGGCACGAGAATCGCTTGAACCCAGGAGGTAGAGGTTGCAGTGAGCTGAGATTGCGCCACTGCACTGCAGCCTGGAGACAGGGCGAGGCTCCGTGTCAAAAACAAAACAAAACAAAAAACAAACAAAAAAACCAATTAAGCAGATTAATCTGCTGCCTGGGAAACCTGACCTGTGACAAAAGACTTTTTCTTCATTGCTAATCAAGCATCAAACATTCACAGAAGAGCAGGTCTATGAGGACAGATAGGAAATAAACCTTGAAAAACAAATGGAAATCAATGAGTGCTGTTCTTGAAATGTCATTCCAGAAATGCGATTGCTTTCTGTGCCCATACCCTCACCCATAACCCCAGCTGAATGCTTGCAGTGGAATGTTTCGTACCATGTGACCCAATTCCTCTTACCAAGTCAATTGCACCAGAGTTGAGTACCTGATCCAAGGATAATTCATCCACGGGGTAGCCAGTAATAAATGGTTTGGATCCTCTGGTGCAGGAATGTGATGAACCAGGTCAATTACATTCTCCACTCAAAAATTTAGAATGGAAAGACAGAAACTGAGCTGGTTAGCTCTTGTGCACAGGGAGAGGGTAGTAGGGACAGCTTGGGAGTGGCAACAACAAGCTCTGTGCAAGAGGATGCAGTTTAGTAAGAGAGTAGGATGTAGCAGATACATTGAAAGAAGTTGAGGTGAGGAAAGAGAGAATTGAAGCTGAGAAAAAGGGGAACCTTGATTCTTCTTGGCTTCCCAATTCTGGTTCCTGTGGGGCCTACCTGTGCTTTGGGTCTTACCTGTGTGTTCCTTGAGATACCTTTGAGGACATTTCTCAGATGAGCTAGGTGAGTGGATCTTTTTCTTGTAACCAAAAGAGTCCACCTAGAATTGAGGTTTGAGGGGCATTACTTTCTGTTTGATTAATAAATGTCACTTTTTTCTTGTGTTATTAGATACTTTCTAGATATTATTTTTCTCTTTCCTCCTAAAACCGTGAGCTTTTTGAGGTCAGTGTTCTATATATTTTAGGAAAGGCTATTGATAATACATTGTAGTAATGATAATAATAGCTCAGTTTTTACTATGTGCCACACACTGAGCTAGGAGCTTCATATCCACTACATTCACTAATAAATGCTCCATTGTGAGTTATTGAAACAAGAGAGTTCCCTGATTCCCCTCGCAGGGTGTGTGACAGGGGTGTGGCTCACCTGCCTGGTCACCCTGCAGCAGCTCAAACCCCTAGGGGGAGCATGCAGATGGGCAAGTGCAGAGGCTGAGGTAAGCACTACTGCGCTCTGGCCCCATGGCAGATTTTAGCAGTGGGTGTCTGTGATTCCCGAAGCCCAAGTGGGTGTGTGTTACAAAGCTCTTTCAGATTTGCTGTCTACAGACGGCTTGTGTGTTAATCAGCTCAATGAACCTTCTGCCTTATTGCAAGGGCAGAGGGCCAGTGTGACAGCCTTCTGTAACCTGAAAGAATCCTGAGCTCTAGCCCAGTATCCCAAAAGAATCAGATCACACATGGGCTTGAAGGATGAGTCCAAGGTTTTATTGAGTGGTGGAGGTGGCTCTCAGTGAGACAGATGGGGAGCTGGATGGGGGATGGAAGTGGGAAGGTGGTCTTCCCCTGGAATCGGGCCACACAGCAGCTGGACTCTTCTCCAGCCTCCCCTAGCTGAACTCCCCTCAGTGTCTAGACGTATGTTCCTCCTCTTCTCTCTTCCTCTTCAGCGTCATTCCACTGTTTCTGGCCTGCTGGTCTGCTGGTCTTGATGTTCAGTCACTTGTGTGTGTGCCGGCTAGGGTCTCTGGTTTATATGGGTACAGGATGGAGGGTGTGGTGGAACACAGCCATCTTGGAAAATGCAATATTTTGGTGCAAAAACAGGAGTGCCTGCTTTCACTCAGATCTGTGGGCACAGGCCCGAGGGTGGAGCCCTCGCCAGGGACCCTGCTGTTTTCATTTATCATTATTATTATTATTGCATTTTTATTAATATTACCCTAGTTACCCCAAATATACAACCAAAGGAAATTGGCAACACAGCTGGAGAAAGAGAAGAAATAATTTATTCTTGGGGTAGTATTTTTTCCTTAAAATTTCTTTTTCTTTTCAGCAAATGGATACATGCTCATTAGGGCTTTTTTTTTTTTTTTAATTGCTATTTATTTTTATTTTATAAGACATTTCTGTCCCCTAGGCTGGATGCAGTGTTGAGATCATGGCTCACTATATCTTCAACATCCTGGGCTCAAGTGATCCTCCCACTTCAGCCTCCTGAGTAGCTGGAACTACAGGCATTTACCACCATGCCCAGCTAATTTTTAAATTTTTAGTAGAGATAGGTCTTGCTATATTTCCCAGGCTGTCTTGAACTCCTGGACTCAAGCAATCCTCCCATCTCGGCCTCTTAAAGGGCTGGGATTACAGACATGACTCACTGTGCCTGGCATTATTAGAGAAAATTTGGAAAATACAGACAAACACAAGGAAGAAAAATTATCCTTATTCTATTACAGATGACCGTTGTGAATACTTTGGTGCATACCCTTTTGATTACATACACACGCACACACACACACACACACACACATTCTGTTTTGTAATTTTTTTTCTCACTATACCATCTGACCATGCCATTAAGTATACTTTTAGGACATAATTTTAAAAGAGCTGTGCAATATTTCTCTATATGATAAGTATCAGGAAAGTATTATAAGCCATGTAACAGAAGACCCTGAGAGATTGTACCCTGGGGGACTGTAAACTCCTGCCTCTCTTAAGGGTCCTAGGTACATTTCCACCTGGAGCAGGGGCAAGGGCAATATGACCTCTGGAGGGCACTAGGTTTCCAAAATTCTTCTGAAAACAAGAAATCCTTGCATCTCCTTTATATTCTCTTCCCTCTGCTTCCGCCATCTCGTGTTGCTTCTGAAAAGTTTTCCTCTCAGATGCTTTGAAGCTTCCGAAAATTGGTGCCTTAGGGTTGATCTGTACAGGATCTGGGTTCCGGGGCCAGCTGCAGATGGCCTGTCTCCTGGACCTACTTTTTTGTCCCCAGTTGAGTTCTGGACACCCATTAACTTCCCTGCACAACACAAGTAGCTACCAGCAGATGGTGCTGTGAGCAAGTGCGTCTGCCTAGGTGTGATTTACACAAGCCCTTGAAGGCTTTAAATATTTATCCACAAAATTCAATAAAGCTGTTCATCAAATCTAATGCTTAGAATTTGGGCAGCCCATGAAAATATTATAATATTTTGCCCGAGGTTCCAGAAGCCTCTTCTGTATGGTGTGTTTGTGTATTCAGACTTCTGATATTTGTTTATCATCAGTGGGAAGGAATTCATGTGACACATTGTAGGTTTTTTGCATGAGAGCAGGTCTAGGAAATCTTTGTAAATTTTTTCTCCAGATATTGCAGGGATTTCAAGCTCCTTACCTGACTAAGAGGTCCTTGAGGTTAGGCACTGGGTTTGATTCTTCTCCGTATCCTCAACATCAAGCAAGTGCCCGGCCAAGAGGAAGTGCTCCATGAACAAATTAATTCAGGGAGGGAGCAGATGGATAAGGTTATTTTTTCTTTCAAATTGTGTGTGTGTGTGTGTGTGTGTGGTGTGTGTGTTATTCTCCTCTCTCCCTCCCTACCACTCCCGCCCCCGGAGGAGCTTGGAAATGCATCTGGTTGTCAAAATGATTGGGTGGGTGGATGAGTGAGAGGAGGTTTCCACTGCTATTTAGTGGGCAGGATCAAAGGACATTGAACATGCAGGAGACAACATGCAGCTCCCTCTTTAAGAATCCCTGTATGGCTTCTTTGTAGCTGGTGATGTTACACAAGCCACATAGCTTCTCTGAGGCTCAGTTTTCCTTATCTGTGAAATGGAGACATAAACAGTAGCCTGATTAACCCATAGGATTGTTGTGGGTTTCAAATAAGTAACGTATTTTGCAGCACTTTTTGCAAATTATAAAGCATTGTATGGCGTATTGACCTTCTTTGGTCCTTGGGGATGCATAAGCCTGGCCTCACTGACCATGGTGCTGGAACCAGCTGAGGCCCAAGTCATACAGGTAGGAGTCAAGCCTGTGCCTACCTGAATCTTCAACATCTCAGGCACTAGTTCCACTCTCCTTCCTGTTGCTCAGGTCTCAAATCAGAACTCTCTTTGATTCCTCCTTTTCTTTCATTCCCAGAGTCCAATCCCTCAGCAGTCATATCCATTTTACATTAAAAACTTAGCTCAAATCTGTTTCTTATCCCCATCTTCCTTACTTCCACCCTAGACTAGCTGTGGCCTTTGACCTCCTGAGTGAACCACTGAGTCTAACCAATCTCAGAGTTTCACTTTTGCCCTCTGATACGGATTGACTCTGTCTCTCCACCATGTCTCATGTCAAGATGTCATCTCCAAAGTTGGAGGTGGGGCCTGGTAGCTACTTGTGTTGTGTGGGAAAGTTAATGGGTATCAAGGATACAACTGATGACAAAAAGGCAGGTCCAGGAGGGACAGACCATTCACAGCTGGCCCTGAAACTCAGACCGTGTGCAGACCAACCCCAAGGCACCAATTATTGAGAGCTTCAAAGTGTCTGAGAGCAAACATTTTCAAAAGCAACATAATATAAAGGAAGCAGAAGGAGGAAGGATATTAAAAGAGATGCAAGAATTTCTTGTTTTCAGAAGAACTTTGGAAACCTAGTGTCCTCTAGAGGTCATATAGCCCTTGTTCCTGCTCCAGGTGGAAATGTACCCAGGACCCTCAAGAGAGGCAGGAGTTCTTGTCTAGCCTACAGAACTATGGACCAATTAAACCTCTTTTCTTTATAAATTACCCAGTCTCAGGTATTTCTTTATAGCAATGCAACAATAGACTAATACACCCACCCTGCAGCACACCTCTACATAGCAGTCAGAGCAACCTTTGAAAGATGCACATTGGGTTCTGCACCTTTCTGCTTAAGACCCTCCATGGACTTCCCATTTCCCCTGGAACTAGTGTCGCTCTTTCTGTTGGCGTATGGAGACTTGCAGGTTCTGGTCCCCCCAACACCTTCTTGGACCTTATGACATAGCACTATCTCCTTGCTCACCACGGTGCTAATTCCCAAGCTCTTTTCTGCCTCGTGGATTTTACCCTTGCTGTTCCCTGTATCCAGAATGCTCTTTTCCAGGTCTTACATGTTTTCAAATCTCAATTCAGGTGTCACCCCTTGGAAAGACTTCTGCTGGCCTCCCCGTGTAGATTCTATCCTATGATCTTATTTAATTTCTTTTACAATGCTATCACTCTCCAGAATTACTCCATTTGCTTTTATCTGTTTATTAGTTTACTCTATTAAAATGTTATTGCCGTGAAAGCAGGTACCTTCTTTGAGTTGTCCCTGCTGTGTTCCTAGAACCTGGAACACTGTCTAGCACATAGCCAGAGCTTAGTAAATGTTTGCTGATGAACAGAAGGGTGGTTCTGGCTCAAGGTTTCTAAGGGGGGTGGCCGTCAGGCTGTTGGTCAGGGTGTAGGCTTGACTAGGGCTGGAGGATGCACTTCCAAGATGGCATGCTACATGACTGTTGGCAGCAAGCTTCGAGTCTGTGCTGCATGGACCTCTCCAGAGTTTCTCATGATACTGAAGCTAACTTCACTCAGAACAGATAACCTGAGAGACAGCGCATGGGAAAGCTGTGATGTTGTTTATGATCCTGTCATACATTGTCACATTTGGAATATTTTTTCTTTTTCTTTTCTTTTTTTCTGTTTTTGAGACAGGGTGTCACTCTATCACCCAGACTGAGTGCAGTGGCACAATCGGGGCTCATTGCAACCTTAACCTCCCAGGCTCAAGCAATCCTCCTGCTTCAGTCTCCCAAGTAGTTGGTATTATAGGCACATACTACCACACCCAACTAATTTTTTATTTTTTTTGTAGAGATGGGGTCTTGCTATGTTGCCCAGGCTGCTCTCAATCTCCTGGTCACAAGCAACCCTCCCACCTTAGCCCGCTAAAGTGCTGAGATTACAGGTGTGAGCCACCACGCCTGACCTGTTTTTTGTTTGTTTTAAATACAAGTTGGGATTTGAAGGTAGAGGAATTAGGGTCACATTTGCCACATTTTATTTTTTAGAAGACAGCCACTAAGCCCAGCCCACACTCAAGAGGAGGGCAATTAGATACCACCTCTTCGTATGTTGAAGAATTGGCGGACCTGAATGTGAACCACCACATTCAGGTTGTCAGGCACTAAGCCTAGTGCTCTTTTGGTCAGCCATAATACTTCTCCACTGGGCTTCTAACCTTTTAAAGTGCAGCATTGATGACAAGGTGGCAAGAGGTGAAAATACGGATGACTAAACACAGCAAGCCCAACCTTTCGAGCCAAAAGAGACTCAGCCTAGTGGTGTGGGATCCGTAGCATCCTCTGTCTCTGAAGAAGGGGCTGGAAAACAAATGTGCGGGCCTGATTTCTTTTTACTTTCTCTTCGTACTGACTTAACTTTTTCAACATTGATATTTGGTGGTGGGTGGCACAGATACAGCTTGGCCCTCAAGCTACAATCAATGAGGCCCCTGTGATAACAACACAGAGGATCCAAAGCCGAGGGAAACGCATCTCGGAGAATCCTCACTAATTGAAGTAATTAAATCAGCAGGAAGCCATCTGAACAATTATCACACTACAAGGAAAAACTCATTTGAAGGCCTTAGAATAAACATTCTAATAAATAGCTATTAGTTTATATTTGTAAATACCAACGGCCTATCAGGAAATTTGCTAATAGATTTTTAATTAAGGGGAACTGCACATTTATAGTAGAGCCGCACTGCCTTCTGTTCAATATCCTTCCCTGGCATGCCTGCGGAGCCTTGGGCTCACTTTGAGAAATTGCCTTGATCTCTCTTGGCCAGAGTGGCTGGTAATTGTTTTTTCTGTTTGGATCTTAGACTAGGTTATTCCATCAGGAATTAGTTTCAGTGCTGTGTCTATGTCCCTACAGGTAGAAGAACCAAAGACTTGTTACCTTGAGAAAAACAAGAGGGCCCTTATAGAATTCCATTTGATAGACTGGGCGTAGTGGCTCATACCTGTAATCCAGGACTTTGGGAGGCCGAGGCAGGAGGATTACTTGAGGCCAGGAGTTTGAGACCAGCCTGGGCAACATAGTGAGACCCTGTCTCTACTAAAAATTAAAAACTTAGTCAGGTGTGGTAGCACGTGCCTGTAGTCCTGGCTTCTTGAGTAGCTGAGGTGAGAGGATTGAATGATCCCAGGAGTTTGACACAGCAGTGAGATATGATCATGTCACTGTACTCTAGCCTGGTCAATAGAGAACCCTGAAAAACAAAACACAAAACAAACAAGAAATCTATATAATCTGTACATGAGAACATTTCCTTCTTGAAAGCTGATGATAATTTTTCAAGGAAGTCTTAAGAGTTTACTTTTTTTTTTGTTTGAAATGGGATCTTGCTCTGTTGCTCAGGCTGGAGTGCAGGGGCACAATCTCAGCTCACTGCAACCTCCACCTCCCGAGTTCAAGTGATTTTCCTGCCTCAGCCTTCCTAGTAACTGGGACTACAGGCGTGTGCCACTATACCTGGCTAAGTTTTTGTATTTTTAGTAGAGACAGAGTTTCATTATGTTGTCCTGGCTGGTCTTGAACTCCTGGACTCAAGCGATCTGTCTGCCTTGGACTCCCAAAGTGCTAGGATTGCAGACATCAGCCACTATGCCTGGCCTAATGTTTGCTTTTTAGAAGGATTATTTGTCCTTTTGAAGTTCCTCTCAATATAATATCCCATTATTTCTCACCAAAACCTTGTGAGGTATATAACACACTTACAATTATTCCTGTTTCTTGGACAAAGTCCTCAAGGCAGTTGTGATTTAATGTCACCCAGGAAGTCAATGGCAGAGTTAGGACTAGAACCCAGGCCTTCTAGAATAACTCCTTGTCTCACTTTAGCTTAATGTTTCCTGATCTACCTTTAATTCAGAGGGGCCACACTATTTGGGCTCACCTTCATGAATCTTCAGACCTTTGCCAAGAAAACAAAAGCCATTTGCACATGCACAATTTTACATACAAATTCGGGGGATCTGATCATCACTTGAAAGTCAATAGTAGAACCTGGAAAATCTATTGAGATAAGAACTGGCCAGGCACGGTGGCTCATGCCTGTAATCCCAGCACTTTGGGAGGCCAAGGTGAGCGGATCACGAGGTCAGGAGATGGAGACCATCCTGGCTAACACGGTGAAACCCCGTCTCTACTAAAATACAAAAAATTGACTGGGTGCAGTGGCTCACCCCTGTAATCTCAGCGCTCTGGGTGGCTGAGGCGGGCAGATCACGAGGTCAGGAGATCGAGACCATCCTGGCTAACACGGTTAAACCCCGTCTCTACTAAAAACACAAAAACAAAATTAGCCGGGTGTGGTGGCGGGCACCTGTAGTCCCAGCTACTCGGGAGGCTGAGTCAAGAGAATGGCGTGAACCTGGGAGGTGGAGGTTGCAGTGAGCCGAGACTGCGCTGCTGCACTCCAGCCTGGGCAGCAGAGTGAGACTCCGTCACCGCCCCCCCCCCCCAAAAAAAGGTAAGAACCCCTGCCATGTACCCAGCAGTAATGTGTTATCCACTTAGCGGAGGTTTAGACTTCATATTAGAACTGAAGCTCTAACATTTGGTCAAAGTGGGGGTTCATTACCCATCAGTTCTGGAACTGCTCTTTGTCAATGATTTAGGGAAGAGGGCACCAAGTTGAAAATATCAGTGAAGAAGGAATTTATCCTCCTTGTTGCATTATCAGAAGATACTTATATTAGCATTCCCTTAATATGTATTCTATTAGAGATCTTAGAATCAGATAACCTCATATATTCCCTCACCCTTTCTCCAGTTCAACTTCCAAAGTGGAGGTTTTCCTTGGATTTGGCGTTAACTGGCTCTGTTTTACGGGCACACCCATGTTTTTCTTCCTTCTTTGAAATATCAATGGCAGAGTAATATAATAAAGTTCTTACTTGACACACTGAGTAGTCTGTAATATGCTAACATTTCTGTATCATGTTAGTATTGCATTAAGCTAACATGACACTAATTCGAGATGACAGGAAAAATGACTAATACAATAAGACCTTCATCTAATTCCCCAGGGCTGCCACACGTGTCTGATTTAATTCACCTGAAACCTCCCATGGATGGGCAGGGTTAAGATGCAGTGGGACCATTGAAAGTGGAAGTGCCTGAAAAACAAAAACAACTGGGTATTTTCTGCCTGCCTTTCCTGCTATCATTTCCACCCCACATCCTAATTCCTGGGAGCCAGAGAAGGAGGAGTGGTCAAACAGGAGCAGTGGTTGTTTGGATGCATTAAGTTTCGGAATGATAGAGCTGGGCCCACGTCTAAACTATTAATAGTTGATTTGGGGCAAGTTACATAACTCGTCTGACTTCTGTTTCCATAAAAAAACACTACATAACTTTGTGGGGCTGTTAAATGGATTAAATAAGGTAATGCATACATAGTAAGTGTTCAAGAAATGTTGGTGATGATGATGATGGCAACAATGATATTTTGCTGGACCTAGAAAGAAAGGAAATTACTACAAAACCCTTGGATCTGGAGACTTACTTAAACATTTTTTTGTGGTAAAAAATGCACAACATAAAATGTAAGATATTAACCATTTCTAAATGTGCAGTTCAATAGTGTTAACTATATTCATATTGCTGTGCAACAGATCTCCAGAACGTTTTCGTCTTGCAAGACTGAAACACTGTTTATTAAACTATCGTTAAACAACAATTTCCTACCCCCAGCCCCGACAACCACCATTCTACTTTCTGTTTCAGTGAATTTGACTACTCTAGGTACGTCATATAAGTGGAATTATATAGCATTTGTCTTTTGGTGATGGGCTTGTTTCATTTATCATAATGACCTCAAGTTTCCTTCATACCGTAGCATGTGTCAGCATTTCCTTCCTTTTTTAAGGCTGAATAATATTCCATTTTATGGCTATACCACACTTTGTTTATTCATTCATCTGTTCATGGACATTTGGGTTGCTTCTACCTTTTGGCTATTGTGAATAATACTGCTATAAATATCTATGGGCAGATACTTTTGAGACTCTGCTTCCACTTCTTTTGGATATATCTTCAGAAGTGGAATTATGGGACCACAATTTTTTGAGCATTTGCCATGCTGTTTTCCACAGCAGCTGCACCATTGTATGTTTCTACTAACAAGATTCTATTTTTTTCCATATTTTTGCCAAGAGTTGTGATTTTCTGTGGGGTTTTAAAAAATAGTAGCTATCCTAATGGGTGTGAGGTGATATCTCACTGTGGTTTTGATTTGCATTTCCCTAATAATTAGTGATGTTGAACGTCTTTTCATAAGTTTATTGGTCATTTGGATATCATCTTTGGAATAATGTCTATCAAGTCCTTTGCCTATTTTTATTTTATTTTATTTAAAACATTTTTGTGGGTATATTGTAGGTGTCAGTAATTATGGGGTACATGAGATGTTTTGATATAGGCATGCAATGCATAATAATCCCATCATATAAAATGGAGTATTTATCCCTCAAGTATTTATCTTTTGTGTTACAAACAATCCAACTATACTTTTTTAGATATGTAGGAGTGTACAATTAAATTATTATTGACTATAGTCACCCCAGTGTGCTATCAAATACTAGGTCATACTCATTCTTTCTAACTATTTTTGGGGTACCCATTAACTGTCCCCACTTTCTCCTGACCCTCCCACTACCCTTCCCAGCCTCTGGTAGCCATCCTTCTTCTCTGTATCTCCATGAGTTCAATTGTTTTGATTTTTAGGTCCCATAAATAACATTGCCTATTTTTAAATTGGTTTATTTCTTTTTTTTTTTTTTTTTTTTTTTTTTTTGAAGCGGAGTCTCGCTCTGTCGCCCGGACTGGAGTGCAGTGGCCGGATCTCAGCTCACTGCAAGCTCCGCCTCCCGGGTTTACGCCATTCTCCTGCCTCAGCCTCCCGAGTAGCTGGGACTACAGGCGCCCGCCACCTCGCCCGGCTAGTTTTTGTATTTTTAGTAGAGACGGGGTTTCACTGTGTTAGCCAGGATGGTCTCGATCTCCTGACCTCGTGATCCGCCCGTCTCGGCCTCCCAAAGTGCTGGGATTACAGGCTTGAGCCACCGCGCCCGGCCGGTTTATTTCTTTTTGATTGTCATTGAGTTGCATAGCAGTTCTTTTTGTATTCTGGGTACTAGTCCCTTATCAGATATATGATTTGCAGATATTTTTACTCATTCTATAGTTTGCCCTTTTATTTGTTTGATTATATCCTTTGATGAACAGAAATTTTGTATTCTGTTGTAATACAATTTATCTAGTTTTATTTTATTTTATTTTATTTTTTTGGCCTGTGTGCTTTTGGTATCATATCCAGGAAATACTTGCTAAATCCAATGTCATAAAGCATTTCTTCCATGTTTTCTACCAAGAGTTTTAGAGTTTTAGTTCTTATATTTGGGTCTCTGATCCATTTTGACTTCATTTTGATATATGATGTAAAATATGGATCTAACTTCATTGTCTTATATGTAGATATCCAGTGTTTCCAACATCATTTGTTGAAGAGACTGTCCTTTTCCTGTTGAATGACCTTTATTGAAAAGCATTTGACCATTTATACAAGAGTTTACTTATCAGCCCTATATTTTATTCCCTTTGTCTATATGTCTGTCTTTATGCCAGTACCATGCTGTTTTGATTACTATAGTTTTGTAATAAGTTTTGAAATTAGGAAGTGTGAGATCTCCAATTTTGTTCTTCTTTTTCGAAATTGTGTTGATGCTTCAGAGTCCCTTGAGATCCTATGTAATTTTAGAAAGGACTTTTCTGTATCTGCAAATAATATCACTAAGATTTTTGACAGGAATTACATTAACTCTGTAGATTGTTTTGGGTAGTACTGACAACGTAACAATAGTCTTCCAGTTCATGAAGATGAATGTCTTTCAATTTATTTGGTGTTTAATTTTTCAGCAATGTTTTGTAGTTTTCAGTGCATAAGTTTTTTGCCTCCTTGGTCTAGTTTATTCATGGGTATTTTATTCTTTTGATGGCATAGTAAATGGAACTGTTTTCTTAATTTACTTTGCAGATCATTCAAAGAGACTTTCTTTTTGTTATTTATTTGCTTAAACAGTGTTTAGTTTTTTGAAATTATGTGGGCATGGAGTAAAAAATTCACACCATATAATAGCATATAGAATGAAAATAAGATGCCCTCTGTACATGATCTTCAGCCTTCTACCCTTCCCAGAATCCGTCATCTGTGCTAGTTCCTTTCAAAGATATATGAACAGATGGGAATATGGAATATATACTGTTCTGCACCTTGCTTTATTTTTTCTTTCAAATTCAGTATCTCATGGGGATAGTTCTATATCAGCATAATGGGAAATATATCATTCTTTGTAAAGACTACTTACATTGTAGTTCTATATTTCACCTTAAAAAAAATCCATAGTAAGACATTTGAATTGTTTCCAGTTTTTGCTATTAGGAATAATTCTTAAGTAGATATCTTTGTGTATGTATCTTTGAGCATATGTGTGAATATATCTCCAGGATGAATTCTTGGATATGTTTCTAGAGTGCAATTGCTGGGTCAAGGTTATATGCATGTAAACTTTTGGAAAATTGTATGGCATTTGTGTCAATTTAAACACCTGATAGTATTTGAGGATGAAGGTTCCCTCCATATCCTTGGCAGCATTTCTATTTTTGTCAATCTGACAGGTGAAAATAATGGTATTTTTAATGGTTTAATTTACATTTCTATAATTATATGTCATGTTCTGCACATTCCTAAAAGTTTTATATATATTTACCCTGTGAACCACATTGCGTATTTCATATTTCATGTACATGTGCTTACTGGATTATTGAACTTTTCTCATTAAGTTGTAAGAATTTCTTAGACAACATTAGCCATTTAGCGTATGTGTCACAAATTCTTTTTCCAGTTTTTAAACTTTGTTTGTGGTGATCATTTTATTGTGCAGACATTTTATATTTTTATGAAATCAAATTAGAAAAAATTTTTTGTGGGTTTTGGGTCTTCTATCATGCTTAGAGTGGTCTTTTCTGTTCCAATATTAAAGAAATAAATTACCTGATGTTTTTTGCTAGTGTTTTAATTTTATTTTTGATGTTTAAATGTTTGATTGGTTTAATGTTTCATCTATTCAACATTCATTTTGTGGTAAGAAGTGAATTAGGCATCTGGATTTTTTTCCTCACATGACAAGGCAGTTGTCATACTACCTTTTACTGAGAAGAATCCATCTTTTTTCCAATGTTTGAGCTGCTGCCTTTGTCGCATAATACATTTTCATATGTCTTTAGATTCATTTCTAGCCTCACTATTCTTTTCTGTCTGTTTTATGCACCTGGAGCAAATTATTTTAATTACTGTAGCTTTATAGTTCTCTAGAATGAGCTTTACTCATTCAAGAAATATTCTATTGATACATTATTGAGATTATATACAATTTATAGGTTGATTTAGAGTCCAGTGACATCTTTACAATGCGCAATTCTCCTTCCAAGAACAGGGTTGTATTTCCATTCATTTGCGTTTTCTTTCATGTTCCTCTTTAGTGCCTTAAAGTTTTCTTTTTATGGATTCTGCACCTTTTAAAGTTTATTCCTATTGATAGCTTATCTTTTTAAACTTCTGCTTACAAATGAGATTTTTCTTTCATTATGTGATCTAATTGAGTTATTTGTATATAGAAAGATACTGTTATCTGCATATAAAATTTAAATATACACTTTACTACGTTCTCTATATTTTTCTAATAGCTTTTTCATTGATCCTCTTGTGTTTCATGGTTATATAATCACATAATATACAAATAATGATTTTTTCTTCCCCTTAACAGTGTTAGCTATCACATTTTTGTATCTTGCTAAAGCATTTAGAACAATGTTAAATAGTGGCAGTGATCATCTTATTTTATACCAAACTTTAAAGGGAATGCTTTGGTGATTCACTATTATACATGATAATGACTCTTTTCTTTACATAGGTTTTTCTTTTTTCTTTCTTCTTTATTTATTCATTTTTTTGAGACAGGGTCTTGCTCTGCTGCCCAGGCTGGAGTGCAGTGGTGCAATCTCTGCTCACTGCAACCTTTGCTTCATGGGTTCAAGAGATTCTCCCACCTCAGCCTCCCAAGTAGCTGGGATTACAGGTGCCCACCACCATGCCTGGCTATTTTTTGTATTTTTGAATATTGTGTTTTATTCAATACCTTTACCAGCAATGTTTAGGGAGAAAAATGTATAGATGATTATGTTGTTTTTCTAAGTTTTGTGACTGTCATGAGTCCTAATGTTGAACTATCTTTGCTTTTTAAATCTTAGTATATTACTCTTTTAGTATGCTGCCAGATTCTAAGTGCTGATATTTTATTCAAGATTTTTGCATGACTATTCATAAGTGAGATTTGCTCTGTTTTTTTCTTTTTCCTATGCTATCTTTTTCAGATTTTGGTGTCAAAGTTTTCCCGGTTTTGTAAAAAGAAGCTGAAAATATTCTTCTAGACTCTGAACCGTTTAAATAGTAGTGGTTATCTGTCCTGGGAAGGTTTGGTAATTTTCCTTCGTGAAATCATCTGAGTCTTCTACAGTTTGGGTGTCTAGCTCTTTGATTACTTTCTGAATTACTTCTAAAATTAGTGTGTGTAGAATCTTGCATTTTCCTGGGTCAGCCTGATGATGCTTTCCTAGGGACTTATTTCGTCCCAGTCTTTACATCAAATTAATTAAAATGATTATGATTCTTTGAATTATCTCTTTATTTCCTCACCATCACTTGGTATTTTGTATTTATTTTTAAATATATTTTCTTCTTCTTTTCTTTATTAGATTCACTAATGGTATATCTATTTTATTATTTTCTTCTAAAGAACTAGCTCTTGAATTCATCTGTTTGTCAGTTTTTTTATGTTTTAAAATGACTAATTTTTGCTTGTGTATCCACTTACTCCTTAGCTTTGATTTCCTCATTTTGTTTATTATTGTGTATTTAAAATGTTTGGAGGTTTATATAACTTACTGTTATTCTTTCTAGTTTGATAGTATATACATTTTAAAGAGAATAAAATACCTAGGAATACAACTTACAGGGGACGTGAAGGAACTCTTCAAGGAGAACTACAAACCACTACTCAAGGAAATAAGAGAGGACACAAATAAATGGGAAAACATGCCATGCTTATGGATAGGAAAAAACAATATCGTGAAAATGGCCATCCTGCCCAAAGTAATTTATAGATTCAATGCTATCCCCATCAACCTACCATTGACTTTCTTCACAGAATTAGAAAACACTACTTTAAATTTCATATGGAACCAAAAAAGAGCCCACAAAGCCAAGACAATCCTAAGCACAAAGAACAAAGCTGGAGGCATCATGCTACCTGACTTCCAATTATACTACAAGGCTACAGTAACCAAAACAGCATGGTACTGGTACCAAAATAGATATATAGATCAAGAAAACAGAACAGAGGCCTCAGAAATAACACCACACATCTACAACCATCTGATCTTTAACAAACTTGACAAAAACAAGCCGGGGCAAAGGATTCCCTATATAATAAATGGTGCTGGGAAAACTGGCTAGCCATATGTAGAAAGTTGAAACTGGATCCTTTCCTTACACCTTATACAAAAATTAACTCAAGATGGATTAAAGACTTAAACATAAGACCTAAAACCATAAAAACCCCAGAAGAAAACCTAGGCAATACTTGTCAGGACATAGGCATGGGCAAAGACTTCATGACTAAAACACCAAAAGCAATGACAACAAAAGTGAAAACTGACAAATAGGATCTAATTAAACTAAAGAGCTTCTGCACAGCAAAGCAAACTACCATCAGAGTGAACAGGCAACCTATAGGATAGGAGAAAATTATAGCAATATCTATCTCACAAAGGGCTAATATCCAGACTCTACAAAGAACTTAAACAAATTTACAAGAAAAAAACAAACGACCCCATTAAAAAGTGGGTGAAAGACATGAACAGACACTTCTCCAAAGAAGATATTTATGCAGCCAACAAACATGAAAAAAAGCTCATCATCACTGGTCATTAGAGAAATGCAAATCAAAGCCACAATGAGATATCATCTCACGCCAGTTAGAATGGCTATCATTAAAAAGTCAGGAAACAACAGATGCTAGAAAGGATGTGGAGAAATAGGGATGCTTTTACACTGTTGGTGAGAGTGTAAATTAGTTCAACCATTGTGGAAGACAGTGTGGCAATTCCTCAAGGATCTAGAATCAGAAATACCATTTGACCCAGCAATCCCATTACTGGGTACATACCCAAAGGATTAGAAATCATTCTACTATAAAGACACATGCACACATATGTTTGTTGCAGCACTGTTCACAACAGTAAAGACTTGAAACCAACCCAGATGCCCATCAATGATAGAGTGGATAAAGAAAAGGTGGCACATGTACACCATGGAATACTATGCAGCCACAAAAAAGGATGAGTTCATGTCTTTTGCAGGGACATATATGAAGCTTTAAGCCATCATTCTCAGCAAACCAACACAAGAACAGAAAACCAAACACCACATGTTCTCATTCATAAGTGGAAGTTGAACAATGAGAACACG
Organism: Trachypithecus francoisi; assembly: GCF_009764315.1. NCBI lineage: Eukaryota > Metazoa > Chordata > Mammalia > Primates > Cercopithecidae > Trachypithecus > Trachypithecus francoisi. The sequence goes on along the minus strand of NW_022681455.1, from coordinate 93,226,419 downwards.
TGGACACAGGGAGGGGAACATCTCGTACTGGGACCTGTCAGGGGGTGGAGGACTAGAGGAGGGATAGCATTAGGAGAAATACCTAATGTAGATGATGGGTTGATGGGTGCAGCAAACCACCATGGCACATGTATACCTATGTAACAAACCTGCACGTTCTGCACATGTATAATAAATTCTGCCCAGGACTTAAAAGTATAATAAAAAAAATACCATATGCATTGTTTTTACTTTATTCTATAAGTTCTCTTGCACATTTTTTCATTGTTGTAGATAACCCTAAATTTTGATGTGGGCTTCTTCCCCTTCTTCCCCTTCTTTCCCTCCTCTTCCTCCTCCTCCTCCTCCTTCTTCTTCCTCTTCTTCTTCCCCTTCCCCTTCCCCTTCCCCTCCTCCTTCTTCTTCTTCTTTCTTCTTCTTCTTATTCCTCCTCCTCCTCCTCCTCCTCCTCCTCCTCTTCTTCTCCTTCTTCTTCTTCTTCTTCTTCTTCTTCTTCTTCTTCTTCTTCTTCTTCTTCTCTTCTTCTTCTTCTTCTTCTTCTCTTCTCTTCTTCTTCTTCTCCTCTTCTTCTTCTTCTCCTCTTCTTCTTCTTCTCCTCTTCTTCTTCTTCTTCTTCTTCTTCAATGGAGGCTCACTTCATCACCCAGCTTGGAGCGCAGTGGCACAATCTCAGCTCACTGCAATCTCTGCTGCCCAAGTTCCAGTGATTCTCCTGCTTCAGCCTCCTGAGTAGCTGGGATTACAGGCGCCTGACACCATACCCCGTTAATTTTTTTTGTGTGTGATTTTAGTAGTGACGGGGTTTCACCATCTTGGCCAAGCTAGTCTGGTACTCCTGACCTTGTGATCCACCAGCCTCAGGCTTCTAAAGTGCTGGGATTATAGGAATGAGTCACCACGCCTGGCCGGTTTTCTTCTTTTATCCAAAAACAGTGCTATTTCAGGCACAGTGAATTTCTTTTTTGGTGCATTTTTAGTAGTCTTGGCTTTGTTGCTTTGCAATTAGAGAATGCTATCTGAAGTGTTTCTAAGGTTGAACATTCATTGTGTCACTTGTGACCTCACTTATACTCTGTCATTTTTTGTTTGTTTCACCTGGAATGTCTTGCTCATTCTTTTACTTCAATCTTTTTTTACGAAATTTGCTTTAGATAATATCTTATGTGTAACATATAGTTGGACTGTACATTGTGATCCAATCTTTGAATCTTTTCCTTCTTTAAAAAAGTATGTTAATGTGGGGATTCCCACAGGTCCTGACACAGGGATTCTAGAGCAAACAATTTATTTGGGAGATGACTCAAGATGTACCGGAAGGGAAGTGGGAAGTAAGACAAGGATGGGAAGACAGACAATACAGGGGCAAAATGATTAGCTTGCTACTTATTCCCACTAGGGATCACTGGAAGACTGCATTATACCTACATGTACATTATCTACTCAAGAGATATGACCTGGGACATTACCCATCCACTCCCATTCTTCATTGACAGAGTTGGTGCCTGAGGCATTAACTGCCTGGAAGTTCTGTCCTGCCCCTTATGTGGATTGAGCATGCTCCTGTAGCCAGAGAAAACCCTTGGGAACTGTCCAGATGCTTGTAGTAAGAAGCCATTGGCCCATATGGAAAGGCCGAATGCCCAGGAGTTGCGGGAAGGGTGCTGACAGCATGCACTATGAGAGGTGAACTTATCTTTGCAGGATGAGGAGGTCTTTGGAATGTGGGAAGCTGGGGCCAGGAGTATTATTACTCAGAGATATTTGGTCAAAAACTTGCTTTTTATTTTTTAATTTTTTTAATTTTAATTTTTAAATTTTTTTTATTTTTACTGGATTAGAAGGTGGCCTTGCTGACCTTGAGTTTGTCTCAAGTGCTGGAGAGCCTGGGATGTCTATTAATATTTTTTATTAAGGGAACTCATTTTTTATGCACATTTTTCTTGTAAGACCCATATGGAACCGTGGAAATTTTGAGCTTTTCAGTTCAGGTAGGGCCTTAGCCTTATAGACAGCGTCACTAGACCTTGCATGCCCCACTGGGGTCTCTGGGGGCCAAGGGAAGCCTGTCATAGTCTATATGGCCATTCCACATCTGTTAATTTAAATATGCAGATTTTTGGTAAAGAAATCAAGGACTAAATTTTACAATGGATGTGTGTAATTTCAATGTAAAGCTTGCTTGAAACATTGCTATCCTATTGACACTACTGAGAAAATAGCTGTGTCTTAGATCGACCTATTTTATGCTGTGCTTTCTGTTTTTAAGGCTGTCTCTGCTACTGCCTATTTTTCTCTCCCTCTTCTTTCCTTCCTTCTTCCTCCTCCTCCCCTTTCTTGTTCTATAGTTTGCTTTATGGTGTTTTCTTTGGTTTATTTTATGTTACAAGAAAAAATTTAGACAAATTAAATGCAACAGAATTAATTTTAGTAAAAAGTAATTCTTGAATTGGACTTCACTCAGAACCAGAAGTTCAGAGAAGTCCACCCAGCAATGTGGACAGCAGTATTTATACAGAAAAAGGGAGAACAGAAACAGCTCAATTGGTTACAGTTGGGTATTTGCCTTATTTGGGTATGGTGTAATCTGTTGACAGCCTGTGATTGGCTGAAGCTTGGCTGCTGTGATTGACTGAGACTCAGTTTTTGTTACAAGAATATAAGCTTAAGTTAGGTTGTTCACTATGTATAAAGACAGCTATAGCCTAAATTTAATTCAATTTAATACATGTTCCCCTTGTCCAGCCTCCCAATTTTGAGGGATTGACTACAATTTTGTACACTGACACCACTCTTTGGAGTTATTATAATAAACTTGTTTGGTTTCAGCATGGAATTCACAATTCATAATGTCACCAGTGGGATGATTCTTTATGTTCTTTTCATGTTTTCATTATTCTAACCAGAGCGAGACCATTTGATGTATAACAATTGGCTGCATACAAACATTTAAGAGTCTTGAGAGAATATGGCATGCCAGGGAGACTATTATGATGGCATCATGAAGATAATATTAAGAGACTATGAATCACACCAATCAAAATCAAATAAATCAAAAATGACACAGAAGAGGAATGTACTTGTTTTACCAAGAAACTTATTTATAGATTTCTTGCAACTGAGTTTCTACCATATTAGACATGTTTATTCAAGCACAGTGGAGGTGTAGCTATCACCTGCACTTTACCTTGTTCAGTCAGCAGATAGTTAAAAGCAATCATGTTATTTAAAACAACTTTAGCAACAGAATTTAAAGAAATTTGCTGGGCTACCATAGCATTTTGCAGTAGAGTCAGCTATAATAGCTACTGTTTAAGATAGATTTCTAATCATAACTTTGTTTATTTTATACCAAACCAGGGAAGGAGGATTTTACCAAAAGATGCCCATTTAGAGGAATTTTTACCTACTGGCAAATTTCTCTTTATTCTATAGTGCAAATTTAAAGGTGCAGACTAATGTTTAATTGTCAGTTGATTATGGAATGACAGTGATACTGTTAGAATTCCTAATCCACATTGGCCCCTTATTTTCCACTTATTGAGACATGAAATTACCCACTTATATGGTTGGTTGTTAAATCTCACACAGATAAAAGTACATCCTAGAGGGGCACAACAGACAGTCCCCTGTGGGACACTTGTGCATTAGGTGATCACCAAGAAGCACTAGTAATATTTGTCTAAGATTCCATTATTGAAACATTACATGACTGCACGCAACTGACAATTAAGGGTTTAGAGTTCCAGGTTTGTCTATAAACTGTCAAGTTATCCTTTTTTTGTTTTCTCATTCAATTTTTGGCATACTTTTACTGCAAAATCCTGTCAATTTTATCTACTCACAGATTTAAACAAGGAATCTGAATACATGAATCTAAAAACCTAACCCCACAGAAAGGACCAGATGTGTAATTTGAACAAACAGTCAAATTTGGGATACTAGTGAAATTTGTTACTGGGTGAATCAGAGAATTTCTAAGATCATGTAGGATATAAATTTAACATGACATATCCAACATTCAGTTACATTCCCTGCAGAAGTTATTGATAATGAAATTTTTTTTTATTTCTAGTAGATAATTTTATTAAATGGTTTAGGATTTCCAACATACACAATCATATTATCTATTAATACAAGCAGTTTTACTTCTATCTTTCAAATTTGTATGCCTTTCTTTCTTTTTTTAAATTATACTTTAAGTTCTAGGGTACATGTACACAACATGCAGGTTTGTTACACATGTATACATGTGCCATGTTGGTGTGCTGCACCCATTAACTCGTCATTTACATTAGGTATATCTCCTAATGCTATCCCTCCCCCCTGCCCCCTCCCCACAATAGGCCCGGATGTGTGCTGCTCCCCTTCCTGTGTCCAAGTGATCTCATTGTTCAATTCTCGTCTATGAGTGAGAACATGCGGAGTTTGGTTTTCTGTTCTTGCGATAGTTTGCTGAGAATGATGGTTCCCAGCTGCATCCATGTCACTACAAAGGACACGAACTCATCCTTTTTTATGGCTGCATAGTATTCCATGGTGTATATGTGCCACATTTTCTTAATTCAATCTGTCACTGATGGACATTTGGGTTGGTTCCAAGTCTTTGCTATTGTGAATAGTGCTGCAATACACATACGTGTGCATGTGTCTTTATAGCAGCATGATTTATAATCCTTTGGCTATATACCCAGTAATGGGATAGCTGGGTCAAATGGTATTTCTAGTTCTAGATCCTTGAGGAATTGCCACCCTGTTTTCCACAATGGTTGAACTAGTTTACAGTCCCACCAACAGTGTAAAAGTGTTCCTCTTTCTCCACATCCTCTCCAGCACCTGTTTTTCCCTGACTTTTTAATGATTGCCATTCTAACTGGTGTGAGATGGTATCTCATTGTGGTTTTGATTTGCATTTCTCTGACAACGAGTGATGATGAGCATTTTTTCATGTGTCTGTTGGCTGTATGAATGTCTTCTTTTGAGAAGTGTCTGTTCATATCCTTTACCCACTTTTTGATGGGTTTGTTTGTTTTTTTCTTGTAAATTTGATTGAGTTCTTTGTAGGTTCTGAATATTACCCCTTTGTCAGATGAGTAGATTCAAAATTTTTCTCCCATTCTGTAGGTTGCCTGTTCACTCTGATGGTAGTTTCTTTTGCTGAGCAGAAGCTCTTTAGTTTAATTAGTTCCCATTTGTCAATTTTGGCTTTTGTTGCCATTGCTTTTGGTGTTTTAGACATGAAGTCCTTGCCCATGCCTATGTCCTGAATGGTATTACCTAGGTTTTCTTCTAGGGTTTTTATGGTTTTAGGTCTAACGTTTAAGTCTCTAATCCATCTTGAATTAATTTTCATATAAGGAGTAAGGAAAGGATCGAGTTTCAGCTTTCTACTTATGGCTAGCCAATTTTCCTAGCACCATTTATTAAACAGGGAATCCTTTTGCCATTCTTGTTTTCGTCAGGTTTATCAAAGATCAGATGGCTATAGATGTGTAGTATTATTTCTGAGAGGTCTGTTCTGATCCATTGGTCTATATCTCTGTTTTAGTACCAGTACCATGCTGTTTTGGTTACTGTAGCCTTGTAGTATAGTTTGAAGTCAGGTAGCGTGATGTCTCCAGCTTTGTTCTTTTGACTTAGGATTGTCTTGGAAATGTGGGCTCTTTTTTGGTTCCATATGAATTTTAAAGCAAATTTTTCCAATTCTGTGAAGAAAGTCATTGGTAACTTAATGGGGATGGCATTGAATCTATAAATTACCTTGGCAATATGGCCATTTTCACAATATTGATTCTTCCTATCCATGAACATGGAATGTTCTTCCATTTGTTTGTGTCCTCTTTTATTTCATTGAGTGGTGCTTTGTAATTCTCCTTGAAGAGGTCCTTCACATCCCTTGTAAGTTGGATTCCTAGGTATTTTATTCCCTTTTAAGCAGTTGTGAATGGGAGTTCATTCATGATTTGGCTCTCTGTTTGTCTGTTACTGGTGCATGAGAATGCTTGTGATTTTTGCACATTAATTTTGTATCCTGAGACTTTGCTGAAGTTGCTTATCAGCTCAAGGAGATTTTGGGCTGAGACAATGGGGTTTTCTAAATATACAATCATGTCATCTGCAAAGAGGGACATTTTGACTTCTTCTTTTCCTAATTGAATATGCTTTATTTCTTTCTCTTGCCTGATTGCCCTAACCAGAATTTCCAACACTATGTTGAATAGGAGTGGTGAGAGAGGGCATCCCTATCTTGTGCCAGTTTTCAAAGGGAATGCTTCCAGTTTTTGCCCATTCAGTATGATAATGAGTGTGGGTTTCTCACATATAGCTCTTATAATTTTGAGATTCGTTCCATCAATACCGAATTTATAGAGAGTTTTTAGCATGAAGGGCTGTTGAATTTTGTCAAAGGCCTTTTCTGCATCTATTGAGATAATCACGTGGTTTTTGTCTTTGGTTCTGTTTATATGCTGGATTACATTTATTGATTTGCATATGTTGAACCAGCCTTGCATCCCAGGGATGAAGCCCACTTGATGGTGGTTGATAAGCTTTTTGATGTGCTGCTGGATTTGGTTTGCCAGTATTTTATTGAGGAGTTTTGCATCAATGTTCATCAGGGATATTGGTCTAAAATTCTTTTTTTTGTTGTTGTGTCTCTGCTAGGCTTTGCTGTCAGGATGATGCTGGCCTCATAAAATGAGTTAGGGAGGATTCCTTCTTTTTCTACTGATAGGAATAGTTTCAGAAGGAATGGTACCAGCTCTTCCTTGTACCTCTCATAGAATTTGGCTGTAAATCCGTCTGGTCCTGGACTTTTTTTGGTTGGTGGGCTATTAATTATTGCCTCAATTTCAGAGCCTGCTCTTGGTCTATTCAGGGATTCAACTTCTTCCTGGTTTAGTCTTCAGATCGTGTATGTGTCCAGGAATTTATCCATTTCTTCTAGGTTTTCTAGTTGATTTGTGTAGAAGTGTTTATAGTATTCTCTGATGGTAGTTTGTATTTCTGTGGGGTCAGTGGTGATACCCCCTTTATCATTTTTTATTGAGTCTATTTGATTCTTCTCTCTTTTCTTCTTTATTAGTCTTGCTAGCAGTCTATCAATTTTGTTGATCTTTTCAAAAAACCAACTCCTGGATTCATTGATTTTTTGAAGGATTTTTTGTGTCTCTATCTTCTTCAGTTCTGCTCTGATCTTATTTATTTCTTGCCTTCTGCTAGTTTTGAATGTGTTTGTTCTTGCTTCTCTAGTTCTTTTAATTGTGATGTTAGGGTGTTGATTTTAGATCTTTCCTGCTTTCCTTGTGGGCATTTAGTGCTATAAAGTTCCCTCTACACACTGCTTTAAATGTGTCCCAGAGATTCTGGTATGTTGTATCTTTGTTCTCATTGGTTTCATCTTTATTTCTGCCTTCATTTCGTTATGTACCCAGTAGTCATTCAGTAGCAGGTTGTTCAGTTTCCATGTAGTTGAGAGGTTTTGATTGAGTTTCTTAGTCCTGAGTTCTAGTTTGATTGCACTATGGTCTGAGAGACAGTTTGTTGTAATTTCTGTTCTTGTACATTTGCTGAGGAGTGCTTTACTTCCAACTATGTGGTCAATTTTGGAATAAGTGCAATGTGGTGCTGAGAAGAATGTATATTCTGTTGATTTGGAGTGGAGAGTTCTGCAGATGTCTATTAGGTCCGCTTGGTGCAGAGTTGAGTTCAATTCCTGGATATCCTTGTTAATTTTCTGTCTCGTTGATCTGTCTAATGTTGACGGTGGGGTGTTAAAGTCTCCCATTATTATTGTCTTGGAGTCTAAGTCTCTTTGTAAGTCTCTAAGAACTTGCTTTATGAATCTGAGTGCTCCTGTATTGGGTGTATACATATTTAGGATAGTTAGCTGTTCTTGTTGAATTGATCCCTTTACCATTATGTAATGGCCTTCTTTGTCTCTTTTGATCTTTGATAGCTTAAAGTCTGTTTTATCAGAGACTAGCATTGCAACCCCTGCCTTTTTCTGTTTTCCATTTGCTTGGTAGATCTTCCTCCATCCCTTTATTTTGAGCCTATGTATGTCTCTGCATGTGAGATGAGTCTTCTGAATACAGCAAACTGATGGGTCTTGACTCTTTATCCAATTTACCAGTCTGTGTCTTTTAATTGGGCCATTTAGTCCATTTACTTTTAAGGTTAATATTGTTATGTGTTATGTGTGAACTTGATTCTGTCATTATGATATTAGCTGGTTATTTTGCTCATTAGTTGATGCAGTTTCTTCCTAGCGTTGATGGTCTTTACATTTTGGCATGTTTTTGCAATGGCTGGGTACCAGTTGTTCCTTTCCATGTTTAGTGCTTCCTTCAGGATCTCTTGTAGGGCAGGCCTGGTGGTGACAAAATCTCTAAGCATTTTCTTATCTGTAAAGGATTTTATTTCTCCTTCACTGGTGAAACTTAGTTTGGCTGGATATGAAATTCTGGGTTGAAAATTCTTTTCTTTAAGAATGTTGAATATTGGCCCCCACTCTCTTCTGGCTTGTAGAGTTTCTGCCAAGAGATCTGCTGTTAGTCTGATGGGCTTCCCTTTGTGGGTAACCCGACCTTTCTCTCTGGCTGCCCTTAGCATTTTTTCCTTCATTTCAACTTTGGTGAATCTCACAATTATGTGTCTTGGAGTTGCTCTTCTTGAGGAGTATCTTTGTGGCGTTCTCTGTATTTCCTGAATTTGAATGTTGGCCTGCCTTGCTAGGTTGGGGAAGTTCTCCTGAGTAATATCCTGCAGAGTGTTTTCCAACTTGGTTCCATTCTCCCTGTCACTTTCAGGCAAACCAATCAGTTGTAGGTTTGGTCTTTTCACATAATCCCATATTTCTTGGAGGCTTTATTCATTTCTTTTTACTCTTTTTTCTGTAAACTTCTCTTCTCCCTTCATTTCATTCATTTGATCTCCAATCACTGATACTCTTTCTTCCAGTTAATCAAGTCGGTTACTGAAGCTTGTGCATTTGTCATGTAGTTCTCTTGTCATGGTTTTCATGTCTATCAGTTCGTTTATGGACTTCTTATTGGTTATTCTAGTTATCCAGTCTTCCATTCTTTTTTCAAATTTTTAGTTTCTTTGCGCTGGGTACGTAGTTTATCTTTTAGCTCTGAGAAGTTTGATCAACTGAATCCTTCTTCTCTCAACTCGTCAAAGTCATTCTCCGTCCAGCTTTGTTCCGTTGCTGGCGATGAGCTGCATTCCTTTGGAGGGGGAGATGCCCTCTGATTTTTGAATTTCCAGCTTTTCTGCACTGCTTTTTCCCCATCTGTGTGATTTTATCTGCCTTTGGTCTTTGATGATGGTGACGTACTGATGGGGTTTCAGTGTGGGTGTCCTTTCTGTTTGTTAGTTTTCCTTCTAGCAGTCAGGACCCTCAGGTGCAGGTCTGTTGGAGTTTGCTTGAGGTCCACTCCAGACCCTGTTTGCCTGGATGTCAGCAGCAGAGGCTGCAGAAGATAGAATATTGCTGAACAGCAAGTGTTGCTCTCTGATTCTTGCTCTGGAAGCTTTGTCTCTGAGGTGTACCGAGCCGTGTGAGGTGTGAGGTGTCAGTCTGCACCTAGTGGGGGATGTCTCCCAGTTAGGCAACTCAGGGGTCAGGGACCCACTTGGGCAGGCATTCTGTCCATTCTCAGATCTCAACCTCTGTGCTGGGAGAACCACTGCTCTCTTCAAAGCTGTCAGACAGGGACATTAACATCTGCAGAGATCTCTGCTGCTTTTTGTTCAGCTACACCCTGTCCCCAGAGGTGGAGTCTACAGAGGCAGGCAGGCAGGCCTCCTTGAGCTGCAGTGGGCTCCACCCAGTTCACGCTTCCCAGTGGCTTTGTTTACCTACTTAATCCTCAGCAATGGCAGGCACCCCTCCCCCAGCCTAGCTGCTTTCTTGCAGTTAGATCTCAGACTGCTGTGCTAGCAATGAGGGAGGCTCCGTGGGTGTGAGACCCTCCGGGCCAGATGTGAGATATAATCTCCTAGTATGCCGTTTGCTAAGACCCTTGGTAAAGCACAGTATTATGGTGGGAGTTACCCGATTTTCCAGGTGTTGTGTGTCTCAGTTTCCCTTGGCTAGGAAAAGGAATTCCCTTCCCCCTTGTGCTTCCCAGTGAGATGATGCCTTGCCCTGCTTCAGCTCTTGCTGGTTGGGCTGCACCCACTGACCAGCACCGACTGTCTGACAAACCCCAGTGAGATGAATCCAGTACCTTCGTTGAAAATGCAGAAATTACCTGTCTTCTGTGTCACTCACACTGGGAGCTGGAGGCTGGAGCTCTTCCTATTCAGCCATCTTGGACACCCCCCCCTCCACTGATTATGAAATCTTAATTATTGGATTATCTTGCCATGAATAAACCTAAAAGAAACACAGGGAAAATAGGAAAGGGGATGAAGGTTTCATGGTGACAGAGGAGAGACGTCTTGATTCATGATCTAGAAAAAACTTTCCATGTCTAGGATGCTATCTGCTTCTGGGGAAAAATATTTCCTGGTCAGCTTTGCCTTGAAAATATCAAAAGATGTACAGTCCAAAGAGTATGGAGTGGCCCTTGTTGTGGTTTGAATGTTTCCTTCAAATTTTATGTTTGGAAACTGAATCCCCAAATTCATATGTAGATGGTATTTGGAGGTGAGGTTTTAAGGAGTTAGTTAGAATTAGGTAAGGTTATCAGGGTGGGGCCCCCATTATGGGACTTGTGGTTTTATAAGAAGGGGAAGAGAGACCTGAGTTGACATATTCTTTCCCTCTCAGGGTGTGATGTCCTCTACCATGCTTTGATACAGCAAGAAGGCCCTCACTAGATGCCAGCACTATGCCCTTGGACTTCACAGCTTCTCTAGAACTGTAATAAACACACTTATTTTCTCTATAAATTACCAAGTCTCAGGTATTCAGTTCTTCAACAGAGAACAAACTAAGACAACACTCTTGAGTTGAAAGATGTTGATCCAAGACTTGAGGTCCTGAAATTTTTGATATTTTTCAAGAGACAGGGTCTTCCTATGTTGCCCAGGCTAGCTTCAGACTCCTGGAGTCAGCCTCCACAAGTAGCTGGGATTACAGGCATATGCCACCATTTCTGACCAACTCTGAAGTTTTGTTGTAAGGAAGGACTTGGTATGGTACCTTTCAATGGAGTTCAAGGACACTCTTCCATTAGTCTCTCTTCTAAAAGACCCAATCTCTGGGTTCTAGATGGTAAAAGGTCTTGTCATTATCACTTGGTGAGTCATAAAGGGCTTGTTTTACCTGGTGAAAACATACTTTGGCATAATGTATTAAAGCCTCACAATATTGAGTCATGTCACAGTTTATAAGAGCATGTCAGAATTTGTAGGACATATGAGGTTCTGTTATTAGGGGCATTGGGGTTCTAGTAACTATTTTATAAGGTGTCAATCTGTGTTTTCAACTGGGGATAGATCTAATTATCATCAAGGTCAACCGTAATACTTTTTGGACAAGGCAATTCAGTCAGTTTAATTAGCATTTTGTTTGTAATACCTTATTTAAATGTTTTATAACTTACTTAGTGAAACAAGTGCCTCTTCACTGGAGATTTTTCCAGGAATGCCTTAAGAAAAACACATTTTCCAATAATCTTTTAGCTACTATTATAGCACTGGCCTTCCTGCATGGGAAAGCTTCTATATCACCAAGAAACAAGCACTGAAGGTGTAAATTGAATGAAATACATCTGAAAGTGTTCAAATAATTCAGCAGATGCCAGAAATGTATCACCTGAGGTATTTATTGTCTTATCAGAATTATGAGTTTGACAAACTCAATGTTGATTATAAACCACTTAGCAATTTTAGAATAGTTACTCCACCATTTTCCCCATAATTTGTATTATTTTATTTACTCCATGGTGAACCAAAGAATCCAGAGCTTTTAATGATGGAAGATTTAAGGACTTAGAAATGACAAGGCAGCTGTTCAGGTTCTTCATGAGTTGATGCTTAATATTGGATTTACATCCTCTCAAATAGCAGTTTTGTTTCTCTAATTCAAGTGCATAATGCTGTTTACTAAATAGGTTACCATAGGTAATGTGACTTGGATCAATCTTATGGGGCTCATTCACCTTCAATATTTTAATAATTTTAGTACTGACTAATTTAGCATGAAACTCTGCCAAATCATTTCCTTGGTATGCAATTAGTTCTTGTTCTGCTTGGTGTTGAGTTAACAGTTCGTGAAGCCAATCAGTTTATTCATTAGAGTTCTGAATTCTCACCCAGTTTAATGGTATCATTTTAAAGTTACCAGAAACCTGTACTTGTCAGAATCCTTTCCATGAATCTCCTTGAAGATGAAAATACTTTAGGTTTACAGTTGCTTGCAATAGCTTTTAGAAAAGTACCAGAGTTAAACAATGAACTCTTTGTGGATGGTAAGATTTAAAATAGCCATGGCTGAAGATCTGATGAGAACTCATTATAATAATGATGCAATTTATAAGGAGATTTGGTTATTTCTGTAGCATACAACATTTTAAGATAATAAGTAGAATTATGACTAATAGCATTATAACAAGAGTATTGGATTATATACATTTCATACAATTTCTGGAACATATATTAATAAGACATTTATACAAATATAACTCAAAAAGGTTTAGCATTACTTATTATTTGAAAATATAAGTTAATACATCAAATAAGCCCATTTGGTTTCATGTCTCTCTTTCTGTAAGGAGAGATAATCCTTTTAATGTGTTCTAAAGGCCCATCTGGAAACTCTCAAAACTAATTTGAGGTCAAGAAAAGACAATTTAGAATTTGATCTTGAGAAGTTTGTCAAAAATACCAACAGTTTAAAATACTTGATCAAAATAGGATTGCAGGTCACTGAGAAATAATGATCATTCATTTAAACAGAATGTCAATTAAATAACTTTAAAGGTAAATACAGAAACTTATAGTTGTAGAAAAACTTTAACTCTTTTTAATAGAGAGGATTCAGTTTTCTTAAATCATAAAAACCTAATAAAGACAACATAAAACCGAGAAAATTATCTTGGTAAAATACAGAACCTTTGTTTCCTAGGCCAATTACCTAAAAGATAGAGAAAAACCTTTCATAATTTCCTATTAAGAGCAACAATAGAAGGGCGGAGCAAGATGGCCAAATAGGAACAGCTCCAGTCTCCAGCTCCCAGCACCAGCGACACAGAAGACAGGTGATTTCTGAATTTTCAACTGAGGTACTGGGTTTATCTCACTAGGGAGTGCCGGACAATTGGTGCTGGTCAGCTGTTGCAGCCCGACCAGCAAGAGCTGAAGCAGGGCAAGGCATCGCCTCACCTGGGAAGTGCAAGGGGGAAGGGAATCCCTTTTCCTAGCCAGGGGATCTCAGACACACAACACCTGGATAATCGGGTAACTCCCACCCCAATACTGTGCTTTAAGCAAATGGGCACAACAGGAGATTATATCTCACACCTGGCCGGGAGGGTCCCACGCCCACGGAGCCTTCCTCATTGCTAGCACAGCAGTCTGCAATCTAATTGCAAAGCAGCAGTGAGGCTGGGGGAGGGGCGCCCGCCATTGCTGAGGCTTAAGTAGGTAAACAAAGCCCTGGGAAGATCGAACTGGGTGGAGCTCACAGCAGCTCAAGGAGGCCTGCCAGTCTCTGTAGACTCCACCTCTGGGGACAGGGCACAGCTAAACAACAACAGCAACAACAAAAAGGCAGCAGAAACCTCTGCAGACGGAAACGACTCTGTCTGACAGCTTTGAAAAGAGCAGTGGATCTCCCAACACAGAGGTTGAGATCTGAGAACGGACGGACTGCCTGCTCAAGTGGGTCCCTGACCCCTGAGTAGCCTAACTGGGAGACATCCTCCACTAGGGGCAGACCGACACCCCACACCTCACACGGTGAAATACACCCCTGAGAGGAAGCTTCCAAAGCAAGAATCAGACAGGTACACTCGCTGTTCAGCAGTATTCTATCTTCTGCAGCCTCTGCTGCTGACACCCAGGCAAACAGGGTCTGGAGTGGACCTCAAGCAATCTCCAACAGACCTACAGCTGAGGGTCCCGACTGTTAGAAGGAAAACTAACAAACAGGAAGGACACCCACACCAAAACCCCATCAGTACGTCACCATCATCAACGACCAGAGGCAGATAAAACCACAAAGATGGGGAAAAAGCAGGGCAGAAAAGCTGGAAATTCAAAGAATAAGAGTGCATCTCCCCTTCCAAAGGAACGCAGCTCATCGCCAGCAATGGATCAAAGCTGGACGGAGAATGACTTTGATGAGATGAGAGAAGAAGGCTTCACCATCAAACTTCTCAGAGCTAAAGGAGGAATTACGTACCCAGCGCAAAGAAACTAAAAATCTTGAAAAAAGAGTGGAAGAATTGATAACCAGAATAATTAATGCAGAGAAGGCCATAAACGAACTGACAGAGATGAAAACCATGACATGAGAAATATGTGACAAATGCACAAGCTTCAGTAACCGACTCGATCAACTGGAAGAAAGAGTATCAGCGATTGAGGATCAAATAAATGAAATGAAGCGAGAAGAGAAGTCTAAAGAAAAAAGAAGAAAAAGAAGTGAACAAAGCCTGCAAGAAGTATGGGATTATGTAAAAAGACCAAATCTACGTCTGATTGGGGTGCCTGAAAGTGAGGGGGAAAATGGAACCAAGTTGGAAAACACTCTTCAGGATATCATCCAGGAGAACTTCCCCAACCTAGTAGGGCAGGCCAACATTCAAATTCAGGAAATACAGAGGACGCCACAAAGATACTCCTCGAGAAGAGCAACTCCAAGACACATAATTGTGAGATTCACCAAAGTTGAAATGAAGGAAAAAATGTTAAGGGCAGCCAGAGAGAAAGGTCGGGTTACCCACAAAGGGAAGCCCATCAGACTAACAGCAGATCTCTCGGCAGAAACTCTACAAGCCAGAAGAGAGTGGGGGCCAATATTCAACATTCTTAAAGAAAAGAATTTTCAACCCAGAATTTCATATCCAGCCAAACTAAGTTTCATCAGTGAAGGAGAAATAAAATCCTTTACAGATAAGCAAATGCTTAGATATTTTGTCACCACCAGGCCTGCCTTACAAGAGACCCTGAAGGAAGCCCTAAACATGGAAAGGAACAACCGGTACCAGCCATTGCAAAAACATGCCAAAATGTAAAGACCATCAACGCTAGGAAGAAACTGCATCAACTAACGAGCAACATAACCAGTTAATATCATAATGGCAGGATCAAGTTCACACATAACAATATTAACCTTAAAAGTAAATGGACTAAATGGTCCAATTAAAAGACACAGACTGGCAAATTGGATAAAGAGTCAAGACCCATCAGTCTGCTGTATTCAGGAGGCCCATCTCACATGCAGAGACATACATAGGCTCAAAATAAAGGGATGGAGGAAGATCTACCAAGCAAATGGAGAACAAAAAAAAAACAGAGGTTGCAATACTAGTATCTGATAAAACAGACTTTAGGCCATCAAAGATCAAAAGAGACAAAGAAGGCCATTACATAATGGTAAAGGGATCAATTCAACAGGAAGAGCTAACTATCCTAAATATATATGCACCCAATACAGGAGCACCCAGATTCATAAAGCAAGTCCTTAGAGACTTACAAAGGGACTTAGACTCCCATACAATAATAATGGGAGACTTTAACACCCCACTGTCAACATTAGACAGATCAACGAGACAGAAAGTTAACAAGGATATCCAGGAATTGAACTCATCTCTGCAGCAAGCAGACCTAATAGACATCTATAGAACTCTTCACCCCAAATCAACAGAATATACATTCTTCTCAGCACCACATCACACTTATTCCAAAATTGACCACATAGTTGGAAGTAAAGCACTCCTCAGCAAATGTACAAGAACAGAAATTATAACAAACTGTCTCTCAGACCGCAGTGCAATCAAACTAGAACTCAGGACTAAGAAACTCAATCAAAACCGCTCAACTACATGGAAACTGAGTAACCTGCTCCTGAATGACTACTGGGTACATAACGAAATGAAGGCAGAAGTAAAGATGTTCTTTGAAACCAATGAGAACAAAGATACAACATACCAGAATCTCTGGGACACATTTAAAGCAGTGTGTAGGGGGAAATTTATAGCACTAAATGCCCACAAGAGAAAGCAGGAAAGATCTAAAATTGACACTCTAACATCACAATTAAAAGAACTAGAGAAGCAAGAGCAAACACATTCAAAAGCTAGCAGAAGTCAAGAAATAACTAAGATCAGAGCAGAACTGAAGGAGATAGAGACACAAAAAACCCTCCAAAAAATCAATGAATCCAGGAGTTGGTTTTTTGAAAAGATAAACAAAATTGATCGACCGCTAGCAAGACTAATAAAGAAGAAAAGAGAGAAGAATCAAATAGATGCAATAAAAAATGATAAAGGGGATATCACCACCGACCCCACAGAAATACAAACTACCATCAGAGAATACTATAAACACCTCTATGCAAGTAAACTAGAAAATCTAGAAGAAATGGATAATTTCCTGGACACTTACACTCTCCCAAGACTAAACCATGAAGAAGCTGAATCCCTGAATAGACCAATAACAGGCTCTGAAATTGAGGCAATAATTAATAGCCCAGCAACCAAAAAAAGTCCAGGACCAGATGGATTCACAGCTGAATTCTACCAGAGGTACAAGGAGGAGCTGGTACCATTCCTTCTGAAACTATTCCAATCAATAGAAAAAGAGGGAATCCTCCCTAACTCATTTTATGAGGCCAACATCATCTTGATACCAAAGCCTGGCAGAGACACAACAAAAAAAGAGAATTTTAGACCAATATCCCTGATGAACATCCATGCAAAAATCCTGAATAAAATACTGGCAAACCGGATCCAGCAGCACATCAAAAAGCTTATCCACCATGATCAAGTCATCCCTGGGATGCAAGGCTGGTTCAACATACGCAAATCAATAAATGTAATCCAGCATATAAACAGAACCAAAGACAAAAACCACATGATTATCTCAATAGATGCAGAAAAGGCCTTTGACAAAATTCAACAGCCCTTCATGCTAAGAACTCTCAATAAATTCGGTATTGATGGAACGTACCTCAAAATAATAAGAGCTATTTATGAAAAACCCACAGCCAATATCATACGAAATGGGCAAAATCTGGAAAAATTCCCTTTGAAAACTGGCACAAGACAGGGATGCCCTCTCTCACCACTCCTATTCAACATAGTGTTGGAAGTTCTCGCTAGGGCAATCAGGCAAGAGAAAGAAATAAAGAGTATTCAGCTAGGAAAAGAAGAAGTCAGATTGTCCCTGTTTGCAGATGACATGATTGTATACTTAGAAAACCCCATTGTCTCAGCCCCAAATCTCCTTAAGGTGATAAGAAACTTCAGCAAAGTCTCAGGATACAAAATTAATGTGCAAAAATCACAAGCATTCTTATACACCAGTAACAGACAGAGAGCCAAATCATGAATGAACTTCCATTCACAATTGCTTCAAAGAGAATAAAATACCTAGGAATCCAACTTACAAGGGATGTCTAGGACCTCTTCAAGGAGAACTACAAACCACTGCTCAGTGAAATCAAAGAGGACACAAACAAATGAAGAACATACCATGCTCATGGATAGGAAGAATCAATAAGGTAATTTATAGATTCAATGCCATCCCCATCAAGCTACCAATGAGTCTCTTCACAGAATTGGAAAAAACGGCTTTAAAGTTCATATGGAACCAAAAAAGAGCCCACATTTCCAAGACAATCCTACATCAAAAGAATAAAGCTGGAGGCATCACGCTACCTGACTTCAAACTATACTACAAGGCTACAGTAACCAAAACAGCCTGGCACTGGTACCAAAACAGAGATATAGACCAATGGAACAGAACAGAGTCCTCAGAAATAATATCACACATCTATAGCCATCTGATCTTTGATAAACCTGAGAAAAACAAGAAATGGGGAAAGGATTCCCTATTTAATAAATGGTGCTGGGAAAATTGGCTAGCCATAAGTAGAAAGCTGAAACTGGATCCTTTCCTTACTCCTTATACGAAAATTAATTCAAGATGGATTAGAGACTTAAATGTTAGACCTAATACCATAAAAACCCTAGAAGAAAACCTAGGTAGTACCATTCAGGACATAGGCATGGGCAAGGACTTCATGTCTAAAACACCAAAAGCAATGGCAGCAAAAGCCAAAATTGACAAATGGGATCTAATTAAACTAAAGAGCTTCTTCACAGCAAAAGAAACTACCATCAGAGTGAATAGGCAACCTACAGAATGGGAGAACATTTTTGCAATCTACTCATCTGACAAAGGGGTAATATCCAGAACCTACAAAGAACTCAAACAAATATACAAGAAAAAAACAAACAACCCCGTCAAAAAGTGGGCAACGGATATGAACAGACATTTCTCAAAAGAAGACATTCATACAGCCAACAGACACATGAAAAAATGCTCATCATCACTGGCCATCAGATAAATGCAAATCAAAACTACAATGAGATACCATCTCACACCAGTTAGAATGGCAATCATTAAAAAGTCAGGAAACAACAGGTGCTGGAGAGGATGTGGAGAAATAGGAACACTTTTACACTGTTGGTGGGATTGTAAACTAGTTCAACCATTATGGAAAACAGTATGGCGAGTCCTCAAGGATCTAGAACTAGAAGTACCATATGACCCAGCCATCCCATTACTGGGTATATACCCAAAAGATTACAAATCATGCTGCTATAAAGACACATGCACACGTATGTTTATTGCGGCACTATTCACAATAGCAAAGACTTGGAATCAACCCAAATGTCCATCACTGACAGACTGGATTAAGAAAATGTGGCACATATACACCATGGAATACTATGCAGCTATAAAAAAGGATGAGTTTGCGTCCTTTGTAGTGACATGGATGCAGCTGGAAACCATCATTCTCAGCAAACTATCGTAAGAACAGAAAACCAAACACCGCATGTTCTCACTCATAGGTGGGAAGTGAACAATGAGATCACTTGTACCCAGGAAAGGGAACATCACACACCGGGGCCTATCACGGGGAGGGGAGCGGGGGAGGGATTGCATTGGGAGTTAATACCTGATGTAAATGACGAGTTGATGGGTGCAGCACACCAACGTGGCACAAGTATACATATGTAACAAACCTGCACGTTATGCACATGTACCCTAGAACTTAAAGTATAATAAAAATAAAGAAATAAATTAATTAAAAAAATAAAAAAATAGAGAAAATGCTTAAAAATTACAGATTTTTGAGGGTACACATGAAATAAATATTTATGACTCTTAGTTAACATAGATAAAAGTAAAAATATCAATATTCATTTTCTGAAAAGCATATTTTCTGTTTCTTAAATTTGGCTTAATAATACCTAATGCTACTTACTATATGAGAAATTTAAAACCTACGTTTGTCAAATATACTTGTACCGAAATAAAAAAAAAATAAAAGTAATTAAAATGGTAAATTTTATGTTATATATATTTTAAAATAAATAAAGAAAACTCCAATTTTCAAAAAAATAAAAAAAAGAGCAACAATACTCTGAGAAAGTCTTGTCGTCTTAACACAAGGAACCAAATTCTAGTTTTGCATCAGTTTACCTTTAATATTAATCCTCAATTTTTAGAAAAACTTATAATAATTCTTCACTTAGCTTAGCTTCCCTGATCACACATACTATTCCTTTCATAAAATTCATCTTCCACAAATCCTCTATGGCCTTATTCATTCAGCTATTTGTGTCCTATAGTTTTCCTCTTTTCATTTTGGACCTTCCAGTTTTTCTACTTTAGGACAAACATTATTATCTTTTCTCTTAAAAGAGCAAAAGATCCTTATACCTTATAGCTTTTCTTTACCGGAAGCACTCTTGCACCCAGAATCATTCCCCTTATTCTTTCCAGTTATTTTAGTTACTTATATTAATTAGAATTTATAACCCTTCATGACCTTAATTTCCAGTGAACACTAGGAAGCAAGCAATTGTGAATTTTCTATCACCCTAGAAATCTGTAGATTGGCAAATCTATGAATCAAAATTTCTAGAGGAATATGCTTTCCCATAGTATAATTTGTCAATGTGGCACAGTGTGTGTTTACTAACAATTTCAAATATATTTGGTTTCTTTTTCATAAGAAACTGTAAAAGAGGAAAAATTGTAACTGTATCATCAGGTGTTTTTTTTTTTTTTTTCTAGGCCAGAGTATTAAATTGTTATTTCTAAAGATTTCCCCCAGCCTCAAATTTTCCTTTCTGATAATAAAAATGTTAAAAATCTTCTGGTAGGTTTATTATGCTTTCCTGGCTACTTTTGTCCTTATTTAATAATTATTCTATAAATTGTTGTTTTCCTTAAGAAATCTGATGTGGGGAAGACATCTTTATTTTTAATTTTTGGGGGTACATAGCAGGTATATATATTTATAGGTTACATGAGATATTTTGATACAGGCATACAATGTGTAATAATTACATCAAGGTAAATGGGGCATCCATCCCATCAAGCATTTATCCTTTGTGTTACAAATAATCCAATTGTACTCTTTTAGTTATTTTAAAATGTACAGTAAATCATTGTTGACTGTAGTCACCCTGTTGTGCTGTCGAATGCTAGATCTCATTCATTCTATCTAACTATATTTTTGTATCCACTAACCATCTCTCCAACCCCCAAGCCAATACCTTCCCCAGCCTCTGGTAACCAGCGTTCTACTCTCCATTTTCATGAGTTCAATTTTTTAAATTTTTAGCTTCTACAAATAAGTGAGAATATGCAAAGTTTGTCTTCCTGTGCCTGGCTTATTTCACTTAATGACCTCTAGTTCCATCTATGTTGATGCAAATGACAAGATCTCATTCTATCTTTATGCCTGAATAGTTCTTTACTGTGTATAGGTACCACATTTTCTTTACCTATTTGTCTGTTGATGGACATTTAGGTTGCTTCCAAATCTTAGCTATTGCGAATAGTGCTGCAGTAAACATAGGAATGCAGATATCTCTTTGATGCATGGATTTCCTTTTTGGGGGGTATATACCTAGTAAAGAGATTGCTGGATCCTATGGTAATTCTGTCTTTTTTTTTTTTTTTCTTTTTTTTTGTGGGATAGAGTCTCGCTCTTGCCCAGGCTGGAGTGTAGTGGTGTGATCTCAGCTCACTGCAGCCTTGACCTCCTGGACTCAAAGAATCCTCCTACTCCAGTCTCCTGAGTACCTGGGACTACAGGCAGGCACCACGATGCCTGGCTAGTTTTTGTGGAGACAGGGTTTTGCAATGTTGCCTAGGGTTGTCTCAAACTTCTGAGCTCAAGCCATCTGCCCGCCTCCGTCTCCCAAAGTGCTGGGATTACAGGCATGAGCCACTGTGTGTGGCCTAATCTGGGTTTTTTGAGGAACCCCCAAACTGTTCTCCATAGTGGTTGTGCTAATTTACATTCCAACCAACAGGGTATGAGGGTTTCCTTTCCTCCACATCCTCATCAGCATTTGTCATTGCCTGTCTTTTGAATAAAAGCCGTTTTAACTGCGGTAACATGATATCTCATTGTAGTTTTGATTTGCATTTCTCTGATGATCAATGATGTTGAACAATTTTTTATAAACCTTTCTGCAATTGCATGTCTTCTTTTGAGAAATGTCTATTGAGATCTTTTGCTCATTTTTGATTGGATTATTAGGATTTTTTCTGTAGAGTTGCTTGAGCTCCTTTTCTGGTTATTAATCCCTTGTCAGATGGGTAGCTTGCAAATAATTTCTCCCCTTCTGTTGGTTGTCTCTTCATGTTGTTGATTGTTTCCGTTGCTGTGCAGAAGCTTTTTAACTTGATGTGATCCCATTTGTCCATGTTTGATTTGATTGTCTCAACTTGTAGGGTATTATTACTCAAGAAATCTTTGCCCAGTCCAATGTTCTAGAGAGTTTCTCTAATATTTTCTTGTAGTAGTTTCATAGTTTGAGGTCTTAGATTTAACTCTTGAATCCATTTTGATTTGATTTTTCTATGTGACGAGAGATAGGGGTCTAGTTTTA
Source organism: Trachypithecus francoisi (assembly GCF_009764315.1). Lineage (NCBI taxonomy): Eukaryota > Metazoa > Chordata > Mammalia > Primates > Cercopithecidae > Trachypithecus > Trachypithecus francoisi. The sequence goes on along the minus strand of NW_022681455.1, from coordinate 93,204,319 downwards.
TTCTTCTGCATGTGGATATCCAGGTTTCCCACCACCACTGATTGAAGAGACTAGGGGGATGCATGTTTCACATGGGAATTTTATCTTACTTATAGCTGTTTAACTTACTTGGTTTTTAACAGTTATGCTTGCATTGCTCATGAAGTTGAGACATAAGCAACTAGCCATTATGTTATTTTTTATAAATTTTATAATATAGAGATAACATGAGCTTATTTTACCAATAAACCTAGGTAGGAAAAGTTCAGCTTCTGTTTTAATCAGACCAACAATTCTTTTACTTGCCAAAGATTACCCAAGTCACATGCTTGAAAAGCATTTGGGTTAGTTCTTATTCTTCTGAGAAAACACTTCATTTATACAAGCACTTATTTTTCCTTAAACTAATTAAATAAAGCTCATTACCATTTAATTTTGGCAACATCATAAGGAGATCGAAAAATGTCACACATATATATCATACATGCAGACATACATAAACATATAGATAGAAATACATCTTATTTTCATTTTAAAATTTTAGCCATGTGCCAGGTACAAAAATACAAGCATTTTGTAAGACTGCACTCAGCATGGATACTTCTAATCTTGCCTGATTCAACCTTGTTTATTTTTCAAGATTGAATGACAGGCGAATCAGTTGGTTTTTTTCCTCCCAAGAAAGAGTTTTGGGACATACCAAAGATCATGACAAAAAAGAGATTCAGTCAATGGAGAGGTTCACATGGAAGAAGCAGGATCCAATATAGAAAGGACTAAATCCTACAAATGCTTTTCTGAAAATGGTCCAAGTGTCATCTGGGCAGATTTGGACATGAGAACTTTTCAGACTCTATTTCAAACTTCCACCAGAGCAATACCTTCTCACTCATTCATTCAGTAGAGATGGGGTCTTGCTATGTTGCCCAGACTGGTCTCAAACTTCTGACCTCAAGTGATCTTCTTCCATTGGCCTCCCAAAGTGCTGGGATTCTAGACGTGAGCCACCGTGCCCAGCCAAAATTTATATGTGTTATATACCAGAAGATTAATTTGATATAAGCTACTCTGTTATTACTGGAACTGGAAATGCAATTAAAGGTGATCTTGGCTTTGGGTTTTATAGTTCAAAATTTACTTTTGTTATAAGATAGATTCTCAGTACACAGTAAGTGTACGTTAGGTCCTTTTGATTCTGCCTCTTAAATAGATCTTACATTTGTCTATTTCTTTCTATGATCACAATGACTATCCTCATTCACAACAGCATTTATGCTTGCCTGGGCTTCTGCAGTAGCCTCCTAACAGGTTGCTTCATATCCACTCTTGCTCTTTCAGGGTAGACATCCATTCCCATTTTCTTGGTTGCAGCACCATGATTTTCCTTGGGGAAACCATCCAGTTCCATTAGATGACCTCAGTGTGAGTATCAAACTTGGTGCTCTCCATTCCCTCGTCCTCATTCATCTAGACCAGGAGTGGGTGTGTGAACTGTGCCAGGCGTTTGGATTCTCTGTCCTAGGCATTTGAATTTTGAGAAGAATATAATAAAAACTGAAGATGACTGGAGTTATTCATCCTGTTGGCAGTGTCAGAAGATATTATTTATTACAATTTTTGTCTCTAAGCCACAGGTTCTTTAGGTTTTCTTTGATTCTGAGCTCCAGCCCATAGTCTTCCTTTTCCTTTTTTTTTTCCCACTTAAGTTAACCTGAATGGTTTCTGTTGCTTACAGCCAAATAATTTCATAGAATATTCCCTATATAAGTTAGAAAAAACACTCAGCTACTGTAACAGAGACCCCAAAATACAGTTGTTCTAATGAGCTCTAAATGTATTTCTCTCTCATGCAACAGTGCAGCGTGGGTGAGCAGGTCTGTGCCATGAGGTTTCCTGGGCCCAGGTGCCTTCTACCTTGTTGCTCTGCCGATTCCTAGGGTGTTGTCCTCGTCATCTGGGTTGATTCCAGGTCACTGCTACATCCACCTTCCAGCCACAGAAAAGGCCAGAGGAGCCCTGGGGCAAGCACTCCCCCTTTAAACATGAAGTGGATGTTGTTCACGCTGCTTATGCTAACATGCTATGGCAAGACTTTATTTTATTCCACACCTGACTACAAGGGATGACAGGAAATGGAGGTTCTAGCTGGGTGAACATGTGTCCAAATAGAAGAAGGATTTGGGGATAACTGGCAGTTTGCCATGTGCCAGCTTTCGGATCCATTCCTCATAACAAAGGCCAGAGCTGTTACAAACACACATACCTCCCCACACACCCAAAATCTGAACATGCCATCTTCCTACTTACAACCCTTCCATGGCTTCTTACTGTGGCTGGATTAAGACCAAGACCGTTGCGTGGCTTATAAGGTCTGCAGATTTTGGCTCTGCCAACCTGTTTAGCCTCCTGGCCGGCTCAATCAACTTGCTGTTTCACTAATTTGTTACACAAGTTTCATTTTTAAAAATGCATCATGGGCTGTTTCCTCTTCCTGGAACATTCTTCCCTCCCTTTCCCCTGACCTGTCAATTTCTATTATCCTTCATTTCTCTGCTTAAATGTCACTGTTTTTGAGGAAGCCGTCAAATCCCCAGATCAGGTCAGAATTCCCTGATACACACTCTTTTTGCACCGCATACTTAATTTTTGTATTATTTTTCCCCAAGTGAACTTAAATAATCATGTAACTGACTAAAATTGTTCTCCTCTGCCAGAACAAGACCCATGAGGATAGGAGGCCCTTTTGTCGTGGCTTCTGTAGCACCCAGCAGAGTGCCTGGAATACAGGAGACCCTCGAAACATACCAGATGAATCCACCAATGAAAGAAGCAAGTGAGAGTGTCATGCAATAGCATATTTGGGATGGACCTTTCTTGGTTTTAAGAAACTGGGGCAGCTGGGCCCGGTGGCTCACTCCTGTAATCCCAGCACTTTGGAAGGCTGGGGCGGGCAGATCAACTGAGCTCAGGAGTTTGAGACCAGCCTGGCCAACACGGTGAAACCCTGTCTCTACTAAAAATACAAAAATTAGCCAGGTGTGGTGACAGGTGCCTGTAATCCCAGCTACTCGGGAGGCTGAGGCACAAGAATCCCTTGAACCCAGGAGGCGGAGGTTGCAGTGACCTGAGATCGTGCCATTGCACTCCAGCCTGGGCAGCAAAAGCAAAACTCCATCTCAAAAAAAAAAAAAAAAAAAAAAAAAAGAAAGGAAAAAAAAAGAAAAGAAACCAGGGCAGATTCTAGGTTCACAAACTTCCTAACGCTGGATTCTCAGCGATGAGGGGTGGAGGCAGAGCTGGAGGAGACAGAGACAGCAGCCACTGTGTAAGATTTTAACTGGGAGCCTCCTATATCCGGAAATATTTCAGTTCTGAATCTCGGCAGGTCTGAGCAGGACCGTGGGATACTATGTTTTCCTTGGCCAAGTACTTGGCAAAGAGAAAGGAAGGAAGAATGTGGAGGAAGAAGGGAAAAGTAGAAGAAGAAGAGATGGAAAAGGAAAAGAATGTGTGTGGTGAAGTTTATGCATAGCAGCTAAGATAATTATGCTGCTTGACAAGGGCAATGATAATTCTTAACTTTTTTGGGGGGCTTTACTGTTTATAAAGCCTGTTCACAGATGTCATTTTTAAAAAACGACATCTCTTTGAGGCAGGCAAGACAGTCCTTACTCTTTTCATTTAAAAATAGCTTTTATTGGCCTGGCGCAGTGGCTCACCCCTGTAATCCCAGCACTTTGGGAGACCTAGGTGGGAGGATCACTTGAGGCCAGGAGTTCGAGACCAGCCTGGGTAACATAGTGAAACACTGCCTCTACAAAAAGTAGCTGGGCATGGTGGCATGCGTGTGCAGTTCCAGGCACTTGGGAGGCTGAGACACGAGAATCGCTTGAACCCGGGGGTTGGAGGTTGCAGTGAGCCGAGATCGCATCACTCCACTCCAATCTGAGTGATAGAGAGAGACTCCATCTCAAGAAAAGGAAAAAGCTTTTATTGTTTTATTTCTTATTGCAAAAATGATACACTTTTCCTCTAGAACCAAACTGTGTGGGGAAAAAAAAAAGGAAAATAAAAACAAAACCTCATCATGCAGATGTAGGAGTTGTGAACACCTCGCTGTATATCTTTCTTGATCTTCCCCCAGTTATATTTCATATTCTTATTTTCCAGGTGAAGACGAGGCTCAGGGAGGATAAGTGTTTGTGTGTCTATTTCCTTCTTTATTCATGTAATTATTATTATTTTTTTCTAACAATCTCTGTACAAAAGTGATTTGAGGTGTTGGGCTGACATAGCCAGTGAGTAACAAACCCATATTGGGACTCATTTCTTCAGGCTCTGAATTTTGAATTCACGCGGCTGTTTCCACTTCTCCAGCCAATGAAACCTCATGAATAGGAATTCGTCTTCCCCTCCCCGAGAGGCCTGGCTGGAGAGCCAAGAGATACGGGGCAGGCTCTGTAGACAGTTTAAGGAGGCAGGTTGTGGATGGGAGACATAAGGAAGCCTGACAGAGCCCAGGACAGATGGACAGACTTTCTGATGCCACATTCTGATGCCCAGCCTAACAGATGACAATTAGCAGCCACCAGCTGTAAAGTGACTGTGAATAAAATGAGTCTTCTTCTTCTTCTTCTTCTTTTTTTTTTTTTAGCACATTTAGGAAAACATTTTAAAATTCAACCATGAATGTTTATTGGCAGCCTAGAGGCTATATGGCACCCGGGAGGGCTGGGTATTTGCCATGGGCTCCTGCTGGTATTCTCTCTCCAGCTAGAGCAAGAAGGGATGGGAAAGGAGGGAAGCAGGTTCCTTCAGTGGTGCCAGTTTCTTGATGCCTGACCTTGAACAACTTCCTTTTATAACCTTGGTCTTCAGTTTCCCCATCTGTAACTGATTCTCTTGCCCCACTCCAGTCCCCACTGTGTGCCCATTCTCTACATGCTTTCTAGGGGTGAACTTTTAAAAAATTTAAATTAGTTTGAATTAATACTTAAAAGTTTTCCTATTGTCACCCAGGGTCCCCAGGCTTTTGTGTACACAGTGTGGAGAAGCATCCACTTGTAACTTGCACCTTGAATTTTTTGTTGCTTCAAAAAGTTGCATGAAGAAACCCTGCCATAAATAAAAACTGACTGGATTCAGAGATGACTGAATTGGAGATAAACCTTGGCAACCTCTTTGTATTGCTGTACTAAAATCTCTGCACAGGGAGCAGCTTATTTTCCATTTTCTAAACTTGTGACGTGTGTAGGAGCATGAGTGATGACTATGCCTTCACCAACTTTACTCCACCTCTACATTGGATGACTCAGTTCACCAGCCCAATAGAAACTCTGTTTTCACCTGGGTTCAGGTAGACCTTGCTTTGGGAACCATCCCCAGTATTCTTCTTACTTGTTCCAAGTAATAAAATCCCCTTGTTAAAACCTTCTTGGTTGTGGTCACTGGACTGTCACCTGCCGTGTGACCAAACCCGCCTGTATTGTGGGTAACACTATGTCAGCCCACAACAATGGGAGTAAAACCCTAACTCCTTATGGAATATGAAACCAGGCAGTAAGGTACTTTGCCATCTGGCACCCACCTACTTCTCCAGTCACATTTTACACCACAGTTCCCCTTGATTGTGAAGATGCAGTGACACTTGCAATGAGCCAAGGTAGTTTCCTGACTTGGAGTCTTTGTGTTTCCTCTTCCCTCTGCAGAGAACGCTTTCTCTAGGGGATATGGCAGGCTCTTCATCCAGGCCACAGTTACCTTTTTGTGTGGCTGTCCCAGCAAACAGGGCCCCCTTAGCCCTCATTGACTTTCTGTAGCCTAACTCCATGATATGGTTTGACTGTATTCCAACCCAAATCTCATCTTGGATAGTAGCTCCCATAATTCTCATGTGTTGTGGGAGGGACCCTCATGATAACTGAATCATGAGGGCGCTTCCCCAATACTGTTCTCATGGTAGCGATTAAGCCTCATGAAATCTGATGGTTTTGTAAGGGGAAACCCCTTTGTCTTGGTTCTCATTCTGTCTTCCCTTCTGCCATGTAAGATGTGACTTGTTCCTCTTTGTCCTCTGCCATGATTGTGAGGCCTCTCCAGCCATGTGGAACTGTGAGTCCATTAAACCTCTTTTTCTTTATAAATTACCCAGTGTAGGGTCTATCTTTATCAGCAGTGTGAAAACAGACTAATACACTCACTTTTATTTTACTTTACTTTTCACTTTGGATGTATGTTCTCTCCTTTTCCACCCTCTTTATCCCTACGCCCACACACATATCTAGAATGTAAGTCAACAGAGGCTGGCCATTTTGATGGGGCCAGCTCTTTCATAAATCCGTGTAACTTCATATCACACATCCTACAAGTTAAAAATTGCAACCAGCAAAAAATCTTCAATATTGTCTTTCCCTGGACAAATATTGTCTGTCTTTGCACATCCAATTTTTGGGAGGTGGGGGGCAAATACACTGCTCTCTTTCATATATGTGTCCTCCATACCTGAGTTAGATTGTATCAAAATGTCTGCAACCATATTTGTCGCCAACATCCCAGGTGGAAGGAAAGGGAAAGCATTTTGTCATATAATCCTTTCTATGTAATAAGAGCAGTGGTTATTAGGATACTTTTGTTTTACAGTTGTAGCATCTGCTCACACTGTATGTCTCTGTCTGCTGGCTTCTATTGCTGGGGTGGACCAGCAGCGGGGCCACAGTGCCTCCTGTCCCCACCAGGTCCTTCCTCAGATATTTAGAATCTTGGATCAGGCCTGTGTGTGGCCCAGGGTGAAGGGCACCAGCTCTCCTGCTGGTCACCTGTATCAATAACGCTGGAGGTTTGGAGGTGGTGAGAGTCAGACCCCAATTCCAGTTCCTCCTCATGGTTCTAGAATGTTCTTCTGGTTGCATTTTTGTTCTTATTCACCTTTGCTTCATGCCCATCTTCCCTTTGCAATGGCCAGGTCTGCTGACTTCAGGAGCAGACATGGGGGCAAAAGACCTTCACAGACCAATAACTGGCAACCATGTTCTCTGATGACCTAAATCTTTTAGCAATCTGTCCTATCACTCATGGTGGTTCTTCTTCTTTGATGGAACTGAACTGATAGATACACACCCTGTTGGGTCTTGGGGGTACATCCAGACTGAGAAGGTACACATTGGAATATCTCCCAAAGGACTCTGATGAAACTATTTTAATGTAGCTTTTGGTGTTTTTCTCTCTGTTCTCTGGAGACCATCAGAAGGAGGAGAATGGATTCTTTGCACTCCCCACTTTTCCTTTCTCTCTCTCTTTAAAAAAATCCTCTGTAGCTAGTGTCCCCGGCATCAGGAGCCCTTAATATTGACTAAGCAGAATTGCATGGTGGGAGATTCAAAAGATAATTCATCATCTGGCAACATTTTTCTACACAAACTCATGCCAAGTCTCTAAAAACTCAATATTTGAAAGAGTCCATCTCATTTGAAGATGTGTGACCTCTTCTGCTTTCCAAAATCTACTTGCTGCCAGGTCCTCCTTTTTAGGCAGGGGTCCTGTTGTCTGGTACACAAGGGGTTAATTTGCCCCACTGCCCATGGGCTCTGTGGGTTATTCCATATTTATTTCAATTATATAAGTATACTGGGCCAGTGTATTTATTTTAAATCACATTATCTACAGCTTCCCAAGCATGTGTCAACAAAAAGAACGGTTTCAATTTAGTAGACTTTGAAATGGTGTGCAGTTTATCCTCACTTCAATTATATTCTCTACAGTAAGTCATGGGCAGCTTCAGGATTATTCAGGGCAAGGTAATGCTATCTGAAAGCATTGATTTTTCCCTCCCCTTCAAGAACAGTTCGCTGAAGGATGCACTGGAGTCTCCTTTAAGGAAACACAAAAATACATTTCTCAGCTGCAACTTCTGAGAAATCTCAGTCTTAAGGATTGGGGATGAAGCTGCTAGAGAAATTTCTGACTTTTAAAGAAAAATGTGCAAAGCTGGCTGCAATGGAGTGACCATAGCAGGAATCATTTTCCTGGCTTGAAACAATAGGAGATGGATGGAACAAAGAAGGAGGAGAATGTCAGATAATTCATATACTCTACTTATGAATAAATATTTACTGGGCACCTACTATGTGCCAAACCCTGGGCTAGGAGCTGTGAATGCAGTGGTGAACAATAAAGACCAGAGCTAGGTTCATGGGCGGATGACCTGTGCAAGTGCCTAAGACCCCAAGCTTAGGAGAGCCTCGTGCTTGGTTTACTCTTCTACTGTCACCATCTTGAATTTCTTAATAATTTCAAATAAAAGACCTCAAATTTTCATTTTGCACTGTGCCTTGCAAAATATATCATTGGTCTTGATAAATATATAGTCATTTCTGTTGTCATGGAGTCGATAATTTAGTGGGGGAGATAGACATGGGATAGTTATCTAAACTACTAATTTCAATTGTGATGAGGGCTTTTAGGTGTCTGGTACAGGGTATTGGGAGGGTATGAAGCACAGGGACCTAGCCTATTCTGGAGTAAGTGAAGACACCCAGAAGAAGAGCCATTTAAATAGATATTAGAAACATGTCGAGTTCTCTAGGGAGATCATTCCAGGCAGAGGACACAGCACAAAGGCCCCCAGGGAGGAACTTGGCCTGTTAGAATCTGAGAGGAGGCCAGTGTGGGTAGAACACAGTGATCAAGGGAGGAGGACAGGATTCTCTGGCCAGAACACCAAGGTCTGGATGTACTGTGGTCAGGTTTCTATATTAATAGATCTTCTCAGTTGGCAACTTGAAGTAACCCATAGACTCCTTTCGTTGGTGTCCAATTATTGCTGTGTGATCCACGAATTAATCTAGCCTCCCTTAATACTGCAGTTGTCTGGAAGGGGGACAGGCCTTTTGAAATATTATTCATTCTAAGTTACTTAAATATAAATGATATATATATATATATATATAATAATTATTGACCATTTATTCAAGAATCCAGAATGAAGGTGTCATCCACAAACTTCCCCACAGCCATGGTGGTATTTATATACAGAATCTGACTATATTTGTGAATTCATTATGCCACTGGATGTTGAGTAAACCACTTCATTTTTCTTCATTTTTTTTTTTTGTTTGTTTTGTTTTGTTTTTTTACTACCTCTTTGGCACTTAAAAGCAGACGTTCCCTAGACCTTGGCTTTTTAGAATTTGGTGAATGTCCCTCCGCAGACTCATACAGGTTGTGATTTTATAGTTTGTTACACTTTCATCTATCCTCCTTCAGAGTTGTAGAGAACTACTGTATTAAAGTCTCTTTACAGGTGAGTGGGGAACACCACACTATTTGTGATTGGGAAAACATGGAAATCTATTGTACATTAGAAAGTTTACTTGGTTGAAATGTTTGTAATTTGAAGTCTTGGGGAATAGTGAAACTGGAAATGCTAGGGGAAAAAGAATTTCCAGTGATGAGAACTTAAATAGCCCCATAAATCACATTTTAAAAGACAGTCCATAGGTTTACTGAATTGATTTCTCTGGACAAACAGAAGAAAAAAGTAAAATAAAAGAATAGAAAACTCTACGAATGACCCTCATCTAGTGCCATTTTTATAATGGTCTCCTGTTGACATCTGACTTTATGGCCTGCTTAAAAATTTCAGGCAGAGTCGACTGGCAGTCATTAGCATAGGAAATAACTTTGGGTTCAGCGATGGTAACAGGGTATTAAAAAAAATGTTTTCTCTCTTTTAATCTATTAAAGTCAGTTACATGTATGGATTTTATAATATTAAATCATTCTCGTATTTCTGTGATTAATCTAGTGTGCTTGTGGTTGTGATTTTTTGGGGACTATTTTAACCATATGTAAGTATAAAATTGAGTGGCATTCACCATATTCACAATCTTGTGCAACCATTTGCAGAACTTTTTCATCACCCTAAACAGAAGCTCTGTGCCCATTAAACAATAACTCCCCATGCACATTGCCCCCAGACGCAGAATGGGGAGTTATCATTGTTTTCCAGTCTTCTTCCATCCCTAGGAATTTGCCTATTCTAAGTACCCGATGAGAATGGGCTCCTACAATATTTGTCATTTTGTGTCTGGCTTATTTCACTTAGCATAGGTTTTCAAAGTTTATCCATGTTGTAGAATGTATTAGAGCATGTTACATTCTTTCTTTAAAGCTGAATAATATTCCATGGCCTGTATATGCCACCCTGCCTTTATCCCATTTATCTGCTGATGAACATGCAGTTTGTTTTTTACTTTTTATTTTTTTTAAAATTGAGACAGAGTCTCACTCTCTCACCCAAGAAGGAGTGCAGTGGCACCATCTTGGCTCACTGCAAGCTCTGCCTCCCGGGTTCACGTCATTCTCCTGCTTCAGCCTCCTTAGTAGCTAGGACTACAGGCCCCCACCACCATGCCCGGCTAATTTTTTTTTGTATTTTTAGTAGAGGCGGGGTTTCACCGTGTTAGCCCGGATGGTCTCTGTCTCCTGACCTTGTGATCCACCCGCCTTGGCCTCCCAAAGTGCTGGGATTACAGGTGTGAGCCACTGCGCCTGGTGGAACATGCAGATTGTTTCTGCTGTTTGGCTGTTGTTAATAATGCTTGTAGCAGGACTTTTGTCTGGAAAAGAAGTGGGTGTGCTTACCCTTCTGTGTCTCTTTGCTTACTTTGTGGGTCCTTTCTTGTTGAGAGGAGGGGTTGGGATTTGAATCTTGTCCCTGTTTCCAGCACCTGTGTATAAATGGGAATTGCCTGCCCTTTGTTATGGTAGATGAGCCAGCACAGTGGCTAAACCTATGGCTTTGGAATCAGACAGCTGTGAGTTCAAATCCTGCTTATACCACTCACAAGAGAGGGGACTTGGGGAAGCTTCTCAACTTCTCTAAGCTTGGGTTGATCCCTTCGTGTAAGGGAGGTTATTAGGCTTACCTGGGAGGCTTACTGCAAGAATTAAGGTAGTGTTGAAAAAAATCCTTTAAGTTAGTAGTGTTTGGAAAGCCCTTAGCTCGGTCATGTATGTGTGCATGCTGAGAGCAGGACTGTGTGTGTGGAAAGCAGTCTGTGAACAGTGGCTGCTGTTATTACTGATGAGACCCTCTAAGCAGAGTCCTGTAGGGGGAGAACCTTCGCCTTTTCGTGGTCCCCTTACAAAGTAGGGGTTTCTGGAGCAAGTGCTTGTTGCTATGAAAAAACCGGGACCATTAGAACATCAAAGTTAGAAGAGAGCTTACTGGGACCCCAAGTGTCTGCTCGTTTGCATCACCGGGGAGCTTTATGATGCAGACTCATGGACTCCAGTCCTAGCTTATCAAATTGGAATCTCTAGGCAGAGACTTGGAAATATGCCCTCAGACAATCTGAGATGGTTTTGAGGAACTGTTACACTTGGGAATCTCTTCCTTGAATTCCTTGTTCTTCCTACTCATATTTTAATACTTTAGGTGGTTTGTAAATGCCTGTGTACCTATTCATTGATTTAAGCCTTCTGTATAAACAAAACCTTTGCTTCATCTTACCTTAAGAACCAGTGAGGAAGAAATCACTGGTATTTCGGAAACTCACAGTTTTTGGAAAAGGAAACTTTCCTCTCAAAATATAATTATGGAAATTTCATAAAAAGGTGAAAGATTTTTGAGGAGAGTCAGACATAAAAATTGCATTTGCAAATTGTACTTGGAAAGAATTATTTTAATTGAAGCAGCTATTCCCAAGTCTAAATCCCATAGCTCCAGTGGCCTCAGAATGTTCATTTCATCCTTGTCAATTACTTTCTCTTCTGATACGGCCTAAATATGCTACTTAACTAACAACTTCTACTTAATAGGTGCTTCTTGGGGACTATGCATGTAGGTCCTAAGAGGTGAATCTGTGCATAGAATTTCATCACCATCGCGGGTCAGCAGGTAGATAATTTTGGGACTCATGATATCTTTGGCACTTCCTTCTTTGTCTATGTGAAGGGCCATCTTTCTGAAGAGGAAAATGTCTCTCCAGCATTCTTGAAGGCAGTCCTATAGGTTGACTTTGTTCATTCATTCATTCATTCATTCATTCCACAAATATTGATGAAATGCCTGCTAAATGCCAGGTACTATGGAACCAGAAATATATTGGTGAATCACATTGACACAGTCCCTAACATGTTAAAGCTTAACAGTGCAGGGAAAGATAGCTTTTGTAGGGATCAGTACAAGTGTGAATCACATTGTAAAGGGAGAAGCAGTAGGCATTATAGAAGTGTGACCCAACACCTTGAGTAAGAAATGAGGGTGGGAACACTTTGGGAGACCAAGGCAGGTGGATCTCTTGAGGTCAGGAGTTTGAGACCAGCCTGGCCAATATGGTAAAACGTCATGTTTTCTAAAAATACAAAAATTATCTGGGTGTGGTGGCACGTGCCTGTAATCCCAGCTACTTGGGAGGCTGGGGCAGGAGAAGTGCTTAAACCCGAGAAGCAGAAGTTGCATGTGGTGAGCCAGGATTGCACCACTGCACTACAGCCTGGGCAACAGAGTGAGATTCCAAAAAAAAAAAAAAAAAGAAAAGAAAAGAAAAGAAGAAAAGAAATGGGGGATGAGGGTGGGAAAGGACTTCTACGTTTTGAGGAATGAGTCCTAAGTATTTGTCTCCTGGTGTTAGAAATTGGAACATATGAAGAATTAATATGGGCTATGTCTGTGATGTCATCTCCTTGATAAGAAATAACTGACTTGTCAACCTTGACATTTATTAAATGTAACCATTATGTGGGTAAAGTTGATGGGGCTTTTCCACATGTAAAAAGTTAATTTTAATGCAGGCAGTCAGTGATGGGAAGCGCGGTTAGGAGGCTATTGTAGCAGGCAACAGGGCCCTGAGACCAGCAAATCCACAGTGAGTGTGGAAAATAACATGCCGTAGTATAACATTTTGAAAGTATTAATCATGTGGTTTTAGTCTCTGTGTTTCTCTACAGCTCTATAGCTTCTCCATTCATTCAGTGTGACCCTCCATCTTCAGTGCCTTTGTAGATTCAGAGACAAGAGTTTTGAAGGAGTTCAGGAAATGCCACCCCAAAATATGATGTTTTGGCATGTTAATTACTTTGAAGTGAGGGCACATGGGGACGAGTGATGATAGGCAGAGGCTTTCTCGGAACCTCCCTTATTTACCTAATGACAGTACTCCAAAAGGGACTCAATAGTCATGAATCCCCTTCCCAGGAATCCCACCAAGCAGGGAAGATTGAATTTGTATCACAGGAGAGAAGATTGGCGATCATCACCATGGCCAGGCAGCCTTTGTCACAGGCTGCCACCTATTCTTTTGCTTTTGAGATAGAGTCTCATTCTGTCACCCAGGCTGGAGTGCAGTAGTGCCATCTCAGTCACTGCAACCTCCACCTCCCGAGTTCAAGTGATTCTCCTATCTCAGCCTCCCAAGTAGCTGCGATTACAGGCATGTGCCACCACACCGGCTAATTTTTTGTATTTTTGTAGACACAGGGTTTCACCATGTTGGCCAGGCTGGTCTCAAATTCCTGATCTCAAGTGATCTGCCCACCTCTGTCTGGCAAAGTGCTGGGATTACAGGCGTAAGTCACTGCATCTGTCTTGTCCCCTATTCTTCTGAGGTCCCAATCATCTTTCCCCCAAATCACTTACTCTCCCCTAAGTTGCCTGCATACCCCTTTCCATCTCCCCTGTGAAGAGCATGTACAAGCTTCCAGATCTCATCGGGATTTGGGTATTCTCTTAAATTTGTACACTTTTTCTCCTGTTAATCCGGTTACTCATAATTTCTTTCACAGACTCAGTGATCAAACCCTCGGAAGGTAAAGGGAAAGTTTTATCTCCTCCACTGTCTCTTCTTGGTTTTGAGTTCCAAAAGCATAGGCCTGGGAGGAACAGAAGGATTAGAGTTGCCTACAAGGGAAACACCGCGGTTCCTCATGCTGGAAGAGATTTCCCAGCATGGGGTCACTGCCTGTTTGCTGTGAGGCTCATTTCTCACCCTTCTGCTGTTCTGGTTTCTGTCTTGGGGTTGATTCCTACAGATACCATCCCATTCCCCAGGTTCTCTTGTTCCTCTGGCTTCTGGGTAGGTTTGCCCAAGGCGAGGCATAGACGTTCTGTCTGAGGGTGAGAGGAGGGAGTTAGGGTATTTCTCCCTCATTTTTCTGCTTCTGATGGTATCTCTGACAGTAGCTGCATTACCATGGCTCCAGCTCCCAGTAGGCAGCTGCCCCCACTCTGGCTCTTATCTGTAGGGAACACCTGGGCTCGGGGAACACCTCCTCCATCCCGCTGTTCCTGCAACTCTCCAGGTGGCCTCAATATTCCCTGATGTGTTTTCAGCTTTTCTAACCCCTCTGTTACTCATTCTCCACATTCAATGCCCTCAAGTTGGCCCAAGTTCTGTTTTCCTGGTTGGATGGTGACTGATACCTTGGAGTTGTCAGGAGCGTTCATGAGGAGGAGAGAGATGGATGGGACCTGTGCTGAAGGAAGCAGACTGGAGGTCCCGTATGGATGGATCAGACAGGAGTTTCTCTAAGATACTGTCTGGTCTCCATTTGAGCACCTGATCAAGTGAGCACGGTTGCAGCTCGGAGGGGCTGAGAAACCAGCATCTTTAGACCATTAACTGCCCTTACCTCTGGCAACTGGCAAAGACTCCTCTTGGCCAGCAGCTACAGCAACCTTGCTGGGCCCCCAAACTTTACCCTACATGGAAAACCCCGTATTAAGGCTCCAGGACACTCGTGAGCCCTCAAGACCAAGGACAAGGTCCTAGTATCTAAAACTCCTCTTAGCCCAGGCCCCATCAATAGTAAAGGAAGAACATTTGTGTCACTTTTTGCTTTCTTCTCAAGAGCTGGGAAAGTTGTAGCTGGATATTACCTTAGAGACACTCTAGTCCTAATTTTTCATTCTGCGGACAAGGATGTTCAGGCTCAGGGAAGGGATTTTGGCTGCTCAATAACTCCTGGTTCATCTTGCATCTACTACATTTTGGTGAATATTTAATATCATTTAGGAAAAAATCTCCACTCCAACCTTTCACACCCTGAAACATTCTAAATTTTAAATTATTTTGTGTTTCAGCGACTGAAAAGAGGTCTGCATGTGTTTAAATCTTTATCAATCCATGCATATTTGGTTGTATAAAAATGTCAAAGATCTATTTTGGGGTTCTGCAAAAGAGAACTCTTTCTGGAATGACACTTGAACTGTTAAATATCATCTCAAATCTCATTTGGGGGGCTTGTCACCTTCTAAAAGCCTGGCATAGGGCAAAAGTGGATTAAGGTTGAAATTTTCCAGAGACTTTGTCTTAGATCAGTAAAATACTTCTGATCACTTTCTATCACCATCAGAACCAGAGTGGCTTCTGAATCTCGTGGTTTACTGTCATTATTAAGAAGAATTGAGTACAATGGTTGAGATAATTATTGTTCTCCAGAGTTTTGTTATTTAGAAGGAAAAAAATTTTGTGTTATTTTATTTTATTTGAGACATAATCTCACTCTGTCACCCAAGCTGGAGTGCAGTGGTGCCATCTTGGCTCACTGCAACCTCCACCTCCCAGGTTCAAGCGATTCTCGTGCCTCAGCTTCCTGAGTAGCTGTGACTAAGGAGTGCGCCACCATGCCCAGCTAATTTTTGTATTTTTAGTAGAGACAGCGTTCCACCATATTGGCCAGGCTGGTCTCAAACTCCTGATCACAAGTGATCCACCTGCCTTGGCCTCCCAAAGTGCTGGGATTACAGGCATGAGCCACTGCGCCTGACAAGGGTTATCTTTTTAAGGAAGATATTGACTCTTACTTATTTTGCTCTTTCTCCTTCCAGTTCTCTAAAAGAACACATTCCAAGGACTCAGGGTTAGGGGTTTCAAATGTTTTGTGTTTAGGATCCTAAGGAATATGTCTGAGTAGTTGGAAGACACATATATTTTGCAACATCCTCTCCTCCCCCTGAGAATGAATTCTTTATCTTTAATAAGGTGATCTGTCCAGGTCTACGTAGATTATCTGTGAGATAATTTGGCAGGTAAATGCAAAACCAAGATCGTCTCTATTCCATTCCTTGTGAAATTCCAAGAGGCATTACTAGGGACTTAGGCATAAAAGTTTAGAATCTGTGTCTTTGCATGAATTTAATCATCTCCATCAGAATCCTTAAGGAATTACAATAACAGTGATTCATTCATAATTCACAATTTCCATTATCTTCTTTCTCCATCTAGTGTGGGGGGTAAAATTTATGGCTTCATTTACATTGTGTTCTATGAATAATAGAAGAAATACAGTAAAGACCCATGGAAATGTTCTTGCTGCAGATGTACTTTGGAGCACATCTGCATCACAATAGCCTCCTCGCCTTCGTACAGTGCAGGATCTGCCAAGCTTGCAGCTGCGAAAGGGAGCATTTCAAAGGGGCCATTCTCATTATACAGAGTCTTCTCTTTCTTTGAACTTCAAAGCAGAATGAAGAGACCTTAAATGATATGGGGTAGGTAAGTGATGAAACTGTAACTTCAGGTATAAAATATCTTCAATTATGTGTGTGGAAAAACACAGGCATTCAGTGGAGCAAATATGTTTGCTTAGAGTGATATCTGGCTGGCAGGCAGGAACAAATTTAATCTTAAGATTTCTTTGAGCTGTTGGGGCCTTAAAGATAATCTAGCCCAAAGCCCTTCTTTTGCAAACGGAGAAACCAAGGCACAAAGAAATAAAATGACAAATTCAAGGTTGCACAGCAGAGAGAAGGCCAGGAACACTGTCTGATCACTGGCTCCTGATCTGGTAGACTATATTATCTTTGTTTTAAACAACAAAGCACCTGGCTTTGTGACATAGCAATAAAGCTAGCAGTAATCCTCTTGGTGAGGGATTTTCAAACACGGGCGTTTTCAGGGATCCCCCCCCCCCACAATAATAATCTCTCTCAATTGAAAATCTTCACTGAAAAACATTTTGAGATTTGAAGAAAGAAATTTGTCATACTTCTGCGATTAAGTAAATCTCATTTTTCTTCTCCCAAGGAATGATAATAAAGCTGATGAAAACCTTTTGATGCTCAGATTTCTCCCCCTGGTGTCTAGTGGTAGCCCAGTGCAATACTTTATTACTACTCTATCCATAAAATAATAAAAACAAACCCATACATTTAGTGAATGGTCTGTCCTTTGAATCAGTAGCTTTCCAGAAATCACAGGGAACATACCCTAGCCAAGCCAAACTCCTTTCACATAGTAGAGGCTCAATGTATTTTTGTTGAAAAGATTAAATTTTTTAAAACATGCTTTTACTTGTAGTTTGGTGTGGGCCTTATATAAAGAATAGTTCCTAAAACCCACTATGTTCATTATTCCCTTTCCTGCACCATGCTTCCTACTTCCCCATCCCTGGTCCTTTGCTATTTTGTTTTGAAGAAAAAAAGCAAATCGCCAAGCATCATTTTGGGAAGGATCTCTTATTTCTTACAGAAGACTCACATAGCATGTTGTGTCTCTAATTTTACTAAAGTAACTTTGATATCATGTGACTAGGGAGGCCTTTGCTGGAAAGAGCAACTGATATTAGTAGGCAAGACACATACAAATTCAACAGCGCCGTGATTCACGGATGCATATTCTCTGTGATCCAACATGTCTAATACATTTAGTCATGCACAATAAAAACCAAACAAAAGAATCAACCATCAGCCTTTCACTGCCTGCTTCCCACCCCAAGCTTTAAGGAATGCCTCTAGTTTTGCACACCCAAACCAAAATACTGTGTTTTCTTCCCCCCTCAAATGAATGAGACAACTCAAAGAGCATTTACTCTACAAAGAAGAAAAATGAGCAGATAACTTTATCTTTTTGTGCTAAGTGCTTACTTCACCCTAGTCCAGAAGCGTAATTTGGCGACAAGCTGATCTCATTTTATAAAGAGAATTCTAGAATGCACCAACAAATCATTGTTAAGCAACAAACTTGAATTTCTATAGTTTACAAAGTATCTAAGATCCAATCTATTGCTCATTTCAAAAGTCTACCCGCTAAACTAAAATCAGACTGATTAAGATACTCCTTGGATTCCACAGTAAAACCACACTGCCGGCTAATTTCTCTGTCTGCTTTTTATCCACTGGGTTATTATTCATTCAGTTGCAAGACCTGCTTATTAAGCATGGAATAAAGACCAGATTTTTGATTCTTACCTGTAAGACTCTTGAGGATTTTAAGAACCTCATGGTCTACTGGATGTCTCTCCTTTCCATAAATTATTATTTTTCCTGCCTCATCATAATAGGATAGGGGATGGGTTTGGTGTGGAATTAAACTTATACATACTTTGTTTCTGAATCCTGGTTCTCTTTTATCTGGTCATAGAGACTCAATTTCTATCTGTTGAATTCTACTGCGATCGTTCTCTTCTGGAAGAGACATGGATATAAAATAAAACTATCAACTATTTTACAGAGAGCAGCAAGAGAGTTTCCACTTTGTGAGGACACTATGCGAACTGTTTTTCTCTTGAGGACTGCCTTTTTATTCCACTTTATTATATTAATATTTATGTATGTCTTTATTTTGGGTGATGTATCTGCAAGCAGAAGTGACCTTGTAGTTAGTGCCTAAGAAGCCATGCAACATTGGCAACTTAATGACTTAAGGGTAGGTGTAGAACATCTAGACGGGAAGCCTGGTGATCATGCTGTTCTCAATCGGGGACAGTTTTGCCTCCCAGGGGACCTTTGGCTGTGTCAAGACACATTTTTGATTGTCTCAACTGGGGCAGGTTTGCTGTTTGCATCTGGTGGGTGGAAGTCAGGGATGCAGCTACTCATCCTACAATGCACAGGACAGGCCTACAACAAAGAATGATCCTGCCCAAAACGTCAATAATGCTAATCCTTGAGAAATCCTGCTCTAGATCAAGTCTCAGCTGCAATAGTCTGTCTGGCTCTGAGTCCAATACTTTGAAACAAATCTTTCCAATCTGGAGCTTGTCCCAAGAGGGTGGCCAGAAAGTGGAGGGATTTGAGACAGTATCAAATAAGGTACGGTGAAAAGGACAAAGGGTGTTTAATTTAAAGTAAATGGGCCTCAGGAGACATGGAAGTTTGTTCTGTTCCTTCAGAGACCTAACTGGAAGCCACAGGGAGAGAGATTTCATCTTAATGTAAGAAAGCCATTTCTAACAATCAAAGTTACCAGAGTAGAATAGGATTCCTTGTGAAATAATGAGTTCCCTGTTACTGGTTAAGTTGAAGTATATCTCACCAGAACTTACATTCCCTGAGAATAGCCAAAGTGCCCATTTTCCTTCCCACTGGAGACTGATATAGAACCCAAGATATATTCGATATCTAATAAACAGTAGTTTGATTATTCATCAGATTACTCACCAGTACTTTGGTTATTTAACAAAGACATTGTAGACGATATTCAAGGGTAGCCATACTCCAAATTTCATTTTTAGACTGGCCTCATGTTTCTAGCAAAACCTTAAGAAATATATTATTTTAATTTTAAGGCAGCTGTAACTAGAACTCATGGTTAGCAAAACTCAATAAAATAATTTTAAGCTACATTTGGGGAATTCATTTTTGGAGAATCTGAATCCGTATATAGTCACACATTGACATGAAAGGTGTGTCCTACTTTCAACGACACCAATATAGTAGACAATCTAGAAGATATATATTTTAAACTTTTTATTGAAGTATTATGTACAGAGATAAGTCTACAGTTTGTTGAACTTTTACAACCTGAAAATACTCATGCCTCTATGACCCAGATTGAGAAACTGAGCATTTCTAGTACTAGAAATGGGCCTCAAGCCCCATTTGCATTCCTTTTCAGTCACTGTTTCCACAAGGGAAGCCACTCTTCTGACTTTTAATGGCACTGAATAGTTTCATCTATTTTTTCCACTCATGTTTATACTTTATATAAAAAGAATCATAGTGTGCATACACTTTTGTTTCTGTGTTCTTTCACTAAACTCTTTGTAAGATTCACCAAGTTTTTTTAAGTGTAGTTGTAGATCACTTACTATTATTGTTATTATTATTATTTTATTGTGTGACTCTACCATGAGTAGAGTCACTCTGTCACCGAGGCTGGAGTGCAGTGGCACCATGCTGGCTCACTGCAACTGCCGCCTCCTACGTTTAAACGATTCTTCTGTCTCAGCCTCCCAAGTAGTTGGGACTACAGGTGTGCACCACCATGCCTGGTTAATTTTTGTATTTTTAATAGAGATGGGGTTTCGCCATGTTGCCAGGCTGGTCTCAAACTCCTGACCTCAAGTGATCCACCCACCTCAGCCTCCCAAAGTGCTGGGATTACAGGCGTGAGCCACTGTGCCTGGCTTAAAATTTCATATTTTGTATGCAATGAAAAAACACCTCCCCAAACTGGCCATCCCCTTCATGATAAAGCAAGGCACCAATGTGCTTCTTTGCTGGGTTAGAGGAGACATCTACCTTTTCCTGCTCCAATAATAGACATTATTCTTTCTTCAGTTGCTGGGAAGATAGATCTTAGACAACTTGGGGCACTCTTTTAGCCCAGGTCTAATCTATGAAATGATCAAAAAGCTTTATTTAGTTAAAAAAGGCTGGCGGTGGGGTGGGAGCTTTCAGACTAAATCATTTGCAGTCCACACCGCCAGTCTGTGTGTGTAGCCAAGTATGCATATTGGCCCACAAACTGATGTGAAGAAAATGTAAAGTTATTTTTTTTTACCACCAAACTTAATTTTTCTGTTGACTTTCCATTCTGAGAGGGACGGCAGAGGGTGGGACAGAATTTTGATCTATTTAGGGTCTATTCTGCTCATTTCTGCATGTTGCTCTTAGGGCTGTGTCTAATTTCTTGGGTCCCTACTGAGGTTACAGCTTTATAGAGGAGGGTTATCAAGTCCTGGACCCTCAAATCTCATGGCTGTCATTTGCTGAGAATGTCCCACCTGGCCTGGATCATTGATTGAGGCTGCTGTGTTGTCCTTCACTTCTGGAAGCCCAGCCTTTCCAACTTTGATATCCCTCAGCTACTGCTGCTCCCCACTTAGGGTCATGAAAAACATTTGATTGCTCTCCTGTTCCACTCTGAGGCCAAGGGCAACTTGCCAACTTTGTCCGAAGTCCTTTACCAGGCAGACATGTCTTTTCTTTCCACATTGCTGTTGGCTGCAGACAGCCCCACTTTAGGGCCCCTCTTTGTTCTGTGGGACAATTCTCCTCTAGTTTTGGCTTCTGTCATTCCTTGAACTTATTGGACTTAGTCTGGAGAGTATGGGGATGTCAGGAATCTTGAGGGGTTACGATAACTGTATCCTTTCATGCATACTGAGTTACAAACAGAGAAGAGTAAGCAGATGGAGTGCATCCTTCAGGCACTTACTCAAATCAGAACATCTGGAACACCTACTATGTGCTAAGGAAAATCAGTATCTGAGAATGCAACTTAAGTGTGAATGAACAATGAGCTTGCATACTGTGATGGTCAGCTAGGCTATGTTATAGTGTGTGCGGAGTTTGTTCCTTCTGGCGGGTTCGTGGTCTTGCTGACTTCAGGAATGAAGCTACGGACCTTCACGGTGAGTGTTATAGCTTTTAGAGGTCGTGCAGACCCAAAGAGTGAGCAGTAGCAAGATTTTTTGTGAGAGCGAAAGAACAAAGCTTCCACAGTGTGGAAGGGGACCCGAGCGAGTTGCTGCTATTGGCTGGGGTAGCCAGCTTTTATTCCCTTATTTGTCCCCCCTCATGTCCTGCTGTTTGGTCCATTTTACAGAGTGCTGATTGGTATATTTTGCAGAGCACTGAGTGCTCCATTTTACAGGGTGCTGATTGGTCCATTTTATAAACCTCTAGTTAGCCACGGAGTGTTGATTGGTGTGTTTTTAAAGAGTGCTGATTGGTGCATTTTACAAACTTCTAGCTAGCCACAGGGGGCTGATTGGTGTGTTTTACAATCCTAGCTACAGAATGCTGGTTGGCATATTTTACAATCCTCTTGTAAGACAGAAAAGTTCTCCAAGTTCCCACCCAACCCAGAAATCCAGCTGGCTTCACCTCTCAATAGCACTCAGTTATTCAATCAAACCCTTATCTAGGTATGGCTGTGGAGTTAATTTTGTAGATGTGATTAACATTGGCTTTATGTATAGGAGATTATCCTCAATAATCTGGGTGAGCCTCATCCAATCAGTTGAAAGACATGAAGAGCAAGACTGAGGTTTCCCTGGGAAAGACGCTTTCATAAAAAAGAAAAAGAAAAAGAGAGAGGAAGCGTGAGAGCTATGCTTTTTTAATGTTATGCTAAAATATATCCCTTCTCATAAAAGAAAATATTATAAGCCTTTTCTCACTCCCTCAAACTCTTGAGGAAAACAAAGATAATCAAGAACTATGAGAGAGAAAATTTTATTTTACATACTCAAATTATAAGAAGTATGAATGTTAGAACTGCTTTATTTTACCAGCTGAAGTTCCTCTAATAATATTATTGCCCTTCAAGGATGTGGAGAAGAGAATGCTTATACAGTGTTGGTGAGGATGCAAATTAGTACAAGCTCTATGGAAAACGGTATAAAAGATTTCTCAGAACTAAAAATAGAATTACTATTCAATACAGCAATCCCAATACTCAGTATTTACCCAAAGGGAAAGAAATCATTATATCAAAAAGCTTGTAGGTTTATTGCAGGACTGTTCACAATGGCAAAGCTATTGAATCAACTTGTGTCTGTCAACAGATGGTTGTACAAAGAAAATGTGGCATATTCCAGTGTATTTAATGGAATATTATTCAGCCATAAAAAAGAATGAAATAATATATTTTGCAGCAACGTGGATGGAACTGAGGCCATTATCTTAAGTGAAACAACTTAGAAACAAAAAGTTTAATATCACATGTTCTCACTTATCAGTAGGAGCTAAATAATGGGTACACATGGGCATAGAGTGTGGAATAATCGGCATTGGAGAACTGGAAGGGTGGAGGGTGGGACGGGGTGAGGATAAGAAGAAATTATTTCATGGGCACAATGTGTACTATCTGGGTTATGGTTACATTAAAAGCCCATATTTCACCACTATGTAATATCTCCATGTAACAAAACTGCACTTGTGCTCCTTAAATTTGTACTACTCCATCTATCTATGTATCTATCTATCTATCTATCATCTATCATTGCCCTTGATTCAAGTGCTTACTGAAGGAGCTAATTTGTTTCCTTCCTTTATTGTATTTTATTTAGAATGCTATCCATCATATTACAATCCAATAAAATGCCATTATAATCCAAACTTTTAAACAATTGCTTGAGACAAAAACACCATGCTACAAATACTTTTGCAATGCATTTTAGTTTGAATCTAGCCAGTTTTCATATAACATCTGATGATTATAGGAAAATGCAATTTATAGGTTCTAGAGTAGCTTCCATATGTTTTCTCCTTAATTCTATGCTATTTCTGTACATTGTACAGAAATTTCAAATCCCAGTTATGCCATCTATTTGTTGTGTATCCTTGGGTAAATTAATATTTCTGAGCTTTGGTTTCTGTTTGATTATCCCCATATGTGAAATGGGGATAATGATTGTACCTGTCTGGGTGGGGCGGGGTGGGGGGCGGATGTGTGAGAAGTAAATGAAATCACATACGTAAATTGCTTAGTGGATATCTGAGTAAAGATGACTTTTGAAATTCATGCATTTTACTTATTCACTTCCATTCTCTCTTAAGCCCCACTAAAACGATACTAAAAAGAGGTGGGCTTTTGTTGTTTTGCTTTGAATGAATAAATGGGAGAGGAGAGAGTAGTAACAAATTTTTGGAAGCTGGAATGCTAAGTGACTTAACACACTTGAGAAGATGGAGTCCTAAGCCTGCAGCATGGAAAACCAAAAAACAACCAATTTAAACCACTGAGTCAAAGGATTGAAATTGGTACCAGAAAAGGAGGTAAAATATGGGATCAGAGCCCAGGAGGACTGGTCCAAAGCCTGTTTAGGAAGCGTTTGAGGCTCACATCTCCTTCCCAGTGGCATGCAACTGGACAACTGCGCCTCCTGTATCCCAACAAAAGACCTGGAGCTCATTCTTTGGGAAGGTTAAAGCAGAGGTATATGGATGAAAGTAGCTCAGTTATTCTAGAAGGTGGGTTTGTCCTACTGAAAACACAGGGTGCAAAGTAATGAATGCATTCTGATTGCTAAGATTCCCCCCAACTATCCCTTCACTCAGCTGCTGGAAGTAACTTTCAGGCCTTTTTCCTTCCTAGGAGATCTAGGAGATGAGTCTTCTCTCGGGAATCTGGTCTGGTTTGTGGACATTTTACAAGGGAACAGCCCAGCCCGATCACCTTGTAAAGTTCACAGACAGTATAGCACACTTAGAGCTTCTAGTCTGTTTTTATTTCTGTATTCTTCAATACAGCAGACAATTGGATCACCAGAGTTAAGAGAAAGCTTAGCCATTGACAGAAGTCAAAGTGAACATCAACAAAAACCACTGTGGTAAAAAATGGAAACCATGCAGAGTAAAGAAAAAAAATTTTCCTATCATTATTACATCCATAAATCAAGAAGAAGATGCTTTAAAAAAGGAACATTTAGAAAACAAAATAGAGTTCTTAATTAAAAATGAGGGCAGAGATGTAAAACTCAAGAGTTAGAGAATTAAGATGAGGAAAAATGAAACCAAGAAAATCTAGAAAGTAGAGTTAAAAAGACAATATGATAGAAAGTAAGAAAATTTAGAGGACCACCAGCTCATGAAGTTCAAGATCTGAACATCATGAGTTCCAGAAAGAAAACATGTGGGGAGAAACAATAGAAGAACATTTCTCAAAACTGATGGGCAAATTCCCAGATAGGGAGAGTCATAGATTTGGAAGCTGGAATGCTATTACTATTAGTGATTAGCACTATTAGCACAGTGATTGAAAATACACAAGCCTCACATATCTCAGAACACTGGGGGTGAGAAAGAGCAAAAGAGAAAAAGAGAGAAAGAGAGAGAGAGAAAGAGAGAGAGAGAAACTAGTTGCACACAAAGGCCCAGGAATCAGAATGATTTTGACATTCTCAAAAGCCATACTGGATGTTGGAAGACAAATGGAAAGATGTTTTCAGAAGTTGAAGAAAAATGATTGCCACTTGGAATTCTATACATAGCCAGACTGTCAATCATGTATGAGAGTGGACAAGCCTTTCATGAGTTTTCTAGCAAAGATGGTAAAAAACAAATGGCAATAGGAGCTATCTTAGGTGTACGCGAAAATGAGAAATGCTTTTTCTTTGGACTGGCCCCAGTTTTGTTTCTTTCGCTTTAAAGATGGGGTTTTCTGTTGTCTAGATAATAAGAGTTGTCAAAAGTTTTTATTGTGGTTGTTTTACTGTTCTTAAATTCTTTGCTCGAAACAATATTACAAAGCATTTCTTTATTTCCCATACTAATTACAAAGCATGAGGGTCAGATAAACCTGTTTTTAGGCAAGCAATGTTTCAACAATTTTATTTCCTACATATCCTTTCCCAAGAAGATATTAAAGGATGTATTCCACCCAAAAGAGGGAATAAGCCAGTAAGAAGGAAGATAAGAGATTCAGAAAAGAAGAGATCCAACACAAGGAAGAGGCAAAGAGAATCCTCAGGAAGATGTTGAAGGGAGATCCCAGGATAGTAGCCATGCACCAGGCCTAGAAGGCAATCAATTCAGGTTGGAGCATCTCAGAAGCCTCCAGGAAAGATTTCTCTAAGAATAGGAAATTGATAAATCAGATCATATAAATGTCTTAAAAAGAGTTTTAGACAAAAGGCAGGGAGTTTGGAGTTGCACTAGTGGTATGTTCATAGAAAACAAAACGAATGAGAAAGCAAGACAATTATCTCTAGGGAAATTTGCACGGAAAATAAAAATAATTAGTGTACACACGACTTAGCTGTGAGGATCATTTACACAGTCATCTGCCAACACAGTATCGATCTGACAAAATTACCAAATAGCTATATTAGGGACCCAAGGGAGCGGAAAGGGTGTGCAGTGATGGGGCAGGGGAATGAATAAAAGTTCCATTATCATTATCCATAGAAGGAGGCCAATAGATTATGTCTAAACTACAAAATGAAGAAGTGGTAAGAAGTATGTGGCTCAGAATTGTGAAGGTAAATGCCAACATATTTCCTTTTTAGATTTGAAAGTGAAGTCTGCTGGGAAGATAGATGTGGGGCAAAGGGTAGGAACTGCTGAGTTTCATACAAATTTGTAAAACTCTTTAAATATGGACATATATATTTGACAAATATAAAATGGAAGAAAGTCTCATCAGAGTGCCTATGTAATAAGTCCTCAATAATTAGCCCTTAATATTAACTTTATTATACCTTGTATGCTCAATCCTGGGCAACTATGAAAGGAAGTAAGAAAAACTTTCCTTAATGTGAATGACTCAGTCTTTATGTTAGTTCTAAGCAGTTTTCTTCATGATGATCAGACTATTAAAGTTTGATGAGGATATGGAAACCTATAATATCTCAAGAAGACAAAGAGAAGGAGCAAAACCGTATTATTGAGTGCCAACTCTGTGTTTGGGATGGTGCCCCTTGCATGCATGGCTTCATTTGCCCTTTTATTCTTCTTGAGATAGGGTCTCACTCTGATGCCCAGGCTGGAGCACAGTGGTGTGATCATGGCTCACTGCATCCTCAACCTTTTCAGGCTCAAGTGATCTTCCCACCCTAGTCTCCTGAGTAGCTGGGATTACAGGCATTCACCACCACGCCTGGCAAATGTTTTGGTACCTTTTCGCAGATATGGGGTTTCACTATGTTGCCCAAAGTGATCTCGAACTCCTGGGCTCAAGCAAACCACCCGCCTTGGCCTCCCAAAGTGCTGGAATTATAGGTGTGAGCCACCCCACCTGGCCACGTATACCCTTAAAACTATCCTATGCTGTAGGCATTATCATCTCCATTTGACAATTGCAATCAGTCTTGGAAAGGTTAAAATTGGTCCTCATCACATAGTAAGAGAGGAGTCAATGTGGCATCCTCCTCACTCATCATCTCTCTTCACTGCATCAAAAAGCATATAGGGACAATCTTGGATGACAGTTTCATAATATTAAAGGTTGGTGCAAAAGTTATTGAGATTTTTGCCATTAAAAGTAATGAAAAAAAAACAGCAATTGCTTTTGCAGCGAACTAATAGATTAATGAGGGAAGTCCGGCTGTTTGGAACACAGGTGTAAACTGGCAAGGTATAAATACTTCTGTATTCTCTTGTCAAAACCAGATCCCTGGGCTGGATGCCCCAGGCGCTGACCAGCAGGCTGCCCTTCTGTTCTTGTGGTTTATAGAGTTCCTGGTTTTGCCAACACTAGACCTGCAGAAGCAGTGTGCTGTTTGTGTAATCTTTTCAATTCCTCCTGACAGAACAACTTGTTCTCCTCTCCTCCTGGTGAGATAGGTGAAGGCTGAATGTAAACAGAATCTTTCTTCTTCCTGTTCAAAATGTAGAGGTGCAGGTGAAGACAGCAGCTTGAGTCAAAAGGTTGGCAGTGGACTTATTCATCACTGGAGCGTGCGGCAGTGAAGTGAGACCCTGAAGACAAGGGTCCCACGTTGCGATTCTTCTAACTGAACCCCAGTCCAAGTGGTCAGAACTGGTGGGATTAGAATTTGGGACTACCAGAAGCCTTAGGTTTCCCTGGAGTTAGATAGGGTTGGGTGTTTATTATAGAAATTTTGGGATATATGGAAAAGTACTGTATCAGTCAGAGTACTCATGGGAAAGAGATGGCACACTCAGAAAGACTAACAAGGTACATTTACTGCACAGATTTTTTACAGAGGTGTGGGTAAGATTTAGGAAACTCAGCAAGGCCTGGTGTGGTGGCTCATACCTGTAATCCTAGTGCTTTAGGAGGATGAGGTGGAAGACGGCATGAGGCCGGGAGTTCAAGACCAGCCTGTAACCAGGCATGGTGGTGTATGCCTGTAGCCCTGTTTACTCAGGAAGCTGAGGCAGGAGGATGGCTTGAGCTCAGGAGTTTGAGGCTGCAGCAACCTGTGATCATGCTACTGCACTTCAGCCTGGGCAACAAAGTGAGACACTGTCTTAAAAAAAAAAAAGAACTCAACAAGAATGGTGAAGCACCCCCAGTCAGCAAAAATGGGGGGCTGTTACCACTCTTAGGCATGAAGGAACTTTGGAAGGGAGAGTTCACCTAGAGAGAGACAGACTTATGGATATAGGTCAGCTGTATCTTAATGAAGCCGAGACCATAGAATGAGGGATACAGTCCCTTCCAGCCTGCACTGGCAAAGAGCGCGCTCTGGGAATAAACACCTCAGTGTCACTCTTTTTCCACCCTTTGATCACCTGCTGTTGTCTTCCCTTGAAGAACCCAACTACAAGCCAGAGGGGAAGGGAATGTGTTAATATATCTGTAAAGGTCAGCCTCCCGGGACACAGATTAGAGTGAAGACACGTGGAGAGTGGGTTTGGAGAGGGCGGACCACCCAACATAGGTATAAAAAATACAACAATAAAACGGAAGTCTCCCATGATCCCAGCTTGTGTGACTCCAGCGCCTGCCCTCCTGACTGTGTCTTGTTGATGGCTTGGCTTTTCTCCTCCCTTTGTGCTTCTTTGCCACTCTGAGGATCCAGTGCCCCAAATGTTGCCAGCTCTTCTCAAGGAGGCGCGCTCTCATAGCGAGTATATTTTTATTGTGAAGACATCTGCACCTTCTTGCCAGCCAAAAATAACATATGGAAACGTTTCCCACATTTTCACCAGGGGGCACTCACTCCTTTTCCATGGATGACTAAAAATGCTTTTTTCGAAGTATTTGCTGGCCAAAATAGAATCCTTTTTGTAGCCACGGTGAATGTTGGAATCAGCTCTGCCCTGAAGTGATTTCTGGCCAAACAATGTTTCTGTTTGAAATAAGATGACTGGACTCCGCGTCTGCCTTCTTGGTAAATGTTTAGCACCCAACTTGCATGTTCCATTTGGAAAATGCTTTGGGTCTAAACGCTACATTACTATTCTCCCATTGAAATGAACAGAACCAAGAAGACTTTGAGAAAATAATCTGCGCGCTTAATTTGTAGGTGCCCTTTTCAGAGCTGAAAGCCGGACCAATCAAAGACAGTGAACAAATCCTCTCTTTGGAGGCTGCCCTGTACCCATCCCCGTGATTCATCTTGATGATAAATGGAGGCTTCCTGGGGGAAATATGTTTTCTCAAGCATAAATTCTCCCAAATGGAAAGGAATTTGTTTGGTATCATATCAATCCTATTTAGCTATTACGTATGAAAGTGACATACTCTTTGTCAAAGGAACCATGCAGACAGACAGCTGAGTAATCAAGCAATGTATGGGGAGTAAGTGGAAGGCCTCAGGCATACATTTATAAGAATTCCTCTTAGAAGTGTGGATTGTGTTTGCAACTTGATAAAAATAGTTATAGATCTCTGATGCCTTTTTAATGAGCACCATGTTACAACTCTAGGGAAATATAAAGATATAGTTACTCTATCACCTAATCAATCAGTCAAAGTGGTAGATTAAAATTGCGGGGTTTTTTTCATAAAAAAGCTCATTCTTAGGTCTGGACACTGTATGGTATAATGATTAAGAGCAAAATTTTGGCACAGAATCATCCTGGGTTTGAATCTTGGTATCATTTCTTACCTCTGTAATCTTGGGAAAGTTATTTGACCCCTCAAACTTTAGTTTTCTGATTTACACAATGGGGGAAATTATGGTACCCACTTAATAGCGTCGATGTCAAGATTAAGAGGATAACACAAGTCAAGTGTCTGGTACATAAAAATACTCAATACTTAATAAATATTGTCATTACCTTATAATAAGATAATCCTATCAAAAATTTAGAGATAATACATAGTGAAGAAATCATTACATGGGTTCAGACAACTTATTACTGGGCTTTTTTTCTTTCTCCAATCAACTTTAGCTATGGGAGTGCTTATTAGTTATTTAAAAAACAACAGCTGTTTGAGTGAATTCACTGTCACAAAACATAGGATCTTGGAGCTGGGAGGACTAACAGATTCATCTCATCCAAACTTCTTTTAAGAAGACGGGAATTCTTTAAAAAATCTTTGAAGTAAAGCTGGTTTGTCTGCATAGCCACAAATCCAAGGTATGAGTAAATAACTGCAGTTCTCACCGATTCAGAAATTGTAATTTATACATTACCCTTCTCCTTACAAAGCAGTGCTTCAATGTGAGTTAGAAAAAGAATGATTTCCTTTCATTTTTATGCATCCTGACTGATTATTAAAGTTTACTTTCACTGCTTTCTGTAGATTTTTGATACATGCTAGAAAATCTCTTATTTCAGCTTTTAATGAAAAATTAAAAATAAGATTTGATTAAATAATTTTTCATGATGTGTGAGACAAAGCTACTTTGTGGAGAATAAATTAAGAAAGATCAAAGTTAACAGGTCCACAAATTGGGACAAGATGATTTGCTTAAGTAGTGGTTATTCATTTGCACACATTCTTGTCCTGCAGCATATAAAGAGAATTAAACTTTTCTGGGGTTTGCCCAATTGGTGATCATGCTTCTGCATGGGGTGGGCGAGAATACGACTAGCTCAGATGGTTCCATCTTAAGTAGATATGAATTCGGGTCTAGCTTATCGTTTGTATTAGTAAAGGCAAAAAAAAAATACAGATTGGTCTAAGGCTGATTTTTTTTTCTTTCAATATGACCTACTATGTCCAAGGTTTCACATATACTAGCTCTGTTTGAGTTTCCAATTTGGCTATTTTGCCATTGTATATATCTAGAGAATCCACTCACAGAAAATATGCTGACTATTACCATGTAACATCTGTTAGGCTAAATGCCAAGTAATGTACATAGCTGAGACTCTGGTATCATCGCATGACTCTGTCCATCTGAAGATTATCTCTCTTCTAAGGAGCCACGGTACTCCGTTTATTCAGCTTTTATAGTATTTTTAGAGAATTTTAGTTATATACATACATGATCATAATATATTAACATGCTTTGTTTTGAAAAATTATGGCAATGAGGCATGAATATATTCTTGTTCTAAAACCTACAAAAATATGGATACAAAGGGAAAAACAGAGACTGTCTCTCAGTCCCATGACTCCTATAACTGGTAACGACTCTTAAGACATGAGGCATATCCTTTACTCCTTTTTATCCGATAGTGCACACATTTACACTAAAGGTTGCTAACCAGGTGTTTACAGGGGCCTGGCAGACAACATAAACAAGCAAGGAAGATTGGGTATAAAACAGTGGTGCATAGTGGACACTGGACACCCAGAGCTGCATGAGTGGCAGCCACTAGGCTATTTTAGCCAGTTATTGCCATGTAGGAAGACAGGTCCAACGTGGCAAAAACTTCCTATTTTTCAAGAGAAGACTGACATGTAGATTCTGGAATAAGAGTTTCTAATTTTTAAATTCCAGCAACTAATTCAAGTATTTTCTTTGCTTTGGAGATGAGGCTCTATTGCCCAGGTTAGAGTGCAGTGGTGCAATCTTGGCTCACTGCAACCTCTGTCTTCCGAGCTCAAGCCATCCTCCCCATGTCAGTCTCCTGAGTAGCTGGGACTACAGGCACATGCTACCATGACCAGCTAATTTTTGCATTCTTTGTAGAGTTGGGGTTTTGCCATGTTGTCTAGGCTGGTCCTCAAACTCATGAGCTCAAGTGATCTGCCTGCCTCAGCCTTCCAAAGTGCTGGGATTACAGGCGTGAGCCACCACACCCAGCCTAATTGGAATATTTTATAGTCAATATTTAAATTAAGCCAAACATGTCTACAGTCTTAGTGTGGCTAGGCAACAGCTGATTTGTGCCCTTCGATTTTCATCCCCACTATTTTCATATACAATTGCATTGTCTATACTATTGCATATCCTATTTGCATTATCTTTCTAAGCTAAACATTTTCTTAAGGCAAGATCATTTCCTTATTCATTTTTGTATTCATTCCAAAGGACTCCAGTATACAAATTATATAACTAACTTCAAATCTCAGTTTTCATCTATACAATGTCTCTAAGGTGATGCAAAAACTTGGAACTAATGAAAAAAGCAAGAACAAAACTTAAACCCGAACAACAGAAATAAGAAGCAAAACAATAAGAATAATAAACAACAGCAACAAAGTCAACCCAGAAAAAAGTATAATTGAGGAGTTGGTGGTTAAAAATCATCTCCAAAAGAGGCCACTAGCAATGGTCAATGTAGGCATATTAATAGGACCATATTGCCCTGATTCTGTTCCCACCTCCATTCCCCAATCCAATCAGTCTGATTGGGTGGTAGCAGGAGCCTTGCTGGTCACTCAAGTGGGCAGCGTCTGGAACTGATGAACAGGGCTTGGCAGGCACACTCAACGCTTATCGTCCAATCTCTAAGTCCCCTAATTAGAGAACTGAGATGCCCACGGGACACTGAAAAGTTGGAATGCAACAGAAGATGACTTGATGGTTGTTTTGAAATCAGTTTGTGTTGATGTACACAAGGTAAAGGAAAGCAGAGAATGGAAAGGCATCAAATCTGTAGTCACCTCACGTCTTAGCATAGGTTTTTCCTCTGCCTGGAATACTCTTCTCCACTCCTCTTGTATCCGGCTAGCTCCTGTGTGATTTTTTTTACATCTCAACTTCCCCTAGAAAACCTTCTATGACTCCCCAAATCCTGATTGTGTCTTTCCCGTGATCTCCCCACGTGTTTCTTAAGAAACGTCACAACTTGTTTCCCACGGAGTTACCAATGCCTGTTTGTGGTTCCCTCTGGGCTGTGAGCTGTATGGAGGTCCCGTTCCTATTCCTGACTCACTAGTCCAGCGCCAGCACATGCTTGACACTCAATAGTGCGTTATTTTCTGATTTTCAGAGACCCAAAATAAACTTTTCTACTCATTTTTCTGCAACAGAGTTAGCACATGGAGGCAAATGTTTCAAAGTTAAAAACTTAAAATCTAGTTAATTTATTTTACAAAACCTGTTGACTAATATTCCATAGTAAACTTGGAGAATACTATTTAAAAATAAATTGTAAACTTGGAGAATACTATTTAAAAATAAATACACCTGAGTCAGTATTGTACCAACAACAATTTTCTGGTTTTCACAGCATACTATGATTATATAAAATATGATCACTGGGTGAAGTTGGGAGAAGGGTACATGGGAACACTGTATTATTTTTGTGACTTTTTGTGAACTTTAGATTATTTCAGAATAATAAATTATTTTTAAAGGAATCTGCTCAACTTAAACAATTCAAGGTAATTGCTAAATTCCATGGCTCGTAAATGCTTTTGCTTGGTATAATTAAAACACTATTTCCTAAGGGCAAACTGTAATATGAAACAAAATGTGTCAAGGGAGAGAACAAATCAGTGGCTCCCAAACTTTGTGGATTCATGGCACATTTTGGAATATTAGAATTTTGGCAGCCCTCTTGGAATGATTAGGAGACTAAAAACAACATTTAAACAAATTAGGAACAATTACAATGCAGTAATTGCCACAGTCTAACAATGTCTCCCAGTGTTTTGAAAGAAGTTAGCGGTCACCCTTTTGCACTGTCCTGCTATTTGATTAGAATTATTTATTGCTGTGATGACAATCTGCTACAAACTCACAAGCCAAAGCTCACACTTTACTCTGGTTCACAGCAGGTTGGATCATCCTTTTTATTTTCCTGCCTGCTCAATTAAAGGATCCATCAGACAGATCATGTTGCAACTATGTGTATTTTCATTTTTAAAAAAGGTCACATTGGGCAAAATTTCACTGTAACACTGTTCAGGTTTCATCATTCATTAGTAGCCACAGCTCAAGGGTGGAGAACCACTGATCTAGATAATAAAGATGGAAAATCTATTTTTGTTCTCAGCCAATGCAAATTATTTTTATAGAGCCCAATTAAAAGCCCTATGTGTTTTTTGAACATTTCAGATTCTGTGATATTCTTCCTTTCTTCTAACTCAGTCTACATCATGTAGTCTAACATATACTTTGTAAATTCTTGTTACATTTTGTAATTGTCCTTTGAATGTATGCTTCTCATTCTAGTAACTTATAAATTCCACGAAGATAGATCTTTGGCTTCTTTTGTGTCACCCTTCCATTGGCTTCTGAGTCAATTAAATTCAATTCTACCCATATATGCTGAAAATAACCATTAAGTTGATTTATCTAGATTAGATGATTTAAGCAAAGGCAAGAAAATGGTTTAATTAACCCTATGTTGAACTTGTCATGGAAAATTCTTGAAACTTGCCTGCACAGAGGTCACACAGGACCCCCTTCCTCAATGGTGCCCTAATACCCGACACATGTAAGTCTTGAAAATGTGGGTTGGCACTGTGGAAAGTAGTTTGGAGATTCTCAAAGAATTTAGAACTATCATTTGACCTGGTAATCCCATTACTGGGTATACACACAAGAGAAAAAAATCATTCTACCAAAAAGATACATGCACTTGCATGTTCGTTGCAGCACTATTCACAATAGCAAAGGCATGGAATCAACCTAGGTGTTGATAATGTCCATCAATGAGTTGGATAAAGGAGATGTGGTACGTATACACCATGGAATGCTACACAGCCGCAAAAATGATGAAATCATGTTCTTTGCAGCAACATGGCTATAGTTGGAGGTCATTATCCTAACAGAATTAATGCAGGAACAGAAAGACAAATACTCCATGTTCTCACTTATGTAAGTGGGAGCTAAACAAGGTACTCATGGACAGACAGATGGCAACAATAGACACTGCGTACTACTATGAGGAGTGAGTGGGACTGGGTTGAAAAAATAACTGTTGGGTACTATACTCACTTTTGGGGTAATGGGATCAATTGTATACCAAACCTCAACATCCTGTGATATACCCAGGTAACGAACCTACACATGTACCCCCTGAATCTAAAATAAAAGTTGAAATTACAAAAGAAAAATAAAACCATAAAGCAAAAACAAACAAAAAAGAAAATGTGGGTTGGTCACACGCAGACGGCTCCAGTACATACAGGCTCCCAAAGGGTAGTCGACCCTTGAAGAAGGGGCATGATTGTGCCTGGGACAAGAGAACATACCAAATTCAGAATCTTTAGAACACATTCTCTAGCTGGTTTACCCATGTTTCTCTCTTGCTTCATTTTGGAGATAGCTTCTTTTTTTTTTTCTCTTCATGGGAGTAATCTATCCATCCCTTTGCATGAACATATAATAAAATGATATCCAATTGCACATGCTACTTATTAATCTGCTCAAAAAACTAGTATGTTGTGAACCTCTTCCCAAGTTAATAAATATATGACTTTAATACACATTGGATTCAGAAAGCAGAGTGCTAAGGCTCTAAAATCACACTGCCCAGGTTCATAGCCCAGATCTAGAACTACTATCCATGTTGATCTTCTGGAATTTACTTACCCTCTTTGTACCTCAATTTATTAAACTGCCAAATGATGAATAGTATGGCTTACTTCTTTGTGTTTCCACAAGGATTAAATGAGAATGACTGTAAGGCACAGTATAAGAGCTCAATAAGGTTGGCTATCTGTCTGCATCAATGACTTTCAAACTGGTTTAAAGCAGTAAAAACTATTCAGTAAAATCTATTTTGCAGAGAGGATGGCTGACTAGAGGCATCTTATACCCAACTTGTCCACAAAGGAGGACCAAAATAGTAAGTAGATGACTACACTTCAAATAGATCACCTAAGAGAGAACACTGGATCAACAGAGAGGTGACAGGAACCACCTAAAGCAGGGAAAGAGAGGGAAACAAGGGAGCCTGCTTGGCTAGGATTGGTTGTGAGCCTGGACAGACTCCCCAGTAAGGGCAACGGGTAAGTGAGAGACCCTCAGTGGTCCACATATCCAACATGGAATCCCCCTGCAATCCGGGTCACAAGAGAGCCCCTTGACCATCATGGGCCCTGAAACTGACTTAAGGAGCTGCCTGGATCCTCCCCGCCCCCACCAGGTCCTAAGCTGCTACACAGCAAGGCACAATTTTGAAAGCCCAGCCCCAAACAGACTGCACCCTGCCCTGGGGCCCAATAGTGCCTGCGTCTCCACATTCCTGGAGCTCCACTGACATCCCTTGCTGGTTGTTGTCACTAGAGCCAAGGCACAGGCCACTGGTGGTGACCCTGCTCTCACCAGCAGGAGAGCCACCATGAATTTGCATGCACCTAGACAGAGTCCCCTGCCCCCAGTTGCCATCATTGTGGGTGATCCAGCTGCCACTAGGGCTTAAGTGTAAGTGGGGCACAGGCTGCTGCCACCAGGGCTGGGACATGAGTGAAGTGCTGGTTGCTGCTGCCAGGGTTGAGGTGCAAGTGAAGCGTGTGCTACCACCACTGGGACTGAAGTGCAAGGAAAGTGCATGTTCTCTATCTACTTGCCTATGGCTGACACTGAAAACCACTCTGCCCTCCGCAGTACAGGGCTGCAACATAGCTGCTGCCACTTCTCACCTGACCATTCCACTGGGGGCCTGGAAATCACCCTATCCCTGCCTACCGAAGCCAGTTCCTGCATGTACCACCAGGGTGCCTAAGAACAAGCCTTCCCAGCCTGGCTTTTCCCCTATCCTTATGCCAGAGCATGTAGTTTGGGGGTCTCGGGATCACCAGTCCCACCCACCTCTGTCAGCACCTGAGCGCTTCTCCTGGGAGCCTGAGGTTGGGACACCTACTTGCCACTACCACCACAGCTGACACCCACCTGCCCATGCTACCTATGGGCTTGAACTGGCCTGCCAAGGCAGCTGCTGCCATCATTAACATCAATGCTCATCATTTAATACCAAGATAGTTATCATGCCTCTGCTACTGCCATTGCCTACATCATGCCTGCTGCCCAAGGGCTTGAGAACCCACCCACCCATCCAGCCCACTGCTACCACTACTGGTATTTCAGCAGTCCACCGAAAGACCCAAGAATCAGTCCATCTCACCAGCTAAAACTGGCATGCAAAGGCTGCCCTAGGGCCCAAGGAGAGCTGCCTCCACTGGAACCCAAAGAATGGACCACCTGGCATCCTAGTCTCCAGCAAAACTTCATCACAGCTTTCACTAATAAGCACACTCTAGGTTATTGAGGAAATAATAGACACCACTGACTCTGTTTATAGCTGAAGAAAGCATACAGAGACTACACTACCATACACAATCAGAATCAAAGCCAAGGTGCCCTACTCAACCCACTCCATAGATACAGCTTCAGGAAAAAGTCCTCCTCTACAAAAGCAAATTTAAAAAATTTGAAGAAGTGAGTGTTTCACCAGATACCCAGATATCAATGTAAGGACATAAGAAATATGAAAAATAAGAAAATATGACACCTCCAAAGGAACACAATAATTATCCAGCAACAATCCCAATCCAAAAGAAATTTGTAAAACTCTGGAAAAAAATCAAAATATTGATTTTAAAGAAGCTCAGTGGGATATAAGAGAATGTTGGAAAACAATATAAAGAAATAAGGAAAACAATTCAGGATATAAGAAATTTACCAAAGAGATCATAAATAAGATAATAATATAAATAAAAACATAAACATCATTTAAAAAAAAAACCAAACAGAAATTCTGGAACTAAAAAATTCATTTAATGAGATACAAAATACATTTGAAAGCTTCAACAATAGACTGGAGCAAGCAGAAGAGAGAATCTCAGAACTTGAAGACAGGTTTTTTGAAATAATTCTGTCAGAAAAAATATAAAAAGAGAATGAAAAAAGCCTGCATGACAAATGGGGAATAATAAAATGACCAAATGTTCTATTTATTGGAGTCACAGAAGGTAAAGAGAAAATTAAAGTGTTAGAAAACCTATTTAATGAAATAGTAGATGAAAACTTCCAAAGACTAGCAAGACATTTAGACACACAGTTACAGAAGGCTCAGAGATCCCCAAACAGATACAATGCAAAAAGATCTCCATGGCATGGCATATTATAGTCAAACTGTCAAAAGTCAAAAAACAAAGAAATAATTCTAAAAACAGTAAAAGAAGTGTCTAGTCATTTATAAAGGAGGCTCCATCGTACTAACAGCAGATTTCTCAGCCAGAACCTTACAGACCAGGAGAAAATGGGACGACATATACAAGGTGCTGGAAGAAAAAAAAATTTTCAGCCAAAGATACTATAGGCAGCAAAGTTATTCTTCATAAATGTAGAAAAAAGAAAGTCTTTCCCAGAGAAACAAAAGCTGAAGGAATTAATCACCACTAGATCAAACCTGTAAGAAATCCTTACAACTTGAAGTGGAAGAATGATATTTAGCATCATGAAAACACATGAAAATACAAAACCACTGGTGTAGAGAAGAAATGAGGAAGAGACTATGTATTAGTCCATTTTCACACTGCCATAAAGAAATACCTGAGACTGGATAATTTATAAGGAAAGGAGGTTTAATTGACTCACAGTTCTGCATGGCTTGGGAGGCCTCAGGAAACTTATAATCATGACAGAAGGGGAAGCAGACATGTCTTACACGGTGGCAGGAGAGAGAAGTGCGTGTGAAGGAGGAACTGTCAAACGCTTATAAAACCATCAGATCTTGTGAGAACTCAGTCACTATTATGAGAACAGCATAAGGGGAACTGTCCACATGATTCAACCACCTCCCTCCCTCGACACGTGGGAATTACAGGTCCTTCCCTGGACACTTGGGGATTACAATTGGAGATGAGATTTAGGTGGATTCCAGAGCCAAACTGTATCTGACTTAAATGTTACCACTACAGAAAACTACCAAACCATGAGAATAAACAATAAGAGAGAAAGAAAGGAACAAGTAGCCATTCTATTTTAGTTTGTTTTGATGATTATTATTGTATCACTATTATCCCTTCCAAATTATGAATGAGTCTACTGGTGCATCAGTAAAAGCAGTCTTTGGTTTTCTTTTTTAAAAAAGTAGAAAGATTTCAAATAAGCAAGCTAGTGATGGATTTCAAAGAACTAGGAAAGCAAGAACAAACAAAAATCCCAAATTAGTAGAGGGAAAGAAATGATAAAAATTGGAGCAAAACTAAAAGAAACGAGACTAAAAAAATTACAAAGAGTCAATGAAATGAGAAGTTGTTTTTTAAAAAACATTAACAAAATGGATAAACCACTTGTTGGACTTGCCAAGAAAAAAAGAGAAAAAGCCCAAGTAAACAAAATCAAAAATGAAAAAGGAGACATTACAACTGATACTCAGACATACAAAAGATTACCACTCTGTGAACAACTATGCACCAACAAATTAAAAAACTAGAATAAATGGGTAAATTTATGAATATATGCAACCTACCAAGATTGAATCATGAAAAATACGAAACCTAAATAGACAAATAATGAGTAATGAGATTGAATCAGTAATAAAAACTCTCCCGTCAAAAATATAAAGCCCAGTACTGGATGGCTTCACCGCAAAATTTTACCAAGCTTTCGAAGAAGAAATAACACCATTTCTCTTCAAACAATTCCAAAAAACTGAAGAGGAGGAAATTCTCTCCAACTCATTCCATAAGGCCAGCATGAGTGTGATATCAAAACCAGAGAGGGATGCAACATAAAAAAGAAAACTGTAGGCTAATATCTCTAATGATCATAGACAAAAAAAAAATCCTCAACAAAATACTAGCCAGCCAAATTCAACAGCACATAAAAGAAAGTACATCATGATTAAGTGGGATTTATCCTAGGGATGAAAGGATGGCTCAACATATGCAAATCAGAAAACATCCTATCAATAGAATGATATATCCTATCAATAGAATGAAGGACAAAAAGCATATGATTATCTCAAAAGATGCAGAAAGAGAATTTGATACAATTTACCATCCCTTCATGATAAAAACTTTTGAAACACTAGGCTTAGAAGAAACACATCTCAACATAAAGAAGGCCACATAGGACAAACCCACAGCTAAGATTATACTGAATGGGGAAAAATTGAAAAGCCTTTCCTCTAAGAACTGCAGCAAGACAAGGATGCCCACTTCCACCACTCCTATTCAACATAGTACTGGAAGTCCTAGCCAGAGCAATCAGGCAAGAAAAAAAGGCATCCAAATCGGAAAAGAGGAAGTCAAATTGTCCCTCCATGCTGATTATATGCACTTATGTTTGGAAAAACCTAAGGACTCTGTGAAAAAGCTTTTAGACCTTATAAACTCATTCAGAAATACAGTAAAATATCATTATACAAAAATCAGTAGTATTTCTATACATCAATAATGAGCTAGCTGAGAAAGAAATTGAGAAGGCAGTCCCATTTACAATATGGGATGCATAATAGCTACAAGAAACGTAATATACCTAGAAATAAATGTAACTAAAAAGATGAAAGGTCTCTATAAGGAGAACTACAAAACACTGATGAAAGAAATTGAGGAGGATGCAAACAAATGGAATGACATCCCATGCTCGTGGATTAGAAGAATTAACATTGTTAAAACGACCATACTTCCCAAAGCAGTCTACAGAGTCAATGTAATCCCTATCAAAATACCAATGCAATTTTTTATAGAAATAGAAAAATAATCCCAAAATTTGTGTAAAAGCAAAAAGTAGCTTGAATAGCCAAAGCCATCTCGAGTAAAAAGAACAAAGCTGGAGGCATCACACTATCCAACTTTAAAGTAGATCACAAGGCTATAGTAACTAAAGCAGCATAGTGTAGGCATAAAAACAGACACATAGACCAATAGAACAGATTAGAGGAGCCAGGAATAAACCCATGTATTTACAGCTATCTGATATCCAATAAATATACTAAAAACATACACTGGGAAAAAGGATACCTTTTTCTTTCTTTTTAAAATTATACTTTAAGTTTTGGGGTACATGTACAGAACATACAGGTTTGTTACATAGGTATACACATGCCATGGTAGTTTGCTGCACCCATCAACCCGTCATCTACATTAGGTATTTCTCCTAATGGTATCCCTCCCCCAGCTCCCCACCTCCCAACAGGCCCTGGTGTGTGATGCACCACCCCACCCCCATGTCCCTGTGTTCTCATTGTTCAGCGCCCACTTATAAGTGAGAACAGGCAGTGTTTGGTTTTCTGTTCTTGTATTAGTTTGCTGAGAATGATGGCTTCCAGCTTCATCCATGTCCCTGCAAAGGACATGAACTCATCCTTTTTTATAGCTGCATAGTATTCCATGGTGTATATGTGCCACATTTTTTTAATTCAGTCTATCATTGATGGGTATTTGGGTTGGTTCCAAGTCTTTGCTATTGTGAATAGTGCTGCAATAAACATACGTGTGCATGTGCATGTGTCTTTATAGTAGAATGATTTATAATCCTTTGGGTGTATACCCAGTAATGAGTTTGCTGCGTCAAATGGTATTTCTAGTTCCAGATCCTTGAGGAATCACCACACTGTCTTCCACAATGGTTGAACTAATTTACATTCCCACCAACAGTGTAAAAGCATTCCTATTTCTCCACATCCTCTCTGGCATCTATTGTTTCCTGACTCTTTAATGAATGCCATTCTAACTGGTGTGAGATGATATCTCATTGTGGTTTTGATTTGCATTTCTCTAATGACCAGTGATGATGAGCTTTTTTTCATAGGTTTGTTGGCTGCATAAACATCTATTTGGAGAAGTGTCTGTTCATATACTTTGCCCACTTTTTGAAGGTGTTGTTTGTTTTTTTCTTATATATTTGTTTAAGTTCTTTGTAGATTCTGGATATTAGCCCTTTGTTAGATGGATAGATTGCAAAAATTTTCTCCCATTCTATAGATTGCCTGTTCACTCTGATGACAGTTTCTTTTTTTTTTCTTTCTTTTTTTTGGAGATGGAGTCTTGCTCTGTCACCCAGGCTGGAGTGCAGTGGCTCAATCTTGGCTCACTGCAACCTCCGTTTCCCAGATTCAAGTGATTCTCCTGCCTCAGCGTCCTGAGTAGCTGGGACTACAGGTGCACACCACCACACCCAGCTAATTTTTGTATTTTTAGTAGAGATGGGGGTTTCACCATATTGGTCAGACTGGTCTTGAACTCCTGACCTCATGATCTGCCCGCCTCAGCCCCCCAAAGTGCTGGGATTACAGTTGTGAGCCACCACACCTGGGCACTCTGATGATAGTTTTTTTGTTTTGTTTTGTTTTTTGGTCTTTTTTTTTTTTTTGCTGTGCAGGAGTTCTTTAGTTTAATTAGATCCCATTTGTCAGTGTTCACTTTTGTTGCCATTGCTTTTGGTGTTTTAGTCATGAAGTCTTTGCCCATGCCTATGTCCTGAAAACTATTGCCTAGGTTTTCTTCTAGGATTTTTATGGTTTTAGGTCTTACATTTAAGTCTTTAATCCATCTTGAGTTAATTTTTGTATAAGGTGTAAGGAAGGGATCCAGTTTCAGCTTTCTGCATATGGCTAGCCAGTTTTCTTAACACCATTTATTAAATAGGGAATCCTTTCCCTATTGCTTGTTTTTGTCAGGTTTGTCAAAGATCAGATGGTTGTAGACGTGTGGTATTATTTCTGAGGCCTCTGTTCTGTTCCATTGATCTATGTGTCTGTTTTGGTACCAGTACCATGCTGTTTTGATTACTGTAGCCTTATAGTATAGTTTGAAGTCAGGTAGCATGATGCCTCAAGCTTTGTTCTTTTTGCTTAGGATTGTCTTGGCTATGCAGGCTCTTTTTTGGTTCCATATGAAATTTAAAGTATTTTTTTTCCAATTCTGTGAAGAAAGTCAGTGGTAGCTTGATGGGTATAGCCTTGAATCTATAAGTTACTTTGGGCAGTATAGCCATTTTCATGATATTGATTCTTCCTATCCATGAGCATGGAATGTTTTTCCATTTATTTGTGTCCTTTCTTATTTCCTTGAGCAGTGTTTTGTAGTTCTCCTTGAAGAAGGATACCTTTTTCATTAAATGGCAATGAAAAATTGGATAACCATGTGCAGAAAAATGAAACTGGACCCCTATCTCTCACCATACACAAAAATCAACTTAAGATTGATTAAAGACTTAAGTGTAAGGCCCCAAACTATCCAACTGCTAGAAGGAAACATAGGGAAAACACTTTAGGACATTGGTCTAGCTGAAGATTTTATGGCTAAGACCTCAAAAGCACAGAGAGAGAAAAACCAAAACAGGCAAATGTGACCATATTAAACTAAAAAGCTTCTGCACAGCAAAGGTAATCAAGAGTGAAGAGATGGCCGGGCGCGGTGGCTCAAGCCTGTAATCCCAGCACTTTGGGAGGCCGAGACGGGCGGATCACGAGGTCAGGAGATCGAGACCATCCTGGCTAACACGGTGAAACCCCGTCTCTACTAAAAAAAAAATACAAAAACTAGCCGGGCGAGGTGGCGGGCGCCTGTAGTCCCAGCTACTCGGGAGGCTGAGGCAGGAGAATGGCGTAAACCCGGGAGGCGGAGCTTGCAGTGAGCTGAGATCTGGCCACTGCACTCCAGTCCGGCGACAGAGCGAGACTCCGCCTCAAAAAAAAAAAAAAAAAAAAAAAAAAAAAAAAAGAGTGAAGAGATAATCTCTCAAATGGAAGAAAAAATTTTCAAACTCTTCATCTGACAAGAACCAATATTTAGAATATACAAGGAACTCAAACATCTCAACAGTAAACAAAACCAATAATCTCATGAAAAAGTGGGTGAAAGGCTGGGCCTGGTGGCTCATGCCTGTAATTCCAGCACTTTGGGAGGTTCAGTTTGGAGGATAAGCTGACACCAGCAGTTTACGACTAGCTTGGGCAATATAGTTAGACCTCATTTCTAAATAATAATAATAATAATAATAATAATAATAATAATAAAGCCCATTTTGTAGTGAATGCCTGTAGTCCTACCAACTCAAGAAGTTGAGGTGGGAGGAACTCTTGAGCCCAGGAGTTCAAGGTTACAGTGAGCTATGATTCTACCTTGGGTGACAGAGTGAGACACTGTCTCTAAAGAAAACACTCACATATCTACTGCAGCACTATTCACAATACAAAGATATAAAATCAACCTGTGTCCACAATGAACAAATGGATAAAAAAGTGATATATATATATATATATATATATATGCACAATAGAACACTACAAAAAAGAAAATCATGTCATTTGCAGCAACATGGATGGAACTGCAGGTCATTATGTTAAGTGAAATATGCCAGCCGCAGAAAGACAGACATTGTGTGTTTTCACTTACATGTGGGATTTAAACATGTAAATCTCATGGAGATAGAGAATGGAAAGATAGATACCAGAGGCTGGAAAGGGTGTGTGAGTGGCGGCGGGCAGGGGGCGGGGATGAAGACAGGTTGGTTAGTGGGTACAAGCATACAGTTATGTATAGAAGATATAAGTTCTAATGATTCTTCCTATCCATGGGCATGGAATGTTTTTCCATTTGTTTGTGTCCTCTC
This sequence comes from Trachypithecus francoisi, assembly GCF_009764315.1. Lineage (NCBI taxonomy): Eukaryota > Metazoa > Chordata > Mammalia > Primates > Cercopithecidae > Trachypithecus > Trachypithecus francoisi. Next base: position 93,159,892 of record NW_022681455.1, on the reverse strand, counting down.
TTATTTCCTTGAACAGTGTTTTGTAGTTCTCCTTGAAGAAGAATACCTCTTTCAATAAATGGTGCTGAAAAATAGCAGAGTATAGTGACCATAGTTAACAGCAATGTATTATATATTTCAAAGTAGCCAGAACAAAGGCCTTGAAATGTACCTAATACATAGAAATGGTAAGTACCCAAGGTGGTGGACACCCCCAAATACCCTAATTTGTTCACTACACATTCTATGCATAAACAAAGACTCACATGTACCTATAACTATGTATAATATTACATATCAATAAAAGATAAAATAAAACATTATTAGAGCTATAATTAAACACACACACACACACACACACACACGAAACTTCCCTGGATGAGACAGAGTGAGAATATAGGATTCCTGATGCGTCTCCAGGGTATCCTAGAAAAGTGGTTCTCATCAGATCTTCGTGTATCTCACAACTGCATAGGGAACTTGATGAAAATACAGAGGCCCGGGCCTTACTCTACTTCAATAAGCCTGGGCCTCTGTATTTTCTTTTCTTTTTTGTTTTTGAGACGGAGTCTTGCCCAGGCTGGAGTGCAGTAGTGTGATCTCGGCTCACTGCAATCTTCACCTCCCTGTTTCAAGCAATTCCCTTGCCTCAGCCTCCTAAGTAGCTGACATTATAGGTGCATGCCACCACGCCTGGCTAATTTTTTCATATTTTTAGTAGAGACTGGGTTTCACTATGTTGGCCAGACTGGTCTTGAATTCGTGACCTCAGGCAATCCACCTGCTTCGGCTTCCCAAAGTGCTGGGATTACAGGCGTGAGCCACCGCACCCGGCCGGGCCTCTGTATTCTTTATTAGCTCCCCGGGTGATTCTGATTCACACAGAAATCTGATAACTCTACAATTCTCTGTAACACTTTCAAGGCCATTGATCCACATCATAATTTTTAATGGCCACATAAACTTCATAGAATGGATTCTCACTGATATATTTAAGCACTCCACTATTGATGGATATTTAGGTGATTTCTGTTTTTTATTTTTTTGGCCAGTTGCAGCAATTGCTACAGTAAGTGTTCTTACCCATATATGTCCTTCTGTATGTGTGCGAATATGTCTGCTGGATAGATTTTTAGAAATGGAACTGCTGGGTCCAGAGTATATATGCTTCAAATTTTGATAAATATTACTAAATTGCCCTCTGAAAGGTTGTATCAATTTACTTTCCTGCCAACAGTGTGAAGAGGGTACCTGTCCCCCACTCTGTTATTTTTCTCTTGGCTCACGTTTTAGCGCTGTTTATTTTAAGACATTGATGAAATCCACATCAGTGATAAATGGGTCCATAAGCGCCCAACTGATTACCTTTTGGAAACATATTCAGCATCCCATTGATACTTCAGAAATCATTTTCTTATCAGTAAGTTCCTCCACCACACAGCCAAGGCTTCCACTAATATATGTGCTTATTTTTGTATCTCTGGTATATTACAAAATACAATAAATTTTGCTGCTTCTCTTGATTTTAGGTTGAGTTTTCTATTTTCTATGAAAGAGAATGTTATTTATAGTCCAGAAATTCTGAAGTCAAAAAATATAATTCTCTCATTGTTGAGTTCCTGGATGCCTTCCCCTGATCAGAGCCGTATCTCTGAGTAACACATCATGGGAGTGACAGCTCTCTGGTGATTTAGGAGCCTGCCAGATCATTAGAGCATTACCAATGTAAGGATGTATTAGTGTAACACATCATCAGCATGTTATCACCCTGTGATGAATTGCACCAAATCAGAACAATGGCCTAAAGAAACTATGAATTCTTTTAGAGTTAAAAATGAATTTTTTTTGGAATAAGGAATAAATAAATATGAATGTTTTTCTTTCACAGTTGAGAGAGGTTTAGATCATATAGTTTTTGTTCTTTTGATCTTGGTCATTGTCTAGTTTGAGCTGGAGACGAGGTATTCAGGCTGGATGAGTTGGAGGCTTTCTAGCTATAAATAAATAAATAAATTAATTAATTATGCTGAGGGAAGATTGGCATTCAGAAAAAAGGTCTTCTTTACTCTGATCTTTGTGCTATGTTTCCCTTTAAGTCTGGGGGTGTTTGTGGATGAGGAACTCTTTCATCTGTGCATTTGGTTTTAAAGGGGAATTCCTTCAGAGCAGAGATAATCTTTTTAATAATTTGATATATTTCTACAGTGCCTGAACAGTGTGCGTTGAATTATTGGTGATGGAGAATCCATTCTTTCAAAGCCAGAGGTTCTCATGATTGGAGTTGTTCCTTTAAATAATGACAGTGCCTTTGGAAATGAGCTTCTTGAATGAATCGCACCAAGAGCAGAAGCAAGAGGGGCCGTATTAGTTCCTCACCAATAGCAGGAGCAAGAACAACCTGAAAGGGGACGAACCAGAACGCGGGTGACCAGCAAATCAGATTCTTACAAAGCGCTGGTTGGAAGCATGGGCTGTGGAATTACCCCAACTTGGGTTTGAATTCTCACTTAGTCGCTTCCTAGTTTGGGAAAGTTGCTTGACCTCTTTAGCCAGTTTCTTCTTTTGTACGATGGAGATGCAGCTATAATCACCTTATAGGGCTGTTGTGATGATCAAGTGAGCATAAAAAGGGCTTAGTGTAGTGCCTGGGATATAGTAAGTGTTGCGTAAATGTTAGCAATTGTAATTGTGGTGGTTGTTATTGTTTTCACATTTTGCTGCCCACAAGCATAAAGCTTGACATTTGACAGCCCTGGGCATCTGGTGGGCATACTAGTATTTTTAGGCCTGTAGCATCTACATTCCATGTTTCCTAGCATGTGCTTTATCTTCTCTGTGTTAAGATGCTGTAGTACTTACGTTGACAGACAGATTTTCCAATAGGACATTTCGAGAAACTGTTAAGTACTTGTAGAGAACTCCCATACAACCAAGTACAGACCTGATGAGAGAATTTGGAACTGCCTATTGGCACAAAAAAGTTGTGTGTATAATTTAGAAATGATTGAGTTTGCTGGAAACAACCAACCAGAGCTGCTGTTGTTCCTGTGAGCTAGGCACTGTGCTAAATGCATTGCATGAGGTCCTCTCAACAATCATTCATGAGTGGCATCAATATTGCCACTCAGCAGATGAGAAAAGTATGACTTGGGGAGGTCAGGGAACTTGCCAAAAACACATAGCAAGAAATGTATGAAACCAGGATTTCATTCAGAGTTTTTGATTCTAGAGCCTGAGGTCTTAATGGCCACACATTTCTTGAAAACTCACATCTCACATTCACAGGGTAGTTCTGCATGTTTTGAGATGTGTGGCCCATCTAGAGGCATTGCTTGAAACAGAGACAAATAGAAAACACACCAGAAAAATCAACACTGGCATGTCAGTGGATAACAGTGCCAGGAAGCTCTGGTTACCCTGAGGCCTGGCAGTCAGCACAGACTGAGTTCCACTAATCCAATGAAAGCTTCAGGAGTGGTGTTCAATGCTACCCTTGACTTTTACCTACTCTCTGTGGTCTGCTTCTCATTGTGAGAAGCCCATGCAGGGTTGGTGTGCGTGCTGTAGATAAGCAAAGATGGATGCAAAACCCCTCTTCCCATTTTTGCCCCCTCTCTCGTCATTTCCCCTTCAAAGCAAATTGCAAAGAACAGTTCTGTTCTGATCAGGCATTAAAATGTCATCATGATACATAGTTCTGATCAACTTAATCCTGTAGCTTGCTGCCGAAGGCTGCATCAGCATGTCAAACTTTGGGCTATTGAAGAACAGTGATCTTCTGCGGCTACTCATTTTTTTTAAAAGCACATTCAAATGCAATAACAAATCAATGCTGGAGACAATATTATAAATTATTTTGGTGAATGTTTAATTTCAGGGGATAAATGGAAAGTGAGCTTGTTGAAATGAATTTTTCCTGGTTTGTGGGAGTCCTGTTTTCTTTGGAATACTTTGGGAGGCTAAAGAGGCCACTATTTCCCTGGATATATATTTTTTTCAGTTGTTTTGGAGAACAATTTTCTCTGACATGTAGCTGGTTGTTTTATGGCTCTAAGAAATATATTGGTTTATTCATCTGTTGCAACTATAATAATATTGCCATTGGAGTCCAACTCAGTAATAAATCAGGCCATTCCTTTCCACTCTATACAAATAATTAAAATAAAAATCGACGGTACCAGTGAATTTGTTCTACAAGCTGAATAGAATTGTGTGCTATAAGTCTAGATATTTTGGTTGACACAGGACTGTATATCTTAAAAATAAGAAACCAAAAGGTGGGAAAATAAGACCTTATTTCATTATATGCAATTTATAACATTTAGCTTGAAGATAAAGTTGCTTTCCTCTGCTGCCTATTAACTAGGAGCCAGAACACGAATACTGTGGCTTCACAGCCTTCCCCCATCCCCTCCCCACTTTCTTCCCTCTCTTTTCTTTCCTCCCTTCCTGGCATCATTAAAAAGCAAGTTGAGGTTCATTATTGTACCTCTGGAAATAAGGGCCTGTTATTTATGTATGCATGCTTGCATACATATTTTTATTCATGTCCTACTTTTTTCCTGAAAAGAATTAAGGCAGCTTGCAAAAATACATAATTCAAAATAAAATAAGAATGGGTGAGTCAGAAAAATTGGTGGAAAGGGGGAAATAGGTTTGGAAAAATAAAATAAAGGCATGGGTGACCCACAAAATGAATGTGCTATGAAATCTGGCACTTTGCTAGAGTGGAGCCATGCATTTGGCTTGGAGGCTCCTTCTAGGATTAATGCCATAATTCTTGGCAACCATTAGATTAGAAACATATTAATGACTCAGGAGAAGCCAAACTGTCCTTGGTATTGACACCAAAGTGAGTTTTTCCCTCTGGGCCCTCACTAAGAGGACACTATAATTCACGGACAAGAGTCTTCAATAGATCTTTAAGAAACACAATCAATTAATTGGGCTTTTCTTTATACTTGTACTTCCCTGAAGGCCAATGGCCCAGTACTAAGCAGCAGAAACATTTCTATAGGGGCCAAATGTGCAGTCTAGACAGGCAGTTTTCTCTTGCTCTTGCTTAAGCCAAGGAAAGAGCTCAGCACACGAAAGTAGTGGTTCTCCAACTTCACTGTGCATAAGATTCACCCAGCAAATAAAAGTTGTCAGGTCTTCCACCTCTCCCCATGTGTAGGAATAAACCAGATTATGCTACAGAAACAAGCAACTTCCAAAACTAAGCAGACTAAAATAACAAAGGTGTTTTTCTTGCTCATGTTCCATAACCTCTGCAGGTCAGCAGAGGAAGTCGGGGGTGGGTGATGGGTAGTGGTGTCTCTGCTCTATGGCTTCTGTTTTCAGGAACTCAGGCTCCACCTCCATGCTTCCATGATTGCCAAAGCAGAACAAAGCCTGTGGCAAATTGCATATTGGTTCCTAAAGCTTCCACCTGGAAGATATGTATGTTACTTCCCAAGTTCATTTCATTGCTTAAAGCAAGTCATGTGGTCATGCCTAACTGCAAAAGGGGTGGCAAAATGCAACCATGCTTTGGGCCTGGAAGAAGAGAATCTGTGTCTTATTTGGAAACCCCAGTTGCTTTCCATGCAGATGGTCTGTGCACCATATAGTGAGAAGCCCTGATCTAGAGAAATGGCTGGATTGTGTATATCTCTTGAAATCTTTCACTAGTATTTTCCTGAGTTACCAGCCTAGGCAACATGGGGAGATCCCATGTCTACAAGAATACAAAATTTAGCTGGGTATGGTGTCACATGCCTGTAGTCCCAGCAACTCGGGAGATTGAGGGAGGAGGATATCTTGAGCCCAGGAGGTCGAGGTTGCAGTGAGCCATGATTACTCCACTGTACTCCAGTCAGGGTGATAGAGCAAGACACTGTATCAAAACAAACAAACAAACAAACAAACAAAAATTTCCCTGAGTTGGGCTTTAGATATGTGCTGAGTGGTGGTGCATTTCAGGTAACACCTTGTCAAATACCTGCCTTGAAGCTATTCTGTGGGAGCAACAAGTACTAAGCCATAATGTGTTGAATATATTCCTGAGGGTAAAACTGAGGAACCTGAAAAGGACACTCCTGATTTTAAGATGAACCAAAGAAAGGTGCACCTGTTACCTATAGAATGTCTATAGACTCTGCCAAGATTTTCCTCAGTAAATAGGTTTGGCTCTGTTAGCACACTTACCATGAGATCTCAGAGTTCTATGTCACAGACCAGAAGTTCTGAACGAGGTATGAATAACAGAATTACCTTGAATCTTTGGGAAAAAATAGCATGCTTGAAACTCTAGGCTGGTTCCCAGACTTATATATTTCTATTAAAGCTTCCCAGGTGATTCTGAGCCATTCTCCTGGCTAAGGAGCACAGGCATTGAGCTTGGAACAAAACTGAAGCAGTTATAAACAAGTGCCCACCTTCACTATAAAATGTCTCAATAAAGTCCCCTGAAATGCTTAATTATTATTTTGCAGCTGCCAAAATTTTAAAAATCAAAGTGATGAAACAGTATAATCAAAGATAATTTAGATCATACATAAATGGCTTAACCCGAAAATCGTCAGCCCTGCTTCCTAGAGGCAACCACATTTAGCTCTTCTAGCTATCTCTTCTGGTATTTACTTCCATATCTGAAAAGTGCTCCTACTACTGTTTCTTTGCCAGTCTTAGGAATTACCCAGAGCAGTGCCATCCGATAGAACTATAATGAAAACTAAGACAATGGAATATTACTCAACCCTGAAAAGAAATGAGCTCTCAAGCCACAAGAAGATATGGAGGAAACTTAAATGCATATTAGAGTGAAAGAAGCCAATCTAGAAAGGCTGTGTACTGTATGATTCCAACTCTAACATTCTGGAAAAGGCAAAACTATGGAGGCAGTAAAAAGATCAGTGACTGCCAAGGGTTAGAGGAGAAGAAAGGATGAATGCATGGAGCACAGAAAAATTTTAGGACAGTGAAATGAATCTATGTGATATGATAACGATATTATAGATACATGTTAGCATACATTTTTCATAATCCATAGAATATACAACAGCAAGAGTGAACCCTAATGTAAGCTATGGATTTTGGGTAATAATGACTTGTCAATATAGATTTGATTGTAACAAATGTGTCATTCTGGTGGAGGTTGTTCATAATGAGTGAGGCTGTGGATTTGTATGGGCTGGGAGTATATGGTAAGTGTTTGTACCATCAGAACAGCTTCACTGTGAACCTAAAACTGCTTTAAAAAATAAAAAGATGGACTGGGCAGGGTGGCTCATGCCTGTAATCCCAGAACTTTGGGAGGTTGAGGCAGATGGATTGCTTGAGTCCAGGAATTTGAGATCAGCCTGGGCAACATGATGAAACCCCATCTCTAGAAAAAAATACAAAAAACAGCATGAGGTGACATCGCATGCCTGTAGTTCCAGCTACTCAGGAGGCTGAGGTGGGAGGATCACTTCAACCTAAGGGGTTGAGGCTGCGGTGAGCTGAGCCATGGTCATGCCACTGCAGTCCAGTCTGGGTGACAGACTGAGTCCCTGTCTCAAAATAAAATAAAATAACACAAAATAAAATTTAAAAAGATGATGTACATAAAAAAAGGAAATGTAATGAAAACTACCTATGTGATTTAAACGTTTCTATTAGCCACATTGTTAAAAAGTAGAAACAGGAGAGATTAATTTTAATAATATGCAATCATATGATGTTTCAGCCTATGATGGACTGCATATATGATGGTGGTCTCATAAGATGATAGTGGAGCTGAAAAATTCCTATCACCCGGTGACTCATACCAGTTTTAACTCTGTAGCTATGGTAATGTTGTGGTGCTTGCATTACCCATGTGTTTGTGGTGAGGCTTGTGTAAATAAACCTACTCCTCCAGAAAAGCCTCAAGCAGGTCCTTCAGGAGGTGTTCCAGAAGGCATTACTGTCAGAGATGACAGCTCCATGGGTGGTGTTGTCCCGGAAGACCTTCTAGTGGGAGAAGACGTGGAAGTGAAAGATGGTGAAATTGATGACCCTGACCTTGTGTAGACTGAGGCTAATGTATGTTTATGTCTTAGTTTTTAACAAAAAGCTTCAAAAATAAAAATAAAACACATTAAAATATAAAAGCTTATAGAATAAAAATATAAAGTTTTTTACAGACGTAAAATGAGTTTTTGTTTTAAGCTAAGTGTTATTACAAGAGTCAAAAATGAAAAAGTTTATAAAGCGAAAAAGTTTATAAAGTAAAAAAGTTACAGTAAGCTAAGGTTAATTTATTATTGAAGAAGGAAAAATACTTTGAAAATAATTTTAATGTGTACAGAGTTTATAAAGTTTACAGTACTGTGCAATAATGTCCTAGGTCTTCATATTCACTCACTACTACTGATTTGCCCAGAACTGCTTCCAATTCTGCAAGCCTCATCCATGGTAAGCACCCTATACATGTGCACTATTTTAAAAATCTTTTATATCATATTTTTACTGTACTTTTTCTATGTTTAGATATGTTGTAGACACACAAATACTTACCATTGTGTTACAGTTGACTACAGTATTCAGTAGAGCAACATGCTGTACAGGTTTGTAGCAGAGGTGTATAGTAGCTATACCATCCAGGTTTGTGTAAGTGCACTCTATGCTGTTTGTACAGTGATGAAATGCATTTCTCAGAGCATATTCCCATTGTTAAACAATACATGACTGTATGTTGTTTAATCCAAAGTACCTAAAATATAATCATTTCAATATGCAACCAATATAAAAATCATTAATGAGATATTTCACATTTTTTGTACTCTTTGAAATTTATTGTGCATTTTAAACTTAGAGAAAGTCTCAGTCCTAACTAGCCACAGTTCAAGTGCTTCCTAGTTACAGATGCCTGGTAGCCATTATGCTGCATGGCACAGACTTAAACGTTTCCCATTATGGCAGATGAATATTTAGCTCTTTCACAGGTTAAGAACATGAGAACTTGTTATTTTTAACAGTTTCCTTAATACTGTGATACAATGTACAATAATGAACAATAGGGAAGTAACTGCGGTGAAATCACACTGTTCCTTATGTAGATCACAGGACTAAGAGACTTACACTTGGGATTTGTCAAGAAGGAAATGAGCATATATTTGGCCCTTCTTATTCCTTATTACTTATTCCTTAGTCTTGGGAAATAGGAATTAACATATAGAAGAAAAACATGGAATAGGTGGCACTCTGCCATCTAATTTGATGACTACAGCCACAGCTATCACAGAAACGGGCAGGGCATGGTGGCTCACGCCTATAATCTCAGTTCTTTGGGAGGCTGAGGCAGGAGGATCATTTGAGCTCAGGAGTTTGAGAACAGCCTGGGAAACATGACAAGACCCCATGTCAACAAAAAAAAAAAAAAAAAAAAAAAAAAAATTAAAACATTGTCTGGGCCTGGTGGCATGCACCTGTTGTCCCAGCTACTCAGGAAGGTGAGGTGAGAGGATTGTTTGAGCCCAGGTAGTCAAGGCTGCAGTGAACCTTGATCACGCCACTACACTCCAGCCTGAGTGACAGAGTGAGACCCAGAAAGGGAAATAAGTAGCACGGAACAAGGTTTACTAGTTGGGTTAGATCCTGAAGCGTTCTGGAGATCTCACATCCTTCTCAGCTGTTATTTTAGCTTAGGAATTTTAATCAACTCTTAACGTGAGGGGACATTCCCCAAACCAGCCAGAAAACGACTTGCATTTTAGAAATTCAGGAATTAATTCTTGTCATGCAGATTTGTCATTTCAGTCTCTCTACATCCATTTTCCTACCTTCTAGTGAGAGTCCCCCAGATTTTCCCTGGAGACTCACCTGTTCCTCTTCTGTTAGCCCTTGTACTTTGGGAAGTATTAATTCTATGCGGAGTCACAGCCGTGGAATGTGCGACTTGCTCTGGCCACTCAGAGAATTTTCGTCCTCTGGCCACAGTGATTGGGTCAGGGGTGGACACACTTAAGCCAAGCCAATTAGGCTCGATCAGAGAAATCTTAGGGTTTTTGCTTGAGCAAGTGAGAGGAGGCACTCCAGGGCTACCCTGTGAAGCCTGGGAAGGAAGCCCACACAATGGATAGGGATACTAAGGCCTGGAGAGGAACAGAATCCCGATGATCATATTTGAGCTCCAGAATTCAGCTGTGCTTGAAACCAGAGATCTATTGCTGACAAGTAAATCTCCCAGGTTTCTGTCTTTTGGCACCACTAGTTTGTGTTAATAATAAGTTTTTAGTTATTTTGAAAAATGTTGGGACATTAATCTTTCTCTGTAACATTTCCCAGTCGGAATTTCTCCGGATAATAGTTTTATAAGATACTCCAAGTAAAAGAGTTTCCCTGGTCAAATGAATTTGGTAAATTCTGTAGACTAGATTCTTCTACTTGGTGATTCCCAATGCACTTTAAAACATTAAAAGCTCTAAGAATTTCAGAATTTAAGAAAATTAGTTCTCTTTTTCCAAGACTTCCTTGGCCAAGGTACCATTCTTTAAAAGTTTGGCTCACACCTATTACTATCCTATGGAACACACTTTGCTGGCTTCTGCTCTGGGAAGGGAGGAATCCTTCCATGTTTCCAGTCATCATGCTGGGCCACTTCCAATCCCAGCCCCACTGGAGGTGTACAGACCACCAAGACATTATGTATCTTACAGGAAAAATGTAAATATTTTAGACATACAGTTAGATTGCCATGCAACCAAATTAGATAAACCTGATATTTCAACCAGGCCAACTGGCTGATTTATTACATCATTTATTAAAGAATTTAACTCATATTTATTGAGTCACAACTTTGTTACAGTCCCTATAACCTTAAGGAGGTAATAATTTAGAGATTTTCACACGAGTCCAAGTTGCAATACTTCAATAATTGTTCTTCTAGTCCTTCCCTCACTGGAATGATGATTTATGCTGGTGTGACTTGGTTTGACATTAACCTGTAACCTGACAGAATTCGAGTTACTCATCATGAAAAGTAGATAGGCTGATCAGAGGATCTAACATTGATATGGTAATTAAATTTTTTGTTTTTTTCAAGGATACCATCTTATTTAATCTTAATGAAAAGCTTTAAGAGGTAGATAGACTAGCTCTTGTTAACCCTGTTTTGCAAAGAGGATAAGAAAGGGCCAGAGAAGTTGAATGGCTTACCCAAGGTCACACAATTCTGAACACTCAGAATCAGAGAAATCCAGTCCTTAGATTCCCAATTTGTCCTCTTTTAATTTTTTAAAAAATTTACCCATGCCCTTTACCACTTGCTGAATTTTCACCAGTACTTAGGGTGTGAAAAGTAGGATATAAAGTTTTACTGTCAATACATAGTAGCCACTAGCTATTTCTGGCTATTTAGCACTTGAATGACTAGTGTAGCTAAGGGACTGAAGTTTGAATTTTAATGTAATTAATTGAAGCTTAAATTTAAGGACATACCCCATTCAAGTACTGGAAAACTTTTAAGCATGTTTGAAACATAAATTTACTTTTTTCAACTGTAAATTTTATGACATTTAAATATAGATCATGTACTTTTTAATGAAATTTTAGTGTCCAAATTGCGATGAACTGTAAGTATAAACCTCATCAGACTTAGAAAGTATAACATAAAAATAATACAAAGCATCTTATTATAGTTTACTTATAGTTGATAATGTTTTGGATATATTGTGCTAAATAGAAATATATTATTAAAATTAATTCCACTTATTTAATTTTCCTTTTTTGAATGTGGTTACTTAGAACATATAAAGTTATACATATGGCTTTTATTGTATTTCTATTGGACAACACTGATGTAATAGACTGTATTGGAGTATCTTGAATGTCTAGCTGCAAATTTCTAAACCCAAGTAAAATGGGTGATAGGATATCGTAGAACTAAGATTCAGAGTGTGGCTTTGGGAGTCACTCAGGCTTGGTTGTGAATTCAGACTCTTGTACTAGGCAGGTTATCTGCCCTTTTGAATCTGTTTCCTTACCTGTTGATTAGGAATAATGTTAATATCTAATTCACAGAATTTTTTGAGAAGTCAATGAACTAACACACATATAGCATATAGACTGGTATTAGGCAGTGTTTAAATGCTCATTACTTTGTTAGTAATGATAATAATTATAACAATACTATAGGTATAACATGCAAATAGAATCCCTAACCTTCATAAATGATGGTCTTTTTTTTGAACTGCATTTTTTTTCAAAGCATCATCTTCTGTTGGAATTCATTGCACTGGACTGCATTAATCATACCCTGTTTTGTTCTTACTGACAGTAATGAATAGTAAGTGATACAAACCAGCCTGCTAGGTCACTGATGAGGTGGCTACAAAAGCTCTTTTCCAAGGCAGTTCTTAATTACCTTTTGTGTGCGAAATACCATATGCTGTAATCCCTCTAGCTGGAAATCTGCTTTGGGTTAAAATGCCATGTTCATTTTTAAACAATGTCTTTGGTTGATTTCTCCTCTGTAAATCTCAGGGACAGGTTTGATTCAGTTGTTGTTCCTTAAAATTTGTTTTTTAAATTGAGTGATTTCCTATTTCTTTCTTTTGCATCTCATTTTTCTATTATTATTTAAGTCAGTGACTCTAGCTGGTCTTTGAGGGTTGGGGCTAGCTGTGTGCTCAATTACTTGAAGGCATCAAATCTTCTCCAAATGACACCTGGTTTAAGGTGATAGAGACAGCTCTATTACAGGAACACATAAATATTGTTTTTGAGGCATTGGAATCTAGCATCAAATATAATGGAATTTTATAATTTTAAAAGTCTTGGAAATGCTCCCTTCTTTGAAGGTTAGTCTTGTAGCCTCCTCAACCTCCCAGGACACATTTGGAAACATAGATGGATGGAAGTGAAAAACAGCCTTTCAGTTGCTAGGAGCACAGGTGTTGCCAAGCACTTTATTTTTTCCAGAAAGAGAGGAGATTTTTCTAAAAGACTCTGACTTATCCATGAATCTAAAATAGGAGCTGGCAAACTCTTCCTGTAAAGAGCAGATAGTAAACATTGTAGGCTTTGCAGGGCCATGTGGCCTTGGTTGCAATTACTCCACTTGACCTGTTGGTGAGTGAAAGCAGCCACTGGCAATACGGAAAGAAATGCACATGGTTGTGTTCCAATAAAACTTTATTTACAAAATAAGCAACAGGCTGGATTTGATCCGCAGACTGTAATTGCCCACCCCGATCTCAAGTATGGTGACAGATTAGACTTACCAGGGCACAGGAAGGGCAGTCCTAAGAGGTAGCTGTTGGACAGAAGAAAGGGGAAGAAAACATCTTCAAGGCAGACAGAACCATGTAGAAAGTGCACCCATTCAAGATCCTTCCATTTCCCAAGGGAGAAATGGTTCTGGGAGTATCATAGTAAGATTGATGATATGTCTTCGGATATGATAACTGAGATTCATAATGAAGGTCCCAAGTCCTGCAGGCACTATCTAAATATATCTTATATATTTTTATTACAAAGACAGAAAATTAGAAAATGTATTTGAAAGAGTTAACCAAGCAGATTAAAATAAAAAGGCATTTTGGTGCTTAATGCGGTAAGCATCATTTATCTGAAAAACTCATGGAATCCTTCATTTTCTGAAATCTGTAGCTTTTTAAGTGTCACTGTATTTTTAATTTTTTTTCTCTTTAAGCTAATGAAACCAACTTTCCACATGCGTCTATGGACAGATTCTCTGTGGGTCTTAGAAGAATATTCAAAATCCACATAACTCCCTTCCTCCTTCCATTTTTACAAAAATGTATATAGAACGATAAAATGTACATTACATACTCACAGTTCATAGTGATGGCTGAAAAACAGTGTTCTAGGAAAAAGGGTCTCTTGGACAACTCAAGTTAAACTTGGAGTGGGGGGAATTGGTTGTTTCTAGCTCGAACCCCTGGAAATTCATCACTCGACCGTAGTTGGGCTGCTGCTGAATTGATGCCTTTGAGGATTTTTTCAGTACATTTTCCAGAACTTTTTTGAAGGAAGGAAATTCTGTGACTCCCCGTTCGACAGATTCTAACTGTGTCTCCTCTTTGCTCTGAATCATTCTATATTTATCATTATTGATAAGAAACATCAATCATGGCTGGGATTTATTCTATTTCTCCCTTATGTACAGTTCATGTTCAGGTTATAAAAGATGCATTTGTAAAGATGCCTTATAAATTGTCCCAGGTTATTTATAAAACCTCTCAGGTTTTGACCATCACAGGTTGGCAATCAAGGAAAAGTCATGATAAAAATAATTTTAAAAGATATATTGATTTTACTCTTCGTAAAATGTTTCTTTTCTAGGAGTTTATTATAACTTTGCAGTAATACTATAAAGTATTGCCCCAGGTTCATACTGGAAGCCACAGAGCTAGATTCCACAGGAGGTGCACATCCTGATTTCATAGCCTATGGCTGTGTGATACTGAATAAATCACTTGACCTCCCTAGACTTTCTTCCTTATTTGTAATATGGAACCTGTAATTTTATATTTTTCAGAGTTGTTGAGAGTGATTAAATGAGACACTACACATGAGGTGCTTAGTACAACATAGGACCACCAGGTAAAACCATGTTGATTGTGAACTGCAACTCTACAGGGCACCAGTCTCATAGATGACAATGCAATGTGGCAGCTCTGGCACAAAGTCAGTCCTTGATATATGAAGCTATTATTATTGTTATTATTATTATTACTATTATTAATGAGAAACCCAAGGTACACAAAGGTTATAGAACTTGTTCATGATTATCTGCTCTTTCTGTGAAAAAACCATCATTATATGGTAAAAACTACCAGGCGTACATTGTTTATCATCAGTTGTGACATAGTTAATATTTATTATGTATAACTACAGTTGTTGGATTATGATAACCAATAATGGCGTAGTAAAAGCTAGTGCTCCATGTTTGTCTCTTTGTGGATTTGATTCTTCTGTGATCTCATTCCAGAGTTTTCTTCCAGCTAGTTTTTCCTATGCCTAGTGTCGTAGTATTCTTAGGAATGTAAAGTTCTCATTCATTCATTCATTCATTCAGGAAATGCTATTAAGTACCAGCTTAATAGCATGTGATGCTCTCCTAGGCGCAGGAGAGATGGAGATGACTAACGTGATTTATTTTTTCTTCTTATTTCAATAGTTTTGAGATAATTTTATTTCAATCGTTTTCTTTTAACTTCAATAGTTTTTTCTTTTTTGATTTCAATAGTTTTGGTTACATGAGTAAGTTCTTTAGTGGCAATTTCTGAGATTTCTGAAGGGGCTCACAGACGGATGGGGGGTCAGACAGGTAAACAGGTCGTAAGGGCAGGGTGTGAATGCCTCAAAGAGTGAGGCATTCAGACTTGGACGAGAAATACACATTGATTCTCCTAAGTCTCCAGCTTGCTAATTGCAGGTCTTGGGGTTTCTCATCCTCCGTAATTGCATAAGCCAATTCATTATAATACAAAGGGTCTTCAAAAAGTTCATGGAAAATGCATATTATGAAAAAACAATGCATGTATTTAAAATGTTTTGGCATGAAAATAAACATGTACTAACTTGTTATAACATTTCTGAACAGGATCTAGTTTGAGGCACTAAGAAGGATAAGACATCAGTTTGAAAAGAGACTATCAGAGCAATATGAATTCTGATAAAATTGAAGCAAGAACAAGCATTAAATTTATGGTGAAGTTGGAATGGAAGAATGTTAAAATCATTGATGCTTTATGAACAGTATATAAGGTCAATGCCCCAAAGAAATCAGCAGTTTACAAATGAGCAACTTGTTTTAAGAAGGAATGAGCCAATGTTAAAGATGAAGCCTGTAGCAGCAGACGATCTGCATCAATTTTTGAAGAAAAAATTAATCTTGTTTGTGCCCTAATTGAAGGGGATCAATTATTAACAGCAGAAACTATAACCAAAAGCATAGACATTTCAATTGGTTCAAATTACATAATTCTGACTGAAAATTGAAGTTGAGCAAACTCTACTCAATGAGTGCCAAAACCATTGGACCCAGATCAGTTGCAGATAAAAGCAGGGCTTTCAATGGAAATTTTAAAAAAGTAGGATCAAGATCCTGAAACATCTTTTTGAAGAATTGTAGCAGGAAAGAAAGTATGACTTTACCAGGACAATCCTGAAGACAAAACACAATGAAAGCAATGGCTACCAAGAGGTGGAAGTGTTCCAGTTGAAGCAAAAGTGGACTAGCCAAAAGCAAAGGTCATGGCAACAGTTTTTTGGGATGTTCAAGGCATTTTGCTTGTTGACTTTCTGGAGGGCTAAAGAATGATGACATCTGCTTATTATGACACTGTTTTGAAAAAGTTAGCTGAAGTTTTAGCAGAAAAAAATGCCTAGGAGAGCTTCACCAGAGAATCCTTCTCCACCGTAACAATGCTGCTCATTCCTTTCATGAAACAAGGGCAATTTGGGGATGATTTCAATAGAAAGTCATTAAGTATCCACCTCACAGTCTTAATTTGGCTCATTCTGGTTTTGTTTTTCCCCCAAATCTTAAAAAATTATTTAAGGGCACCAGTTTTTTCATCAGTTAATAATATAAAAAAGACTACTGATGTGATTCAGTTGCCAGGCCCTCAATTCTTTAGGGATGAACTAAATGATGAGCATCATTGCTTACAAAAGTGTCTTGACCTTGATGGAGGTTATGTTCAGAAATAAAGTTCATAATTTTTTTTTATTGCTTAATTCAATTTTCACAAACCTTTTGAAATCCACTGATAAATCTCATTCTATCATCTATCTATCTATCTATCTATCTAACTATCTATCTTCTATTTCTCTGGAGAATCCTAATACAACCAGTGAGACCTGGTCTTTCCCCTTAAAAGAGCTTAAGGCCCAAGGAGGTAGAGGTTGCAGTGAGCTGAGATAGTGCCTTTGCACTCCAGCCTGGGCAACAAGAGTAAAACCCCATCAAAAAAACAAATACTCAAGGCAGTCTCCTTGGACTCAATGAGGCTGGAACTAACTCTTGTAGGACAAGCGAAAGAAGGGTGCCAGGCAGACAATGAAGGGGGCAGTTGAGATAAATAAAAGTGCATTGGATAGGACTAAGGACTTGCTGTCAGCCCCGGGTTGGTGATGCTATCCCAGCCATACCATGTACAACCCCTGAAATCTTGGACAAGCCTCTTTTCACCTCTGCATCTCAACTTCCTCAACTGTCCAAATGAGAAAGATAACCTTTTCTCCACTAACAATCCTGGACATTTCTAAGAGATCTCAATGAAGAAGTATGTGAAATTTCTTTGGAAATTGGAAGAAGTAAGGTACTATATAAAATAGAAGACATGATTACTTTAATTCATGTATACAAAGTCCAGTGAATCGTGTCTTAATTAGACTACCCTGAAAACCTAAGACAAAGACTTGGGTGAATGTGCCCCTAGGAGGTTGGAGTGAGGAAACAGGAAGAGGGCAACAGTAAAGGAGGAAAAGTAGACACAAGGGTGTGTAATTGAGGTTGTTGCTTGGGCAGTGAATGTTCAAATTTACCAGGACTCCTGAGAAGCAAATAGAACACCTTCCAGGAATGTCCACCCAAAGGATGGGAGGTGGGAGTTTTATCCACTGATTCCTTCCCCTCCATTCAAGGGCTGGCATCTGGATTACAATGAACAAAATGTGCAGTTATCTTGGTAATGTCCATAGTGCCCATATATCTGATTTGGTTTCCAGCTGTTAACTCAAATATACCTCATGGTTATAGAGACATAGTCTTTTCTCATCTAACTTCTATTGATAGAATGCCTACTGAGTAAGAGATGTACAAATCAGTACAATGAATTTATTAAAAGTAAAGGGATTTTCCTCCCTCAGTTCTGAGGTTGCTTCCTTTGAGATAATCTTTCTCATCTGCAAACACTCTCATAGAACACTGGGTTGGTCAAGAAGTAAGTTTGTAATCAGAATCGAATCTTCTGTAACCAAACTGTGATTAGATAGCCAAACAATTTTTAGTTGAAGTAATTCCCTTATTAAGTAGGAAACCATACAAAGGCTTTATGTGGACTGTGCCTGGGATTCTAAATTCTGAAAGTCCTTTGACAGTTTGAAAAACATGCACTTTATCATAATAAAGCATGCTAAAAGTAATAAAGAATTATATATACATATATATATAAAATACAAACACACCTATGCGCATGCACGCGCACACACACACACACACGCACACTCTTCCTACTGGGCCTTGATCATCCAGCAAGCCCAACCTATCAAAAGGATGCTAAAAATAGTCTCACCAAGAGAGGTTCTGAAGTGTGAATTCTGATAAAAACACTATCATAAGACCCTGCTGTCATTTGGTAACTTTTATGTCAGTGAAATCTAATTTTCAAAGTCTCTGATTAAGTTTGTCTCTTTAGCATAGAGACAATATATTTGCATTTTTAGGATTTAAATAAGAATGCTTCCATTCACAATTCTGTTCTATATGCCTTTTTGTATACCAAGGTACTGGTGTCCTCAAGTTTAGTATCTTCAAAAATGGATATAAGAAGGTAGGAAATTTAGGCCAAATGTGTGACCTAATTATGTGAATTTTCTGGATGTGGCAGCTGTTCATGACTTTGGCTGTTTTAACTGAAACAATTAACAACGAGCCCTCATTCCTAACTCTCAGCATCCATGAGTAGGCAGTTATCCCCACTAATTAGCTGAGTAATCTTTGGCAAGCCACTTTATAGATGGAAAAATTGAAGGTCAGAGTGGAAAATGTCGACAGCAATGCTTTCCTTGTAGCTGTAAAGCACCTAGCATGGTGCCTCACATGTAGCGTGCAGTCACTCAAGAAGTATTTTTGAGCATCTGCTGTGTGTCTGGCACAGTTCCAGAGGCTGAGGTTACAGAGGTGCCTACGGCAGACAAAAGCTGATGTGATGGCATAGGAAGACAGACAAGAGCAAGTAAAGAAGGGTTTCAGGTGGTGACAAGGGTTGAGAAGCAGAGTGTGTAATAGAGAGGGATGGGTATGACTTCTGAGACTGCATATCTGGTACGTGTCTGTGAAAAGGGAACATTTGAGCAGAGACATGAATGGCAAAGGATCTGTCATGAAAATATTTGTGGGCAGAGCATCTTGGGCAGAGGGAAACCAACCCCAGATCCTAAGTCAGGCATGAGCTTTGCATCCCTGAAGGAGAGCTCCAAGGAGGTTTGGAGTGGAGTGAGCAAGAGGAGAGTGGCACGAAATGAGTTGCAGAGAGAGGCAGGGGCTAGATTGTGAAGCTGTGCATTTAGATCAATGACAGACTAGAAAAAGAAAATGTGGTACATATATACCATGGAAGACTATGCAGCCATAAAGGGGAATGAGATCATGTCATTTCCAGGGACATGGATGGAGTTGGAAGCCATTATCCTCAGCCATCTAACTCAGGAACAGAAAGCCAAACACGGCATGTTCTCACTTATAAGTGGGAGCAGCGTGATGAGAGCATGTGGACACATTGCGGGGCGGAGAACAGCACACACTGGGGCCTGGGTCGGGGAACATGTGAGCAGGGGTTTAGATCACACCCAATGTATCATGGGAAGCCATTGTGATATTTAAAGCAAGGAAGTGAGTTGATGTGACTTAAGTTTTTACGAGATCACTCTGGATGTTTTGTGGAGAACATAATCTGAGTAGGGAGGCAAGAATAGAGGCAGGGAGGCTACATGGGAGGCTGTTGCTGTAGTTCAAACAAAAGTCATTGGACAATAGGACTAGAGAAGAAAAGCGGAAGAACATGGGGTGTTATTGACTTCATGTTTATGTTTCCCTCAAATGCATCTGGAACCCCAACCCCCAGTGGGATTGAGAAGGTTGGTCCTTTGGGAGGTGATTAGGCTTGGAAATAGGCTCATGAGGGTGGAGCTCCCAGGATGGGATTAGTGTTCTTACAAGAAGAGAAAGATACTAGAGCTTTCTGTCTCTACTGTGTGAAGATACAATGAGGAGCGGCCGTCGGCAAACCAGAAAGGGGGCTCTGACCAGAAACCAGGTTGGCCAGCATTTTAGTCTTGGACTTCCAGCCCCCAGAACTGGGAGAAATACAATTCTGTTGTTTAAACCACCTCATCTATAGTATTTTTGTTAGAGTAGCTTGAGCTAAGATATCAAGAATAGCTCCTAGTTTTTTGTTTGAGAAACTAGGAGAGGAGCGGGTGGGGAGGGGTTCATATATGGATAGTGATGCTATTTTAGTTTGAGTTACCTCCAGAAGTCCCTGAGATGAAGATTTGAGTGCAGTTAGATGGTTTAGAAAGTGGTTTCAGGAAACACTGGTATGGGAGGGGAAGGTGAGGGAGGGAGGGGAAGGTGAGGAAGGAAGGAAGGCAACAAATCCAGGGTACCTGATCAAGCAAGTGACCACTAAGGGCCACTGAAGCTTAAGCGCATGGGGGAACCCTGTGAGTGGGTGTAGAACATGCACCTCAGTGCTATTCCACCTGAGTGTCGAGGAAGCTGGGCTTCTTTTTTTTTAACTTCAACTTTTATTTTAAGTTCAAGGGTACATGTGCAGGGTGTGCAGTTTTGTTACACAGGTAAATGTGTGCCATGATGATTTGCTGCACAGGTCATCCCGTCACCTAGGTATTAAGCCTGGCATCGCTTAGCTATTCCTTCTGATGCTCTCCCCCAACCCAGGCCCTGGCGTGTGTTGTTCTCCTCCCCATGACCATGTGTTCTCATTGTTCAGCTCCCACTTATAAATGTGAACATATGGTGTTTGGCTTTCTGTTCCTGAGTTAGTTTGCTGAGGATAATGGCTTCCAGCTCCATCAATGTCTCTGAAAAGGATGTGCTCTCGTTCCTTTTTATGGCTGCATAGTCTTCCACGGTGTATATGTACCACATTTTCTTTATCCAGCCTATCATTAATGGACATTTAGGTTGATTCCATGTC
Source organism: Trachypithecus francoisi (assembly GCF_009764315.1). Lineage (NCBI taxonomy): Eukaryota > Metazoa > Chordata > Mammalia > Primates > Cercopithecidae > Trachypithecus > Trachypithecus francoisi. The sequence goes on along the minus strand of NW_022681455.1, from coordinate 93,138,989 downwards.
TTTGCTATTGTGAATAGTGCTGTAGTGAATATATGTGTGCTCGTATCTTATAATAGAATGATTTATGTTCCTTTGGGTATATACCCAGTAATAGGATTGCTTGGTCAAATGGTATTCCTGCCTCTAGGTTTAAGGAATCACCACACTGTCTTCCACAATGGTTGAATTAATTTACACTCCCACCAACAGTGTAAAAGCGTTCCTTTCTCTCCACAACCTTGCCAGCATCTGTTTGTTTGTTTGTTTGTTTTTGACTTTTTAATAATAGCCATACTGACTGGCATGAGATGGTATCTGATTTACATTTCTCTAATAATCAGCGATGTTGAGAAGCTGTTTCTCCAAGCAGCTGTAGATTGAAGGCTGTTCCTGAGGGAAAATGAATTTCCTGGCACTAGCTCCTGCCTGCTATGTGTGCAGCTGGAGCATCCTCTAGCAGTCAGAGAAAGCCCTTAGATAAAGAGATGTAGGTGTTGGCAGCTGGTGATATGGCAAGATAGGGAGAGGGGCAGCACCTGCATCAATGCCAAATAGGCACTTGGACCCAGAGTTGGTAGCTCAGGTGAGAGCCCGGAACTCCTCTGTATATAGAGTGTTTAAAACCATGAGACTAAAACATATGTAAATCAGCTCTGGAGAGCTTTAGATGGAGAAGAGAAAGCCCTTAATATTCAAGTTCGTGTGTTGTGCCAACATTTAGAGATGGCCTGGAGGAAAATATCGAGTCGTAGTGGCCATTGAGGTGGAGGGAGTCAGCAGACTGTGATGTCACCGCAGCCAAGAGAAGGCTATTAACATAGTGGGAGTGGTCAACTGTGTCCAGTGCTGTAGAGAATGTCTGGAGGGAGAAGAATGTTGGATGGGATGGCTCCCTGGTGCCACTCACAAGAGACACTTGATACCTAAGGTTATTATTAAGATTATTAATTAGATCCCCAAAGATCATGTTTGGATTTTTTCTCATGAACTCTTTTTTGGAACCCTTATGAAACAGGATTTCTATATTGTGTCTCTGGAAATTCTACAATTATTTCCCTTGAATTCCTGCTCAGGACTCCATAGAATTTGGTTGAATGTAGTTAGAGGAATTTTTGTTCAGTATCACGACTTTTCTTGTAGAGAAAAGTTTCTGGACAGTGGGAAGACAAGCTGTCTCAGTAAAATGCCCAGTTTGTGCCTTGATATTCCTAGAAGCAGTTTAGTTCTGGAAAATGTGCTGTACTCCTAACAATGACTTTTCTAGAACTTGTATGACCAAAATAGTTCTGATGTAAAAGTCCCCCAAAGAATAAGTTGACTTGGGTTTCTTAAATGGTACTTTTCCATGGAGGCAATGATTCTCCTAAGGACTTTTATACTTTTACATTTTAAAAGCACAAAATCAGAAATATCAGGCATTTGAGATGCTCTGATATTCAGGGATATACACTAGCTTGTCTTTCTTTAGATATCTAATTATAAAATCGGTTTTGAGGAAGAACTTCTTTCCCCAAGCCTGAGAGTTCGTTTGGGTCATGCAGGGAAATGTTAACACAATAGAAGCGAAAGGGATCATTTAACAGGATCCTTCCCCAGTCCTCCTCATATTTGCCACTTCTGCCGTATAATAAATGCATGTGACTTCTTTTTGGCCTCAGAGAATGTTTCAGGCAGACCATCTGAGTTATTTTAATGTCTTCTCTTTATTGTAGTCTTTCAAGAAATGTCATTATCACATTCCTGTCTTAAGACGAGGAAGTGAAGCCAAATGATAATGGCTAACACCACTTGTCACTTTTGGGAAACTCTTGTTGTGGTAGCCAAAGTGAGTTACTAAACATTTTTTTACAGTTAAGTACTAAAATCCTCTGACACTCTCCAGGATTTGATTTTTATTTTTTTCAGATTAGAAGCATGTTTCAAACCATTTCTAAACACTCAGCTCTGAGTGATGCTTTTGTTGTTTCTCTGGGCTTCTGTATTTTTAAAGAATCCTACCTCATCTCTCCTGCTTTCATAGCTAAGACTTTTCCCAGGCCTTCATGATGAGAAAGATATGACTGGAACAGGAGTGTGTGTGTATGTGTGTGCATGTGTACGTGTGTTTGCATGTAAGTTATGTGCCTTTGTTTTAATGAAAGCAAATCAGTTGCATATTGGCCATTAGGCTGCTATATATTATTTTTGTCTCTTTTACAGATTGTGTTGCAACCTGATTTAAAATTGAGCCACAGATTACTCCCAGTATTTTGAGTAGCATATGAAATGAAAACTACTCTCTCTCCAATACCTCCCACGGCTCCCAGCACTTTTTGTTTTCTATTCTTGTTTCTTATGCTATTCCTGTGAAACAGTGTAGCTCCAGCTACAAAAACACCCCTGTTCAGGCCGAGGGGGGTGGATCTTGAGGTTAGGAGTTCAAGACCATCCTGACCAAGATGGAGAAACCCTGTCTCTACTAAAAATACAAAAATTAGCTGGGCATGGTGGCACGCACCTGTAATCCCAGCTACACAGGAGGCTGAGGCAGGAGAATCACTTGAATCTGGGAGGCAGAGGTTGCAGTGAGCCGAGATCATGCCACTACACTCTAGCCTTGGCAACAGAGGGAGACTCTGTCTCAAACAAAACAAAACCAGACAAAACACACTTCTGGTCCACCCTTTCTGTGTTCCACCATGCCACGTTGCATACTGGATTCTGATACTCCAAATGGATGGAAAGAAAAGCTGATGGAGAGAAGCTCGGGGCTCTACTTAGAAATGTCAGAGATGGAGAAGTGGCTGTTTTTCTATCAGTTCAACCCTTGGGTCATATAGTTGGGTCATAGGTAGTGAAAGGGAGTTAAAAATTCTCTTGCCTTACTGGAGCTAAACTTTTTCTTTTGGTTAGAGAGTATGTATATGTTTCTACATCCGTCTCACTTAATGACGTAGTGAGAATCGATTCTCCCTGTCTTTGGGTCTTTTTATTTATTTATTTTTTCAACCTTTGATTTACAGTGTTGTAGATACCCTAGGACTTTTGTGGGCGTTTTACTGGGAGGCTTGGAGTAGCAGTGTCAGTCAGCACCCTTGAAACTTGGAAGTCCATGGAAAGAAAGTAACATTTTCCACAGGGATATGTGATGGCCCATTTTAAATAAGACTCTGCTACAGAGAAGACTGTGTTGGGAAATCAGAATTGAAATAAGATAAAGGCCAGGCATGGTGGCTCATGCCTGTAATCCCAGCACTTTGGGAGCTGAGGTGGGTGGATCGCCTGAGGTTAGGAGTTCAAGACCAGCCTGGCCAACATGGTAAAACCTCATCTCTATTAAAAATACAAAAATTAGCCAGGCATGGTGGCAGGTGCCTGTAATCCCAGCTATTCAGGAGGCTGAAGCAGGAGAATCACCTGAACTCGGTAGGCGGAGGGTGTAGTGAGCCGAGATTGCGCCACTATACTCCAGCCTGGGCAACAAGAGCAAAACTCCGTCTCAAAAGAAAAACAAAAAAAGAGATAAATATAGCATTAAGGATAACTTAGAGAGAAACTGCACATTAAGACAAAGAACAATTTTCTTATAGTTCAACATTGTTTTAACTCAAAGTTTGAATTACAAATAGATGTCACTTCTTTCAAATGTCCCTGATTTTTAAGGACTCTCCTGATTGTTCATTCAGATTTTCTTTCTTTTTTTTTTTTTTTAGTATCTCTCTCTCTCTCTGTCTGCAGTGTCCCTCATTAAAAATCAGGTTTTGAGAAATGATGAGAGAGTTTAAAAGTTTAAAGTACATTCAAAAGTACTCAAATATTTCGCAGTCTGAGTCTTTATTTCTCCCATCTCTAAAAGTGCCTCTAATTGTGGCCCTTTGTTCCTGTTTTCTTTTTTTTGTTCAAAGACTGGCTCCCCTACACAAAGCCCGTGAGGCCTGCCCCCAGCTTGTGCAGGGAGAGGCGCTCCCAGGCTGGTGGCCTGCAAGCACTCCAGGTGGAATGCGTGATATGAAATGATCAATCATGAGACCATTTTTGCTGTCATTAAAACCTCTTTGTGAGTGATCACTGTTCTTTCTTCACATGAGATAAAAATTAAAGACAGGTTGAATAAAAAATAATTGCTCTCTATTTCCAAAGAGGAGAAATGTCTCTGACGAAGGAGGGGAGAAAACTTTCTCAAAAAAGTCAACCTTTCATTGAAAAGCACTTTAATTTTCCTCAGATATTCCAATATGTTATTTCCCGCCTTCCCTTCAGGAGTGGATTAAACAAGCCACTTTTTTTTTTTTTTCTTTTCTTTTTGAGTGTTCCAATCAAGGTCCTGTTTCCTAGATAATGCGGGCTTCTCTGTGCCTCTCCATATGGACGGAACATCTGGATCATGCACTGCCTGGGTCACGGTGAAGCAGGGTAAAGGCAGATTCCAGAGTTTTCTCAGCCAAATAAGGAGACAAGAACTCAAAACTGTAGTCACTTGCACACGCCATCACAAAGGACCCCATAACCAGGAGTGGGCCTCAAAACAAAAAGGCGAGGCCACAGTGTTCCTCTTATAAATTAAGAATTAGGGCCAGGCACAGTGGTTCATGCCTGTAATCCTAGCACTTTCAGAGGCCGAGATGGGAGGATTGCTTGAAGCAGGTGTTTGAGACAAGCCTGGACAACATAGCAAGACCCCATCTCTACAAAATAAATAAATAAAATATAAATTTTTTTTTTTTTTGTGGGGAGGAATTGTCACCTTAAAGCTAACACAGCAGCAGAGTTTGAGACTGATTTGGAATATAATGGCAAAATAGAGTGAAACAATTTGATTATGCCTAATTTAAGTGGGGTCTAAATTTTATTTTATTTTCTTTGAGTCTTAGATTTCTGCTGTGGGTGAGGATTTGCCTTGTAAGGAATGATCTGGTTGAGAGGTGAGGGAGCTGAGGGAAGAGGCATCTCCCTAGGTCTCAGGTAAGGGACTTCTGAACCTCAGTTCTTCCATCCGTAAAATGGAAGAGTTGGAGCATGCAGCCTTTCCTCTAACTAGCTTTGATGCAAAATGTGATTTTTCAATGGAAGGTTATTAAAACAGTCCAAAAGCCATAGTAGAGGGGACTTCACACAGAATCCAAATCCCTGTAAACAAGTTTTTTGTCACCAAAATCTCTGTGTGAATGATTACTATCTTTTCTTCACGTGACATAAAATATTAAAATTTCTTCATTATGAGTTTAAATAGGTAAACACCATTGAAATAAGATTGGAAAATAGAAAAATGGGAGTTGACAAGCACGTGTGTAACCTTGCCCCCACAGACAACTATCGATGGTATCTTCACATATTTCTACTAGGACTTTCCCTATATGTCAAGTGTCATATGTAATTGTATTATCTGGTTTTTAGATATTTTGTGTCTTGGATTTTCTCTTAACATTAGAATGATTCTCCATAGTTGTATATATTCTTCCCAATCTTCTTCTTCTTCCTTTTTTTTTTTTTTTGAGACAGAGTCTTACTCTGTTGTCCAGGCTAGAGTGCAGTGGTACCATCTCGGCTCACTGCAACCTATGCTTCCTGAGTTCAAGTGATTTTCTTGCCTCAGCCTCCCAAGTAGCTGGAACTATAGGCATGCACCACTATGCCCAGCTAATTTTTGTATTTTTGATAGAGACAGGGTTTCACCATGTTGACCAGGCTGGTCTTGAACTTCTGACCTCAAGCAATCCGCCCGCCTCAGCCTCCCAAAGTGCTGGGTTTACAGACGTGAGCCACTGTGCTCCATCCCAATCTTCTTTTTAATAGCTGAGCAGATATGGTTAATTGTTTGCCCATTGCTGGGAAATTTATTTCAATTTAGCTTTTATAAGTAATACAATAAGTAATTTCTTTATTCCTATGAAATCTGATCTTCCTCCAAGTCAATTTCACTTTGAAAAAATTTAATTGGTTGGTTGGCTCAGGACTCTGGCTTACCCCATGTTGTACAAACTGTTTTATCTTCGTGTTTACAGTTACTTGCGATGATGTTTGTAAAATACTCATGGATTTGTTTGTGCAATTAATTAGATCTTCTGGTCACTTGAAAGAGCTAACTGGGCACACTTAGATAGGAGAGGCTTGAAGTAGGATTGTGTTTGAAGAGAGCAATATGGAATGTGCTGTGTGTCATAACTCTTATGTTGTAGAAAGGAGATATGTCACCAGCTTTCTCTCATCATCACTGTCCTCAATGTCACCCCCTGGGATCCAGGTCGGTAACTTGTGGTAGATGAGATAACAAATGACCAATACCAGTGTCTTTCATGCTACTCTTCAACCTGCAACAGTTCCTTGCCATTAATATAACCACTGAAGAGTGTTAAATTTCTTAGTGCTGTGAAAATTGGTATTAAAAGAAGCACTTTAAAAAAGAAATGGGAGCTTAAGAGCTATAATAAAAGAATAACCCTTAAAGCAAGTCAATTGGAAAGCATAATGAAGTTGATAGTGGTCTTTTTAGTTTAGTCATGAATTTGTTAGAGAAAAAAATGACTTTTCTGAAAACCACCATCTGTGCCGTAAGTGGATCCATTAACACTGCTAAAGACACCAAGAAGATTATGCTTGCTGCCACCACAGTTCACTCCCATTGCATTTTAATTTTATTGCATTTTCTGTTCAGGTTTTCCTTGGTCTCGTCCACTTGGCCATACCAGAAGGCTTTCGTTCCTCCCTAAGGCACTGTGATCTTCGGGGTGAACTTTGCCTCCTGAATCAAAAGTCCCCTGTGTTACTGAGACCTCCACGTGTTGACAGGCCTGGTGAGTGGCCTGCGGCTTTAACAGCTTCATCTGCTTAACACTGCTGTATGTCAAGTGCTATTACATTGGCGTCTAAGGGACAGGCGGAAGTTTTTGGATGAAGTTATGTCTTGGCATGTTAAGTTCAGGTTTACCTTCATTTATTCATAGCAATGTTCTTAAGCTTCCACACAAAGAAAAATCTATTGTAAATGTGTTAGACTCTTTAAGTACACTTTTTTCAGGTAGGAATATTCTTTTTTTGAAATGCAAATACTCACCTTTCAATTGATCTCTTGAACAACATTTTAAAAACTGAAGCTCATGCCAAACTATCATGTAGTAGAAGTGCACAGTAGTTGCAAAATAAATATTTAATCTTCTCATTTTGAATTATTATTATAAACTACCTAGCAGTATGTACACATATATTATACCTCATTCAATCAACAATTATTAAGCACCTACTATATATAGTTGGCACCTGGTAGGTGCTGGGTATGTGATTTCAGACCTGGAAATATTGTCTAGGGATTTCATGTACCTCCTCCACTAAATGTCAAGCTTCTTGAGGACAGAGAGTAGGTCCTGACTTCCTTTTTCACCTCATAGAGAATGTAAAACCTGTGCAAGAAGTACTTAGCAGATGCCAAACGAAAGAATGAAAAAATAATGAAATCATATTAAACTTCTATTGCTTAACAAAATGGGCTCATACATGAGATTTGGCATTCTCTTTATGAATGAATTCTGAGTCCCATGTCTATTAGAAGGGGATATGATGTGTTTCTTTTCTTTGCTATGCTTAAAGTCCTTTGACAGTGGATGGCAGGGAATGGAGACTAGAGACTCTTTAAAATAAGAGATAGGGGAAAAACTATTTCTATGAAGATGGAAAAGGACTTTTGCAGCTTTTTAGTCAATCTTTTCTTCTACAGCTGTCTGAAATGAAGCTTCGTGAGCCTGAGGGACTTACTCAAACTTGTCCAGGGTTTTAGTGGTAGTGGCAATGCTGGAAGTGGAATCCCCATTCTGGAATTCTTTTTTTTTGAGACAGAATCCATCACCCAGTCTGGAGTGAAGTGACATGATCTTGGCTCACTGCAACCTCTGCCTCCTGGGTTTAAGCAATTCTCCTGCCTCAGCCTCCGAGTAGCTGGGATTACAGGCACACACCCACCATGCTTGGCTAATTTTTGTATTTTTGATAGAGACTGGGTTTCACCATGTTGGCCAGGCTTGTCTTAAACTTCTGACCTCAAGAAATCTGCCGGCCTTGGCCTCCAAAACTGCTGGGATTACAAGCGTGAGCCTGGCCCCCTCTTCTGGGATTCTTAATTCTTCCCATCATGTCTTACTTTTTAGTTAACACTGAGTAATACTACTTATGCCTTGGTTGGGAGTTCTAAGTTATAAGCAACAGAACTTGGGTCTGATCACTATAAGCCAAAAATGATGTTCTTGGAAAGATATGTATTGGTTCACAAAATTCAAGGAAGAGTGAGAGAATAAGACCTCTGTAAAAACTGTCACCAGAATTCCTCCTTGGTTCTGGAGAGTAGGTCCCTTCTGGTGCCACCATCAGAAGAAATCAGCACCAACAGTTTTTCAGTCTTTGTGTTACTGTATTCAAAATTCAAATTAGACCTTTGATTGGCCTAGCTTGGGTCATGTGCATACTCCTTGGGAAGGGAAGGGTGGGACTGTCTGATTAACTGTCCCAATAAGATTGTATCTATTGGGATTTGCAAATCACAATTAGGTGCTATTACCAGGGGAAGGAGAATGGATGCAGTATTGACAAAAACCTACAGAGCTCCAGCACAGCAATTACTCTATTTGTTCAAGAAAGCAAGTCTTTTTTTTTTTTTTTTTTTTTTTTGAGACGGCGTCTCACTCTGTGGCCCAGGCTGGAGTGCAGTGGCGCGATCTCGGCTCCCTGTAAGCTCGGCCTCCTTGGTTCACGCCATTCTCCTGTCTCAGCCTCCCGAGTAGCTGGGGCTACAGGCGTCAGCCACCACGACCGGCTAATTTTTTGGTATTTTTTAGTAGAGACGGGGTTTCACCATGTTGGCCAGGATGGTCTCAATCTCCTGACCTTGCGATCCCCCCGCCTCGGCCTCCCAACATGCTGGGATTACAGGTATGAGCCACTGCGCCCAGCCAAGACAGCAAGTATATAGACACTACCTTCTTCAAATATTTAGTCTTCTCTTCATGCCTGTAATTCTACTTCTGAGCCCTGCACTCATAGCACACTTCTACTTTACAGAGATACTAAAGGGAGATATCTCATCACTCTTCTGTTTTACTTCAACATTTCTCCTTCCTTTCAAGTTTCCTTCACTTTGAAGTCTATGACTCTTCACATACATTCTAGGTGCTATCATCATCCACCTCTTCTGGGGGCCTTGCTGCCAAAATTCCTTCTCTGCTGACCCAGCACCTCCATGATTCTGTGGTGTCAGTGGTGTTCCATCTATACTTTTGGGTGTGGCATGAGACTGAGCTGCCTCCTGAATTCCAGCATGTTTTTCCAGCATTGACTTAGGGATCGATGAGGGCTGGAAGGAGAGAGCATCTGGAGACAACTGAGACCTACAGGAGAAGTCAGAAGATGGAGAAGCCATCAAAAGATGGGAGAACCAAGCATAAAGGACTTGAAACTGCAAAGGAAGGGAATGTAGAGCAAAGCCAAGTATCATGGAGAAAATAGTGTGGGACTAGTTTTGGAGGCTCCTGGAAAATCCTTACCAGATTGGTTTGGATTTATTAAATATGCTGGCTTGCGCCCTCTGATGAGCTAATGGGGCCCCTTCACGTCTGAGGCCTCCACCTAGATGACCTGGCTTAAGCTCAACAAGACTAATATCATTTTCCCTAATCACCCCGTGCTTATGTCAAACCTTTGTTTCATTGTTTCTCATCATTGCTGGTCTAGCTACAACCAATGGATCTTTCTCTTTAGGAAAGCTTAGCAAGGCTCCAAAAGAGGGGAGGCAGAGTAGTTATAAATAATTGACACAGGGCAACTCATTGAACTTTTGTTCTGCTTTGAATATCCATTCTGTTTTGTTTCCTTCAACTTCTATTTTAAGTTCTGGGGTATAGGTGCAGGACGTGCGTGTTTGTCACACAGGTAAACGTGTGCCAATGGTGGTTTGCTACACAGATCAACCCATCACCTAGGTATTAAGTCCCGCATGCATTAACTCTTCTTCCTGATGCTCTCACTTCCACTAACCTCACCCCCGACAGGCCCCAGTGTGTGTTGTTCCCCTCCCTAAGTTCATGTATTCTCATTGTTCAGCTCCCACTTATAAGTGAGAACATGTGGTGTTTGGTTTTCTGTTCCTGTGTCAGTTCGCTGGGGATAATGGTTTCCAGCTCCATTCATACCCCTGCAAAGGACGGGATCTTATTCTTTTTTATGGCTGCATAGTACTTCATGGCATATATGTACCGAATTTTCTTTATCTAGTCTATCATTGTTGGGCATTTGGGTTGATTCCACATTTTTGCTATTGTGAATTGTGCTGTCATGAACATATACGTGCATGTATCTTTATAATAGAATGATTTATATACCACTGGGTATCTACCCAGTAATGGAATTGCTGGATTGAGTGGTATTTCTGCTTCTAGATTTTTGACGAACCGCCACACTATCTTGCACAATAACTGAACTAATTTACACTCCCACCAACTGTGTAAAAGCGTTCTTTTTTCTTTGCGACTTTGCCAGCATCTGTTGTTTCTGGACCTTTTAATAATCACCATTCTGACTGGGAATATGCACCTTTGACACAAATTCCTCTGTCCTGACTCACACTTCAGATGAGTCATTTCCTCTAGAGCCTTGTGACTTAGCTATTGGCAACTTAGAATGTCTTATTTCCCTTAGTCCCGATTTGGCATGTCAACAGTAGTCATAGTCCCTATTAAAGGAAAACTTTGAATGAAACATCTAATTCTCAGGTGACTGATGACTGATGACCAAGTTCCAGTACCCATGGCTGCTTTCTAGAAAAGTTGAAATTTACCAGATGTGACACTTTTAGTGGACCCACCATCATCCTAGTCACCATGATTAAAAATGTATTGCTCAGAGCATGCTTGGTTGTGACTAATAGAGACCTACTAAATTAGCTAAGTGACTGGTTTATTGTAAAGATGCATGAAAGTCTCAAAGAAACAGTTGGTTGGTCTTCTTGGGAGCCGCAACATCTTCAGGCGATGTTCTTTTGCTCTACTTTTTCTTTCCTGGTTGCATGCTCTCCTGTTGTTGAGGAGTCTCTGCATCATTAATCTCTTCATGTCTTTCCATAACAGTAGTTTGTGTATGATTTGGGACTGCTACGGCTCAGAGACTCAGCCCTGATTCTCTCTGAATTTTACATCTCCAAATTGGCTTCTATCCTTCAACTGCTTAAGTTAGACAACTGATGTCCTCTGATGTCCAACCCTGGAATAATTAGCTGCTGTCAGTGATCAGGGTTATCTGGTACCCCCATGGTGACTGAGGCCCTCTGCTTCTGCAGAATGGGTGCATAGGGCTGTCCAAAGACAGGGTTGTGATCAGGTATGCTCCAAGCATGTCTACTCAAATCCTTCCTTGCCAAGATGTTCCTCTTTCTTTATCCCATATCATGATACTGGCTGTCAAGCACTGCACTTTAGTCTGAATTAATGATTCAGACTGTGATATGCAGGGTCTCGAGTGGATGCCTCCATTGGGTGTAATGCACCTGGCCTTGCAGAGATGGAAGACTTGGCATCTTTAAACAAATGGGAAGGGACTCTCAGGAAGTCTGTGTCTGTCTCTGTGAGAAATAGCATTGGAAATCCATGAAGATACATTGCTGAAACCCAACAGCAAAATACTTAACATAGTTACTAGCTGTGTTAACTGATTTAATGAACAGGGAACATAACAAATGAGTGTGTTTACCAAGTTAACTTCTGAAAATGAATATCTGTAATTAAAGCAGCTCACAACTGACAGGCAAACAGGAAATTATTGTTATTATTACACACAAATCATCTTAAAATACCAGAACTTAATAAATGGAGGAAAAAACAAACAATGGCTAAAACTGTCTGCTAAATAAAAAATAATGACGAACACCTGTGGTCTTTTTATAGGACTCCAGTGGAGATGTTTTTTTCTTGAAGACCTAATTATGTTTTTGTAATGCTACCATTTCATTATTTCCCTGTAGCGTTATTAAAAGAAAATGTCCATATTTTCTCTGTGTAAAAGGTCTGGCACATAGATTCAGGCATGGGGTTTTCTTAATGCTACAGATACTGTGACAGTTTTAGCTATGTATTGGCAAAGAATGTAGGCCGTGGCGAGGTGGGATTTTTCTTTTTGGCAATACCAGAGCCTGGCCAGGGGACAAGGGTGACATGGACCTTCTTCAGGCAAACTCTGCCTGTAAGTAACCGAGAGCCACGTCATTGAATGTGTACAAGAGCCAGCTCTGTAGTTAGCCCTTATCTTGAATCCCGTCTTTGCCCCTTCCTAGCAGTGTGTCCTCTGGCAAGTTACTTAAAATGAGGACAATCAGGACACACATCTCAGGATTGTTCTTTGAACTAATACGTGGACTTAATGTGCTTGGCACATCATAGGTGCCAGTAAATGTTAGTTACTATTATTAGGTTGGTGCAAAGGTAATTGTGGTTTTTAAAAGTAATGGCATTAAAAGTAATGGTAAAAACCGCAATTACTTTTGCACCCACCTAATATTTTACCTACAAGTTACGATTCTCCTTGTGCTCTCTTTAACCAAGTAGGTCCTAGGAGTGAACATGTGAATGCCCCATCCATATAGTCAGTGACTGCTAGCAGCATCATAAGTTGTCCAGATCTGCAGAGTTGAGAGTTTATTTTCTTTATGACACCAAACACCATTTAAAAATATGTTGCCTACCCATTGCCTGCCTCTTTCACTAACATGTAAGCTTAGAAGAGGAAGAATATTTGGGCTATGTTGCACAATTCTAGGAGGTGCTATTCACATTGTCTTGTTATTCTTCTGTGCTGCCAGGCTGCCTTTCACACTATATGCAGTGTGCATGTACCTCCAGAGGTGTGTAACACAGTGGTCTTGAATGGGACCTCAAATTGAGTTCAAAATCTACCTCACTCCCTTACCAATCTTTCTTCTCCACCATGATTCTCATCTTTGCCAGTGGCAGCTCTGTATGTCCCATTGCTCCAAGTAGGAACCCTGGAAAACTGATGGTTTGATATCATAAATATCTTAACTTCTTTCTTCCATTTTTGCACCGTTTTTATCCCCCCGGCTCCAGAAGCTCTACTAAACCTAAACACATGCACTTTTAATTTGTCAATCATACCTGAATGAAGCTAGAAAAAAACACCCAAACTCTACATCAAGTCCCATCACTCCCTTGCTTGATGTCCTCCAGTGGCTTCCCTTGTACATAAGATAACATTAACATTCTTCATCACAGCCTCAAAGGTCTTACCTTGTGCCACACTCTCTTGATCATACAAGCACACCAGTTGCAAACGTAGAGTCAGTGTGCCATCAACATCACCCATGTACTTATTAGAAATGCAAATTTTGGGGCCTGAACTAGACCCATCAAATAAAAAGCTCTGGGGGTGAGGCCCAGCCATCTGTCTTAAGCCTTCCGGGTGATTTTGATACTGGTTGTGCATCCTCACTGCACTGGTGCTTTCTGTTTCTCAGACCCAGGAGATGTCCCTCCATCTGCAGTGCTCTTTCCCAGATCTCCCCATGATTGATGGGACCTGCTCTGTTTCATTATTCATATTACTGTTCAAAAGTCATTTCTCCAGAAAGGCCGTTCCCTATCATCCCCTGTGTGACGGTTAATACTGAGTGTCAACTTGATTGGATTGAAGGATGCAAAATATTGTTCCTGGGTGTGTCTGTGAGGGTGTTGCCAAAGGAGATTAACATCTGAGTCAGTGGACTGGGAAAGGCCGACCGCCCTTCATGTGGGTGGGCACAATTTAATCTGCTGCCAGAGTGGCTAAAATAAAAAGCAGGCAGAAGAACGTGAAGACTAGACTGGCTTAGCCCCCCAGCTTACATCTTTCTCCCGTGCTGGATGCTTCCTGCCCGCAAACATCAGCTTCCATATTCTTCAGCTTTGGGACTCGGACTGGCTTCCATGCTCTTCAGCTTGCAGACAGCCTATTGTGGGACCTTGTGATTGTTAAGTTAACGCTCCTTAATAAACTCCCCTTTATATATACCTCTATCCTATTAGTTCTGTCCCTCTAGAGAACCCCAGTACACCATCTAAGCTCCCCTTTGCTCCTGCTGCCACTCTTGTTACTCTTTCAGATGTCCAGGTTTTATTTTCTTTATATACTGACCACTAGTTGAAATTATTGCCTGTTTGTCTGTGCCCTCCCATGAGAATGTCAGCTCCATGAAGACACAGGCACCTTCTCTGTTTTTTGCTTCTGACTGTGTTCACAGCCCCTAGAAGAGTGCCTGGCACAGAATAGGTACTCAACTGGCGAGTAAGTGGTTATACGAACATTTCTTTTTTTTCAATTAGTTGAGAGGACTTTCACATTTCTTTTAGTGAGTCTCCCTTCCTTCTTTTTTATTTCAATGGTTTTTGGGGAACAGGTGGAAAAACCAAAAAGGTTACATGTATAAGTTCTTTAGTGGTGATTTCTGAGATTTTTGTACACGGGTCACCTAAGCAGTATACCCTGTACTCAATATGTAGTCTTTTGAAGGGTTTTTTTGTTTGTTTGTTTTGTTTTGTTTTTTTAGTTGGAGTTTTGTTCTTGTTGCCCAGGCTGGAGTGCAATGGTGCGATCTCGGCTCACCACAACCTCTGCCTCCTGGGTTCAAGTGATTCTCCTGCCTCAGCCTCCCGAGTAGCTGGGATTACAGGCATGTGCCACCACACCTGGCTAATTTTGTATTTTTAGTAGAGATGGGGTTTCTCCATGTTGGCCAGGCTGATCATGAACTCCCGACCTCAGGTGATCTGCCCGCCTCAGCCTCCCAAAGTGCTGGGATTACAGGTGTGAGCCACCGCGCCCAGGCTCTCAATATGTAGTCTTTTGTTTCTCATCCCCCGCTTCTCCTGCTGAGTCCCCAAAGTTTATTATATCATTCTTATGCCTTTGCATTCTCATAGCTTAGCTCCCACTTATGAGAACACATGATATTTAGCTTTCCATTTCGGAGTTACTTCACTTAGAATAATGGCCTGCAGCTCCATCCAAGTTGCTGCAAAGACATTATTTCCTCCTTTTTATGGCTGAGTAGTATTCCATGGTGTATATATTTCACATTTTCTTTATCCACTCATTAGTTGATGGGCACTTGGGTTGGTTCCATATCTTTGCAATTGTGAATTTTGCTGCTATGAAAGCATGTGCATGTGTCTTTTTTATATAATGAGTTCTTTTCCTTCGGGTAGATACCCAGTAGTGAGATTGCTGGATTGAATGGTAGTTCTACTTTTAGTTCTTTAAGGAATCTCTATACTGTTTTCTGTAGTGGTTGCACTAGTTGACATTCCCACCAGCAGTATAAAAGTGTTCCCTCTTCACCACATACATATAAGAGCATTTTTTTCTTTTCTTTCTTTTCTTTTCTTTTTTTTTCTTTTTTTGAGATGGAGTTCCGCTCTGTCACCAGGTTGAAACGTAGTGGTGCGATGTTAGATCACTGCAACTTTTGCCTCCCAGGTTCAAGTGATTCTCCTGCCTCAGCCTCCTGAGTAGCTGCGACTACAGGAGTGGGCCACCAGGCCCAGCTAATTTTTGTATTTTTAGTAGAGATAGGATTTCACCATGTTGGCCAGGATGGACTCAATCTCTTGACCTGGTGATCCACCTGCCTCGGCCTCCAAAAGTGCAGGGATTACAGGCATAAGCCACCATGCCCAGCCCATACAAGAACATTTTAAAAGGTACGTGTGACAGATGGAGTTATTGACCTTCACTCTTCACATATCCCTGGCTGTAAATCCTTTGCCACTGTACTTTACAACTGTTACCACTGGAGAAAGAGCTCACTTCTATGGAGCAATTCCAAGTAGTACTTTCATGAGGAAGACTGAACCAGTGCGTGGTTTGGAGCTGAACCCAGCCTAGATCAGCCAATTCCCAGCCAACCCTTAGATTGTGAGGAGGAAAAAAATCATTGTTGTTTGAAGTCATAGAGTTTTGGGGTGTATCGTTAATACATTATTGTGGGGCAATAGCTAATGCTACATGTACAGTCCATATCTTAGGTACCATCAGAATCTGGAAAAAGTGGTGATCAGTCTTGCTTGCATGACAAAAGTAGGAAAAATTTGAGAGGAAGTAATTTCTGAGCAAGGCTTTTGAAAGCTATTTATAAGATTACCTGGTAGATAAGAGGGGGAAGGGTATTTGAGCAAAAGGAAATGTATGAATAGAGGTATTCATTAAAGTGCACGAAGCTTTTGGGAAAAAACAAATAGCTCATTGGACAGAAAGTATGTGGGGGAGCAACTCGAAATGAGTTTTATAGAAAAAGTAATTATACCTTACGTTTGCAAAGAACACTCTGCTTGATGAATCTTTTCACACATATTTTTTTACTCACTGCTCGCAATATCCCTGAGGCAGTGCTCTGTAAAGCCTTCTTGAACCTTAGTTGGAATCTCAGCATCGTGGTCCCAACAACTCTCAGTTTCAGCTTTCTCATCCATAAAATAGCGTTATTCTCAGAATTAAAGAGTCGAAGGATGTTCAACGGCCGATGTGCAATAGGTGCTCAAAGTCTCTCCTACCATCAGTTTCACTACTTAAGAACCTGAGTCTTAGGGTAAACAACTGCCCATATGTCACATTATTACCAAGCAGGTTTGGGGCTATGATTCCCATGTCCAGGCTCTCCCCTTAAAGCCACAGCTTCATTTGGCAATAGTTGAGAGATGGTCCAAACTTCGAGGTGGAAAGAGAAAGAAAGTCATCCTTTCTTTTTGTTGTTTCTTTTCTCTTTCCTCAGCCATCCTGGAAGCAGTGTCCCAGGGAAATGCAAAATGTGAATTACATGGATCATGAGCCTTAAACAATTTCTGGAAGGCAGTAAATAGGTTTTCAGAGAACTAAAAATAGAATTATCATTCAATGCAACAATCCCACTACTAAATGTCGACCCAAAGGAAAATAAATTATTATTTTAAAAAAGATGGCCATGCTTATAACTTAGAAATCCCAATCAAGGCATAAGTATTATTACCCAGTGTTAACTAAAAAGTAAGACACGATGGGAAGAATTAAGAATCCCAGAGTAGGGGGCCAGGATCACGCCTGTAATCCCAGCACTTTGGGAGGCCAAGGTGGGTGGATAACCTGAGATCAGGAATTCGAGACCAGCCTGGTCAACCTGGCGAAATCCCATCTCTGCTAAAAATACAAAAATTATCTGGCCGTAGTGGAGGGTGCATGTAATCTCAGCTACTCAGGAGGCTGAGGCAGGAGAATCACTTGAATCCGGGAGGCGGAGGTTGCAGTGAGCAGAGATCGTGCCGTTGCACTACAGCCTGAGTGACAGAGCAAGACTCCATCTCAAAACAAAACAAAACAAAACAAAACAAAAAAAATAACAGTTGACTGGATAAAGTAATTGTGGTATATATACAATACTATACAGTCATAAAAAATAATGAAATCATGGCCTTTGCAGCAACATGGATGCAGCTGGAGGCTATTATCCTAAGTGAACGAAGCTAGAAACAAACCAAATACCACATATTCTCATTTATAAATGGGAGCTAAACAATGGGTACACATGGACATAAAGATGGGAATATTTGGATATTGATGTTGGACATTAGGGACTCCAAAAGGGATGGAGGGAGGAGAGTGAGGGTTGAAAGATTACCCATAGGGAACAATGTTCAGTGTTTGGGGGATGGGTACACTAGAAGCCCAAACTCCACCAGTACGCAATCTATTCATGCAGCAAACACGTACATGTACCCCCAATTCTAAAATAAAATAAAATATATTCTTTAAAGGTGTTAATCAGGAAAAGAGTATTTCAGTTGAAGATGCCCCTCTCCATTTCTCCCTTTTACCTGTCCCTCCCGGCCAAGTTCTCCTTCTGTGTCCTGCGGATGGATCGAACTTGGATCTCTCTGCCTCTCTCCAGCCAACCCCATGCTACTTAGTCACCATCCTGGCTTACAAAGCACCCTGCACCATCTGACCTTTGTCTGCTTTTCCAGTTTCCTTTTTTGCCACTCTTGTTTTCCAGAACACTTTGGCCAAAGGCTTTCTTTTCGACTCTTGGACATACCAGTTCCATCCAGCTTGAGGGCTTTTGTGCTTGCTCTCTGGCTGGAATGCTTTTCCCAAGTTCTTTATCTGTTATCAGGAAATAAATCAAGTACATGACAAGAGTCCCAATCTGGACTCACCTTTTTGTTTACTTGTTTCTTACGTGTTTCCATCTAATGGAATGTAAGGGTAAGTGCCTTGCCTGTCATATTTCTGCTATACCTTCAGTATCTGGCATTTGATAGGCACTCAAGAAGTGCTTGTTGACTGACTGTATATAGGAACAAAGCCAACGACAGATACTATAAGACTCTGCCGAGGTAGCATGAAAGAAGCCAAGGGTGAGAGTATCTCTGAGGACCAGGCAGCCATGGTGGATTTTTTATTGGTTGCCTGTGGCTATGGACTATGCCAGGTCAGCAGTGATTAAAGACCCAGGTAGGAAAAAGATTCTAGCCTAGCTTTCCCGGTGTAGGCAGCACCTCTATGGGCAATCTTCTTTTGCACTCTTTCCTGACTTACATCAAACCACGTTCATCCTCTGTTTCATTCTTTTAGTACTGTTCTCAATTTTTACAAGATTGAAACAAAGGTTGCCACAGAGGATGGTGGGGATGTAAATTGTTGTAACTACTTTGGAAAACAATTTGGCATTATCTTGTAGAATTGCACATTTGCATATTCTACTATTTAGTATTCCACTCCTTGGTATGTGCCTTAGAGATGTTGTTAGATGTATTCACTGGGAGACATAAAATAATATTTAGAGCAACCAAAACTGCAAAAAATCCAGATATCCATCATACAAGAATAGTTAAATGAATTAGGGTATAGTCACACAATGGAATATTACGCAGCAAGTAAAATAAATGGATCACATTTGCGTAGACCAACCATGAATGAATCTTAGAAACGTAAGATTGTTCCTTGAAATTCTATTTTGGTTTTGCTTCTTCTAATTTCAACTTTTATTTTTGATTCAGGGGGTTACATGTGCAGGTATGTTACATGTGTATATTGTATAACACTGAAGTTTGGGGCATGAATGGTCCCATCACCCAAGTACTGAGCATAGCACACATTAGGTAGTTTTCTAGTCCTTTCCTCCCTCATTCTCTCCTCCTCTAGTAATCCCCAGTGTCTATCGTTTCCATCTTGATGCCCATGTGTACCCAATGTTTAGCTCCCACTTGTGAGTGAGAGCATGTGGTATTTGGTTTTCTGTTCCTGTATTCATTTGCAAAGAATTAGGGCTTCTGGCTGCATCCATGTTGTTGTAGAGGACGTGATTTTGTTCTTTTATGTCTACACAGTATTCCATGATTAAACATAAGATTGAATGACAAGAGCAGGTCATTTGAGACATCATATGGTATGATGCCATTTTTAGAAAATTCAAAGACAAGCAAAAGTAAGCAATATTTTTAGGAAGACACACGTGTAAAAACTAAAAAAAAAAAAAAAAAAAAAAAAAGGAAAAGAAAAGAAACAATGAAAAATCTTGCCATTAGAGGTGGCAGGGAACTGGGATAGGGAAGAACCTCTCAGGTAGGTACAATAGTAGAAAACGTTAAGTATTGGGCTCACAGATCTTCATTTTGTTGTATGCCTCATTATTTGCATACAAAATAATACATGTCATATACATTAAATATTGCATAATAGATTAATAAAATTTCCCCAAATTGGGAGTCAAGAGGATTGATTATTTCTTTAAATTTCCATGGATCATAAAATGAATCATCTGTTTAATAAAATTTTGGGTTAGGGAGAAAAGTGGAAGAAATACTGGTTAGATTCAAGAAATTTTGGGCCATTAATGGATCTCTTTCTAGAGACTAAACTTGCAGCCTTTGCTAACATGACACAAACCTAACAGCAATGCTGTGCAGAGCACCCTGGGGATGCATTTGGGGCAGATGATTCTGTGAGCATGTTTTATACCTCTATTTGTTCCTTGTCTTAGAATGTTAATATAAATTCAGAGAAAAAATGAATTTCAGAAAATACAAAATATTATTTTAAGTTTTAAGAGTAGAGATGGGTAGGATTAAAGAAAACAAGAAACAAAGGTTGGCATCTCTTGCAAAGCTCTCTTCTCTCCTTCCTTCCTTCCTTCCCTCCTTCCTTCCTTGTCCTCTTCCTTCTCCCTCCTTCCTCCTCCTCCCTCCTCCTCCCTCCCTTCTCCCTCCTCCTCCTCCCCTTTCTTCTTCTTCCTCTTCTTCTTCTTCTTCTTCTTCTTCTTCTTCTTCTTCTTCTTCTTCTTCTTCTTCTTCTCCTCCTCCTCCTCCTCCTCCTCCTCCTCCTCCTCCCCTCCTCCTCCTCTTTCTTCTTCCTCCTCCTTCTTTCTCTCTTTTCTTTTTCAGGAGAATTCCACTTCTCCAAACCTCATTTCTCCCATGACTCCTTTTCCTTCTTAGTCTGATCCAAGGGTTTAGCACTTAGATCAACATAACACTTGTCCAAGAGGTAAGTGTTGAAAAATAGGGGTCTAGAATTTTTTTTTAAAAAAAAACCAGATTCATGCATTGAAGCAGTTGTTCAAAATAATTTTGTGTCTTACTAGAATCGATTGTGGGAAGTTTATTGTTTCTTTTTATTAATTTATGTTACAATCCTAAGGCAAACAATAAAAAGTGCACACGCCGTAAAGTGTTCTATGTATATCCTGAGCCCTTATGCCTAAAGAAAAGGGTTAATTAGAAACCATTGCTTCATGTTCTGTGATCATCTTTGGGGTTTGGTCACACTGCACAAAGAAGAAATTGAAGTCGTGATGACTAAAAGGCAAGAAATCATAAGAAGTGGCAGGAAATAGTCCACTGAGGAGCTGGCTGTGGTGTCTTTCACAGGTCTTGTTTTCTAAATTAAAGGAGAAGTTGAAGACATGGTCATAAATATAAGACAAAAGTCAATGACAATACAATGAAAATCTTACCATTGTGCCCACAGAAAGAGCCCCCAATGCCTGAGCTAAATAAAACAAGGCAGTATTGGATACCCTGGGTCAGACACTATTATGTGAAAGTTCTCCTTTGCAGCAGAAGCTGGAACCCACTTTGCATGTGGCAATTAGAATGTTAGAAAGGGGCGGGCAGACCTTATTGGACTCTGAGGGCTTGAGCCTAAAAGAAGAAAAAAGAAAAGCAAGGTCATACTGGGTCAAGGAATTTATTTTATTTTATTTTTTACTGTTTTTTTGAGATGGAGTCTCGCTCTGTTGCCCAGGCTGGAGTGCAGTGGCACGATCTCAGCTCACTGCAAGCTCCGCCTCCTGGGTTCACGCCATTCTCCTGCCTCAGCCTCCCGAGTAGCTGGGACTAGAGGCGCCCGCCACCACGCCCGGCTAATTTTTTGTATTTTTAGTAGAGACGGGGTATCACTGTGTTAGCCAAGATGGTCTCGATCTCCTGACCTCGTGATCCGCCCACCCCGGCCTCCCATAGTGCTGGGATTACAGGCATGAGCCACCTCGCCTGGTCAATTTATTATTTTATTTTATTTTATTTTGACAGAGTCTCTCTCTGTTGCCCAGACTGGAGTGCAGTGCTGTGATCTTGGCTTACTGCAACCTCCAACTCCCAGGTTCAACTGATTCTTCTAGTCTCCTGCCTCAGCCTCCTGAGTAGCTGGGATTCCAGGCATGCACCACCCTGCCCTGCTAATTTTTGTTTTGTTTTGTTTTGTTTTGTTTTGAGATGGAGTCTCACTGTGTCACCCAAGCTGGAGTACAAGTGGTGTGATCTCGGCTCACTGCAACCTCTGACTACTGGGTTCAAGTGATTCTCCAGCTTCAGCTTCCCTAGTAGCTGGGATTACAGGTGACCAACACCATACCCAGCTAATTTTTAAAGTATTTTTAGTAGAGACAGGGTTTCACAAAGTTGGCCAGCCTGCTTTTGTGATCTGCCCGCCATGGCCTCCCAAAATGCTGGGATTACAGGCATGAGCCACTGTGCCCGGCTTAATTTTTGTATTTTTAGTAGACACAGAGTTTTGCCATGTTGGCCAGGCTGGTCTCAAACTCCTGACTTCAGGTGATCTACCAGCCTTGGCCTCCCAGAGTGCTGGGATTACAAGTGTGGGCTACCACGCCCGGCCTGGGTCAAGGAATTTTGAGGCTGGGACTGTTAAGCTGATGAAAAGGGGTACTCTTTGAGCCCAAACAATTAGAGAATGGTCTAGGGTTATTGAGTTGGCCCAAAGAGAAGGTGTCAATAATGTGGCAGGAATGAAGAATTAAGTACTCTTAGAAGGGAACCGCCAGCAAGGGGCTAAAACCCAGGGTTTTGAAGTCAGGTATATGTTCAGGTCTATGTAGACCACATAAGCCACAGTTTCCTCTTTTACAATGGGAATAGCAGTCTTTACCCTATGGAGTTGTTGATCAGATTAAATTAAACATTAAATGGAGAACACTTAGCATGGTGCTCACTCAGTACATGCGGCTGTCACTATGTAAGGGGTGTGAAATGGTGGAGGTGGTGAGAAATCATACTGATATTGGTGACACCCCGTCTGGGATAATTTAGATTCTCAATCCTTTTCTACTTGAAAAGGAGGTTTTCTTTCCTAATTTATTCTGACCTAAAGAATTACACCCTTTTATGTAGACAAAGTGTTATTTAGAGATTTCCAATATGTCACCTTGATTTTACTGTTTACATAGATGAAAAGTGGCTTTTGTAGATTTTCTTTTTGATGTACTATGATCTGTCAACATTTAATAAAAAAGACTTATTTCGACCAAGACAGCCTGTCAATTCAGTCAAACAACTAATTTGGCAGATTCTCTCCTCCCTCCACCAGGGTGACAGGCTGTTTCCCAACTGGATCTAATTGACTAAATGTTTTGGTATCTTGTTGACACAGACTTAAGTGATTTTTTCTCTGTCATTTGCATGGAAAAAGGTACTGAGTCTGGAGAAACTGGATGATTCTGATGAATTTAAGCCATTGCTTTTGTGTTTGCTTTTTAATTTAATCCTTTGAGGGCTTAAGATCCAAAGAGGAGAAGGAGGAACTAGAAGAAGAGATCAGAAAATAATCCCTGAAGGGTACTGGGTAATTAATTATCATGCTCAGGGATTGGGAGTTTTGGAATAAGAAGTGTGGGTAGTTTAACCATGACTTGGAGCTTGGCTCTGAGGACTCATCCCTAGGAGGTGGGACAACCTACAGTAGTTGTAAGGAAGCCCTGCTTTGTGTCTAATTTCTGCACCCATTGCCTGTCTTCCACACGTAAAGTGGACATGTAGTTTCTTTGGCCTCCCAGCTTTTATTCTGAATCCTTTAAGAAACAGTTTCTTGATTTCCCTTTGGAGAATTGTCTGTCTCCAGTTTGGTGCAGTCTTTGTTGGATTTAAATCATGTCATTATTCCCTCTTCTCCTGTGGTCAAAAGGTGGGTCCCTGCTCTCCTGGGGCTTGAAATCCTAAGCATTTTAATGGCAAAAAATGTATCAGGAGCTCATACATCACCGTGGTGGAGTCATGGTAAGAGGATTATGTCATCCCTCCTACTCAGATCCCTAGTCTTGCCTGGCTTTCTTCATTTTTCTAAACTTGTCTAGTCTTGCCATCAATTCCTATCCTTTCCTTGTATTATTCTAATATATTCCTTTTCTGACTGAGCCAGATTCTATTTTTGTGATTTGTAAACAAGGATGGAGCTGTCACCATTGGTTAACCAGTCAGTAGACATTCTCTTTCTCATAGTTCTGCTTATAGATTTATCTCCCACAATAGAGGCTGACTATATATTCACTTTCATGTCATCTTTTGATGTTAGGTAAGGGTGACTTCATTAGCTTGCTAGAGTTGCTGTAACAAAGTACCACAGGCCGGGTGCAGTGGCTCATGCCTGTAATCCCAGCATTTTGGGAGGCCAAGGTGCGTGGATAGCCTGAGGTCGGGAGTTCAAGACCAGCCTGGCCAACATGGTGAAACCCCGTCTCTACTAAAAATACAAAAATTAGCTGGGCATAGTGGCAGGTGCCTGTAATCCCAGCTACCTGGAGACTGAGGCAGGAGAATCACTTGAACCTGGGAGGCGGAGGTTGCAGTGAGGAGAGATTGCGCCATTACATTCCAGCCTGGGTGACAAGAGTGAGACTCTGTCTCTAGATAAATAAAGTACCACAAGCTGGGTGCCTTAAACAAAAGGACATCCTTGTTTCACAGTTCTAGAGGCTAGATGTTCAAGAGCAAAGTGTTGCCATGGTTGGTTCCTTCTGAGGTCTGTGAGGGAAGGGTTTCTTCCAGGCCTCTCTCCTTGGCTTGTAGATGGCTCCCATCTCCCTGTGTCTTCACATCATTTTCCCTCTCTATGTGGCTGTGTCCAATTTTTCTCTTCACAAAAGGACACCCGCCATATTGGATTGCAGCCCGCTCTAATGACCTCACTTGAACTTTATTGGCTCTATAAAGACTCTATCTCCACATAAAGTCACGCTCTGAGGTAGCAAGGATTAGGACTTCAACATAAGAATTTTGGGAAGACACAAGTCAACCTATCACAGTGCTCATGTGACACAGTTCTGACCAATGAGGCGTAAGGGGGATGATGTGTCTGGAGGGATTTTCCTGCCCTGGTTATAGAGAGAGATGCAGAAAGAAAGGGCCTGTTCTATTCCTGCCTTGGAGGTTGTAATGTTGGGTTGTAACACCTGGGGTTGTAGCAGCCATCTTGTGATCATGAGGTAATAAGCTGAAGGTTGAAAATCTACACAAGAAAGATAGTGGAATGAAAGAATGGAAAAAATGAAAAGAATGTGGATTCCCTGAGGTAGTGGTGAATCAACTCAGGAATACTTACCTCCAAACTTAAATCTGTGAGATAATTGAATGCTTTGTTGTTTAAACTACTGTTATTTGTTACTCTTCCTCCTTGAGGCAGAACTCTGTCCAGATCCAATAAAATCCTCAGCGGCTTATGTTACCATGCATACAGATTATTAATTTATCCAAAGTGTAAATATCTGATATCAAAGTCGATGACAAAATTTCAAGATTATCCCATTGGGTTATTTCTTCTACCTCGTCTAATATGCAAATCTCTCTGACAACTGAATCAGTGGCAGAATAAACTTATGACTAGAATCTCCCTTGCATTAGATCCTTCCATCCCTGGAAAGCGCAACCCACGTCTTGGCCACTTTTCTCACCCTTTAGCAGAGACGTGGAAGATACAGACACAAAGTCCCAAAGGAAGTGCGGGTATGAGGCAGGAACATAAGGCAGCCACCTTCCAAATTAGGCTTTCTTCTTCTTTTATGCTTTACTTAATTTTAATTATTTATTCAAATTATTATACTTTCCTATAGGGAAGACCTGATCAAAGTTCATTGTTGAATCAAGGAAGAAAGAGATGAATAAAAGGATTAAAATCATTTTGGGGATAGTAAAGCAGCCAGCTCCTAGGGTGTTATGAAGATTAAATTAATGAATACGTGTAAAGTGCTCAGTGCAGTGCTGGGCACATAGCAATGCCATGCCAACACTGCTATGTAAGTATTAACAATGAATGTGCAACTTATCAGCTTATCATGCTGTTGATTGCTTATATGCTTAAGGGATGGCCAAGACATTTCCATCTGGTAATTCATGATAGCCAAGAATGGTGGTTCCCAAATTTGGCATGTGTCAGAATCAGCACAAGCTGGGGTGCTGCTCAGCGCTACTGAATCAGAACTCGGAGGCTTAGGGCTCCAAAACTCTACATTTATTTTTTTAGATTGCTCCCCACATGATTCTGATGAAGCCAGCCTTAAACTGTATTCAGTGGCTCATTTTTTGCTTACTGGGTCTTACCTGTAGTGCCAGTGGGCCAGGCATCATGGAAAACACTGTAAAAATCATTTAATCTCAGGCCCTTATTTTGTAAATGGGAAGACTGAAGGCCAGAGATGGTGAATGGCTTACTGAAGTTTTACAGTTAGTAGCAGAGATGGGGCTAAGCTTCTTACCCCCAACCTTCCTTTTGAACTTCTTTTTCAGTCTTTTATCCCCTACTAAGCTATATGCTCGTAAATGGCAGGGTGAGTCTCTTTTTTTTTTTAGACAGAGTCTCGCTCTGTCACCCAGGCTGGAGTGCAGTGACGCTATCTCCACTCAGTGTAACCTCTACCTCCCAGGTTCAAGTGGTTCAAGTGATTCTCCTGCCTCAGCCTCCCAAGTAGCTGGGATTACAAGCCTGCACCACCACACCCAGAAATTTTTTTGTTTTTTTAAGGAGAGATGGGGCTTCATCTTGATGGCCAGGCTGGTCTCAAACTCCTGAACTTAGGTGATCCGTCTGCCTCAGCCTCCCAAATTGCTGGGACTACAGGTGTGAGCCACCATGCCCTGCCACCTCTCTTCTTTGTATTTCTTCTGCTTAACATGGTGTCCAAAACAGAGCAGGACTCTAACACATGCTTGATGGTGAACAAACTGTGTTGAAATCATCTTCTTCTAGCGTTCTGACTCATCCACCCAGAAGAGCTCAGTTGGTGGCAAGTGGGGAGTTACATCCTCTGCACCAATGGGGAATCTGCTGGGGGCTCAGGCAGACAGGGAAAGGGGAAAGTTGGACCCTCTGTAATGTGCAGACTGATCACTCATGGCTTTAGGGATTGTCATCAATGGAGATTTTTCCTTTAGACTCCTACCTACAACCTCATCTTGGCCAAGATGCTTTCAGTTTAAGGTTATAGAAACCAGTTTGAGCTTACTTTAGTAGTAAGAAGGATTTATTGAAAGGAGAGTGGCATATCTCATGGAGCATATCTCAAGGCCCTCGGGGTAGACCAAGTCCAGGAATTGGAAAACCATTGTGGTGTCAGGCAGCCTCTTCTCCTCTTCTCACATCTCTATTCTTTCTCTGCTTCTCCAGCTGCAGAGTCCAACATGATCAGGTCATAACTCCTAAGATTTCCCATTCTCCACAAATTCTTTAGTTCTAGGCATAGGCAGAGCTTATCTTTAGCTGCCTCTTGGTCACAGTTCCAGATTTTTGGGCAAGGTGATCTATTTGGCCCAAGTAGGACCAAGGGTTCTTATATGGTTGAATTAACCATGGTCAGGGACTCAGAGGTCACAGAATACCAATATGAATGTTAGGATAGCTATGATCAAAGTACAGTTTTTGTAGATAGCAGGGTGTGTATGTGTTGTGAGTTGGTAGCTCTCTAAACAGTATCCATAAAGGGTGTGTTTGTTAACTTTACCATGAAAACAACCCCCAAATCTCAATGACTTACAACAGCAAACATTTATATCTCATTTTACATGCTACGTACAGCAGCTCTGTGCCATGTGTCTTCTTAGCCAGGACTCAGGTAGAACCTAATAATTTAGGAAATACCTTTCTATCATAAAGAGAAAAGAACAAGAGGCAGGGCCAAAGTGTATACGTGCTTCAGAACTTCTCCTTGGATGTGGCCTGGCTCATGTCTGCTCACAGTTCATTGCAAAACAGTTCCATGGCCAAGCCTGACAATGGGACAAGAAGTGCCCACCACCTTCCAGCAAGACTCTAGAAGTCACTTGCCAAAGGGCAGGCAGTGAAGGTCTTGTAACAGGGAAGGACACAGGCAAATGTGAACAATTCCCGAGCCCGCCACAACAGGGTTTAATGATGGCAGCAATAACTGACCTTTAACAAAGGCTTAAAATGTGCTAGGCACTGGGCTAAGAGCTTTATGCAAATTTTCTCATTTAATTATCCCAATAATCTTGTGAGATAACCACTATTATCCTCATGTTACAGATGAGAAAATTGAAGCTTAGAGAGGTTAAACAGCTTGTCCTCTGCTACATAGCCTGTAAGTGGGATTTCCAGGATTCATACCAAGGTACCCCAGGGAATGCCACTTCTATCAGTTTCCTACAGCTGTTGTAACAAATTTCCACAAATGTAGTGCATTAAAACAACACAATCTGTTATCTTACAGCTCTGTAGGACAGAAGTCTAGCCCTGGTCTCACTGGGCTAAAAGGAAGTTGTCAGCAAAAGATGTATTCCTTTCTGGAGCTTCTAGGGAGCATCTGTTTCCTTGCCTTTTCTATTTCTTGATGCATGGCCCCTTCCTCTGTATTCAAAATCAGCAATGGTGGATTGAGTCCTTCTCACATAGTATCAGTCCAACCCTGCTTTGGTATCATATCTTCTCTGACTCTCTCTCTTGCCTCCTTCTTCCACTTTTAAGGACCCCTATGATTACAGTGGACCCACCCAAATAATATAGAATAATTTCTCCATATCTAGGTCCTTCATCACATCTGTGAAGTCCCTTTTGTCTTGTAAGGGAACATATTTATAGGTTCTCATGATTAGGATGTGGACACCTCTGGGGGACCATTATTCTGCCTACACATCCTTCTGTTTTTGGTGATGTGCGTGGTCTCCAAGAAACTCCTGAAAAAAGGGCAAATATAACCAAAGCCCCTGCCACTCTTGTACCCTGGTTTTTCGGTGAATCAAGATCAGTGGTAGTTATGAAAAAATTAGGAAGGAGAGAAAATAATTCAGGGGATAAATTTAGAGCTCCAAGTTTATCATCTATTTGTTAGTTGTGTACGAAAGAGCCTATTGCTGGCTCTTAAAGTAGAAAAACTAAAGAATTTCATTACCAGTGTTCCTGGCATGATGCCATAATTAATATATGGTAACAATATTACTAAGAACAAAAACATACAATTATCCCCTTAAAAATGTCAACATGAAAAGTAAATGTAATAAAAGATAGGCGTGGGAACATATATACCAAAGATTATCTTTAATAATGAAATTATTTATGATCAAACATTTTTACTTAATTTCAGTTCAATTCTAAAATAGTCACAGTAATGTCATGATTAAATATTAATGCTAACAGAAACAACCTAATTGGGAGGTTATTAAAGCTTCAAATTAAGTTTCTTTTTCTTTTCCTAACCAAAAACTTCTGCCTAGAAGGACATCAGGGGAATTCCAGCACATGTGTTTGGTTAACATTGATTTGCTGCACTGAGAGAGGGGCTACATCAGAAGACATTCACTCGGAATTTCTAGGCAATATTTAATAAGACACTTTCTGTCTCTTCTTTGAGTAATTAGAGGGGTGGCTGCTGCTCTGGCCTTTATTGGTGTAGAGCTGGCTGACTATTTGGGACATTACAAGTTATACCTTGATGCCTAGTAAACCACCCGAAAATTCGGAAGAACCATTTTATTGTGGACAGTTCAGCAACTGGGGCTAAGCTTCTTCTGGCCTCATCTGGAGTCACTTTGGGTTGCTCCACTGGAGCTGGCTGAGTAAGATGACCTAACTCACATGTCTGATGGTTGGTGTTGGCTGTCACCTGGGCGACTTGTCTCCAAAATGCTAGCCTGGGCTTTTTTACATGGTGGCTGGATTTTAAAAACAACAAAGGAGAGAGAGTAAGCCCCAATTTGCATGTGCCATTCAAACTTCTCCCTGTGGCATGTTTGCTGAAGTCTCATTGGCTAGAGGAAGTCACAGGACTGAGATGCCAGTCATTGTGGGAGGGAACTATACACAGAAATAGATACAAGGAGGCAGGATTCATGGGGGCCATATTGTATGCATCTTCCACACCAGGGATTACCTAGCACACAGTTTAGCATTCTATAGCGAAAAGGACACAGGAATGGGGAATATGAAATTTTTACCCTATGTGTCCTGATGGGGTGGTTGTCCTCAAGAAGCGGGCCACACCTGTTTCAGTCCTTCAATGGCAAATTCCCTGTAAAAGTTCCTCTTGGTTTCTCAAATGCTTTGGGTAGAAATGAAGAGCAGGTATGTAGTGACATAAATTCTTTACTTCTCGTCACAATCTGAGAAACATGTAATGTCCATTTCATTTGACCTTATCCTATACTGAGCAGCCCCCCGAGAGTCTATGTCACTCTCTTACAGTGGCAGAGCCCAGATTCAAATTATGCTTCTTCACAAAGAAGTGCATGCATTTCTGTGCATCCAGGTGCACTTTTACAGATGTTCTCACTACTTATGCTATTAATTACTAAAAGAGAATTGTTGGAATCTCCACCTATAATTGTGAATTTGTCTATTTCTCTTTTTAGTTCTGTCACTTCCTGCTTCACATATTTTGAAGTTCTGTTATTGGGCATATACATCTAGGAGTGTTAGATTTTCTTGGCGACTGACTTTTTTTTTATCATTAGCTATTATAATATCTGTAATAATACTAGATATATCATTAGAAATTCCTGGTATGTTCTAAAGTCTACTTAGTCTGATATTAATAAAATTATTGAAGCTTTCATTTGATTAGTGTTTTTTTTTTTTTTTGACAGAGTCTTGCTCTGTCATCCAGGCTGGAGTGCAGTGGCACGATCTCAGCTCATTGCAAGCTCTGCCTCCTGGGTTCACACCATTCTCCTGCCTCAGCCTCCCGAGTAGCTGGGACTACAGGTGCCCGTCACCACACCTGGCTAATTTTTTTGTATTATTAGTAGAGACGGGGTTTTATGTGTTAGCCAGGATGGTCTCGATCTCCTGACCTCTTGATCCACCCATCTCGGCCTCCCAAAGTGCTGGGATTACAGGAGCTTGGCCTGATTAGTGTTTTATGATATATTTTCCCTATGCTTTTAACCTATCATGTTCATTTTCTCTGGCTGCTTTTGAGGTCTTTTTTATTTAATCCTTGGCTTTCAGTAATTTATACAACGCTTGGTGCAGTTGTCTTGATGTTCATTCTGTGTCTGTTCATGAACTTCCTGAATCTGTGGGTTTGTAGACCTCTGGATGAATTTTCTGTCTTTGTCAACCATTTCAGTTTTAAACTGAATGATGGCCGACAAACAAGTCGTAAACAAGTTTTGAATTTGTCAAGACAAAAATATTAATTGACCAATTCTAGTTGGGTCAGAAATAACCAGTTTGATATAATCCAGGAAGGCTTCAACTGATCTAAGGATAAAAAATATGTCAGGAGTCAGGATATCTGTTCTTGCTTTACATCTGACATTAATGTGCTGTGTAAACTTGAGAAAGTCAGTTTACCTTCAATGCCTCAGTTTATCTGTCTTGAAAATGAGGGGTTTGGGTCCTTTGAAGCTCCTTCCGACTGCTGCATTTCAGTATTCTATAACTTAATGCAGCTTTCTCAAAAAATGCTCCAGAAAACACAAGTCTTATGTAATGATTTGAAGAAAAAGGGCCTTTCTGTTCAAAAACATCTGGGAAAATTTGCGAACTATTATATTTCTTGAAGTGCAAAATGACACTAAATAAATACATGTAATTGCTTTTCTTTTTAACAAATGAATTTAAATTTTTAAAAATAGGTTTAGGGCATACAAGTATAGTTTCGTTACATGGATATATTGTGTAGTGGTGAGGTCTGGGCTTTTGGTGTACCCGTGTATTAGTCTGTTCTCATGCTGCTATAAAGAAATACCAAAGACTGGGTAATTTATAAAGGGAAGAGGCTTAATTGATTCACAGTTCCCACAGCTCAGGGGCCTCAGAAAACTTACAATTATAGCATAAAGGGGAGCAAACATGCCCTTCTTCACTTTGCAGCAGAAGAGAAAAGTGGTGAGTGAAAGGAAAAGCCACTCATAAAAGCATCAGATCTCATGAGAACTAACTCCCTATCATGAGAACAGCACTGGGAAAACTACCCCCATGATTCAATTATCTCCAGTTGGTCCCGCCTTTGACATGTGGGGGTTATTACAATTCAAGGTGAGATTTGGGCAGGGGCTGGGGGGGCCCAAACCATGTAATTCTATTCCTGGCCCCTCCCAAATCTCATGTCTTCACATTTCCAAACACAATAATGCCCTTCCAACAGTCCTCCAAAGTCTTAACTCATTCCAGCATTAACCCACAAGTCCAAGTCCAAAGTCTCATTGAGAAAAGGCAGGTCCCTTTCATCTATGAGCCTGTCAAATCAAAAACAAGTTATTCACTTCCTAGATACAATGTGCACACAGGCATTGGGTAAATACACCTGTTTCAAATAAGAGGAATTGACCAAAACAAAGGGGCTACAGGCCCCATGCAAGTCTGAAATTCAATAAGGCAGTCGTTAAAACTTAAAAGTTCCAAAATGATCTCCTTTGACTCCACGTCTCACATCCAGGTCACGCTGATGCAAGAGGTGGGCTCACATGGCCTTGGGCAGCTCTGCCCCTGGGGCTTTGCAGGGTACAGCCCCACTCCTGGCTGCCTTCACGGGCTGGTGTTGAATGTCTGTGGCTTTTCCAGGTGCATGGTGAAAGCTGTTGTTGGATCTACCGTTCTGAGGTCTGGTGGACGGTGGCCCTTTTCTCACAGTTCTACTAGGCAGTGCCCCAGTGGGAACTCGGTCTGGGGACTCCAACTCCACATTTCCCTTCTGCACCGCCCTAGCAGAGGTTCTCATGAAGGCTCTGGCCCTGCAGCTTGGACATCCAGGCATTTCCACATATCCTCTGAAATCTAGGTGGAGGTTCCCAAATCTCAATTCTTGATTTCTGTGCATCCACAGGCATAAAACCACATGGAAGCTGCCAAGGCTTGGGGCTTGCACCCTCTGAAGCAACAGCCCGAGCTGTACCTTGGCCCCTTTTAGCTACGACTGGAGCTGAAGCAGCTGGGATGCAGGGCACCATGTCCCAAGGCTGCATGGAACAGGGAGGTCCTGGGCCTGGCCCAGGAAACTACTTTTCCTGCCTAGGCTTCTGGGCCTGTGATAGGAGGGGCTGCCGCAAAGGTCTCTGACATGCCCTGGAGACATTTTCCCCATTGTTTTGGTGATTAACATTCAGCTCCTCGTTATTTATGCAAATTTCTGCAGCTGACTTGAATTTCTCCGCAGAAAATGGGTTTTTCTTTTCTATGGGCTCATCAGGCTGGAAGTTTTCCACACTTTTATGCTCTGCCTCCTTCTGAACGTTTGCTGCTTAGAAATTTCTTCCACCAGATGCCCTAAATCCTCTCTCTCAAGTTCACAGTTCCATAGATCTCTAGGGCAGGGGCAAAATGCCACCAGTCTCTTTGCTAAAGCATAGCAAGAGTCACCTTTACTCCAGTTCCTCATCTCCATCTGAGACCACCTCAGCCTGAACTTCATCGTCTGTATCACTATTAGCATTTTCGCCAAAGCCATTCAACAAGTCTCTAGGAAGTTCCAAACTTAGCCACATCTTTCTGTCTTCTTCTGAGGCCTCCAAACCATTCCAACCTCTGACTGTTACCCAGTTCCAAGGTTGCTTCCACATTTTTGCATATCTTTACAGCAGCACCCCACTACCCAGTACCAGTTTACTGTATTAGTCCATTCTCAAGCTGCTATGAAGAAAAACTTGAGACTGGGCATTTTATAAAGGAAAAAGGCTTAATTGACTTATAGTTCTGCATGGCTAGTGAGGCCTCAGGAAGCTTACAATCACGGTGGAAAGGAAAGCAAACACATCCTTCCTTACATGGCAATAGGAGAGAAAAGTGCCGAGCAAAGGGGGAAGCCCGTTATAAAACCATCAGATCTCGTGAGAACTAACTCACTATCTTGAGAACAGCATGAGGGAAACTGCCCCCATGATTCAATTATCTCCACCTGGTCCTGCCCTTGACACATGGGGATTATCACAATTCAAGGTGAGATTTGGGTGGGGACACAGAGCCAAGCTATATCAACCTGTCACTGGAATAGTGTACATTGTACCCAACAGATCATTTTTCATCCCTCGCCTTCCAGCTACCCTTGTATCTTTTGGATTCTCCAGTGTCTATTACTCCACTCTCTGGGTCCATGTGTATCCATTGTTTAGCTCCCACTTATAAGTGAGACATACCATTATTTTATGCTCCACTAGGAAAGACAAACCACTACCAGCTAAACCAAGAAACAACTCTTTCTTAACACTTGGAATTTTGATTTTATACTTATTGTAAATTTTATAATCTTTGTGTAGACTTAGATTTTTATCACAGTCGCTCTTGTGCATACTTAAAGGAGAAAATTAAAGCAAGTGAAATTGTTTAGATTTCCTTAAACTTCATGTGAGTTCAATTCTTGAGCATCATTGCTTGATTCTGAGTCATTGATGTTTATGTTTTCCCACATGATAGCTTCCTGTATGTCATCAAGGATTTGCGTAATAAAACATTTCTTAAAAACATGCTCCACTATTGTCTCTGGGGTTTCCTTCGAAGTCATTGACGCCCACAGTGCAAATTTCAACGCATGTTCAGACACAGCTGTTTTCTGGCCAACTACAATTGCAATATACATTCTGATTTTGGAAATGTTAAAATGCAAAAAAAAAGGCACTTTGGAGTGAAAGACATATGACATAATCCCTTCTTAGATATACATAATGCATGATGCATATTTTAGGCTTTGATATACCTTATTTAACTGTGTTTATCTCAGTGTTTCCCAGACTTAACTGACCCTGGAATCTAGGCCCATTTCTAATATTATCAGAATCCTGACAAGAGTATAAATGGAGGCCCATTCACCATGTAGCTAAAATAGTTATAAATTAAGCTAACAAACTATTATGCAAAATATGCTAAATAAAGGCATGGAATCAACCCAGATGCCCATCAATGGTGGACTAGATAAAGAAAATGTGCATATACACCAGGGAATACTATGCAGCCATAAAAAAGAATGAAATCCTGTCATTTGCAGCAGCAGGGGTGCAGCTGGAGGCCATTATCCTAAGTGAATTAACACAGGAACAGAAAACCAAATACCACGTGTTCTCACTTATAAGGGAGAGTCAAACATTGGATACTCATAGACATAAAGGTGGGAGAAATAGACAGTGGGGACTACTAGAGGGGAGAGGTAGGGAATCGAGGCAAAGGTTGGAAAACTGCCTATTGGATAATATGCTCACCACCTGCAAGATGGGATCAGTTGTACCCCAAAGCTCAGCATCACGCAACACATCCAGGTAACAAAACTGTACATATACACCCTGAATCTAAAATATAACTTTAAATTATTAAAAAAACTAAAAAACAAGTGAAATCCTTCTATGTTGATAAATATATCTTCCTAACCTGTAAAGCCAGGTTTGAATTTAGAGTTCTTGAATGCCTTAGACTTCTGCATTGGGGAAACTATTTCTTGGCCCCCAGTGTGGTCTGTCTTTCATCTCATACCACCCTGGTTGTATTTATTTCTACAAGAAGCCTCTGGAATAAATATGTGGACACTCCAGTCACACGTCCATATGTGAGCTTCTTCCACAGGAGATTGAGGGCTATTTAGGTATGCAAAGTGTGGGTTAGAAGAAGCGGTGTGTGGGTTCTGAGCACACATGTCCCCTTCTTTCCTTTCTCACTCTCACCTATCCTCAACATTTTTAAAAACCTCTCCTTTAGTTGATTAATGACATCCAATTTTGATATAACACCTTTCCTGCCTCCAAGGGGATTCATATTCTTTCCTCTCTGTAACATCCTTATGAGGAACTGGGGGCAGTAATTAGTATCTTCTTTTAAGAATTGAGGAAACAGTAACACGGAGTAGTAAAATGCCTAGTTCATGTCACTGAGAAAAGTTGCCACGTTGGATGCAACATCCTGAGTCTTATCATGGGCCAAGAAAATGACCCCTCCCCAAGCATCCTGCCATCCACCCAGGCCCTGAAGATTGATGACATTGTTAACGCTTAAAGTCCACCAACCAAGAGAAGATATCAGTTAGGTCTTACCTGTTAAAAGCACGATTGCACGTAATAATGAATTTCTGTGACAAGTCCCTGATTGTAAGGTATGGGCAGGGAAATGTTGCATGGTCAGATGGTGCAGTGGTTAGAGGTCAAATACAAGCAAGGACCTAAAAAAAATATGAGTAGATCAGCAAAATCTCCTAACTTAAGTGCTCTCTGGCCAAATCTATTGTGCAACAACCTTGATGTAAATTTAAGTTAAGTGGAGGAAGTTTGTTTTATCATCTGCGACAGTCTCTTGGCCCTCTGAGATGTGTGAAAAGTTGGGCTCTACCACCAGGAGATGAAATGCTGCCTAGGTGGACTAGTGCCACTCTATAGAGCATGGCCTAGCATTGTGTGTGTGTGTGTGTGTGTGTGTGTGTGTTCTCTCAACAGGTGTCAACAATAAGCACCTTATTTACAAGTGCAAATACCCTCTCTCGTTTCAAGGGAAGCTCTTAATTCTATCAAATTCCTTCCTCTTTTCTAGAACTCTGTGCTCAGATATATCTCTAGATGAGAAGCAGAAGTCGATCTTTGGACACCAACTTGCAATTCTCGTTCTCTGTTTAGAGTTTGACCATGAGGGTGAACATTCTCAGGCTACACTCCCTGCTGTGTTCATTTCGATTGACAACACTTGGAAAGCCCTTCCATTTATCAAAAGATTTGGAAAGCAAGATTCCCCTTTCAGGGGCTTTATGTGCCTTCCACTGCAGCTCTGTAGTTGAGGCCAGCTCCTCTCACCCCCATTGCAACAGGAGACTGAAGAATGCTAATTTCTTTTCTGTGTGGTACTTAAAATTCTAACTCTGAGCCAGTCCACATCACAACCAGACTAGTTATTAGACTGGTGTGAGTAACACCCAGGTTTCATCATATCTCTGTGAACGGTGGTGTATTAATTAGGGTCTCTAACACTGTTGTGAGAATTCTAAAGCACAATTAGTATTAATAGCTGCTCTAATTGACAAGAGCACTTTTGTTGCTTCTCTAAAATGCCTTGTTCCTTCCATTGAAAGCCACAACACATGTATGTGTAATCAGGAGACAGAGGACTACTGTAATTAGAGCGACAGGTTACAGGTCTAGCTTTCAAATTATGACCTAGAGTTAACACTGACTTTATCCCTCAGTCCCTAATCTAGAATTATTATTTGCATGACTATAACCTTCCTTAAGATTATGCAGCTGTTCTATAGGACTGATATTTAATTTAAATATCTGTCAAATATCAAAGAGCTAGAAGAGAGGTTAGAATGCAGTTTGTGCTTATGAAGAGGTAGGTGGCCAAGGCCAGAGGTGTTATTTATCGTTTGATTTTGACACCAGTTTTATGAATAGTAATAAGAATGTTACTCCCAGGGAAACACCATTCATGAGGAAAAGTCGATAGTAAGCACATGCTTGATGTTGCAGGAGTCCCTGTTTTTTCCTTTCACCTTATGAAATAATGAGTCAGTGGTCGTTTTCCTTTATGACCCAGCTGTATTCAAATGCCCAGTGAAATGATTTCACGATTTCACATCCTTGTTGTTGTTGAGTTCGTGTCTTTTTGTGTGTGAGTAAAAAGAAAATGAAGAGGGAGAAATGGGGAGGGTAAATCATCAGCCTTGCAAAACATGACCTTGGGAAATGTTGAATGTAGAAAAGCATTCCCAGGTTTTTTCTTGAACACTGACTCTCCATTTCTATCTTCTCTTCTTTCCCCATGTTTCATAGTACTAGCCCCTGTTTGGTTTTTCTTATGATTGTTGGGCAAAATAAATCTCTTTTGGGGTCTCTGTAGAGTGACACATGGTTTGGGGAGAAAGAGGAGGCTTGACTCGTCTTGAAAAATAACTTTTCTTCTCTGGGTCTCAGTTTTCTTGCCTGTAAAATGAAGAAATTATTCTATTCTGAATTTTAAGCCTCCAATCCCCACTGCCTCATTCTATGATTTATATAATTATGCTTTTGAGATAAATACATGTTTTTTCCCATCTGAATAAAATATCATTTCTTAGAAAGGAAGGAAGATAGAGAAGTTTCGGAAAAATATGAGAATTAAAGTCAAGTATGGAGACTGTAGGATAGGAATGATGGAAAACTCATTGCCCACACACTGGGATAGAGGATAAAAAGACATCTGTAAGGAGCAACATTTCATTTTGGGCAGTAATGCTTTGCTAGTACTCTGGGCAACCTATCAGCCCAAGGGTTTTTTACTGCTCAAGTGAGTTCACAGGATCTAGTCACATAGACTGCTTTGTGATTTTTAAGACAACGGGGGAAGATAGCAAAGAAAGTGTGAGTGACATCCCAAATGAGTACAGCAGTCCTTAGCAATCCTTACTAAATAGTTTCAGCTCTCTGCCTTCCAGGCTTGTGGTAGGATTGCACTTCCTGTGCCCCTCATAGTTGGATGGGGCCAGGCAACAGTTCAGCTTGATGAGTGGTGAGTGAAAGTAATATTTGTCTTTTCCAGGCTGACATATTTTGCTGCTGGTGCAAAACTGCCCAGTTTCTTTTCCTCTGGCATGGTGACTGGCAAGATTTGGGGTGGTGGCTGTTCCATCTGCCTGCATCTCTGAGTGACTCAAGTGAACTGAGCTCCTCTACCGACCTGGGATGGATGTGTATTATGAGTAACGATCCCTGCTGCTTTAAGTCTCTGAGCTTTTGGAATTGTTTCCAGAACATATTCTGGCCTATTCTGATGGACATAGTTTGTTTGAGATCTAGTTTGATGCACGAATGACAGAGACTGTTCTGGCTACAGATGCATTTGAGGCTTTGTGGGAAATGAGTTCATTCTATGGTGACTATATCTAGAAACTAACAGAAAGCAGTGGAATCTGGCTGGGTGTGGTGGCTCACGCCTGTAATCCCAGCACTTTGGGAGGCTGAGTTGGGCAAATTGCCTGAGCTCAGGAGTTCAAAATCACCCTGGGCAGTATGGTGAAACCCCCTAAAATACAAATATTAGCCAGGCATGGTGGCACACTTCTGTAATCCCAGCTACTCGGGAGGCTGAGGTGGAAGAATCACTTGAGCCTGGGAGATGGAGGCTGCAGTGAGCCTTAATCGCGCCATTGCACTCCAGCCTGGGCTCCGTTTCAAAATAAAATAAAATAAAATAAAATAAATAAATAAATAAATAAATAAATAAATAAAATTTTTAAAAAAGCAATGGAATCTGGTGCTCAAGTCAGGTCATTTGGACAATATGACCCCAAAGACCATTCCATTGAGGTAGGGACAAACATCTGCAGCTTATACATGAAAGCCCGTTTATGTAACTGCCCCTGTTTCAATGCTGGTGAGTGGTTCTAGCTCACATCTCTTCAGGGTGTGTAAGGGTGCTGATGTGGGATTAATTCTCTCTGTCTCTCATGGTCTTTTTAAATGTAGTCATTTTTTTAAAACTTAGTTATCATTTATTTCACTCAGTCATTTCTTTTTTAGATAGTATAATTTCAACTTTTATTTTCGATTCAGGGGACACGGCACAAGTGCAGGTTTGTTACTTGCATATGTTGCATGGCGTGGAGGTTTGGGGTATGACTGATGCCGTCATCCAGGTAGTGAACATAATACTCAATAGTTAGTTTTTCACCCTCGTCTCCCCTCCCTCCCCAAGTAGTCCCCAGCATCTGTTGTTTCCCTCTTTATGTCCTTAAGTACCCAATGTTTAGCTTCCACTTATAAGTGAGAACATTCAGTATTTGGTTTTCTGCTTTGTTAATTCACTTAGGATAATGGCCTCTATCTGCATCTACATTGCTACAAAGGACACAATTTTGTTCTTTTTTATGGCAGCGTAATATTATATCTCATGACCTTTTTGATGATGGGAAAAATCTTTACCTCCTTCTTAGAAAGTCCTGGTATTTGGGCCCAAAAACTAACCTTTTGGCGAAATGTTGCCAAAGTCTCTTCCCTGGGAAAACAAAAAATGCCCGAAAAACCCATTGTGAGTTGGAGAGTGCCTCAGAGACCCTCACATCTACTAACTGTGGTTAGTCTACATTTCTTTACGTGTATTCTCACCAGGCTCCAAAACAGGGCTGGGATTTTTGGACTTGGAAAGAATGTCAAAAAGGCCTAACTCTCAAGGCTGGGGTTAAGCACTAAAGGTGTAAGGCAAAAACTTAGTATATAATCAAAATTCTCCTTTTTATGGTATTTTATATGCACCATTATATTATATTTAAATACAGCAAAGGTAGTTGGAGGTATAGAGTCTCAGCCCCTAGTAAGTCCAGCACTGCCATTTCCCCTGGTGTTGGAATCATGGACTCCTGAGTTGAATAAATCTTGAGTTTCTTGAGAAAGAGTGGCTTACATGTGGAGATTGTATCATATTAAACATTTTTTTCTCCCCCTGAGCATATTCAGTTGACTTTGTGGAAGCTACATGTTTGTTTGTGGGGATTCTACTACCCTACCTACAGTGTATGACCAACAGTAGTGTAAGAGAAACTCAATTTAGTATCCGATGTGGACTAGCAAAGAAATTTTCAAATTCTTGGCATTCTCTAGTGGACTTCTGCTCATCTTAGATATCCCTTAAGGTCACCGGAGCAACAACTCTAACGAACTGTTCTGGTGGCGGATTTTCAAAAAATAGTGTGGAATCCAACTCCTTGTTAAGTGAAAGTGATTAGAAAGGATTTCAAGTATGCAGTCCATGACTGCTGAAAGTGGCAGATGGTGTGAGCTAGTACATTATGTCAAGGAATCCATGTGCATT
This sequence comes from Trachypithecus francoisi, assembly GCF_009764315.1. Lineage (NCBI taxonomy): Eukaryota > Metazoa > Chordata > Mammalia > Primates > Cercopithecidae > Trachypithecus > Trachypithecus francoisi. The sequence goes on along the minus strand of NW_022681455.1, from coordinate 93,098,561 downwards.
TTTGCAACCATTTACAACTCTTGGTACATATTAATACTCCCAAATGCTGTCATCACAGGAGCCTGGCCAGCTGACCCTTGTCAAATGTGCCATTTCTTTTTCGTTTTCAAAAGGCTTCATTTCAGTTGCATTTTCCTGTCCTCTCCTAGGAGAAACTTGTTCAGAGATTTTGTTAAGAATTCAAGGCTTTCAAAACGAGTCTCTAAGAGTCGCTTGTTTTATCCGTGTTCTTATTTGTCTGGGATGGATGTTGGGGCTGAAAGATATTTTTTCCCCTGTTGTGGGGTAGCTCCCTCCTCTATGTGATAACATCTGAGGGAAGACAGAATCAACATGGGTTCACAAATTTCAGCTCATTGACCCTACACCAACTGTAGTAGTGGGAAGTGCAAACCTTGGTTAGACCAGGTAGTTCAAATCAAACTTCCTGAATTAGGCAATTCCTTACGCCTCCATTTGCAAAATGCCTAAGAATATGTAAAAATGTTTCAGCCCAAGTCTGACATCTAGCTCATCTCTTTCTTCCCATGAAGCTGTACTCCAACCTGCACTCACTTATCTGCCAAACGCATCATTTTCACTCTTCCCCAGACCCTCATGTCTATTACAGGGAGAATTTGGTCTTGGGGTCCAGATATAATTCAGTATAAAAGAGAAAAAATTTTGAGAACTGATAGACATCATGAGGAAAGTCATAAGAGCTCAGTTCCAGGTCCTTCAAGCTTAGCAATGGAGGAAAAGGCGCTTTTGTAACCTCGACCAACTCTTGTTTCTAAAATTCACTATGCTTTTGGAGTCAATTAGTAACTATGGCCATCCAAGCCTCAATAAGCAAAATTATCCTCTCTTAATGCTCTGCTACTCATAATTTTCATACTTATATTTTAGTACATTGTTCCCCATAGTACAGGGATGCCAGTTGGGAGCATTTAAATAGAAACTTATGACAGACAATGAAGACCAAGGAAGATGAGTGGGTGAAATGAGGTGGATGATGAGTAATTACTTAATTGGTACAATGTACATTATTTGGGTGATGGATACTCTAAAAGCCCTGACTTGACCACTGTGTAATCTATGCATGTAACAAAATTGTACTTGTATCCCCAACATTTATGCAATTAAAAAAATAACACCTTACTAAAGGTTTAGGAATAGCAACAGGGACACAGACACATAGAGACAAATAGCAGGTGACTCGAGGAGAGTGCTTATAAAGGTTATCACAGTCGTTTTTATTCCACTCATATTTATTGAGCACCTCGTATGTTCCAGGCACCATGTTATACGCTATAGATGGAGAAGAGGACAATGGATATTTAGTCTCTGCCCTCATGGGGCTTTTAGTGTAGAGTGGAGATGCTCCATTTATGAAAGCAGAGATGAGGAGTACCCAATTCAGCCCTGGGGAGTAGGGGAGGAAAATCATTCTGGAAGAAGCAGCAATTGTCTAGGTTTGGTTGCAGTAGGTGTGAATGTATGGAGCATTGGGCTAGGAAGGGTTGGAGGAGACAATGCTCTAGGCAGAGGGGGTAGCATATGCAAAGGTACAGACATGAGTACATGGCTCATTTGGGCACATTTAATTGCACAGTGGCCTGAGAATAGCAATGAGAGGTGATTATGGGGGAAAGGAAAAGGGGCTGGGTCCCAGTCTGTTGCCTTCCTGCCTGGTTTCTGGCCCTCATCCATACTGTGTTTCCCTGCCCATCTGGGAGTATCTCTGGCAAATCTAAATGCCCTAGAATGTCGGTGCAAGAGGGTCACTCCTCAGAGAAAAAGCCTGCTTTCCAAATCTGGTTTTCTATTTGAGGAGACACCTCTCCTCCAGATGATTGACACTGAGTTTGGCCAACCCACTCAGAGAAGGACCATCCTAACCCCAAGCAAGTGAACAAGAGGACTTCAACCTAAAACTCAACATCTGTGCAAGGAAGATTCAGTAATGATGATTGTTTAAAGACAGTCACTTAGCACAAAGCTCTCTTGACTTTGAATCCTCAGTTGCCTGGTGGCCAGACTGATGTCCCATATGCAAGGAAAAGCAAGACTTAGAGCCACATTGGACTGACCTTATACATGGCAAGAACACAACTGTTGGGGAAATACACTAATGTGTCTGAAAGTTGGAGACATGGGAGAAGAGAATCCTAATGGGTGAAAGTGTCTCCTTCACCCAAAGGAAAGAAATGTCCTTGGAGTTGCCCACCCTGCGAAGTAGTTAATCCTGCTGTAGTAGGTTGAATGATGGCTGTCAGAAGGTATCAAGTCCAAATCACTGGAATTTGTAAATATGACCTTATTTGGAAAAAGAGTCTTTGCAGATGTAACTAGGTTATGGATTTTGTAATGAGGAGATGACTCTGCGGTATCCGGTAGGCCCTAAATGCCATCACAAGTGTCCTCATAAGAGACAGACAGGTGGTGTGACTGAGGAGGCAGAGACTGGAGTGATGTGAACACAAGACCAGGAACTCCTAGAGCCCTCAGAAGCTGGGGAGGTCAGGAGCAGAAACTACCCTGGAGCCTCTGGAGGGAGCTTGGCTCTGCTAACACCTTAATTTCAGACTTCTGTTTTTCGGAGCATGAGAGAATATATTTCTGTTGTTTTAAGCCATCAAATTTGTGGTGATTTGTTGTGGCAGCCACAGGACATGAATACACTGGAGCAGAAAATAAGGAAGCACAGAGACTACAGTAAGATATTTATGTATGTGTGTATGCATATGTGTATGTATGTGTATATGAGTATATATATGTATGGATGTGTGCACATACATAAGTGCAAGTGTATATTTGTGTAGCTGCATGTATGTGTGTATGTATATGTGTATATGCACACATGCATGTATGCATATGCACATGTGCATGCATGTGTATGTATGCATGTATGTAAATGCATGTGTATATGTGTGTGTATATACATGTATGTGTGTGTAGGTATCTATGTATGTACGTGTTTTTGTTAACGGAAGTGAGAGTTGGGCAGCCACTAGACCAACTCTTTGGACATAAAAAGAGCCTGCTCCATCCGCAAAGTTGGTGGGAAGAGCTGGCCCTTGTCTTGGCACAATGTGAGGGGCTGATGCTGGCCTTTTTCCTGATCCAGACATCTGACAAATCTGTGTGCCTTGGGTGGAAATGGTTACCTGTGTGTGAATTACACAGACCTATGGCTATAAGCTGTAAGGTGTAGGCCCAGGCCGTTTTGCTGCAGGGCTTCCTTGAATGGAGCTACCCTTTCTCATACTTGAGGAGCCACTGGGGCCTGGGCCACGCAGTAGCCACGGTTGCTCTAGCTGTGCTTGGGGTACGAGTGGGGCACTTGCCATGGTAGGCAGTCTCCGGGCATTTCTCTGGACTTGAGCTATTTGGGTTCTAACTGAGGGACCACTTTGGCCATGGGAATGAGACATGCCCCTGTGCCACCAAGAGCAGAAGATAAGATAAAATTTTCATACCTCAGGGTTACATTTGAACTTGGAAGGTGAAAGGTGGCAACAGGTAACATCTGGGAGGCTGATCACAGGACGGGTCAGCAGCCTTGGGGATCACTCACGATATTTGAGGAGAAACCTCCAGGAAAAGACTAGACTTCTGATAACTTAGGGATGGGGGCTTGAATTTATTAAAATTTGAATAGTAAAAGAAATCTAATTTGGCAGGTCCTGGGTCCTTCTACCTTTCTCCCTAGCCTCCTAGCATGTTCAGAACTCATTCTCATGTCGTTCTCCTCAGGGTCACCTCATTTCAACAGTAGGAGTCAAAAGTCTCTGGAAACATGTATATATCTATTTAAGAAACTTGTCATGGTTAAGACTGGCCAGCCCAGACATTGTGAAATGTACCAATGGCTGACCCTTCTGTGGCTGTGTCTTGGGACCGTGATAGCAAGATGATACCTGGTGGATGGAAGTGGTGTTTTTCTCTGAAAGAAATGAATAGTCCTACTGTCAATCATCCAGGGAAGTGATTAATCATGCGGCAGAGAGTGAGGAAGCTTTGTATGCCATGCTGGTCAATGAAGGGTGTGAAGTTATACTGCTTGTCATGGCTGTAATGTTCTAATTGTGCTACCTGGAGCAAGATCCTATGGGAAATGGATCAAGATAGTGAAATTTAGATGGAGAGAGAGGAGAAAGTCAGCTGGTGAGAGGATAGAGCCCTGAGAAGTTGAGACAGGTCTTATCTCTTAAGGGAAAAGCAAGATAGGACCAGAAATTCCAGGCTACAAATAGTACCAGCTTCTCCACTTTGCTGCAGGCCATCCATGGCAATCAGTAGATAAGCACCTGAGCATCTGTTCCATGGATCCTGTTAGATTATTTGTTCCATAGCTCACACCTTCACCAGTCATTTGTAATGGCAGGGGAAACTGGCAGCAGCTTCTTATCTGGTTTCACTTGGGAAAGGAACAAAGTACAAAGCAAACGGGGTTCACTGGAAAAGCAGGTCATCTTTCTCTCTCTATCCTCTAGCGAGTCTGGACTCCACTCTTGGGTGTTCACTGCCTGTATTACTCAGAAGTGAGTAAGGTGGCTGCCCATGCATTAAGCTTTCAGCCTTCCTGGAAAGCCCTGCTCTAAGCAAAGATATCCTCTTCATTTCCTCCTACCTAGAATTCCCACATTATTTCTATGGGTAAGATATTACACTTCCAAGAGTCCCCTATAAAAATGTAAATATCCACAAATAGTTAATACAATAAGCTATTAATGAAGTGCTGAGAATTAGTTTAACCATGAGTTTCCTCAAATGCACTGTGCATACCCCTTCTGGTACAGGAGATGGTTTTGGTGGTACCTGCACTCTTGGATCTGGTATTCTTTTTATTTTACATTTTTATATGTTCAATCACTTTATTTCTATTTGAGGCAAGTGGGCCTGTTTATGAATGTTACAGATATACAATTTCTTTTAAATAAACTCATTTAGTTTTAAAAAAGGCAACTTGAAGAAAAATATTACGTATATGATAAGATAGACATACATGGATGTGGAAAACACCCTGAATGGCTAATTTGGGAAACAGTGTTTTAACAATGTATCTTATGTCTGGATAGATGGAAAGGCCTCCTAATGGAGGTGAGTGAGGCAGAGGGAAGGTTGTGAGCTCTCAGCATTGACTAGGATGGGCATTGGGAGAACTGGGCAGGGTGCATGGGAAGGAGACTCATTCACCATGGGGACCAGGTGGATGAGGGTGAGGCCTCAGCCCTTGCTCTGGCTCTGCCATGACTAGCCACCAAGGCCCTAAGTGCCTTTTGTTTCACTCCCCTCCCAAGAGCAAGAGCCCAGAGCACTGGGCTGGGCAAGGCAGTGTTTGCATGCAGGCTTCCTCTTTAGGAATCTAAAATTAAGCATCAACCTCAATAGATCATCCCATGGATGATCCCCAGAAGGGGAACCTGGCAATGCCAGATGATGCTGAAGGTTAATGCTGAGGTCAGACATCAGGGAATGGACAAGTCTCCAAGACCAGGGCTAGAAAATTTCCCAAAGGTTTTGGGATGTGATCAAAGGTAGATTATTTGTTCCATAGCTCACACCTTCACCAGTCATTTGCAATGGCAGGGGAAACTGGCAGCAGCTTCTTATCTGGTTTAGCTTATCACCTTGGCCTCAGCTATGGCCTGGGAGGGCACATGAGTTGGCTCTGCTAATTCTAGAGATGAGGGATCCTGGGCTTATGGTTTTAAAGAGAAAGTGCTGAAGTTTCTCCCATGCCAAGAGGCCAGCTGCGTGAGGGTAGACAGGCTCATCTTGCTCACCACAGTCTTCCCAAACCTATGGGCACTTAATCAGAGCCCAATAAGCATTTTCTGAATGAATGAATGAAGGAAGGAATGTTGGTTGAACTAAGCCTGAGTCAGATGATCTTGAGAAGTTATTTCCTAAGAGTCCATGTTTTTCATTCAGAAAATAAAACCATACTGCCAGCGAAATCATACTTTCAGTTTGGTTTGCCTTATAAGGTTTTTATGAAATCAAATCAACAGAATTGATAATGATAGCTTCTTTTCTGAGTGTTTACTATGTGCCAGGTATTGTAACAAGAACTTTCCATGCATTAATCTGTCCCAACACCAGTACTTTCTTCAGGACAATAACAACATTTACGGAACCCAGTGCAAAATGAAAATGCAAGGGTCTTTGTTCAAAAATCCTTCAGAATTTCAAGGTGGTTATGGCAGAGCACTAAAGCAAGTGCAAAACCCTTCTTAAGCATGGGACCCTCTGCAGCTACAAAGGTTACACGCCCATGGAGCTGGCCCTAAAGATTGTTCCTTATTTGCGGATGGTGTAACTAAGGCATAAGGAAGTTCACCTTCCTGGGCCAGGTGTGGTGGGTCGTGCCTATAATCCCAGCATTTTGGGAGGTTGAGGTGGGTGGATCATCTGATGTCAGGAGTTTGAGACCAGGTTGGCTAACATGGTGAAACCTCATCTCTACTAAAAATACAAAATTTAGCTGGATGTGATGGCACGCACCTGTAATCCCAGCTACTCAGGAGGCTGAGGCAGGCAAATCACTTGAACCAGGAGGTGGAGGTTGTAGTGAGCCAAGATTGTGCCATTGCACTCCAGCCTGGGTGACAAGAGTGAAACTCTGTCTCAAAAAAAAAAAAAAAGTTTACCTTCCTTTAAGACCAGTGGTTACCAAGAGGCACAGGCAAGATTCATTACCTGGCAGTTTGAATCCAGAGCCCATGTTCCTTGCCACAAGCCTGTAACACTTTTCTAGGGAGGCCATGTTTACAGAAAATAGTGTTGCATAAATGTAAAGGGTTATTATTTTTTCACCAGGGAGACGGGGAATGCCTTATGAGTGAAGACCAAAGAGGCCACAGCAACGAGCAAATTTCTGAAAGCCACTTTCTCTCAGAAGCATTAGTTGCCACCAGCAGGCTGGGACTGAAGGGATTCCTCATTTTCACACCAAACACTCTTTCCTCCACCATCTTCCACCCTCATTTAGGGACCATAAACATTGCGACAGGTACTGATTGGTTTGAGGCCATCAACATGAGTTTACAAAAGGGGAGGTCATGCCTAATCAGCATGATTAATATCGCCTGTGAAGTGTCTCCAAGCTGCCGCCATAGCAAGGAAGAAGCTAGAATCTGCCTGGACTGGGAGGAGACTCTTACAGGAGGCAGGCAAAGCGGTGGAGATGAATCTGGGAACTGACAGTGAAATATCGACCTGGAGGGCAAAACCAGTGTATCAAAGACTCCTGTGAGTCCAGAGACAGAAGCCCTGATTTGCCCCTTTGCAGAGAATTCTTAGAGTCTCTCGCCCTGCCAGCTTCCAGGGGAACTGAGCCTGGCCCTAGGACTGCCCCCAAAGGCCTTGCTTCTGTGCTGGTACCCCTGACCCCTCACTTTTACCTCTGGTTTGGGAAACGGGGCACTGTCTCTAGGGAAATCAAATCCCGAGTGCAGTTACAGCTGATTTTAGAACCTAATGCCTATGAAAGAGGTACACCAGGACCTCTTTTTAATTCCCTGGCCACAAACAACGCTATTAGCCCAAATTAAAGCCATAGAGGTTTAGTATTATAGCATAACGAAGCTGACCCTATAGGCAGTCAGTGAGCTTTAGAATTCTTCACCTCTCCCCATTCACTGCTAGGGATTTGATAGCCGTCTTGAAGGGCAAGGAAGCACAATAGAGATACGTCTGCATCTAGACCAGGAAGCAGCAAACTTTTTCAGTAAAAGGCCAAATAGTAAATATTTTAGGCTTTGAGGGTCATATGGCCTCTGTTGCATGCTGTGGTGGTGGGATATAAGATACGTAAATGAGGGGGTCTATATTCCAATAAAATGATTTACAAAAACAGGTGGTGGGTTGAATTTGGCCCATGGGCCATAGTTTGTTGACCCTTGATATAGACTTCTTTCATAGATCTTAAATTTGAATGTGCCTGAAGATTACTGTGGAGGGATAGATTATGAGACAATGTGCTTTACAGGGGTTTCTAAAGATGATTCTGATTATACATAATTTTGAAAAGGCTTGTTCCCAACCCTGGCTTATGGTGATTTTTAAGAAAATGTCTGAGTGTCAAATTTGCGAAAAGGAGAATTGGGTACCATAGAGGTTAGGTAATTTGGAAGTGATGGAGTTGGGATTTAAACTCTTATCAGTCTGTTTTTAGAGTTGTGTCTCACAATCATCTTGAATTGACTGACAGAGATATAACTTGTCTTTTAGGACAGTGCCTCACACCACATAACTGCTCAGTTAGGTACTTACCAGGCTTTTTTGGCAATTATAATATAATTAAGAAGAAGGAATAAGAAGGAACATCTACTGGCTGGTTGCAGTGGCTCATGCCTGTAATCCCAACACTTTGAGAGGATGACATGCGAGGATTGCTTAAGGTCAGGAGTTTGAGACCAGCCTGGACAACATAGCGAGACCCCATATCTAAAATATGAAAAATTAGCTGTGCATGGTGGTGTGCGCCTGTAGTTCCAGCTATTGGAAGGCTGAGGCTGGAGGATTGCTTGAGCCTAGGAGTTCAAGGCTGCAGTGAGCTGTGATCACGCCACTGCACACCAGCCTGGGTGACAGAAAGAGACTTTGACTCTAAAAATAGATAAATAAAAAAGATGGGCAGTTACTAAGGAAGAGTACAAAAGGCACTATCAGAGCCCATGTTCCAATTAGTTCCTGTCTTCCCTTCATCCCCTCTTTCCCCACCTCCCTGCAATATAAATCCTTTGAAATATGATAATGCTTTCATTGGACCTGGACATTTTTATTAAATGTCAGGATAATATTTGGCCAAAGTCATGGGACTCACATTTCTTGACAAAGTATGATGTCATTTAGAAGTTCACATTCTTGACATTGTTTCAAAAGTCCTGTTAAAAAAGCCAAATATGTTTTTATGGGCTCTCACAGCAGGGAGGCAGCCATGGTAATGCATGGCCATATCAATTAGAAGTGGATTAATTAAGCAATAAGACAGGAGCAGCAGTGCATTTCGGAGAAGTTATTGCACGGCTCATAGAGTGCTGCTGAGGCATCCAGCCAAGAGTCGAGTGACTTCCACTGGCCAAGGCATTTCAGCCATCCAAGACGTGTAATGCTCTCCCAGAAACAGTATCCTCTGCCATCCATTTTCACTGTGAGAAATAAAAAGACCCTCTTATTAACTAGGTGTTATTAGGCACAGGCAAATTGACAGCCATTTCATTATTTCATAATTATGATTAATGGCCTTCCCAATGAAGTCATCGTCTGCGATCCCAAAGCCAATCGGTCCCTTTTGGGACAAGTGTCACCAAGTCATGGTTAATGTTCCTAGAAGCGTGGAACACATAGAATTTTACAAACCCTGGGGAGGGGGAGTGAGTCTTAATTGCCTTTGGAGACTGTTTGCACAGGAAGTGGGCCTCTTCTAGGGGAAACTCATCTCTAAAGAGGCCTGGGGTAGAGGTGGGGGTAATGCATGAATGCGATATGGGAGGAGCAGTGGCAAGAAGGGAAGAGCCAGGCGGTAACTGTCATAGCTTTCAAGCCATATTTTCTCCCTGCTAAGCACGTTCGCATGGCATTTTCATTTGAATCTCTTCAACAATTTCCTGCAGTGGTGTTGTTCTATGACTATAGATGATAAAACAGACTCAGGAAGGTGAGGAACTGGCTTAAGGTCATCAAGCTATTATGTGACAGGGTTGGCATTCCAGCTCAGGGCTCTGGACTAGTGCCCATCATGTTCTGTGGGTGGGACTCTCTGGACTGGGGTGACGACCATGAGATGCTGGCAAATTCACCCATTTGATTAACAGGAAATCACTGCACACTTTTTTTTTCTCTAGGTATTCCAGAAATACAAAGATGAAAAATCAGATAACAGATAGTGATATGGGCTGAGTTGTGTCCCTCCTAAAATTCATAAATCTTAATTTAGGGCCTCTAAACAGGTGATTCCAGTAAAATGAGGCTATATGGATGGACCCTAATCCAATACGACTGGTGTCCTTATAAGAAAAGGGGACTAGGATGCAGAAATCACAGAGGGAAGAACATGTCAGGGCACAGGGAGAAGACAGCCGTCCACCCTGCAAGGAGAGAGGCCTTGGAAGGAACTAACCCTGCAGATTAATCTTGGATTTGTAGTCTCTCCAGAACTATGACAAAACACATTTCTGTTGTTGGTGCAACCTACTCTGTGGTACTCTGTTACTGGAGCCCCAGCAAATGAATACAGGTAGAAAGGAAATGTAGCCCAACATAAATGTGATCAGAGCTAGAAGAAGGAGCAAATGAAAGAGATGAGATAAAATAAAATAAAAACCATTTTTGGCTGGGCATTCTGGCAATAGGTATCCACATTTTAAATATTCATAACCCTTGATCCAGATAGTCAACGTTTAGAAATTTATTCTAAATAAGTTTGTGTAGATGTATTTAACATGATTATAAGTTCAGGATCACAGGAAATGGGAAACTATCAAAATTTCTTTGGGTAGAGGACTTGTTCAATAAAGTAGGGTATGTCAATGCCATGGAATAGAATGAGTTGTTGGAAAAGGATGAGGTAGATACAATAGTATTGATCTGAAGGATATCTACAACATATTAAGTGAAAAAGATAGATTGTTTAGGAGGATTCCATTGATGTATACTTACATTTAGAAAACATCTAAAAGGATGCACACCGAACTGTACACAGCGACTCTCTCTGGGTGAGTGTCCTCTGGGGAGACTTTGACTTTCTATTTGATGTTAATTTGGAAGACAAAAAGATGTGCTCTGGTAGGGGGACAGCTTTCTAAACCTCATTAGTAATCACGTTCTGAGAATTGCATGCATGCAGAAGTGTTTGAGAAACTAAAAGCAACAATAACCATCATTTACTGAGTGCTGTTCTATTTGCTTTCCATGAAATAACTCATTTAGTCCTCCTTAAGGCACTATGAGTTAGGTACTGATATGAACTTCAATTTGCAGATTAGGAAACTGAGGTAGGTCCAGAGAGGATATGTGTATAAGTTGCCCAAGGTCACATAGCTAGCAAGTGAACTGAGATCTGAATCCAGGTAATCTGGTTTTAAAACTTGTTACTGTAGTTAGGAAGACATACTCTTTTTAAGGGAATTTTATTATCCAGTGTGTATTTATTTGGGTGCAGCCTAAAGATGGTGATGATGACAATAGCAGCTTCCATTTACAGTGCATTTATATATGCCAGACAATATGTCCTTTGTACATGTTATCTCATTTAATCTTAACAATAATTGTGGGAAGTATTACTAATATTCCCATTTTTCAAATGAGAAAGCTCAGGTTCGGAGACGTTAAGTAACTTACCAAAGGTGACACAATTGGTAAGAAGTAAAACTGGAACACAGCTTGTGACTTGACACTTAACCACTGTGCTTTACGGCCTCTTAGAGAACCAGTCAGCTTCAGCAACACTCACCTCGGCCCTCTTCAATATTTACATAAAGTTGAAATCAGGTTTGACTGAAAGTCAGTAGCAGTTTGAAGGCTGAATCAGTGGCAGCTCTCAACATTTCCTGGAGTCACTGACTTCCTGCTTTCTGGGTCCCACATTTCTTAGATCCTGTTCCCAAACAGGCACCTGCAGGCCCGAGGGGGCAGGAGCATCTCAACAGAAACCAGTATAGACCAAGAACCTACGACCAGAAGCCTGTGGAACCTCCAGGGCTTTGGAACTACCTAGGGTGGCTGAACAGAGAGCTCCAAATAGTGACTGAGATTGCTCTGGCTTGGTGGGTTGCGGGTCTGGGAGTCAAATTTAAGCTGATGTAAAGAAAATAAAGGGAAAACAAAACTACTTTGTCTAACTTGCTAGCATTTTGAGAACTGAGATGTATACTCATCACTGTTGCTGTTTCTTGAGTGCTGTTTGTGTTTCCCCACCAGGGGCTCTGTGTTGCCCTCTGTGCCTTTTCGACTTTCAAAATCCAAGCCCTTCTTCCTAGAACCTGCTCAGCTCTCAGGAGTCCTTCTTAGCTCCTCCAAAGGAGAACCTGCTTCTCCTTCTTTATTCTCTCATCTCTGAACTTCTTGGTACCCTGCTCACAGCATTGGCCAGCCTCGAACTTGTTGCATTGGGATGTGTGTAAGTGATTCCTAACCTACTTCTCTCATACACAAAAATATGACTCTCAGGAGGACAGGACTTACCATTACTTACATTTTTACCCATCACATCCGCCTTTATTGTGTGCTGCGTCTGTCAGGTGCCTCAAAATATATACACAGATCTTAAAATGAAGGGGACTCCTCCTTCTCAAGAGTCTCCTAGCAGCTCTATTTTCCTTCCTGTGCCAATTCCTAAACTTGTTTTCTCCTTAATAATGATAGTTGATATTTACTCAGCATTTACTGTGGGCCACCATAGTTCCAAGTGCCTTAGTACATGTTCTCATTCCTCAAAACAACCCCTCACTGTAGATAGCATCATTACACCCATTTTATGAATGAGAACACTGAGGCTGGCAGATAGAAGGTGTATTAGGGTTCTCTAGAGGGATGGAACTAATAGGATATATACATATATATACACACACACATATGTATATACACACGTATGTATACACACACGTATATATATACACACGTATGTATATGTGTGTGTATATATATATATGAATTTATTAAGGAGTATTAAACTCACATGATCACAAGGTTCCACAGTAGGCAGTGTGCAAGGTGAGGGTCAAGGAAGCCAGTGTGAGTCCCAAAGCTGAAGAACTTGAAGTCTGATGTTTGAAGGTAAGAAGCATCCAGCACGGGAGAAAGATGTAGGCTGGGAGGCTAAGCCAGTCTGGACTTTTCACGTTTTTCTGCCTGCTTTGTATGCTGGTTGCACTGGCAGCTGATTAGATGGTGCCCACCCAGATTAAAGGTGGGTCTGCCTTTCCCAGCCCACTGACTCAAATGTTAATCTCTTTTGGCATCACCCTCACAGACACACCCAGGATCAGTACTTTGCATCCTTCAATCCAGTCAAGTTGACACTCAGTATTAACCATCACAGGAGGTAATCATTAAAACGTGTGTGGATCATGGAATACTATATATCTGCAAAAAAGAATGAGATAATGTCTTTTGCAGGAACATGGAAGGAGCGGGAGGCCATTATCCTTAGCAAATAAATGTGGGAATGGAAAACCAAATGCCACAGGTTCTTACTTACAAGTAGGATGTAAACGCTGAGAACACATGGACACACAGAGGGAAACAATACACACTGGGGCCTATTGAAGGGTGGAGGGTGGAGGAGGGAGAGGATCAGGAAAAATAAAAATAACTAATGGGCACTAGGCTTATTACCTGGGTAATGAAATAATCGGTACAACACACTCCCATGACACAACTTTACCTATATAACAAACTGCACATGTGCCCCTGAACTTAAAAGTTAAAAAAATGTATGTGGAATGCATGGTGAACTTATACACAGTCACATTTCTAGAATGTAGTAGAACTGGGATAGGAAGCCAACCTAGCCTTCATCTCTGCACTTTTTTTCCTTCCTGCAGGACAAGGTATTTAATTGTCAGGACCTAGTGCAAGAAAAAAAAAGTAGAGTCCTCTGTTTAAAAATTAAGAATTTCAAGATGGTCATGGCAGAACAGTAAACCAATTTCATTTTAAAGTGTGAGGCCCCATGTGACTTCAGAGGTCACACACCCAGGAAGCTGACGCTGCCTTCTTGGTCACCACTGTCCCTTCTATCTCCATGAAGCTAAGCCCAAACCCTCTGGCCCACCTAAGCTTGCCTCTTTCAGGACTTTTGGGATGTACCACCTCTTTGACTTTCAATCCTCTGAATCTACTGCTGCCTTTTGTGCTCTAGGTATAGGTACTGGAAGGATGGGCAAGCGTTAGAAACGAAGCATGCACTGCAGGGCTGAGGTGGGGTGAGAGATGGTAGAGCTGAAAAGCAGGGTGGCCAGGGCTTAGGTAAATGCAACACCCTCCTCACAGACACCAGTGGCAAGGTTGGGTGGAATCAAAGACGTGCTCATTTAAGGGATGATTTAGCACATGGCAAAAATAAAGTTGCTGTAAGACTTTCTGTTTTCATTTTTATAGAGACAGGATCTCATTCTGTCACCCAGGCTGGAATGCAGTGGTATGATCATGGCTTACTGTAGGCTTGAACTCATGGGCTCAAGTAATCCTCCTCCTTCCACCTTCTGAATAGCTGGGATTACAGGTGTGCCACCATGCCCGACTAATTTTTATTTTTTCGTAGAGATGGGGGTCTTGCTATGTTGTCCAGGCTGGTCTCAAACTCCTAGCCTCAAGCAATCCTCCTGCCTCAGTCTCCTAAGGGATTACAGGCATGAGCCACTGCATCTGGCTGAGCCTCTTTGATTTGGTAGAGAGAGGAGGGAAGGGCATCATTGCAATGCTAAATGGTGGGTTCTACCTTTGAGCATTTACTGAATGCCCAGCACTGTGCCAAGATCTTTGTATACATTTTTTTCCCATTTAATCCTCAGGACAATCCTATGGGACAAATATGAACACACCCTATTCGTAGGTGAATGAAATGAGTCTAAAGTCCCTGAAGAATTTGCCTCGTCTTGCATATGTCCAGCTAGGACTGAAGCTCAGGTCTTTGTGATCAGCTCCAAAGCCTCTACTCTTACCTATTGTTCTTTTTATTTTTATGTTGTAGTCCTTTATTCATTGCCCCCTTCCCATCCTTCCCCTCTGAGTCCCCAAAGTCCATTGTATCATTCTTATGCCTTTGCATCCTCATAGTTTAGCTTCCACTTATGAGTGAGATTCTTTTATAATCTTTTTCTTCCATGTAGCTTGCCTAGCATACTTGTGAAAGACAGAATTTTGGTGGGGAAAACATGTCGATGTTGGCTACTGATGATAATTGTCTATTTCCCCCTCCCCTTTCTCCCCATAGGCCTCAGGGAGCTCCAAATAGCTCCTCTTCATACCTCCCCTAATGAGCTGGCTTAAAATAGCTTCTCCTGTGTGGCAAAATGGCTCCTAGTCATGGGTCTGGTGGCAGGGAAGTTATCTAATCCAGTTAGAATGCTGTTCCTCCCTTGCTGTTTTGTCAGAGAGGTGATACCTGAGTCCAAAGCTGAGTAATTAAAAACCCTCTTAACGCCACTTGAAATCAAGTGCCTCATATGCAACATGCTGAGTCTCAGTCCTCTGGGCTTGGGGTAATGCTTGTCTTTTAATACCAGTCTCAATTGTGGTTTGAACCTCATGTGAAACAAATAGAATACAAACAAGAACATCTTAAAAAAAAAAAAAAAACCCAACAATACAAACCTACCAGAAAATGATGCCCTGTAATTATGTGTCCCATAATTGTGTACCCCACCCATTAGTATTTGAATTTAAAAAGCAAATCCCAAACCCGAATTAACAAGATATCCTTTTGGATACTAGTTTGGCTTCAAGCCATCATGCATTTTTTTCATGTATCAAAAAATCTCACTTTTACCAAAATAGTTTATAGTTAATTACATTTCACTGTGAGTTCATATTGACTTTATATGTCTACACTAGCAAGTTATAAATTTTGCACACCTGAGTAGGGATTTGCCTTTTCAGAGCATTGCAGAATCTTCCTCAGCTACCTGAGATGGGCTCTCTTTTCCCTGGAGGTGAGGAGATACGTGCTGGAATTGGGGATTGGGCAGTGGAAGTGAGGTTTGTCCTTTCATTTTACTCTGCTACTTTTGAGCAAGTGCAGACACCTCCCTGGTGAGTGTATCCATGAATGATAAATTCTCCCTAGGTGGTTTCCTTTACTCCCCTCCTGCTTTTCCCTACCCAAGTCAAAATCATCATGATCATCATCATCCTCCTCCTCAAACCATTTTGTGAGTTATATGCCAGTCCATAGGAAATAAACAATAGCCAAGTGCAATGCCAAATACTTTATATATATATCTACATATTTACTTCCACATCTATTTTAGGCTTTGCAATATGCTGTGAAGCAGCTTTTATTTTTACTTTGCAGATGAGGAAACTGAAGTTAGGAGAGGTCAAGAAACTTGCTCAAGGTCATATAACTAGTAAGTGGCAGAATTGTGATATGCACCTGAGTCTTCAAGCTCTAAGACATGCCCTCTTCACCACAGTGGTATACTCCTTCCATAGGGCATCCCGGAGGGAATGAGTTGCACACTTATGGAATGGAGTCACGGGTGGTTCCAGCCCTTTAGTTGTGTAAACTCCCACTCTGTCTCAAACCCTGGTGTCCAGACAATAGCCTGAGGAGATACTTTCTAAAGAATGTGTACTGCAACTCTATATAAAATAAGAAAAAGTGAGAACAACCAATCTTTCCTCAACAAGGAATTAGAGTCATGAAGAAGGGTGCCAGCCCACAGTGGAATACTCTTCACCTGCTTTAAAGAACGTCTGAGCTAAACTGATTGTGGACTGAACAGGGGCAGTGAGACAGGCTAAGGGACTTGTCTTACATCATACTTGCACCTTCCCTTGAATCCTGGTCTTCTTATCTCCTCCATAGAAAGGTCAATAAGTTTTATGTGCCATAGAGAAGCCCAACCTTCCTCTTGCTGTCATCAATGCTAGGGGGAAAATGAGAGATTCGATAGTGCAGAGGTCAGTAAGTGACTTGGCCTCAGCTGAACCTGAGTTTGAAACTTGAGGTGGTAACCCCTCTATCCCCAGTTTCCTACAGCCTCCCAGTAAAGTTATAGAGCAGAAGTGGTGGTTTTGCATTGGGTCTAGTGGATTACATCCCCTGAGACCCCTCCTCCTCCTCTGACTGGCACAGAGCAACAGAAAGAAGCCTGAGTATCTAAAAGTCGAAAGACCACTGGGCCGAGAGAATCCTGCCATTGCAGACAGGAGAGGACACAGCCATGACCACTGAGGACTGATGACCAGCACCAGATGGAGGCCTCTCAGTGGACGTCAGCACGCGTGTCTAAGTGCCCTTCTTCCCTAATGACTTGGCTGTAGATAAGTCACCCCAAATTAAAGTAGCCCATGAAAAAAACACAAACAAATAAACAAAGAAACAAACAAAAACAAAACAAAAAAACTCCTGGAACAGGGCCTGGAACTGGAAAGTCAGTTCAGTTACAGAAATATAACATTAAGGTTTTTGTGACTCTGACTTAGTGGGCTGAAATTCGTAGTCGCTTCAGTGATTATGTTTTGAAGTTGGTTTGATTGGCATTCTTGGGATGGCTCACCCTAAAAAGAACCCAGTAACCTCTTGTCCTTTCTGCGACAGGTTGGGCGGTGACATATGCTCCTGCCTTATGGAAGACTGCATCAGCATGACGAGAAGTGGTGGCTGATGACTCCAAGGTGCTCAGTAGTTTTATTAATCATAACTACAAACTAAAGGCTGTGTGTTTTCTCTAGAAGTGGAGTGAGAGATTGCCTTGTCTCCTGCCGCTCCCACAGTATAATCAAGGCATCAAGCTAAATGAAAGGAAATGCCATCTTCCTGTGACAGCAGGTGCAAAATTACCTTTAATTATGAATTTGCTAGGTACAACAGTGACTCTGTGTGAATTATAACATTGCATTCATTAAAACAACCATTTTAGGGTCTCACTTACCTTGACATGCACACAGAATCTCAGAATCCGAGAGTGAGTTCATATTAAATCTGCTGTGCTCTTGAAGAACTGTGCTGGTCTGACAATTTCTGATCTGATATTTTTGTTCAAAGTCTACATTTCAGAGTAAGGACTGCCGGGTCTGAGTCCCAGATTTACTATGGACTGACATGTGACCTCAATAAGTCAGTTAACCTTTTCAGAGCTCAGGTTTTTTTTTTTTTCTTCTTTTCTTCTTAAGTGTTTTCTCATACCCATTTTACAGATAAGGAGGTCAGGGCTCAAGGAAGCCAGAGGTTTGAGTTGAGGTGAATTCTTGACATCACATGATTATCCTGTGATAGCAATTCTATTCCACCCCAAGTCTCTGATGTTAAAGCCAGTATCCTGTCTACTGTGCCATGCCACCACCTGGGCCAGCTACCAAAAACATGTTCCTGGACTTCTCCCATGCCTTCCATCCCTGGGCCAGAGGCCTGGCTCTTAGAAGGATCCTGTAGCCTCTTGGATGATAAGGGTCTCCCTGTGGTGTGGACACAGTCCAGGGGATGTCCTCATGTAGGCCATAGAACCCGGCTGCATTTCTGCCCCTGCTCTGCCAGGACAGAGGATAAGGATGGAGTCTGAGCCCTCTGGCCTCGGTTGTCACAGTCCAGGCTCTCAAAGAGCTCAGTTTCTTCATCTATAAATTGAGGGGGCAGAACTGTGCAGTCTTCAAGCCAGCACTTCTCAAGCTTTGATATGCTACTCAAAGTGTGGGCAACAGACCAGAAGCAGCAGCATTAGGGAGCTTGTTGAAAATTCACAATCTCAGTTTCTATGCAGTACCAACTAGTTTCAAACCGTAACATACACAAGAATCATCTGGGATCTTGTTAAATTGCAGACTCTGGTTTAGTAGCTCTGGAGTGAGGCCTGAGAGTGTGCATTCCAGCAAGTTCCCAGGGGATGCTGCTGCTTCCTCTGTACAAACCACACTTTGAGTAGCGAGGCTCTCAGATCCTTTCTGGCTGAGTACTATAATAACAGGTGATATTTATTGGATACTTCCTCTGTGCTAGGCACTGTGCTAAATACTCTACACGTATTGCCTCATTTAAATCTCATAAAATTCTATAAGGGGATAATGTCAATATCATCCCCATTTTCTAGACAATGAAACCAAAGATCATGGACATAGTCAACTAGACCAAGGTCACATGGAGGGCAGAGCTGGGATTTGAACTGGATCACCTGGTTCTGTTGCTCATATGCTTAGCAACAACACTTATCTCCCAAGTAATTTAGCTTTGGGAAAACTCTAACTCTTTCTGAGTAAAATTGTGTCTAATTCTCTGTGGAGCAACATAACTAGTTGACATGGCAAGAGTTCTATCTTATTGTTTTCCAGGACTGTATCATATTAGGTGGTGCATTGGATTGAATGTCTATTGTCTCCTGGAATTTTTATGTTGAAATCCTAATCCTCAATGTGATGGTGTTAGGGGATGGGGCCTATGGGAGATGATTGGGCCATGAGGGTGGAGCCCTCATGAATGGGATTTGTGTCCTTCCTTATAAAACAGGCCCTAGCGAACTGCCTGCCTGTCTCATTGTGTGAGGACACAGCTAGAAGTTGGCAGTCTGTGACGTGGGAAAGGGCCCTCACTGGAAACTGACCATTCTGACACTCTGATCTTGAACTTCCAGCCTTCAGAACTGAGAGTAATAAATGTATAATTGTTTATAAGCCACCCAGCTTATGATATTTTGTTTTTGTTTTATTTTATTATTATTACTATTTAAACTTTTATTTTAGGTTCATGGGTACATGTGTAGGTTTGTTATATAAATAAACTTGTGTCATGGGGGTTTGTTGCACAGATTGTTTCATCACAGGGGTACTAAGCCTAGTACTCAATAGTTATTTTTTCTGATCATCTCCCTCTTCCCACCCTCCACCCTCAAGTAGGCCCTAGTATCTGTTGTTTCCCTCTTTGTGTCCATGTATTCTCATCGTTCAGCTCCCACTTATAAGGAGAACATGCAGTATTTGGTTTTCTGTTCCTACGTTAGTTTGCTAAAGATAATGGTCTCCAGCTCCATCCATGTTCCTGCAAAAGATAGGATCTAATTCTTTTTCATGGCTGCATAGTATTCCATGGTATGTATGTGCTCCATTTTCTTTATCCATTGATGGGCATTTAGGCTGATTTCATGTGTTTGCTATTGTGAATAGTGCTACAGTGAACATACATGTGCATGTGTCTTTAATGGTAAAATGAGTTGTATTCCTTTTGGTGTATACCCAGTAATGGGATTGCTGGGCTGAGTAGTAGTTCTGTTTTTAGCTTTTTAAGAAATTGCCACGCTGTTTTACACAATTGTTGAACTAATTTACACTCCCATCAACAGTGTAAAAGTGTTCCCTTTTCTTCACAACCTTGCCACCATCTGTTGGTATTTTGTTTTAGCAAGCTGAATGGACTAAGATAGATGGGTTCGCTACTATTTCCCTATAAAGGGGCATTTCAGAATATTCCAGTCTTTCCCTATTATAAGCAGTGCTGCAGTAAACACACTTGCACATACACTTTGTATACAGTGTGACTATGGGATGGAGTCATAGAAGTCTCTTGCCTGGAACAAAGGCTATACATTATTACATTTGAGTAAATGCTAACATCTTGTCTAACACTGGGCTCACAGTTTGAATGTTAATATTAGAGCTCACAGAGTTGCGGAATTTGAATTTTGAAGCCCAAATTTCTCTTAGCCAAATTCCTTATCTCGTTTTTGTTTTTCTTTCTTTGTTTTTGTTTTTGTTTGAGACCGAGTCTAACTCTGTTGCCTAGGCTGGAGTGCAGTGGCACAATCTCAGCTTACTGCAACCTCTGCCTGGGGGATTCAAATGATTCTCTTGCCTCAGCCTCCCAAGTAGCTGGGATTACAGGCACCTTCCACCACGCCTGGCTAATTTTTGTATTTTTCTTTGTAGAGACAGGGTTTCACCATGTTGGCCAGGATGGTCTCGGACCCCAGACCTTAAGTGATCCCCCTGCCTCAGCCTCCCTAAGTGCTGGGATTACAGGCATGAGCCACCATGCCTGACCTCATATTTTCAAATAGCAAAATTATTGCCTGTGAAGATGGACTCCCGTTTTGGTTGTGACTCTACCAAAATGCTGATCCTGTCAGGAGACAGTGATACCTCTTTTAAAGCCTGGAGGGAAAAAAATGAAGAAAAGGAATTTATTAAAGCTAGAGTATGTTGAACTTCTATTCATTGAGCCCGATTTCTGAAAAGACAAACCCCACATTTTGGAAAATAGAATTGCCTGGTTTCCCTGTTTTCTCCACATAATTAGCCTAAACCTCAAAAGCCTCTGTCTAGAGCTGCTAAAACTTTAGGAAAAAAAAAAAAAAAGCGTGAAGGCTCATTTTGACGAGAAGATGGAACTCCAAATGGTTGTTTGGGGAACCGACTGAGACTTCCGGTTGAAGCTCAAGATGTTATATATTTGCTTACATTTTTAATACTGTACTCAAGTTCCCAAGCCTTTTTTTGATGGATTTTTTTATTTGTGAGTCTGGGTATTTCTTCCTCTTATAAATGGTTATTTCGCTACACAGATACACGTGGGAGAATATTTAATTAGAACTGAAAATGTTTTGAGCACGTTAAGTACAATCTAAGTGATAAGTATCATGATCTTTAAATGCTACAATAAGCATTATAATACATGCTTAATTCACTGATGAGCACTTGGCGTGTCTTTGACAAATTCTTAATAAATTGCTCAAAAGAGCCCTTTTGAAAGTGTCATTTCACACTATATAACTCTACCTCTGATATTTCTCAACCTTGTCTATCTGCAGAAATGGGAAATTCTCTGGAACATTTTTCTTAACTGATTCTGATTAATGGGCTTTGGTGGAAACTCCCAGGGACTTGTTGCAATATACTGTAAATGAAATCTGCTAGCTACACAATTTGAAAAGTGAAGGCTGTAGTCTCCAAGTTTTCAAAAGCAGCCCATTTCACCTAGACAATGAATTATGGGATCCATAAGTACATAGAAAGCCTGAGTCCTGTGCCTGGAATGTATCTTCAAGGGAAAAGCTGTATGAATCTTACAAAGACTATCCCCAGCCCAGATGTCATCCGGAGTGTATTAAGAGAAGATTTGTAGCAATTTAGTTGATAGTTAGTGTTAGGGGCAGCGATTCCTTAGTATTAAAGTACTCCATAAATTCTCTCTGTGCCCAGATCTCAAGATTTGCAATTAAATTTGGGCGTAAATAAAAGATGTTTTGAAAATTAATTTTTTAAAAAAAAGGCGTTAATTTAAGAAAGTCTGTGATTGCATAGAAACTCTTAAATTACTTGAAAGTGGAAAAAGCAACACTGGGTTTGGCAGGATCATTTATTTATTTCCTAGTATGTGCCTCAAGCTGGATGTTCTAATTGGAAGAATTTGATAGTAAGTAATTTCAATCTTCTTTATCTGCATTAAAATATCTGTAAAGATTAAAGATGCTTATACTGATGAGGTGGTGAAATGTGTTGCACATGTTTGTACCAATAATAAGAGGGACTGGTTCACTCACTTTTGAAAACATGTACCCTTTTAAAATTTGGAATAATTTTAGACTTACAGAAACGTCACAAAGATAATATAAAGACTTCCTGTATACCTGTTACCCTGTCCCTCCTAATGTTAGCATCTTACATAGTGATGGTGGATTTGTCAAAACCAAGAAATTAACATTAGCACATTATACTATTAACTGAACTCCAGAATTTATTCAGATTATATATAGTATATATTAAATTATTAAATATATATGAATTAAATATATATAAATATATATTATATATATAAAATCTGGATTATATATTTTTATATATGTTTTGTCTTTCACTAATGCTCTTTTCCTAATCCAGGGTTTCAAGATCAAGGACAGTCAAGATGCCACATTGCATTTAGTCCTTCTGTCTCCTTAGTTTTTTCTAGTCTGTTACAGTTTCTCAGTCTTTCCTGGTTTTTCACGATCTGGACAGTTTTGTCGAGTACTGGTTAGGTATTTTATAGAATGTCCCTCAGAATGGGTTTGTCTTGATGTCTTTCTCATTAGACTGGGGTTATAGGTTTGGGGGAAGAATGTCACAAAGGTGAAATCCCTTCTCATCATATCATATCATGCTATTCTGCTTTCAACATAATGTATCACCAGCAACATTAACATTGACCTCTTGGTTAAGAGAGTGTCTGCCAGGTTTCTGGGGCTACAGTTTGGATAAGTGGAAAAGAGAGTGGTAATTGATTAGTGACATGTGCCATGAGTACAGACCTAGGTAACAGTGGTACTCACAGCAGATGTTCGCCGTCCCTGACTCATATTACTTAAGACCATCACGTTTTGCTGACGAAGAATCTGAGATTTTTGTTAGCAGAATTTCATATCACTGTACCTGTGGCCCAGTCATCTACATTCTAAACATTCAAATACCGAATATTTGCTGAGCACCTATAATATGCAAGGGCCGTATTTATGTTTCTCACTTTAATCAACTAAGAGACTATTAGGGCTTAAGGAGGGACTTAAAGAGATAATCCAATTTCTTCATTATTATCTTTCTAATAGAAAAAATTAAAAACTCTGAAACACACACACACATACACAAACATACACGTACTCACAGACACACACGAGACGCAGAAAATCACGATTGTAGCCTGAAGCATAGAAGACTGAGACTGGAATCCCATCTTCTGACTGCATTAGCATGCTGAATTCTTGCTTAAGCCAATTACTACACTTATATAATTTACTTAAACTAGACTACCTGTGGAGTACTGCTCCTCCAGGAGAACCATTGAAATTAGCACTTTTCAATGCGTAGGAGAATCGGGCATCAGAACATTTTCTCACCATCTCGTCAAAACCTTTTCAGTTGTGTATAAATGAATGATTTTTAAAAACAACTGTGGCTTTCAACAGTTCACTCATGGAAGAACAATTTAGTGAATACCAGTCATTTATCAGGTACTGAGTGAGATAAGTGCTGGTTATACATTAAGAAACAAAATAGGCATGGCCCCTCCCCAAGGGCAACTTATAGTCTAGTGAAGCATAAAAATGTAAAATAGATTAAATAACAGCTAGGCATGGTGGTGCATGCCTGTAGTCCCAGCTACTTGGGAGGCTGAGGCAGGATTCCTGAAGCCCAGGAGGTGGAGTCCGGCCTGGGCAACATAGCGAGACCCTGTCTTTATTTTTGAACAAAGCAATAACAGAATAAATAATTACAAGGTATGAAGGATGCTATAAAAGAAACAAGCATGGAGTGTTACCTAAATAAAAGCAGGGAAGGGAAGCTAAATAGGATGGCCAAGGAAGACTTGTCTTAGAAAGTGATGCTCGGCCGGGCGCGGTGGCTCAAGCCTGTAATCCCAGCACTTTGGGAGGCTGAGACGGGCGGATCACGAGGTCAGGAGATCGAGACCATCCTGGCGAACACTGTGAAACCCCGTCTCTACTAAAAAATACAAAAAAACTAGCCGGGCGAGGTGGCGGGCGTCTGTAGTCCCAGCTACTCGGGAGGCTGAGGCAGGAGAATGGCGTGAACCGGGAGGCGGAGCTTGCAGTGAGCTGAGATCCGGCCACTGCACTCCAGCCCCCGGCGACAGAGCAAGACTCCGTCTCAAAAAAAAAAAAAAAAAAAAAAAAAGAAAGTGATGCTCAACCCCAGAAGGAGAGAACCTTGCAAGATATCTGAGTGAGAGAGGGTCATGTACACAGAGGTCTAAGGGGGAAGAGGAGGACAAGCCCAAGGAACCAGAAGACGGTGTGTGTGGCTGGATTTTAATAAACGGTGGGGCAGCAGTTGTGTCAGTATACTGCTCAGAACCCTGCAGCACTGTGTTCCTGTCTATAGTAGCAGCTTTCTACGTCATGATGGGTCAAAATACTAGGCAGGCTACAGGTGCCAGGAAGTTGATGCTCCAGGACCTGTTCTCAACCTACAATGAATGGGAGTTGGTGGGTCAACATCATCCCAGCCTCCCCCTCACCTTGGGACAGATAACTCGAAGGCATGTTCTGTGCTTTTCACTATCTCCCGGGAATCCTCAGTTGGATGGAACCTTGGCTGCCCATCACGATAAGCTCTTTGATAAGAATCCTTTCATTTGGCTTCCTTCCTTACCCTCCCTTCCTTCCCCATTTCCTTGTCAGTTGCTTTTCAAGTAAGCTACTTGGATTCATATCCTTGTTTCAGAGCCTCATTTGGAGGAACCCAACCTAAGATAAATGGAAAGGGTGATACATGCTGAGGTTGGAAATGTAGGGAGAGGCTAGATCACACAGGGCTTAGTCGGCTTTGTAAAAAGTTTGATTTAATTCTAAGTGCAATAGGAAGGAGCTGAAGGCTCTTACGAAGGAGTGACTTGATTAAATTTAGATGTTAAAAGGATACTTTAAAAATATAGGTTAGCTTTACAATCGTGGATTTAGAAGACATCTTAGAGATGATCTATTTGAACTCTTACTTTGTAGAAAATAAAAGTGAGATCCATAGAAGTAGTGATTTTCCCGAAGCCACACAGTGGTGGAGGAAAGATTACTATGAGTTAGATCTTGTGACCAAGGTCTCCTGACTGTCCAGGACTCAGTGGTGGCTCTTTGATAACTTTTCAGTGGCTCTGATAACCTCTTAGAGCAGTTTCACCCGAGACAGCATTTGCTAAGAAAAGCAAAATGAATTTTGAGTTCAACATCATGCTGTAAGGACTGCTTTAGATAATTACCATAACATGTTAGACAGTTGAAATTGAAGGGGAGAAAAACAGTTAAGGCAGTGCCCTAGTTATTAAGTATTAAAGACACTGAAGGTTTTTCCTGTGAAATAAGTACCAGGATAGGGCACGATAACCATTTGCAAATATTTGTAAAGGTGCAGACAGTGAGGAGAAAGAGAAATTACTTAGCTTAGAACAGTGGAGGAGAGCTTGAAGTAATGAGGTGGAACAAAAGGGAAATATTATTAGCTGAAAGCGGGAAACGAGTTTTTGCAATGAGAACCAGTCAGTTGTATTTACACACAAACCCAGTTGTCTGAGTGAACTTTATGTAGTGTTTGAAATGAAAAAAAAAAAAAAAAAGAATTAGCAAGCTTTACACAGGCATGTATCCCTTGTGTTTCTTGACATTATTTTCTCTTATTCCCCACTTTTCAAACACATTTTGAAATGTGTATATTTGAAATGCAATTATTTTACAACAGTAGATGTGTGATGTGGCATGATCACTTTTATGACCGACCAAGTCAGATTTCTGTCTTATGAAACAGAGATGGATAAATAATTGGACTACAAACCAACGTTCTCCAATTATGATTCAGTCGCTGATTGTCTGAGGTATTAAGAGGGAATACATTACCATTGTTAATCATTTTAACACCATTTTAACTTTTGTATAATTTTAAACTACAAAAGTCAAGGTTATGGAAATACTGAATATTCACTGGAAGATACAAAATTCCAGTGTGAATTTGAATGGTTAACTGTAAAAGAAACAAAAGAAAAACAATAACCCAGCAACAACAAAACCAAAAATAAAACCAAAAAATGATGCACTGTTTTACCTCAGTTGTTTTCACTGGGATCTTCAGTGGTTATTATTGAATATGATTTACTGATAATCAAAATTATTTTTCCTTATTTTATTTGGATTTGTTGGGTTTTCCAGCACCAATCATTTCACCACCTATTAAAGTAACCACAATCCATCCACCCAAGAAAAACACCCAACAATCCTCATATCTTTGCAGTTTTTCGGGAGAGTCCTCTGGGGATTAGATGCACACTGGGAATGTGCAGTTCCTCAATACTGACTGGGCCTCTTCTCCCTGCTGTTAGAAGTGTCATCATTGAATATAATTTCTTAGCACACTGTTTGCTTTGTCTTCAATTAAGAGCCAGCAAAATAGCGGCTATAATTATATCTCCTTAAGACGATGCCCATTTGATTGAAGGCTAGGCTGAAAATATACTCTACATTATCATATGAAAAAGCCACATAAAGAGCCCTGTCTTCAAACTGCAGCGTTAACCCTCCTCCAAGTGATTCTAAATGAAGCAACAAAGTGCAGAAAAGGCGAGAGTACTTATTTGACCACGGACCCTTTGAAATATCACTTTGATGAATGCAAACACATTTATCATCTGCACTAGGAAATGCTTTATGTCACCATCCCAGTTAAGGCTGTTGTAGTTGTAAGGAATAGAAACCCATGCCAAGATAGCTGTAGCAAGAAAAGAAATTTATTGTAAGTGTACAGGGGTATGTGCCAGCATCTACAAGAGGCTAGGAGTAAAATCAAGGAAACCACCTAGAAGCAAGGAGCTAGTTCCTTCGGTCCCTCTGGGGTCACCTGGTCTTGCATCTCTGCCTGTCTCTGTGCAACCTCCTCAACTCTTGCAGAAGATCAGCTTTCTTTGGGTGCCCTATTGCCCCTGCTTAGAAGCACCTCGCTTGCAGCCACACACGGAGCCTCAGATTAGCATCTCTCAGTTCCAATTTTAATTTCTGGGAGAGACAATCTGTTAGTTTGGTTAGGGTTGTGTCCTCTTTTGCGTGGTCATGGGAGACTGAATACTCCAAAAATGGCTGTCAGGGCTCAAGCCTGAGGGCAGGGCCAGTTTTCTGAGAAAAGGGGTTGTTGTCAATATCAAAAAGCATTTACTGCAGTTACTTTCAGATTATAACTCATTAATTTATTTATTCACTGATTTGACAAATAATACTGAGTGCTGACTATGTGATGGGTACCAGGGATACCAGAAGAGAACAAAGATTCTCTGAGAGAACAAAGGAGACACAATCCCAGATCTCATGGAACATTCTAGAGTGGGAAGTCAGGGGTAAATAAAAAGTAAATATAAATAAGGAGATTAGAAGGTGATAAGGACTATGAAGAACAATAAATCCGGAAAGGGAAAAAGAGAGAGCCGGGGGCTGGGGGAGGTTTGATTTTAAAGGGTTTGGCCCAGGAATGGTGGTGTTGAGAAGGCGCCATTTGAATTAAGTCTTAAAGGAAGCAATGGAAAGAATTATGTAGATACTGGATGCTTCATTTTGAATTGATTTTTTATTAAACCCCAACCAACCATAGGATGATATGATAATTTAAAATATTTTTCTCTTTATCACAGAGGTTTCCTTCTCTGGGAAGTAGGAACTTCCATGTTAATTCAACATTTACGTTTGCCAGACATTTCAGGCGTCTGTAATTAGGGATCCTAGCTAAAATTCATGCTTCCTTCTATTTCAAAATTAAATAATGGACAATGCCAATATTTTTTGGAGTTCAGTAGGCAAGTAATACTCTACTATCAAAAAAGCTCTGACACCTGCGTGTAGGAGGATGAAGGGAGAGTTGGTTGGACAGGCTATTCTCCATGGGCTTTAAAGCCAAAGTCTGGGTGAAAGCCACTTGTACCTTTTAATAAGTTATTTTCTCTTATTAGTTAGTAGGCAATGAGAAGTTGAATGAGGTAAATATAATTAAATCTTGATGGCTGTGTGTCTATGTGTCTTATTTTCTCCCACTTAAAAATAGGATGGTGTGGCACACCCATGTTCACAGCAACTTTAGTCAGCAGCATGATCAGAGCCAAGAGGCAGAAGCAAGTCACATGTCCCCCTACTGATGAACAGGTAAACAAGATGAGTTTATACACACAGGAGAGCATTTTTCAATCTTCAAAAGAAAGACAATCCTGTCCTATGCTACAACATTGAAGAACCCTGAGGACATTATGTCAAGTGAAATAAGCCAGTCACAAAAAGACAAATACTGTGTGATCCCACTTACATAAGATATTTAAAGTAGTTGAATTCATCAAAACAGAAAACAGAATGGCAGAGGGAGAAATGGGGAATTTAATGGGAATTGAGTTTTGGCTCTGCAAGATGAAAAATTTACTTGTTAACTTGTTGCATAACAAGCGAATGTAACACTACTGAACTTTCCGCTTAGAAATGGTTAAGATGGTACATTTTATGATATGTGTTGTTGTTTTTTGAACCATAATTAAAGGAAAAAAAAAGAATTATGGTATGGAAAGACACAAGGAAACTCAAGGAAACTGACAACATTGTGGAACAGCTGTACCAGCCCTGGGCTGCGCCGCTCCAGGCTCCTTGTGTTGTAAAGAAAACAAAACCTTACTCTGTAGTTTTTTTTTTTTTTTTTTAAGTATATAATGGCTTCTTAAACCCTACGGAGTCCCAGTGTGTCAGTTAAGGCCCTCCATCAAGTGATCTTAACATTTGGTTCCTCATTTCTCCTCTTGCCACCTGAAATTTTAGCCAATCTGACCACTTTGTGGTCCCGATGCCTGGTGCAGTCCACTCTCCCAGACTCACTTTCTTTGTTTTCTCCTCCCGCAACCTTTAGTGATATCAGTATTTGGGACAATTTTCCTTTTCTGAGCTCCTGTATTTCTTGCGGCATTTGGTGTTTCCTGTCTTGTATTGGAACTTTGGCATAAATCTTTGCTCCTCAATTGCATTGTAATTTCCCTGAAGTCAGGAAACATGTTTTTAACAGTACTACGTCCCCCATAACATCACCAGAGATGCTTCCCTAGCATCAGCAAAGTTTTGTTGACATTATCTAATGTCAAAGTGCCAGGCACATAGCAAGTTCTAGGAATGCAAACGAACAAACCCAAAACATGGTCAGACTTGTTTTCAGTCAAGGCTGAAATGAAAACGTTTGAGCTTCTTAATAACACGGAATTTGTTGATTCTATTATTTTGCTTTCAAGTTTGGATATATGGCATGTTGATATGAATCAAATAGATGCCCTGGGGTCATATTAAGGATAAATTCTATGAAGCGAAGTGAATCAGCTGCTTGGCTGTTCTGAATCATTAGCTAGTTAAGACCAATAATACAAAATCCATCATTTTTCCATGTGGCATTTTCATCACATAGACCAGAACTTTCTAATTTTTCCAGTATGAAAACTTCTACGTTTAATAATAATTTTGTTTTTGTTTTTCTTTTGAGAAGGAGTTGCCCATGCTGGACTGTGATGGCACAGTCTTGGCTCACTGCAACTTCTGCCTCCCAGTTTCAGGTGATTCTCCTGCCGCAGCCTTTGGAGTAGCCGGGACTATAGGCATGTGCCACCACACCTGGCTAATTTTGTATTTTCAGTAGAGATAGGTTTTCACCATGTTGACCAGGCTGGTCATGAACTCCTGACCTCAGGGGATCTGCCTACTTTCGCCTCCCAAAGTGCTGGGATTATAGGTGTGAGCCACCAGGCCCGGCCAACAACTTTATGCTATTAGTACTTTTGTGTCTCGGGGCTGACATAATACACAATGATAGAGCTATGACAAATTCAGTGGTGCTTTAAAGCAAATGTCTTGAGGCTGGGTTCGGTGGCTCATGCCTGTAATCCCTGCACTTTGGGAGGCTGAGGTGAGTGGATCACCTGAGGTCAGGAGTTTGAGACCAGCCTGGCCAACATGATGAAACTCCATCTGTACTAAAAATACAAAAAATTAGCCGGGTGTGCTGGGCACAGTGGCTCATGCCTGTAATCCCTGAACTTTGGGAGGCTGAGGCAGGTGAATCACCCGAGGTCAGGAGTTTGAGACCAGCCTGGTCAATGTGATGAAACACCATCACTACTAAAAATACAAAAAATCAGCTGGGTGTGGTGGCGGGCACCAGTAATCCTGGTTACTCAGGAGGCTGAGGCAGGAGAATCCGGGAGATGGAGGTTGCAGTGAGCCAAAATTGTGCCACCGCACTCCAGCCTAGGCAACAAGGGTGAAACTGCATCTCAAAAAAAAAAAAAAAAAGGTATTTGGCTGGGCATATTGGCTCATGCCTGTAATCCCAGCACTTTGAGAGGCCAAGGCAGATGGATCACTTGAAGTGAAGAATTCAAGACCAGCCTGGCCAACATGGTGAAACCCCATCTCTGCTAAAAATACAAAAATTAGCCAGGTGTGGTGACACACACCTGTAGCACCAGCTACTCGGGAGGCTGAAGCACGAGAATTGCTTGAGCCAAGGAGGCAGTGGTTGCAGTGAGCTGTGATTGCACTGCTGCACTCCAGCCTTCGTGACAGAGCACGGCTCTGTCTCAATACATAAATAAATAAAATAAAATAAGGTCTTTTTTATTTTTTGTTACTTCATAGCACCATCAGCATATATTTGAAAAATAGCAAAATTTGCTTGTGTGATACATAAGTTTATTCTAACAACAATGAATATAGTACTTATAGAACTTCAGAGTCCTTTTCAATGGAACCAGTGATACAAAAATCAACGAACTAATATTTGTTGACAGTGTAGCTTTTGTGTGGCAAAACTAACAAGGGCTAGATTTTATTTCAACACCTTTGGTCTGCATGTATATTATTTTTAAATCTACCTTCTCTTGGCAGGAGATGAAGCCTTGCCTTCATAATGCATGGGGAGTCTTTCACTCATGGATGGACTCATACAATGAAACATAGATGGTTTACTAAGAATTAACCCAAGGAAACACATGTCCAGCCATCTACAAATAACTTCATGACAACTACAGTGGTATCTGGTACTAATAGCCAAAGTCCCCTTAATTGGATCTTGGTGAAACTTTTGCTCTGATCTACCTGCCTTTTGTTATTATCCAGTATCACACTGATTCTCCTCTCTGTATTTGGCTAGCCCACATCCTTAGTTCTCAGTTTAAAGGCCATATCTTCATGGAGGTCTTGCCTGATTTCCCCCAGCAGAGTAGATGCTACTTTTGTGACACTGGGATTTCGTCATAATTCCACCTTCAGGATGGGATGCCACAAAGAACAGAGAGTGTGTCTCCCTCCTATACACATTTGTATCCTTAGCACATAGTGGCTGATCAATACACATTTGTTAAATAAATTAATGAGTATTCCCTGCTGTTTCAATTTGAGCTCATATATTGGGTTGCTTAATTAGTTGCAGAGGAGTTTCAACCTCAGTCTAAAAATTGCTTAAAAGTCAGACCTAAAATGAAGTCTTAATCAACTGCATTTGCCTAAAGCTTTTATGTCTGTTCTTACTGGTGACTGCCCATATTTGTGCAAATGTTAGAATCTATTCAAGTCTTCTCTGGTATGTGATCCAAAACGTGTCTTCTCTCTCTTCACTGCTACAGTTATTTTTCAATAGCTCTGGAATTAGCCCCCTAGAATGCAAGTCCCTTGAGGACAAGGACTTTGTCTATCTGTTTTTTTTTTTAATTTGATATCCTAGCACCTAGAATAGTACATGGCAGGCTCCTGAAAAAATATTTATTGTATAAGTGAATGACTGCTGATGGGCTGGCTAATTTAATTGTTTAGGGGAATGTTATGATATGGATGTGATTAACATGTTTCACACAGAGGAGAAGGAAGTAAATCATCTGCTACTACCCTTTACCTTTAGTTTGTACCATGGGAATACCTAGATGCACATTCCATTCACGTATTAGCCTTGCTTTCTAACCTGAACTGCCTCTTTTTTCTTAAGGGGCTCTCTAACTTCTTACATCTGAATCTCCTTCACATTTCCAATGTGTTATTCCCTGGACATTGAATTTTCTGTCTTGCTTCTACTTCAAGTTCAGTAGGAGAAACAAATTGAGACTTCAATGATCCAGTCACCAAAAATGTGTATTTACTGTTCCTCATATTACCTTCATCAGCACTGTGGATTGTTGAGGAGACAAATGAAGACATTATAGTCCAGGTTTGATCTCACCCTCCATTTGTATTCCGAAACAAAGACCAAGTCTGTGTTTCATTGTGATTGTATAATAGGAAGTAAAGGACTGTGGCTTATGTTACTTGGAGTTGATTTAAATTTTTATGAACCTGATACCTCTGAAAGGCAATAATCAAAATGAGACCATGGTAATTATTTTCATTTGAAAACATCAGAATGGGACCTCATTACATTCTGGTGAGTGACTCAAGAGGAAGTATGGGAAGGCACAGCCTCAGCTCCATTTTGAAAATACATTTCTTAAAATATTCAGCTAAGTCATGGGAGGAAGTACAAAGCCAGAGGTGACAATTTTCAATCAATATTCCAAGTTCTTTTAATTAAGGATGTCTTGGGATTGCAGACAGTGCTGGAACATACATATGTATCTATAATAAACAAGATGTATTTTGCAGAAATGGATTTGGGTTTTGGCATCGACTTGATAGGAAGATCAAAGCACTAGTTGGCATTAGAAGGATTTAGATACATTTGTCATAGGCAGCTGTTATGCTAATCTCATTTATGCAGTTGTCAGCTGATAGGCTCTGATGAGCCAGCTGAGTGGGAAAATCATTATTCCATCCCTATTGTGATAAGTGTTATTTATTACTGTCAAATGGTATTAATGTTTGATTCAAAGATGGGGAGTGGGCACCATCTACATGAAGTTCATTCATTCATGGTCAACCGCAACAAAAGGAATCGCTGAATTCCAGCCAAACGAACTTCATTTCTGGGTGAAAAAAGAATAATGGATTTAATTTGCATATGTTTTAAAAGGGTAATGAAGTAATATGATGTTTATCTTGGTTGAAGAGTGGTAATTTTCATTGGCGGGACTCCAGCCTTGTTGGAGCCATCGTGAAGCATTTACTGTTGGGTTGGTGTGGAAAGGACTTTTCAAAGCAGCAGGTGCATTGGGGGTGGAGGGTGGGGGGCACGATGATTTATTCATTAGGCCAAAAATGAGCAATCTGGACATCTATTTTTTCTTCATCTTCCTCAGAAATGTATTTGAAACTAAACCCCCTCTCCCTTCCCCTGTGATGGTGATATCCCCTGATTTTCACAATCTTTTTGTGGCCTTTGACAATTTAATTATGTGAAATCCCTAACCCGTCACTCACTCAATTTCTGTTCCCCTTTTGTTATGATCAGATTTGCTGTTTCCACTCCATCTAAACTGATATCTGTACAGGCCTGGTGTTTTGGAATGGGGCATTGCTTTCTAGTTGTGGTAAAGTGAGGAGACAGTTAAGGATGGGTACTGATGGCTGAGAGTTTGTTCTTATGCATTTTGTCAAATTAACTGCTCAGCTGAGCTCTGAGTGGTTAAAAATGATTCCCCTCTGTTTGGAGACTTGCAGAGAGCTGTCCCTCTTCCAATACAGCTGCATTGGTTAATGCCGCCTTGGATTATTTTTCTTGTGTTAAAAATACAGATAACCTAATTATAGCGCCTCCCCAGTTCCCAAACGCCTCACTTAATGACTCATTAGTGCAGCGAGAACACTTTCCATCGCTTGCGAAATAATATTCTGTTTCTGAGGACTTCATCTTCTTTTTTCGTATTTGCTCTGAAACAAAAAAGTTTGACTCAACATATTCCACAGCCCTTGGATTTTGCTGATTGGTTTCATTTCTATAATGAGCTGGTCACTTTTCAGGACCCAGCTTCTCTCTTCTTTTTGGGTTGATGAAAATGGGGCCAGATGCCTCTGTTCAGCCGGAGGAAGACATGGGTCAAAGAGTTTTGTAAATCCTTGAACTCAAAGAAAACTGCCTTCCTTCTCACCCAGCACTGGACATACTTTTATTGGGATTCAGCATCTCCCATTCTATGACAATCCACCATGTATCACCAGGAACCAACATAATGCCTGACACAGAAAGCCCTCTAGGAATATTTGTTGAATAAATGAATGGACCTTAGGAAGCTTATAGTCTACTTCAAGGGTTGGAAAATTTTTCCATAAAGGGCCAGAGAGCAAATATCATAGGCTTTGTAGGCCATATGGCCTCTGCTGCATCTTATTCAACTGCTGTTGATGCTCAAGAGCAGCCATAGGCCATAAATGGATGGGTGTGGCTGCATTCCAATAAATCTTTATTTATGGATGCTGAAGTGAACTTTATGTAATTTTCATGTGCCATAAAATATCATTTTTCTTTTGATTTTTTCCAACCCATTAAATACGTAAAAATCTTAGCACACAGGCCATACAAAACGAAACAGCAGGTTGGATTTGGTTCACGTGTCATAGTTTGCTGACCCCTGGTCTAGTTAGTCCACAGGGTGTTACTGTGCTCACCTCTCTGGCCACATTTTCCTTTGTTCTGTCCCTTAGTCACTACTCTCCAGCCACTTTGGCCTCTTATTTATTCACAAACATGCCAGGCTTGTTCCTGCTTCAGGGCCTGTGCCTTTGCTGTTCCTTCTGTCTGGAAAACTTTGCCCTCAGATGTTCCCAAGGATGGTTTCTTCCTCATAATTGATCTGGGTCTCAGCTCAAATGCCATTTTTTCATAGAGGCCATTTCTAATCACCAGTCTCTAAGTGGGCATTACTACCCTAGCCATTGTCTTTGATTTCACTGTGTTTTATAGACCTATTACATCTATTTGCTTACAAGTAAACATATCTATCTTCTAGAATGTAACTTTTTTTACACTAAGATGGTTTTCTGTCTTTCGGAGTGTGGTTGTTCCGTGCCTAGAACAGTGTCTGGAACACAGTAGGTGGTTGATTGTGGATTATGGACTGAATGATTGGGGAGGTGATAAGAGTGTGAAGGACACAGACTAATACCAAATGGAAGACACTCTCTCTGATTCTGGAAGTACTTATAGTATTCCTCTTCCCAAATCCCAACAATCAAGTAAGGAAACAAATGTATACACAAATAACTCTGATACAAGATACCACGTTCTGAGGGCCTCAAGGGATTTGAAGGAGAGAGAGAGAGAGAAAGAGAGAGAGAGAGAGAGAAAGAGCGAGAGAGAGATTACCTCCAGATGGATGAAAAACAGATGGCTTCATGAAAGAGGATCTTTGCATTGAGTGTTGAATCTGCAGAAAGGAGTGGGGAAGATGTGCCATAGTATGGATTTCCAGATACAGAAGAAATGTCCAGGGGACACTGATTCCTGTGGTTTATTTATGACTGCTGCGTTTAAGTGTGAAACTCACCCTGTTGCAGGAAAGGAGGGAGATGTGAGTTTTCGAAGAGTAATGTTCACAGGAAGCCTCTTGCAGAGGGGTAACTTAAATACCTAGCCTAGCTTCTCCATTAAAGATCTACAACCACAGCAACAACGAGACCCTAAGATCTCCTGGCAAGTGGAGTCAATGGACCACATGAGCTAAAGAACAGGTGTGGCAACTTTTATTCTGCCTGTAAATGCTATCTTGAATAGGATCTGGCTCCTCCTGGTTACTCTGGCCTCCTCCTCATCACTTCTACATGTACTCTTCACTCCAGTCTTCCTAATGTACCATGCCATTTCATACCTTTGCATATGCCATTTCTGAAGTGGACCAGATGGATCTGGGACAAACTGGTGTGTGCTCACTGTCTCTGAAATAGCTGCTGCTGGTCAGCCTCAGCCAGTTTTTGTCATGGAGGAATATGGGCTCTGTATTAGCAAATCTTCCAATATGTTTTTGAGAAATGGGAAATCTGGATTATTAAATGTTAGTAACTAGTTTAAATTTTGAAAAGATCCACAAGATAAAGTTGAGGGCTGGATTTGACCTATTCCCCACTATTTTGCTTCCTTTGGACTCCTTTTCCCCCTTTAGAATGTTGCTCAAGGGTCACTTCTTTTTTGTGTGCTTTCATGATACCTCGTACATGCAAATACCATAACTCTTATGTGGGCTGTGGCTCTGATTGGACTCCCCAGAGACCCCAGCTCGACTAGGTCCTCAGAAGTGAGGATTAGAAAACAGCATGCTCAGCCCACGTTGCCGCTCCACCATCTGCAAAGTTACATGGAACTCACTACTCAGTAGCTGTAGGGATGATGTTATCAAAGAAGCATTACAGCATTTCTTTATATGTTCCAGGAAAGCTTCACTCGAGTTTTGTTTCTGGAAAAGCCCGGCTTCTTCTAAGCAACTGAGGTGTGTGTGTGTCTCTGTGTGTGTCTGCGTGTGTGTGTGTGTCTGTGTGTGTGTGCACGTGTCCCTGTGTATGTGTCTGAATCTGGGTTGCGTTTGTGTGTGTGTTTCTGGATGTGTAAGTGTGTGTTTGTGTATCTGTGGGTATACATGTCTACATGTGTATGCATGTGTATGTGTCTCTGTGTGTGTATATGTGTGTGCATGTCTCTGTGTGTGTCTGCATGTGTCTCTGTGTGTGTCTGTGTGTATCTCTGTGAGTACGTCTGCATGTGTGTGTCTGTGTCCAGGTCTATGTGTGTGTCTGCCTGTGTCTGTGTGTGTGTGTCTGCATGTGTCTCTGTGTGTGTGTGTGTCAATTCCCACCTATGAGTGAGAACATGCGGTGTTTGGTTTTCTGTTCTTGTGAAAGTTTGCTGAGAATGATAGTTTCCAGCTGCATCCATGTCCCTACAAAGGACATGAACTCATCCTTTTTTATGGCTGTACAGTATTCCATGGTGTATATGTGCCACATTTTCTTAATCCAGTCTGTCATTGATGGACATTTGGGTTGGTTTGAAGTCTTTGCTATTGTGAATAGTGCCACAATAAACATACGTGTGCATGTGTTTTTATAGCAGCATGATTTATAATCCTTTGGGTATATACCCAGTAATGGGATGGCTGGGTCAAATGGTATTTCTGGTTTTAGATCCTTGGGGAATCGCCACACTGCATGTGTGTCTCTGTATGTTTATGTTTGTGTCTACATGTGTGTCTCTGTGTGTGCATCTGCCTGTGTCTCTGTGTTTCTGTGTGTGTGTGCATGTCTCTGTGTGTGTGTCTGTGTGTGTCTGTGTGTGTGTCTGTATATGTTTATGTGTGTCTGCATGTGTGCCCCTGTGTGATTGTGTGCGTGAGTTTCTGTTTGTGTGTGTGTGTGTGTCTCTGAATGTCTCCACGTGTGTGTCTGTGTCTGGGTCTGTGTGTGTGCCTGCCTATGTCTCTGTGTGTGTGTCTCCATGTGTCTCTGTGTGTGTCTGTGTATGTTTATGTGTGTCTGCATGTGTGTCTCTGTGTGTTTGTGTGTGTGAGTTTCTTTCTTTTTTATTATATTTTAAGTTCTAGGGTGCATGTGCACAATGTGAAGGTTTGTTACATATGTATACATGTGCCATGTTTGTGTGCTGCACCCATTAACTCATCGTTTACATTAGGTATATCTCCTAATGCTATCCCTCTCCCCTCCCCCCACCCCACAACAGGCCCCGATGTGTCATGTTCCCCTTCCCATGTCCAAGTATTCTTATTGTTCAATTCTCACGTATGAGTGAGAATATGCGGTGTTTGGTTTTCTGTTCTTGTGATAGTTTGCTGAGAATGATGGTTTCCAGCTGCATCCATGTCCCTACAAAGGACATGAGCTCATCCTTTTTTATGGCTGCATAGTGTTCCATGGTGTATGTGTGCCACATTTTCTTAATCCAGTCTGTCATTGATGGACATTTGGGTTGGTTCCAAGTCTTTGCTATTGTGAATAGTGCCACAATAAACGTATGTGTGCATGTGTCTTTATAGCAGCATGATTATAATCCTTTGGGTATATACCCAGGAATGGGATGGCTGGGTCAAATGGTATTTGTAGTTCCAGATCCTTGAGGAATCACCATACTGTCTTCCACAATGGTTGAACTAATTTACACTCCCATCAACAGTGTGAAAGCATTCCTATTTCTCCATATCCTCTCTGGCATCTGTTGTTTCCTGACTCTTTAATGAATGCCATTTTAACTGGTGTGAGATGGTATCTCACTGTGGTTTTGAGTTGCATTTCTCAAATGACCAGTGATGATGAGCATTTTTTCATGTGTCTGTTGGCTGCATAAATGTCTTCTTTTGAGGAGTGTCTGTTTATATCCTTCACCCACTTTTTGATGGGGTTGTTTGTTTTTTCTTTAACTTTGTTTGAGTTCTTTGTAGGTTCTGGATATTAGCCCTTTGTCAGATGAGTAGATTGCAAAAATTTTTTCCCATTCTGTTTGTTGCCTGTTCACTCTGATGGTAGTTTCTTTTGCTGTGCAGAAGCTCTTTAGTTTTATTAGATCTCATTTGTCAATTTTGGCTTTTGTGGCCATTGCTTTTGGTGTTTTAGACATAAAGTCCTTGCCCATGCCTATGTCCTGAATGGTATTGCCTAGGTTTTCTTCTAGGGTTTTTATGGTTTCAGGTCTAACATTCATATCTCTAATCCATCTTGAATTTATTTTTGTATAAGATGTAAGGAAAGGATCCAGTTTCAGCTTTCTATATATGGCTAGCTAGTTTTCCCAGCACCATTTATTAAATAGGGAATCCTTTCACCATTTCTTTTTTTTGGTCAAGTTTGTCAAAGATCAGATGGTTGTAGATGTGTGACATTATTTCTGAGGGCTCTGTTCTGCTCCATTGGTCTATATCTCTGTTTTGGTACCAGTACCATGCTGTTTTGATTACTGTAGCCTTGTAGTACAGTTTGAAGTCAGGTAGCATCATGCCTCCAGCTTTGTTCTTTTGGCTTAGGATTGTCTTGGCAATGCAGGCTCTTTTTTGGTTCCATATGAACTTTAAAGTAGTTTTTTCCAATTCTGTGAAGAAAGTCATTGGTAGCTTAATGGGGATGGTATTGAATCTATAAATTACCTTGGGCAATATGGCCATTTTCACAATATTGATTCTTCCTATCCATGAGCATGGAATGTTCTTCCATTTGTTTGTGTCCTCTTTTATTTCATTGAGCAGTGGTTTGTAGTTCTCCTTGAAGAGGTCCTTTACATCCCTTGTAAGTTGGATTCCTAGGTATTTTATTCTCTTTGAAGCAATTGTGAATGGGAGTTCACTCATGATTTGGCTCTCTGTTTGTCTGTTATTGGTGTATAAGAATGCTTGTGATTTTTGCACATTGATTTTGTATCCTGAGACTTTGCTGAATTTCCGTGTGTATCTCTGTGAGTATGCCTGCATATGTGTGTCTGTGTCTGGGTCTGTGTATGTCTGCCTGTATCTCTGTGTATGTGCCTGCATGTATCTCTGTGTGTGTGCATGTCTCTGTGTGTGTGTCTGCATGTGACTCTGTGTGTGTCTGTGTATGTTTATGTGTGTCTGCATGTGTGTCTCTGTGTGTTTGTGTGCGTGAGTTTCTGTTTGTGTGTGTCTGTGTGTGTCTCTGTGAGTGTATCTTGCATGTGTGTGTCTGTGTCTGGGTCTGTGTGTGTCTGCCTACGTCTTTGTGTGTGTGTCCACATGTGTCCCTCTGTGTGTGTGCATGTCTCTGTGTGTGTCTACATGTGTGTGTCTGTGTATGTTTATGTGTGTGTGTCTGCATGTGTGTCTCTCTGTGTGTATGTCTGCCTGTGTCTCTGTGTGTGCTTCTGTGTGTGTGTGCATGCCTCTCTCTCTGTATCTGCGTGTGCATTTATTCTCTGCTTTGGCCGTTATGGAGCTCCTTGCTTCATTTACAGCCCACCTCTTTCAACTGAATCTTCACCTATTTGCTTCCTTTCATCCTGGTTTATTCTGTTTTGTCCTGTTATATTTCGTGTATTTTTTTAAAGAAACCTCAAAATGCCTTTTTGACATGAAACAGGGTATGAATAAGTAAATAGAAACCACATTTAATTTTGTACTATTCTAGGTTGTCCTCTGAGTGATTTAGTAACAGGGAATGGGGAAAGTGGGCATGCAATGTCTTTTATTTTTCTTGTTAGTTCACCCTGGGCCCACCAGTAATGCTCTACGTATAAATGCTCAATGAATATACACTGAATGATGAATAGACAATGAGATATTTGACCATGTCAATCAATTTCCTCTAGATAATCCATTTAAAGTGGCAAATAAATTGACGAAACAAACCACAGTTTTCATTATCAAGAATGAAATGGGGATTGGAGATTTTAGCTTCTTTGCCATATTTATAATTTTCTTGCCCGACATCCATAGTAGAGCAGTTAACGAGAATAAGTTTAAGGAGACTGAAATTACATCACATTATAACTGACACTTCTAAGATTAATTTTACAACTTGTGATTTTAATTTTGGGGAAAATGTATTTAAAATTATCTCTTGTCACCATCTCTTATTAAACATAATGAAACTTGATGATATTCTAATAACATTAAACTGTTTTGGTAGTCACTGAGGTTGGTATGAAAAGACTATTCAAGCTAAGAAAATAGTGGATCATTTTTGAAAGAAGTATTTGGGGAGCTTTGAGGAGCTGAGTATTTCATTCATCTCACACATTACATTATCTCTCACACCAGAGGGTAATTTAGAAGACATTCTCTATGTTAGAAGAACTGGAGTGCAATTAATGGGGGAAAATCAAGGGCACTTTGGCAAAGAAGGAACAAGAAGAGGGGAGAGATCACTTCACTCCCATTTTTTGTCTCAGTTCTGGGCTGATTATTATTATTAGCAGGCCATGAAAAGTGTTGGGCCCTCAAAACTTGGTAAATAAAATTACTGGTGTAACTAGGTCATTGCATTTATCTTTTTAGGTCTTCCTTTTCTTTCTTCTTTCCCTTCTTCCCTCTTTTGTCCTTTCCAACTCGGGTCTCAAATCCACGGCATGATCTTCTGCTTGCACCAACTTTTTTCTTTTCCAGATGCGGAACAAATTGTTTTCGGGGTGGAATGATATAACATGGTGGGAAACTAAAATAACGATGGTCAGTTTTCCTAACAAGCAGTGGGATAACAGTTGGCCCCAAAATTTGCTACATTCCAGACATTTGCTACTTTAGGATCCTTATGTGTTGAGTTCATATATCTTTCTTCACTCTGTTTTCAAGAAATTTGTGGATTTTTTGTAACATTCTCTTGATTGTATCTTGGGTCACTTCTGTTTCTGTTTTATCCTTATTCCCAGATGTAAACTATGTTAATATGACAAACATTTATTGGCTACCTACTGTATGCCAGGCTTGCTGGGAACTGGAGATTCTGACCTGAATAAGAATCAATATTTTTCACCTAGGAGCTCATTGTTTAGTGGAAAAGGCAGACAAGCCAACTAATAATTCTAGGCTGATCTGATAAGTACTAGAAAAACCTGTGACCTAAATGCCAATGGGAACAGAGAAGACAAAATGATTGAAAAGCATTTCAGAGGTGACATTTGAAATAGGCTTGGAGGGATCTGTAGTGCTATAGTTGGAGAAAAAGAGAGAAAAAAAGCACGTCTGGTAGACAAAAGCCTGTGCAAGACCAGGCATAATCCCCCTCAAAGGGAGCTCCCCGTTAGGAGCAGAGGGAGCTGGTGGTTGGATGGAGGAAGCCCTGGGAAATGAAGCCAGCCTTGGGCAGTGGGAAGCCTCTGCTGTGCTAAGGAGCATTGATTTTATCCTGTGAGTTGTGGGGAGCCAGCGGACATTTTAAATCTCATGATGGGACCTGCAGTTGAGGAGGATCGTATTGGAGCAAACTAGTTAGGAAGCTGTTGACACAGTCTTGGTGAGGGATGATAGAGGGCCCAACTAGACAATGGATGTGGAACTCCTCTGCGACCACTCCTATACATCTCGTGAGATACGGAGGAGGGCCATCAACAAGAGCTGGGCACTGTTGGCATTGTTTCCCTGCTATTTGCTGTCTATGTTCCAAGCTGATTTTTACTATTGGCAGACCACAGAAAGGATTGGGTCTCCAAAACCTAGTAAATAAAATTACTGATGTATCTAGGTCATTGCATTTATAGGGAGGCTGAGGGGCAAGGAGGAATTGAAGGTGACTCTGAAACCACCAGCTCTCCTGATTTGCTTATTCCAAGGTGAGATGGAACTGAATGCAATGCAGCTCATATGGCCCAGGTGTCTAGTGGAGATGGTGTTGTGCAGCGGAAGCTCTGTGGTTCACTCACCCATTCTTATCCACTCACTCTTCTTTCCTTTTCCTTTTCTCTCTCTTCTCCTCTCCTCTCCTCTCTTCTGTCCACTCCTCTTCTCCCCTCCACTCCCCTCCTCTTCCCTTCTTTCCCCTTCTCTCCCCTCCTCTAGCCTCCTCACTCCTCCTCTCCTCTCCTCTCCTCTTTCTCTTCTCTTTTTCTTTTTGAGACACAATCTCACTCTGTTGCCTAGGCGGGAATACAGTGATCTTGGCTCACTGTAACCTCTGCCTCCCGGGTTGAAGCGATTCACCCACCTCAGCTTCCCAAGTAGCTGGGACTATAAGTGCCCACCACCACTCCTGGCTAATAATTGTATTTTTAGTAGAGACGGGTTTCACTATTGTTGGTCAGGCCAGTCTTGAACTCCTGACCTCAAGTGATCCACCCACCGTGCCCTTCCAAAGTGCTGGGAAGTACAGGCCTGAGCCACCTTTCCTGGACCTTTTCTTTATTCAATAAATATTTACTGAGAATCTACTAGATGCCAGTAACAAGGAATACAGTGCTAAAAACTTAGGAAAAAATAAATCAATGGCAAAAGGTTTAAGGCTTAAAGAACCATAGCTGCACACCTGGTCATCTGTTCCCTGTGACTGTTGAGGTAGAACCAGGAACTGTATGTCACCTGTCCCCTGCCCTGTCCTAGCACCAGTTAGAAGCATGCTGAGGGATGTATTAGAGGTACAGAGAGCAGAAGGGGAAAGGTGGCCAGCGTAGGTGGAATGCATACTGTCCTGGTGAGAAAATAAATTCTTGGAACTTTCTGAGGTGCCTCTTTTACCTTCACACTTCCCCTTTTGTATGTGGGAGTTTATACTCCCACTCTTTTTTATCACTCACCTCCTCATGAGAATTTCGATTTAAATACTTTATTATTTTTGTTCTGACAACATGACAAATTTTCTGCCCATAAATTTTTCCTATTACTCCTTCAGATATATGGCGTTCTTCACTAATTGTTTTTTTTCTTGAAGTTGAAAAAAAATGTGTTATCTATCAAAATGCATCTGCAATCATTATTAATCCTGGTTTTCTTCTAAATATTCCTTATACAATCTTTATTCCTTTCCCTAGAAGGTTTTCTTCCTTTCTTTCCTCTTTATGGTTAAAATGTTCCTTTCATAGTTTTTGATTTGCTTTTAGTTTTTTTATTCATTTAAAATTATTAGGCTGGGTGTGGTGGCTCACGCCTGTAATCGCAGCACTTTGGGAGGCCAAGGTGGGTGGATCACCTGAGATCAGGAGTTTGAGACTAGCATGGCCAACATGGTGAAACCCTGTCTCTACTAAAAATATAAAAATTAGCCGGGCATGGTGGCGGGTGACTGTAATCTTAGCTACACGGGAGGCTGAGCCAGGAGAATCATTTGAACCCAGGAGGCGGAGGTTGCAGTGAGCTGAGATGGCACCATTACACTCCAGCCAGAGTAACAAGAGTGAAACTCCATCTCAAAGAAAAACAAATATTACATCTCTTGCTAGAAGCCAAAGGTTAATTTTTTTTTTTTTTACATTTTTATCACAAGAGGTTTTAAACAAATATAAAAGTAGTGAACCCCTATGTATCTATCTATCACTTCGTTCCAGTGGTGATTAACTCATTGTCAATCCTCTTTCAAACGTAGTTTTGACTTTCTTCTTCTATCTAGACTCCCTCAATTTCCCTCTTTCCCACTTCTTTCTGTCCTTAAGATAGTGACCAGTCTTGCTGCGATCTATCAGTTCTACCACTGACTGACGCTGGGTATCTTTCACTTCAGACCAGATAACTTTGTAACAAGAAGCTTGTATGCTCATCCATGCTTGATTGCTTTAAATCTGCTCTTTTTCTACGTTCTATCATCATGGAATGATTCTATTTGAACAATGATTTGCTAAATTTATGAGCATTTCCATAAATGAGTTGACTTTAAGATGCCCCCAACTCTACATTATGATTCTAATCAGCACATTAATGAATGCGTACAGAAATGAGCCTATTTGCAAATTGCCAGATTAGACTTGTTCTTGTTTAACTAAAAGCTTTAACTAAAAGCAGGGCTTAAAATACTGAAGAGGATAAAGCTTCCTCTATCCCCAAACATTTCGTGGTCAAATTGTGCTCTAAAAGAGTTTTCTAAAAGAAAATTTTCACTGTTGACAGATAAGGTTTAAAACAATGGAATACAGCTGAAAACATTACGTAAATCATCATGTAAAATAACATTGTTATTAATCTAGTGTTTTAAACTTACTTTCTCAGGTTATAAAATATTCTGACTTAAAAATAAAATTATGAGCTGTGATTGATGTATTTTGTATGTGTTGGCTCAGGTCCTGCCTGTTTAATTGGGCTCAGTTGATTTCAGTGTGTTTCTATGACGTTTCTATCCTATAGCTGTCAACCC
The DNA here is from genome assembly GCF_009764315.1 of Trachypithecus francoisi. Taxonomy (NCBI): domain Eukaryota; kingdom Metazoa; phylum Chordata; class Mammalia; order Primates; family Cercopithecidae; genus Trachypithecus; species Trachypithecus francoisi. The sequence goes on along the minus strand of NW_022681455.1, from coordinate 93,053,757 downwards.
AAAGAAAGAATTAATAGCAATAATCCAGTGATCAGATTTAATCTATAAGATTAGTCATCATTTAAGCTACAAAGATGTATACTAAAAAGACAACCTTTGTCAATATTATTTTCTCATGTGATAGTGTAAGATGGATATTCATATATATGTGTAAAATCATACATTCCCTTGTGTTTTATTGCATTCCTCATGTTTTAGAAAACAATATAAACCATTGTGTTAAAAGAAACTCTCTTCTCCCAAATGCATATTGTCTACTCTTATTTCATTTCTCACATATCCAGAAGCAGCCTTACTAGCTACTGATTTTTGTCCGTAGAGGTTTTCATTTTTGTATATTTGTTTTAACAAGCATTGACTGATATGCTGTTTTCTCAATTACTGAAGCATTGCTACCTTTACTGTATAGTTTGAAAAATCAAGACAGAAAGGGAGAAGGCTGGAAAATAAAACTCCATGCCCCGACCTCGTAAAGTCTTTTTCATTCTGCTGATTCAATCACGACATGCATTATCACCATAGTTTAACAGACGAGGAGGTGAGGTAACAGAAAGCCTCAGCACTTCCTTGCTGTTGCACAGCTACTGTGGCAAGACCCTGCTTATTACCTTATTTCAAAGTAGTAAAATGTATCAATGAAGGAAAACTCTTAGAGCATCAGGTAGGCCAATGTTTTCCAAAAGGTGCTTTTCAGGACATTAGTCTGTTGAGATGTGCTGAGAACAAAAGGATCTGTTGGTCAAACATGTTTTGGAAAATCATATAATGAAGTCTCATCCTAGAGGGTCACATAAATTAGTATATTACAGACTCTTAAGAACTTCTGAAATTAAAAAATAAGAATAACTCAGTATGACTTTTGCTAAGCTCAAAATATTTCACTGTGGAACCCTTTTTTGCCATAACACAAATTCACTGGAAACACTTAGAAACGTTTTAATTTTAAGCAAATATCTATTTCCAAAGGCTTTGGTTTACAAAGTATACATCATAATCCCAAATGCTTCAGGATATAGAGTAATACACAGATATAATCTCCACTTACAATGCTTATGACTCAAAAGCTTCAGAAAGTCACTTTAAGGAAGGCAGAAATCCATCCATCAGCCCATTCACTCATTTGTTTTTTCAATAAGGAGTTATTAAATATCTACTTTGGTCTAGGCAGAGTGCAAGATGTTTGTGACATAATGATGACAAACTAAGTCTGGAGGTGGTGGGGAAGGTTTCCCCAAGAAACCAATGGATGGGTTGAATCTTAGAGAGTGACTAGAGGAGCAGGCGTTCAGCAGGTGGAAGGGAGCTGATTGTGGAAGGACATTCCAAATGAAAGCAACTGCCTATGCAAAACTACAGAAGATTAAGAGCATAGCAAACTCAGGGAGCACAAGTGCATGCATCTACCATTCATCACCATCCATTGTTGATTTATGCACTGTCTGTCTCCCCTACTAGAATGCAAGCTCCATGATATAGGGACTGCTCTACGCTGTTTGCCATTGTGTTTCCCATGCTTAGCACAGTATTTCTCTTATATTGGAGCCCAATAAATTCTTGGCAAATGAACAACCAGTAGCTTGGTATCACCGGAATCTACTGCATTTGAAGGTAAGACAGGAAGACGAGGATGGGATGATAGGCAGGGGAATGGATCATGACGGGGTTTGTGGATCATGATTGGACACTTCATGGTGGGTGAGGATGAGCCCTTGGAGGGTGGTAAGCACGGGAGTAACTTGAGCAGATTTGAATTTTAGAAAGATTACTCTGATGGGAGAGAGGATGGTGGCTTAGGAGCCTTGAGACTGTTAGGCGGGCTGTTGCAGTAATGCAGGAAAGAAGATATGAGGGTTTGACTAAGGTGGCTGCTGCTGAGTGGAGGGGAGAGAGTTTGTGGTATGTAGAAGACATCAGCCCTAGTGACCAAACAAAGTAGGGAAGGGGCCTAAGAAGGAAGGAAGGGGCAGGAGAGTCAGAAAAGACTCCTGTGTTTTGATTCAGAAATTTGGAAATACTTTTAATTATGGAAATCTTTAAACATATACAAGGTAGAGAGGCTAATATAATAAACCCCTATGTACTTATCATCCAACAACTATCAACACACAGTCAATTTGATTTCAAGTTCTGACTTCTTCACTCTACATCCGTCACCCCTGCCTGGAATGTTTTAAAGCAAATACCAGATATCCCATTATTTCATCCATATATACTACAGTATATATTTTTAAGAGATAATATTATAACTTTAAAAAGCATACGTACAATATCTCTAATATGTCTAAATATTAACATGAATCCCTTCATATCACCAAATATTCAATAAGTGTTCAAATAGCCTTGACTTTCCATAGTTAGTTTGCTCAAGTCAGGGTCCAAATGAATCCACACACTGCGTTTGGTTGATAGGATGGACTCTAAAGTCTATTTTAATCTATGACAGTTCCCCTCTCCTCCTTTTCCCCCTTATTGTTGATTCATTGAAGAAAGTAGGCCATTTATCCTACAGAGTTTCCTAGTTTTGATGATTGCATCCCAGTGGCATCATTTATCATATTTCTGTAACCCCGATCTTGTAAATTTGTAGTTAGATCTAATTGTAACTTTCTATGTAGAAGAGGCAATCCCTAATGATTTATTTATTAGTTTATTGGAGAACATTGTGGGTACAACACCTGGGGTGATGGACTCAATGGATATATATGTGGGTACAGGTTTTAGAGGTACTATCAGTCTTATGTAAAACAATACTTTGAGGTGTGTTTGGGACCAGCTACTTAGTACTGTTGCCACCACTTTTAGTTAAATGCTTTGAAAAAAGAAACATGAACATGACAAAAAGTGTCCAAGTGCCTTTGGAAAGCCACCCATTTGATGGATACAGTGTCTTCATCCAGGTCTCTATCTTTATCAGATTTTTCAAAAGCCTTTGCCCCTCAACAGGAGTGTTCATTGTTATGAAAGTCAGAAGAGAAAGTAATGCTTACAGGGCCTTGTTTGGTATTGCTTAGCTGAGTGGAGGCTGTGCTACCTGTTATTGAGGGAAGGTAGCTTAAGTCATGAATTGATCACCATATAAAAACCCCTGTTTTCTTTTTATTTTGTGTCCTCTGAGGGTCATTAATAGGCACCTTAGAAGAACCCACTTAGAAAAAAGTTATTTGTGCTTTACATATTATGATTGTGGTTACCACAGAGGTTCTTTAACTGGAAAATCAGTGTGCAAAGCACCTGTTCCAGGAAAAGTTAGACCTGGTATTTGTCTCCATTTGGTCGTGATATTGTTTGATTTCATCTGCCTGGACCTTTTCTGGAGAGTCATTCAGGCAGGTTAGCTGTTGTATCCAAGTGTGGCTTTCACACCGTTTCTGTCTTGAAACACAAGCAAATGCCTTCCTCATCTAAAAGAACTTTATTTTCATTTAATAAACACTGACATAGAATGTGCTATGTGCCAGACACTGTTCTAAATATTTTGTACATACTGGGTCATTTAATTCTTATAAAGCAGGCATCATAATTATCCCCATTTTATAGGTGAAGAAACTGAAGCACAGAGAGGTTAAGAAACTTGCCTGAGGTCATAAGGCTGGTAAGTATCAGAGTAGCATTTGAGCCTGGTCTGGCTCTGTAAGTCTATACTCTTAGCCACTATGATATGTTGCCTATTGGCACCAATAATCAAAATTAAAATGATATTGGAACTTAAAAAGAGCCATGAGAGTTAAGTGTGGGGTTTAGGGTGAGCTTTGGCATCACACAGACTAGGGTTGAATCCTGGCTTTGTCACGTAGTATGGTGGAAAAAGAGCATGTTTTGTACTTCCCTGAGCCTCAGTTTCCTTATCTGTAAATTGGGAGTTAAATTCCAGTCTCACAAAGCTGTTGTGAGGATAAAATGGAATCATGTATTTAAAGCATCTGACACAGTTCATGGAATATAGTAAGTCCCTTAAAATGGTAGTTGCTATCATGATGGCATCATTCTAAAGAAATTGGACAACATCGTGCACAGCAGACAGTGCTGTGGAGGAGTCCTCCCTTGGTGTTCCACTTGGTGTTCAGCCCGACTTGGTGAGTGTAGTTGGCTTGTCTGTATAATTATTTAGAATATTGATCTCATGTTTCACCATTCTGTTAAACACAATGGGGACCAAAAGCAGAAAAAGGATTGATTAATAGAGCAAACTCACATGTACAAAGTTGAGGAAATGCCTTCACATACGTTGTCTCATTATGTGTAAGTCAATGGTGCAATGGTGTGCTGCCTGGAAGAAACAATTGTACACAACTCTTCCCACCTCCACAGTCAGTGACAGTCAGTGACATTGGTGACGGGAGCATTGACAACACTGAAATCAGCAAAGATTACAAATCAGGGCTTTTTTTTTCTTTACCCCCAGAGAGCCAATTGTTAAACTGTTTTAGGCACTCTGAGGGTATTAACTCATTAATCCTCTCAACAACCCTGTGGTAGCTACTATTGGTATCCTCATTTTCAGAACAGAAAACTGAAAGGTAAAGCAGAGAAAGGTAAAGCAAATTGCTCTAAATCATGCAGCTAACAAGTGACAGAGCCAGGGTTCAAACCCAGGAGCTCTGTCTCTAGATGCGTACTCTTAACTGCTGCAGGTTTCTGCCTCTCTGATCTACCATACTATAATGATACAGTTCTGTCTTTTGGGAGAGAAGAGATAGATGCACAATGCATCCAGAGGGTAAGGCAATATGAATTAATGCATTACCTCATATAGACATGGATTCAATGAATCTTTTTGAGTGCCTACTATATGGCATGTTTTCTGGAGGAGATAAATGATGAGTCGGTGATGTATAAAGTCTACATTCACACCCTCTATCTCCCAAAAAGACTGTGCAAACTTGGGAACACAGATGACGCCTGGGTGATTTTGTGTTTCATCAAAAACGTACATGGAAGCTGACACATAATAATTGCCAAATGAATGAATGAAAGAAGGTTGTCTAGTAATGATATCTGCCATTTTGCACGTACAGCATCCTGCCTGTCAGGAATAAAGAGGGTGGTATACCACATAGGTGTGATGGGCTCCTATTAAGCAGGTCTGGCCTTTTCCTGAGTTGTATTTTATAATGTGTTGAAGAGTTTGGTTCCTGAGCTTGGAGGTTAAACCCTAGCTTATGCCTCCAGACCATGAGTGAGAATGAGAGACAAAGTTGACCCACGAGTGAATATGGACTCTTGAGACATTAGGGTCAGTCCTCTCTCTGGTGAAGGCAGAGGTCAAGGAGGAAACCTGGGTCAAGCTGTGTTGCAAGGTGAAATGTCATGAAGCTGAAAGAGGGGCAAGGACTGGGTTAAGGGGTGGGTGACATGACCATAAAAATAGTTGTCTAATTCAGGACATGTTCAAGAGCAAAAGAGATGCTGTGAGGAATTACACTGGGACAATTGCTATAATTCTGAATGATCCCAGGCAAATGCCAGTGATTGATCATTCTACTTAAGGGTTCAATAGGAAAAAATCACAAATTCAAGGTAGCACATAATTTGGTAGAAAAGGCTCTGGATGGATCTAAACCATTGAAGTTCTAATATTCACTCTGCCCCCCTCCAGCTTGCCAGCCTGGTGCCACTTACTTTTCATCTAAGGCCCTGAGATAGAATAGAAGTTCCCTGTCATTTTCCTACTCAGTGGAACATCCCTTTCAAATAATTCTTACACAAGAAGATTTTGGAAGATCTCCAAGCCCTCTAAAAGCTTTAGTATTGCTGAGTTAGTTGTAGGATTAAGATTTATTTTGCTTCCTTATCCTTATGTTTTCTTATTCTTGTTTTATCCCTAGGATGAAACAGATATTCTTAGATGACTCAACATATGAGACTTAAAAGAGATCTCAGAATCAGCTTCTTTATTTACAAATCAGAAAAAGGAAGTCCAAAAGGGTAGAACGTGTCCAAGGTCACGCAGCCAGACAGACCTTGATGGTTTCATTCGGCCATACACTAAAAGTGAAATTGGTACATGCTTTAAAAAAAAAAAAAAAACTTTAAAATAATGTAATTATAACGCACGATCATTGTTGGAAACATAGAAAAGACAAGAGGCCAAAAAAAGAAAATATAAATCAGTGATTGAAACTCACATATAGCCTCTATAATGATTCTGGTGTATGAGTATTTTTTTCGGACTTTCCATTCCCTGATTTCGAGTGCTCTTTTCAATCTACCAACAAATTCTTATTTTTTCCACTTTGCCACTTGTTCCAGCTTCCCGATGTCATCCTTCCATCCTCTCGTGGCTTTCTTGAAATTACAGCTAAAGGACATAGTTCGTAAGTTGACAAGTCTACAAACAGTCCTGCTTCAACGCAGCCCTTTGAAACAATATGCGATTGGAAAAGGCATTTTGGTACGGAGCAGAGGAGGAGGAATGTGGGACCTGGTTGCTGAGTGAGGCCTGGATTTTTGATTGGTCAGCTATGAGCCAAGCGAGTGGTAAACTGAATCCACAAACCAAGCAATCAGAAGTGGAGATCAGAAACCTGAAGCCCTGAGAGCTCTTAGGAAGGCAATGGGGAGAGTTTGGTAAATCAGCTAGTGTTAAGGAAAGACAAAGCTGACTTTCAACATTTAAAGAAGGCATGGGCCCTGTAGTTCTGTATACAATCATTGATAAGCCTGTATACATTGTTGCCTCACGATTTCCCTGCATCGCAACTTATAAATGTCCCTACAACTTTTGCTAGAATTGATTAACTGCACTTTGTTAGAGCCCTTGATTTTTGTTAAAAGTGAAAAATATAACCTATTAAATGAAATGGCTGAGATGTTCCTGAAAGACGCCTAATGCCTCTAAAACACACTTCGGGCCATGAGTGACAAGCACATGAAAGAGAAAGAGAAGTTACAAAGAGAAGCAAAAAAGAAGACGTGTGCTGCTCAGGCACCGTTGTTTTCCAAAGATGTTAAAATCTCATTTCAAAAAGGATCTCTGATCAAAACAATTTCTTAATCGACAACCACCATCTTAATTTGTCTTATCGGTGGCCAGTTTCAGCAGAAATGTGCCTGTGGCCCTCTGTGCCCGGCCAGCGGCTGCCTTTTATTATGCAGATTGGATGGAGCAGCCTCCACGAGCCAATTCTGGACACTATATTTGCATAATGACTCGCCTTCTTAAAGACGGGCAGTTAAACCAAATAGTTTTTGAATTTCTTTTGTGGAATGGCTGCCTCTTTATTTAATGTTGAAAACTGAAGGGAGTTGAGGAAGGGTACTGACTAAACAGGCTTTTTAAATACTGCCTCCGTAATTATCTGTGGAATTAAACCCACAGAACCCACATTAACTCTCCTCAGAAAATGGAATTATGAGAATTCTTATTAACAGCAGCTCCAGACTCAACTCACAGTATTCACTGGAGTAATTATCACTGGGAAAGGCTGGGATTAATTTTTTCTTAAGCTGTAGAAAATAAATTCTTAGCCATTGCCAGCCTTGGACATGCAGGAGGAGACAAAGCAATGTGAACTTTTATTTTAGGGAGAAAAAAAATAATTTTGAAATGTAATTTTGGTCTGATTTCTGAGGGAATTCTTATGCAAGGCATTTTGTATGTAAAGGGATTATGTGTCACCAATGCGAAATGAAACACAAAATAAACCAAAGAGCTGTGAATGTCCTAAGTGCAGAAAATAATATATAATTTATGATACTTTAAATCTCATTAAAAACACTAGCTTTTGTAGCTTCCTAGCAACCAATCCTCAGGAGTCTCTCTGTAAAGAGGTTGGCTCTCCCCAAGCTCGCGGTCCAAAGCTTTAATAAATGAAGCCCATATGGTGAGTATATGAGGGTTCCCTGTGTGCAAGCCATTTGTCTGGGTGTTCTCAAAAGCCTCATATGATAGCTTATAATTTGCTAATCCAATATAATAAACATGAAAGCACTTTGTTAAACTAATGTTCAGGGTCTAAATTAAACCAGTCAAGGCTAGAGAGTTAGAGAAAAAGTAGGAGATTCATAATTGTAGCCTTGATTCTAGGTACAATATAAAGGGTTCCAGAAGATGCCACTTGGGGTGATACCTTCACTTTCTTTCTTTCTTTTCTTTTTTTTCCCAAAGCACCGTCACGTCCACTTTTTCATTTCACACTCGTAATAACCTTGAGAAGTAAAGAGAGCAGGTTTCACTGTGCCCATTTTTCAGATGAAGATACTGAGGCTCATAAAGCTAAGTCACTACAGTGAATACATCTGCAAAGTCAGGGCTGAGAGGGATACTACAATCATGCAAATGTTCCTTTGCAATTTGTGCTAATTATGATGAGGTTTTCACCAGTCTGAAGCAAAATGGAAAAAATTACAACAATGAGTTTTTCTGTTAAAGTAAGGAAATAAAATGGAGAATTTTGGGGATGTTTTCTTTCCGCTTTTTGGTAGTTAAATGACCTTTATTTTTAATTTAATTTAATTTAATGTTTAAGTTTTGTGGGTACATAGTAGGTGTATGTATTTATGGGTTACATAAGATGTTTTGATATAGGCATACAGTGTATAATAATCACATTAGGGTAAATGGGGTGATCATCTGCTCAAGCATTTATTCTTTGTGTTTCAAATAATCCAATTATACTCTTAGTTATTTTAAAATATACAATTAAGTTATTTTATACTATGGGGACACTGTTGTGCTAGCAAATACTAGATCTTATTCATTCTTTCTAACTATTTTTTGTACCCATTTACCACTCCCCCACCTCTCTCGCCCAACCCCGAATATCCTTCCCAGCCTCTGGTACTGTCCTCTGTCCTCTACTTACTCTCCGTCTCCAAGAGTTCAGTTGTTTTAAGTTTTAGCTCCCAAAGATAAGTGAGAACATGTGATGTTTGTCTTTCTGTTCCTAGCTTTATTTCACTTAACATAATAACCTCTAGTTCCATGCATATTGTTGCAAATAATACGATCTCATTCTTTTTAGTGGCTGAATAGTACTCCATTATGTATATGTATTACATTTTCTTTTTTCATTGACCTGTTGATGGACATTTTGGTTGCTTCCAAATTTTGGCTATTGTGAATAGTCCTGCAGTAACCATGAGGGTGCTGCAGATACCTGTTCGATATACTGATTTATTTTCTTTTGTGCTTATACCTAACAGTGGGATTGCTGGATCATATGGTAGCTCTATTTTCAGTTTTTTGAGGAACCTCCAAACTCTTCTCCCTAGTAGTTGTACTAATTTACATTCCTGCCAACAGTGGATGAGGGATCCCTTTTCTCCACATCTTCACCAGCATTTGTTATTGCCTGACTTTTGCTCTTGTTTTCTTTTCTTTTTTAACTTTTTTAAGTTCAAGGGTACATGTGCAGGTTTGTTATATAGGTAAACTTATGTCATGGTAGTTTGTTGTACAGATTATTTCACCACCCAGGTATTAAGCCTAGTACCCATTAGTTATTTTTCCTGATCCTCTCCCTTCTCCCACCCTCACCCTCCAATAGGCCCCAGTGTGTTATTCCCCTGTATGTGCCCATGTGTTCTTATCATTTACATCCCACTTATAAGTAAGGCCATGTGGTATTTGGTTTTCAATTCCTGCATTACTTTGCTAAGGATAATGGCTTCCAGCCCCACCCTTTGTCACTGCAAAGGACATGATCGAGTTCTTTTTTATGGCTGCATAGTATTCCATGGTGTGTATGTACCACATTTTCTTAATCCAGTTTATCTTTGATGGGCATTTGGTTTAATTCCATGTCTTTGCTAATTTGAATAGGATTGCCTGACTTTTGCATAAAAGTCATTTTAACTGGGGTGAGATGATATCTCATTGTAGTTTTGCATTTCTCTGATGTTGAGCACCTTTTCGTATGCCTGTTTGCAATTTGTGTGTCTTCTTTTGAGAAATGTTTATTCAGATCTTTTGCTCAATTTTTAATCAAGTTACTAGATTTTGTTTTCCTATAGAGTTGTTTGAGCTCCTTATAGTTATGGTTTTGAACCCCTTGTCAGATGGGTAGTTTGTAAATATTTTCTTCCCTTTTGTGGGTTGTCTCTTCTCTTTATTGATCATTTCCTTTGCTGTATAGAAACTTTTAAACTCTATGCGATCCCATTTGTCCATGTTTGCTTTGGTTGCCTGAGCCTGTGGGGTATTGCTCAAGAAATCTTTGTCCCTTCTGGTGTCCTGGAGAGTTTCCCCAATGTTTTCTTTTAGTAGTTTCATTGTTTAAGATTTTTTTTTTAGTAGTTTCATTGTTTAAGGTCTTATATTTAAGCCGTTAACCCATTTTGATTTGATTTTTGCATAGGATAAGAGACAGGAGTCTGGTTTCATTCTTCTGCATATGGATATCCAGTTTTCTCAGCACTATTTATTAAAATAATCTTTATAAAATAATGGTGATATTAGATTGTAGTTGCTTTTTGTATGTTTTTGGCAAAATTGCACATAGGCAATCACAGGTTGATCTCCAAAGCATGAAACATTTTACTGGTTGGTAAAATCTCAACGTCTCTCCTCACCTTTCTATTTTTTTTTAACAAATAAGAAAAATGGGGTCTAGTGGGCGTGTATGTCAACAAGCATCCAATAGCAAGGGAATGGCACAGCCAGGTTGAGAGCACAGGTCTTTGTACTTCCAGGTCAGTGATCACAGTGGAGGGAAAATAAGCAGCATCAGTTTTTATTTTAAGTAAAAGATATAAAATTTTTAAATGGGCCTTTGCTTCAATTTCTGAAGACATTTATAATCCAAGTGCTTTGTTTGCAATGAGATTATAGGCCAGAGATGCAAAATGAAATAGAAACTATTAATAAATCAGGGAGAAAGAAAACATCTAAAATGCAACAAATAGCACCACAAATGGTCCTTGGGGGCATCGACATCTAGTCCCATTGTCTTTAGAAAGAGGCCAGAAGTGGTTACCCTAATTCCTTAGAATTGGGGGTAGCATTGTGATTTTTCTTGGACAAACGAGGGTCTCAGGGAGGATGTCTCCTCTGCTTAGATGGCACTGGGATTTCTCCAAATCTGGCCAATTGGCAGCAGCATCTGTATTCTTCCCCATAGCTCCCTTCTGCTGCTCAAGGTCACTGATTGCCACCCTGTAGGTAGGATAAAGCGGGGTAGGGAAGTCCATGGGCTTTTATCTTAAGGCTGCAGTTCCTAAACTGTGTGTCAAGGCACACCAGGGCACCACAGCTAACTCACAGGGGACACCATAGGATCTTTTAACATTTTTGAAGGAAACCAGTGAGAGCATGTGTTGGACACTCTATAAACAGCTAGCTTGAGACAGTTAATACTAGAGGATGCTACATTCCTTTCTGTGATGTCTTATCTTCATGAAATTTTTTACCCCAAATAACTGTTGTGATAAAAAATAAGAAGTGTGTGAACATTAATGTGTAATAGTAAATAACGATGCTGATGTCTAATCTGATTCCAAAGTTTGAGTGCCATGTCCAGTGAATGCCTGCTTCCCATTAATAAGTAGTGTGGGACCAGGAGCAGTAATCATGCCTATAATCCCAGCACTTTGGGAGATCGAGGTGAGAGGACTGCTTAGGCCGGAAATTTGAGTCCAACCTTGGCAACATAGTGAGAACCTATCTCCACAAAACATACAAAAATTAGCTGGGCATGGTGGTGCATGCCTGGAGCCCTAGCTACTTGGGAGGCTAAGGCAGAAGGATTGCTTGAGTCTGGGAAGTTGAGGCTGCAGTGAGTCACGATGATGCCACTGCACTTCAGCCTGAGTGACAGAGCCAGACCCTGCCTCAAAAAAAAAAAAGAAAGAAAAAAAGAAAAAAGTTGTGTAGGGTATTAAAGAATGAAATACAATTTTTTTCTATGATTTTTTCAAATGATTGCTAAGTTCTTAGTATATAAATATGCAGTTGATTGAACCTAACTACTAAATAGATAGAACTTTTACATATTGCTTTGACCTACAGACATCATGAACAATGACTGAGATTCCCTACAGACATCACGAACAGTGACTGAGATTCCATGGATGCTGTGAATTGAGAGAGTCTGGGAACATTCTGGGTGTTGTTTGAAGATCCCAGAGGAGGCTTCAGGTGAATGTTCATGGAAAGAAGCTAATGAGGTCTCCAGCTACCATGATACTAGACATGACACAAGTGGTTTTGAGCTTTGTGGCCTGGGACAAGCCACGTCCTTTTTCCAGTCTTCAGTTTTCCTGTCTACCAGATGAAAGTATTGTACTAGGTCAGGAACTCTTACTGCCTCTTTAGCCCCCTTTCCCTCTTTTTTTTTTGGTAAGAGTACTTCAAACACTTTCAAGAATCACTTCTACCCAGACTCTCCATGTGGTTTGGGTAGAACTGACCCCTTCTTCTCCAGTCCTCTTATAGGTAGACCTATGACAAGGACAGAGCAATGAAGTATAATATATCCTTAGTCACAGTGGTTTAGAGTTGTGCTCATAAATCAAACCAAGCCAATGAGAGCCAAGAAAAGGGTGGGGTGGGAGTGGAGATACCTTGCCTTGATCACATTATTTGAGCCCCTGCATCTAGCTTTGACTGAACTTTTCAGATATTTAAGAAGATCTCAGATATTTAAGAAGATAGATAGATCTACCCTTACCCTCATTAAGGTAGTTCTTTTTGTCTTCAGATTCCAGTGGCTCAAGATACAAGACTCTAGATATTATAAAGTTCCAGTTTTCTTCCTTTTACCTCTCAACTCTGCTACCATGTATGTTGACTTCATTTTCAGGCAGGGCTGTCTCCACGAGGTGGCAAGATGGGTGCCAGTACTTCCAGGTTTGCATCTTTACAGATATAAGACCAGAAAAAGAAGAATCTGCCTCTCTCCCAACACAACCAGTATGCTGGTAGTGGTTACCAGTGGAGCTGATCATGCTATGTGCAAATTCCTGAACCAGTCACCACAGCCAGGGGTGTAAGAGGTTCTGATTGGCCAAGTGTAAGTCACATGCCCACTATTGCAGCTGTGAGTGGAGTCAACTTCCCTTGTAGCAGATGGGCTGAGAATGGAGAAAAGGGTTGTATTGGTCAGTCAGGGTTCAACCAGGAGTACTGAAACCACTTTGAGTCTTTAAAACAGAGGTAGTTTAAGGTAAGAAATTGGTCACACAGGTGATGGTGTGGTAGAGAAGCCAAGTGGGGATGGTGGAATAACCTTGAGATTAACAACAGCAGGATATTGCTACCTCCACTTGCTGGTGGGATAAAGGGAGGATGGAGACACTGTTTCTGGAATCCAGGGGCTAGGTCTACCTGGTGGAAACAGGAGCTGCAGCAGAGCCTGTCTATCAGGAGCTGACACTATGGAGAAGATGCTAGAGGCATCACCCAAGGCAGAAAGGAAAGGGGAGAAATACCCCAGCTTCTGTCTTCCTCTATGTTCCAGTCTCCTGCCATTACCCTTCATTGGGTTAATCCACTCAGAAAACCAGCTAACAGGGGAGCCTGGGAAATGTAGCTTAGAAAAATTCAGCTCTCCTGAAATGTAAAAGAAAGCAAAGGAAATGTGAGGAGTGGATCTGGGGGCAAACAAGCTAAGAATTGGCACAGAAAGGATTCCCAGGAGGAAAATTAGGGTTCTTTGAAAGAGGGAGGGCTGTAAATAGAAAAATGTCCCCTACAGACAAGCATTTAAAAAGTCAGACAGAGCTATAAGTAATTGAGCAAAATCCTTTCTAGCAAGCAGACCTTAGCCTGTGGTGGACAGGTGGTAATCTGGATTAGGGATAGGTTTGGAAGGAGTGCCAATAGGCAAGCGGAGCATGGTGGCTGAGAATTCAGAAACATATGCTCACATCATTGAAGTCTGTCCACATGTGGTCAGATATGGGACTGCAGTTCCAAGCCAGCCTCTGGGACAAAATTAGCAAATGGAGATACACAAGGCAGTTGGCCAAAACAAGAAGGCCTTGGGGACAAGAACAGGATCCTGGGATATACAATGGGACCAGAGCAGCATAACCAGCAGGAGGGGCTTGAGGCTGAATTTCGGGATAATAGATGTAGCTCCTTAAATGTCCTATGGCTGAAGTCAGCACTTTGGCCAATTTTGCTGACAGATGTAGGCGAAGTGGCTCTAGGTATGGGGCCAGAACCAGGCAAGACTATGGTAGTGGGCGCTTGTTGTTTTGCCAACCTAGAAGTCATTCCTACTTTTGGTAACCACTCTGATTTTCTTTGGGGGCATTACCCCTCCCACCTCCGTCTTTGTAGAAAAACTGACCGCACCCCCTGTTCCAGAAATTGCCATAAGACTCAGGCCTAAGGCAGCTAACCCAGTCGACCCTTGGCCTCAGGGATTTGGGATGGACATGTGACCCAAATTCATCTAGCAGTTTTGGAGGTGTGCACTTTTGTGGAGCAGTTGGAGAAAAAGAGAATCTCTCTGCCAGATTTGGAGCTCTAAAGGTAATCTGGACCTGTATGAGGTCACCACATGAAGAAAGCCAGAGCAAGAGTAAAGCCAGCACAAAGAAAAGCAGAGCCAGGAGAGGAGGAGAGGGAGGAACCATGTCCTGAAGCCCAGTTGAAGCCTGGGGTTGGGGTAGTTATGACTAAGGTGGTCAAACCTTCCAGATTTCTGGTTACTTGAACTCCTTTTTCTAACCCTTTGCTGAAGGCAGTTTGAGTTTTTTCACTTAATTGCAACAGAAAAGGTCCTATTACATTCAGCCTTTCATTTTTGTTGCACTCTCATTTGATTTTCATGTGAAAAACTGATAGAAGGCTTAAAATGTCCAGTGTTTGCTTTGACTCTGTAAAATTGTCTTGAACTTCTTCTGGGCATTGGAAGACATGATCATGTAGGAAATGGAGATGCTGGCGAATGCCCTTACTTACTGCAGAGCGTCCAGGAGAAGTGGCTGCATCAGTGTTTTGGATGAACCAGGGAAATGTGGAGGAAGAACAGTCTCTGGAATGCTGATGTTCCTCCACTTTTCATCCTAGGAGGCCATGGATGTGTCCTAACTTAGGCAAATTTTTCTTTCAACCACGTGTTGGAAGTTTATCTGCCATGCCAGTTTGATGAATCAGCTTTGGCTAAATTCTTACTTTTTAACCTAATTAACAGGCTGTTTGCTGAATCAATCGACTGAATCAATAATTTAGGCATCCTGTGGAAACATCTAAAAGACAAAAGTAAAGGCCTTGTTTAAATTAGTGTCTGGGGAATCTGGTGTACTGTCTGTGGAGTGATCATGAAAATATTCCCTGGAGGAGGAATAGTGCCCTAGAAAAGCCAGAAGTTAGGCCTAATAGAAATCAGAAGACCATGCTTTTTTTTATTTTTTATTTTTTTAGATAGAGTCTTGATCTATCACCCAGGCTGGAGTGCAGTGGTGCAATCTCAGCTGACTGTAACCTCCGCCTCTCCAGTACAAGCAATTCTTGTGCCTCGACCTCCTGAGTAGCTGGGATTATAGGCACACGCCACCACACCCAAGTAATATTTTTGTATTTTTAGTAGAGATGGGGTTTCGCATTGTTGGCCAGGCTGGTCTTGAACTCCTGACCTCAGGTGATCCACCCACCTCAGCCTCCCAAAGTGCTGAGATTTCAGGCATGAAGACCATGCATTTTGACTACTATGATTCTATTAGTTAAGACTATTTTCACTATAGTAGACAGAAACCCAATCTGATTTGGCATAAGCAAAAAGGGAATGTATTGTAAAACACAATTGAGTGTCTCTCAAAACCTACAGGTAGATTGTGTTTGGGCCTGAGAAACAACTGGAATCAGGGGCTCAAATATGGCGGCAACATTTCTTGTCCTAGTTTATCTTTGTGTGTCAACTTCATTATTTTCACTCACAGCAGGAGCTTCTCCTACATAGTGGAATACATGGTCACTGCTAATGCTTGAATTTTGCGTCTTATCATTTTAGCCACCTTCTGGGTCTCAAGTCTAAGAGTTCCAGAGAAGGGCTCTAATTGGTCCACCTACATCTCACTTTTGAACCAATCAGCTGTGTCCAGGGGCAGGTCACATGTCCAAAATGACTGCTCCCATGGTGACCATGAGGATTAGAGTGACGCAGGCAGCAATGTGGGGAAGCTCCTAGATAACCAGAGAAGCTAGGTGGACAAAAAGTATGGCCACACAGGATGACGATATGGTTCATGATATTCATCACAAGGCCCTCTTTATCAGTTTCCTACTGCTGTGAAGCAAATTACCACAAACTTAATGGCTTAAAGAAAAACCTGTTTTTTACCTCAGTTCTGTAGCTCAGAAGTGTGGGTATAGCATGGCTTGGTTCTGGATGTTTCACAAGATGAAAGCTTGTCAAGATGTCAGCCAGGCTCCTATCTTGAGATCAGGGTCCTCTTCCAAGTTCACATGGTTGTGGCAGAATTCAGTCTCTTGAGGTTGCAGGACTGAGGTCCCCATTTCCTTAGCTGTCAGCCATGGCTCCACATTCCTGGAGGCTGCCATATTCCTTGCCTTATGGCCCACTCTGTATTCAAAGCTAGTAATGGATAATGTTTCTTCTGTTGAATACTTCTGATGTTTCCAGCTGTCTTGCCAGGAAGAGCCCTACTCCTTTTAACAGATCACCTAACTTGTCAGGCCTACTGAGGATAATCTCTGCAAGTTGAGGACAAAGTCCTCCATAGGACAGACTCCACTTTAGATGTCAGCTGCAAATGAGATCCAAGGCCACCCTTCTGATTGACTGGCTGATTGCATACCGGGCCATGGACTGGTACTGGCTATAAATTTGTGGGTTCCTACAACCTTCTCAAGTTTGATAATTCACTACAATGACACAGAACTCAGAAAAGCAATACTTATGATTATAGTTGTTTTTTTTTTTTTTGAGACGGAGTCTTGCTCTGTTGCCCGGGCTGGAGTGCCGTGGCTGGATCTCAGCTCACTGCAAGCTCCGCCTCCTGGGTTTACGCCATTCTCCTGGCTCAGCCCCCAGAGTAGCTGGGACTACAGGCGCCCGCCACCTCACCCGGCTAGTTTTTTGTATTTTTAGTAGAGATGGGGTTTCACCGTGTTAGCCAGGATGGTCTCGATCTCCTGACCTCGTGATCCGCCTGTCTCGGCCTCCCAAAGTGCTGGGATTACAGGCTTGAGCCACCGTGCCCGGCCGATTATAGTTTTATTATAAAGGATGTGTAGAATGGGGGCTGTAGGGAACATAGAGCTTCTACACACTTTTCCTCATGGAGTCAAAGGTTCATCACTCTCCAGGCACACGCAAATGGTCACCAACCACAAATTTCCATCAATCCTTGGTGTCCAGAGTTTTTACTGGAGTTTCATTATGTGTTCATGATTGATTACATAAGTCATTGGGCATATAATTGAACTCAACCTCCATCCCCAGGTCCAAAATTCCAACCCTCTAATCGTGTAGTTGGTCTTACTGGTGATCAGACCGCATCCTGAAGCTATCTAGCAGCCCACAATGAGTCACCTCATTAGCATAGCAAAGACATTCCCCTCTCTCAGGAAATCCCAAGGGTTTTAAGAACTCTAAGCCTAAAACCCAGGAAAAAGACCAGACAAATTCTTTATTTTACCCCAGGGTTGTCTTGGAATTCTGCCTACTACACCTATCCTGTTTCATCGTCTTTAACCAAGTCCTTCAAAGGCCATCTGAGATGCCCCCTCCTTTGTGAGCTTTTCCCCGTCACCTCAACTGGATATGCTCTTTCCTGTCTTTAAACTCCTACAAATTTTTTTTACTCTAACTTTTCCTTTATCACCACAAATTCTAATCCGTGTTACAAGTTTTCTCCCTGTAACTAGATTGCAAATTACATGCAAACACAAACTGCCTATTTATTTAAATGACTTCATTGATTTAAATATAGCAAGAACTCCAAAAATATTTACCTAATCAAATTGAATATTACAGGTGAAACTGCCTTGTAATAAAGTGTTCTTGAAATTAGATAACTAAATCATTTGAGATGAAGACAACCCCTCCACAAAAGCACCCTTTATGGTGTTGAAGGAGGTGTGTAGGAAGATGACAGTATACTATATATTTTTTTAGACTCAATTTATTTTTCTGCCGTTTAATACATATGATATCCAGATCTTAGGGGGAGGTCTGGGACATCTAGGAAAAATCTGTAAACTCTTCCATTAGTTTCTTGGGGACTAAGAGAATATGTGGTATTTGCAAGACTGGAAAACTGGGTATCACGACAAAAGAAGAGCCTAGGATTGTTAATCCCTGTGTAGTACACCCCCATGAAACACTTAGCAGGAAGACAGGAGGCATCTTTACAGCTTTTTCAGCTCAAAAACTCTTGACACATCTTGTAGGATCACAGGAATAATTGTGATTTCATAAGGGCAGATAATTAGTATTATAGGTGAAAGCATTAGCAAGAGACATTACTGTGCATCTACAACCACAGTGGGTCATTGAGATCAGGAGTCCTGAACTCCCGGGCCATGGACTGGTACTGGGCCACAAAGAGGAAGTGAATGGCAGGCAAGCAAAGCTTCATCTGTATTTATAGCCATTCCCCATCACTCACATTACCACCTGCCTCAGCTCTGCCTCCTGTCAGATCAGTGGTGGCATTAGATTCTGACAGGAGCGTGAACCCTACTGTGAACTTGCGAGATATCTAGGTTGTGCACTCCTTATGAGAATCTAATGCCTGATGATCTGTCCCTATCTCCCATCACCCCCAGATGGGATGTCTAGCTGCAGGAAAACAAGCTCAGGGCTCCCACTGATTCTACATTATGGTGAGTCATGTAATTATTTCATGATATATTACAATGTAATAGTAATAGAAATAAAGTGCACAATAAATGTAAATTGGCTTGAATCATCCTGAAACCATCCCCCCTGCCCCTCCCTGGTCTGTGGAAAAACTGTCTTTCATGAAACTGGTCCCTGGTGTCAAAAAAGGTTGGGGACTGCTGATTTTGATGTTTCCATTTTTTCCCCCCAAGAAAGAACAAAGCCCTCCTCCATCTTATGGTGGATTCACAATAGTCACTGCCTTTATCTTTGCTTCAACTTTTGCACTCCTCTATCCCAAATAATGTATTTTCTATCTACTTTAATATCTATTTTCAGAAAGGACTAACTCGAGATGAATGGTATTCTGTTTAAATGAAAGTTTAGAACCAAGTCAAAAACCTGCCCTCAAGAGTTGGAAGCAACGTCCCGGCTTGAGGTATACCTCACAGGGACCAAGGCAGTGCCACCAGCTTTCCTTGGTGCCTCCAGCCTGTCACTGCGTCTTCCAGCACACTGGAAACTGTTGATTTCTTTCCAAGTGAAAATATTGGGTAATTGTGGTGTCAAAGCTGCAAACATTGAATCAGAACTGACCATGATTTCTCAAGCCTCGAGTTCTCTTCTTCATCTGCACTTCTGGCAGTTTAAAAGTTCCTCTTAATCCCTCCCTTTTGTTTCTTTTCAAGTCTGTTTACCATTTTTACTGAGGGGTGTTTGCTCTATACACTGTTATGAGGTCCAGAGTGTCTAATTGACAAATTATGTTGCGCTTTTGGAGGCTTTAAGTAATCATTTAAAATAAATAAGATCATAATTATCAGTTTTCATTTACCCATTTATTAAGTAACAATGTTCACACTGAGCAGTTTGATTTTGTTTTATAATAAGGCAATCTCTACATGATGACAGATGGTGTTTCATTTTGCCGACACTGTGCTAAAGTGCTTTGAGTTGTGATGTGTTTGATTTTATTAGAGATCAGATTTAACACATGCATGCTACATAACTGCAATCGCATTCCCATTTCTCATCTGTAGGAGAAAATGAAACTGTGATGAAATGTAATATACTCACCCTCAGGCAGAACTAGTGGGACTGGGAATTGCAACATAATAAATCTAATGGATATTACACTATAGGACCCTAGAAATTTACTGTTATTATGTTCAGGGAAGGAACTCGGTTTTGTAAAACTCACTTTTATTTCACTGGCATCAGTGCAATTTCACATTATTTAACTGTTGTGTCCCAATAGCAGAGACAGTATTTGTGATGTTGAAAAGGAAACTTGCCCGCCAAAGAACACAGGGGTCCAGGAACCCAGAGGAAGAAGCAAGGGGAGACCAACAGCTAAAAAATTGCATTTACCAAATGCAAATCACAATGATGGCACATCATTAACAATGGATTGTTGGGATTGTCAAATTAAGCCTCATTTAGCCATGCTGTCAGTGTGGCACCCATTGGAGAAAGGCACATCCGTAAAAACATTGACTATGATATTGAGCCCTTATATTTTTAGCCATCCTTACTGCCACCCCTTGGGGGGATTGGGTGAGAAAGCAAGTTAATTACACATCTAGTTATTGGTGTGACTGTGGATAGAGCTTTTCCTAATGAAGCCATTGTCAAGTGGAATGCCAAAGGTCCTGGAGGTATATTTTAGTGCTCATGTGCCAACAGGTGAAGCCCCCTGACTCTCCATTGCTTACTGAAGTTTGATGTAATGAAATCTACTCTGTTCCATGCCAACAGCCTCCCAAATGGTCTTCCTGCTTCCAGCTCTACCTTCTGTTATTCATCATAGATTGTCTCCCCTTACTCATTCTAAGTGACTGCTTTCATCATGTTGTTTTCATGCTCAAATGCCTCAGTAACTCCCCACTGCCCGGCATTCACACCCCGCCTAATTCAGCTCTGATTTTACAATTCCTTAAAATAAATCTGTTATTCCAGAGAAGTTGGTCTTTTCATTGTTCTTCAAACATGACAAATTCATTTCTTTCTTCATTCTGGTGTTGGGCACTTTAGGTTTAGAGTGACAAAAATCCAACTCAAATCAGTTTAGGCAGAAGGGGAAATTTATGAGATTATACATGAGGGAGGCAGGGGTAGCTAGATCCTTGGCACAGATGGAACTAGGAACCAAAAATGCTTCTCGGATGGTCTTAGTCTTTGCCGCTACCTCGACATGAAAATTCGGATTTTTTTGCTGAACTACTTCCATAGGAGAGGCGCTATCAGAGGAGACGAAGGAGGCGCTGTCAGAGGAGATGAAGTGAAACTCGGTCTCCATGGTTTTAGGTTCAAAAATTCCAAGGAAGAGCTTTGATTGGCCCATTTTGTGTCAGCCGTTTGTCTCTGGTATGGTGGCAATGGCAAAGAGATTGGGCCCTGTCATTGGCCTACCTTAGTTTAGAATAAGCTCCATCCACAATAATTCTGCCTAGGGAGGTAGAATCTGTAATGTGATTTTAATAGGGGCCAGGCACAGTGACTCACGCTTGTAATCCCAGCACTTTGGGAGGCTGAGGTAGGTGGATCACTTGAGGTTAGGAGTTCAAGACTAGCCTGGCCAACATGGTGAAACCCTGTCTCTACTAAAATTACAAAAATAGTCAGGCATGGTGGCATGTGCCTGCAATCCCAGCTACTCAGGAGGCTGAGGTGGGAGAATCACTTGACTCCTGGCAGGGGGCAGAGGTTGCAGTGAGCCAAGATCATGTCACTGCACTCCAGCCTGGGTGACAGAGTGAGACTTTATCTCAGAAAAAAAGAAAAAAAAAGGAATAGGGGTATGGAGCAGAGCCCAGGACAGGAGTCTATTCTGGTACTCTGGGCAGCCAAAATCATTGATGCTATCCTATGCTGTTTATAAGGTTGCAACCACCTGCTATGCTCATTCCCTTCCCTCCCTCCTATCTCAATCTGACCATCTACCTTATGGAATGAAAGGTCAAGGTTAGGGAGATAAATCTAACACTTGAGTGCCTATAAAATATGGATGTTATCTAAAGTAATCCCCACAGATGCCCTGTAAAAATGGGACTATTGTCCATATTTTACAGGTGAGCTTAGAAAAGCTATTTACCTTGATTAGGTCATTCAACCAGTAAGTGGCTGAGCCAGGTTTAGAAACCAGCTCTGTTGGACTCTGTTCATAGTTTTGAGCATGTCAAAGGGATTTAGTTCTCTTGAACTATGCTAGAAAAGAAAATTCTAAAGTACCTGGATACCTTATTTATATAATCCAAAACACATGGTTGATTGAAAACATGAGACTACTCAATTTTCTCAGTTTTACATTTAGGTTACTTAAGAGCAGGCAGATAGGGTAGAAGGATAATCATCCAGTTGTACTTCCTTGGGAACAGGACTAGTTCTTATCATGTCTCACTCAACAAATATTTATTGACACCTTCCATGTAAATTGGTTAATTGCCTCATACACCATTTTCTTTTTATATTTTATGTTTTTACACCATTTGCATTCATGCATATGGCTTCAGTTTCATTCAAACTGGTCATCTCACTATTTTCTTACTTTTTCTGGCCCATGTTCACGGGTGTCATTTCTTCTGCTTACAATACCTCCTTCCTTCCTTCCCTCTGCTGCAATAAGTTCTGCTTATTCTTTTTTTTTTTTTTTTTGCCTCTTATCTACTTCTTTTTTTTTTATTTTTTTATTTTTTTTATTATACTTTAAGTTCTAGGGTACATGTGCATAACGTGCAGGTTTGTTACGTATGTATACTTATGCCATGTTGGTGTGCTGCACCCATCAACTCGTCAGCACCCATTAATTCATCATTTATATCATGTATAACTCCCCAATGCAATCCCTCCTTCCTCCCCCCTCCCCATGATAGGCCCCAGTGTGTGATGTTCCCCTTCCCGAGTCCAAGTGATCTCACTGTTCAGTTCCCACCTATGAGTGAGAATATGCGGTGTTTGGTTTTCTCTTCTTGTGATAGTTTGCTAAGAATGATGGTTTCCAGCTGCATCCATGTCCCTACAAAGGACACAAACTCATCCTTTTTTATGGCTGCATAGTATTCCATGGTGTATATGTGCCATATTTTCTTAATCCAGTCTGTCACAGATGGACATTTGGGTTGATTCCAAGTCTTTGCTATTGTGAATAGTGCCGCAATAAACATACGTGTGCATGTGTCTTTGTAGTAGAATAATTTATAATCCTTTGGGTATATACCCAGTAGTGGGATAGCTGGGTCATATGGTACATCTAGTTCTAGATCCTTGAGGAATTGCCATACTGTTTTCCATAATGGTTGAACTAGTTTACAATCCCACCAACAGTGTAAAAGTGTTCCTATTTCTCCACATCCTCTCTAGCACCTGTTGTTTCCTGACTTCTTAATGATTGCCATTCTAACTGATGTGAGATGGTATCTCATTGTGGTTTTGATTTGCATTTCTCTGATGGTGAGTGATGATGAGCATTTTTTCATGTGTCTGTTGGCTGTATGAATGTCTTCTTTTGAGAAATGTCTGTTCATATCCTTTGCCCACTTTTTGATGGGGTTGTTTGTTTTTTTCTTGTAGATTTGTTTGAGTTCTTTGTAGATTCTGGATATTAGCCCTTTGTCAGATGAGTAGGTTGCAAAAATGTTCTCCCATTCTGTAGGTTGCCTGTTCACTCTGATGGTAGTTTCTTTTGCTGTGCAAAAGCTCTTTAGTTTAATTAGATCCCATTTGTCAATTTTAGCTTTTGCTGCCGTTGCTTTTGGTGTTTTAGACATGAAGTCCTTGCCCATGCCTATGTCCTGAATGGTACTACCTAGATTTTCTTCTAGGGTTTTTATGGTATTAGGTCTAACATTTAAGTATCTAATCCATCTTGAATTAGTCTTCGTATAAGGGGTAAGGAATGGATCCAGTTTCAGCTTTCTACTTATGGCTAGCCAAGCCAATTTTCCCAGCACCATTTATTGAATAGGGAATCCTTTCCGCATTTCTTGTTTCTCTCAGGTTTGTCAAAGATCAGATGGCTGTAGATGTGTGGTATTATTTCTGAGGGCTCTGTTCTGCTCCGTTGGTCTATATCTCTATTTTGGTACCAGTACCATGCTGTTTTGGTTACTGTAGACTTGTAGTATAGTTTGAAGTCAGGTAGCGTGACACCTCCAGCTTTGTCCTTTTGACTTAGGATTGTCTTGGCAATGAGGGCTCTTTTTTGGTTCCATATGAACTTTAAAGCAGTTTTTTCCAATTCTGTGAAGAAAGTCATTGGTAGCTTGATGGGGATGGCATTGAATCTATAAATAACCTTGGGCAGTATGGCCATTTTCACGATATTGATTCTTCCTATCCATGAGCATGGTATGTTCTTCCATTTGTTTGTGTCCTCTTTGATTTCACTGAGCAGTGGTTTGTAGTTCTCCTTAAAGAGGTCCTTTACATCCCTTGTAAGCTGGATTCCTAGGTATTTTATTCTCTTTGAAGCAATTGTGCTGCTTATTCTTTAAAGCTTGATTCAAACTATATTTCCTCTCTGACCTCAAATGCCCCTCCCCATCCTGATCTACCTATCTCAATGATGTTCTCTTTTCTCTAAATACAGTATTGGGGAAATTACTTGGTTTTGGTTAGCCTCTCAAGCCAACATATAATTGCAAGCTTCTGGAGGGCTGGAATGGTGTCACGCTTTTCAGGATCCCCATAGCAACTACTGCAGTGCTAGGTGCCTAGCAGCTGTTGAATAAATGTTGTTTGTTAAGATAAGAAAAACTCACTTATTAATATTATTTAAATAAAGGCAATGGATTTCTACAGACTACCTACAGTGCCTTTGTAAACACTAAAGAAGGTAGTATATGCTGGTAAGAATGTAAATTAGTTCAGCCAATATGGAAAGCACTTGGCAATTTCTCAAACCACAGCTACTATTCAATTCAGCAATCTCATTATTGGGTATATACCCAAAGGAACATAAATTGTTTTGCTCTAAAGACACATGCATGCATATGTTCATTGCAGCACTATTCACAACAGCAAAGACATGGAACCAACCTAAATGCCCATTAATAATGGACTGGATAAAGAAAATGTGGTTCATATACACCATGGAATACTATGCAGCCATAAAAACAATGAGATCATGTCCTTTGCAGGAACATTGATGGAACTGGAGGTCATTATCTTAAGAAAATTAACACAGGAATAGAAATTCAAATACCATATGTTCATACTTATAAGTGGTAGCTAAACATTAACTATACGTGGACACAAAGAAGAGAACAACAGACACTGGGGCCTACTTGAGCATGGAGGGTGAGAGGAGAGTAAGGATAAAAAAACTACCTATCAAGTACTATGCTTATTACCTGGGTGATGAAATAATTTGTACACCAAGTCCCCGTAACACACAATTTACTTATATAACAAACCTACACATGTACCCCTGAACCTAAGATAAAAGTTAAAAAAAATTAAAAAGGTAGTGTAATGTAGTGTTAAGAATACAGACTTTGCAGTTAAAGCAGAGTTTGAATTCCAGCTTATGTTTAAATTGGTACAGAATTCTAGGTAAGCCTCAGTTCCTTCATTTGTGAAGTGGCTACAGGACTTTCTATTCATAGAGATTTCTGTCGTGAGAGTTGCCTGAGATGCACTTTATGAAGTGCTTAGCATAGTACCTGATGCATTGTTGGGCACAGTAAGTGGTATGTAGGTATAGGGGAGATTACCCAAGCATCTGATCTCTACCTAAAGGAACACATTCTAGGCCAAGTGTGGTGGCTCATGGTTGTAATCCCAGCAATTAGGGAGGCTGAGGTGGGCAGATCACTTGAGCTCAGGAGTTTGAGACCAGCCTGGGCAACATGGCAAAACCCTGTCTCTACAAAAAATACAAAAGTTAGCTGGGTGTGGTGGCATGTGCTTCTAGTCCCAGCTACTCAGTAGGCTGAGGCCGGAGAATCACTTGAGCTCAGTAGGTGGATGTTGTAGTGAGCCAAGATTGTGCCATTGCACTCCAACTTGGGCAATGGGAGTGAAACCTTGTTTCCAAATAGAAAAGAGTACATTCCAATTAAATTATTAGAAAAGGATAAGTTTTCAACCACATTTGACATGTAGTTATTATATGTCATTACATTATAAGACATGTTGTTAATTTTCTTATTGAACCCTCGGTAGGGGGAATGGGAAAGGGAGGGTGACTCCTGTAGATAGGGTTGGTGGGCAGACTTCTCAGGAGGTGACACTTGCTTCTAGACCTGAGTGACAGAGAATCAGCCATGTGAAAATCTGGAAGAATAACATTCCAGACAGAGGCAATTGCAAGTGAGAAGGCCCTGAGGAGGGAAGACTACGCTTGAGGCACAGAAGGCAGGCCACACCAGCTGGAGCTTAATGAATATGGAGAGGTAAGCAGAAGTCAGATTGCACCAGGCTTGTTAAACATTAGCAATGAGTTGGAATTTTATTCCAATTTCAGTAAGAAGTCATTGGAAGGTTTTAGCAAAGGAGTCATCTGATAGCCACTGTTCAAAGCAGCCCCTAGTAATCTTTACTTCCTATTATCCATACTTTCCCACATTGAGTAAGACTAACCTGTAATTAATGGACTATTGTGGAAATAGCAGCAAGTGACTTTGGAGGCTAGGCTGTAAAAGATGCTGGGTTTCTGTCTTGCTCTCTCTCATTCATTCACTCTGGAAGAAAACAGCTGCTGTGCCATGAAGACATTGAAGCAGCTTTAGAAGGGGTCTGTTTGGCAAGGAACTGAGGCCTCCTGCCAACAGTCATGTGAGTGAACCACCTTGGAAATGGATCTTCCTGCCTCATTTCAGCCTTCAAATGATTGTGGCTTCAGTCAACATTTTGACTGCAACCTCAGGAGAGACCTGAAATCAAAACCACCCAACTAAGCTGCTTAAGTTCCTGATCCTCAGAAACTATATGAGATACTAAATTTTTTTTTGTCTTAAGCTGCTAAATTTTGGAGTAATTTGTTCTACAGCAATAGATAATTCAAGTGGTATCATCTGATTTTGATTTTCTATCCTTGGACTGCTGGATGGACAAATAACTTTCGAGGGGTAAAGCGTAGAAGCGAAGAGAACATTGGCAAGGCTTAGTAGGTATTCAGATGAATCATGGCTGTGGCTTGAGCCAAGGGTGGTGTATTAGTCTGTTCTCATGCTGCTAATAAAAACATACTCGAGACCGGGTAATTTATAAAGAAAAAGAGGTTTAATGGACTCACAGTTCTATATGGCTGGGGAGGTCTCACAATCATGGCAGAAGACAAAAGAGGAGCAAAGGCACGTCTTACATGATGGCAGAGAATAGAGCGTGTGCAGGGGAACTGCCCTTTATAAAAACATCAGATCTCATGAGACTTATTCACTATCATGAGAACAACAGGGGAAAGACCTAACCCCATGATTCAATTACCATCTCTCCCACGACATGTGGGGATTATGGGAGCTACTATTCAAGATGAGATGTGGGTGGGGGCACAGCCAAACCATATCAGGGAGTATCTCCAGGGGTGGTGAGAAACAGTCAGCTTTAGTGGTGCTGATGTGATCTGCTTGCTGATAGACTCACTGATGAGGCTTTGGGGTTCAAGGAATTAAGGTTGACTCCTTCCTTTTTGGTCTGAGCAACTTGGTGAATGGTGGTGCCACTTCTTGAAAGAAGTTAATCAGTTTGGAGAAAAAAAATCTAGACTCCATGAGGCACAAAATAAAGACTGTGTTGAATGAAAGAGAGTGAGACAGCTTAACCAGAAGCAGTTTTTCTGTCACCTACAGAGTTACAAATAAGAACTGTCTATGTTTCAATAAAAACACCTTCTATCAGAACCTTGGAACTGGCTTCCGTCTTCTCAATTAAGTAGAAGACAATTAAATTAGAGTCCAGCTTCAAGGAGTTCATTATGCCTCATCGAAAATGATAAATGACTCTTGGTGACCTTGTCATCTCGCCAACATGGTCCCACCTCGTTTTTCAAAGAGCTAATGAAACCGATGGATTTCTCCCTCCTCAGTGGCAGGACTGATACAGAGCGCATACCATGAAATGTGAGGAAGCCGAGAAGGAGGCAGGAGAGAAAAGGGAAGAGAAAACCCACACTGAACATTTTGACAATTGGCCAAAGCGACTTTGAAGTGCAAGCTTGGAAAAAAATAAAAATAAAAATTCACCTATCTGCATATTGATTTACTCTCTGTTTCATTGTTTTCAACCACCTCTGTTTGTCAAACAACACTGAGGGTTATGTTTGTGTGTGCGTGTGTGTGTATGTGTATGTGTGTGTGTGTTGAGAGGCACACACCTGCCCTTTTAAGTTGGAGAGAAATAAAGTGATGGAAACAAGGGAAGGAAAATGATAATAGGGAGTGCTTTGGTGTTGACAAAGACGTCCATTAGTACTTACTTTCTCTTTTTTTTTTTTTTTTGAGACGGAGTCTCGCTCTGTCGCCCAGGCTGGAGTGCAGTGGCTGGATCTCAGCTCACTGCAAGCTCCGTCTCCCGGGTTTACGCCATTCTCCTGCCTCAGCCTCCCGAGTAGCTGAGACTACAGGCGCCCGCCACCTCGACCGGCTAGTTTTTTGTAATTTTTAGTAGAGACGGGGTTTCACCGTGTTAGCCAGGATGGTCTCGATCTCCTGACCTCGTGATCCGCCCGTCTCAGCCTCCCAAAGTGCTGGGATTACAGGCTTGAGCCAGCGCGCCCAGCCAGTACTTGCTTTCTCTTAAAATTACCTTGAGCTAGAGCAAGAACTTGAATTACTCTCCCTGCTTCGCTGAGAAGGAGCAAAGCTGTCTTCAGAACCTGGAGGTGGCCAGAGGAAGGGGTTAGGAGCAGGAGCTTTAGATCTGGGCTTGAGTTCCGGCTCTCTGACTATTCAGCTGTGTGGCCTTAAGAAAGTTACTTTACCAAGACCCGGCGCAGTGGCTCACAGCTGTAATCCCAGCACTTTGGGAGGCCGAGGCAGGTGAATCACAAGGTCAGGAGATCGAGACCATGGTGAAACCCCGTCTTTACTGAAAATACAAAAAAACTAGCTAGGCGCAGTGGCGGACGCCTGTAGTCCCAGCTACTCGGGAGACTGAGGCAGAAGAATGGCATGAGCCCGGGAGGCGGAGCTTGCAGTGAACTGAGATTGTGCCTGCTGCACTCCAACCTGGGTAACAGAGCAAGACTCCATCTCAAAAAAAAAAAAAAAAGAAAGAAAGTTACTTAACCTCTCTGAGCCTCTTCATCTACAAAATGGGAATAATCTTATTGCACAGGCTTGGTGTGAAGAGTGAGTGACATTATGCACATCAGACACTTAGCTACTGTCAATCATAGGACAAACACTCAGGAGGAGGCAATTGTCTTACCTGTTGTTTTATTCTGACTCTCAAGTTAATATATATATATTTTTCATTGTGTTACTTCTTACATTCTGAGTGTTAAGGAACTCTGTTTAAAATACATTCTTTATTGGGAGGCTATGGTGGGAGGATCACTTGAGCCCAGGAGTTTGAGATGAGCCTCGGCAACATAGGTAGAACCCCCACCTCTCTTATCTACAAAAAATTTAAAAATCAGCCAAGCATGGTGGCATGAGCCTATGGTCCCAGTTACTAGAGACGCTGAGGCAGGAGGATCGCTTGAACCCGGGAGGTCAAGGCTGCAGCAAGCGTGATTGTGCCACTGCACTCCAGCCTGGGTGACAGGCAGAGACCCTGTCTCAAAAACAAAAAAAAACACCCCAAATCAAAATACACACATGAGGCTGGGCACGGTGGCTCACACCTGTAATCCCAGCACTTTGGGTGGCCGAGGTGGGCAGATCACGAGGTCAGGAGTTTGAGACTAGCCTGACCAACCAACATGGTGAAACCTTGTGTCTACTAAAAATACAAAAATTAGTTGGGTGTGGTGGCACATGCCTGTGATCTCAGCTACTCAGGAGGCTGAGGAAGGAGAATCGCCGGAATCTGGGAGGCAGAGGTTGCAGTGAGCTGAGGTCACGCCACTGCACTCCAGCCTGGGCAACAGAGTGAGACTCTGTCTAAAAACAAACAAACACACACCACACATGATTTAGGACAGGGTTTGGCAAACATTTCTGTAAAGGGCTGGGTAGTGTATATTTTAGTGTTTGCAAGTCGTATGGCCTCTATTGGAACTACTCATCTCTGCTGTTGCAGTGCACAATCAGTTATAGACAATGCATAAATAAACATGCATGGCTACCTTTCAATAAAACTTCATTTACAAAAAAATAGTGGCAGCTGGATTTGGCCTCCCAACCCCTGATTTAGGAGACAGAACTGGGTAACTATAATTTCAAGTGTCCTGAGTATAATTGTATTATTTGCATTGCTGACCTCTGTTTATATTGTATCTACAATTTTCCTAGTATTTTAAAGTATATATTTCATTTATCTTCACAGAAACTGTGAAGTAGTAATAACAGCTATGGTTTATTGAATGTGTATTATGTGCTAGACACTGTCCTAAGGGCCTGGCAGGCACCATGGAAGCCAGCAAGAGTTAACATGTGCTTAGGCTCTGGATCCAGATGATTGGGAGCTGAATCCTAGTTGGGTGACCTTGGGCAAGTCACTTAAACTCTCTCGGCTTCAGTTTCTCATATGTAAATGCCTTTACACTTGTAGAGCTCTTAGAAGCACATCTGGCATATAACACGTGTTCAAAAAATGTTAGCTAGCTCAATTAATCTTCACAATTACCTGAGAGAGAATTACCATTATTTCCATTTTACAGATGAGAAAACTGAGGTATGGAAAAGGGCGCCCATTTTCCAAGGTCATCAGGGTGCTGCTCATCAGGGGCCCAAATGAGATCTGTGTGACTCCAAAGCCTTTGTTCTATTAGGGACACACATTGCTTCCTCCCAAGGATGATCATCACCTTCATTCTGTGGAGCAGCAAACTGTGGACCAGAGAGAAAATGTGTTTGCCTGAGCCTCGATGGCCAGTAAGCAAAAGAGCCAGGACTCCCTTCCTAATCTTTGATTCCTGGTCCAGCTCAGTGACCAAAACCCTGTGTCCTCTTTTAGAGATCATTAAAGCCAGGGTCTATGCTTTGGGAGGCCAAGGCAGGAGGATCACTGTAGGCCGGGAGTTCAAGGCCAGGCTGGGCAACATAGTGAGACACTGTCTCTACAACAACAACAACAACAAAATTAGCGAGGCATGGTGGCCCAAGCCTGTAGTCCCAGCTACTCAGGTCTCAGGAGGCTGAGGCGGGAAAATCATTTGAGCCTGGGAGTTCAAGGCTGCAATGAGCTATGATTGCACTACCGCATTCCAGCCTCAGGGGGCAGAGTGAGACCCTGTCTCTTAAAAAACAACAAAAACAAAACCAAACCAGAGTCTATCAGTGATTTCAGGAAGATGGTGAGCAGTGAAGAATAGGTGGAAGAGGAGGATTTTAAGTGTCTGGAGCTGAGAACTGACTTGCTGACAAGTCTGTGACTGACTGTCTCCAACCTGAGCTTGATGAAAGAAGGTGATATTCCAATGACAATAATCATCAACAACAAGAACAAGTGTTTATTGGGTGTTTACTGTTCCAGGAACAGCATCATCATTTTATTTCTCACAGCAAGTCTACAAGCAAAGTCCTACAGGATCCTTACTCTAGATGTGAGAAACCCAAAGCTCTGAGTGATAACTGTTTTGTCACCCAAAGTATCACACAGTGAGAAGGTTGTAGAGCCAGGATTTGAGCCTGAATCAGTCAACTTCAAAATTTGTGCTCTGAAAAACTTCACCACTATTATGAGTTCTGTGCCATCCCCCAATGGCCATGGTCACAGAGGTTCAGCGTCCTCGTTTTCCTTTCTTTTCTCTTTATTTTCTCTCTTAAGCCTCCCCTCTTACAGGAGGGAGTGTCTCATGAGTCTAGGACATGTGTAAATTTGGTGAGTGCTCTCCCAACCCCAACAGTGGAGGACTTTTCTATGATTCCTCTTCATACTCAGCACTTTATCTGCTTGCCTTCCATTGATTGAGCAAATGCAAAGTGTCTTCATTATCCAAACTTCTCCAGCCTCACCACCATCCCATCCTTTGAACTAGTCCATGAGCTGAATCATTGGGGCCTGGGGTAGCACCACACACCTATAAGGTAGCTCACTAAAATTAATTAAATATGGAAGAATACCTTAGGAAGGGAATGTACATTGATTATCAGCGGCATGTCACTGCTGCTGGAGACTCATAATCTGTTAAGCCTCCCAACACTGCAGAGCGGAGAGGTTAACATCCTCATTTTTGAGGGTGGACAGCTGCCCAGAGCCACTCAACTGATAAGGAGCAAAGCCAGAATTTGAGGCCAGCCCTTCACAAGACCAGCTCTTTTCACAACATCACTTGGTGAAATGATCGTTGTCTTGACTATAAGAGGCAGCAAACAGTGGGCTCTGGAGATGGCTGAACAGGGAGTCAAGATACCTTCAGGCTCACCCTGGCTCAGCTGAGGCCTCTTTTCCTGACCACACACAGGGCCCTGCCCTGCTCTGGTCTCAGTGTCTGTACTGCAGGAAGGAAAGGGTTGACTCAGGTCAGTGTTTTCCAGCATATGGAGTGTGGGCCTACAGGAGGGTTTTAAGAAGCCGGATCACTAATTAACGTTAACTCACTTGGGGGGAAAAGACAATTCACTTTATATTTCATGTCAGTTCTTCTCATTACTCCAAGAAGAAGATCTGAGTGTGATTCATTCATTCATCCAACACATATATTGAGAATGCCTAGTGTATGGCAAGCACATTTTAAAGGGGTTGAGGCAGTGAACTGCACAGAAAAGGGCCTTGCTTTCATGGAGCTTGTATTCAGGAAGGTCGGGAGGATGGTAGCAAGTAGGTGTTAACAATAATAACAGAAGGTATAAAAGAATGAACATAGGGTGAGGTGCAAAAGGCAGGCTGGCTTGAGCTTATTGTCCAATGATACAATTGGAAGTGAGGAGATGGAGAAACCGAGAGGCCAAGATAATGGATAGTGAAGTCATACCCAGTGGATGTGGAAGTTACCAAGAAAGGTACAGGATGAGGGGTGGGGAGGAAGAGAGTAA
Source organism: Trachypithecus francoisi (assembly GCF_009764315.1). Taxonomy (NCBI): domain Eukaryota; kingdom Metazoa; phylum Chordata; class Mammalia; order Primates; family Cercopithecidae; genus Trachypithecus; species Trachypithecus francoisi. Next base: position 93,020,939 of record NW_022681455.1, on the reverse strand, counting down.
ACCCTGTCGGAGTCATCAGTGATGGAGGGAGTGAGCTGGGTGCTGGTTTAGGCATAGCTATGGATCTGTAAATGACTTAAGGAGGGTTGGCTAATGATCAGATCATGAAGGTATGAGCTTCATCACACTGGTGCCCTTGGAGGAAGAAGGATTGGAATGAAAGAGGCCAAGAGACACACAAGGATCACACTGGCCACAACTTCAGGTCTTGAAGTATGCATGGTGTGAGAAGAAAAAGCAAAGCCCCACGTGAGTGGTTGCAGGGTAATCGGGGGTGCCTGGGGTGGTGAACACAGAGAAGGACCACCTACATCCCCCACTAAAGGAAGACTCATTGCCTTGCTGCAGAGGGTGCTGTCAGTAGATCACCCCCAGGAGTTGGTTTCTGCAGAGCTGCAGGAGAGCTGCTTCTCTTGAAGACGCAGAAGGCATGCTCAGCGTCTCCTTCTGCCCCTTTCTGCCTTCTTCCACCTCCGACACGGGAGTTGTGATTCCTGATAAATATCCTGCACACTATATTCCATTTCAGCATCTGCCTGCAGGGAACCCAACTTAGGACACTCAGGGATAACCAGGATTTGCTAAAGACAAGTGTTAAAGAAAACAATTATTCATGATGCTTGTCAAATATATTAAGAAAGACTTTATTCCAGGGGCCTCCTACAATGGGATTTTGTAGTAAGTGAAAGAGAACAGGATCACCTTCAAATACAACAAGGAAAAGTAGAAATTCATAGTCAAGAGGGGTAGGGTAAAGTGGGTGTTGATGGATGAAAATTACTATAATGAAACTTCAAGGGTAAACAGGAGATTCTGGCCAAATCTGCCTAACTGGCTTCCTGCTGATGGCAGGTCAGACATCACCTGGATGATGATGGAGGATGAGAAACCTGATCAGATATAGACAGTGATCAGATATTGGGGGGGGGGGGTTCTGGCTAAACTGACTCAGCAGGATTCTTGCTAAAATTGAGCTCTTGAGGGATATGCTTAAGGGTGGGATCTAGTTGGAAGCCTGACTGAAGTTTGATCAAGAAGAGAACGTTTGTCACAAGGAGAGAATTGTAGTCATAAGAAAAATCTTTGTCACTTTGAAGGAGATGTTCAAGGAAGAAATGGAAGACATGGGGGTGTTTGCTGAAGACAAACTTTATTTCTACGGAGTGCAGTGGTTTTGGGAGGGTGGGGCACAGCAGGTAATTAGCTCCAAGTAGAGGATGAGGATCCAGGGGACAATGACCTTGGGAGCTCAAGCTTTGGTGACAACAGAACATCTGTCAGGGTGCCCCAGAAATTCCTCTTTAAATCCTCAATCAATACTGTCCTTGTCCATCAAACTTCTTGCCTTCCCACAAAGTTACTGATGACTACAAGTCAAAAACAATCTTTATTATTATTATTTTTTGTATGTCCTACTGGGGCAATTTGGCCTCTGCTGTCTTGTCTTTGGCTTTTAGGGTTTTAGTGATACAAAGAACTCTTTTTTGTTGTTTTGTTTTGTTTTTGAGATGGAGTTTCACTCTTGTCGCCCAGGCTGGAGTACAATGGTGAGGTCTTGACTTACTGCAACCTCCGCCTCCCAGGTTCAAGCGATTCTCCTGCCTCAGCTTCTTGACTAGCTGGGATTATAGGTGTCTGCCACTGCTCCTGGCTAATTTTTGTATTTTTAGTAGAGACGGGGTTTCACCATGTTGGCCAGGCTGTTCTCGAACTCCTGGCCTCAGGTGACCTGCCTGCTTCGGCCTCCCAAAGTGCTGGGATTACAGGCATGAGCCACTGCACCCGGCCGAGAACTCTTATTTAATATTCAGTTTATCTCACTTAATTTTCATGGCAGCCTTATGAAGTAGACATTATTGCCATTATACTGATAAGGAAACTGAGGCTTATTGAGAAAGAATAAGTTGCTCATAGTCATGTAATTGGTGCATTTGGAATTCCAACGCAGTTTTAACTCCAGGATCAAGGTATTAACCTATGTCTGCTCATCACAGTGGTACAGTTTTTGATTGCCAGGTCAATATTTATCCTCATAAGAACTCTTGTTCTGATTTTGGAGTGGACATCGTTATAAAAGCCAACATTAGTAACTCACAGGCTTGTCGCATACCTCTTCCAGAGATCCCTGATCTGGCTCTGAGATCTTCCTTCCCTTGATGAGAACTTCTCTGTAATGAAGCATATGCTTAGGAAGGGAGAGTAAGTTTCTGTCTGTTTTCCGTTCTATTTCTTACAGAAAAATGCTGGGATGAAATTTCTTTGTTGCCAGGTTCTAGAATGAGGTGGTGTTAGCTTGATTTAAAGTGCATGCCATCTGTTTTGTGTCTAAACGTCAAAACCATAGCCTCTGACATTGACATTCAAGAAAAAATATTGTGAAACCCCGTCTCTACTAAAAGATACAAAAAATTAGCCAGGCATGGTGGCGGGTGCCTGTAGTCCCAGCTACTCGGGAGGCTGAGGCGGGAGAACAGCGTGAACCTGGAAGGAGGAGCTTGCAGTGAGCCCAGATCCCGCCACTGCACTCTAGTCTGGGCGACAGACTCCATCTCAAAAAAAAAAAAAAGAAAAATATTTACCTGATCCTTTGACCTGTAAAAGTACACTGCTTTCAGATTATAGTTTTGAGGCTGCTGGTGCTTTCTTATAAATTAATATAAAATATTTAAGCTTGCAGCCATCATGTGGGATCCTCTGCTTAAAAGGACATCATTGTTTGGTTCTTTATTTAATTTTTTTGGATACAATATACTTGTCCGTATTTATGGGGCACATGTGAAATTTTACTACATGCATAGAATGTGTGATGATCAAGTTACGATATGTAGGACATCCATCAACTGAGTGTTTATAATTTCTATGTGTTGGCTACATTTCCTCTCTTCTGGCAATTTTGAAAAATACAACATATTGTTCTTAACCATAGTCACCCTACTCTGCTATCAAACATATTCCTTTTATCCAACTGTATGTTTGCAAGCATCGACCAATCTCTGTTCATCCCCCCTCCACTGGTACCCCCTTCCTGGGTAACTCTTTCACATACACCCAGAGCAACTTACCTTTTCGACTTGAGTATAATCAATTTTTCCTGCGACAGGAAGGCAGTCTTAAATGCCTAAATTACCCCACATCCTTACCGTCAGTATCTATTTTTAATAAGAGTTAGTTGTTGGGGGAAAATATGCTGTTTGAGACTCGATCTGACCTGGAAAATGAGGAGGATGGCTTAGGCTGCTTTCACACCATTTCTCAACAATATTCTTGACACATGTCGAGTGGAATAGGACTGCCCTGAGAAAGGGTTATCTTGGTGGAAGATGCCGTGCAGGGAAGCTCATCTGATTCAGAACTTCTTTGGCCATCCAGGAGAGAGTTCAAAACGAGAAAGAGGGCAGATTGGGAAAGTGGGTTGGAGAGCTAAGATGCAGACTGGGAGCCCAGGAAACCCATCCCGCAGGAGGGATCCAAGCCCCGGCAGAGGGGAGTTCACACTTACCAGGAGCAGATGAAAGCCGTGTTTGATTCTGGATCCTGGCTCTGCTGCTGGCCCTGGTGGCATTACTCATTTAGTGCCGTTCCATACTTCGCAGGAAAAGCACAGCAGGCTTATAATGCTTGAGTTTTTAAACATTCAGAAGGCTGTGATGCTATAAATAAACTTCCTGTGTCAGAGATTAAATCAACCAAGATGCCTGCCATGCCAACTTTATTTCTGAAACAACGTGTTTTCAACAGAAATCAAAATACATGTTAATCCTTCCCTTCTGACAGGTTAATACGAGCCTTGCAAATCACAGTGGAGAGCTACCGAGAGGACGTTAAGTATCAGAAGCCATGTCTGCGCAGCTTATCTGTTGGAGAAGTCTGCGGCCATCCCTTGATTTGGAAGTCTTCTGCCTGGACTTGTGACTTGGGTCTGCAGAATCAGGATCAGGCTGGACTGTTTTTATCAGGAAAGACTTGGCTATGGTGTTTTGGCTAAAACAATACAGAGGCTGTGTCTTGGAGATGACTAATAACAAGTTAGCAGACAGCCATCCAGTTCAACGCCTATTCTCCTTTCTTTGGGTAACAGCATCCTGATTTACTCTGAGTAACCATCATCCTTCAACTACTCTTAATCCATGAGGTTCTGTGTGGGGCACTGCATCCCCAGCCCTTAAGGCTGGGCTCTGGGCTAACCAATCAGAGCCATCCACCTCCTTCCTTGGCCACGGAAATTGGTTCTAAGGTGAGCCAATGTCCAAGGTGGGATGTTGGTGTGAATCTTGAACCTTGGCTGCAACTCCTGAGAAAGGGAAGCTCCTCTTTTGCTGGGGTGGCTAGCTTGGCACTGCTGAAATTCATCATTGTGACCTGATCACCTGAGATTGATGCCCATTCAGAGTAAAGCAGAGATGAGAGACAGAGACACATTCCTGACGACATTGTTGGAGCACCTGGGTAAAGCACTGCTTGAAATTAGAAGCCCTCCTGGACTTGTTTACATGATTAGATTCTATTCTTTTGCATTGAGAATGAGCTGGATTTCCGTCACCTGAAATTGAAATAGTCCTGATTAATTCAGTGGTCCAGCTGGTGAATTCAGCCAACTGGTAAATTCTGTGACAAAAGGTGTTTATGGATTTATCAACCTGTTGTTAGATTAGATTTATTTTAACTTAGTGAGATCGATGGTAGGGCAGCCCAGGGCCGACTCAACTCTAGTAAAGAGTGTGGACATAGGATCCCCAGCAGAGACAAAGAGTGGCCCTGAAAACCTGGGTATGGGGGCTGGTGAGTTTTAGCTGGAGGCTGTGGTGCTAGAGAGAAGTGGCCTCCCTTCAGGGACCCTTGGCCTTCTGAGTACCTTTAAGGATGTGAGGAGGCTGTACTCTTTTCCTTAGAGAGATTTATACATGCCCTTTCCCAGCATGCTTTCCATGTAATTTTAGGCTCTGAATTGCAGAAAACCAGCCATGGGCCCCTTGGGGATTCCAGGTTATACAGTCGGCAGCTGGACAGGTGACTTGCCTTTTACATCTTACAAGGTCTCTAATGGATGCTACAAATATGCTGGCTAAGATTTTTGAGTACTCACCAGGTCTCAGCCACTACACTTAACATGTAGTATTTACCTATATTTTTACAATGACCCTACTGGGTAGATGTTTTCATTATCCTAACTTTACAAAAAATAATTTGAAAGATGAAAAAGTTAGGTATCTTGCTCAAGGTCACCCAGCTTATAAGTGAGTAAAATTGAAATCTGAGTCTAGAAGACACAAGAGACCACATTCTAAATAACTTTAACAACTTTAGAAATTACTAATGAATCACACTGACTCCAGTCCATAATAATTTGGATCCTTACATCTAACTTAAATCCATCATGATGTAGTGTAAACCCATTGCTTCTTGTAAGTCACATGGGATTACATCGTGCCAATCTCAAAACAGGCATATGATTTACAGTAAATTGGTATCTGAGACTCAGGTTCTTTACATGGGAAGCATGGTTAGCAAATTATTATTTTATTTTTTCATTTTCTTTACTTTGTCAAATTTTTGAAAATTACAAAAGAGAAACATGCTTATAAAAACTTGACACAGAAATAGAGAGCAGTGAGTAGGAACAGCATGAAAATTCCCCTCAGTGCTCCTGCTATGGGCATCTGACTTCCAGGAGGTAATTAGTTTTAAACTCAGTGTATAATCTCTCAAACTGTTTCCATGGATTTACAGTCTTCTTACAACTCGTGTAAAGAGTTTCTTTTACTTTTTCCAGTTTTATTGAGCTATTATTGACAAGTAATTGTATATACTGAAGATGTGCAACTTGATGTTTTGATACACATATGCATTGTAAAGTAATCACCATAATAAAGTTAATTAAGATATCCAGCACCTCACATAATTACCATTTCCTTCCTTCCCTCCCTCCCTCCCTTTCCTCCCTCCCTTCCCTCCTTTCTTTCCTCCCTCCCTTCCTTTCTTCCTCCCTTCTTTCTTTCCTTCCTTCCTTTCTTCCTTGCTTCCTTCCTTCCTCTTTCTCTTCTCTTCAATTTTCTTTCTTTCTCTTCTCTTTCTTTCTTTCTTTCTTTCTTTCTTTTCTTCCTTTCTTTCTTTTTCTTTCTTCTTTCTTTCTTTTCCTTTTCTTTCTTTCTTCTCTTTCTTTCTTATGAGAACACTTAAGATCTACTCTCAGTAAATTTCAAGTATAGAATACAATATTGCTAACTATAGTCATATTGCTTATATGGTTTATTTAAAAACAAAAATAGAATCATATTTTGGCATCTTTCCATGTCAGGGTACATATAGATCTACTATTGCACTTTTGATAACTACATTTAATCCACAAATATGAGCGTATGTATTTAGTATTGTCATTCCCTGACGGATGGACATTTCAGTTGTCTCCATTTTTTTTTAAACTATTATTTTAAATTCTGCTGCAGTGAATACACTCGTGTATATTTCTTTGCCATAAGGCCAAATATTTCTATAAAACAAATCTCTAGAAGTAGAATTGCAGGGGCTAACACACTTCTCTATTTTAAAGTAAATGCATGAGAGACCACTTTTAGCACCATTAAAGGGATTCCAGTGAAATATCCTAGAGCTTGTTAGGTTTGGCTGTTTTTCCTGTGCTTAGGATCATTTGGGCACAGGGACAATGTGCCTTCTTGGTTGCGCTGGTTGTCACACTCCCACTGGAGCCTCCTTCATATTCAGGAGCTCATCTGAGTCCTGTCTTCCCTTGAGTGGTCCAGCGCTTGTGTTTATTGTGGCAGATTTGGAGCCAGCTTCCCAAGCTGTGCACATCTCCTCTCTGAACACATGCTGCCTACCTGCAGACATCAGCTGGGGCTTGGGAGCCACTGTCCAACCAGCAGAGACTGGTTGTACCCTCGGTGATGCCGACGGCCAAAGTCTGAAACCACTGTCTGTTAAGAGTACGTGGGATCCAGAAGAATCACTGCCTGCAATGGAGAGGCTGAAGGCTTACAGCCTTTGACAAAACCTCATTAATTGATTCATTCCTTTAACGACTATTTTTTGAGCCTCTACTATGAGCCAAGCACTGTGGCCAGAGTTAGAGATACCACAGGTCACCAAAAACAAGTGCAGCGACCTTCTCTCATGGTGACTCTAAAACATGACAGTTAGGCATATTCTCTTCTCCTGTACAAGTCTGGTTTTATGTCTTGGAAACACTTTAAATGAAAAGTAGGTTTGAAAAGGTATTTTAGAAGCCAGAATGAATCAACCCAAGCTGGATGACGACAAAATGTCCTTAAAAACTGCAGCAGAGAGTTGGCAGGACACTGGAATAAAAAAATAAATCAAATGCTGTTTATCATTTTGCCTCCATCTCTGTCTCCTCCTCCTGTAGCGTTGTTTCCTCCATTCCAGCTGAGTGAACCATGTGACCTCTTTACTCCCAGCTCAGCTGATTGGACCAGGACTGAAGCTCTGACTCAGGCTCAGTCAATCAGATCCTCTCTTGAGGAGGTGGTTTTGTAACGTCATGACTCAGGTCAGGTTTTTTAGGGCAGCTTAATTGGAAAGCATTACAAAGGTGGAACCTGTGGTGAGATGGAGCGGAGAGGACCACACTGTAGAGAAAGTGAGAATGAAGCTGGTAGAAGGAAAGAAGCAGGGAAGCGAAACATGAAGCTTCTGAAAGAAACAGAGCTGGAGCCAGTAGCTCCCTTTATGTCAGAATTCTCTCCTGAGATCCAGAGCACTTCTTCTTCTTGGGTTTCCTGAGCCTTCCAACCATTCCAACAAATCCCAATTTTTTTCTTGAGCCAACCTGATGGCTCCTCTTTCTGATAACCACCCTCACCCTCTGGGATAAGACAATATTTGCTTCCTTCTTTGTACTATTGAGAAAAAGAGCAATAGAGAAGTTTCTTTTCATCCTGTTCCTAAAGGCTGAACATGATATGTTCTTGGGAGATATATTCTCTCTGACTCTATCTGCATTTTTCGAATGGCCTGATTGTTTTGGAAACGTGCTGAACTCTGTCCTCAGGGACTCCCTAACGAAGGCTCAGCTTGGAGGATTCATGAATCCATTTGTTCATCAATTAGGGAGCCCTGGAAGCAGACACTCTGGGTGAGAGGCTCCTCACTGCTCTCTGCTGGGTGGAGATGGGAGACAGGGCATATCCCCTAGAGAAGCTTCCCCAGAAGTGTGGCTCACTGTGGAGGCCAATGAAACCTCTGCTATTTTCCCCTGGAGAAACTGACAATGTGGACATGCCTGTGTAATCAGAATTATAATGTAAATCCAAGCCTGGAGACTCAAAGCCAGCGAGGAAATAAACACATTCCCAAAGAGTTTCTGATCACTGGGTGGTGGTAGGGAGCAGGGAACACAGGACTGTCCAGAAAAATACTTCCCTGACTAGGGAACCCCGGGGAGATGAAAACAAATTCTTATTCTTGCTTTAATTACGCACAAATGTACGCATACGCAAACACCCATGTAAAAAAATTTATTACTGGATCACTGTGGCATTAAACATATACACACTTATCATAGGAAAACTGGATGAACCTGTATTAAAAAGAGTGGCTTGCGTGGCTAGGTGAGTTAACAGTTTGGTTCAGTACCCACGTGAGAATCTCTGCCAAGATGAATCTCTCCTTTTCCCAGAAGCTTTGAAAGAAACAAAAACTTAATAATCTTGATAAAAGAATTTGCCTCGAAAGACCTGTTAAAAGACAGAGAAGCATCTTCTCTTGTCTCCCCAACCCCGACTGCCTTGTTCTTCAGGACCTGATCATTGCTACCCATGCCAGTTGACAATACAAACCTCTCTCTCTCTATTCCCCTTGAGGATTCAGCCTGGATGCCTTTGCCCCCTGAATTCCCATTGCCTCTAGGTCTCCTTTGTGGTTTTTCTCACTCATACTGGCATTTTGCATACAGTGCAGAGCAGCAGGGAACTCAGGCTGGCATTAGGAGCAAATCTGGTTTCTTTCTTTGTCTTTATTCCCCCACTCCCTTCCCCCCACCCCACCACCCCCTTCCTTTAGATAGGCGCCTTCAGCTGTGTATAAATTAAGCACATTCTTCTGCCTTTGCAGGTCACATCTGGGATATTCTGGACATCTCTGGTATAAACCCTAAATTTATGAAACTAGTAATTTGCTGCTCCCAGCTTATAATGCCTGACATTGTCACTGTTTGCTTAGAGTTTTGGTATCTGATGTTCTTAATGTTAAGGTCAATTTTATTGATACTGAACTCCATGCCCTCATTTCTTTCCCCATTGCATTTTTTTTGAGGCACACACAGAAAGGGTAACTAATCTTGATATCTTGTGTTCACAATTCTATTTAGCATGAAATCAGTAACTGACATATTAATTATAATAATCTGTTAAATATACTTTACCTACATGTTAATTATGGGAGACCATTCTCATTTATTTCTCTGGGTAGCCTATTAATTCAACCCAGATGGTACAGCTTTGTGAGACGGTAACACTGAGCATTTGCAGAATAAATCATGTTGCCAAGATACAGCAGCAAAACGTTATCACATCTGAATAAGCTTTAGGATGATATAACCATGAAAGAAAACCTACCTATTACTTGCAGACTGGAGCTTAGTTAAAAACAGGATCCACATACCAAATGTTTAAAAAATTTTTGAGGGAACATACAATGGTTTCCTCCAAAAGAGGGGATTCTTTATTTAAGCCCAGTGCCCCATAAATAATTCCAAGAGGGAGAAATGGAATCCTGACGCAGGGAGTTCATCATAACTTGGGGGGAGGGGAAGGAAGGCAGCTGTGCTCTTCACGGATATTCTGATGTGAAGGCTGGCATTACTCGGGGGAGTGCTTAAAGACCCCTTCCTGCTTTCTCCACTTTCTTGCCTTCTTTAAACTTCTTCCTAGGTGTGAATAGAACTCTGGGCTTCATCTCTTGGAGGCTCTTTAGTTTGGGCCATCTTTACATCTGGGAGGTTGACTTATCTTCAAATGGAGATGATAAAGCTTGTGATCAGCCAATGGGATGCCAATATAATCTTTCTGGGGAAGATCTAGTTCCACTGGCCAGAGATACTTTCAGTTCAGCAATATAATTCAACAATTTAGTTGGCACTCACTCGTTATTTGTTTCTAAGGAGACCTGAGCTAGTTCTTGGGAGCTGGTGTGGACAAGCTGCACATGGGCTTTGATTTCACAGGACTTATGATCTGTTACTGGCAGTTATAATGAAGCATGGTGAGGGAACTATGGATGTTAGAACACATGCGAAGGCCCCCAATCCAGACCTGGGCAGAGGCTCAGAGAAGGCTTCCCAGAGCAGTAATCTCATCACTTGCCTTTGAAGGATGAGCAGGAGGTAGGTAGTCAAGTGGAAGGCTAAAGAGTAATCCGGGTAGATTGATTGAAACAACATCTTCAGATAGCATCTCATATGTTCATGGAAATGAAGGAAGCTGGTATAAGCGGACATAATCTCGTGTGAAGAGGCGGTTGTGGAGACTTTGAAGAGATGTGACTGGATAAGCGTGCAGAGGCCAGATTCTGAGGATCTCTGTGAACTATACGAAGGAGTTCTGCTTTCATCCTGAGGACAGTGGGGGTCATGGAAGGGCTTAAACATTGAGGTGACATTGCCAGATTTACAGTGTAGGAGCTTCATTCTGGCTTCACATAGGATATCAGGTAGTAGACTGGAGCTGTGGTCAAAGTTAGAGATGGTGGTGTCTTGGACCAGAAGAGAGACAGGGCCTTTTCACCTTCTTATCCTTCTCAGCCTTGCCTAAATTTCTTCTTCTCTTTCTCAAAGCTTTTCCTGACATCTGCAGTGTTCTCCAAGATCTTTATTTTTTGAACTCTGCTAGCAATGTTTTACATTTCAGAATCTCAACTTGCGTCTCCATTCCCTTGAACACTAGTACAGGTGCATCTACGTCTGCCATGATGTTTAAGTTTGCCTAATAACTTCTCTGCCGTATCTCTCATCCATGGACACATGGCTTTTGCATCTGACCAACTCATTGCTCATGATGCCCATAGATACTTTTGCTACATATTTATTGTGAGATTGTATTTTGTGCTTGCTCCTTGACCACTCAATCTAAAAACAGCTGTCCCTCATTCTCTCTCAGATCTCCCCTGTTCCTCTCCTTCATAGCATTGATCACAATGTGCAATTAGAGGTTATAATTTGTTTTGCTTTGCTCTTTATGCTTTTTTTCTGCCTCATCTGCTAGACTGGTCCCATCAGGGCAGAGACCATGTCTGTTTTTCCTCATTGTATTCTACGCACGTAGCACAGAGTCTGCCTGGCACATAATAGTCGTGCAACAAACTAACATTTCTTGATTGAAACACGGCATTAGTTTTCTAAAATTGAAGGCCCTTTAACTCTTGGAGGAGAGCACTTGAATCTCAGAACACATTTCAAATGTGTGCACTTTTAAGCTTAGAGGAAGAAATGAAAACCAGGGGTGCAGAAATGGAAACAAGCCCAAAAATGTGGCATTGTCTCGAAAATGGCCTTCTATAGCAATGATTAGAATTTATATGAATGACAGAATGACTTGGGCACGGGATAAACTTGACAAGCCCATTAGAGAGAGGTTTGCCTGAAGAGGGGGACTACAGGATAGCTGAGAAATTCTCAGCATCCAAATAACAACTGGAACAAGCATGTGAATTTCAGAAGGACATGATTACTTTAGAAACAGCTTTGAGTTTTAGATTCTGTCTTGAACTGTTTTCTAAGAAACCACCAACCTTTCCTCCTTCAACTCTTTCTCCCACCTACCTACCTTCTTTTGTTCATCCCTTCATTCATCAAATATTCCCTGAGGGTATGAAACATTCCAGGATCTTGCTGGAAAGTGACTACTAAAAAGGCAGTGAGTAAACCTCAAGATACTGAGAGTGAAGTACACCTCTGTATTGAAGGGCCAGGAAGAGACCTCAGTAGAAAGGTTCCCAGCTGAAAGACTGTTTAGCCAGGTTTGACCCCCCTTGGCTTCTCTTTTGAAAAAGATATTGAGAAAGGATTGAGGGCTGACACATCTGCTGAACTCTCTGAAATCACAGCTGAGCCCCACTCGCTGGATTGAACATCAACCAGAATTCCACATCCACTACATGGTTAAGAGGAACTTCTAGCTGGGGAATATAAAATTGTAAATGGCACAGATAACGTCAGTCTGAGTTACTGTTTTCAGAATGACACAGATGTTAGGATAAGGGAGCATAAATGGAAATTAAAGAAAAACAAATTCAGAACAGATGTCAGGAAGCATCTTTTTTTTCATGCAGAGAATCACAAATGTGTGGAATGGCCTACCAGGCTCGATTGTTAAGGCAAAGACACAGGGGACATTCGAGGACTGATCAGATGGCATCACGGGGGAATTAAGCAGTAAAAGAGGAAATGAGCATGCATACAGCGACTGGCTTTCAGCTCATCCTCAACAATGTCCGTGTTCTTATGTTCCTGGTGCTTATATACTTACCTTGGATAAACACACATAATTTCTTTGCTTTTAGTTTTCACAGATTGCACCAATCTCCAAATAGTTATTTTCACATCATAAAGATGACACTGGCAGAGAAGGGGTGGGGGGAGAGAGAGAGAGAGAGAGAAAGAGAGAGAGAGCGCCTTTCCTGCAGTTATTTTATTTTTGGAAGGAAGGTAGTGTTTTTCATGAATCATGCATGAAAAATAACATTTACAATGTATATCTCTATCTAGCACCAAAGATCAGGGTTTGATCATAAACCAGACAAGCCTGTGTACTGTCTCCTGGAGCTGGAGTTTTAATTTTCACTAAATTCATGGCTCACAAAGTGTCCCTTGAAGTCCTCCCCAGCTAATGGTGTCATGATGCTCAAGTTCTTTAAAGAATATTATATGTAGGCTGGGCACGGTGGCTCACGCCTGTAACCCCAGCACTTTAGGAGGCCGAAGCAGGCAGATTACCTGAGCTCAGGATATCGAGACCATCCTGGCCAACATGGTGAAATCCCGTCTCTACTAAAAATACAAAAATTAGCTGGGTGTGGTGGTAGGCACCTGTAATCCCAGCTACTCGGGAGGCTGAGGCAGGAGAATTGCTCGAACATGGGAGTGGAGGTTGCAGTGAACCAAGATGACGCCATTGCACTCCAGCCTGGGCAACAGAGTGAGACTCTGTCTCAAAAAAAAAAAAAAAAAAAAAAAAAAAGAATATTATATGTAAAAGAAAACGAAGCCAGTTGTCAGCATCCAACAGCTACTTACTGAAAAGAATTTGAACCAAGAATGAGGTAATAGGAAACCTGCAGCTCCACAGCCACTTGTCTTTCTTCGCATTGCGCCTTCAGAACAGCCCTGGTGAGACTGTAACCAGGTGCCCCCTTACGGGAATATCATTTGGGGGATATAGCTTATGATAATAGGGAAGGAGAGAGAGGAAAGCAAGGGCTTTATGCCCCAAGGGAAGATAGTTGAGGATAAAAATTAGAGTAAAACCTCATTAATCTGGACCCTGCTAATTTGGAATGTATGAATAATTCAGATCCTCTGGCTGGGCTGAAGTTTACCTTTGTACTAGATATGGAAAAAAGGGTTTGCTAAGCAAATTAATAGTGTAAACAAGATTGAGGGTAGGGAATATATAACCTATTTAAGAGAACAAATTGTTTTCACATACTTAGTAGAACCATCTGCATAGGAGCAATGAATAGGTCAATTATAAGTAATCCGGTCTATTCATTAATCTTGGTCTGCTGGGTATCCATACTTAGCAGAATTTTGTGAGCATTAGAGGGATGAAATTGAACAAGGTGGGGAGGGAGTTCTTGAAAGTTCTTATTATTTAAGGCAAGATTTGGTTGATTTACATTGCCTTTTATGTCATAACTTACTTCAGATTTATAAGACCTTAAACACTTCTTGACAACCCTTCTTTAGATGCTGTCTGCCTCCTCCTTCTGTTAGAGTTGAGATGATAGAAAAACCAACTTGTAAAACACAGTCCTGAGTAGTTTTGGCACCAGGACAAGTAAGAAAAGCTTGTTTGGGCAGCTTTTGCTTCATAGCCACTTAGCAAGAATGGGGTGCCACAGGTTAGAAAGCCTGATTTCTAGTCTGGTCTGCCAAAAAATTACCCATTGGATTTCAGCAGACCTTTTATTCTTTCTAGGGCATCAGTTTCCACATTTATACAGTAGAATAAGATTGATGGTATCTGACGACTCTTTCAACCCAACAATTCCATTATGGCCATTTATTATCTTCTCTGAGACAATTTTGCATCAGTAAAAAATATTTAGTAATCCTCATGTTGTTTTGATAATCCAGTAATACAGCAAATAAAGGGCACAGCATAATATATAATATAAGCATTAAGTAAGAAAAAAGTCAGTCAGGGGAATTATCTCATCTCTGCTGCTGCTGTCATAGGCTAAGAATGCACTCCTTTACCCTCTCATTGGGACATGCTCACTGTCTTTTCTCCTTCCTTACCCGTAGACTTTTTTTTTTTTGGAGATGGAGTCTCGCTCTGTTGCCCAGGCTGGAGTGCATTGGCACGATCTTGGCTCACTGCAACCTCTGCCTCCCAGGTAGCTGGGATTACAGGCACCAGCCAACATGCCCACCTAATTTTTGCATTTTTAGTAGAGACAGAGTTTCACCATGCTGGCCATGCTGGTCTGGAACTCCGGACCTCAAACGATCTGCTCACCTTGGCCTCCCAAAGTACTGGGATTACAGGTGTGAGCCACTGCACCCAGCCCCACAGACTTTTTAATAACATTTCCCATTAGGTAAGATTGGAGCTTTCACCAGCTCCACCCCCCGACTCCCCAATTTCTTTTAGCCAGTTTGCTCATCTCTCCTGGATATGGAAACCAGAGAGACAGAGCACTTCATGAAATGCAAGATGCAGAAGCAGGAGGGTCCTCTTGTTCAGCAGATCAGTGAGTGGTGAATTGGAACAGGGGAGGAGGAGGGTAGATGGTTTTCTCTCAGCCAGAGGTCTTGTTGCCATTCTCCCAGCCACTCTCAAACACACTAAAGGGTTGTCCACAAACATGTGAAGAAATGTTCAATATCGTTAATCATCCGAGAAGTGCAAATTAAAATCACAATGAAATATCATCTTTCATCAGTCAGAATGGCAACTGTTAAAAAGCCAGAAAACAACATATGTTGGCAAGGATGTGGAGAGAAATGGACGCTTATACACTGCTGGTAGGAATGTAAATTAATACAGCCTCTATGGAAAAAAGCAGTGTGGAGATTTCTCAAAGAACTAAAAATAGAACTACCATTTGATCCAACATTCCCACTACTGGGTATCTACCCAAAGGGAAAGAAATTATATAAAAAAGATACCCACACTTGTATGTTGATTGCAGCACTATTCACAATAGCAAAGATACAGAATCAACTTAAATGTCCATCAAGGGATGATTCATAAAGAAAATGTGATATATACACTATGGAACACTACTCAGCTATAAAAAAGAATGAAATCATGTATTTTGCAGCAACACAGGTAAAACCTGAGGCCATTATCCTAAGTGAAATAATAGAACACCAGATTCTCACTTCCATATTCTCATAAGTGGGAGCTTAAACAATGGGTACACATGGACATACAGATGGAAAAATAGGCATGGGAGACTCCAAAACAGGAGAGCGGGAAGGAAGTGAGGACTGAAGAAATCACCTACTGGGTACAATATTCACTATTTGGGTTATGTGTACACTAAAAGCCCAGACTTCACCACTATGCAATACACGCGTGTAGCAAAAATGCTCTTGTACCCTCCAAATCTAAAAAACAAAACAAAACACACACACACAAAACAGTTGTGCCAATTGTAATTCTAAAACTGGAGGTGGACATGGAGCCCCTGCTGGCACAAGTTTGGTTTCCGACTTCAGTTCATATCAGTCTCTGTTCCAGTCACTGACTCATAAAGTAAATTAATCAATTAAATATTGATTTGATGTACTATTTCTATTGACATGATTCTCAAATAATGTTTGGTCAATGTACATTCAAAATCTTTACTGCTTAAACAAATCATCATCTAGATCTTTTCAAAGGTGGACTCAAAGACCAAGATCATGTTGGGCTGCTTTATCTGTGCTTAGCTGAAGACAGTTATCTCCTTAAACGTGTTTTTGACATATAAAATCAGTCCTCTATTCTGCTATTGAGAAACTCAGTAGCAGAATAGCTGCAGAGAGTTGCTAAAATCATATGTAAATATCATTTGTACGAGTATGTGCAGATTATGTACTATGTGCAGATTTGGGACCCGTTGTAGAAAATGAGAGAAGACTGAGGGAAAAATGTGGTACATGCCATGAGAGGATTTTTGTGGAGTGAGGGTCTTTAGTCAGAGCCTCCAGTCCTGCTACATTCCCCAGACAGTAGGACCCTGCATCGCAGTTACTGTTTGGGTGACTTTTATTTAAGTGAACTCACAAGGCTTAGAAAGTCAGCCTGTTCAGAACCACAAACTGTGGTTAAGTCAAATGACTTTGGCGAAGTCATTTGACATCCTTGAAAACAAATCCAAATTGATGCAATGCCTTGTGCAATTGCTGTTGCAGCATTTGTTGTGTTTCTAACATTTGTCAGCAAGACTTTATTTCTCTTTTTTATTGACTGCTTGCCTTAAGTTCCACCCTGTGAAAAGTGCTTTAGGTTTTGCAGAAAAATATCTAGTTCTCCTACATTTTCAAAAGTGTACACTCTTGATGAAGAGCAAGGCACAGAGACCAAAGTTTGAAAATGGTGGATGTGTTCTGCAGACGTATTTTGGTTGCTGTGTTTAGTCTCTGACCAAAAATAAGTAAATATATAAAATAAAAACTGTATTTTTTTGTTGCTGATATTTAGAATTTGGGATGTTTCACTTGAAAATCAAGAGTACAGGCTAGTCTTGAAAAATATCAGATGATGAGGAAACACTCATTCTGAATTCCCTCTTGTCAACAATCAGCCGGACCTGAGTAGTGGCCACTTTCATATGCTGAGAAATATACTGTCCAGTTCACCACAGTCCCTACCACTCCCTATTGTCTTACTCCAGTCTGGCTCACTCCTTATATTACCTGCCTTGCTTTAATAGGCATCTGTATTTACAATCCTTGAAATAGTTACGTAAGAAAGACACAGAAACAAAAATGCAACAAGGTATATGATTCCATGATCTAATGAATGGTACAGATAAAGACTGTGGGTGGGATGTTAAGATGATTGAATTACATGACCTTGTTTACTTGGAAGTTTCTGTTGGTCATGATTGGTTTGGGAGGTGGTTTGCAAAATGACTAATAATTAGGAACTGAAACTTTCAAATGCCTTGAAAAAAGAGAGAGAATTAATGCTGTCTCTTTAATAATATTGCTCTCTGTGACTTGCATTCCTGTATGCTTTTGTAAGAGAGGAGAAGGTGGCATTACAGCTATTGCTAATTTGGTAGTAATACTGTGGGAAACGAGTCACTACATGTATCACTTCTGTCAGGTAATATAGAAGGAAAGGTTGAGGTCTTTGCGGTGTTTAGAATCTGTGAGGCCTGGAAGATGACCCAGGGGTAGCCACAGAACAGATACCTAGATTTCTTTTCTTTCTTTCTCTCTTTCTTTCCCTCTCTCCCTTCCTTCCTTCCTTCCTTCCTTCCTTCCTTCCTTCCTCCTTCCTTCCTTCCTTCCTTCTTCCTTCTTTCTTTCTTTCTTTCTTTCTTTCTTCTTTCTTTCTTTCTTTCTTTCTTTCTTTCTTTCTTTTCTTTTTTCTTTCTTTCTTCTTTCTTTCTCTCTCTCTCTTTCTTTGTTTCTTTCTTTTCTTTTGACAGGGTTTCACTATGTCACCCAGGCTGGAGTACATTGGTGCAATCTTGGCTCACTTCAACCTCCGCCTCCTGGGTTCAAGTGATTCTCCCACCTCATCCTCCCGAGTAATTGGGAATACAGGCATGCACCACCACACCCAACTAATTTTTGTATTTTTAGTAGAGACAGGATTTCACCATGTTAACCAGGCTGGTCTCCAACTCCTGGCCTCAAGTCATCCACCCACCTCAGCCTCCCAAAGTGCTGGGATTACAGGCATGAGCCACCACGCCTGGCCTGTTTTCTGATGATTGGTATGATCCCAAGATCAAACCCTGGTTGAAAAATCAAGTAGAAGATGATCGCTGCGGGACATGTGCTGGGAAGGACAAGTGAGAGGAAGACTGGGAAAGAATCGTTACATTTAGCAATTAAGATAGCCATCAAAGGGAACGTCAGTTTTTGTGTGTGTGTGTTTTACCTGTGCAACATGCATTCACTTTTCTTCTGGAAACAGTAGGATGGCTTTTCTCACTCAATTCATGTGGTTCAGGTGGGCTGACTTCGCCCCTGTTGCACCAAGGATGGGCATGTAATTCAGAATCACCAAATGAGGACTCCCATGTCTTCTTTCCTGACAGTTTCAGGGATGGACATGTGCCCAAGCTGGGACATTAAAAAGTCAGCCTTGGGAATGTTGCTAATGCCACCGGGAGAGAAGTGTTCATTCTGTTGGAGTTGTACAGCTGGTAAGACCTCAGCCTGAAGTGCAAAATGTCATCCTTCTGGCCACTGGAGGAGGCTCTGTCTAACTCTAATGCCAACAGACGAAAAGAGAGATGGGGTCCTCTTTATGCTACCTTGCTCCAGCCGTGCCTAAACCAGACAGCTATAGTCATTGTTTCTCTCCTTTGGCACTACACTACTCTGCTTTAGTTCAAGCTTGTCCAACCCATGGCCCATGGGCCACATCCAGCCTAGGATGGCTTCGAACGTGGCTCAACACAAATTTGTAAACTTTCTTAAAAACATTGTGAGATTTCTGGAGAATTTCTTTTTTTTTTTTTTTTTTTCCCAGATCATCAGCTATGGTTAGTGTTAGTGTATTTTATGTATGACCGAAGACAATTCTTCTTCCAATGTGGCCCAGGGAAGCCAAAAATTGGACACCCTTGCAATTTGACTGGGCACTGCATTACCCTGCTGGAAGAGAACTTTGTCTCTGATGAACCAAGAAAATGCTTACTCTTCTATGGTTGTTTTTTTTTTTTTCTCTGGAGTCTCACACTGTCGCCTGGGCTGGAGTGCAATGGCAAGATCTTGGCTCATTGCAACCTCCGCCTCCTGGGTTCAAGCGATTCTCCTGCCTCAGGCTCCTGAGTAGCTGGAATTACAGGTGCCTACCACCACGCCCAGCTAATTTTTTGTATTTTTTTAGTAGAGATGGGGTTTCACTATGTTGGTCAGGCTGGACTCGAACTCCTGACCTCATGATCGGCCTGCCTTGGCCTCCCAAAGTGCTGGGATTACAGTCCTGAGCCTGGCCGACTGTTACATTTCGAAGCTCAATACGTGTGCCTCAGTTTTCCTTCCGCTGCAATAACTCCTGGACTTCCCTAACCTGGACTTCTGCCATTGCCTACAAGCCTCAAGCCAGTAATCCTGCAAGGTCCTTGCATTCACAGGTAACTGTGTCTCCTCTTTCTCTTTCTCATAGCTATTGTGGAAGGAAGAATGGGCCACTGCCCCTCAATCAGAAGTTGCTGTTGTTCGGTCTGGAAGCTCTTTCTAGCACTTTGAAGTCTACGGATACTTTTTACCAAAAAAAAAAAAAAAAAAAAAAAAGGAAGGAGGTAATGTGGCTGTGGGAAGTTTCTGGAGCCAGGCAGGGCAGAAGAATCAGAATGCCCTTTCTGTCATGTAATAACTCTTTGATCTTAGATGAGTTGCTGAACTTCTCTGAATCTCAGTTTCCTAAATCTGTAATATGGGAATGATGATAGCTACTCTGGAGGGTTGTTTTGAGGATTAGAGGATTAAATCTGGAACTCACCACAAGGTGGCTAGTGATGGTTAGTTTTTGTATGAGTGACTAAGAGGAAGTACATCATCATAGCTCATGACACAGCTTCCAGAGTCAGACCACCTGGCTCTCATCCCATCTTCACTTCTCACAAAGCATCTTTAGTACTCATCTTTCAAAATGGGGATAATAGTAATAATAAAGTTTCTACTTTGTAAAGTTATTATGTGAATTACATAATTTAATGCACGCAAAGCACTTAGTGTAGGGATATAGCAGCCAATAACTTCCAATTTATTGTAAATGTAAGTCTTGTATTTAGTGGTGGTGTATCTATTGTCTTTAAAAACCTGAAGCAGATCATTTTTAAACCCTCCTCTCTATACAACCATATTATTTTCAATGATAATTATGTTATAATTAGTAATAACCATTATTTTATGAGTTTTTTCCTTTAGCTTTAAAACAAACAACAAACAATTTTAAAACAATACATTCCAATTTTAAAGATATTTTTCAATTCAGTAAAATATTTCACACATGAACTAAAGTTTGCTTTTACCAAACAAACAATTACTTCTAGTCATTGGTACTGTTTCATTATTTTAAACACCAGTAAAAACTCCCATTGATCACCAAGGATGACAGAACTCAACTCAAATTTCTCATTTTTACATTTACTATCATTGTTTATTTTAAATCGACCATATAAATGCAGGAATATGCCACACTACAGGGCTTAGAGACACAAACTATGCTGAAAGCAAGCTCAAGGGATTTTGAACCTTTACAAAATTGTCCCCTTGAGACATAATCTGTAGCTGAGTCCTCATGGGACAGGGTCTCATTGCATAACTGGGAGTTCTCCAAATTACCTTAGAAGTAGAATGTAGTATTTATTAAAGCATAGTGATAAAAATGTGCTAATTTGAAGCTTACATATATGCTGTTAAAACTTAACAGATAATGCAACAATTATTTAGAACTTAAACTAAGAAAATATTTTTTTTTTCAGAGAGGAGTATTTATCACTGACATTGGTTAGACTGGCTGGTGCATGTTGATATGAAAAAAAAAAAAAACAACTTGTA
This sequence comes from Trachypithecus francoisi, assembly GCF_009764315.1. NCBI lineage: Eukaryota > Metazoa > Chordata > Mammalia > Primates > Cercopithecidae > Trachypithecus > Trachypithecus francoisi. The sequence continues at coordinate 93,000,004 of NW_022681455.1, read as the reverse complement.
GTCAGTTTTATTGTTGTTTTTAAAATCCCTACAACATGTTTCCCTACAGCTGCACCCAAGATGGGTCATCCCCACTGCCCTGCCCTTGGGACATCCCTGCTTGTAGATCATGCAGGTGGTCAGAGAACACTTTTCAGTGACAGATTATTATTGGCCACTGTCTCTCACGGGTCTTTGGGTTGTTTTCATTCTGCCTTTTTTTTTTTTTATTTTCCCTTTTTGATTAGATGGAGGGATCAGTAGCGTGGCCAAGAGTAAAAAGAGATGGGGCCAAGTGAGTTTCCTTGTCAGTGTAAGGAGAAAACAACAGGAAATGAGGATGCTAAAAAGAAAATTAAGGATGGCTGGCCTAGGAGATAGCATACTCGTGTTTTGTTCAGCTGTTATTGATCGAGTGCCAGTATGAGCTAGGAAGTATGAATACATACTAAGCAAGACAGGTGTAGTGGTCTGAGTGGTAGGCCCAAAAAAGACAGGTCTATGTCTTATTCTCTGGAACCTGTGAATATTGCCTTATATGGTAAAAGAGTGAATATTACCTTATGTGGCAAAAGATGGAATTAAGGATTTTGATAGAAGCTTATCTAGGTGGTCCTAATCTAATGACAAGTGTCCTTCTAAGAATGAGGCAGAGGGGAGTCTTGACAGACAGAAGAGGAGGTTGCAGGCTGGGTGTGGTGGCTCACACTTGTAATCCCAGCACTATGGGAGGCTGAGGCAGGAGGATTGCTTGAGCTCAGGAGTTTGAGACCAGCCTGGGCAACATGGTGAAATCCCATCTCTACAAAAACTTAGCCAGGCATGGTGACATGCACCTGTAGTGCCAGCTTCTTGGGAGGCTGAAGTGGGAGGATCCTCTGAGCCTGGGGAATCACAGCTGCAGTGAGCCATGATTGCACTACTGTATTCCAGCCTGGGAGTCACAGTGAACATTATCACACACACACACACACACACACACACACACACACAAGGAATAAAAAAGAGGAAGTTGCAATGTGATCGTGGAGGCAGAGGTTGGAGTGATGCAGCTGCAGCCAAGGAGCACTGCAGCCACCAGGGAAGCAGCAAGGATGAGATCCTGCCTTGCAGGCTCCAGAGGGAATGTGGCCCTCCTCCATTGCTGGCCTCTAGAACTGTGGATAATTAATGTCTGTTACTTGAAGCTATGAAGTTTGTAGTCATTTGCTGTTGTCAGCCTCAGAAGACAAATTCAGAAGGTGTGTTATTAACTTCACAGAGCTTACATTCTTGTGGATAAAAGAATTAGCCTATCAACTAGTCATTATAGTTTGGTGATTGTGTAGCATCAGTCTCTCCCAGTAGACTGTGTTCTCCATTCAAGAAGAGACTGCATTTAGTTCTCTCTTGTATCATTCCATTGCCTGGTACATAACAGGTGCCCATCAAATATTTATTGACATAATTAATAAAGTAGGGCAAAAGCCTTGATGAGGGAAATACCTGGTTCTAAAAGGTTCTAGAAGGGGCACCTAATCTAATCTAAGATTAAATAATCTAAATCTAAGATCAATTAATTAATTAAAAGTAGGGCAAGAGCTTTGATGAGGGAAATATCTGGTTCTAGAAGGTTGTAGAAGGGGCACCTAATCTAATCTAAGAGAGTAAAGAGGGCTTTCCATGGAAAGTGACATTTAGGATGAGCTTTGAATGATGTGTAAACATCAGGCCAAAAGGGAGAGGAGCAGCACTGTGGCAGAGGAAGTGACATGCACATGTGCAGAGGCCTACAGGCAGAAGACAGAGGATTCTAATGTGTCTGGAAAGGTCAGGTGGTGGAGGGGGAAGGATGAAGACAGGGTAGGGAAGAAAGCATGAGAGAAAAAAGAAAAGAGAATGAGGCAAGAGCCAGGCCAAAATGCTTTGTGGAAAACTTGTCCTAAATGAAGTTTAGACATTATTCTTACGGAATTCAGAACAAGTTTTAGGTATCAGAGGTATAGTAGGAGGATGGTGGTTAAGAGGTCAGATTTCCTTTTGGAGGGGCCATTTTGACTGCATCGTGGAAAATGGATTAAAGAGAGACAAACCTGGTGATTTGGTAACTGGTTAAGAGGCCACTGGAGTAATCCAAACAAGAGACAAAGGTAACCTATAAAGTGTAGTGGCAGGCCGGGCGCGGTGGCTCACACCTGCAATCCCAGCACTTTGGGAGGCCGAGGTGGGTGGATCACAAGGTCAGGAGTTTGAGACCAGCCTGGCCAATAAGGTGAAACTCTGTCTCTACTAAAAATACAAACATTAGCTGGGCATGGTGGTGTGCGCCTGTAGTCCCAGCTACTCAGGAGGCTGAGGCAGAAGAATTGCTTGAACCCAGGAGGTGGAGGTTGCAGTGAGCAGAGAACGTGCCCTGCACTCCAGCCTGGGCAACAGAGCAAAACTCCATCTGAAACAAACAAACAAACAAACAAACAAAGTGTAATGGCAGGGGTCTGATCATGAGAAGATGGCTTGAGAGATATATAGGAAATAGAACTGGTGTGTGGTTAGGGACTGGCAGCAGTCAAGGATGGTTCCCAGGTTTCTGGTCCGGGCCATGGGCAGACCATAGTGCCAGGAAATGATGCCAAGGAAGGCAGGAGGAGGAGCAGGTTTGGCAATGGGAATTGGAGTAGGGCGATGAAAGCAAGTTCACTTGTGGTGAGTTTCAGATGTTTTTGAGGTATCTGGGTGGAGGTAACTAGAAGAGCTAGGTGTGTGCATCTGAAGCTGAGGACAGTGCTCTGGTCTGGAGAGTCAGATTTGGGAGTTATCCACACACATGCCTTGAGCAGTGCCAGATAGAACTGACTAGGGAAAGCATATAGACTGAGAAGAAAAGGGGCCAAGATAGAACTCTACAGAACAAAGCCTTGTTGGGATGGGTATATTTCAGTAGGAGGGGTGGGAACACCAAAGGTAAATTTCTTTCTGCTTTTTTCTAAGAGTAGTCATCTCTGTTACAGAGAGGCACTTGGGATTGTTTTGTAAGTGAAACTTTCAGCCACTACCTGTTTAAATGGATGCAAAAAACCTCCTCTTGAAGGCTTGCTGTAGTTATGTAAACATAAGGTAAGCAGGAACTCCCTGGAACAGATACTGCAGGATTTCTTCTGACCTGGCAAAGGCTGCTCCTCTAAGAACTTCTAGTGGGCAAGGAGGTGGGTATTTGGGCCATTGGGCTTCTTGGGAGAGAGTTATATTCTAGAAAACTTCATAGACACAACCCCCTTTGAGGTACAACATTACTAGAATCTGCCTGTTGTCTGGGATAACCCAACATGAAATCTGTAGGTATAACTCACCATAAGGTATGATCATAAGATCATAGGTATAACTCACCTATGATCATATGAGCTTTGTGTTTTGCATATATATTTTTAGTATATTTTTAGTATATATATCACAATCTGACTACAAGCTAGGTATATGATTTTATAGAACTGTTGTTCAAAAGTGACACTCTTCCCATGTGACAAGGGACTTACCTGATTCTCCAACACTTCCAAATAGGCCCTGGTTTTCATAGACAACTAAGTAGAAGCATTTAGAAGAAGATACAGGACTCCTTCTCAATATGAGTAGATAAATGCTCAAGCAAACATTAGCAAAGGAAACAGATTACTGTTACTGTATTTGAATTCCAAACAGGCCAAAAAGATCACTGAAAGTGAAAACCATCACGAAGACCTTCTTCAAGATCACTGTCCCATGTACTTTACCTCCCCTAAAACCTCAGTTTTACCTACATGGAAATCTGGCAAACATTTTACTTGGGTAATATAGGGACTCTTGCATATAGCAGGAATATATGGCAGACCTTCTTTGCCCTTAAATGAACCCCACTGGATTTTGGGATACCTTTTTTCCTCTTTGTATGTGATCTTTGAAAATTTTATAAGTATTATCACACTATATAGGTCTTGGAAAAACCTAGAACTAAAAAATGGTGTTTTTAAAAGAGATTTCCTAGAGATGTGGATTGTGTTGTGCAGTTTCAATTACTGCTCCTTCACCCTTTGGCAAACCTCCTTAATTAATCGAAAATAACTTTCTTCTCTGACTTTTCGCCATTTCTTCACGTAGTGAAACATGGACTGATGATTCTGAATGCATCATGGGACTATATGATGGTAAAATGATGCTTAGTTAGGAACACACTGGAAGCAATATTAATTCATTTTTATTTGTTGATAAACTTAGAGATAATTCTTTATAGTACTTTTTTAAAAGTAGCAAGATTTTTCTTTGATTCAGAGAAAATGATTAGGAGTAATGCAACAGTTAAACTTAACAAATGTCCTTTCCTCTGGGTGCCTGTCATTTCAACATTCTCATTTATTTCTATTAAAAATTTTAAAAGGATTTTTAAATTGCCCTTTGTCAGTAGTTATAATAGTCAAGATTTCTATTAGTTCTTAAATGTCCCATTTTATTTCCTTCATTTTTCTCATTAAAGAGATTGGCTTAGAAAAATGAATTCAATTCACTAGCCAACAACTGCTCATCCACTATAGATTCCACATATAAATTGAGTGTTGGTTCTTGTATTACCCTTGAGACTCCAATGATAATCTTGAAAAATCAAAGTTGGTTGAAAAAAATTATCTTTAAATGTGATTTCTTAGAGAATATTGAAGACCTTAAAGCACAACTTTAAAAGCACACATTAGATATGATACAATCGAGACAGTAGTTTTGGATTAATGTCATTTATTTATATATTTTGGCCCTGCAGTAGTTGAAAAACATTTGAAACCACTCAAAAGAATATAAGAAATAAAATAAAATAGAAATAAATCAGGGACTTGGGAAATGCAGATATAACAGAGGATAAGAACTGGGGGGAAAGTTAATAGAAATAAACCATATTAAGATAATATGGTTAACAAAAGTGGGCCTGATTGGGGAACCAATTTTCTCTGTTCATCCACTTTCCTCTCTATAACTTTTGCTGAGGCACAGCAAGACAGCCTGATAAAATGGAAAGAGAAATCACCCACAATCTCACAATGCCTAGAAGTAAAACTTCCACTAAAGAAAGAGGCCAAAAATAAACATGAGACCAGCCTCTGGCCTCAAGAAAATTGAAATTAGAGGGTGGATTAAAAATAATTTATCCACAACTCAGCCATAACCCATCTTAATCCCTGATTGAATCAGAGTGATCAGCCTTCAACCCATCTCTTTGACAATGGAAAAGGAATACATTAATGTTAATTCTACATACTTTCATATGAGCATCTGAAATATAATAAAAATTGGACACATGAAAAGGAGAGGGAAAATATGATCCACAATTAAGAGAAAAAATAGCCAATGGAAACAGACCCACAGATGACTCAAATATTAGAATTAGCAAACAAGTACTTTAAAATAATGATTAAAAATATGTTAAAGAAAAATGAGAAAAGTGTAGAGAAATGATTGGAAAAATAGAGAATTTCAATGAAGGAATAAAATTTCTTAAAAAGAACCAAATGGACACTCTAGAACTAAATACAATCATCCCTCAGCATATGCAGATAATTGGTTCCAGGAACCCCTGCATATATAAAAATTTGCATATATTCAAGTCCTGCAGTCAGCCCTGAGGAACCTATGTACAGGTAAAGTCAACTCTCTATATACACAGGTTTTACATCCTAGAAATACTGTGTTTTTGATCAGCATTTGGTTGAAGAAAATCCATGCACAAGTGAACATGCACTGTTCAAACTCATGTTGTTTAAGGGTCAACAGTAATATATCATATGAAATTAGGAATGTAATAGGTAGACTCAATAGCACACAGTAAACAACATGAAAAAGAATTAGTAAACTTCACAATAGGTTAAAGGAAATAATCTAAACTGAAGCACTGGGTGTGAGTAAAAAAGACAAAGTAGGGACAGAGTATGACAGACACATAGACCATTGTCAAATGGTCTAACATATATGCAATTGGAAATTTAGAAGGAAAGGAGAGAAAATGAGACAGAAGTAATAATAAAGATATCTTTATTGACTAGGAGTTTTCCAACATTTTTGCAAGATGTCAATTGACAGATTCAAGAAACTCAGCAAACCCCAAGCAAGATAACTACAAAGAAAATATCACCTTGACACACTACAGTTAATCTGCTGAAACCAAAGATCAAGAGAGAAAAATCTTACAGGCAGGCAGAGTAAGTAAAAGAACATATCACTTTCAGAGACAGCATTAAGAATTATGGCTGACTTCTCAACTGAAGATGTGAAAGTCAAAAGATAATAGAATAACATCTTTAATACATGAAAAGGAAAACAATCTCCCAACTTTTTCAACACCCAGCAAAAAAAACCTTCAAAAATGAAGGAAAAGCTTCTGTACTCTGAGAAATACCATTATGAAAGTGGAAAGAAGCCACAGACTGAAAGAAAATAATCATAATATATATGACAAAGTACTTGGATCCAGAATATATAAAGAACTCTGACAATTCAATAATAAGATAAAGAATACAATAAAAAATGGGTAACATGTCTGATCAAACACTTCACAAAAGCATACGTGCAAATGGCTAATAGACATGGGAGAAATTGCTTAACTTTGTCAGTTATTAGGAAAATGCAAATCAAAACCACTATTCACTCACTAGAATGGCAAAAATTAAAAGGACTAATACTACCAAGGGTTGAGGAGGTTGCTGTACAATTGCAACTCTCAGACATTGCTAGTGGGAAGGTAAAATGGTGCAACTCTGAAGAGCATTTTGTTACTTTCTTATATATTAAACATGTCAGAAGACCCAGCAATTATATACTCAAGGATTTACCCAAGAGAAAAGAAGACATATATCTCAAGAGATATCACAAACATTCACAAGAACTTTTTAAAAATAACCAAAACTTAGGAACAATCCAAAAGTTCTTCAAGTTAAAAGGATAAACAAGTTATTCAGGTTGAAGTAAAATATTTACAGTTGAAGGATGGACTGAAAAAAGGAACAAATAACTCTCAAAAGGGTACATATGTAAGTATATGTAAAAGATTATGACTGTTTAAAGCAACAATAATAACAATCTTATGGCATTAATAACATAAGAAGTAAAATATAAAACCACAACACATAAAGTATGGGGTGCTAAACCAATTATAAGACTATAATTTTTCTTTTTGAGGTGGAGTCTTGCTCTGTCACCCAGGCTGGAGTGCAGTGGTGCGATCACGGCTTACTGCAACCTCCACCTCCTGGGTTCAAGCGATTCTCCTGCCTCAGCCCCCTGAGTAGCTGGGATTACAGGTGCCCACCACCATGCCTGGCTAATTTTTGTAGTTTTAGTAGAGATGGGGTTTTGCCATGTTGGCCAAGTTGGTCTTGAACTCCTGATCTCAGGTGATCCACCTGCCTTGGCCTCCCAAAGTGCTGGGATTACAGGCATGAATCACTGTACCCTGCCAATTATGAGATTACAATTTTAAAATTAAAAAGTCGACACTGATTCTCCTGGGAGTCAAAGCAAAATGTGAAATATTACTATTTCTAAAATCATTTTGTTCATTGAAAAATCCATTTTTATTCCCCAGAAGACATAAAACTTTCTTGTGAGTCCTAAAATACAATTTTAATTTGCCATTTACAGAGAGGACAATGAATACAATGGGTGATATATTTAAAGCCCCTACTATAATAAATGAAGTAGTGGATTTATTGAGCAGTTAATTGAAGCATCTCACAACGTAAGTCAAGAGTATAATATCCAGGCATAACTAGATGAGGGCTACTCTATTGATGGGCAGTAAAATGTAACTTATCACTCAGCCTGAAGTTGTTATCTGATATGTCAGAAAACCATTTCTTCTAACACTTAATCTCATATTAATATCTTGAAATGACATTCATGAACATATTTGGAACAGACTTAAGCCCTGACATACTAACAATTACCTTAAATACAAACGGTCTAAATATAACAATTAAAAGACAGATATTGACAGAACTAATTTTATTTTATTTTTATAAGAAAGTCTTCAGATAGAGTGAATTTTTAAATCCAATACATGCTGTTTATAAGAAACGTATTTGAAATACTCAATACTAGTAAAATTTTGAAACACCAAAAAACTTGCCAAACTTATACTTTGCTCAAAGTCAATAAAAATTAGTTCAAAGCATTTGTAATCTGATAAGCTGTTTATTAAAGTCTAAAATCCAAAACAAAAACAATGTAAGCACTGGCTAGTATCAAAATGACTGTTCATTTCTCAACAACTTACAGATAAAATATATTCATGAAATAACTATTTTGGATCAAATTGTGATCTTTTTTCTACCTCTGTGCCTAAAAATCCTTAGCATATTCAAACACATCAGCTCTGTAATTGATCCAGTTTAGTTTTTAAGGCAAAGATTTGAAAACATTGAGTTTTGAATAGAAAGCTAACTCCTTTATTCCTAGGATCATGGTTATCATTGAAATGAGAATTCAATAATATAATGAAATATAAATTATATTTTCGAACTAAAGAAGAGGAAAACTAAAATTAAGCAGAGCTCCGATCTGCTGGTATATAGTGTAATACCTTTATCCTCTTATTGCTATTCTACTAAAGAAAAAAAATGCTTGCATCTACAATTTTTAATATTTTCATTTCCTTTATCTTTTCATGCTGAAGAAAATTTAAACATTATATTTCCCATTCCTCTCAGGAATTTCTAATCGGTAGAAGATTTTGCATCACTTGGATAAAGCCAGGGAATAGTCAGTCAACATGTTACTTAGTAGTAGAAATAAAAGTAATTTTTTAATCAAATTCAAGATGTTCTCATAATCTTAATACTAAAACCTGCTAAAAGAGCACAAAATAAGAAAATCAGCCTCAATTTGAAATATATAGACTATAATCCTGAATAATATATTAGCAAATATAACATCTTGAGCTCAAATCAGGAAAAAGAAAATCTCTCAGCATGAATTGCTGTACATATCTAATTACTTATGACCTTACACGTATTGATGAAAAGATTCCCAGAAGTTGGAGTTGCTAAAACATTTTATTCCATTGTTTATAAAAACACTTTGGAGGTAGTTAGATATTCTGAATAATGAAATATAATCCTGTCTGCTAACTGCTTTTCTATTTTTTATTGCTACAGTAAATTATGGGCAACTTTGTAATGAGATTCTTGATTTATTTTTAAAAAGATGTTAGCCTTATTATTTATTAATTTTAACAGATTTCTTCTATAAATGCTCCATAAATATTAACATAGCTAATGGATGGTGACGATCTGATAAAAGTGAAAAAAGCATTATGTCTGATGTATGGTGATGATTTGACAAAATCTTCTTTTTATGTTGTTTGTTCTTTATTGTTTTTGAGAGCAAAAAAAATGCAGTGAATTAATAGCTCGTGTCAATGAAAGAAAAAGGTATAGTGCTAACGTTGTGAGCTTTAGATTTTTCCACCAGGAATAAATATATTATTTTTTTTTTTTTTTTTTGAGACGGAGTCTCACTCTGTCGCAGGGGCTGGAGTGCAGTGGCCGGATCTCAGCTCACTGCAAGCTCCGCCTCCCGGGTTCCCGCCATTCTCCTGCCTCAGCCTCCCGAGTAGCTGGGACTACAGGCGCCCGCCACCTCGCCCGGCTAGTTTTTTGTATTTTTTTAGTAGAGATGGGGTTTCACCGTGTTAGCCAGGATGGTCTCGATCTCCTGACCTCGTGATCCGCCCGTCTCGGCCTCCCAAAGTGCTGGGATTACAGGCTTGAGCCACCGCGCCCGGCCAGGAATAAATATATTATTATTTCTAGAAGTTTCTGTTTTTTTCTTTTTTTTGGAGTTTTCTTAAATTCAAATTTATAAAAAGTTTTCTTTCATTTGCTGCTAGAATTTTCAGTAGAATCAAAGTTTTTATTATTAAGCTAGAGAAATGATGAGTGTTGCACAGTTATATTTTTCCTGTTGGAAAGTATTTTGAAGATGAGACAGACCTGGGGCTTCCATCTTCAAAGAAGACTTCCACAGTATGCAAGTATTAATTGAGTGTTCATTGTGGTGATAGGCTGTGTGTGTGCACATTAGAGAGAAAGAGGGACAGAGCTGGGGGGATGAAAAAGCAGGAGACATGATCTCCCCCTACATGGAGAGTAACAGAGTAGAATAATAGATGCAGAAATCTATGTAGCAGAGAGTGCTAATTTTAAAATGTCTTTTAGTAAGTAATCTTATTTCTATATGTAGTCCAGAAATTTTAAAATTAAAAAGTCTGCTAACAAGTTAATATTATAGATCATTAACTTGTCATGGTGACTTCCTCTTTAGAGGGATCCTCCAGCAATTTCAACATGTGTATAGAAAAGGTAAATGGCAAGAAACCTATCTGTAATTTCCCCATGAACAAGAAAAATGTGTGTATATATTTTAAATTTTAGCTAATATTTCTTGAGTGTCATCTATAAGCCTGGCCCTGTGCTAAGAGCCTGATCTAAATTCTTTTGCCTATCATACATCCAAATCTGTGAGATGGATACTATTATTATCTCCACTTTTTACGTATGAGAGAATAAAAGCTTAGAAACAACATTAATGAAATTGAATTGAACATTGAGAAAGGTATTTCCTTTTAAATTGCTTCATTCCTTATGATTCCAACAACGAGAAAGTCTCAACTAGGTGCCAGTATGTTTTTAACGCCTCTGCAACATTTGCTAATCAATTTCTCTCAAGCTCTTTCTCTTTCTTTCAACAAAGTAGAGCAAGCCTCAGACTCAGAACCCTGAAAAATCCATAGTTTGTAGCCAGCTTGTACTTATTCAATTTTGAAATGTTTGTTTTCAGTTTATGAACAATGATATTGGTACTCCATATGTAATAGTACCCCAAGTTGCTTTTTGAAATTAAGTAAAAGATGTAGTGGGTCATTTAAAGATATAAAGCAAATAATGGCAACTCTTATAAAAGTGGTAAGCAAAAGATGGAAGTTTGGGAAATAGTATAGAATGTTCTACTATTTCAGTCATATTGACAAAAGTTCATGCATACTTTAAAATCCACTTGCATCTGAGGCACACATTTTCTGCAGATTGTAAAATAAAGTATATAGTGCTGGGATTTGCCATACTTGAAATGATCAATGCTTCTAAAGCGTATATGTCTCTGAATATATAAACCTAAGATCGTCAAACCAACGTGAACACTATGAGCATCTGTGACTTTCATTTTTGAAGGAAAGAGACATGGGAAAGAAAGAAAAAGTTATTAAAACTTTTGACACCTTTGAGTTGGTTAATACAGTTTGGAACATTAGTTTTTGACTGTGTAACTCCTGACATCCACACGTCATGGACATTCCGCCTAATTTTTAAACAACCATCCAAAGGTAAGTATTATTAACACAATAATGAATGAAAGGAGTGGCTTTTAGAAGTTAAGCAACTTATCCACAAACATATAGTTTGTAAGTGGCAGAGTTGGGATTTAATCCTGAACTTCACTAATTGCATGTGGTTGTGACTTCATCAGTTTTCTGTTTCTTTCTTTTTTTTTTTGCCCTCCCTCCTTTAATTTCTAGGGAGATTAAGAGAAGGAAAAGAATCTAGTCTTTTATATTTACCCTCATATTCACCATTTCTGCTACTCTTCTTGCCTTCCTATAGATCTGAGCTTTTATGTGTATCATGTCCATTAAGCCTGAAGAATTTCCTCTAGTGTTTTTTGAATTACAGGTTTGTTACTTGACCAACTCTCTCAGCTTTCATTTATATGACAGTGTTTTTATTTCATTGTAATTTTTCAAGAATATGTTTTGCTGCATATCAAATTCTGGTTTGACAGTATTTTTCTTTCAGCATTCTGAAGATGTTAATGTATTGTTTCCTGGCTACCACTGTTTTTCATAAGAAGTTGGCTAACATTAATATCACTATTTCTCTGGATATAATGTGTCATTTTTCTCCAATTGTTTCAGTAAGTTCATTTTTAAAACCTTTTCATTTTCAGGAGTTTGAGTAGGATTTGCTAGTTGTGGTTTCTCTGTATTCATCCTGTGTAGGATTTGTTGAGTTTCTTAGATCTGTTTTTCATGAAATTTAGGAAATTTTATGCCATTACTTTAAACAAACATTTCTGCATCATTCTCAGTCTCTCCTCTCTTTTTGGTAGTCCAGTCACACATAGTGCTGGGATTTGCCATACTTGAAATGATCAATGGTGCTAAAGCTTATATGTCTCTGAATATACAAACCTAAGATGATCAAACCATCTGTGTCACGGCGTCACGTCACACTGTTGCTATTTTCCCAAAGGTTACTGAGGCGCTATTATTTTTTTCAATTTTAAAAATACGTGATCTTCTTGAATTATTGCGTTTGCTATTTTTAAAGGTCAGTGACCATGCTTCCCTTATTATCTGTGTTGTCCACCCCATCCACTGAATTTCAGATATTGTCATTTTCAGTTACAGAATTTCCATTTAGTTCTCTTTGTAGCTTCAATATCCCCAGAACCCCTGTGAGATTCCCTTTCTGGTTATTCAGTAAGATCATATTTTCATTTAAGTCTTTGAGCATATTTGTAATTGCTGATTTAAAGTCCTTACATGTTATCCCAACATCTGAGTTTTCTCAGTGTCTGTTTCTATTCATGGTCTTCTTAATTATGGGTCACATTTTCCTGTTTCTTGAGGGGATTTCCACATCTGTTTTTAAAAATTTTATCACTGAACATAGTAGCTGATATATTGTATGCTACCTTCCTTTACAAACTGTTGAGTTTTGTCCTGGCAATCAACTTACTGTGAGATCTTGAGTATGTCCATCACTCTCAGTGCCATAGCAATTGTTCTCTGCAAGGCCTTGTGAGGTTTTGCCTTGCTTAGTACAGTCTAGCCTTTGACCAAGCACACAGAGTTTCTCCATACAAACTTCTGGAGCACCCCTCTTTGTGAAGGAGCTTCCTCTCCAGAACTCTGTTCAGTAAGTGCCAACTGCTTCTTTCGTCTCAAATTCTAGTCTTTGTGACCTCATCTCAGCAAGACCATCATGTTTGGCTTGAATTTTCCTGTGCTAGGCTCAGGAAAAATGTGCCCATAGGAAAGTACAGTAAACATGGGATTCACTCATTTATATTCTTTATTTTTTACATTCTTATGCTATGTATTGTTCAATGTTTAAAAATAGTTGTCTTACATATTTTATTCAATTTTATAGCCATTTATGGTGGGCAGACAAGCCCAGTACTGATTTACTCTATCAACAAAAGCAGAATCTCCTCTTTATTCCTTCCTTCTATTCTCTGCTATTTTTCCTCTTCCTCTTTTAGTTTTCTTTCCTATTCAAAGAGGTTGATGTTGCCAAAAGCCTTATATTTATCATCTTTTGTATTTTCTGAGACATGTCATCATCACACTTCCATCTTCCAATGCTTCTATTGATGGCATTCCCACTACCCTGACTTATTTAATATTGATCAAATAAAAACATATTAAGTTTTTATGTGGGCCAGTCACTGTGCTGAATGGTGGAGATGCCAAGATAAATCACAGTGTCTGCCTTCAAAGAGTTCATGGTCTAGTGAAAGTGAGGCATAGAAATAATTAGATGTGGGTGAGATAATTGCTATCACAGGAACAGGTAAAATATGTTATGGAAGAAACTAACTGTAATAGGGACAGAATCAGAGACCTCTTCTTAGACAAGGAGTGTTGGAAAACAGTTCTGAAAAAGTAGCAGGAGATAAACAAGAGACAGAGAAGGTATCCCAGGCAGAGGATGTCATGTGCAGAAGCATGGTGACATGACAAAGCATGCTGTGACAGGGCAGCCGCAGTCAGTCACAGGGGCTTATACTTTTGTGGAAAAACAACAGGTCACTGGGTTGAAAAAGCAGACTTAGCCTCATTTGGAAGAACCTTTACACAAAGCCTCAGTACAATTATATAAATATAAATACTTATATTTTTCTGCTCTGGTGGCATGTTTCAGATAAACCAGAATTTCTCTCTCTATCCCATGCGGCTTGCTAAATAAAAAAAAAAAATCTGCTGGTCTTACCTCAGGATTAAAACTCGACGGGTGTAAATTAGATATCCATATGGGAAAAAATGTATTTACCCTTATCTCACATCATACAAAAAATTAATCCCAGATAGATTGCAGGCCTAAGTGTGAATGGCAACATAATACAACTTTTAGAGAAAAGTAGGATAAAATATTTATAACCTTGGAATAGGCAGAGGTTTCTTAAACAGGACACAAAAATTGCTAACTCTGAAAGAAAGACAATTGGAGTTTATTAAGGATAGAAAATGTCAGTCCATCAAAGGACACAATAAAGTGAAAAGGCCACCTCCAAAATGTGTATATCCATGAGATTCATTTAAAAATACACTTAAAACGCCTACAAATCAATACAGATGAGAAAGATAAACTAATGGAAAAGTAAGCAAAACATTTGAACAGATAATTCAGAAAAGAAGGGATCCAAATGACCAATAAACATATGAAAATATGATGCATTTCACTAGTCATCCAGGATACACTGATTAAAATTACAATGCGGTATCACATATACACCAATCATATGGCTCAACTGGCTCAAGTGGAAAAAACAAAAAAATGCCAAGAGTTTGTGAAACCATGTGTCAACTGGAACACTGCTAGTTAGAGTGTAAATGGATATAACCACTTTGGAGAACTGTTGGGCAATATCTACTAAAGCTGAATTTACATATATTCTATAACACAGAAGTTCCACTTTTGCATATACATATGTTCAAGAGAAATTCATACATGTAGTTCATACCAAAGATATGTACCAAAGTGTTTACAGGAGCACAATCTGTAAGAGCCAAAAAGTAGAAACTCCTCAAATGCCCATCCACAGCCACATAGATAAATAAATGGATATGGTCATACAGTGGATAAATAAATGGATATGGTCACACAATGGATAAATAAATGAGTGTGGTCGCATGATGGATAAATAAATGGTATGGTCACAAAATGGGATAGTATGCACTGAGTATGAATCATCCACAATCACATGCAGCGATATGAATGAATCTCATAAGCATAAGCATAGGATGAAAAGAAGATACCATAGAAATATACATACTGTTTGATTCAAATTTCTATAGAATATAATAAAATGAAGTGTAAAGAAAGGGAGGGGGAAATCTGTGTTGTTGGTTATGATCTACTTTTTTTTTTTTTTTTAGAGGCAAGGTCTCTCTCTTGTCCAGCCTGGAGTGCAGTGGTGTGATCATAGCTCACTGCAGCCTTGAACTCCTGGGCTCCAGTGATCCTCCTGCCTTAGCCTCCTGAGTAGTTGGGACAGGTGTATGCCACCATGCCTGACTTACTTTCTTTTTACAGAGATGGGGTCTTGCAGTGTTGCCCAGGCTGGTCTGGAACTCATGGCCTCAAGCCATCCCTCCACCTTAGCCTCCCACAGTGCTGGGATTACAGACATGAGCCCCTACACCCAGTCATAGTCTATTATTTTTTATCTGGGTGTTGATTAGACAGATGTGTTCAGTTTGTAATAAGTTGTTGAGTTATATACATATGATTTAGGTGTGTATATGTGTACGTATCATATCCTTCTGACTCTCTCTCTCTCTTTATCTATCTATTTATCAGATTATATTTTCTTTAAATTAGTTGGTGGCAGAACCGGCGAAGATTAATCTCTTGGTTTCTATTGATTGAATTGAGCTGAATGAGAATTTTACGGTTATGACTGCTCTTCTGTCTTGAGTGAATGATCCAGTTTATATTTTCTACAGCCCCTGTAAGTGCCATTATAAGAACCAGAGTGGCTTGCAGTGGGCTTGGCATCTGTCCCAGCTTCTCTCTTCAAGTGGAAGGTGTAATCTGAATTGCCAGCAAACATATCTTGGAAACAAGATTGTTCTTTGGCTAAGACCAATGAGCTTGAGAGCTGCTCAGCTCTGCAGAGGGCTTACTAGATGCACACAGACTTCGAGAGCTGTCATGTGGAGAAGAACTGGCTCAGATCTCCCCTTTCTTAGTGTTTTTAACTCTAGAAGGGTCCAAAGTTCCCCCCAAGAACTCCAGAGAAGTTCGGCTCTAGGTGCTGCCTCTCTTGAAGAATAATTAGTCCACAGGACACAATTTGGAGAATTCTTCCCTAAGTTTACTTAGATCTGCTGATGACTTAACTTAAGCCATCTTTACAATGCCATGGTCTATAGCTTTACAGGCTGTACTGGGCACAATTTTAGAGGACATTATTTATGGTACAATCTGCCCTACAGTAAGTAGTGATCCTGGTTTTGTACCACATATTCTGCTTTCTAAGTAAATTGTAGTTCTTTTGAGGGCAGATAATGTATTGCTCGTCTCCTCTTTCTACTCCTAGTACAAGACGAGCTTTCTTTGCACACTGTGGAAGCTCCTTTTGGACTTATCTTAAAAGATGATGGCTTCTCCAGTATACCAGAGCAGGTTGAATTGTGATGGAGGCAGATATTTTTGTAAGTTTTTGTTCTATGCCTCTCTTCCAATCTACTGCATGAATTATCCCATGACATTGCTATGGTTTAAACACCTGTGTCCCCTTAAATTTCATATGTTGAAATCCTAAGCCCAAAGGTGACGGTATTAGGAGGTGGGGTCTTTTGGAAGTGTTTAGGTCATGAAGGGGAAGGCCTTATGAATGGGATTAATGTCCTTACAAAAGAGATCCCTTGCCTTTTACTATGTGAGGTTACAGTGAAGATGAGCCTCTGTGAGGAATAGGACTTCACAAGACACTGAATCTGCCAGCACCTTGATCTTGGACTTTCCATCCTTCAGAGCTGTGAGAAATAAATTTCTGTTATTTATGGGCTACCTGGTTTATGGCATTTTGTTATAGCAGCCCAAATGGACTAAGACAGATACCTTTTCCTTTTTACCGTAATCAAAAGAAATGTTTGCATCAGCCATTTACACCTTAGTCTGAATTGACTCCTCTCTCCTAGAAGTATTTGTATCTTAAGGTTTATCTTCTGTTATGAAAATAAAGCTTTTTCTAAAGTTATCTTAGGCACTGGTGAGTCAGGAGGGGGCCACATTTGGGGGCACTGCCCCCACTTGCCAATCATAAGCAAGTTGCCAATTTTATCTGTGATTAGGCTTAGAAGTGCAGAGGACATCTATTGTTTTTGCAGTTCTGCTTCCTTTTACCCTTCTTCTGCAAGCATACCCTGATCTTTCTTCCTTTACTTTTAGCCCATGTACCAGGATAGAGCTCCATGCCTGGTCATGAATTGAGCACATCACCAAGGCCAGTCTACAAATAAGATTCTTTTGGTCATAGCAATTGGTTCAGGGATGATTTTATCAAAGTCAATGGAAAACAATAAAAGCCAATGAGACATGATAAAGTTTATACTGGGAACCTTGGGAGAGTTGTGGGACCCTAACATTAAAGCAAAAAAGATATAGAGTCTGGAACAACTGGTACCATCTTGCTCCTAGGTGGAAACAAAGGATGAAGCCAATACAGCAAGGTTCAGTTGGAAGAGAGAGAAGCTGAATCTTCGTGACACATTTTCCTCTCCTCTACTGCTTGGATATTTCTGTAGAAAGATTTGAGCAGAAGATCTAAGACAGTGTTTTCCAAATGGTGAGTTATAGTTGTGAAATACATTCAACAGGTTATCACCAGCATTTAACAAATGAAGCAGAATGGAGAAGAATAACTGAGTTACAATGAAATGTATGTGTTGTTGAGGGTCAAAAAATATTTCAAAGCCACTGCTAGTAAGTGATAAATTTTGGTAGTCTTTTCTTGTATGTAAAACAGTTATTCACCAAAAAAATTCAGAAGAACTTAAAAGATAATAAATAACACATTTCTCATATATATATATAAAACCATGCTGCTACTATAGCCATCATTACCCCTAGTCTACAAAATCTAATTAAAATATTAGCCAAAAAAGGTGCTCCTGGCTTGTGGGATTTATGATTCCCCTACCTACTTGGCCTAGGGATGCATGCAGTTCATGATTGTGAAGACAAAAAAAAAAAAAAAAAAAAGAAAAGAAAAAAATTGGAAAGACCTATCCAACTTCAGAACACAAGTGATACCTCTGGTGGAGATATAGGGGCTGACTTTTCTTTGGGTCTACAAATATTTCATCCTAATGCTACCGTGGGAGCAGTACCATTTCCTCAGAAAAATCCAAAAGAAAGTTAATTAACTCTTGTGCATCAACACACATGTTCACACGTTCAGTCAACACAAGAGGGAAGATGGATAGAGTGAAAGAATGCCTCTGGCATGCTTGTAAAGCACGTGGTTTGTGGCTGAGTGTCTTCAATCACAGAAAAGTGTGGTCATTTGTCCTGAACTCTCCATCAGCAAGGTTTCATTGCTATTACCAACTGAATCTACCCAGATGGACACTGTTAAAGCGAACTAAATATGGCCTGAGAAGGACCCCCTACTTCTGTATTTGAGTCCTTGTGGACGAACTGTAACCTAAATAGGCAGGCAAAATTGAAAACTTAACTTAGCAGTATGCATCTGTAATAATAGCTGAGTGTTGGCCAATCCTAGCAGCCATACTTCAACCACTCATAGTCTGCTGAGGGTTCAAAGTGCGTTCAAATAAGGCAAATGCTGAACTGTAACCAATCTGTTTCTGTACCTCACTTCTGATTCCTGTATGTCACTTTATCTTTTTTGTCTATAAGTTTTTTCTGACCATGAGGCATTCTTGGAGTCTCTCTGAATCTGCTTGGATTCTGGAAGCTTCCTGATTTGTGAATCTTTTTTTTTTCTCAATTAAGCTCCATCAAATTTAACTTGTCCAAAGTTTTCTTTTAACAATCTGAATGGCTGCCCCTGAAACCTCTCCTAGGAAAAGGTCACTACCCACCTAGAGACCATGCCAAGAGTCTTCTGAGAGCTTCTCCATGTTCCTGCGTACGCAGTCCACCTTCGAGTTCCATGTATTCGGGTGAATTCTTATAGGGGAGGGTAATGGGACCCCAAAGCAGTAAAGAATTACCCCCTCAAGAGGATGTTAGGCTCAAAAGTATATACATGACTGAGAGAAGGGGGGTTTTGGAAGAAATACAAACAAATGAAAAACTCTGGGTGACATTGTCTTCTGTCTTGTCTGTGTAATGAGTGGGGGACTGGAGGATGGAAAAAGGGACTATTTTTCTAGTTCCTCATTGAAAACTTCATAACACCAGCTCTTTAATACAAAGGTACAAAGTTGGAAGGAGTAAAAGGCATTTTGAAATAATTGGCAAGGAGCCCAAAGAATCAAATAAAATTATTACAAAATCCTTCTCCAAGTCTAAGCAATATCCTGGCAGGGCCTGCGTGCTGCAGCTCTGTTTGTTCTGTAGTTGTTTTATTATGTATTTTTATAGGTTATTTTTTCCCTTTCTCTCCTGTTGATGGAGGGTACTTAGCTATTTATGGATCTACTTTAAGGTGATGCTTTAGATTTTGTGCTCAGAATTCTAAGTGATTGGGGTGAATGGGGCAAGAAGAACAGGTCACTAGTATGAACTTGTTGTGGGGCAGACTGGGGTCAGGCAATAGGAGGGTGCAGCTTCTGGTAGCCTCTCTTGAGCCTGGTCAGTGCACACACATTATGTCACCCTACCCAGCTGCTTAAATGCTTTGGTGGTTCCCCACTGGTTCAGGATCTATACCCAAGACCTTAGTACAGCCTATATGGTCCCCTGGGATCTGGCCCCACCTCTCTTGGCCACCTGACCCCGTTGTTCCCATCTTCTCCCATGCTCCAGCCACTCTTGTCTTCTTTCAGTTTCTAAAAGCAGTCATGAGTCCTCCTGCGTCAGGGGTGTGCATATGCTGCTGTCATTGCCTGGAACACTTCCTCTGCCCTCATCAGATGGGATGAGTTTCCCATTCTATGGCCTCATGACTCCGCTTCATAGCCCTTGGTTTCAGTTTGAGTTCCTCCAAAAGCAGAACCAAGACCAAGATTTGCGAGGCAACCCCAGCAAATGTGGAGAGGGAGTGGTAGAAAAAGTCTGGGAAGGAAGGAAAGACAATAAGTAGTGTGTTGATATGTGAGTTACAGGTGTGGGCAGCTGGGTTAATTCCCCCTAGGCACCCTCTGAGCCACTCTAGAATAGAGGGCAGGGACTACCTGCCTATTTGGAAATAAAGTTGTATTGGAACACAACCACATCCACTTGTTACATGTATTGCCAGGAGCATACAGTTGTGACAGAAACCATACAGCCTGCAAAGTCTAAAATATTTATTTCTGGCCCTTTAAGAAAAAGTTGGCTGAATCCTGTTTGGGAACATATCTCAGAATTGTCCTACCAAGAAGCAAGGAAGCCAGGGTATTTATCTACCCACTTCCTTCTCTTGTTGATTGCAAGCAGTTCCTGGGGCTATTGTTTTCCAGCACCTCTGAATGAATGGTTGGTAATAGACATGGAAACTGAGACTCAGGGAGGTTATGTACTTTTGCTAAGATAAAAGAGATCCGTACCTAGACCTTTTAACTACAAACCTTGTGCATTTTCCTTTTTAGAAGACAAACTATGATGAATTGCCCAATGTGTATGAATGATGAATCAGGAAGGAGAAGGCTAATAAGGGGTTAAGTCATCATGAAGGAGTGGGTCAGGTTGAATAAATGGTCTTGTGCAGAAAGAAAAAAAATCTAAGGGATCTATTGAATTGAGTTTTCAGGAAAGACAGGAGGAGGCAGATGCAACTGCACAGAAGATAGACTGGACGGAGCACTATGTTCATGGGGTCCTGGGGTGAGTCATCTCCAGAAAGCAGAAAAGGTATGCAATGAAGGTTGGATAGGTCAGGGGAATCTGGCCACGGTGGGTCTTGCTTGGGAGACAGCACTGGGTCTTCATCTGAAGAATCAAAGTATCACTCTAGGAAAGTACTGCCCTTAGCTTGCTTTTCCAGCAGAGCTGGGATTCTACTGCGGTGGGCCACCTGGACAGGTGTGTATAAGAACCAAGGTACAACAGGAACAGATTCTAACCTACCTGCAAACTCATGCATCTTGATGACTCTGTGTAAATTACTTATTTGCACTGTAGTTCTGTAAATGGCAAAATGAGTCCTATAGGAGGAGAGTTAGGCAAACTTTAATAAATAACACCTTACATTTTTTGGGTGCTTATCCCACTGTTTCTTCTTCAATATGCTAATAATAATACTATATTAGTAATAATACTAGTATAATAGTAATAGGTAATACTTACCTAGTACTTTCTATGTGCCAGGCACTGTCTAAATACTTCATATGAATTAAATTGTACTTACAACCACCTCATGAGGTAGACATTGCTATTATCATTATTTTACTAAGGAAATGAAGTCACTAAGGGGTTAGAACTTAGTCCAAGGTCAAACAGCTTGCAACTGCTGGAGCCAGGATTCAAACCTAAGGAGTCTAAGGGCAGACTTGAGTTGCTTCAAATACCATAGAGACCAGCATTTCCTTCCAAAGTCTCCATTTGGGTCGTCACTTTAAGTAATGATGTTAATCATTGTAAAGTCATAAGGCGTTGTATTTTTGAGCAGGCCCAGTGCCCTATGCTCCATGTGAATGGTCTTATTGTGTGTCCACAGCAGCCCTGAGAAGTCAGAGCTCTTTTCACCTCCATTGTGTAGAGGAGGGAACTGCGGTTTAGAGAAGTTAAATAACTTGCTCAAGGTCAAAGTGTTTAAGTGGTGGAACCCAGGTGAAAACCCAGGTCTGCTCCTCTCCAACTTGCCTGTCATAGGTTACTGTAACACACTACCCTGAATGGATGGGGGTGAAACCTATAGGCATTGGTTTGAGTTCTCTGATTGCACCCTTTAGTGTATTAGGAAGTGCTAAGTCTATAACTTCCAGGCATAAAAGTTCTCATGAAACAACTTTCCCTTGGGGAAGATTTTACCTGCAATAGCATTTTCTGCCAACACATGAAGTTGGTTGGGAATCCTTGGGTAACTAATGTTGGGACCAAAGGAACAGGGAATAAAATTACCAGAAGTCATTGTTATAACTAGGGAGCAACATGGATCATTCCAACAAACATCCTTCCCCAGTCCTACCGGGCACAGCTATCTCAATCCTAGGGAGAGTTTCAGGGAGCCCCTGTTTCAGTTTAGATTACCCCAGAAGCGCCTTTGAGCAAAGATTTAAGTGCAAGTAGTTCATTTGGGAGGTACAGAGGACACTAGTAGGGTAGTGGAGATGTGGTACAGGGAAGACAAGGCAGCCAATACAATGTGCATTACTCATAAGCTAGCACAGTGGGTGGCTAGAGTCTAGCCCTAGAAGGAAATATTGAGAAACAGTGTACAACACAGAACTCAGAATTATCCCACTCAAGGGGCCAGGAAGCTGGTATGTTTATATGCCAACTCTCAAGACTCATTGGTTGAGGTCTTCTTCTGGGTTAACTCCCTAGCACTTCTGGTCTGCTCTGCAGGGAAAATACAGCCTTCTGTAGACCCAGAAAAGATCTTCAGAGAGGCAAACCCTGGCAGTTGGAAGTCAGCCAACAAATAGCTAGGGGCAAGTGATTCTCTGACAGTATCTGTGGTATCCTTTAGCTATGGCTGAAGGCAAATGCTATTTCAATACTTTGGAGAGGAGCAGACCTGGTTTTTCACCTGGGTTCCACCACTTAAACACTTTGACTTTGAGTAAGTTATTTAATTTCTCTAAACCTCAGTTCCCTCCTCTACACAATGGAGGTGAAAAGAGTTCTGACTTCTCAGGGTTGCTGTGGACACACAATGAGGTTACTCACATGGAGCACAGAGCACTAGGCCTGACTCAAAAATACAATGTCTTATGACTGTACAATCCTTAACATCTTTACTTAAAGTGACGATGCAAGTGGAGACTTCAGAAGGAAATGCTGGTCTCTATGGAGCTTGGAGCAACTCAACACTCGCCAAACAACGTAGAGCTGTCAAAAGAATTCAAACTGCATGAGGCATCTACAAGCATTTTCTTCTTTTTCCTCGCCCAAAAGGTCAAACATATGCTTGGAGTGGGACATTTCCTTCAATCACTTTCAAAATAACAATTTGTTGGAACATTTGTATTAACCTTGAAACTTGTCCAATCTGCTGAGAAATAAGAAGCTATACTGCTATGTACGATAATAAAGTCCCCAACAAACCTGGCCAACAAATGACACATGGACCCTCTCTTTGCACATAATTAAATGATTTTTTAAATGCCAAATGTGATCGGCACACAGAGCTTGTCCTCCCAAGGGGGAGTGTTCACATGGCAAACTGCCACAAGAGGATGCACCGCTTTGCTTTAATAAAGAGGTAACCGCAACAATGTTTTCCTCATTAGCCATGAGTCAGGTGTGGACCATCATGTGGGAGGATGATGGGTCCAAGAGCTAAAGGCCCAAAGGGGCCAAGTGCAGTGGCTCATGCCTGTAATTGTAGCATTTTGGGGGAATGAGGCAGGAGGATCCCTTGAGTCTAGGAGTTTGAGACCAGCCAAGGCAAACAAACAAACAAACAAAAAAACAAAATTACGTCAGGCGTGGTGGTGTGTGCCTATGATCCCAGCTACTGGGGAGGCCAAGGTGGGAGGGCGCTTGAGCCTGGGAGGTCAAGGCTACAGTGAGCTACGATTGCACCACTGCACTCCAGCCTGGATGACAGAGTGTGATCCTGTCTCGAAAAATTAAAAAATAAAAGATAAAGACACAGAAGGACCACCTGCAAGGAGATATTTCATTGGTGAAAACCTTATGTTCTCAATTAATCAGGTGTGAGAAGCTGGTTGCCTTCGACTTGGTCCCCTGGGAACAGATCTGTATGTTGAAGGCTGGTAGGGGAGTGTTCCTAGACGACACTCTTGTAAGGAAGTAGGGAAGACAGCATGAGGCAAAGGGGGGAACCGATTTCCAATATGGCTACAACTGGTGCCTCTGTCAATCTTATGGAGAGTTCTGGAGCTGAGATGGTCCTTCAGGGGTGTCCCACGTTGTGGCAAGGCAACATGAACCAATATCTTTTTAAATTTGTTTTTTAATATGTTGTCATTATATTTTGCCGAAGTGGGAGAATAGAATGTACTTTATTTAACAGCTTTTAGATACATTTATAACTTGCAGACATCCAGAAACAGGCTCTGTGCCTCTACTTGTCATCCTGCGCTGGGACCTACAAATGTTGGAGGAAGCATCAAGGAAGGTGCCCAGTCTCAGAAACTTTGAATTCACATGCGTGATTACCTGTGTGGAGTTAGCAAAAGCAAGGAAAGAAAGGTCTGCCATTTTCTGACTATGTGATTTTGTCTGCCAAAAGTGGGTACTGTTTTTATGACCCTCTTTCTCAGACACAGAAATGGAGGATCAGAGTGCTTTATTCTCTTGTTCAAACCATGCAGCTATTGGTAAGTGGTAGAGCCAGGACTGAATTTAGACAAACTGATCCCAGCGCCTGTACACTGAATGACTCTGTGTCCAAGGCTGAGCAGGAATTTGGTTAATTCTGAAGATGTACTGGGTCCACCTCTCTACTTTCTGAAATTCTGTTAAATTTTAAGGCACAAACATCACCTCCTCCACGAAGCCTTTTCTGATTTTCTTCAGCCATATTTTTTTTACCCACTTTGCTTGTCTTTCTCAGACATAAGCTTATGTACCCTGACTAGTATTAAAATTACCTTATGTGTATCTCATCTCTCTCCAGGACTTGCATACAATTTCCTTGATGTCAGTGAACCTGCCATATTCCCATATCTGCATCACTTTATATTAGTTTTTTCTTGCACCATGACAAATTCTCACAATTTTATCAGTTTAAAACAACACAGAATGAGAGAAAACATTTGCAAACTACTCATCTTACAGGAGACACATATCTGGAATATACAAGGAACCCAAACAACAGAAAAAAATAATTTCATTAAAAATAGGCAAAGGACATGAGTAGATATTTCTCAAAAGACATACAAATGGCCAACAGATACATGAAAAAAGTTCTCAACATCATAATCATCAGGGAAATGCAAATTAAAACCACAGTGAGCTATCATCTTACCCCAGTTAGAATGGCTATTACTAAAAAGACAAAAAATAACAGATGTTAGTAAGGATGTGGGGAAAAGGAAATTCCACTTGGTTAATGAGAATGTAAATTAGTACAACCTTTATGGAAAACAGTATGGAGATTTCTCAAGAAAGTAAAAATAGAACTGTTACACAATCCAGCAAGCTCACTACTAGGGATGTATCCAAAGGAAAAGAAATCAGTCTATCAAACGGATGCACGCACTTCCTTTTTTATTGCAGCACTATTCACAATAACAAAAATATCATCCATCAACCGATGAATGGACAAACAAAATATGGTAGAGGTATACAATGGAATACTATGTGGCCATAAAAATGAATGCAACCCCTCATTTGAAGGAACTTGGATGGAATGGGGAGATACTATGTTAAGTGAAATAAGCCAGGTACAGAAAGACAAATATTGCATGTTTTCACTCATATATGGCAGCTAAAAACATTGATTGTGTGGAGATAAAGATTGTGTGGCGATAGAGGGTGAAATGATAGATACGAGACCATGAAAGAGGTTGGTTAATGAATACAAACATACAATTAGGCAGAGGGAATAAGTTATAACGTTTAGCATTGTAGGGTGAATATAGTTAACAACAATGTATTGCATTTTTCAAAATAGCTAGGAGACTTGAATGTACCCAACACATAGAAATGATAAATATTTGAGTGATAGATACCTCAAATACCCTAAATAGAATTACACATTATTTGCATGTAACAAAATTTCACATGTACCCCATATATATGTACAAATATAATATATCAGAAATAAGTAAAGGGTAAATCTAAATAATAAAAATAAAAGGTAAAAAAATGATAAAACAACACAAAGTTATTATCTCATAGTTTCTGTGGGTCAGAAGTCTGGGCTTAGAGTCTTCTTCCAAATTCGCTAGTTGGCTGAATTCATTTCCTTGCATTTGTGGGACTAAGGCTCCCAAGTTCCTGCTAGTTGTTGGCCAGGAACTGCTCTCAGCTACTAGAGTCTGCCCACAGTTCCTTGCCACGTAGCTCCCATAAGCAGTTCACAGCACGGATGTTTGCTTTATTCCCAGAGAGCTGGAGTCCATCTCTTCGACTTTCTTTTCTGCAACCTGCTGAAGAAAATTTGATTTTAAAGCACTCACTTGGTTAGGTCAAGTCCCCAGGAAAATCTCCCTTTTGCCATAAAATTTGTGATATAGTTATATTCACAGGTTCAACCCATACTCGAAGGGGGATGGATTTTACAAGGATGAGGGCCCTTGAGGATCTTATAATTCTCCTACCATACTGTCTACCACCTGAAATGTATCCTGTGAAAGTTGACAACGTAGTGAGTGATTCCTCATTTAATTTTCCTAGCTGATTGCACATGACATATAACCCAGGAACCCTGCATTCTTTCAGTCTTGGAGATAAAAGAAGGAACTTACATCAAAGGGGGCAGATGTGATTTTGGTCACTCTTACACCTCGAATTCAATGTTTCCACCAAATAAGTACTCAGCTGAAGGGATGCAATATGATTTTTAAGTGTTGCATAGGCATGATAACAAATAATATTGAAGCACAGGGTGAAAAATTTATTCCCTTCTAAATTCTTTCCCTGTGCCTCATATCACATTGAGAATAAAGCCTCAGTTTGGTGCCACTATTTCTTTTAACACCTCCTACATTTGGAAATCTCCCTTCTAACCAAGAGAAGGATGGCTCAGGCTTAGAGACTTAAAGAGACATTAACAAGGTTGCACTGAATAGCATTTTTGTTTATATTGTGCCCATTTTTAGCTCTTTTTAAATTATGGCCATGATACCAACTTTTACTTATAGTACTGGTAAAGGTGCTGGTAAAGTATTTGCTTATGAAACTTCTAATTAAAGAAAGAAGTCAACATTAATTTAAATACAATTTTTATGTAAATAATAGTATGGGTGGTTTATGGATATGGCAAAAGTCATCGATGTCAGATGTGAATGATGGAAGTTGGGAAAGGATGCTCTAATCCAGGGATAACACTGGCTGCAGTACCTGTGCTGGGGCTAAACCTGCAGGTGAGAGTTAAAGGGAGGCTCGATTGCTAGCACTTGGGAAAAGAGTGGGATGAGGCCTTATGAATAGCCTGGGAACTTGGAGCCTGGCTTCTTATCTTAGCTCAGCCATTTACTAGCTGTGTGACTTTGTGCAAGTTTGAGCATTCACTTTCCTGTCTCTACTTGTAGGGTCCTCATTGTGAAATAAGGAGTTTGGATCTCACGGTCTCCAGTGTTCCTTTGAACCATGACGTTTTATGATTCTGTGAATGAGGCAGGCCATAATAGTCATTTTGACCCAATTTTAATATGTTGTTACAAAAAAAAACAAAACAAAAAAACCCTCTTCATAGCCGATCATGTAAAGCAGAGTTTTTCAACCTCTGCACTGTTGACACTGGGGCTCAATAATTATTTATTGTGGGAGCTGTTCTGTATATTGTAGGATGTTTAGCAGCAACCGTGGACTCTACTTGCACATAACAGTAGCAGCCCACCCACGGTGGCAACCAAAAATGCGTCCAGATATTGCCAAATATCTCCTAGTGGGCAAAATTGCCCTGGTTGGAAATCACTGGTTTAGTGAAAACTCGCCTGTCTTGCATCTGTTCCATTGGTTCTGATGGTATAATGCTACTCAAACCCCACCAGCAGTTCTTTTAGTCTGCCAGTTGCCTTTGATGTGGCAATAGGAGACACTAGGCCACTAGATTTATCAATTGATTCATTGATCAATTCACTCATGAATAATTTATTTTGCATGTACATATTGAACACCAGGCATACAATGGTGAATAAGAACTTTTAAGAACCCATAGCTGGCCACCATTGATTTGTGCATCATTTCTTGCAAAACATATTAATCTATTACTTGTGTGCCTATTGTACATCTAACACATATTTCTTACATTTCTAGTTTTTATCAAACTTGCATATCTAGTTATCTTGCATATCTAGTTTTTATCTTCATTTTATCACTGA
The DNA here is from genome assembly GCF_009764315.1 of Trachypithecus francoisi. Taxonomy (NCBI): domain Eukaryota; kingdom Metazoa; phylum Chordata; class Mammalia; order Primates; family Cercopithecidae; genus Trachypithecus; species Trachypithecus francoisi. The sequence goes on along the minus strand of NW_022681455.1, from coordinate 92,971,959 downwards.
GATGAAATACTGATACAATAAACAGAACACACATGCTACCTGCCTTTAAGAAGATTCCAGTGTGCAAGGCATTCTGCTAGACATTGGTTGGCACTCGACTATAATGAACAAATATGAATATGATGGATTGAACACTACTTCAAGTAGGCTTCAATGCAGCGAGGACAATCAGGTGCACATCTAATTGAGTCTTTAGGAAGACAAGAAATGGAGAGATTCCTTCTAGGGAGGCGAGAACTCTGTGTACTCTGGCTGGTGAGAGTACACAGACACTTATGAATGCATTTGAACTAATTAATTAAATACAACGTTTGTAAAATGTTACTATATACCCCTTTGAGAGATGAAAAAACTTCTTAAGAAGGTTAAAGAAGTTGTCTAAGTTTATCTAGCGGAACTCAGTAAATGAAAGGAGGGGTAGGGGAAGGAACTGAAGTCCAGACCTATCCATCAGGCACCAAAGCCCCATGAATGTGTTTACATTGACAGCCAGATACTAAAGGGTGTGGGGAAATTTCTCAGAGAAAAACAGACAGAAGTTATAGAGCTGTGAGGAAGCAACATCAGTAACTAAACATCTACAGATAATCATCACTAAGAAGGCTGCGTAAGAGTAAACGTATGGCTCTTTCTGGTTTCAGGAGTTTAGGCTTTCTAAAAAGTCCAGTCCAGTGGGAAAGACATGACGTGGCTGAGATGGATGGAATATGAGGTGGCCGCAGCAGAAAAGTTGAGCACAATTTGAAAGAAGGAAAATTTGTGGCCAAATTCAAGGTGAGCTGCATGGGACTTAGTATTCTCTTGCTTTAGTTGTTTTAGATCTTTGAAACTCTCTTTATGAAACCTATTAAAGTAAACTTTTTCTCATTTTTACTTTTTTAGTCTTGGTTTTTTCCCAAAATTTACTTGGAAAAGAAATCCAAATCTCAAAGACTTTCCCCATTACTGGAGAAAGAAATCTCTGCAAGCTCTTTACTAGTCTTACTACTGAGTGAACTGTCTTACCACAGAGGTCATTTTACACATTTGGCTAAGGAGCAGGGGAATATCTTCAGTACATGCTGTACATAAGTAACGCATGTGTTTCCACGACATGATTTTATGTCTATTTGCAGCCCTTCCCCAGTGATTTGTGATTTTTTTCATAAATAATACAAAATCTGAGAGCAAATGAAGTAATTTTTACCTTGTTCCATCAAAGGATTTCTGTTGAAGTGAGTCTTACTCTTTTTTATTTTGCTAATGGTCTTTAAATATCTTGAGAGACTAGTTATGTCTAGCCACAAATGCCATAATGCCAAAAAGAAATTATCCAAGAATCCTACTGCAGTGTGGATCTTTAAAATGTAATAAGGTAGAACATTTGGAAGAGATGGTATTATAGCTGCATTGTTACAAATTGTCAACTTTTCAATCTTTGAGAATTGAACCTTTGGGACACTCACTATACTTACCTTGATGGGCTCCAAAGAACAATAACTACCAATGCTGGTGTGGATTTCTTTTAGAACAAAGCAAAACAATTAATCAAAATGGGTGTGTCTGCGTCTCTACTAGATTATAGACTCAATGAGGTCAGGGAGAGGGACTTTAGTAACTCTCATAGCACCTGGCATAGTGATTTTATTATGGAGTGCTGGTGCTGCCTGGGTACCTGTATTTAAAAGATGCAGTGATTTTCCAACCAGTTGCGAAACATTTGGTAGTTTGAAATTAGCCATAGTAGGAATATTTACTTCGTAGAAGTTGATAAACACTACCAACCGGGGTTTTCGTGTGTGAGAGTGTGTGTGTGTGTGTATGCATTTGTATGTGCACTTGGTTTGTTTGTTTTGTTTTGAGAGCTGGTTTACCAACACACTGAAGCATATAATCCAGTACCCAGGAATTGTTTGCTCATTTACAATTTAGAAGCCTCCATTTTGGGGAAATAACAACAATGAAATCTTAAACTAATGGTCAATTTAGTTGGAATTTTTTCCTTTGTTGCCTGGAACTCACTCTGGACCTCACTTCTCCCTCAATAAATTCATTTCACAGTATGTGAGAAGAGACTAGGGTAGAGAATTATCACAGTTTTCCAAACATAAAAAATACTTGTCATATAGTATATGTCTATGCAAAGAAAGCATTTCCAACTTTACTGTATATTATACTCTGTTCACACTGTCTTTCCTCTTCAGAATTAATACTATGATACATCCCTCATTGTAATTAATACTCTGATTCTATTTTGGAACTCAACAGTGCACAAATCACTTTCCCAGGAGCCAAAGGATGCTTAGCATGACTAAGAACTAGTTTATGCTGTTTGATATTCCTTATCTGGCAGGAGGAAGAGAAGATAGCATTTGAGAGAATCTGGGTATGGCCACTCTATCTTATTACCGTGATGTGTGGAGTCAATATCCATAGGAAGTGATAGGTCAGAGCCAGGGTCACCTCTTAGAGCTAGAACAAAAAGCCTGAGACAAGATGAAAATTAAGTAAGGTATAGATCAGGGAGTGTCAGTGCAAGAGGAGATTTGGTGGGGATGGTGGGGAGCTAGACTCAGTAATTCTAGAACTGAAGTCTGGGCAATGAGATAATTCCAGTATTGAGCTGTAGGCATGGGAATGGCAACTGTTCCAGTCCTGGTGACTGTGGGCATGGGCGTGTTGAGACCATGAAAAAGGACATTAGTAAAACCTATGACTGCAAGGGGCTTGCAGCTGGCCTGAAGAACCGTTAAATATGCAGGAAAATGGATCTTATAATTAAGTCAAAAGAAGAAAGTGTTAAGTATGTGGCAAGGATTGAAATGCAGCACATCTCTGGATTAATGACTTCAAGGATGAGGTAGGATTTTAAATGGTCTTCAAAAGATAGGTAGAAAGAGGCAGTAGGTGAAAATGGTTTGAGTAAGCACAAATGAGGAAAATGCTTAATGTGATATTGGTAGACGAGGATGGTACCTGACTGACTGGAGTACAGGAATATTTACCATGGCTACATTTGGATAGTTACCGGTTTTGGTTAATAGGGTCACCAAAACATTGATTTTTATTAAGAATTAAAATACCATAACATTTTTAATGTTAAAAGAACATAAAAACATATACTTGAGAATGAAACGGGATTCAACAAAACTGTATTATCTAAAGTCCTTAAATGTGTGCACTTTATAGTGATCAACATTTTTTGTACACTTTACACATTTCTGAAGACTAAGTTGGAGGATACCAAGATAAACCATACATGGTTTTGCCTTAAAAGGGTAGGGGAGACAGAGCTAATATATGGGTGATGACAACACAATGAAAATCATAAATGCTTTTAAGAGGAATATGGATAAAGTGCTGTAGACATTATTTTTTAAATTCTTTAAATTGTCACATAATAATTATACATATTTATGGGGCATACAGTGATGTTGCAATACATATGATGTACAGTGATCAGATTAGGGAGATTAGCATATCCATAATCTCAAACATTTATTTCTTTGTGCTGAGAACATTCAATATCCTCCTTCTAGCTACTTGAAGCTATGTATTATTGTTAACTCTCGTCATCCTACAGTGCTATTGGACACTGAAACATATTCCTCCTATCCAGTTGTAATTGTGTATCCTTTAACCAATCTCTCCTTATCCCTCCTCTTCCCCTACTCTTCCTAGCCTCTAGTATCATCTATTCTTTTTTAGTTCTACAAGATCAACTTTTTTAAAGCTTCTATATATGAGGGAGAACATGCAATGCTCAACTTTCTGTTCCTAGCTCATTTCATTTAATGTAATGTCCTCTAGTTACATCCATGTTGCCACAAATGGCAAGATTTTATTCTTATTTTATGGCTGAATAGTATTCCATTGTGTATATATGCCACAGTTTTTTTATCCATTCATCTGCCGGACACCTAGGTTGATTCTGTATTTTGGCTGTTGTGAATAGTGATGCATGCAATAAACATGGGGGTGCAGGTATCTCTTCTAAGTACTGATTTCCTTTCCTTTGGATAAATGCCCAGTAATGGAATTGCTGGATCATATGGTAATTCTATCTGTAGAGTTTTGAGGAACCTCCATACTATTCTTCATAGTGGCTAAACTAATTTACATTCCTACCAATAGTGTATAAGAGTTCCCTTTCTCTGCATTTTCTCCAGCACTTGTTATTTTTTGTCTTTTTGATAATAGCCATCCTAACTGGGGTAAAATGATATTTCATTGTGGTTTTGATTTGCATTTCCCTGATGATTAGTTATGTTGAGCATTTTTTTCATATATTTGTTGGACATTTGTATGTCTTCTTTGGGAAGTGCCTATTCAGATAATTTACCCATTTTTAAATTTTATTGTTTGTTTTCATACTGTTGAGATGTTTGAGTTTCTTGTATATTCTGGCTATTAATCCCTGGTCAGATGAATAGTTTGCAAATGTCTTCCCCCATTCTGTAGGTTGTCTTTTTACTCTGCTGATTGTTACATTTGCTGTGCAGACACTTTTTGGTTTAATATAATCTCATTTGTTTATTTTTGCTTTTCTTCGCTGGGCTTTTGAGGTCTTAGTCATAATTTTTTCCCCAGACCATGTCCTGAAGCATTTCCCTCATGGTTTCTTCTAGTAGTTTTATGCTTTTGGGTCTTAGGCTTAAGTATTTGATCCATTTTGAGTTGATTTTTGTATAGGGTGAAAGGTAGAGGTCTAGTTTCATTCTTCCGCATGTAAATATCCAGTTTTTCCAGCACCATTTATTGAAGAGTATCCTTTCTTCAGCATATGTTCTTGGTGCCTTTGTCAAGAAATCAGTTGGCTGTAGCTAGGTGAATTAATTTTGGGATTCTCTATTCTGTTCCATTGGTATAAGTTACTGTTTTTATGCTAGTATCATGCTGTTTTTGGTTACTACAGCTTTGTAGTAATTTTGAAGTCTAGTAGTGTGATGACTCCAGCTTTTTTGTTTTTCCTCAGGATTGCCTTGGCTATTTGGGATCTTTTCTGGTTCTATACAAATTTTAGAATTTTTTTCTATTTCTCTGAAGAATGTCATTTGTATTTTGATAGGGCTTTCATTGAATCTGTAGATTGCTTTGGGTAGTATGATCATTTTTAACAATATTAATTCTTCCAGTCCATGTTTTTCCATTTGTTTGTATCCTTTTCAATTTCTTTCATCAGTGTTTTGTAGTTCCACTTGTAAAGGTCTTTCACCTCCTTGGTTAAATTTATTCCTATATATTTTATTATTTTTGTAGCTATTATAAATCAGATTAACTTCTTGATATCTTTTTCAGCTAGTTCATTGTTTGTGTATACAAATGCTACTGATTTTTGTATGTTGATTTTGTACCTGGCAATTTAACTGAATTCATTTATCAGTTCTAAGATTTTTTGGTACAGTCTTTAGTTTTTCTTTATACATAAGATGATGTCATCTACAATCAAGGAAAATTTGACTTCTCCTTTCCAATTTGGATGCCCTTTATTTCTTTCTTTTGCCCAGTTGCCCTGGCTAGAATTTCCAGTACTATGTTGAATAGAAGTGGCATTCTTGTCTTGTTCCAGTTCTTAGAGGACTTTTAACTTTTCCCCATTCAATATGATGTTAGCTGTGGGTTTGTCATATATGGTCTTTCTTATGTTGAAGTACTTTACTTCTATACCTGATTTATTGGGAATTTCTATCACAAAGGATGCCGAATTTTATCAAAAGATTTTTCTGCATGTATCGAGATGCATATGGGTTTTCTCCTTCATTCTATTTATGTAATGTAAGTTGTTTATTATATGTTCAGCCATCCCTGCATTCCTATGATATTCCACTCAATCTTGAACTATTATCTTTTTGATGTATTGACAGATTTGGTTTGCTAGTGTTGAAGATTTCTGGGTCTATGTTCATTAGGGATGTTGATGTTTAGTTTTCTATTTTGTTGTGGGCTTGTCTGGTTTTGGTATTGGGTATGTTAGTCCAGTGAAATGGTTGGAAAGTATTTCTTCCACTTAAGTTTTCTGAAATATTTTGAGAAGATTGGTATTAATTTTTCCTTAAAGTTTCAGTAGAATTTAGTGGCAAAACCATTGGTTCTGGACTTTTCTTTTTTGGGAGACTTTTTATTACTTATTCAATCTGATGACTTGTTGTTGGTCAGCTCAGGTTTTCTATTTCTTCTTGATTCAATCTTGGTAAGTTGTATGTGTCTAGGAAATTTATCCATTTCTTCTAGGTTTTCAAATTTATTGGCATATAGTTCATCATTGTTGTCTACATAATACTTTGTATTTCTGTGGTATCCATTGTGACATCTTCTTTTTCATTTTTTGTTTCATTTATTTAGCTCTTCTCTTCTTATCTTTTCCAAAAAACCATTTTTTGTGTGTTTTTGATTTTTTGTATTTTTTTTAGTTTCAATTTCATTTATTTATCTCCTGATCTTTATTATTTCTTTACTCCTACTAGTTTTTGGTTTAATTTTTCTTGCTTCTCTAGTTCCTTGAGATGTATCATTAGGTTGTTTATTAGAAATTTTCTAGGTTTTTTTTAATGTAGGCATTTGTTACTATAAACTTGCCTCTTAATATTGCTTTTGCTGAGTCCCATAGGTTTTGCTATGTTATGTTTCTATTTTCATTTTTTAATTTTATTTTTTAATTTCATTTTTACTTTATTCCTCCACCCACTAGTCATTCAGAAGTACGTTGTTTAATGTTCAAGTATTTTTAGTTATATATATTCCTCTTGTCATTTATTTCTAGTTTTATTACATTCTGCTTTGAGAAGATACTTGATACAATTTTGACTTTGAAAAATTTTTTGAGACTTGTTTTGTGTCCTAACATGTGGCCAATTCTGGAGAATGTTCTATGTGCTAATGAAAATAATGTGTATTCTGCAACTGTTGGGTGAAATTTTCTATAAATATCTGTTAGGCACATTTGGTTGATAGTACAGGTAAAATTCAATGTTTCTTTGTTGATTTCTGTCTAGATTATCTGTTCAAAGCTGAGAATAGGATGCTTTGTTGAATAGGATGCTAAAGTCTTCAGCAATTATTGTATTAGGGTCTGTATCTGCCTTTAGATCTAGTAATATTTGCTTTATATATCTGGGTGCTCCAATGTTAGATGCATATATATTTAAATTTGTTATAGTCTCTTGTCAAATCAATCCCATTATTATTATATAATGTCCTTCTTTGTTCATTTTTACAGATTTTGACTTAAAGTCTGTTTTGCATGTTATAGATATAGTTACTCCTGCTTGCTTTTGGTTTTCATGTGCATGACATAATTGTTCCATCTCTTTACTTTCAGCCTGTCTGTGTCTTTACAGACTAGGTGAGTTTCTGATAGGCAGCATATAGTTAGGCCTTGTTTATTTGTCCATTTAGCCAGTCTACATATTTTAAATGAGAAATTTAATTCATTTACATTTAGGGTTATCACTGATAGGTGAAGACTTATTCTTGTCATTCTATTCATTTATTCCTGGTTGTTTTGTATATCCTTTGTTCCTTACTTCCCCCCTTATTTTTTATTTTTATAATGCGGTGGGGATTTTGTAGTGAAAAGATTTGATTCCTTTCTCTTTCTCCTTTGTATATGGGATCTATCAGGGAGTTTTATAGTTTTACGTTCTCTCATGATGATGGTTATCATCTTTTCACTTCCAGATGTAAGACTCTTCCGAAAATTTCTAAGAAGGCCAATTTAATGGTGATAAATTTCTTTATTTTTTTATTGTGAAAGATTTTGTTTCTCTTTAATTTCTAGAGGACAGCTTTGCTGGCTATAATATTCTTGGTTGGTAGTTTTTTTATTTCTTCCTTCAGTGCTTTAAAGATATCATTCCCTTCTCTCCTGGCCTGTAAGGTTTCTGCTGAGAAATCTGCTATTAGTCTAATGGAGATTCCCTCATATATGACTTGATACTTTTCTCTTCTTTGCTTCTCTGCTTTGAGAATTCTTTGTCTTTGACTTTTTTTTTTTTTTTTTTGAGACAGGGTCTCACTTTGTCATCCAGGCTGGAGTGCAGTGGTGCTATCTCAGGTCACTGCAACTTTGACCTCCTGGGCTCAAGCGATCTTCCCACCTCAGTCTCTCAAGTATCTGGGACTACAGGCATGCCCCACCATACCCAGATAATTTTTTGTGCTTTTTGTAGAGACAGGGTTTTGCCATGTTGCCCAGGCTGGTCTCAAACTCCTGAGCTCAAGCAATCTGCCTGCCTTGGCCTCCCAAAATGCTAGGATTACAGGCATGAGCCACCACACCTGCCTGTCTTTGACTTTTGACAATTTGACTATAATGTGCCTCAGAAAGAACCTGGTTTGGTTCAATCTATTCGGAGTTCTTTGAGAATCCTGAACATGGATATCCATCTCTCTCCCCAAACTTGGGAAGTTTTAAGCTAGTATTTCCTTAAATATATTTTCTATCCCTTTTCCCTTCTCTTTTCCTTTGGCAACACCCATAATGTGAATATTTGCTTGCTTAATGGTATGCCATACATCCTGTATGTTTTCTTTCTTTATTCTTTTTTAAGTATTCTTTTTTCCTTTTTTTTTAAATCTGACTGTGTTATTTCAAAGACCTGTCTTCAAGCTTAGAACTTTTTTCTTCTGCTTGGTCTAGCTGTTGTTGAAGCTCTCAATTTTATATTTTATTTCATTCTTTGAATTCTTCAGCTCTAAGGGTTCTGTTTGACTCTTTTTAAAAATGATGTCTATCTCTTTATTGAATATCTCATTCAAATCATGAATTGTTTTCCGTATTTTGTTGAATTGACTAGTTGTATTATAGATAAACTTGTATCTCACTAAATTTTCTTAAGATTATTATTTTGAATTCTTTTTCTGGCATTTTATATATTTCCTCATGACTGGGGAATTATACTGGGGAACTATTGTGCTCCTTTGGAGGTGTCATTTTCCTTTGATTTTTCATGTTTGATGTGCCGCTACCTTGGTTACTGTGCATCTGGTGTAAAATTACCTCTTTCAATTTATGGAGTAGGTTTCATAGGGAAATACTTATTTGTATAAATGGGTCTTGTAGTATCAGTTTGGTGAGGTGTGTTAACTTTGGTTCCAGGTGGATGCAGTAATGTAGTCTTCATGTTGTTTCTTCAGCTGCAATTCATGCTACTGACATTTGCAAGTGTCTTAGTGGCCTAGGCTGAGAGGATTTGTGGCAATGATGGTGTGGGTTCATGAAGGTTAGGCTTGCCAGGCTATTTCTCAGGTTGGAGGTGCATGTGTACACATAGTAGGTTGGCCAACTTGGAGCTGGGGCTGGGGAGCTGGGGTTATTATTCTGAACAGAAGCATGCATATGCACGTGGTTGCTCAGCAGGCCTAGGGGCATGCCTGCCAGGAGGGGCCCTTGGGGCTGTTTCTCAGGCCTGGGACATGGGCACACACCTGCTCACTTGTATGTTTCTTAGGCTTGAGACATGGGCACACAGCTGCTCAGCTGCTCAGGGCTGTGTTTGGCAGGGTGGGCTAAGGGGTTGTTTCTCAGGCCCAGAACATGGCTGCATGGCTTGTCAGCTGTCATGGGTACATGTCTTCTGGGGGTGGTCCATGGGGCTCTTTCTCAGACCTCAGATGGGGCTGCATAACTGCTTGGCTGACATGAGATGTGTCTGCTGGGGTGGCCCATGGGGATCCTCAGTCCTGGGACATGAGTGCAAAGCTGCTCAGCCTGACTTGGGGGCTGTGCCTGCTAGGGGTGGCCCACAGGGCTGTTTTTCTGGCATGGGACATGGGCTCACAGCTGCTCAGCCAGTGTGGGGCTGGCCCATTGGGGGCAGCCTGTGAAGACTATTTGTCAGTCTGAGGATGCAGGCACACAGCTGTTTGGCTGGCCTGGGGCAAGACTGCCAGGAGCAGCCCACATAGCTGGTTCTTTGCTGCTTGCAGTTGTGGGGCCATTGGGCAGGCCAGGGGCTTATCTGCAAGGGGTGGGACACCACAGAGCTATTTCCAAGGTCCTGGACATGGGAACATAGCTGTTCTACTGGTCTGGGAGCCTGTTGGTGGCTTGAAGGCTTGGGGGCCTCTCTAGCTTGAGAGAGGACATATAGCAGTTTGGCCCACTCAAGCGCAGGTTAGCCCTGGCACTGTCAGACTGTTCCTCTAGCTGGAACTGAGAGTGTCTGAAGTTGGTTTTCATGTGGTGCGGCACCAGAGCCACAGCCAATCCTGGGCCCAGGCTCTGTGCTACGGGGCTTGTGGTGTTCAGCCCCAGTGTGGATTTGGCCGAATAAAGATGGAACCCCAGCACTGGAGAGGTAAAGTGGCTATTGTCCCCCAGAGGAGGGCACACTCCAGAGTGGGCTCTGGTCTCAAGAGACTGATGTGCGGCAGGAGCTTGGTTCACAGAAGGTGGGTAGGGAGTGGGAAGTGTGCGCACCTTGCGCTCCTAATCTGGGACAATGCAGCCGCAACAGTTCATGGCAGTTCTTCAAACTGGGCTGAGGGCTTATGAGGACTCTGGGATTCTCCTGTATTAAGGACTGTAGTGCTTGCAGTGGCAATGGGGGCTGGTAGAGTTCTTCTGCTAACCTTTTCCCTGCCATGGGAAGTCACTCCTGACTCTGGGCAGATCCAATCCAGGTGGGAAAGATGGGACTGCAGAAGCTGGGTGTCTTCACACTACCCTCCTAGACTTCTAATCATCAAAGGGGGCTCTCTACTCCCCCACCCACTGCACTCCAATGCTCTCCCTTTGACAGTCCAGTCAAATCATATCTGTTTATTTGTTGCTTTGGTCTTTCTTTTGATGAGCACCAGGCATCTTTAGTCAGTCATCTTGCTGACATCATTCTCAGTTATGCACTGTAGACATTATAAGAAGGAAGAGATTATCTGTGACCAGCAGGAATCAGAGATGTTTCACGGAGAAGAAGAATTTGTAACATTTATTCAGCTTAAAAGTCATCCCCAAAGAGAGGCTTTCCTCTGCCACCTTAGAATCTAAAGTAGGTCTTTTCTACCAAAACATGGCAAAAGTTTTTGCCATGGGGAAAAATCCAAAAAGAATGCAACATTAAGGGTCTTCCATGGCCAAGAGCTGTGTCTGGAGGTTACCACCACTATTCTATATCCATACATATTGGTTGGTTTTATTCCATTAATCCATTCATTAAATATTTTCTGAAAGCCTTGTGCCAGATGCAGCTCCAGGAGCTGGGGATAAAAGTGATTAACAAAATAGCCAGGCGCGGTGGCTCACGCCTGTAATCCCAGCACTTTGGGGGGCTGAGGCGGGCAGATCACAAGGTCAGGAGATCGAGACCATCCTGGCTAACACGGTGAAACCCCGTCTCTACTAAAAATACAAAAAAATTAGCCGGGTGAGGTGGCGGGCGCCTGTAGTCCCAGCTACTCGGGAGGCTGAGGCAGGAGAATGGCGTAAACCTGGGAGGCGGCGCTTGCAGTGAGCTGAGATCGTGCCACTGCACTCCAGCCTGGGCGACAGAGTGAGACTCCGCCTCAAAAAAAACAAAAACAAAAACAAAACAAAACAAAACAAAAACAGACAATGTCCAGGCACTCATGGAGTATATGTTCTGTGAGAAGACAGACATCAATCAAATAACCATATGAATACACAGTGTCAAACTGACAATTACTACATGGAAAAGGAGCTATGAGAACATGGAGCTGTGATATCTGGCCAGGACTAGGGGCCCAGGAAGCCTTTGCAGATAACTAACCACAGTAAAAGAATGAGTAGGATTTTATGTAGCAGTAAAAGACAGTGGGCAGAAGTTTTAGGCAGAGAGAACAACAAACACAAAAACAGTGAAATTAGAAGGTCAGTGTGATCAGTGCACAAGGAATGGGAGAGTGTGGGATCTACAAAAAATACACATCTAGCATCATATTTGGTGTAAGATTGAATGCTTTTGACCTAACATCAGGACTAAGACAAAGATCTCTGTTCTTGCCATTTCTATCCAACATTATACTGGTTCTAGTAAGAACAACTGAGTAAGAAAAATAAATAAAAGGCATCATATTTGGAAATGAAAAAATAAAGATATCTTCATTTGCAGATGACATTATATTCAACATAGAAATTCTAAGGAATCCACAAAAAACTGTTAGAAACAATGCACAAGTTCAGGAAGATTGGAAGACATAAAATGAAGATATGAAAATCAGTTTTGTTTCTATACACTAGCAATGAACAATCTGAAAGTGAAATTAAGAAAACAATTCAATTTATAATGGCATCAAAATAATAAAATGCTTAAGAACAAAGTAAACAAAAATACAAGAATTGTACATGGGAAACTACAAAGTATTATCAAAAGAAATTTAAAAACATCTAAATAGATGGAAAGATATCCCATGTTTATGAATTGGAATATTTAATGTTGTTAAGGATGGCAACACTCCCCCAATGTGATCTATAGATTCAATGCAATCTCACCAATATTCCAGCTGCCTATTTTGCAGAAATTGACAAGCTGATTTTAAAATTCATATGGAAATTCAAGAGGCCCAGAATAGCCAAAACGAGCTTGAAAAAGAAAGAGTACGTTGGAGGACTCACGATTCCACATTTCAAAACTTACTGCCAAGCTTCAGTAATCACAGCAGTGTAGTACTATCATAAGGATAAACATGTAGGTGAGTGGAATAGCATTAAGAGTATAACAACAAATTCTTATATTATGGTCAGTTACCTTTTAATAATCTTTTCCAAAAAATGGTGCTAAATTAAAAATGGATAAATGATATTAATAGATATTTCCCCCAAAAAGGTACAAAAATGGTCAAAAAGCCCATGAAAAGATTCTAAACATCATTTTTGACTAGGAAAATGCAAATCAAAAGTGGTATCTCATATGTCATTCACATTCATTAGGATGGCTAAAATTTAAAAGTCAGACAGTAACAAATATTTGTAAGAATGTAGAGGAATCAGATTTTCTGGTGGTGGGATTGTAAAATGGTGCAGCTGCAGTGGAAAATGGTTTGGAAATTCTTCAAAAAGTTAAAAATAGAGTTACCATGTGATCTAGCAACTTTATTCTTAGGTATCTAACCAAAAGAAATGAAAGTATGTGTCCACACAAAAACTTATACATAAATATTCATAACAGCCTTATTCAAAACAGACAAAAAGTAGAAACAGCCCAAATGCTCATCAACTGAATGAATAGATTAAGAAAACGTGGTAGCCATACAATGGAATATTATTTGCAATAAACAGGAAGGAAGTACTGATACATTCTAGAGCATTAATAACCCTTGAACCATTATATAACTGAAAGAAGCCAGACACATATCATATGCTTTCATTTACAGGAAATGTCTAGTACAGGCAAATTAATACAGACAAAAGTAGATTAGTGATTGTCATGGAATGGAGGGAGGGAGGAATAAAGAATAACTGCTAATAGGCATAGAGTTTCTTTCTGGGGTAATGAAAATACTCTAGAATCAGACGGTGGTGTTGGCTTCACAACTCTGTGAACATACTAAAAACGCCGAGTTGTGCTTCAAATTGTGAAATTTTTGGTTGTGAATAGTAGAGGGAAGCAGATAATGAAGAGTTTATTAGTGGGTACAAATATACGGTTTGATAAAAGAAAGACCTAGTGTTAGATCAACAAGGTGACTATTGTTAACAATAATCTATTGTACATTTAAAAATAGCTAGAAGAGAATAATTTGAATGTTTCTAGCATAAAGAAAAGACAAATATTTAATGTGATATCCCAAGTATACTGAGTTGAGCTTTACAAATTATATAAATGTATTACATTATTATGTATACCTCAAAACTATGTACATCTATCAGGCATCAATAAAAAAATAAATAAACACATTTACAAAATGGCAGTAGAAAGCCAGTCTAATGTAATAGTCCTGGTGAGAGACTATGGTGGCTTGGAAATAGGGTGACTGAAAATAAAGAGAAATGAGACATATGATGGAAAGCTATTCACAGGAATTTCTACTCACTGTCACACCACCCTGTACCAGCCTAGCCTAAGCCCCAGCTGTGGTGAGTGGATCTAGAATTGATGGTGGAGTGGGTTTTATTCTGGCAGGCTTTTTTCTCCAGCAGGTAACTGAACAGATCATAATATGAAGCTGATACAAAGCTGAAGCTAAGCAGTCTCGGTGACATCGAAGGTTGATGCACAGCACAGTTACTTTATTTAAGGTAATTTGGACATTGATTCAACACCAGTGAGTCCAGGGTTTTTATTAGTATCCCCCTCCAACTCTCAGCTAAAATATGTCCCTCCCTCCTTCATGTCCTTATTTCACTCAATGTGACTTGACTAAACAGCTAATGGTGTTCACTGACTGAGGCTGTGCTTCTCTTCAAGCAGTGAGCATGGTACAAACATTGTGTCATTTAATCTCATAATAGCTCATCAGTTCAGTATCATTATTATCTCAGTTTTACAGATGAGTACACAGAAAATCAGAGGTTTAACTAACATGCTCAAGATCTCCTAACCAGTTAAGTGGTGACGTTAGAATTTTTACCCAAGTCTGTTTGCTAAATATTTGCTCTTCATCATTACATCTACATAGGACAAGCTACATAACTTGTAGCACCCAGTGCAAAATGAAAATGTAAATCCACTTGTTAAGATATTATGAAGAATTTCAAGGGGCTATCATAGCACTAAACAGAGTTGGGACCTTCTGAGGTCCCTGTGTGACTGCATAGGTTGTACACCTCTGAAGCCAGCCCTGCTTCCATATTTTCCAGTTTACCTAATGATAAGAATTACCCTGGGAAGGTGCATTGATTTTACAGATTTCTATGTCTTTCTCCAGGATAATCCAATAGAGGGGATTGGGGTGGAGCTCTGGAATCCCTTCCTTTTTTTCTTTTTATTAGAAATAGAGTCTTGCTCTGCCACCTAGGCTGGAGTGCGTGGCACAATCATGGCTCACTACAGGCTTAAACTCCTGGGCTCAAGCAATCTTGCCATCTTACTTAGCCTTCCAAATAGCCGAGACTGCAGGTCTGGTTAATTAATTTTTTTTTTTGTAGAGACGGGGGCGGGGGGGGGGGGTTCTCGCTATGTTGCACAGGCTGGTCTTGAACTCTTGGCCTCAAGTGATCCTCCCACCTTGGCATCCCAAAGTGCTAGGATTACAAGTGTGAACCACCACCCCCGCCCAGGAATCTGTGCTTTTTTTTTTTTTTTTTTTGAGACGGAGTCTCGCTCTGTTGCCCAGGCTGGAGTGCAGTGGCCGGATCTCAGCTCACTGCAAGCTCCGCCTCCCGGGTTTACGCCATTCTCCTGCCTCAGCCTCCCGAGTAGCTGGGACTACAGGCGCCCGCCACCACGCCCGGCTAGTTTTTTGTATTTTTTAGTAGAGACGGGGTTTCACTGTGTTAGCCAGGATGGTCTCGATCTCCTGACCTCGTGATCCGCCCGTCTCGGCCTCCCAAAGTGCTGGGATTACAGGCTTGAGCCACCGCACCCGGCCGAATCTGTGCTTTTAACAGGTGTCTTCAGTAATTCTTATTGCAAGCAAATTGGGGAAATTGCAATATGCCGTACATCCTGGCTGTTTTGGAGGACTTGTTTCATGCGTAGCACTGTGCTAGGCACTGTGTGTGTGTGTGTGTGTGTGTGTGTGTGTGGTGGGCGGGGGGGAGGATGGTGGTGTTGTCAGGGAATTCAAATATATACATTATGTGGGACAATCATTTTCCAAATTTGCCCTCTCTGACACCTCCAAAACCAGGAATGGGGCTCCTTTATTTCCCTGCGATTGGAACTGCTTGAATTTTAAAGCACTGCACAATTTATTCAGAGGAAGTCTTTCAAGAAGGAGTGGGAGCTAGGCCACAGGATTCTAATCTTGAATATTCAGGGAAAGCAGCATGTCCTATTCAACACGGCTGATCAATAATGAGTGCATTCACACTCTAAATGTGTGCATTATGTACAGATACAAAATATACAATGCCCCCAAAACGGGGAAAGACATTTCTGATTGAATTTTTTTGTTTGGGTTTATAAAAATAACTTGTGGTGCATCAATTACTCTCCATTTCCATGGATACAGGCAATACTTTATTATGTAACTCTACAGCTGTGCCAGTTTTTAATATAAAACCCAGATTTTTTCATCTATTTCTCTTTCATAGTTACTGAACTGAGATAATAACATCTTTTACCTATGAATGTATTCAATTCCCCCTTTTTTTTTCAGCATCCTGCAAACTATTATTGATTAGAATTTCATTTTGTGGCTTTTGTAATAAAATCTGCGGTAAATGTTACCGTTGCAGGCAATGGAAGGGCAGAGTGGGGGAAGGTCATTCTTTATGTATATTGTGTGTAAATATGAATGTATAAAGAATGCCGTTTGTGTGTGCACATTCTTCCAAGTCTAACAAGTGAATGCCTGGGCATTGTACTGACTTCCAGTTTGCTCTAGGGCAGTTTTCAAATGGCTGTTTACGAAATGTTGAGAAAATATTCCTCTACACTTTTTTTTAGAGACCCCATCACCCACTTTTTTGTGAACAGAACTTTATTTCTGCAGTTCCACAATTTGCAATTCAGTGCCATTGTTTTCACCATCCTGGTGATGCTCAAAGTTGATTGATATCTTGTTCTTTCCGGGTCTCCCTGCACAGAAATGGCTTCCCATCATCCTAGTGGGGATTGGAGCAGAGAGTGAGGGGGAAAGGAAAGAAATGACGTGGAATGAAAATCTGAGACAGGCCTAAAAGGGGCAGATTAGGGAAATGGAGCTGGAGGGGATTTGAGGGGCTATAGAAAGGGATTCTGCTTCTGCAAATTATCAACTATTAGGAATTCTTCTGCTAGCAATTCAAATCCTTTGTGTAAACAGGGTTAATCTCCAGGCCTGAAATGAGCCTGAATGGTCCAACAACTCCCTGGAATTTTATGAAAAATAACTGCACGTATGTGTGTCTGTGCACTTTTGTAGGTAGATTTGAGGGTGATGACCTAGCTTACAACAATTCTCAGAGAGGTCATTCCCCCTTTTGATGACAAAGCCAGCAAAGAGGTGGGGGCATAGCTAAGCCAGTCATCACCATCCTGATCACAGTGCTTGACCTGAGGGATGAGCATCTGACTCCAGCGGGGCCAGTTAGAGTCCTTCCCTGGGACATTTCCAACTCCACTTGGAGGAAAGAACATGCTTTCCACTCTAGTTGATGATGTGAGGATTCAGCCATGCCTCTATGCCAAAAGCACGTCTGTAATAGGAGGGAAGTAAGCTGTCAATCAGAAAAAAGCAGAGATGAGAATGAGCGCCAGGGAGAGAGAACATGAGATTGGTGACAGCACTTCACTGATTGGGTTACCCCTTGGACCAGCTCCACTCATGCCCTTTCTAAATTTGCGTATTTGAATCACTAAACAGCCCTTTTTGGCAAAAGCTAATTCCACTTGGTACCTGTCACCACAGCCAACAGAATCTTGATAAAACATAATCCACAGCTTTTATCAGATTTGTGTGACCGCCAGATGGGGTGAAAACAGCCATGTAAGACCTCCTCTCCCAGTAGTTATCTCAAATTGTCACAGCCTCTGGGAGGGATGGCTCAGAAAGTGGTAAACCCTGGTACGAATGGGAAGGAGTTGATTAGGTACTTTCTCCATTGATAAAAGATCCTAGGAATAAAAGTGGGGGCCTCCAGTGATCCACTTACTTCACAGTTTTGCATGGAATAATCCGTGGGTTGATGGTGTTGACTTTGAGTAGGCACTTATTAAGGACCACTACGTGCACAGTTAATGTCAGATGAAAAAGATTGAGGCTATGACCCATGCCTCCAACTTATATGAGGTTGAGGCTCAGAGAATATTTTCCAGGTATGTTGCAAGTAAGAGTGTGAGATGAGGTACAGCAAAGAGTTCATGTGTGAAGGAGGAGGTGGAGCAACTAGCAAAGCCACCAGAACTATTGCTGGAATATTAATTAAATTATTTAATTGATTAATTCAAGAGCTCATCATGGAATAGGATGGTAATAAAACATCATGAAATGCTCAGCATTGGGTCTTTCCCCATATTTGTGTGGTCTTCCTTCTCAGGAGGAATCAAATGCACAGGAATTCTGCTTCAATGACTCTTCTTTTTAGAGGGCCTCCATGTCTCAGTCTTTCCTGTCTATCAAATGGTCATAACCATTTCAGTCCCACCTACTTCACTGAGGTGTCATAAGGACCTAATGAGATCTTTAAATGTTGTTCAAATGCCCCAAGTAGCTACATCTATATCTGTACTAGTGTGTCTTGGCCCTGGGAGAGAGATATTCCCATATAGAAGTCCATGTGTCCTTTCTACCTGTGGGAGACATCATCAATCGATCTTAGCATTCTTTTCTGCTTCAACTTGCTTGAGTTCAACCTCTCCGACTCAACTTTAGAGTCTTTTTCAACACAACACTCCATGCAGCGTCTGCCACTGATGAGAGCTGGCATGTAAAATGCTATTTGCAGTCCCTGATCTAGGTTCTCAAATGACCGGTATTAGGGTGGCAGGTTGGGCATGAATTTTCTAACTAATTATGGAGGAAGGATGAAGATATCATGATGTGTTTGAAAAGAACCAAATGGCGTGACTGTTAGGCAAACATAAACAGGAATTTAGGAGTTAGGACAAGGGCTTGCCATTTTAGTTATTTAAACATCTGTGTTATCACTAAAAACAGAGAAGAGGAGTGTTAGCTAAAATCAGCCTAATTACTTCTCCCCAGGCACCCTAGGCTGTGATCCTAGAACTGAACAGTCTGATGAGTCAATACAGGGCACAGAGTAGGTAAGTCATTGTTACTTTTTGCTCCTGGGGATATAAGACAGTGATATAAGAATAACCTCATGAACAGGGAACAGACACAAATTAGCAAATTTACTTAAAAGTAAGGTTCGAGTAGTAGAATATGAGAGCATTTGCATTCTTATTGGTATGTTTATCCAGAAGTGAGCAACCACATGCAAAACCATAATTCATCTACCGCTGATTAAAAGACACAAGTGGCCTCTGGGCAGGGACTAGAAGTTTTAGCCAAACATAATTCAGAGACCCACAGCTGCTGCATTGCCTCGGGCTCTCCCCATATAGCCAGCACCTTCTCAGAATACTCTGGACAGAACTAATTTCCTGATTTTCACAGTGACTGATAGGCCACTGAAGACTCCCTCTAAGGCTTGTCTCAATCTTAGGGATGCTTACCCCCAGGGGTCACACCCCTACTAGGGCTATGGTCAACTGAGTCAGGGCTGGATTTCTCACCCACCCTGGGCCAATCGGATTTTCTTTCCCCACATTCAGTATTAAATGACTGAATCTCTATCAGGTGTCACTAGACTTAGCAGGTCATTTAGATGTGAGGGATAACAGTTCAAGCTTGCAGGTGGAGCAGAGATGCTTTTCTGAACAAAGGGGTTGGGGAGAGAATTGGCTGTGCTTTCTCAAGATAAAGCCCCTTTAATTTCATCTAGCTTAATTGGGCTTCTGTTCTCTGCAAGCAAACTTGCCTTGAACCAAACTGCTTCCCCAAATCTGGAATGTGTACCCCTGGGTTGCACAAGCTGATGTTTAGGCAGCAGGAGAGATGATTTTTACACGGTGCATAGCTACAGCCTTTTAAAACATTATCATCGATATCCATTCTGAGAAAGAAATTTCCTTTCAGTCCTTTTGATTATCTCAGTTTGATGCTTGTCTGTAACACCTAAGACTTGCTAATTTCCTATTTCAACAAAGAGAGGATAGGGCTTAGGTTAAGAGCCTTCAGCAATCAACATTATCTTGCTAGACTTGAATAATATTATTTTGCATTTATTTTTAGGTTGATTTTTTATGGTAGTTCATCTTACTTTTTTCATTTCCCTCATTCTGACCCACAGAATCCGTGAGAGATATTAAAATGATCATTGTTGTTTAAAGCCACTACGTTTAGGGTGGTTTGTTATATGGCAATAGAGAATGGGAACAGAATCCATACCAGATAATTAAATAGAGGGGAATTAATACAGAGAATCAGTTTTTAAAAAGCTGTGATACTGGAAAGGGGTCCCAATCCCGACTCCAAGTGAGTAAAGTGAAAGCAAGTTTATCTAAAAAAGTAAAGGAATAAAAGAATGGCTATTCCATAGGCACAGCAGCAGACTGAGATGCTGGTTGGCCATTTTTATGGTTATTTCTTGATGATATGTCAAACAAAGGGTGGATTATTCATGAGTTTTCTGGGAAAGGGATGGGCACTTCCCAGAACTGAGAGTTCCTTCCCTTTTTAGATCATACAGGGTAACTTCCTGACGTTGCCATGGCAGTGTAAACTGTCATGGCTAGTGGGAGTGTCTTTAACATGCTAATGCATTATAATTAATGTTTAATGAGCAGTAAGGATGACCAGAGGTCAGTCTCATTGCCATCTTGGTTTTGGTGGGTTTTGAACAGCTTCTTTTCTGCAAACTGTTTGATCAGCAAGGTCTTTATGATTTCTATTTTGTGCCAACCTCCTATATCATTCTGTGACTTAGAATGTGTAACCTCCTGGGAATGCAGCCCAGTGGATCTTAGCTTTATTTTACCCAGTCCCTATTTAAGATGGACTTGCTCTAGTTGGAACACATTGGACAATTAGAAGAGTGCAAAGAGCAAACAGGAGATGGTGAGGCAACCCAGACTTAGCAATGGCAAGTAGGCATTACTGTTCATAGGACTGGAGGGACAAAGAGAGCAGGAGGTGTTACAAATGTCCAGGAGCCAGAGTCACCTGTGAGAGCTGGAGTCATGATAGGGACTGCCTGGTGGGAGCTGGAATCCAAGAGGTGATGTAGCTACTGCCAAAGAGAGATAGGGGCATATCAATACTTTAGCTCTTCCCCTTGTCCCACTCTTTAATCTCCTGTTGGGGCTCCTGCCAAAAGCCTATTGCTATGGAGCCTGGGCATCATAATTGACAGGGGCCAGTCCCCTGGGATACAGAAGAGGGCAAGGCCAGGGCGGGTAAGGGATTGAAGAGTAAATTGGGCAAGTGACCAGTACACAGGATCATGTGACACAAAGCAAGGCAAAGCACTTCCCAGGAATGACTGTGACCAGAATGGCTGAGCACAGAATTGAGAATATGAAAGGCATGTGGGGTTTCATAAATTGCCCTTCAGCCAGTTCAGATGGCACCTGCTCAATAGCCATGCCTGATTCCTGGAGATCGGACTTAATTCTTTCCACACAACGCTACTGTTCTAGTAACAATCAGGGCTCTTTTCAGTTGCAAGTGGCCCACTTTTTAAAAATATCCAAGGTAAAAAGGCTTCAGGCAGAGATGGAAGCAGATGTTCAACGATGTCATCAGGTAACTGTATTTGTCCATCTTTTAACTCTGCTCTCCTGTATTGTTTTTATTTTCAAACAAAAGCTCTTCATGCAGGAACGGCACACCTACCAGAAACTCCAAGTTTGCATCCATTGGCTGCCTAACCCCAGTGAAAACTCAACGCCTCTTCCACAGGAACTTCAATAGTTCCAGCCAAAGTGCTGGAGTTGAGTTTCATTGTCTTAGCTCGGGTAAAGTGTCCATGCCTGAGCTGACCACCACGGCCAGGACAGTGGAGACGTTCTGATTGTTCAGACCTGGAACATGTGCCCAGCTCTGCAGCCAGAGTATGAAGTAGGGTGGTGTAGGAGTCAGCCTCATTTGAGTGGAAAGGCATTTCATCTAAAGAAAAATAAGGTTTTTGTTTCCAGAAGAGGGGATGTTGGGCAGGTACAAATAATAGACATCTTCCTAACCCCTTCAGCACTTCTGTTACCAGCCATGCTCAAGTTTCCCTTTGGTCTTGACTGGTCAAGTTAGTCAAACTAGTTCTGAGGACACACATCTCCATATCCCCACAATGTCTGACATGGTGCCAGGGACATAGTAAGTGCTCAGTAAACATTTGTGGAATTGAATTGGGTGCAAGTGATTGGAGTCTGCACTCATTTCTCAGGTGTAATGGGCATTTCCATATCCTGAGGATGCAGGCTGTATTTCTCATACTTTCCCTAGGGTGAGTAGTGGGCAGAGGAGAGGGAAGCAGCAGTGGCCCAAGTGCAGCCTCCCTCCCACCTCCTGCTGCCTGATCTCTTGGGGACCCTGGCTGAACCAGCTGAGAGCTCATCTTCATTTGGTACAAATTAGAAAACTAGCATTTTCCCTTCAGTTGGCCTGAGGCACAGTCTTTCCTTTCCAATATGAATTGCATATAAGTCCCATTTCTTCCTGTTGGACGTTTAAGAACAATCTGACACTTCAGTTGTTTGTTCTTTTCTTTCAGATTTACAGGAGAAAACACATTTTAGAGCCCTGTTTGGTATTCTAGCCCCTTTTATAAAGTTCCTTCAGTATTGCACCGCAAAACTGAAGTTCTTCAATTACTCTGCACAAATTAGCTTCAGACTCAATCTTTGCACAGGGCCACCACGTAAGCCCGGACTCCTTTAGTTACTGGCCTCCAGACCAGCCTCCCACTAAGCAGAACCATTATGGAGTCTGTTTATAACAGCACCATTAAAAATGAAGAGCTGTCAAGAATCCCTTATAATGATGTTGGAAACTGTATTTGCAAAGATTTTTTAATGACTAGATGGTTTTTAAAAGGCAATAGAACACTTTTAATGAACTCTAATGTAATAAATCAATCACAGTTTCTCTGACTTGACTACACTGTCTTTATATTTCTTGCAACTTATGGAAAACCACACCATTAATTCTTTCCTAATTTCCCTGTCCCACACCATACTCCTGCAAAACTCAAGCAGACATCTAGGTAAAGCATATTTATATTTTAAGACATCTAGGTTTGCCATGAATATTGTGTACCAAACTCAATCTTGAAGTTACCTATTGGAACATGGGCTCTTTTAAATTTTATTTTTGGTGTTTGCTCTTTTGAGGGTCTAGTATTAACTAGAACATCCTGGTCATGGGCAAAAGAAACTAAGTCCGACTAACTTAAGAAGAGAAAACTTATTGGAAGGATATCAGAAGCTTACAGAATTGCTGAGAGCTTTGAGCTTGATTAGAAATGGACAGGAACCAGGACGACTCTGAAGGGCTGGAAAATAGGAATTACAGAAAGTATCTTGTAGCAGAACACAGTGGCCAGAAACTACTATCACCTGTACCCACGAAAATACCTCTCTCCTGGTTTCACTCTCTCCTAACAGAGCATGAGATTGGTTGAGTGTAAGTCATGTTCCCTGGTGGCTCCCTGGCTGTGCTGAGGCAGAGAGAGGAAAGATAGGGTCTTTTTGGCTTCCATCATGGGAAATGAGCACCTCATTTGCTATCCTATCCAGATGACACACAATGGGCGAGGTAATTTCCCAAAAGGAAATCATGGAACTGCTCAAAAGTGGTATTAATGAAAGGAATGTCAGCTGCTATACTAGACAATAACCTCAATTTTCTGTATTGACTTAACACAGTACAAGTTTATTTCCAACTTACATAATAGTCCATTTTGGTTGTTTCTAATTAGAAGGTTTACTTTCAAGGGGTAATTCAGGGACCTAGGTTCTTTTGTCTGATACCTCTGCATCTTAACATGTAGCTCCCAAACTTACACTATAGGTCTTCTATATTCCTGGGGTAAAGAGTTTTTTGTTTTTGTTTCTAGAGACAAGGCCTTGTTCTGTTGCTCAGGCTGGAGTACAGTGGCACAGTCATAGCTCACTGAAACCTTGAAAGCCTGGGTCAAGTGATCCTCCTGCCTTGGTCTCCCAAATAGCTGAGACATAAGCAAGGTGCATGGCATCACGCCTGGCTGATTGTTTTTTTTTTTTTTTTTTAATTTTTTGTAGAAATGGGGTCTCTATATATTGCCTAGGCTGGTCTCAAACTTCTAGCTCAAGTGACCCTCTCACCTTGGCCTCCCAAAGCGCTGGGATTACAGGCATGAGCCATTGCACCCAGCATTTCTGCCTCTTTTTAATGCGTTACATCTGGAAGTGGTGGGCATCACTTCTGTTCACATTCCATTGGCTAGAACTCCTATGATCCCTCTTGAATTGCCAAGGAAGTGAGAAATACAACCCCACTTGGGACAGCTGTTTCCTAGTAATGCTCTGCATCATGGAATGGGAAGCAGGAACCTTTGGAGGATGGAGACTAATCTTTGCTACAGCAGAGGAAATGGGAGATGGAGATGGATTGACAGACCCTCCAGTGGATAAAGGTCCACTATGGAGTTTGGCAAGGTAATGGACTTCCCCAATTTGAGCACAGGTAATTCCAGGAGAGAGAATTTTTCTGATTTTGCCAATATATATTTCCCCCCTACAACAGGATTCTGATGCAAAAGTTCCCAGTGAGACTGGAAAGGTATTGTTATTCCCAATTTTACACCTGAAAATTTGAGGATTAGGGTTGGTGAGGGCTAGCATTTAGCTCTTTTGACTCCTCAGAAAGTTCCCCTTTTACTACACAACCCTGTATCCGCAGCATTTTGACATCTTGTTGCTTCCTTGAGCAGAGCAAAACAGAAAGTTCCATATCAGCACTGGAACCAGAATGAAATCCCATTCCCCACTCTAACGGAAAAGACTGCTGTGTATTTGTAATATCTTAAAGTAAAACAAACTCTCCTTCATTTTCCTCTTCACACAACTCCGCTTTAACTCCGCTCCCCCATTCAACTCTCTATTTGTGCTTGTTTCATGAATTTATTCTTTTCCCCAGAGACAAAACTTCCTTAGAACAACAATTTTAAAACAAAGATCTTAGTTGTTATGCAAACACAGTTTCATTTCCACAAAAGATGCATTTCACAAAAAGAAAAATAAATGCACATTTTAAAATGTCAGCTAAAGAAATGGAAAACCAAACCAAACCAATAAAAAAAAAACAACGTAAACCTGCCAGGGAGAATACACAGTATAATGCCATGTTGCCCAAAGAGCGATTTTTCCAATGTCGTTGAGGTGAGTGAAAGAGACTGGCCCATGAGCAGGAACATTCTGACAATTTAAAACACGTGTGTATGTGTGTTTGTGTATATATCTACATCTATGTCTATTACTATAATAGTGAGTGCATGTGTACACACATTGTAGATACACTTTGATATATATATATATATAATATGAAAATATGTATCATTTAAATCAATGCAGTATATTGGATAGAATGGTAGGCTAGGAACAGAGTAAACAGAGTAAGTCAGAGTAATGGAGTTGTCTCAGCCACCACCACCATTACCCCATCTCCTAATTTCTTGCTTCTATATCATGGACTTTTAATGGTAACTCCACTTAAATACATTATTAAGCAAAGTAGTAAGCTGGAGATGTAATTCTGGTAAGTGCCATGCCATTTCATGGTGAGATGGAGAAGGTCATTATTCCTGTGGCTGCGTGTGCCTGAGTGGTGTGTGTGCTGACTTTCAGGTTGGTAGAACTGGGTTCATGTCTCAGCTGTGCCCGTGATTGTGTGCACAGATCTTTATTTTTCAGGGACTCAATTTCTCCTAACATAAAATGAAGGAGTTAGAGGAAGTGATTTTAGCATCCCCTTCCAGCTCTGAATTTGTTCCCTGATTCCCAGTTTCAGAAAGTTGTGGCAAAGCAAGTATGTTGTTCTTTTCCCAAATCACAGTTTGTGGCTAATTATATATTTCCCCATTTCCTCTTGCCATAAGTTTTCATTTCAAAAATGAGTCTCCACCACCATCATCCCATCTCCTAACACAGTTGGCTGCCTCCACCTCCCCTGGGGGTGAAGCTGCATTTCAGCATGACCTCCATTGTCCTTGTCTTTGCTCTATCCCCAGTGCTCAGTCTAACCAGTTTGGACCCACGGAATGCAAAGAGTGGAATGCATGTCAGAAGTGTGGAGGAGTAAACACTTTGTGAAGCAAACTCTATCCAATGAGAGAAAAGAGATGGGAAAAAGTCTGCAAATAAACCCCTCCCTCTTCCTTCTTCCCACAGACAAGTTGCAAGTTGCAGGGGTTCCATAGTTTCTTGAGAGATGTCCTGCTTGACCAAGCAATGGGTTGTGTTTCTTGCAAGGCTGTGGCCAGCTCAGTAAAGCACCTTCTTGTATTTTTTTCTTCCTTCCTCCCTGATGCTCATCTCTTTTTCCTCACTCTTGATGTCCTGGTGTTGTGTGCCCCAGTAAAGCCCCAGCCCATAAGCTTTGCCTCAGGCCATTCTCCAGGGAACTATGCTAGGACACCACCTGTCAGCAGCATCTTCCCCAATACTGGACGCCACCACTGGTGTTTGGGAGATGGTTTTAGATGCCACAGCAGGTGCAACGTTGAATCTGATGGCGAAGATGTTACTTCTGTCTCAATTTGTTTTCAATCTTCTTAATTGCCCCATGGAGAAAGTTTCTGTTTAGAGCTGTTTTGTCTTACATAATTCTATACCACTCTTAATAAATTCCTCTTCCACAAACAGACATCTGATCTCAGGAGGAAAACTTTCAGTGAAAATCATAAGTACATATCGTTTAATCACATTGTTTCATTTCTAGTTTATTTATTTTGTGCTTAGCTTCTCTTTAGGGGAATACTCATTTTCTAGTTATAAGTGATACACATCTTTCTTTCAAATAAATTTAACTACAAAAAGTCAATTAAAAATAGCTAACCAAATAACACAGAGAGGTGATCAGGAATAGTACCGAAATATGCACATGGTGTATAGGACAGGGATGTGGTCTAACCCATGAAGGTGAAATGTGATCAGCCAGAATTTGGGAAACTGCTTTAGAGCAAAGGATTTTTCTTCATGCTTTAGGAGCAACAACAATCTGCCTCAACCTTCACTTCCAAATCCGTTTTGTTCCTTGCTAGCCTTTCCCTGAGGTCTTCACACACTCTAAGTGGCCCCTTTCTTCCCCAGGGTATAGACATCCCCTAGTCTTCAAGCAGATTTTGGCAACTGTGTTTTATACAGTGCAACAGTGAGATTTGCACTTCCCACTGTCTAGAACTACAGGCACTGAAATAATTAACAAGATTGCCAGAGAACAAATAGGCCCCCACAGCCACCCATGAGTTTTCTTCCTTTATTCACATGTTCCCCTACCACTCTGAACCCTAGCAGTTTCTCTGAAGATGGTCTGGTTGCTAGTGTGGCCCCAGTGTTTCCATCTCAGCTCACACTGCAAAGCCTACTGCAATCCATTCTTCATCTTCATTCCAGTTTAATAGACCCAGTGTTGGCCCCAAGGATGCCATTATATTCCCATAATCTTTATTGCTCCACCATTGTTTGAGATGGTAATTGATCACCTCTTAGTCTTTGTATACAGCTCTGTGGCATAGTTTGGATATTTGTTCCTGCCCAAATCTTGTGTTGAATTGTAATCCCCAATATTGCAAGTGGGCTGGTGGAAGGCATTTGGGTCAGGGGGGCAGACCCCTCATGGCTTGGTGCTGTCCTTGCAATAGTGAATGAGTTCTCTCGAGAACTGATTGTTGTAAACTATGGCATCCCCCCACCCACCCAACTTTCTCTCTCGCTTCTGCCTTTGCCATGTAACATGCCTTCACCCACTTCCCCTTCCATCATGAGTAAAAGCTCCCTGAGGCCTCCCTAGAAGCTGAGCCAATTATGGTCACATGCTTGCACAGTCTTCAGAACCATAAGCCAATTAAACCTCTTTTCTTTATAAGTTACCCAGACTCAGATATTCCTTTATAGCAATGCAAGAATAGCCTTACACACTCTGAAGGCCATCTTCAAGCCCTCCTTCCTGCCAGCCTGCTTTCCCTAGATTCCTCCTATCTAAAAATTATATAGATTCTTCTGAATCCTTCCCTCCCTTCCTGTGGCTCATTGCTCTAGTCCACCCCTGCGATCTGCCATTTCTCTAGGTTCTTTCCCTTCCCTCCCTCTCTCACTCTAGGCCTCTCTCACCTGGTTTTCTTCTTTCAGGTTATCTGGACCTCTTTTAAGGCTTACCCATTGTCCTGAAAACATGATGTTTGAATGCCACCTTTCTTCCATAATTAATGGAGAGAGGATTCTTAGGGCTTAGAAAATGCCATTACAAAGGCCCTTCCCCTATACCCCATCACTTCTTTCTCCTGCACTCGTGCCTTGATCCAGATGCAGAGCTCCTCTTTGTGATTCAGGACAAAAAGATGTGTCCCCTGAACAAATCCCCCTCTGCCAGACCTGGAGAGGACTGTGGCCAGCAGGGTAGTGCAGTCTTACCTTCTGCTACTGCACACTGGGACTAAGGGGCCAGAGGCCTCACCAGACCAAAGGCCTAACCAGGACCCAACACAGAAGGAGCTCATGTGATCCACAGACGGATGTCCACGAAGAACCATAGGCCGCATTCATATGTCTGAGGTGCCCAAGAGAGTCCTCAGGACATACAACACCTATCCTATGGCCCCCAGTTCCTTTTTTGAGAAAGAAGCCAAAAAAGAAAAGGAAAGAAATAAAGGAAAGGAAAGAAAAGGAAAAGAAAAGATGACAGAAAGGAAGGGGAAGAAAGAAAATAAAAAGTAAAGGAAGTGGGGGCGGAGCAAGATGGCCCAATAGGAACAGCTCCAGTCTCCAACTCCCAGCGCGAGCGACACAGAAGACCAGTGATTTCTGCATTTTCAACTGAGGTATTGGGGTCATCTCACTAGGGAGTGCTGGATAATCGGTGCTGGTCAGCTGCTGCAGCCCAACCAGCGAGAGCTGAAGCAGGGCGAGGCATCGCCTCACCTGGGAAGCGCAAGGGGGAAGGGAATCCGTTTTCCTAGCCAGGGGAACTGAGACACACAACACCTGGAAAATCGGGTGACTCCCACCCCAATACTGTGCTTTAAGCAAACGAGCACACCAGAAGAATATATCCCACACCTGGCCAGGAGGGTCCCATGCCCACGGAGCCTCCCTCATTGCTAACACAGCAGTCTGCGATCTAACCGCAAGGCAGCAGTGAGGCTGGGGGAGGGGCGCCTGCCATTGCTGAGGCTTAAGTAGGTAAACAAAGCTGCTGGGAAGCTCGAACTGGGTGGAGCTCACAGCAGTTCAAGGAAACCTGCCTGTCTCTGTAGACGCCACCTCTGGGGACAGGGCACAGTTAACAACAATGACAACAAAAGCAGCAGGAACCTCTGCAGATGCAAATGACTCTGTCTGACAGCTTTGAAGAGAGCAGTGGATCTCCCCACACGGAGGTTGAGATCTCAGAAGGGACCGACTGCCTGCTCAAGTGGGTCCCTGACCCCTGAGTACCCTAACTGGGAGACATCCCCCACTAGGGGCAGTCTGACACCCCACACCTCACAGGGTGGAGTACACCCCTGAGAGGAAGCTTCCAAAGTAAGAATCAGACAGGTACACTTGCTGTTCAGCAATATTCTATCTTCTGCAACCTCTGCTGCTGATACCCAGGCAAACAGGGTCTGGAGTGGACCTCAAGCATTCTCCAACAGACCTATAGCTGAGGGTCCTGACTGTTAGAAGGAAAACTATCAAACAGGAAGGACACCTATACCAAAACCCCATCAGTACGTCACCATCATCAAAGACCAGAGACAGATAAAACCACAAAGATGGGGAAAAAGCAGGGCAGAAAAGCTGGAAATTCAAAAAATAAGAGCGCATCTCCCCCTGCAAAGGAGCGCAGCCCATCGTCAGCAACGGATCAAAGCTGGTCAGAGAATGACTTTGACAAGATGAGAGAAGAAGGCTTCAGTCCATCAAACTTCTCAGAGCTAAAGGAGGAATTACGTACCCAGCACAAAGAAACTAAAAATCTTGAAAAAAGAGTGGAAGAATTGATAGCTAAACTAATTAATGCAGAGAAGGTCATAAACGAAATGACAGAGATGAAAACCATGACACGAGAAATACGTGACAAATGCACAAGCTTCAGTAACCGACTCGATCAACTGGAAGAAAGAGTATCAGCGATTGAGGATCAAATGAATGAAATGAAGCGAGAAGAGAAACCAAAAGAAAAAAGAAGAAAAAGAAATGAACAAAGCCTGCAAGAAGTATGGGATTATGTGAAAAGACCAAATCTACGTCTGATTGGGGTGCCTGAAAGTGAGGGGAAAATGGAACCAAGTTGGAAAACACTCTTCAGGATATCATCCAGGAGAACTTCCCCAACCTAGTAGGGCAGGCCAACATTCAAATTCAGGAAATACAGAGAACGCCACAAAGATACTCCTCCAGAAGAGCAACTCCAAGACACATAATTGCCAGATTCACCAAAGTTGAAATGAAGGAAAGAATCTTAAGGGCAGCCAGAGAGAAAGGTCGGGTTACCCACAAAGGGAAGCCCATCAGACTAATAGCAGATCTCTCGGCAGAAACTCTACAAGCCAGAAGAGAGTGGGGGCCAATATTCAACGTTCTTAAAGAAAAGAATTTTCAACCCAGAATTTCATATCCAGCCAAACTAAGTTTCATAAGTGAAGGAGAAATAAAATCCTTTACAGATAAGCAAATGCTTAGAGATTTTGTCACTACCAGGCCTGCCTTACAAGAGACCCTGAAGGAAGCCCTAAACATGGAAAGGAACAACTGGTACCAGCCATTGCAAAAGCATGCAAAAATGTAAAGACCATCGAGGCTAGGAAGAAACTGCATCAACTAACGAGCAAAATAACCAGTTAATATCCTAATGGCAGGATCAAGTTCACACATAACAATATTAACCTTAAATGTTAATGGACTAAATGCTCCAATTAAAAGACACAGACTGGCAAACTGGATAAAGAGTCACGACCCATCAGTCTGCTGTATTCAGGAGACCCATCCCACATGCAGAGACATACATAGGCTCAAAATAAAGGGATGGAGGAAGATCTACCAAGCAAATGGAGAACAAAAAAAAGCAGGGGTTGCAATCCTAGTCTCTGATAAAACAGACGTTAAACCATCAAAGATCAAAAGAGACAAAGAAGGCCATTACATAATGGTAAAGGGATCAATTCAACAGGAAGAGCTAACTATCCTAAATATATGTGCACCCAATACAGGAGCACCCAGATTCATAAAGCAAGTCCTTAGAGACTTACAAAGAGACTTAGACTCCCATACAATAATAATGGGAGACTTCAACACTTCACTGTCAACATTAGACAGATCAACGAGACAGAAAATTAACAAGGATATCCAGGAATTGAACTCATCTCTGCACCAAGCGGACCTAATAGACATCTATAGAACTTTCCACCCCAAATCAACAGAATATACATTCTTCTCAGTACCACATCGCACTTATTCCAAAATTGACCACACAATTGGAAGTAAAGCACTCCTCAGCAAATGTAAAAGAACAGAAATTATAACAAACTGTCTTTCAGACCACAGTGCAATCAAACTAGAACTCAGGACTAAGAAGCTCAATCAAAACCACTCAACTACATGGAAACTGAACAACCTGCTCCTGAATGACTACTGGGTACATAACGAAATGAAGGCAGAAATAAAGATGTTCTTTGAAACCAGTGAGAACAAAGATACAACATACCAGAATCTCTGGGACACATTTAAAGCAGTGTGTAGAGGGAAATTTATAGCACTAAATGTCCACAAGAGAAAGCAGGAAAGATCTAAAATTGACACTCTAACATCACAATTAAAAGAACTAGAGAGGCAAGAGCAAACACATTCAAAAGCTAGCAGAAGGCAAGAAATGACTAAGATCAGAGCAGAACTGAAGGAGATAGAGACACAAAAAACCCTCCAAAAAATCAATGAATCCAGGAGTTGGTTTTTTGAAAAAATCAACAAAATTGACAGACTGCTAGCAAGACTAATAAAGAAGAAAAGAGAGAAGAATCAAATAGATGCAATAAAAAATGATAAAGGAGTATCACCACCGACCCCACTGAAATACAAACTACCATCAGAGAATACTATAAACACCTCTACACAAATAAACTAGAAAATCTAGAAGAAATGGATAATTTCCTGGACACTTACACTCTCCCAAGACTAAACCAGGAAGAAGCTGAATCCCTGAATAGACCAATAGCAGGCTCTGAAATTGAGGCAATAATTAATAGCCCAGCAACCAAAAAAAGTCCAGGACCAGATGGATTCACAGCTGAATTCTACCAGAGGTACAAGGAGGAGCTGGTACCATTCCTTCTGAAACTATTCCAATCAATAGAAAAAGAGGGAATCCTCCCTAACTCAGGATGATGAGGCCAACATCATCCTGATACCAAAGCCTGGAAGAGACACAACAAAAAAAGAGAATTTTAGACCAATATCCCTGATGAACATAGATGCAAAAATCCTCAATAAAATACTGGCAAACCGGATTCAGCAGCACATCAAAAAGCTTATCCACCATGATCAAGTGGGCTTCATCCCTGGGATGCAAGGCTGGTTCAACATTCGCAAATCAATAAACGTAATCCAGCATATAAACAGAACCAAAGACAAGAACCACATGATTATCTCAATAGATGCAGAAAAGGCTTTTGACAAAATTCAACAGCCCTTTATGCTAAAAACGCTCAATAAATTCGGTATTGATGGAACGTACCTCAAAATAATAAGAGCTATTTATGACAAACCCACAGCCAATATCATACTGAATGGGCAAAATCTGGAAAAATTCCCTTTGAAAACTGGCACAAGACAGGGATGCCCTCGCTCACCACTCCTATTCAACATAGTGTTGGAAGTTCTGGCTAGGGCAATCAGGCAAGAGAAAGAAATCAAGGGTATTCAGTTAGGAAAAGAAGAAGTCAAATTGTCCCTGTTTGCAGATGACATGATTGTATATTTAGAAAACCCCATTGTCTCAGCCCAAAATCTCCTTAAGCTGACAAGCAACTTCAGCAAAGTCTCAGGATACAAAATCAATGTGCAAAAATCACAAGCATTCTTATACACCAGTAACAGACAAACAGAGAGCCAAATCATGAATGAACTTCCATTCACAATTGCTTCAAAGAGAATAAAATACCTAGGAATCCAGCTTACAAGGGATGTCAAGGACCTCTTCAAGGAGAACTACAAACCACTGCTCAGTGAAATCAAAGAGGACACAAACAAATGGAAGAACATACCATGCTCACGGATAGGAAGAATCAATGTTGTGAAAATGGCCATACTGCCCAAGGTTATTTATAGATTCAATGCCATCCCCATCAAGCTACCAATGAGTTTCTTCACAGAATTGGAAAAAACGGCTTTAAAGTTCATATGGAACCAAAAAAGAGCCCGCATTGCCAAGACAATCCTAAGTCAAAAGGACAAAGCCGGAGGTGTCACACTACCTGACTTCAAACTATACTGCAAGGCTACAGTAACCAAAACAGCATGGTACTGGTACCAAAACAGAGATATAGACCAATGGAACAGGACAGAGTCCTTAGAAAGAATACCACACATCTACAGCCATCTGATCTTTGACAAACCTGAGAGAAACAAGAAATGGGGAAAGGATTCCCTATTCAATAAATGGTGCTGGGAAAATTGGCTAGCCATAAGTAGAAAGCTGAAACTGGATCCTTTCCTTACTCCTTATACGAAGATTAATTCAAGATGGATTAGAGACTTAAATGTTAGACCTAATACCATAAAAACCCTAGAAGAAAATCTAGGTAGTACCATTCAGGACATAGGCATGGGCAAGGACTTCATGTCTAAAACACCAAAAGCAATGGCAGCAAAAGCCAAAATTGACAAATGGGATCTCATTAAACTAAAGAGCTTCTGCACAGCAAAAGAAACTACCATCAGAGTGAACAGGCAACCTACAGAATGGGAGAACATTTTTGCAACCTACTCATCTGACAAAGGGCTAATATCCAGAATCTACAAAGAACTCAAACAAATCTACAAGAAAAAAACAAACAACCCCATCAAAAAGTGGGCAAAGGATATGAACAGACATTTCTCAAAAGAAGACATTCATACAGCCAACAGACACATGAAAAAATGCTCATCATCACTCGCCATCAGAGAAATGCAAATCAAAACCACAATGAGATACCATCTCACACCAGTTAGAATGGCAATCATTAAGAAGTCAGGAAACAACAGGTGTTGGAGAGGATGTGGAGAAATAGGAACACTTTTACACTGTTGGTGGGATTGTAAACTAGTTCAACCATTATGGAAAACAGTATGGCAATTTCTCAAAGATCTAGAACTAGATGTACCATATGACCCAGCCATCCCACTACTGGGTATATACCCAAAGGATTATAAATCATGCTGCTATAAAGACACATGCACACATATGTTTATTGCGGCACTTTTCACAATAGCAAAGACTTGGAATCAACCCAAATGTCCATCTGTGACAGACTGGATTAAGAAAATGTGGCACATATACACCATGGAATACTATGCAGCCATAAAAAAGGATGAGTTTGTGTCCTTTGTAGGGACATGCATGCAGCTGGAAACCATCATTCTTAGCAAACTATCACAAGAAGAGAAAACCAAACACCGCATGTTCTCACTCATAGGTGGGAACTGAACAATGAGATCACTTGGACTCGGGAAGGGGAATATCACACACCGGGGCCTATCATGGGGAGGGAGTAGTGGGGAGGGATTGCATTGGGAGTTATACCTGATATAAATGATGAATTGATGGGTGCTGACAAGTTGATGGGTGCAGCACACCAACATGGCACAAGTATACATATGTAACAAACCTGCACGTTATGCACATGTACCCTAGAACTTAAAGTATAATGAAAAAATAAAAAAATAAAAAATAAAATAAAAATAAAAAAATAATAAAAAAGAAAGTAAAGGAAGCTTCGGCCTTGTGCTTCTCATGGGAAATGCAGGTCTCGTGCAGCATAATAGAGATCTGTGGCTCTATCAGCCATTGCCTCTAGCACCCTGGATTAACAGAGCACAGCATCCAACTCTACTCTAAATCCAAGGGGAAATGACCTTGGTTGCAATTTGCTGAAGCCTCTGTGGAAGTTGGAACAGCAACTCTGAACTCCAGGATTGGAAAGAATGAAGTCTTCGTGCCCTGGGATGGGCTCCCCACAAATCTGAGGACAAGAGTTGAGGATACCTCTTCCCCAATATTCATATACCAAAGAACCTGGAAGGAAAGAGCCATTTTTTTACACGCTTCTTTTAATGTGGGCCCAGCACTACATCCTAGAAGCCTTCCTGGATAACCTTAGCTCATACTGAGTTTCCTTTTTCTAGGAATGGCACAACTCCTAATCTAATTATACACCATCCTGTCTTTCTTTCAGGGACATTGCCTTGTTTTTCTTTCAGCTCTGCCCTCAAATATGCATGTTTCTCAGAAATGCACATAGTAGGTGCTTGATAAAGACTATCTGTTGAGTAAACAAGTGAGAGAAGAACTGTGATCTAGGTAGGAAGTACTGTGGAATTCTTTGTAAATTGTGTTCCATTTTCATCGACACCATTTTTTTTCCAAGAAAACCTTGAGTTTTCTC
The DNA here is from genome assembly GCF_009764315.1 of Trachypithecus francoisi. Lineage (NCBI taxonomy): Eukaryota > Metazoa > Chordata > Mammalia > Primates > Cercopithecidae > Trachypithecus > Trachypithecus francoisi. The sequence goes on along the minus strand of NW_022681455.1, from coordinate 92,936,561 downwards.
ATCTGTAAAATCAGGATAATACCTACCTTACAGGGAAGTTAAAAAACTTACAAGTATGGTAGGCAGAATAATACCTTCCCTACAAAGATGTCCATATCCTAATCCCTGGAACTTGGGAATATGTTATGTTACATAGTAAAGAAAGGGGAATTAAACATGCAGATGGGATTAAGGATGCTAATCAGTTAACCTTAAAACAGGGAGATTATCCTGAATTATCTGGGTGGGCCCAATGTTATCATGAGGATCTTTAAAAAGGGAGAAGTGAGATAGAAGAGAACCAGAGAGATGGCACTACAGGAAGGTGCTATAAGACTGAGATTGTTGGCTTTGAAGATGGAAGAGTGAGGCCACAAGCCCAGGGATGTGGGTGTCATGGAAATTAGAAAAGAAATGCAGCTTGGATGATACCTTGCTTTCAGCCCAGTGAGACCCATTTTGGACTTCCAGTCTCCAGAGTTGTAGGAGAATAAAGTTGTGTTGCTGTAAGCCTCTGAGTAGGGTCAATCACAGCTCATTGTAGCCTTGGATTCTGGGCTCAAGCAATCCTCCTATCATCATCCTCCCACACAGTTTGGACGACAGGTGTACACTACTATGCTCAGTTAATTTTTTTTTTTTTTGAGAGATGGGGTCTTGCTATATTGCCCAGACTGGTCTTGAACTCCTGAGCTCAAATGATCCTCCCACCTCGGCCTCCCAAAGTGTTGGGATTACAGGTGTGAGCCACTGCACTTGGCTGTTTCTTACTTCTTTTGCATTCTCCTCAGCCCCTAACAGGTTACTGGGGATACACCAATCTCAAAGAAGTTTCTAGACTCAGATTGATTTTTACATTTGGGCATTGACTGTGGCAGGAAACATGGGAAAGAGATTCAGTGTAGAAAGGGAGCAAACGGGTTATAAAAGGCAAATCAGCTTTTTCCTGAAATGTGGGTTTAGTGAGTGTAGGTTACCTTCAAAGGCATATAATACAGAAGCCAGGTTTAAATATACCCAAAGAAAAATAAATCATCTACCAAAAGACACCTGCACTTCATGTTCATCACGACAGTATTCCCAATAGCAAAGGCATGGAATCAACCCAGGTGCCCATCAACAGTGGATTGGATAAGGAAAATGTGGAACATATGCACCATGGAATACTATACAGCCATAAAAAAGAACAAAATCATATTGTTTGCAGCAACATGAATGCAGCTGGAGGCCATTTTCCTAAGCGAATTAATGCAAAAACAGAAAACCAAACATTGTATATTCTCACTTATAAGTGGGAGCTAAACACTGGGAACACATGAACATAAAGATGGGAATGAAAGACACTGAGGATGGATGGGGAGAGAGGGAAGGGGGAAAAGGCTGAAAAACTACCTATTGGGTACTTTCCTCACTACTTGGGTTATGGATTCATTCATATGCCAAACTTCAGTATCATACAGCATATCTTTTTATAACAAACTTGCACATGAACCCCTGATTTTAAAAAGCTGAAAAATATTACTGCAAAAAATAATAATAATAAAAAATAAATACCCCTGTGCCCTGAGACTCCAGGCAAAAATGTTTGGGGAAGACGTGGGGAAAAGACCTTTCACTCTTTTCCACGAAATGCAAGAGGCCATCTCTCTGGGTGAGAGATGCTATTCATCAGGGGGAAAACGTGCATTATCAGCAAGCCCGTTTCTATTTACCAACACTGTTTGCAGAGGCATCAGTTTGAAGTCACCAGTGTGTCCAAAGGGCTGGGCCCTGGCAAAGGCTACGACAGTGAAAGCCATTGCAGAGCAGGATTTTGCAAATTTTCTTCATGTATTTGGCTCCACCTGGAACTCCAGGTTCCAAATAATAAAATCTTGGTTATGGGGATATTGCTGATCAATTGATCAGTATGATACTGCTGCAAATCATTGAATGTCTTCCTTCATTTTTAGGAGAAATGAAAAAATTTTATTTCAGTTCTGAATGCATGGGGTAAGAAACCCAGTGGTCACTTTCTTCTTCTTTCCAGCTCTCTCTCATTCTCTTAAATAAGGAGAAAGGCTATATTTTTTCATGGATTAAGTCCAACACAGAGAAAACTGTCACTGTGAAAACAATAGAATTTATCTCCACTGATATAGCTTGACACTGGGACAAGTGCCTGAATTGTTGCCATAGCAATAAATGTGTCGAACTTATGCATGCGTTTTCTGCTATAGGATTTTGATTAATGGCATTGACTAAATGGTGTGAAGGGGGAGAGGCCATTCAGAAGGCCCAAAGAGAGAGAGCCAGGCTGCACAGGACTTGCTTTGGCCCACTCTGGAGGGGTGTTGCATAGCATTGGCTAGAAACCAGTTAAACAAGCTGCAGAATCTCTTCTGTGGAGCAGAATCCACTTGCCAGCAGTGTCTTGTGGCAGGGGCTTGGGAGGTGGGTGCAAGACACTGAGGCCAGAGCTTGATCAGAGCCAGGAAGCCAGTGAAATCTTACATGTATGGGTGCTTCCTGTATGCCAGGCACTGATCCAAGGACTTCGTGTCTCAACTTATTTAATCCTTACATAACTCTATGAGTTGGATATTACAGTTTTTTTCTGATAAGAAAACTGAAGTACAGAGAAGTTCATTAGCTTTTAAAAAGTCACACAGTAGTTGGTGACATAACCAGGATTTAAACCCAGTCAGCCTGGCTTCCGAAGGCAAGCTTAACCACTACACTGTGATTTGCTCTAGGAACAAATACTGCCCTCTTGACCTAGCTCATAAATGCTGGCAATGAGGGTGGAAGATAAGAGAGAGACAGAATGGCTCAGTGAAAAATTCCTCACCCCCGGAAAATCAACTCAAAGCCCGCACAGCTCTCTGAGGGGAGGCAGCGTATCTTCCTCGCTGCCGGCATTACAGGCACCCATTAAGCCTGGGCCTTCAGTGTGCTTCCCGGAAGTCTGTACTGAATCCTTCACATGCATCAAGAAGCAGACTGGCGGGATGGTCAGAGCAAGGCCTGGGAGCCAGGAAGGCTTGAAACCTGGCTGACGGCTGTCGACGTGACCTTAGGCAGTTCACGTGACCTCTCTAGGCCTCCATTTCCTCATCTGCAAAATGGGTGTAATAGCATGACCTTGCCTATGGTTGTGGGGATTAAATGAGATGATGTATTGTGACCATTGGACACAGTGACTGGCACATAGTAAGTCCTAAAATTAAGTTAGGTTTTGTAAAGACTCATTTTTACTAATTTGCCTGGTGTTCAGAAGACCTTTTCAGTTCACAGATTCAGACTTTCCTTTAGCTCAAACAAGTTTTCTATTAATATTTTCTTTGATTTTTTTGTTTCTGCTTCCTCTATTCTTTCCTTTTTGATCTTCCCTTTACTTTTAAACTGTACCTCCTGAGGGTGCCCGCTCATCATTCTTCTCTTTTGTTTTCACTTTCAAACTCTTTGTTCTCTTTGGAGATGAGGCTGCTTTTGTCAAGTTTGTCTTCTACTTCACTCACTGGGTATTTTTCTTTGTTATTCATTATATTGTTCATGCCTTTGAAATTGTTTCTAATTTTAGATTATTCCTTTTAGACTAGTCTAATTTCACAGATTCGAAAATAGTTTTGAAATCACTACTCAGAATTCTTTTAACTTTTTCTTTTCAATTTTTCAACAATAAATCTATATAGGAAAGGCTGCTTCTCTAAAATGTTCCTATTCTGTTGGACCACTATGTTACTGATCTGATTTCATTCATTCATTCATTCATTTGCTCCCTCAAGAGTAGTTTACTGTGTGTCTGTTACATGTCCACATCGTTCGTCATGTCATGGACATAAGCCCTCTGAAGGAAAATACAGCAAACTAAGGGAAACTGAGAGTGACAGGGGTAGCTATTTCATGTGAAGTGGTCAGGGAAGGCCTCTGCACAGGCAACATTTGAGCAGACACTTGAAAAAAGTAAGGGAGTGAGAGATGTGGCTATTGGTAGGAAGAATATTCCGTGTGGAGGGCAGCCAGTGCAAAGACCCTGCTGTGTTTGCAGAAGCAAAGCTGTTTGCTATGGAAGACAACTCAAGTAGAAAACTCCAAGGAGATGGTTTTCACCTGGGTACCGCTTTCTCTCTCATGGTTTGCCTGCTCTATAGGTTATTGTTTTTAGGTTTTTTTTAAATTCCCAGAAATAAAATTCTTTCCAAAGAGGGGAAATTCCCATGATCTCTCCTACAATAAGATTCTATTTGAACTCTAGCAGAAATCCTTTGAGTTTGGCGTGTGGGGGTCATCTGTCCTACTTTCAGGGACTGTCACTGAAATGCTAATGGCTTGAAAAGGGGACTGTACCCCATACCCCACTGCAAGAGAGCAGGGATGGCAAATGCATGACACAAATGCCTTGATTTCGGGGAAGGTAGCACATATTGATTATAGCACTCTTTCCTGCTGAGACAAGATGCCACTTCAGAAACCTTCTCAACAGCCTCAGTCAGTCAAGGTTGGCACCCAACATGAAACCTTTTGGCCATCTTTGATGATGATTTCTGATGATACACCTATAAATTACATTTTTGTATTAGGTTGAGCCACATGAAATTGCTGATAGACAATTTATTTAACCTCAAAAATGGCCATTTTATATGGCTTAATTTAATGCATCAAATTAAATACAACTTTGTTCAATGGACCCTTGCTGGGAAATCTTTTGCTAAGCAAAGTTCCCTTTGTCTTCTCAGAACACTTAAGCCATAATATAAACTCACTTTTCATGTATTGAATTTTCTTGCAGTGGGACTCACCTGTATTCATTAATTTGCTAACACATCTACCACAGCAGCAGCTCCATTTCTGGACCTTGTCTAATTTTTTTCACCTTCTGGGACCATGAGGTGGCTGAACCTAAAATAAGGAGCCCCTGGGCCAGGTGCGGTGGCTCACACCTCTAATCCCAGCACTTTGGGAGGCCGAGGTGGGTGGATCACAAGGTCAGGAGTTCGAGACCAACCTGGCCTATATGGTAAAACCCCATCTCTGCTAAAAATCAAAAATTAGCCAGGCATGGTGGCACATGCCTGTAATGCCAGCTACTCGGGAAGCTGAGGCAGGCGATTCGCTTGAACCCAGGAGGCAGAGGTTGCAGTGAGTCGAGATTGTCCCACTGCACTCCAGCCTGGGTGACAGAAAAAAAAGGACCCCCTAACAGACATACCAATAGACCATAGCTTTCTCCCCTAGCCTCCATGTAGTTTCTGTGTTATTGTTCTCCTTTATTCACTCTCCTCCCTGCAGGAGGTTTATACTTTCCCCACCCACTGCCATGTGACTTGCAGTACTCCCTGAAGAAGTGTACTTTTCTGCCCTCTTGACCTCAAACTTGGTCATGTGACTGACTTTTGCCAGTGGAATGTGACACACAATATCTGTGTGCAGAAGCTTTAAAAGACTTTGCATGGTTCATTCAGAGTGCTCTTTTCCCTGAGCCATGAGAACTGCATCTCAGGTTGCAGAAAACATGTGGAGCAGAGGTATAGAGCCTTCAATTTCCTGCAGCAACAAATAAAGTGAGTGAGAAATGGACCTCCATAAGGCACTGAAAGGTTGGGGAATATTTGTTACTGTAGCCTTACCAGCCAAAGCTGACTGATATACCTTGCCAGCATTCAATATCATGTTAAGAAATAATTTTCCCCAGGAACTTGCCATGGCTAAGGGTCATATAGCAGTAGAACTTGCTGGAGAGTATGTTGGTTTTCATATATTGATATGAAGGCGATGGAAGGTCTATGCTTTCGAAACATAGCATACGATGGATGTGTCAGAAACCTTTAGAAGAATGTATCCAAACCACAGAAGGATCACAGATGCTTTGTAAGAAAAAAAAAAAAGAGGTTTAAGGTTCAAATAAGCTTGGAAACACTGGATTTGATAAAGTTAAACAGGTTTCTTTCCAGCAAGACTTCTCAGAGGCTTTAATCTGCTATCATGCATTGTGAAACTCCAAGAAGAGAGGGTACATATAAATTTACTGTTTTCCAAAATTGTTTGATCGTAGAGAATTTCATGGGCTTAACATGGCAAAAAAGTTGGCTAATGTTGCCTCTGGTGGCAGCAGAATTTTGCATATTTCTCTTGTATTTCCATCTCTTCTAACCATCTTTTACACTGCTTGTCTTCTTCTTCCCCTCATTTATCTTCTCTTCACCCACCTGTTCTTCTGCCTCTACCTGCTCTTCCACATCCTCTCATTACTCTACCTTTGCTTCCAATTTCTCCTTCTCTTTTCCTCCCTCTTTTCTTTCTTCTCACCTCTCCTCCCTTTCCTATTGTTCCCTTCTCCCCTCTGTTCACTTTCCTCATCCCTTTTCTCTTGCTCTCTTTGGCTTTTCAAGAAGCCAGTGAGTTTTCTTGGACTGGATGACCCAAGGGGATGTCCTGCCTGATTGACAGGTGTCATTCTTGAACAGGAAAGCCAGTGATGATGCTGCCTGCTCTTCCCAGGTGTGGTGTCAATTTTAGAGTGATGGGCTTTAACATCGCATCAGCCTCCTTAAGGGCTGATCCTTTGTTCTAGATTCAGACAAAGCAGCACAGTCGGCCTTAAAAGAAAAAAAAAAAAGCTGTTTCATTTTATATTGGAAAAATACAATGTGACATCTGGAGAATAAATTGTTCAGTCAGCCAGAAATACGCCTTGTAAAAATTGCTTAGGTTTCTGTAACAAGATTATTTACTGCGAGTGTTCACCTATAATACAGCACACTTTTGAAATGGACCTTTTATGAAACACATCAAGAACTGTAGAAATGTATTCAGTGCATTAATCTACAACACTGCGCACTTTACCACACTTTTAGAGCAGATTTCAAAACTCAGACCATCTAATGAGATAGAAAAAAGTTATTTTCGTCCTGTATTCATTCCAGTCATGTTCTACACTGAGCCCTTGGGATATTTAACATAATGCAATAGGTTTTTCAACATACACACACCCACACACACACTCACACACACTGTGACACACACTCTCATGCAAAAACAAAATATATGACTGTTCAGATGAGTATTCAGTTTAGAATGCACCAGGCCCATATTTCAACAGCCCACGTGCAAGGCAAAGGCTGGCTATTTCAGATACCAGAACTTTATAAATATTTAAAGAACTTGATTTAATCCAAATGAGAGATGCTCAGGTGCTGTCAGTTACTTACATAACTCCTTCTTTTCTGATCAGGGGGTGACAGTTTGGATAGCGATCTCCTGGCAATTTGAGGATCTGACTCCGTTGGAGTCTGGCAACCGGGATCAGGCCTGAGGTAGCTAAAGCAGGTGGATTGTGGAGAAGTGGGTCAGGTGGGGGAGGCAGAGAAAAGACTGCTGCTTTTCTGACCTTGGCTCTTTTTTATGTATTCTGAGGACAGCAATAAATTCTTCTAGCTGGGCAGCTCAGAATATATGATTCAAGCCCTTCTACCTCAAGGTCAACTCAACTGCCCCTTTGGTTCAGTGGATATCAGCTCTAGAAGATAGAGAACAGACACCCTGCAAACTGGTCCTCCACCAATCCAATAAAGAGGCCCAGACTCTCCACAAAATTCACCTTGGCCTCTTGACCTTAATGTTGTTGCTGGGAGAGCTAACCTGAAGGAAAGGAGCTAGCACGGAAATTCAGGAGAGAAGAAATAGAACCACCCCCAAATTCTCTCTCCAGCGTCAAAGATAGACTAATTTCTCTGCTACCACTTTCCATCCTCTTGTCATCACCACACTACAAAATTTGCGTACACTCAAGGTAGGGCTAGTGGCAATTGTGCATCTTCTGCACCTTAGAGGATGGAGTGCTGGAGATGGCTTGCCCAGTCCTGCTTCTTGAGTCTCTCTCTCTCTCTCTCTCTCTTTGAAACAGGGTCTCGCTCTGTCACCCAGGCTGGAGTGCAGTGGCATGATCATAGCTCACTGCAGCCTCAATCTCCTGGGCTCAACTGATCCTCCCAACTCAGCCTCCCAAGTAGCTAGGACTACTAGGCCTGGCCAAACTTTTTTCTTTTTTTCTTTTTTTTTGCAGAGACAGTCTTGCTGCGCTGGTCCCAACTTCCTGGCTTCAAGAAATCCTCAGCCCTGAGGGTCTCTTCTCTTCTTTAATTTATTGATTTTTAATTTAATAGTGTTGGGGGGTACAGGCAGTTTTTGGTTACATAATTAAGTTCTTCAGTGCTGATTTCTGAGATTTTAGGGCACCCATCACCTGAGCAGTGTATCCAATATGTAGTCTTTTATCCCTCAACTCCCTTCCCCACTGAGTCCCCAAAGTACATTATGACATTCTTATACCTTTGCATGCTTATAAATTAGCTCCCAATTTTAAGTGAGAACATATGATCTTTGATTTTCCTTTTCTGAGTTATTTCACTTAGAATAATGGCCTCCAACTTCATCCAAGTTGCTGAGAAAGATATTATTTCTTTCCTTTTTATCACTGTATATAGACCACATTTTCTTTATCCACTTGTTGGTTGATAGGCACTTGGGCTGGTTCCATATCTTGGCAATTGGGAATTGTGCTGCTATAAACATACACGTGCAAGTGTCTTTTTCATATAATGACTTACTTTCCTTTGGGTAGATTCGCAGTGGTGGGAGTGCTGGATCAAATGGTAATCTACTTTTGGTTCTTTAAGAAATTTCCATACTGTTTTCCATAGTGGTAGTACTAGCTTATGTTCCAGAATAAAAGTGTTCTGAGAGCCTCTTCCTAATGGACTTCAGCATTTTCCATTTTTGTTTTTCTGAGTCTCACACTCTGCGAAACTACCAGCATCCTTGAGAAACTTTCTTCTTCTCATTGCTTCCATCCTTTCATGGAAGTGTTATATTCACTCTTTGTGGTCCAACTCAAGACACTTGTCCTCCTTCAAACCTTTCATGACCCTCTGGCTCCCCCTAATTTTTCATTTTTTGCTTTTTTTCAGGCAGGATCTTGCTCACTGTGTTGCCAAAATTGGAGTGCAGTGGTGTTTTCTATCATAGCTCACTGTAGCCTTGACCTCCTTCAAGTGATCCTTCCACGTAAGCCTCCCGAGTAGCTGGGATCACTGGTACACAACCATGGCTGGCTAATCTTTATTTTTCATAGAGACTGGGTCTCTCTCTGCTGCCTAGGCTTATCTTGAGCTGCTGGGTGCAAGTGATCCTCTATTCTTGACCAACCAAAGTGCTGGGATTACAGGAATGAGCCACCACAACTGGTCTTCATTATTGATCCTTTCATGTAATCTATTGGACTGTGCAGAAATCAATCAGACATACCCTTGCCTTATTTTTTCTAGTACATCTTCTCCTGTAGGTTAAGCGGAGGCATAGGGGATAGAAAGACAAGTGCGCCAAGAAGAATCAAACTAGGATTCTAATTTTCCCTCCCTTGCCATTTTTATTCATCTTGTGAACCTTGGGCAAGCACCTTAACCATTCTGAACCTCAATTTCCTCACCTATCAAAAGGAGGCATTTCTTATATTGCTCATCTTATCAAATAGTTATTAGTGTTAAGTGAATTAATTGAGTGTGAACAATTCACAAACTGAAAATTCTGGAATGTATATGAGTATCAAAAATACTTAGCTGCTTGTCTAACATTTGCTTTTATTTCCCCCACAGAAGCTAGAAAACGGTTGAACACACAGTAGGAAATCAACAAATATTTGTTAATTAGAATGTCTGTTCATTCTTCATACCCCAAGGCACCCTTCATCTGTTCTGGCTTCTGGAAGGTCTACTAAGATACACAGAGCAAGCCCTAATCAGGATGGAAAGGATTTGATGACTGCATCTGTACTTTTCACAAAGATTCAGAGAGGTGGGTTTAGGTTTTCCTTTACAATTTTCTAAGAGCCTAAGTTGAAAACTTTGTTATGGAAAATTCTCTGGAAAGATTCTGGGTGGGGCTTAAAATTAAAACTTTAACACAAACTCTGAGATGATCTTTTCCCTTCTTTTAGGAACAGAGAATACTAACAAATTAGGACCATCGTTTGATAAGCCAGATGTTATTTCCGGTAAGGTTGTGACATGTCTGTACTACAGGAAAGTGAGAAACATCGAACATTTTTGGGAGAGCCTGTCTCAGTCTGTTTCATGTTGCTATAACAGAATACATGAGACTGGGGAATTTACGAAGAACAGAAATTTATTGGCTAACAGGTCTGGAGGCTGGGAAGTTCAAGATCAAGATACTGGCATCTTGTAAGGGCCTTCTTGTTTTGTCATAACCTAGCAGAAGGCATCACATGGGCTCAAGAGAGATGAGGAGGAGGCTGAACTCATCCTCCTATAAGGAACCCACTCCTGCAATAATGGTATTAATCCCTTCATGAGAGCAGAGCCCTTATGACCTCATCACCTCTTAAAGGTCTCACCTCCCAACACTTCTGCATTGAGGACCAAATTTCCAACACACAAACTTTGGGGACACATTCAAACCATAGCAGAGCCCATTTGATTAAAAATTCAGTTGACTTACTCCTTGGTTTTGTATTTCTCCACAGATGACCCCTTCTTTGTTGTTCTGAAGAGAGCAATGGATTTCACTGTGGACAACCTTATTTTCCTTCATTGCACTGGTGGCTTGGGAGAGAAATTTGGTTAAAAGGCCTTAATACTGGCCCTGAGGCTCAGAGCCACTCAGATGCTTGAAGATTTCATCTTTAGGCAGATGCTGAAATGTGTGTTGCATCTGCGTGTGGTTTGGCTATTAATATTTGGAGTAAAGGCAGGTGAATCCTTTCAGTCAATCTCACCTGGTAGTTCTAGAATCTCCATCTCATTGTGGTATAAAAGAAATAAGGTGCAGGCTGGTCCAGAGAGAAGAGATAGCATCAGGATTGCCAGCCCCCACGGGAGATCCTGGGTTCTGCACCCTCGCTGAAGCAACTGTTTCCCCTTTTTCCCCATAAACTGGCACATCTCTAAACATAAACTAATGTGGGGGAAGCTACAGGCTCCAAACTGAAGCCTCATTCATAGAATTCACTCCATTTTCCTTAAAATGATGTCACAAGGGGGTTGAGAAAATCATACCTCAACATGAGCCACATTAATCGGTGAAAATTTCCCCTACAATTTTTTTTAAGGCATTCATTGAAGGGCTTATGGTTTTGAGGTTTTGTAATAATAACTATGGGAGAAATAGAAGCAGGTAAGATGTGATCCTCTTTTCAAATGACTCACCATCTGCAGGTGGAGATAGCTGTACAAATTAAATGAAGGCTCTAGACTAACTGTTGTAAGTGTAGTAATATATGCGCAAGTGAAGTTCACTCAAAGAGCAGGGAGGAAGGGATATGGGAGGGCTGAGGGGTCTAAGAAAGCTTCTTGGAGGAGGAAGACAATCTAATGAGGACTATCCATGGTGATGAAACCAATAACTTCAGCCATTACATTTTAGCCATGGTTTCAGCACCAGATTGATCAATGAGGCATTTGAGGAGTATTTGGCAAGCCAAGTTGGGGAAAAGGTCCTAGAGATGGGGTGTGTTCATGATATTTAGAAAAAAGAGCGGCAGGCACAGTGGCTCATGCCTGTAATCTCAGCACTGTGGGAGGCCAAGTCAGGAGGATTGCTTGAGCCCAGAAGTTTGAGACCAGCCTGGGCAACAATGTGAGACTCTATCTCTCTATAAAAAAAATAATAATAATAGTAAAAATAAAAAGTAATGTGGCATGGTGGTGCATGCCTGTAGCTACTCAGGAGGCTGAGCTGGGAAGATTTCTTGAGCCCAGGAGGCTAAGGCTGCTGTGAGCTGTGTTCACATCACTGCATTCCAGCCCGGATAACAGAATGAGACTCTGTCTCAAAAGAAAACAAAAGGCAGGCGAATTGTTTCAGTAATATTAATACTTGAGAATTTTTCTCCTCTCCTCCTTCATATCTCCTTAGTCTTTATGATTCCTGGTGGCCACTAGCAGTTGGGGACTCTGATTTAGGTACTGTCAAAACTATCTGGGTTTCAAGTAACAGAAGCCAAATTAAGAAAGCTCAAGCAAAAAAATATAGATTTACTAAGAATATGAATGTCTCATGGAACCCAGGGTGAGGAATATATTTGAGTCTCAGGAGGAAATTGCTCTCAAAAACTGGGAAAGCAGCTAGGAGTCCAGGCAGTTCTCCCACTCATCTCTGCTTCTCTCTGAGCATCTATGACTCTTCTCTTTACACAGCAGTTCTTTCTGCTTCTTAGTCTATATAAAAAATATGATTGTTCCAGAGTGTCTAAGCTTTTACCTACCATGTCCTTCAAAATCTCCCATTCACAGAGACTATGTGGTTATCTCTGAGTTCCTATTTTATTCACATTCCTGGTAAAGAGAATCTATTTAAACTAACTTAAGCCATGTGTCTTGTCTCTCTTTGGTCCAATACATTTTGCCTATAGGGTGGCTGTCAAGATCCTATCTTTGTGGGTGGACATGATGTTCTTAAAACATAAAAGGATTGCTCAAAGCCTGGCCAGATTACCCCCTGCCACCCTCAGCTCTCAAAATAATATGCCGTCTACCCCATCCTAAGCTCCTGTTCTGCAGGTGAATCACAAATCATCAGTTTAAGGAAAGCTCAGTTATAGGAAGAAATAAAAAGAAAAAAAAGAACTCTGCGATTTGGGATGCCATCCTTTAAGAAAACAGTGATATAAGCCTTCCTTTTTCATAAACTCAAACTTTCACCACATCGAAGTTGTGTTTCTGGTTGTTCCTGCTGTGCATAAAAGGGTATTTGCTTGGTTTCAATAACTTCATTTTCTACCAGTCTTATTATCCTGCCTTACAGATGTGTATATGATGCTTCTGAACAAGGCAGGTTCAGGAAGGCCCTAGTAAGTCCAAACTCTTGATATTACACACAAGGCCATTTAAACTCTGACTCCTGCCTACTTCTTCTGCCTGAACTATTACCACACATCATCTTTCAATGAATGTTCCGGGCATTTATAACTGCCTCTAATCCCTGAAAGAGTGCATGGTGTTTGTGACTCCATGCCTCTGAACATCCTGTTTCCTTTTTCTGAAGCCTCCTTCCCATCTGAGTCTCCTTCCCATCTGGACCTCCTTCCCATTAACTCCTACTCACCTGTTAGAGCCTGGCTTACATATACCACCCCCTCCCTCACTTCCAGAAAGCTCTCTTGAGAATGAGACTTTCTTTCTTTTCTGTCTTCTGCACTAAAATGAGATGATGAAGTGGCTTAACTCAACACAAAGTAGCGCTCCGAGGCTGATAACTCCTTGCATGGCGCCACCTTCCCATTCTTCTCTTTTTATTTACTCACAAATTATTCCCATACGCTAGACAACACTCCAAGCTCCCTTAGAGTATCTCTGTTCTGTTTATCTTCATATGTATTCCTCAGCAAACACACAAGTTTGTGCAAGAAAGTGGTATAACTTGGAGATTAAGCACAAGTCCTCTCATGCCAGATGAACATGCTGACATGAACGTCTCAGCTTGTCCAGTCCTTAGCTGTAACCCTGGGCAAGATATCCTACCCTCTACATCCCAGTTTCTAAGACTATAAAATGATTATAATCATAAGACTTACCTGTTAGTGTTCTAATGTGGTGATTTAGCAAGGTAATGCATGTAATATAGTAAGCCTCAACAAATATTGAGTACTATGCAAAAGTCTTCTAAGCAGAATTTCTCTTTTACTTGGTGGCTTAGGAGATACTCTATTTCAACAACCAAAAATGTCTCATGCATCTTGGGGTCCTTTACTAAAGACACTGATAAAATATTACTCAGTAGATGGGCTAAAGTGCTGGTTGCCAGAAGGTTCTGATTAATTAGAGAGTCTTTCTCTTACTACATTTTGTAAAGGCTTTGATTCCATTGTCCTTTTCCTAGATGGGGAAGAAATGGAAATCCAAGCAGCTTTGATTTTGCATCTGGGGATCTCCTTCGACCACCATGAGACTGTTGGATGAAATATACACCCGGAGCTCAGGCATCCCACTCCTTGCTTGCCTGTCACACCTCTGCCCAGTTCATCCCAGAAAAATGCTCATCTCGGAACAATAGAGGAGCTTTTGCAAAGTTCTAGAACTCTCAGTTTTTCAAGCAGAACTCAGGACAGAGGGAAATAACCTGTTATTCTTAAAGAGAAAACAGACGTTAGGAGAGGAAATCTGCCCTGCTCAACACACCCCTATGTTTATGAGCTATAGGAATTTTGGATTTTTTTTTTTTTTTAATACACCTATTTCCTAAGTCCGTGGTGACGGCTCTTCTTTCCAGATCTTATTGAGGGCTGTTCTCTAGGTGTCCCTACATCCTAAAAGGTACAAGGACTGAAGGCTTGCAGCTCCCTGCCTCCCTTCTCATCCACTTTCTCTTGCTTTCTCACCAGTCCCTCAGGCACTTGGTCCTTGTTTCTTGTATTTCTTCATCTCAGTTCTCTCTGCATTTCTTCCCTCTGTATCTCCTCTCCCCAACCCCCTCTTTTCCTCTTTCCTTCCTCTTACCTCCCTCTCTCTCAGTTATTCAAGAGCCATGTTCATTCCTGGTCATATTCTATTCTCAATTTTAGGAGATGAGATGCATTTTCAGTTCCACCAAACCAGCCCCGAGGGCTGTGTTCATCATGCGTGAGCACAGCTTTTGTGGTCAGGCACGTGCCCAGAGGGATGCTGGCACTGGAACACAGCAGAGCAGCCTCTTCCCTTCTCTGTCAAATTTGGACAATGTTGCTCCATCCAGAAAAGCCTGCATTTCCAGAGCTGCCACTTTCAGGCCTAGCCAAGTGACTCTTTGAGCTCTTTATTTGGAAATCATGTCTTGTGGATTCTCCAACAGTCTGTCTTGAAAGAAAGAAAAAGAAAGAAAGACAAAAAGAGAGAAAGAGGGTAAGAAAGAGACAGAAGAAGAGAAAGAGAGAAAGAAAGAAAGTAAAGAAAGAAAGAAAAAGAAAAGAAAGAAAGAGAGAGAGAGAAAGGAAGAAAGAAAGAAAGGTCTGATTGCCACCTACTGATTACTGACCAGGAAACAATAGATCTCTAACATGAGGCAAATAACTATTTTAAATCTGCTGCCACTTTTCTAAATATTAACATTAGGATTAAACAGAAATTTCTTGTGTCCCCCCCCCCACAAAAAAAGAAAAGAATACTAGGTTTAGGACCAAAGAGAGTTGATTTTGACATTCATGATAGTATTTTTAAAATAATTCAACTTGGAGAAAATGAGATAGGGGGTAACTGGGTACAGAAGAGTATTTTTTTGTGTGTGAAAGGGGGTTGGGTCTAAAGCTGTGCATGTCAGAGAATTTACCCAGGGGGATGGCAAACCTGCGACAGAGTCAATTTAGTTACAAGATCAAAATCTCTTGACTCACAGGAGACAGTGTTAAAAGGTTGGGAACAGCTACAGATCTGTTAAAATCATGCTTTTGCAGCAAAATCAGATTCTGAATTGTTTTACAGGCTCTCCATTTATAAAGCCCCTTTCAAGCTGGCAGTTTTTTGGTCCAAGCAGTCAGGATGTTTAGGAAGCTGCTGAACAAGGCATTCACTGCACACAATCCTCCTCCTCTATCCCCGCCCCAACTCCCAGCCCCTACCTAGGTCAGGTTCAGCTGCTTAAAAGACAAAAAGAAAAAGTAAAGGCCCAGGCAAGGACTGATTTCCTGGTGCTTATAGAATGAGAGGTTGCAGAACTAATGCCCAGTGCTCCCTTGTTAATATTAATAACAAACAAGTTAACAATAGCTAATGAACACTTACTATGTGCCAGATATTGGATTAAATATTTACAGACAAGAGTGGGCAAACTATGGCCCATGGATCAAATCTAATCCACTGCCCCTTTTTGCGCAGCCAGCATGCTCAGGATTGTTTTGACTTATTTTTAAATAATTTCTAAAAATTCAGAAAAAGAATATCTTATGACTCATAAAAATTACATGACAATCAAATCACAATGTGCATAAGTAAAGTTTCATTGGAACACATTTATGTTCATTCATCCATTCAATGAACTGTGTTCATCTCTACCTATTATTTATGGCTGCTATGGGCTACAAAGGCAGGAATAAGCAATTGTAGCAGAAATCATATGACCTACAAAGCCTAAAATATTTACTGTCTGGACTTTTACAGAAAAAGCTTACCAATCCCTATTTATGTACAACACCTCATTCTTACAAATGCCTTCGAAAGTAGGGACTATGATTATCCCCATGGTTGCAGGTGGAGAGGAAATGGGGGCTAGAGAAGTCACTGCACCTTAAGTACTTTGCTTAATTTCCTCCTTGAAAAGTCTCTTTTAATGAGACTATTTTAAAAGGAAGCACTTCCTTAGGTGCTAGGAAGTAGGGAAAAGTGACCGGACAAAGTCAAAATCCACAAGAGTTTTAGTCTACAATGAAAGTCCATGGTAGCTAGAGCTAATGTAAATCTTCAAAGTCATAAACACTTTTTGATTTATTTAACAAGCACATGTATGGAACTTAGTATGTGGCAGGTACTATTCTCAGTGCTTGGCAAATATTAACTAATTTCATTCTCTCAGCATCCCTATGAAATAAATCCTATTACTACCTCCATTTTATGGAAGGGGAAACAGGCATACAGGTGTTTGTAGGTAACTAGCAGTCACATAACTAGTCAGTGGAGAGACAGGATTTGCAGTTGGTTGAACTTGGTTGGAATGCCATTGCTCTGCACCAATGTGCTATGCTGTTTCCTCCTCTCAGCCTATCATTGGATCGTTACAGCAATCCTGGGAGCAGAAGGCTGCTCATTATTCCCACTTAACGAATATGGAAACTGAGGACCCATGAGGTAAATGACAGGCCCAGGAATGAACACCTATTTGGCTGCAAAGCCATCCCCTGCCTACTTCACTCCACACCACTTTCTTCTTGCTGTTTGCCTTGAAGCCACTCTGACTTTCTTTCTGTTTTTGCCCTGAGATTCCTTTTGCCTGTGGCACTTCCCTTCACTTTTCATGTGGTCAGTTCCTTTTCAACTCTCATATTAAACAGTCTAACCAAAAATAGGTCCTGCTTTCTCAACGAATAGATTTTCAAATAGCAGTGTTTCTTTCTCTCGCATGCAGAAGTGTGGGTTAAAGGCTGTCAGGCAGCTACACGGTCACGAAGGACCAGGCTGCTTCTTCAACATGGCTTCTGACTTGAAGTCCAGAAATGTTGCGGTAGCTCTTGCCATCACATCTGATTTCGAATCAATTAGAAGGAAGAAAAGAAAGTAGAACAACTCCCACTTTTACTCATATCCTGTTGGCTAGGATTTAGTCAGATGACCACAGTTATCTGCAAAAGAGTCTGAGGGAATCTAATCTTTTTTTGTTTTGTTTTTTAAGACTTTATATCAGCTAAAAAGTAGAGTTCTGGTGGTGAATGAGAAAGGGAGGATGGGCATGATATGACAACTCTCACAGAACTTTGTATTTTTCCTTTATCACACTTCTCCAAATTGCAATTAGATATTTATTTGTGTGGTTATTACTCAATGTCTTTCTCACTGTACCAAAACTATGACCTTCTAATTTCTGCTGTGTCCCCAGCACTTAGCAGAGAGCCTGGCACATTGCAGCTGATCAGTAAGTATTTTTTAAAGGGCTGCTGTATTAATCAGGGTTTTCCAGAGAGACAGAATCAACAGGATGGGTGAATGGATGGATGGATGGATAGATAGATAAGTACATAGATAGATAGATGGACGGATAGATAAGTACATAGATAGATAGATGATAGATTAGATGGATAGATAAATTATAGATTAGATAATAAATAATAGATGAATAGATAGATGTACAGATAGATGAATAGATAGATGGATAGATAGATGAACAGATAAATAGATGGATGGATGGATATATAGATGAATAGATAATTAGATGGATAGGTTAGACAGGCAGACACATAGATAGATAGATAGATAGATCAATAGATGAATAAATAGATAAGTAGAAGGATAGGTTAGACAGACAGATGATAGATAGGTAGATGTATAGATAGTTAGATAGATAGATAGAGATACAGATGTGGCTACTGAGATAGAGCTAGAGATAGATATGTGAGAGAGGATTTATTAGAGGAATTGGCTCACATGATTATGGAGGCTGAGAAGACTCACCATAGGTCATCTGGAGACCCAGGGGAGCCAGTGCCAGCGCCAGAATCCAAAGGCCAGAGAATCTGAAGCTCTGATGTCCAAGGACAGGAGTAGAAGGGTATTCTGGCTCCAGAAGAGAGAGAGCATTCACTTTTCTTCTGCTTTTTTGTTCTGTCCAGGCCCTCAGCTCATTAGATGGTGCCCACTCACATAGGATGAGGGTGGATCTTCCTTACTCAGTCCACTGATTCGAATACGTCTCTTCTGGAAACACCCCCACAGACACAACCAGAAAAAATGCTTTACCAGCTATCTGGGCATACCTTAATCCAGTCAAATTGAGACCTAAAATTAACAATCACAGACGCCAAGCAGAGTTGAGATGCCAGACACTTATCCTGTTTCCCCAGCTTTAAGCCAAGGCATAGACAAAGATCACATTATCCTTGTGAAGCTACAGGGTAAGAGAATTCCGGCGGAGTATGAAGGTGAGCACTCCACTCCTGAACCCCTGGGTAAAGTTGTTTCATCTGGTCAGTAATTGCCCACTTGGCGGGAGAGACATCCAATAAGAATGTGATGCCGGCCTGTACAGATCTACAGTGGTGGCCTACCTTGGTAGCAAGGAGGCTGGTTTCCTGTGTATAACCCTCTGCCCAAGTCATGCTTGACAGTTTCATTTCGTGATCCCCAGACAATAGGGAGTGTAACCGTAAGTCCATTATATGGGCACAATTAGCACCAATCCTCCTACTTTTGAGTAAGATCTCTGCTAGCCAAGGTCATTTTTCTAGCTTTCTCATAGAGAAATACCTTTTAGAGCCAAATATCATTTTCATTTTGCAGAATGTTAATTAGAGGCATCATTTGTCAACTGCCCTTATGTGCCTGGAGCATCCAGTTTCTGGAACATACGTGATCTCAGAGCCCTCAACAGATATGAGATTGCTAGTGTAGCCAGTGGAAGAAACAAGGTTATCTTTTCACTAAATCGTTTCTTTTTTCTCTTGGGCTCTCGGGAAGGGTATATTTTTTTTTTTTTTTTTTTTTTGTATTTTTTAGTAGAGACGGGGTTTCACCGTGTTAGCCAGGATGGTCTCGATCTCCTGACCTCGTGATCCGCCCGTCTCGGCCTCCCAAAGTGCTGGGATTACAGGCTTGAGCCACCGCGCCCGGCCAGGAAGGGTATATTTTTAAGATATTCCTTTTGATGAGAGGATGGAGGTGTGTGCGACAAGATCTGGTCCATGGAGTGTGGGTAGGAATGACATTTACTACCTCCAGGCCTGGCTTTTTCTTTTTGTCCATCTTCCCCTTCCGTGGCATGAAGGCCATGGGTGAAGATGGGCAGGCTGTAATACGGAAGAAGCCTATACCCTTTGTACATACCTCCCTGGGTCTCTATGCATGAGACATCTCAAATGCACCTTTTCAGATTCTCAAGGTCTCACTTGGACAATGCTCCAGCCACTGCTATGGTTGCCAGCTCTCCATGAGAATTCAGTCATGGAACTCTTATGTACACCAGGGCTTCAGTGGTGTTGGTGAACATATGGATGACAGACATGGGGACGGGTAGGAAAGCCTCATTGGGGTAAAGTTTTGATCCATGAGGATGGGAGCCAATGGGATAAATGCTTCACCCTTATCCTACAAGACATATAGTCTTATGGCCCATTTTATGATTTTTTTGAGTCCACAGGACCACACAGCCCACTGCCCTCAGTGGCAGACAATGCAACAAGGCATCCTTGTGCTCACGTTTCCTCTACCTGCTATACTCTCCTTGCTTTCACTCTTGTTCCCTGATACCATATTTCCTAACAAAGCCCTTCCACATAAGCCTTTGCCTCTTCTCACTGTGGGACCCTGTTTAAGACTACTGGGTAGAAAACTGTCTGGTAGAGCCACCCAACCAGGAACATCAATACTGAATTTTGTGTGAGTGAGAAATTAATTTTGATTGTATTAAGCTATCCAAATTTGGAGTTGGTTTGTCACAGCAGCTAATGCTAATTACCCTAATAGATTACTCTCCTTTTACAGATAAGAGAGCTGAGTTCAAGGAATTGAAATAACTTTTGCATAGTCACACAGTTATGTTGGAGCAGGGAGTTCAAATCAAGGTCTGCTAGCTTGTAGTGATTTGTGGTAAATCACAATTTTCATGATCCATTTACAAAATGGTAATCTTTTGGAGGATGATTTCTTCATCTTTCTATCTCCCTCCCTCCAACTCCATCTCATTCAAAGGCTCATGCCTGTATCTGCTTAGCTGAGCTAAGTCCAGAAAGTACTTGTATAAGCAGCCTTCCCCTTTCCATCAACGAATGTCCATTGATATACTTGGCTGCTTTTTAAAAACATAGGTTGGGTAGGGGGAAAGACTTTATTTGAGGACTACAGAAATAAGTGAGTGTGGCTTTGAAGGGGTGTTAATTCCTAATTTGCCATATTAACATTGTTCAGACAACAATCATTATTTATTTTGTGATAAAAATGTTTTTTATTTGACACATTCAGAAAAATAGCAAAAAGAAAGAAAACTAGTCTATAATATCGGGGGTTAAATGAATTATTCAAAATGAGAAGGAAAGTATTGCCTTTCCACTCCTTACAAACTCCAGCATTATCAGATTCACCTTCCAAAGAAAAGCATTGTTAAAACTATGGAGCAAAGCCATTCCTCTATCTATCTATCTACCCCTTATCTGCCCATCCATTTATCTATCTATTCACATATACAATTTCAAGCAATTTGTTCAACTACATGCATTTGAAAACAATATTTGGATGTTACTCAAAATGGCTAAATCTTTTTCTCTTAATTCTATATCATTAAAATGTTTCAATTACCATATATTCATTAATGTATTCAGCAAATATTTAGTGATCACTGTCTATGTGCCTGGTGTTTTCTTAGTGGTGAACAAAACAAAGTTTCTACTCTAGTGAATCATACAATAAAAATTTATATTGTGATGTAATATTCCATCATATAGATGTACCAGATTTTACTTAACCAATTCCCCAAAGATGGACATTCTAAATTGTTTCAATTTTATCTACTGTTACAAAAAATACTGTAATGAGAACATTTGCATATTTACTTTACATATGCTGCTGTTAGCTTTATAGAGTAGAATTCTGTTAGTTTTGTAGAGTAGAATCCCAGAAATAGAATTATTAGGTCACATGCAACATTTTAATAGATACTGGTAAATTACCCTCCACAATATTGCACCAATGTTTTAATACAGTATGAATCTACTCTCCTCTCCCTACTCTTTCCTGCACTTAATGTTATCAGTGTTGATTTCTGGTTTTTGGCCCATCTGGTTAGTGAAAAAAATACCATTTTGTCTTGTACATTTATTTAATATTAGTGGAACTGAGCACCATTTGACATGCTTGTTGCTAAAGGTTTTTCTTCTGTAAGTGGCTGCCGATAGCATCTGTCCCTTTGTCTGTTTATTTTTCCTTATGAATAAATACCAAGCTCCTACTGTTGTGAAAGTGACAGGTATATTCCCTCATGGAGCTTCCAATCCAGCTGGGAAGATAGACCTTGACCAATGTTAAAAGAGACCCAGGACGCATTCTATGAACGTGTGGTACCAGGTTCTATGGGAGCACGTGACAGTCTTGGGTGAAAGTGAGCAGGAAAGGCTTCATGGTAAAGGAGATGTTTCACAGTAGGAGGAATTAGCCGCATGGATGTAGAGAGGGGGAATTAAATTACAGGATAAAGAAGCACTAAGCAGGAAGGCGATTAAGAGTCTCCGGTTTGGCTTTATTACTTTACATACTTATGTAAATGTAATTAATTGCTTGTATCCACCGACTGATGAGAAACAGGTGATTTTAGGATTATAATAGCAATTGTTACTTAAAAATAATAGTAACTAACGTTTTTGAATATTTGGTTTATTCTAGATAATCTTATGAGCAATTTACATGTTTTCTCATTTAATCTCTTCTCCATCTCTTGCACTAGCCACTCTTTTATTAGTCCCATTTAACTGATCAGGAAATTGAGGCACAGCTAGGAAGTAGTGGGGCCTATTATTTGCACTTGTATAGCAAGTATTCCCTGCAGTTAGCAAATTTCTATTTATATTATATTCCCCTTGGTGTCCACTTTAAAACGTGGGCCTTCATTATACTTCCATCACAAAATTGCTGTGTGATATTGAGACCATTACTCTGAGCTTTAGATTCCTCTTCTGTAAAATAAATTTAATGATACTTAACATTAATAGATGACTTTCTGCGTGGGTCAGAGGGGAAGTTGAGTTATACTTCAGTTCAAAAAAAACAAGCTTCTAGCCACAAACTGTTATTTATTTCTCACTCGTGTTACATCTTGATTGGGCTGAGAGCTCTGTTCCATGTCTCCTTTCTCCAGGACTCCCTGCCTCCTTGCTCCAGCATAGCACACATGTCTAGAATCTCTGCAGCAGAGGCAGGGGCCACTTTCTTCCATTCAGCAGTGTTACATACTCTTCCTCTTTCATTGGCCAAGGCAAGTCATGTGGTCGTAACTGAGCTCCAGCAGGCAGAGAATTGCAGTCCTGTCCTGGACAGGAAAGAAGAGGAAAAGAACTGTTTATGAACTACCATAATCCACGTGCCAGTTCTACCTGCTTTACTGTAATAATCCACTTACTTGCCAACAATCCTGTGTAGTAACTATGATTGCTATCCCCATTTTAAAGATGAAGTGTCTGAACTCCCATGTTCTCTGAAGCCCCATTCACAAGAGCCAAGATATGGAACCAGCCTAACTGCCCATCAGTGAATGAATGGACAAAGAAAATGTTACATATAAACACAGTGGAATACTATTTGGCCATAAAAAAGAATGAACTCCTGTCGTTTGCAGCAAGATGGATGGAACTAGAGGTCATTGTGTTAAGTGAAATAAGAAAGGCAAAGAAAGACAAATACCATATTTGTTAGAAAGTAGAGTGATGGTTATCAGAGGCATAGAAGGGTAGTGCAGAGGGTGGATGAGAAGCTGGTTAATGAATACAAACATATAGTTAAATAGAAGGAATAACTTCTAGTATTATAATATTAATATACTACATATTAATGTAATATAGTATAGTATTCTATAGAATAGTAGAGAAATTATAGTTAATAATAATTTATTGCATATTTCAAAATAACTAGAAGAGAAAAATTGTACTGTTTCCAACACAAACAAATGATAAATGTTTGAGGTAATGGATATCCCAATCCTGATTTGATCATTCTGGATTGTATACAAGTATGAAAATATCACATGCATCCCCAAAATGTGTACAACTACTATATATCATTTTTTAAGATGAGGAAACTGAGGGAAAGAAAGATGGAGTCACTTGCCCGAGGTCACTTGGCTAGAAAGTGGTAGATCAAGTTTCTACCCAAGACACAGTCTCCAGATCCCATACTCTTAAACCACCCACTGTATTTACCTTATACAGTTATTGTGAGAATAATAGATTAGATGGGACTTGGAAAATGTAACTTACCATAAAGGAGCATTAGCATTATTGTTGTTGTTGCTGCTGGTCCCTCAGTGCGCTGGTCTCAAGAAGTCCTCAGTGAGGAGACTGATTTGACTCAGCCTCTCCAGTGGCCATCTCCCACCCCACTCTGCCAGAAAGACACAGGTTTTTGAAGGAGGTGTCACTGCCTTTGCCATGAATGATTCCCACACAAACAATCCTTTTCCAGTCCAGTTTCCATTAACCTAAAAATCACAGGCAAGTGCGGCGATTAGAATGAATCAACATCAGGCGGTGAAGGGCTGGCTCTGTGAATAAGTCATGTAGCACAATGTAAAGTGGGATAACACGTTGTAAATTAATGTTGTTAAAATGAATACTTGATAGTAATCCCAAAGAAGGCTATTTACCATCCACACTTGAAGCGACAGGAGCCGTGTGGAAGCCAAAGCAATTTGCATTGCACAGAAACACTCAGGTTTGCTGCTGCTGCTGAATTATCACACACTTTGGCTTCTTTCCATGTGCAGTGCTGTTTAATGTTTACCTAAAAAGCAATGGGGCGGGAATGTGCTCTGTGTGCCTTGGGAATGATGAGTGACAGAGGTCAGTGGGATGAACAAAACAAAGGAAATCTATTTTAGTAGCCACCACCTTCTCTGGGCTATCACAGCTGGCTTTCATTCTCTCTTGAATTTTGGATGGACCATTCCGTCCTGGAGCTGGGTGAATGGAAGCACTGTCAAGACATCAGCAGTCACCTGTTCTTTCTGTCCAAGCTCACTTTCCTGGTCTGGGTCTTCTGATGTCCGGCCTCCACTTTTTAGGTGTTGGGATTTCTATGTGCTTAATCAGACAGCTGATGAATGGCACTTTCCATCAGTGCAAGTCTTAGGCAAAAATTATCTTTGTCTCTTTTAAAAAGTATTCACCCTGGGACCCTCAAACTTACCTTGAATACTTTGAGTGCCACATAGAAAATAACACCCACTGATTTTGACTTCCTCTCCTTCATGAAAAGTCAACATTACCCTGTACAATAGCTTCAGAATTCTGCTGCTTATGTGCATGGTTTATTTACATGATAGGCCCATTTATCTTGGAATTCAACCATAAAGGAGACAATCAAAAGAAGGAGGATAAAAAAAAATTTAAAGAGTCCTGATGAGTTTACCCACAGTTCTGCTCCATGTGAGGCTGAGATAGGGAATAAGAACTTAGTTTCCACAGGACATGGCGCTTGCCTCCAAGCTAACTACTTTGTCAGGAACCAGACCAAAAATCCACAATCATTCCAGTGTTAGAAGCAGAACTTTATGTGTTGAACTCATTGAGCTTCTTCCTATGGGATTTGGAAAACCACAAGTTGCTTTTTATTTTAAGAGGTAGAAACTATACTCCACTGTAATGGGAGAGTCCAGTAATAAATTAACATAATTTAAGCCCATTCTTTTCAACTTAACTTTTAGCAGATTTTGCACCTTCTGGGGGTTGTACCAGGAAGAATAAATGATTCCTCTTCCTGGTACTCCTTCTTCCTCCCTACCACTACTGAAAAGCAAAATCATGCAGTCTAGAATAGGGAAGCCCAGTGTTTCATTTTTTTGTTTTTTGAGATGGAGTCTTGCTCTGTCGCCCAGGCTGGAGTGCAGTGGCGTGGTCTCAGCTCACTGCAACCTCCGCCTCCCGGGTTCACGATGTTCTCCTGCCTTAGCCTCCCGAGTAGCTGGGACTATAGGCGCCCGCCACCACGCCCGGCTAATTTTTTGTATTTTTAGTAGAGACAGGGTTTCACCCTGTTAGCAAGGATGGTCTCGATCTCCTGACCTCGTGATCTACCCGTCTCAGCTTCCAAAAGTTCTGGGATTACAGATGTGAGCCACTGGGCCTGGCCTGTTTGATTTTTATTTCATGGAGACCAGGGTTTCTCAAACTTGAGTTATATAGAGACCCTTTTGAGAGGAAAATAATTACCATGGATCGCAATGAGAATATAAAAGACTTTTTAAAAAATGTTAATGTATAAACATAAAGTCAGATAGAAACTCTTTGTGCTTATTGTTTTAGTCAATTATGAAACCAAAACAAATTAGAAATTAAATACAAACATCATTGCAGATCTAATAAAATTCAAATTAACAATATTAAATAAATATGATGAATTGTGTTGTCTGGCTGAAATGGAATCTTTTCTTTAAACATGACTGTTGTACTTTGGGCTTTGTTGCAAGTTCTCTTGGGGTAGGAGACCTAGACCATCGTGTATGAACAATGCTCTCATCTCTCTTTGGTTCTCATCACTTGGCATGAATTGATCATTTCCTATGAGTTTTTGCACTGGATCTTTCTCTGTTCTTTTCTGCAGGTAACACAGGTAGTAGTATTAGGAGCCTACAGGATGGCAAATTACAAAAGCAAAGTCTTTTCTAAAATCATGCGGCTGAACTCAAAGAGAAGGTGGCAATGCAAATAATTCACAACATGCTTCCATTGATTTCTTCTTGCTTGTCTCTGAAATTTCCTGTGACAATGAAAATTTATTTTGGAGAGAATGTGTGTGGACACTCAGGGGCTGTGGACTCTAGTTTGGGTGCAGTGTTCTAGATGTATTCTCTTAATGACCTTCTTATTTCCCCACCAATCATCTTCCTTTGTCCCACATACCATCAGAGCATGGTCAGTTTAAAGGATCCAGTTGGACAATCAGGAGACCCGGACTCTGATTTTGGTTGAAGCCTTAACTACTCTTTGACTGCAGAAAAGCCTCCTCTTAGGTCTCTACCAGTCCAAGAAAAGCCATCATTATCTCTTGCCCCAACTGGAATGGCCTCCCAACTTGCCAACCTGCTTCCATGCTTGGCCCCCTTCCCCATCCATTTTTCACCCTAGAGCAGAGGGCAATCTTCTTAAATTGTGCATTAACCATGTCACTTTCTTGTTTTATACCTCTCCACTGAAGTTCCAATTTTATTTACAATAATATCCATGACCTACTATGCTGTAGGTCCATTTTTCACAACCCCCTTCCCTCTATTTTTGCCCTACAGCAGAGGGTAATCTTAAATTATAAATTAGTCATGTCACTTCCTTGTTTAATACCTTTTCATTGAGGTTCCAGTTTTACTTACAATAAAATCTATGACCTACCAACCAAACTGTATGGGATCCAGTCCCACCCATCTCTCCAGCTCCATCCCCCACCTCACTTCTTCACATTCTCCATGCCCAATCCTAGCGTTTCATTTCAGTTCTTCAAATTGAATAGCTCTTCTTTGAATGAGGTTTTTGAACGGGCTTTTTGCTCTCCCTGAAACAGTCTCCATTTCTACCAGTCAACTCCTCTCTTGCCGGTTTCTAATAATCCTTTAGAGTTTAGTTTAATTCCTTCCTTTTCAGATCAGGCTCCTCTGATTACCCTACCTTAGCTAAATTTACCCCCAAACCTTGTTCTCTGTATCCATCTTTTGTTGAACTCCATCATGCCACGATTTAGTTGTGTGATGTGGGCATGCATTCCTCTTTGCGTCTGTCTTCCTCCACTAGAATGTCAGCTCCTTGAGGGCAACAACATTGTCTGCTCTTTTATCATGGTATCCCCCTGCACCTAGGACAGTGCAGGCATGGAGACTATCTTGAATTATTGAATTAATATTTGTGAAAGAATGAAAGCCCTCCTTCCACTGGGCTTATTTTCTGGGCTTAATTTTCCTTAGCTATAAAGTGGAGCTAATAACATCTGCTTGATTTGACCTCCTTTATTTAACATAGAAAAGCCAGTTTTGTAGTGAGGCCCTGTGCTTGGTACCAGGGATACAAAGTGTATTGACAAAAGTTCAAGGGGTCTTGGAGAGAGTCAAGTGCTGGAGGTTTGGTATCAATAGCCAGGCAGAAGGTGTGGGGAGTCAGGCTAACTGCTTGGAGAGCTCCACACCTTGGGCTCTAATAGTTCAATGCCCCAGGAGCCTTCTCTTTCCTGCCAGGGATGGTCTGGCTGCCTTTGACTCAGAATGGAGCACATTTTACATGCATTCACTGAAGGATCATGGTCAGGTACTTAGCAGCTCTAAGTCCGTCTACCATCTTTGCAGTTTATCTCTTGTTTAACATAGCTTCTTCCTACTTTTATTTTGGAGATCCTGATGGAGTGAGTTTAGCTTGGTTCATCAGTTCATTCATTCAGTGCACACATGAGCACCTTCTATGTGTCAAGCACTAGGGTTGTGAATTTTGCTTCTGCTACCACCAAGACAACACAGCTCTGGCCCTAACATTGGGGCTTGGTGTGCTAGTGCTTTTCTGAAGTCCATCTTCCTTATAGAACTCTGTGACATCATAATCACATGGTGAGCTGGAGTGGAATTTAGGAACTCAGCCTTCTTACCTCATTCTACAGGGACAGTGTGACATTGGGTGGGTTTCTTAACCTCTCTAAATCAAGGATTTCTTAACTTGTAAAACAGGGCTATAAATTCCTGCTCCACCTTACCTCTTTGGGTTCTTTTCAGACTTGAGATAATGAGCATGAGGGAGCTTAAAAGAAGCATAGAGCAAAATGAAAATATAATTAACTCAATGACTATAAAATGCCAAGAGAGGTAAAGATAAGGAAACTAATGCTGATTATGTATTTACCGTGTGCTTGAGGCTTTGCTGAATGCTTCATGTGCAATACCCAAACTGTCATGAAAAGCCATTTTTCCTGGAGAGGAAACTGGGACCAAGAATGCCAGGTCGCTTTTTCAAGACTGTGCAGCCAGTAAGCAATGAGGTTGGCTTTCTAACCAGACCTGGGTGACTTTTAAGGCCAACATCCCCACTGCTTCAGGTTGTCCAAGATGACTAAACATTGTGTATCATTGTAGAGGGTGGTTCAGCCTCTACCTAAATGCTTCCATATGGGTGTGGTCTGATTTCTTTAGGGTCCTCACCCTGGGAACAGATAGGATGGACCTAAGATCAGAATATCTCTCTGTTGGTAACATTAGGTTTTTTGTCCTCCCTCCATCCAACTGGAAGTGTGCTCTAGAAATCATGGGTTTGCTGGCACCCCGGAGAATGTCTTAAAATATCCCTTTTTTGGATGGGTGTGGTAGCTCATGCCTGTAATCCCAGCATTTTGGGAGGCCCAGAAGGCCAGATCACCTGAGGTCAGGAGTTTGAGACCAGCCTGACCAACATGGAGAAACCCCATCTCTACAAAAATATAAAATTAGCCAGTTGTAGTGGTGCATGCCTGTAATCCCAGCTACTCAGGAGGCTGAGGCAGGAGAATCACTTGAACCCAAAGAACAAAACTCTGTCAAAAAAAAAAACCCTCTCCTTTCAGACAACCCAAGTTGCCCCAAGTCCCAGTGGTAGGCTATCATCCTCACAATTCCAGAAATGCCTCCTTATCTGCTGAAAGCTCCAGCCCATTGACAACTGCTTTCTGAATTCCGAGGATGCTCCCTATCCTTTAGATAATAGAATAACAGGGTAGAGGCTGCGTCAGGAGAGATGAAGCCTGCAGCAATTTGGTAGCAGCTATCACCCCAAATACCCTGAACTTCATCTGTATTCGTTCCCCCCAGTGCTGTGGACGGCTCCTGTGGACTCCAGTTTATCTCAGTCTCAAAGCTAATAGAGTTAAACCAGCTGGTCAATTTAAACAGGAGCTGAAGCAGTGAGATGTTACTGTATTCTGAGATGGTGCTAATAAACTTTAATAGATTTCAGCTAACAATTTGGTATAAATTAGACATTGCACTGCTGCTGAGGTAATAACTTTTGGCACTAAATAACAGAAAATCAAGCTCTGTGATGTGCTTCAAAAGCACCTTCATCGAGCCTCCGAGAGTCAGGCAGATTTCACTATTGATTACTGCTTACTCTTCCCCAGGCTTTAAGAAAACAGCAAACTGCTCCAAAATACACCCCCTCAAAGGGGCCCAGACTTTTTCTCACACCTGCTCAGTAACTCATTTACATTAAAGAGCCCTTGGGCTTAAAATGGGTACAAGGTGGCTGCAAGACATCTGAGGATGAGTCAGGAGCCAAGATGTTAGACAATTCCCTTAAGAACACTCAAGCACTTCTTCATATTTTTCTGGAATCTTCCAAAATATTCACCAGCTGAATGAAGTCATTTCCGTTAGATTTTGTTTAACAATGGTTCAAATGTGAGCTCTGTGATGAGCAGGGGTTAGGCACTAGAGTCAATGGAGCATGTGACAAGAGGCCTGACATGGCATTAGGAGAACTTGCTCAGGTCTTGGCTATGACATTAATGATCTGCATGACCTTAGACAAGTGATTTAACCTCTCTGAACCAGAGTTTCCACACTCACTTGCCTTAAAAGGATGTGAGGAGGGAGGAAGTTTGAAAACCCCTGTCAAAGTGCGTTGTAGGCTGGGAAGTGTTATCCAAACATGTGTTGTGAGATTCGATAGGTTGTGGGACGTTTGGGTGGTCTAGGGTATACTAGGGTTCTGACGCTCTATGACATCATCATGAGTCTCAGAAATGGCCAGAATGTTCCTTGCTGCTGATGCATTGGCCTCATCTGGAGGTCCTCTTTGACACCTACCCTACTCTCTCCCTCCACTCACACTCTTAGAACTGTGCTCAGGGGCAGCGCTACAACTTCAAACACTGGTCTTCACAGGGCTTGAGTGATTCTTTCAAGAACAGAACCCTGTGTGGAGGTTGTTGTTACTGAAACCTTTACCATATTTCATTGCATCTAAGACACATTTTTTTGTGTGTGTGATTTAACATCTCTAAGGTTGGGTTATGTTTCTTCATCATTGTCAGGTTAGAGTTTAATTAGCAGCACTTTTTTTTTCCTGAGTGTCACACACAGTAATGGTGATGTATCTCACAATTGAGATGGTCTTAGATCTGATGGAATATGGAATCGTGTACCTGTTACAAGCCAGGCTTTTGTTTGGGTTCTACAGACAGTGGAACTCAAGACAGTACCATCCTCTAGTGGTGTTCACAGCCCACCACAGTGGAGTCAGGTAAGTTAACAGGAGCAAGTCAACA
Source organism: Trachypithecus francoisi (assembly GCF_009764315.1). Taxonomy (NCBI): domain Eukaryota; kingdom Metazoa; phylum Chordata; class Mammalia; order Primates; family Cercopithecidae; genus Trachypithecus; species Trachypithecus francoisi. The sequence continues at coordinate 92,905,956 of NW_022681455.1, read as the reverse complement.
AGAGGATTTCATATGGTATTACATTTTGGAGCAATGTAACAGGAAAAAGATAAAAGATAAAGATGATCTAGAGTTTTAAGCTACTATTAAGAGGATAGTCCATGGGGGCATCCCAGAGGAGGTGAAATGTACACAGGAAGCTGAATGCTAGAAGGAAGGTTACTTGGTAAGGTCCAGGACCAAGAGCTTTCCAGGGTGATGGAATAGCCAGGTGGTCCCTACAATGAAAATTGTGTTAGCAGGATGTTACTGGTAGATTCCTTACGTGCATAATTCTCTAAATATGTGCAAATGAGAATAGTCATAGATTTTCCCAAAAAGATCTTGTGCCTCCATCTTTCCTTGATTTTTTTTGAAACAAAGCCCACAATTTACCCTCATCAAGGATTGTCTTGGTTTCCTAGGGCTGCTGTGATAAATTACCACAAACTTGAGTGGCTTAAAACAAGAGAAATTTATTTCATTATAGTTCTAGAGGCTACCAGTCTGAAATAAAGGTGTCTGTAGGGCCATACTCTCTCTGAAGGATGTAGGGGAAAATGTATTCTATGCTTTCTCATAGCTTTTGGTGTTAGCTGGAAATCCTTGTAATTCCTCAGCTTGGAGTAGACACATTGCTCCAAGCTCTGCCTCTGTAATCACATGGCTTTCTCCCCAAGCATGTCTGTCTCTTTTCCTCTTCTTACAAAGACACCAACTGTGCTGGATTGGGACCCAGTCTCATTCAGTATGACCTTGTCTTCAGTCGATTATATCTACAAAGTCACAGGTACCAGGGATTAGGACTTCAACATATCTTTTCAGAGAACATAATTCAACTCATAACAGATATCCTAATGATACATATCAAGAAGAGGCCTTAATGGAAGTCTGATGCCACTTTGATAAGATGAGACCCAAACCCTCTCACCACCAAACAGATCTCCCACATTTTGTTTACCGAGAAGAAAAGTCATGACCCCATCTTCAGGGTTCAGGATCCAAATGCCTGGCTTTGCTGTGAGCATTTTCTTATCTCTCTATTGGCCTAGCTGATTTTGGTGATAAGGTAAAAGCTTTATCTTGGTGGAAGATGGTCATCATCATAAACCTCCCTAATGGTAATCATTGGCTGCAACAATTAATGATACTATTTTTGGAGTACATGGGTGGCAGCCACAGCCAAGTGAGAAATTTCTAATAACTTGGAAGCCAGTTGTCATCAGGAGTATTAGTATTAAGATAGGTAGTTCATTCCTCTGTCTATTCCTGTTACGATCTAATGCCACCTTTGAAAGTCATCATAAAATAATAGCTGGCATTTATTGAGTGTTTATCATGTGTTAGGTATTATGCCACATGGTTTAAATGTATTGTGAACCCATTTAATTATTGCAATAACCTCATGGAGTAGGTACTGTTATTCCCCTCACTTTAAGTTGTGGGGAACGAAAGTTCGAAAAGCTTATGTGTCTTGCATACTGTCACTAAGCTGGTGGGTGATGTAAAGAAGATTCAAATTTAACAGGCCCGGCTTGAAAGCTCGTGGGCATAACCACTCTCTCTATCGCTCTTCAACAGGGCAGCCCCCTCATTTTACGCCACACAAGAGAAATGATGTTCCCAAGGTCACACAGCTGAAAGATACCAGAACTGACCAAAGGACCCAGATTCTTCTGATTCCCAGGCCAAGTGCTTGCTCTGCTGCCCCTTGCTTTCCCAAGACTTCATCAACATTCACAGCCCTGTGAAATTTCCCAGTGTGATGTCTGACCCCGATGCCTAAGAGCAAGCCTAAGATAGCCCACAAAAAGACCCTGCCAGCAGAGGCTGGAGCTCTGACAGTGCCGCCCTGCGCTGCGGACATCAGTTCCTGTGAAGCCCAGATGTTGTTCAGGAATGTCTTGATCATTGTGGGCAAAGTGGTGCCCCTCAATGTAAAGTGTTTTCTGGATCTCTGTCATTGCTACAGAGCTAAGTCTGCTCTATCTCAGCTCACTACTGGCTGAAGCACAGTGGGGTCGCTCTTCTGAAATAGAACTAGATTCTAAATCTGATCAGTTTCACCTTTCAAAGCTATTAGTTTCCTAAAATGCTGCCTCACAAGAGATTCTGAGACCAGGTACCTTGGTCTCCATTTGGGGAGGGCAACAGGGTGGTTTGGGGTCAGGGGTGGGAGGGAGATTTCTCTCCTTTTGTATTTTTTTTGAATGTTGTACCCTGTGAATATATGGGGTGTTGAAAAGAAGGTCTGAAGTACGACCTTCGGTTGGTGAGAAAATTCTAAATACTTAGTGACCAATTAGCTGTGTCTGCTGTGAGTGGGGATAAAGGAGTGTCAGTACATGGGCTGACATTTCTTACCTCTGGATACTTGTCATGATATTCATAATTTATAGCTCATGAGGATAGAACTTCTTATTTCCCGGGGAGAAGATTGCAGGGCAGTTGTCAATGTTTTGCACATTTCCAGTTCTTTTTCAAAGCTCATCATAGCTACATGAGTGTCACAAAATTGGTTTTAACAACTTCTCAGCTGTGAGAGGGAGCAATATTGCAGAACCCCAGGGATCTATTTCATGTCTAACCTCACTCCCTCTTGTTGCCTGCATAGAAAATAAGGGGTGGAAGTTTTTGTTTCCTCCCAGGGGTGTCCTAACCTCATGCTCCCTGGTGTCACCCCTTCCTCCTTCTGCAGGAGTTAGGTAGCTCTTCTTCAGGTTCCTCCCACTACTCAGGTTGCAGCCTCCAGTGGAGGCACACAGGAGTGAAGACTCAAGATGACCCCGTTTGGGGCCAGGCGCAGTGGCCTGTAATCACAGCACTTTGGGAGGCCCTGGCGGCAGGCAGATCACTTGAGTTCAGGAGTTCGAGACCAGCCTGGACAACATGATGAAACCCAGTCTGTATTAAAAATGCGAACATTAACTGGGTGTGGTGGTGTGCACCTGTAATTCCAGCTATTTGGGTGGCTGAGGCAGGAGAAATGCTTGAACTCGGGAGGCAGAGGTTGCAGTAGCCAAGATTGTGCCACTGTGCTCTAGCCTGGGAAACAGAGTGAGACTCTATTTCAAAAAAAGAAAAGAAAAGAAAAAGATGAGCCTATTTTGATGTTCCTGCCTGGAAAAACTACCCTTGACAAACACATTTGTTGCTCATGCATTATCTGTTGGCTATCTACCCACATGCCCATCTGTCGAGATGGCAGTGTGCCTGATCCCAAGCCCTGAAGCCAGCCCCAGTAAACCTAGGTGCCAGTAATCAGTGAGCTGGCTGCAGGAGACTTTGCTCCCCGGGGATCCTTCTCCCAACATTGCCTTGAGAAGACTGAGCCTGCAGGCATGCTTCCGGCTGTCTAGCCTGATTCTTGGCTGGAGGTATACTCCCCTTTGGAGATCCCCAGTTTAGGATGAGAAAGACTTGTTCTGTGGAGGATGAGGCCCAGTCTAAGCTGAGACTCTGTGTTGGAGGGAAAGGAGAGGTGGTGAACTTGAGACGTGTGCTTAAGTCCAATGGGATCCTGCCTGTCTGCACTGTGGAGAAAAGGCAGGGATATCAGTATAGAGTGGAACCACATCTCTTCCACTGAATCCCATATGTTTGAGTGTGTGTATATGCGGGGTGGGGGGAATAAGTTCATCCACATCACCGGTGATAAATCAAATGTCTTTATTTCCTCCCTTGTTCCAAAATGGATTTGAAGAGACAGATAAAATATGCTAACAAGGGCACATTTCCATCTCTGGTGATATATTTAGGCTCCAAAAGGCACCTGGCAGGGTGGAGGTAGAAAATTAACTATGGCTTATGCCTGGCATAGCATCAGCCACACAGTATGAATGAGAATATGAATGAATGATAGAGGTCCCCTCACAGATGGCTTTGTCAATGAAATGTGACGACCTATTTGTTTACTTTATTTTTTGAGCAACTTCTATATGCCAGTGACCCTTCTGGGCTATTGGGAGGTAGTACCAAGCAAGATAGACAAGCCCTCTGCTCCTGGAGGGCTTATGTTCTATCAGGGAACAGACAAAAACAAATAAATGAATGTGCGATGAAAACTGGGCAGAGCTTAAAATCTTTTCTCTTGCCCTGTGGAAAATAGCAGAATAGAAACTGGCATACATGTGTGTATTAATCCATTTTCATACTGCTATAAAGAAATACCTGAGACTGGATAATTTATAAAAGGTAGAGGTTTAATTGACTCACAGTTCCACATGGCTGGGGAGGCCTCAGGAAACTTACAATCATGGCGAAGGTGAAGGGGAAGCAAGGACTTTCTTCACAAGGCAGCAGGAGGGAGAAAGAGAGAGAAGGAGAAACTTCCAAATAGCTATAAAACCATCAGCTCTTGTGAGAACTCACTATCATGAGAATAGCGTGGGAGAAACTGCCCCCTTGATCCAATCACCTTCCTCCCTCGCCATGTGGGAATTACAGGTCCCTCCCTCCACACATGGGGATTACAATTGGAGATGAGATTTGGGTGGGGACACAGAGCCAAACCATATCAACCTGTTAAGCCATCACCTGTATTTGCTGGATGGTTTCCAAAGAGCCCCCTGCCACAGCACACATACTCATGTATGTAAACATATACACTCATGTACACACACTGTCTTCTTGAACTTGGAATGCTGCTGAGAGATACATTATTTTTTCCTGTCAAATTTGCAAGAGACATACCTCTGTGACTAGACTGGGGGGCTTGTCAACAATTCAGAGAGATCCCAGTTTGCTTGGATCAGTTGTCAAGTTTCTGTACTTCAAATCATAATATCTGGGCATCTCTTTGCAGGCCTAACACCTGTGTGCTGCCTCTGGATGTGTGTGGGAAAGGGCCGTGGCTTCTGGGTCATGTCCTCCCATGTATCTACCCTGGAAAGCTGTGAAGGTGGGAGAATAGCTACTGTAGAATCAGGGCACAGGAGAGGTGACTTGGGAGAGATTACCATATAGAATTCTCTACTTCTTCTAAGAGTCCATCTGTCTTTGAGACTGTGATTCCTGAAAGATTCCAGAGCTCTGACTTCCTTGGGTTGCTTAAATGCTCAGGGGTTTGAAGAGTGATGGGAACCATGGCTTGGTTGTATGGTTGAAGATATTTGGGTGTCAGGGAGACAGTACCATCTAGATCTGAGGGATGGCAGTCCGAAAAATGTCATCTTCCATGGGATGGAGACTGGGTCTCCTTTTTAGCATACAATGGCCACTCTGATTATGTCTAATAACCAAATCATTCACGAATAGCCTGGTGTTGTGCTCAGTCAGCCAGGGTGGTCATCTCCAATTATACTCAGTAGGATTAAGAACCCGATACCCATTAAGTTCTCCATGACTGGTGAGTGAGTGCCTGTGAGAGAGATAGAAGAGAATGTGATTATGGGACTATCTCATGTGCTGAGATGTGAGTAGACTATGAGCCCCAGGCAGTCTACTATGTAAATGGTGGGAGGGATGGGAGGGTTGGTATTGTCTGTCCCTATATTATCAACATCTACCATAACAATGCTGGCCCAAAGTAGGACTCAATAATATTGGTGTGATGAGTGAATGAATAAATGGTTATAACTGTTTTTTTTCCTCAAAATTAAGTAAATGTGGTGGGAATATTTTGATGCTAGTACCTATAGTGCAGAGAAATTGGTAGTGCTGGTGATGAGTGAGAGGGAGATTATTATTAGACTAAGAGACAACATGCTACCCTGTTGCTAGGTGCAAAATCCCAGCATAAATCAAATTGTCACAGATAAAAAGTAATAATCACCATTGTGGGTGACAGTATGGATGGACAGGCAACTTTCTGCAACTTTTGTAGGAGCATAATTTGGTGTACTACCTCTCTGGAGACGCATGTTGGCAATAAGTTTCCAAAAAAATTAAATATGTGTGATGGTCCCGCTGGGCCCAGCTAAACTGGGACACATAAACTAGCATATAGGTTTAGCCTAAGATATCTAAGGATTTACATAGGTTCTTAGCTACTAGGGGTTTCTTAATACCTTGTTGAACATAGCAAAATATTGGAAATAGCTTAAACATTCTCCAAGAACGGGCTGGTTGAGTAAATGGTGGCACTTCCATATCCTAGAATGCCATGCTGCCATTTAAACAGCATTGTAGACAAGTATTTGTCAACATAGAAGCTTGTGTATTTCTTAGGATCTGGTTAGGATGCAGGCAACAGAGAAGGAAAAAAGTGTTCCTTTAATGACAGAAAAAGAAGTTGGTTCCTACTGTGGCTTAAGTGTTCCCTCCCAAATGTATGTTGAAGTTTAATTATAACAGTATTAAGAGATAGCACCTTTAAAAGGTGATTAGGCCATGAGGGCTCTGTCCTGATGAATGATTAATGCTGTTATCTCACGAGGGAGGTCCTTATAGAAGTATGAGTTTAGCCCCCTTTTGCTTCTCTCCCTCACCCTCTCTGGCCATTCCACTATGGAATGATGCAGCTAGAACACTCTTGTCAGATGTGGGTCCCATGATCTTGTATGCCCCAGTAGCTAGAACTGTAAGAAAATAAATTTCTGTTCATTATAAATTACCTCGTCTGTGGTTTTCTGTTTATGACAAACAAACTATGACAGTTCCTCTCTTATGTGAGAGTTCAGGGTTATGTTGGGGGCTCTTCAGGCTTCTAGGATCAAGCTTCCAGATTTCTGCTGTCAGGATTGGTTAAAAAAAAAAAAAAAAAAAGCATTGACATTGGGTAGCCATCAAAGTGTTATAAGCAGCACCTGGCTTTCCTCTGCCTTCTTTGCAAAGATGTCCTGATTCTTCTCAATGAAGTTGGGAGTTGCTGTAGTTTGTAGGACTCATGCAAACTCAGACAGTGCTTATGAGGACTTTAGACAAAGAAGTGAAGAATATGGGGCTCCACATAGTCATGACTCTGTATCCCTGAGTAAGCTGCTTTTAATTTTTGTTGGCTGTTTCACTTCCATTATACTTTCAGTTAATAAATAGTGAAAGTTTAGAGAAACACCTCTCTATTTTTTTTTTTTTTTTGAGCTTTGAAGCCACAATAGCAAATGAAAGGTATATGTGGAGGATAAATCAGGTTTATTTTAGTACTTCCCAGCATATCCTGTGTGTAATTGTGTTGGGTGATCTCTAAGACACCCAGAAGTGTTTGTAAAGATTTTCTTTACAAGCCTACATTTACAGCCTTCTATGAAAGTAAGGCAGCATTTGCTCATTAGGATGGACCCTGAAGCAAGGAAAACATCACCAGTCTTACTGGAACACTCAATTCAATCAAATTAGATAGAAGAGCATCACTTCAATACTAGCTTTGCAAGGCCATGGCTCCAAGCCAAAATAACTACCACTAAGTGTTGACTATGATTACTTCTGGGAGGCAATAGAGTTCCCGGAATCTGGGTGGCGTATGAGAATTGGGGGGTCCCAAAGGACTAAGTCAGTAGGGGAGGTGGTGACATGTTAGTGATGGGCAATGGAGCCTCATTTTACTGGGTTGGAAAGAGTTAGCACAGCATTGGTCTTGCCTTAGCAGTTTAGCAGTTTATACTTTATTTGATAGCAACTCCCACTCTATTGTTTTTAATAGGCTTTGCATTTTCACCAGAGGCACTTAAAACTAAAATAGAGAGAAGTCAATGATGAGAGTGCTTTGTTATAGAAGGGACTCTTTGGGTTGCAAAAAATGGCAATGAACTTGAGTGAGCTAATGTACAGGGAAACTTCTATCAAAGAATCAGAGGTAGTCTATACACCCTGGGGCAAGACCTGGGTAGCTTAGTAACCTGATACATATCCTTTCCTTTTACCTGATTAACAAAACTCCAGTCTATCATTGGTGTGCCTGCTTAAAGACTACATTTCCCAGTATTCCTTGCAGCTGGAAAGTAGCCAGGGAGATTAGGTGGAAACCATTGAATGGTTCTTCTGCACTTCTTTGAAGGGCTGATCTGGCTAGGAGACATGCCCTTTCTATTTGGTGGGAGAACTATAATGCCATTAGGAGTCTGGTGAACTTAACTGACAAGTACTCTCTGATTGTTGGTGGGAATACAGGGTCCACGGTGGCTATCACGAAATAGCTACCTCGTCCACCTTCCAAGTCCGCATTGTCCTATAGTTTCAGCATCCAAAGTTAACTGGTACTGTTTCTTCATGCTCTGATTCAGAACTCTGAAACAGTCGAATGTGACTAGCCCAGCCTAGGTCAGGTGCTTATCCAATCAGCTGTGGTTGATGGGGGTGGCAGGCCATGTGAGGCTCATGAGAGCTTTGAAAAAATGAAAAGGGCAGATACTCTAAGAAGGAACGTGGAGTGGGTATAAATAAGCAGCAGAGAACATCATTTGTGTCTATAATTTATTTACCTAAAAAGAGAAGCAAAAATGCTAAGCTCACAGCCTACACGGTAGATTCTCAGGAGATAGGAAGAAAATCTGTATGCTGTGCTCCCCCTCTCCTTGGACTTCTCTCCTTACTTCTTCACCGGTTTTCTAATTACTACCAGCAGAGCAATCAATACAAGGTTATCAACAATAGGAACAAGTTAATTAAGATGAGCGAATTAATCAGGTAATTAAATGGCCTTCCCTCAAAAGGTGAGCCTGTCGAGGTGTTAGTGACATTAGGTCACATCAAGTTGTCTTTCTGCAGGCATACAGGAATTGTGGTGACTGTGGATCATGCCAGCCTGAACCACAATTTAAAATCCTCATCCGTGTGCACAGGATTTCTTTGGTCTTATCCATAGTGAGCTCATATTCCAATGCAAACTCCCAGAGCTTTGATTTTGTTCCCAATGTATGAGCCCTTTGTTTCAGGGGCAGACCTGGGTAGCTTAGTAACCCGATACATATTCTTTCCTTTTACCTGATAAAACTCCAGTCGATTATTGGTGTGCCTGCTTAAAGACTACATTTCCCAGTATTCCTTGCAGCTGGAAAGTAGCCAGGGAGATTAGGTGGAAACCATTGAATGGTTCTTCTGCACTTCTTTAAAGGGCTGATCTGGCTAGGAGGCATGCCCTTTCTATTTCTGTTGCATATTTTATAGTTCTGTGGTTTCCTTTTTTAAAAAAAATAAAAAACTATTTTTTGCCCAGATTTTATATTTTTTCCATTTGTTTCAAGAGAATGTGTAACTGATTGTTGAAGCATTTCTATGTCTCCTTTAAAATCCTTAGGCAATTCCAGGATCTGATTCATCTGAGCATTGCTGTCAGTTGATGGTCTTTTTTAGTTCACTTGTGTTTTGCTTGGTTCTTGGTGTCATGGCTTTTTACTGTATACTGGACATTTTGGTTATTATGTTAGGAGACTCTGGATCCTATTTTAATCTTTTATTTTAGCAGGCAGTCAGCCTGTTTAGGTTTAGCACAGAGGTCTTGGCATACTTTCATGGACTGTGGTTCGAAAGACAGTTTAATTTTCACAGCCTTTGTGATGTTGTTTTGGTCTGCTTGGTGTATCTGGTGCTGCCTGAAGAGACAGAGGAGATTTTGCAGGCCAGCAGAAAGGTGACACTTGGTAGGGGAGGAGAATCTCAGGCCCTGTGAGGAAGAACAGCACTTCTCCCGGATGCTTATTTTCGAGGAGCAAAAAAGTAGGACCTTGGTCCTGTGGACTGGAACCCACCATACCAGCTTTCGGCTAAATAAGCTTTAGGCTGCTCTTTTCCTATGTAAGAGAGAAAAAAAATGTATCTTGTTTTAGCCACTGTTATTTGAGTTTTCTGCAATATACTTGATATGATTTGGCTGTGTCCCTACCCAAATCTCATCTTGAATTATAGCTACCATAATTCCCAAGTGTTGTGGGAGGGACCTGGTAGGAGAGAAATGAATCATGGGGGACGGTTTCCTCATACTGTTCTCATGGTAGTGAGTAAGTCTCACAAGATCTGATGGTTTTATAAGGAGAGTTACCCCTTTCACTTGGCTCTTATTCTCGCTTGTCTGCCACATGTAAGACGTGACTTGTGTTTTCTGCCATGACTCTGAGGCCTCCCCAGCCATGTGGAACTGTGAGTGCATTAAACCTCTTTTTTTTTTTTTTTAAATAAATTACCCAGTATTGGGTATGTCTTTATCAGCCGCATGAAAATGGACTAATACACAGAACTTAATCCTATTGCCATAAGAGGGAGGGATAGAACTGGGAGTCCCCAAAGCTGGCTAACTCTTGTTCTTCTAGGCTAAGCAATTTGCCAACCCCATGTCTATGGCCTATACCACCATCCTTGGCTACAGGAATTCCCTCCTCCAAATCAGAGAATGCTTTCCTGTGTGAAGGGACAGAGTGACTATGTTTAGAGATTAGAGTCTGGTCAGTCTGAGTCTGAATCCCAGCTTTATCACTGGCTTTGTGACCTCATGCATGTCACTTCAGTTACAACTGAGAAAGGGATAATAATAATTGTGGGTCAAGGTTGTTATGAAGACTAAAATACATAATGCACATTTGGCCAACACCATCATCTTTTACCTGTAGCAAATATTATTTCTTAAGAATTGGGTCATATAAAACACAGCATATAAATAATCAGAGCTAACATTTACAGAGCACTTACTATGAACCAGACACTGGCTTACATACTTTGTGTTATCTCATTGAGTCCACACACACTCTTATGAGGTAGTTATTTATAATTATAACCCTTGTTCCCCTTTAATAAGCCATGGGACTCAAAGGAAGCTGAGAACTTTGTCCCAGTTACACAACTAGCAAGAACTGGAGCTGAGATGTGATCCCAGGTCTGTCCAACTCCAGAGCAAAGTTTTAACAAAATAGATTAGTAAACACAGAGATATCTCTCAGATTTGGGGATATGAACAATTAATTCACTTAATTCATTCAGCCATTCAAGTAGTATGCATTGAGTTCTTATTCTGTATCAGTTCTGTGGTAGGCACTGCTATGGTTTGAATGTTTGTGTCTTTTTAAAATTTGTGTTAAAACTTAATCACCAATGCAATGATATTAAGAGGTAGGGCCATCAGGAGGTGATTAGTTCACGAAGCTCTGCCCTTGTGAATGGAATTAGTGCCCTTGTGAAAGATCTTGAGGAAGTCTGTTTGGCCCTTTTTGCTTTCTGTCATTTTGCTATGTGAGAATGCACCAAGAAGGCAACATCTTGAAAGCAGAGAGTGAGCCTTTCCCAGACATCAAATCTTCTGGTGCCCTGATGTTGGACTTCCCAGCCTTCATGATTGTGAGAGATAAATGTCTATGATTTATAATTTACCAAATTTAAGGTGTTTTGTTATAGCCACAGAAATGGACTAAGACAGGCACTGTACATACAAAGATGTATAAAACATGGTCATGCTTTCAAGGGCCTTCCAGTGTAGTTGCAGGAGGTAGACATGTAAAGAAATGTGTGCCCTAAAAATTTAGAGGCATGATGAAGTATGTATATATGGAGTTCATTTGGATCATACAGCAGAAAGCAGTCAGTTCTCAGGGAATGAAGGAATATTTGGCCCCATATCCCAGAAAGCCAATTCTGCAACATTTCCTGAAAGGTCTATTTTCTAATAGAATTTTGAAGAATCCCTAGTTTCTTGTTTTGCTTGTGACAAAGAAGCATGACAGTATGTGCCAAATATACCTGAACAAGGGCTTTTGTTAATTGTGAATGCAAAGATCCATGCTTTGTTTAAAGCCGGAAAGTACTAGAAGGTGCCTCAGCAGACAAGGCACTTCCCTTTCTAGAGCACATGGGAAGCTCCAGGACAGGTTAGGTTTGGTTTCTGTTTCTACTGTTGTTCCCTGACACTTCATCTGCCCTTACACACTCACAGCTTCTACCAGTACGCACCAGATGGTTGGGTTGATGAGGAAAAGTCCACACAGCAAGGGAGATGGCAGCCAAGTTAAAAAAAACAGAGGCTGAGCAGGGGTTGAAAGATGGGTGCTCTTGAATCTTTTCACTAAGCACCACAACATTTCCTTTTCTCAAAAGCAACTTAAGTTCAAAACTTCTGCACTTAGAAAGATACTATGATGAAGCCACGCACGGTGGCTCACGCCTGTAATCCTGGCACCTTGAGAGGCCGAGGTGGACAGATCTCTTGAGGCCAAGAGTTAGAGACCAGGCTGGCCAACATGGCAAAACCCTGTCTCTACTAAAAATACAAAAATTAGCTGAGTGTGGTGGCATGTGCCTGTAATCCTGGCTGCTGCATGAGAATCACTTGAACCCAGGAGGTGAAGGTTGCAGTGAGCTGAGATGGTGCCACTGCACTCCAGCCTGGGTGATGGAGCGAGACTGTCAAAAAAAAAAAAAAAAAAAAAAAAGAAGAGAGAGAGAGAGAGAAAGAAAGAAAAAGAAAGAAAGAAAACTATAAACAAAATGAAAATGAAAACCACAGGTTGGGAGAAAATATTTGCAAAACATCTGACAAACGGCTTATATCCAGAATATATAAAGAACTCCTACAACTCAATAAGACAGATGACCTAATAAAAAATAAAAGGTTTGGATAGGCAATTCACAAAATAAAATACCCAAATGGAAAATAAGCACATGAAAAGATGCTCACATTCTTAATTATTAGGGGAATGTAAATTAAAATGATAATGAGATATCACTACACACCTTCCAGAATGACTAAAATTAAAATGATTGGGAAACCAAGTATTGAGAAGGAGGTGGAGCAACTAGAATTTTCACACATTGCTGCAGGGTTGTAAAATGATATAATCACTTTGGAAACAAGTTTGGTAGTTCCTTATAAAGTTAAACATTTATTTCCCATATAATCCAGCTATTTCACTCATGGAGGGTTACCTAAAAGAAATGAAAGCATCTATTTATAAAAAGAAAAACTATACAATAATTTCATAGTAGCTTTATTCATAAAAGCCCAAATTAGAAATAATCTAAATGCCCTATGAGTTTTATTAAATGTAAATGTCCTAAATATTTTTAATAATTATATAAGTTGTGGACCATCGTTTAATTAGCTGGTCTCTATTGTTTGACGCCTAGGTCATTTGTGATATTTTTGTCATATCATAAGTAAAACTACATTTTCATAGCTAAATTTGAGCACAAATGATAATTATCTCTTAAGATACATCCTAGAAGAACAATTTTTTGGTCAAAGGTTGGAAATGTTTTAAGGCTTTTGATATATTAATTTCATACATATATAGTTATTTGATAAGTCACCTATAACTGGGGAAATCTGAACTATTTTCAAATGGGATATTTTAAAGCAGGCTTGTCCTGCATGTGGCCCAGGATGGCTTTGAATGCGGCCCAACATAAATTTGTAAACTTTCTTAAAACATGATAAGAATTTTTTTGTGATTTTCTTTTTAACCCCTCAGTTATCATTGGTGTTAGTGTATTTTATGTGTGGCCCAGGACAATTATTCTTCCAGTGTGGCCCAGTGAAGCCAAAAGATTGGACACCCCTGTTTTAAAGTGTTTGCCAGTTGAGAAGAGGAAGATGATATCTCATTGGTGCCTTAGTATGCATTTTTCTGTTTGCTTCTACCACCTTTTTCTTGCTATTTTAGCTGTAACAGGATTGGACCCAGGAGTTTATCATGACTAAGTTCAAAGGGTGGAGCAGCAGCAAACATGGATGACTTCTGACTCTCTAAGTCACCCGACCCCAGGGTCAACCAGCTAATACTGGTCTTGACATTAAACAGATCCCTAGGCAAAGGAGTCTCTGAACCAAATCCTTAGCTCAATTGCAGCACTGGCCAGATGGGAAAAAAAAAAGTCTCAGTGCCCAAGGATCATGGTCCAATTTCAGACAGCTGAGACCTGGAGAAAGTGAACTAATTCACACTAAAGGGATAAGTGCTACTATGGCCAACACCCCTCCTATTATTATCTCCTTCACAAGCACACAGATCTATTAAGACTTTGATCCAGTTACTAAGCTTTCCCTTGGGGAATCAATAAAACACCAGAAAGAAAGAAAAAAAGTAATACTCAAGGAGCATCTCTACTTCTCCATTCTCCTTCTAGATATATCATAGATGGAGACCAAATAAACGCTTTCTAGTAATTATAGAAAAACAAAGATCTTACTGGTAGAGGGGTGGATTTTTCTTTTCTACAACATTCCAAGTGTTAGCACATGCCCCCAACTTTTGTTCGATTTTTCCTGGCCAGAGAGAAAGTCTGTTTATCCTTCAGTCTGAAAGAAAACCTTGGGACGGGAATTCTCCATAAAGGCAGAATTGTTGGTGCTGGTAAAAGAACAATGTTGTGTATTGTGAACACGAAAATTGATGAGGTCAGAACCACCCCAGGGACATGAAAATATATATTTATGTAAGAGGCAGTGAAATTTGTCTGCAATTAAGTTTTACCAAAACTCTCAAATCTGTTGTTTGGTTTTAAGCAGATGTTGAAAAGGTTTATCCTGGATTCTGTCTTTATTGATAGGATGTCTTTTGATCTGCAGCCAAATAAGAAATCTGGATGTTATTTTGGATTTGGAAATTTCTTTTAAATAAACATATTAGTTAAGTATGTAAATCTGCTTATCATCACTTCGGGCATATTGCCAGAGTGGGAAACATCTGGGGCCTCGTGTCACCCGACTTATTAATTCACACTTAGAGTACGTTTCACCCAGGTTACTGCTGAATACTGTTGTCTTGATTACCTAAGTCAGCTGTGTCTTGACAACAGTTGGTTACAAGTTTCAAGGCTTAAATTTTGACTCACGAGAAATTCATGGAGCAGGGTCTGCCTGGACCTAGAGATTTAGGCTTCCAGCCCCCTTCAGGATTGATTTTGGAAATTAATTGTTAACATTTTGGATTATAAATGACAGAGATCTGTGTTATTTATCTGAACCGACCAACATGTAATTCTGGGAAGGGATTATATGGCCTGCTCCTGATAAGCACTGAAGTGGTGTCATTAGTAGAACTTTCTGCCATAAAACTCTCACCACTTTGTGGAAGCGCCTCTCCCTCCAGTTCAAAGGATACTCAATTGACTTCAACCTGTAAGTCTAGGGTGAATCATTTTGTCTGGCAGGCTGGTAGATAATGAATGGGTACAGCCTAGCATTCTTGTTAATACAGATAATGTAGCATATAGATCCAGGGAGTGTGCTGCTCCTCATACGCTTCTATACCAAGAAATGAACACCATGGAATGAATGCGTTTGGAGAGCACCCTCATGAATGAAGACTTTGCACTCAACAGCAAAAATGATTCTAGACATTGGTTGACAGAGCAGCTGGAATTCATATTCTGAGGCCCTGAAGAAGTGATTGGTGACAAAAAGGAATTTCAGAGAAGCTGTTTTTATGTATGTCTTCTGGTTAGTCCTTGCAAAGCATCTGAAAGACTTCCTTAGTCTTCCTTGGCATTAGCTAGGCTAAGTAATACTAGCTTCTACAAGGAAGAGTCCTCAAATTTCTGTGACATAAGAGAAATGA
Source organism: Trachypithecus francoisi (assembly GCF_009764315.1). Classification (NCBI taxonomy): domain Eukaryota; kingdom Metazoa; phylum Chordata; class Mammalia; order Primates; family Cercopithecidae; genus Trachypithecus; species Trachypithecus francoisi. The sequence goes on along the minus strand of NW_022681455.1, from coordinate 92,890,564 downwards.
AATTGTGTTTTTATGTCACATTCCTGTGCAATGTCGGCCAGCAGGGCAGGCAGTGGGAGCTCTGCTCCACACTATCATTCATGGATGACATTCTTTCTATCTTGTCACTTTGCCATCTTCTAGGACTTTGAAGTCCTCTGTTGGATCTGCTTGGAAGATGAGAGAAATGAGAGAGTATGGAAAGAGGTTTTGTAAGTCGTGTCTGGAAGAGGTCATTATTCAGAATCCAGCCACATGGCTACGTGGAACTGTAATGTAAGTTGGAAAATATGCTCAAGTTGTATGCTCAACAGAAAACATTTGATATATATTTAGTCTTGCAGTAGGCATCTTGACTATAATACTAACAACAAAGATAATCATAATAATAGCTAACAGTTATGGTATATGTAATACATGCCTTGCTCTGAGCTAAACGTCTTGCAATGCATTATCTCATTTAATGTTTTAATTCCATTCTGTAGATGAGTAGTAAACTGAGGCTCAGGGAGCTGAAATGATCCTCACAGTCACATGACCAATAAATACTGCAGCTGAGACCTAAGCCCAGAGTACACTTGACTTTGGGTCACATGAGCTCAGTTTTTTTCTCCCCATGCACGTCTTCAGACTCCTCTGTCCAGCGCTGGGTCAACCCTGTCTCCCCTCTTCCTCTTTCTCTAGGCTAGCGCAGGTCCTTTTACTGACTGAGACCTAAAAACTTTTATTTAAATTCCTTGTCACTACCATGAACCTACAGTAAATCCTAGTGGGAGAAAGATACTTGAATATTCAGTCATAAACAATGCAAACTTCCTGCTCTGGGATGAGAAATAGATAAAATTGGTACCACAGACGTTTTAAGTCCCAAATATCACTCTAGTTAAAACTTTCCCCTTTTAAGTAGAAGTAGTGATGTTTAACAAACATTTATGTGACTCATCAAACTCCTCATAATTCTAAAAAATAGGGGTCATTGTACTTTTTTTATTCCAAACTTTTTTTTTCAAAATAAGAAACATATTTTTCTATAAACTGTTATTTCCTCTTTACTCACAGTAACTGTCCTAGCAGTTGAGTTTCAGGACAACTTAATTTCTTTTCTTCCTCCCTCCCCCTTTTCTCTAGTTCTCTCCTCCCTTCCTACCTTCCTCCTCCCTCCTTCTCTGTCTTCCTTTCTTTTAATATTTTCTAACCACCAATTTCGTACTAAATTTATTATAATAACAAAGAGAGCCAAGATTTCTCCTTTCAATGGGCTTACATCTGGTTTTTTACAACAAAATAAAGTTCTTAATTTCTGTAAGAGCTTTGTCCGTGTGAAAAGAGATGAGGACCACAAAGTAGCTCACAACATGAGTATGAGGAAATTTCACAAATCTCCCCAGCAAAGCAACTTGCTTCCAGATATCACTTATGTGGGATTCAAATTTGAACCATACGAAAGGAGAAATTTTATTTTTTGTGCACAAACAAATATATACTTTTGAACAAATGGAAAGTAATAATACAAAATTTGTTAGTGGGATAAAAGGAGTAGAGATCAAGGAAGAAATCAGATGGAGGTAGCATAGAGACTGGATCTTCATTGTGACTAGGGGCCCTACTGGGATGGAACATAAGTGTCTGATGGCAGGAGGTAATGATGGGTCACTCAGCTCAGTGCTATCCATGCACCAATTGCCATACTCTGTTAGGTGTGAAAGGGCCAGGGTAGAGATGAGAAGTAAATGTGACTGTCTTTAGGTCTTTTGCCATCACAAGGTACATATTGCTAGGATAAAGAGACCAGTTCTCCTCCTACTCATTCCCTACTCTATTTTATCCCGGGCCATGTGGCTTTCCTGGAAGTGGGAAAGCCATGAGTCATTGGTTGGCATGGCCTGTGGACACGGATAAACAGAACTCCACCTGCCCTCCAGAGTTACTGGAATGAGGGAAGAGATTTCTGCCAGGAGCAGGTGGAGACGAAGTTAGCAGGCACAGGACAATTTATTATCAAGGTGCTTTAGTGGCCTGAGAGCAAGGGTTCCCAGGAGCCAGGATAGATTCTAATTTGTTCCTTGTTTGTGTACGTTTGTGTTTGGGAGGACATGTGTGCTGTCATGGAGCTGGTCCTCCCTTCAAGGACACCTGCTCTTCCAGTGCATGTGTTCACTCAAAAAAGGGAAAAAAACCAGTGGAGTATGAGGGTGGGAGTGGGACAGATGTGGGAAAAGCCTCCCCACAGGGCGTAGGTAATGAAAGGGCCATAGTCTCTATAGAATTAAAAAACAATAATCAACTAAAAGTTGTTTTGCTTTTAATTATCACCATACCCCACCAATTCTGAGCCACTCTTTCCACCAGGGTGCCATGCCACTGAAACCACATGGAACCTGCAGGCACCCATGGGGCAGGTAACCCCTGCAGGCCAGATTGGTTCCCTGACCCCCTTCCCACACTAAAACCCCCACCCATTACTGGCCCCATAGGATGTGAAGATTCACAAAGCACAAACACCAATGACTAAGGACACACTTGTTGTAAAGACAATTAATATTTTATGAAATAAATTAATACTTAATATAAAATAGTTTAATACTCTATTTTATTAAATAATCATTTAACAGTTGTTTTCTCTCCCAAGGCTGAGTTTCTTCATTTTTCTTTCACTCAAGAAGTTTGCACTGAGTTCCTACAATGTGCCAGGCCAGGTGCTGGGCATGGGTGGTACCACACAGCAGACCAGACAGTGACAGGGAGCCGACCTTCCAGAGCCAGAAACAGGCAGGGGGCAAGTGAGCAATGCACAAACAAGATGGTTTTAACTAGTGTGAGCTATCACGAAGGGGCACATTGTAGGGTCATGAGATAGTGATGGACAGGAGCGGGTCTGTGTTGTATAAAGGTGATCAAGGCTGGCCTCCCAGAGGAGATGTTGTTTGGGCTGAGAGTTGGTGTTTGGGAAAGAGCCAGCAATGGCAAGAAAAAACAGCAAATGCCAAGACCGGCAGGCAGAAACAAGTTGGGCCTATTAGAGGAAATGAAGGAAGGCTTGTGTGGCTGGCAATAAGGGAGAGTCCTTTTGGGGAAGAGGCTGAAGGGATGCCGAGGCCAGGTGCAGTCAGTCTTGTAGGATCATAAGACCAAGTTTGCATTGGGTGAGCCATGAGAAATACACCTTTGACCACTCCCCCGTTATCATCCTAATTTGCACAACTGCTTGTTTTGTGTTGTGTCTTTCATGTTTGCTAGCTTCTGCTGACTCTCCTTCCCAGCACTCCAGTCTCCCCACCTCCTCTGCACTTGCTTGCACCACCTTCACTCTGTTCATGCACCTTCGAATGTCTTTTCCTTGGCACCCAATTCCCCAACATGGCATCCTCTTCACGCTGCAGCCTTGTCATCTAATGAGGAAGGAAAGTTTGAATGGTTCTGACCACAAGCAATTGTCAGAACTCACATCCATTGTTCAGGTTGGAAGAGATAAAACAAATTAACCCGTGCCTTCCTTTTCTCATAAATGGAATTTCTTATCTTGAACTTTTTCTTGAGTCTTCTTGGGGAAAGAGATGAGCCTGTGAATGAGAAGGAGGGAGAATGAAGAAAGATTACGAGCTGTTGAGGCCTGGGAGAGTTCAGAGAGAAGGGTAAATGTCAGTCTGTGATTCCCTTTCCTGATCTCTGTGCTGAGTGGAGTTATCTCTCTCCACAAAGTATATTTCTCTTTTCAGTCTTCAACAAAGTCTTCTTCCTTTGGACCTTTGCAGATCTGAGAAAACAAACAAAAAAAACCCCCAAAAAACAAAAAAACAAACAAAAAAAACCAGTCGTTTAAGAATTTAAAATGTAAACTCACTTGGGCTGAAGAAAGCCTGGTTATCCTCTGATTTAAGAATAAAAATGCCAGTATATATCTACATTTTCTTTCTCTCCCTCTACACACACACACACACACACACACCACACACACACACACACACACACAATTTGCCAATACTTGGAGATAATTGGCTGCTGGATTCCACTCTGACACACACAATAGGTCAGGCGGATTCTACCTTTTTACTAAAGTAGAGGATGACTTCTATGGAATCCCGCTTTAGTTTTTCCTCCTCCTCCTCCTCCTCCTCCTCCTCCCCCTCCCCCTCCCCCTCCCCCTCCCCCTTCTTCTTCTTCTTCTTCTTTCTTCTTCTTCTTCTTCTTCTTCTTCTTCTTCTCTTCTTCTTCTTCTTCTTTCTTCCTTCTTCTTTTTTCAAAAAGAACATAAATTGCAGGACAAATGCAGCAAGTTGTAGCAATAAGTGGATGATGTCCTGGAGGACAGGAAAGGCAGATACATCTGGACCTCTTGCCTAGAAGCATTACATGCCTTTATTTTATTTTAGAAATAAAAAGATGACATCATTTCAGGTTTTTATAGCAAAGAGGATAGAATTAAGGCCCAGATTTTTCTGGGTTCCCTTGAGGGAGATGGCAGAGTTTGGTTCCTTAGGTATGATGTCTCAGATATATTTGTTTTCAGCTACTGTGATGGTTGGAGAAGCGCCTTGTATCTTCCAAATTTCTGTTGAGGATCTAAGCCAAATAAAGTACAATTCCCCTAGAGATGACATTGGAGACTCAAGAGCAAATATATTCTTTGCTCTTCAAAATGTGATTTGTGAATCTGTCAATATGTCATAGTCAATCAGTAAGTAGTTATTGATCAATCACTCAGCTTTGGATCCAGATAGGGCAAGTGCTTTGGATAAGGATAAGACAGAATCCCTAATGATGCTATCTAGTGGGGGAAATGAAGACACATCTTTGATGTGTCAAGAATTGTTTTATTTCAAATAACAGAAAACCCAATCTTAACTGACTACATCAAAAATAAAATTATCGGTTCATATAAGTTGAAAAATTCAGGGATGGGATGTGTATCAGTTATTGATGAATAATAAATCACCTCAACATACAGTAGCTTAAAACAACTGTTTATTTTGCACAAAATCTGCAAGCCAGCAGTTTAGGCTGGGCTCAGTTGAATGTTTCTTCTGGTCTGAGCTGGGCTCCCTTATTGATCTGCAGTTAGCTGTGGGTCAGTGAGGCAACACTGCTTCTGGCTGTTGGCTGGGATGCCTTGGCTCTCATCCACATTGTCTCTCATCCTCCAGCAGGCTTGCCTAGGCTTTTCTACATGGTGCAGGGTTCTGACATCAAAAGTGCCCACCATCACTTCCACTGGAATGCATTGGTCAAAGCATGTTACAAGATCAGCCCGTACTCAAGGAGTAGGAAGTAGTTTCCATCTCTTAATGTTCTCAATGGGAGAATCTGCAAAGTCACATTACAAAGGGTTTGGATAAAGGAAAGTGTGAAAACTTGTCTATATTTTTTTCCCAACCAATGCCAGCTTTAGGAATGGCTCTCTGTGGGGCTTGAACAATGTCATCCTTCTACTCTGTTGACTTCAGCCTCAGGCTCCACATATACCCGCAATGGCTGCAGCAGCTCCAGCCCTCACATTCAAGCCTAGTGAGAAAGGACAGTCCATACAATCACTTTCCTAGAAAGTCTCATCGACTCTAACTGGATCATTTGCCTATAATTAAACAGATCTCTCTGCCCTAGGGACACAGTATATTAATTGGTCTAGGCTTGGTCACATGTTCCACCCTTGCCCCAGAGATGGAGTGCCACCAGAAGTGGACAGTGTGAGGCTTTAAGTGTGAGAGTGAAGGAACCTCAGGTGAAAATGGGTGGCTTTGCCAGAAGGAGTAATGGTTGCTACTTGCGATAGTCATAATGGTGTCTGCAACCCCACAACAGAACACACTGCATTTGTTACAGCTCTATTTGCTGCTTCCATGTGATAAAGCAGTAGGTTTGAAGTTCTATGAAGCCTGATTTGAATCCAGATCTTCAGATATCAAGCCCTGCATTTTGGCCTGAATTATCTTTCTCAGCATAAAGCATAATTCTTACATGATATAAGAAATGGATAGCCCTGCCTAGAAGGGCTTTTACTTGGTAATAGAAATATCACCCTGATTGATGGCAGCGTTGGCTCTTCATGATCATCTTCTATGTGTTGAGGGATCAATACACTTTCAAATACTAGCCCATTCACCAGAGCATTATCTCCCCAAACTTCTTTGTCCCTGCTTATATTTGTCAACTTTACAATCCTTTTATTACCAGCAAAAGCTTTGGGAAGCTACAAATAAAAGCAGGGATTATAAAAGGATTATTAAAGCATGCTTTCTTTGAGGTACAGAGTACAATGTCCTCCGTTCTCCCCTTGTGAAAAGATGTGTTTTCTTGTTTAATTAGAATAGACCTCCATTCCATTAGAAGAGGACAAGTAGGGCACCAGGGTTGAGACTGCAGGACCCAGGAAAAAAAGGCTTATTTATTTCAGCTGCCATCAACTTTAAGCGTGTACTGCAACTTTGTGAAATATTCTATCATATTTGGGAATGGATGAATACATGTAAACACCACCCCTTCCCTGATACAGAGTAATTGGTTGTAGTCTCCATTTTTGTTGTTGTTTTTTTGTTGTTGGTACTCTGCAATTAAAGCCTGTGTTGGAGAAATGCAAAGCCAAGTGCATCAATTAGGGTCCTAGCAAGAAACAGATGGCACACTCAATTTGGATAATTTGAGGGGAGCTTAGTAAAGGGGCTTTTTGCAAAGATGTGAGCAGGATTAAAGGAAACCATAAGGGACTGTGCTGTCCCAGACTAAGCAACCGTGGGGAACTGTCTCACTTAGAGCAGGCGTTGGCAAACTATGGCTCATGGGTCAAATCTGGCCCAGTACCTGTTTCTGAAAATAAAGTTTTATTGAAACACAGCTGTGGCCATTTCTTTACATATTGTCTATGACTGCCCTCACATTTCAAAAGCAGAATTGAATACTTGCATCAGAAACTGTTTGGCCTACAAAGCCTAAAATATTTATTCTCTAGGCCTTTACAAAGCAAGTTTGCATCAAGGCCAGGACAAGGGTAAGGCAAGTGAGGTGTCCAGGGTGCAAAATTTAAGAAAGGATGAACTCTTGGGCCCTGCATTTGCATAACTCCGAGGGTAACCTTGACTTCCTAGGCACTTTGCTTGCCACCCCGTAGTCCGGGCCTTGTTTGACAATCCCTGACCTAGAGAGTAGCTATAAAGAGAATGCTGCTTGACATGGGCGGTGGCTTTGCCAAGAGAGATGCTGCCAACACTTGACAACTCTGCACATAGATATATGGAGAACAAAACCCACAGCCTTCATCATGTCCTGCTTTCCAAGCTTCCTAGAGGCACAGGGTGAGGGAGGCAGTTGATTGGGTCCATAAAGGTCCACCTCTTGGGGAACAGAATGGGTTGTATTAGGGTTCTCTAGAGGGATGGAACTAATAGGATAGATGTATATATAAAAGGGAGTTTATTAACGAGTATTGACTCACGGTCACAGGATGAGGTCCCGCAATAGGCCGTCTTCAAGCTGAGGATCAAGGAAGCGAAGCCAGAACTGAAGAACTTGGAGTCTGATGTTTGAGGGCAGGCAGGGAGCATCCAGAACAGGAGAAAGACGTGGGCCAGAAGACGATACGAGTCTAGTCTTTTCATGTTCTTTGCCTGCTTTTATTGTGGTCACGCTGGCAGCTGATTAAATTGTGCCCACCCAGAATGAGGGTGGGTCGGCCTTCCCCAGTCCACTGACTCAAATGTTAATCTCCTTTGGCAACACCCTCACAGACACACCCAGGAACAATAATTTGCGTCCTTCAATCCAATCAAATTGACACTCAATATTAACCATCATAAGTGGAGAAGGGTGGAGAGAGTATCCATGGAGCAAACTAAAATAACCTGCTCTAAGCTCCAAGGCACTCCAGCCACTATAGAATCACAGCCTGGAGCTGGTAAGGATGACGGTGATCATTTGGCCCAAAGAAACTGCATTAAAAATAGAATACAAGAAGAAGGCTGGCGGCTCATTTATTCAGACACTTACTTTACCATTCAGAAGTAGGAAATCCATCCCAAGTCTGAGTTACATAAAAACAGAGTGAACTCTGAATTTCTCCATAATGCACATCACAGTTATTAAATGATGATTCTCTGATTATTTAAAGTCTGTTTTCTCTACTGTTGGCTCTACAGTTCATTGGTCTATGCCCAGCACCCAAACCAGTGCTTGGCACATAGTAATTGTTCAGGATATAATTTGTTGAGGGCCAGATGTGGTGGCTCATGCCTGTAACCCAGCACTTTGGGAGGCCGAGGTGGGAGGATTGCTTGAGCCCAGGAGTTTGAGACCACTCTGGGCAACATAGGGAGATCCCATCTCCACCTCAAAAAAAAAAAAAAAAAAAAAAAAAATTTTTTAAATAAATATTGTTGAATGAGCTAATTGGGTAAAGAAAGATATGTGAAAGACCTTACACCTAAAGGTAGCACAGCATGTCTGTGGAAGGGGAAATGGGAAAATGGCAAACAGGAAAAGTAATTATGTGAAAGTCCTTCTATCAGAAGCAATTGGGACAAATAGGTAGGGTTTGAATTCAGAAATGATTAAAAATGATCCATACTTTAAATATTTCATTTTATTTTAACACAAAACCTATACATTGTTTTGGGGTATCGTTTTGACAATCATTTGATATATGACTTAGGCTTTTAAAAAACATGGTTATATTCCATTGCTAAGACTTCTAGATGGCCTTTCTTATATAAATCACACTCACAACGCATTGTCCATGAATTTCAATTTGTTTCTTTAACACAGAAGGTGAAGCCTTGGGAAACTAAAAGAGCATTCTGAGGGCAGGTTCCATATAGATCATAACTTTTCTCAATTTTTTGTTACAGATCTGCCAACACTCTTTTTAATAACTTGCTTTTATCAAATCTTTCCAAAGCATTCTATCCAGTCTTCACAGAAATATCTGTTTTTTTCGGACTCACATTACATTAATGTACATAATGACAATAAGAAATACAATGAGAATAAACAAGCCTGGGAATGAACCTAATAGACTCTTAGTAAACATAGCACTCAATGATGGGAGAGCAGGACCCTGGACATGCTGGACAGTAGCCTACTTGCCATGAGCCTTCAACCTGCATTAGAAGTGTGCTTTATAGGAAAAAGGGAGAACTTTGGTTTGTTTAGTGAACTGCTTAGAAGGAGGTTATTCAGTTGAGATTCTTCCATATGCAAATTAGGAGACAATATTTTTAAGATCATATTATAAAGATCAATCCTGCAACTACTGACTTTTGCCTTTCTATCTTGCAAAAGCAATCACATGAAAGATGAACTCAGGCCAGGCATGGTGGCTCACACCTGTAATCCCAGCACTTTGACAGACCAACGTGGGAAGATTGCTTGATCCCAGGAGTTAGAGACCAGATTGAGCAACATAGGGAGACCCTGTTTCTAAAAAAAAAAAATTAAATTTGCTAGGTGGAGTAACATGCACCTGTGGTTCTAGCTACTTGGGAGGCTGAGGTAGGAGGATCACTTGAGCCCAGGAGGCTGAGGCTGCAGTGAGCAGTGATTGTGCCATGCACTCCAGCCTGGGCAATGGAGCAAGACCCTTTCTCCAAAAAAAAAAAAAAAAAACCTCAAACTGGACAGTGGAGCTCCTTACAGTTGACGTCATTGAGGGTTATCATTGTGAACTTTCTCTGGTGGTTTCTAACCCCAGCAAAGACCCAATGTTGTCATCTGCTGGCAACTGCATGTACTTGTTTTTCCTTGGCCTGATTTTTGCCCAATAACTTGGATTCCTCCTGAGTGGTGGGGGAAGAGGAGTGTGAGTACAAAGCTAGATATTCCAATCTGAGTATACCCAAGGGCAGGCAATGGTGCTCCAGTCCTTTTTTGGAGGAAGTGTTCTGCATTGAAGAAAGATCAGTCATTACAAGCCCTGTGCTCCACACCTAGCCCTTCCACTTACAAACTTTGTGATCTTGTGCGGGACACTTAAACTGCTATGTCAGTATTAGATTATCTGTAAATAGTAATTTATAAATACATAATAAATAATATCCATTCCTTACCTTTCTCATAGGAATGCTGTGAGTCTCAAGTGAAAAAGATGCAGTGTAGAAATGTTAACTGTTTCCCTTCCCACCTCTTCCTAGCATCTGGAAGAGTCGGGATGGGCTCAGTGATGCTACGGTAGCAAGCAACCATCATAGTTCAGGGGCTCAAAATAACACAAAGCTTTTATCACTCTCATTATGTGTCTGTCATAGGTTGGTGGGGGTTTTTGGTGAGCATATTCACTCACTATGGAACACAGGTTTATGATGCAACCACCATCTTGAATATTGGCAATTTTCATGGCAGAGGAAAGAGAGACAGCTCTGTAAGGTGTCCACAAGCAATTAAATATTTGATCTGAAAATGAAACATGAAACTTCTGCTGGCAATTCATTGGCCAAAGCTATTTACATGGCTCCTACCTACTTCTAAGCAGGGCAGGAAGTATAATCCTTCACATACCTCAGAGACTAAAAACTGGAGATACTTGGTAAACAGCACTAATGACTACCACACCTACCACACCACCCTTTTATCTCATCTTGATTTACTTCCCTTTTTCTTTTTTTTTTTTTTTAAGAGAAAATAGAGTACAGTGAAAGTGTAAACTTTGAATCCAAGCCAAATACCATTTCTGTTACCCAGCAGTGTGGGTGACTTTGGGCATATCACTTAAACCTGTCGTCAGTCACCTTATCTTAAAAAGGTGCTTGTTGTAAAGATTAAATGAAGGAATACATGGAAAACCTCCAAGAACAGGGTAGAAACTTAACAAATGTCTGTTTCCTTCCTTAATTCATCAGTTTCTCCCCTCTCCTTTCTCTCTATTTTGCAAATTCTCTTTGGAAGAAAAAGGGGAAGATTTACGGGTCTGCTGTAGATCTAGAAAGAGAAATCATTTCTGCTTTTACTACATCCACTACTTCCAGCCCTGTCTTCAGATCACATGAAAATGGAAGCCAGAATCAACCTTGATCACCCAAGATAATCTCAAGGTCATCTCAAGGTGTTGCAAATTGCAAGGAAATGCTTAACCAAGTAGTTGCTGGGAGATTTGCCTGAGTTACCATTCTCTCAGTAAAAGGCAGTGTACTATCCAATAGTTCCAGTGCCTCTTAAACTTCAGTGTATAAGAATCACTAGAGGATACTGTAAAATGTGGAGTCTAGGTGAGGCCTACAGGTCTAGGGTGAGGCCCAGATTCCAGTGAGCTTCCAGGTGGGGCCAATGCTCCTGGTTCCTGGACCATACTTTGAGTAGCAAGGTTCTAGGGGAATGAAATGAAGATTTAGGTGTTATAGACCTAAATTAGAATCCTGGATCTGCTTCTCATGAGTGGCAAGGCTTGGACAATATACTTTTCTACTCCATCAATCTGTTTCCTCATCTGTACATCAGACGCCCTCACAGTGTTATCAGGAGGCTTCAATGAAATCATACATGTAAAAAACTTTATTAACTGGAAAGCATAGTGGAGTGTTAGCTTTTAGTGGAATCTTTTCAGCTGTAAAGCACTGGGCTCTCTCTAAACCAAAAGCGATTCTGTCCTCTCCCCTTTTTTGCATTGCCTTACACACCAGATGCTGGAGAATGCCTCTTTCCCATATGCTGTGGTAAGCACTTCTCACTTCCAGAGAGATTTACCTTGTGTAACTGACGAGTGTCAGGGAAATGTGGGAGAGCAGCGCTAAATCTAGACCAGGTACGCGTACGTGTGGGCAGGGAGCATGACAGAGAGCTGAGGGGGTGCGTGGCCCCAAAGCTAAGCAAAGTGAGTATAAATGGTGGCCACAAAGGCATCTTAACCAAATAGAACCTGTTAAACCAGGCCATGAGCAGTGAGACCCTACTTTTTCTTATGGGATGCAGTGATAAAGAAATTACATAGTTATTTGAGAGGAACATAAATAAAGATTAATAGGTTAATGAGTTATTTTCCTTTCATTACTACACTATTGTACTTTATTATAATTGCTTTGCACTCATTTAATTAAATTTGAACTGGGGCCAACACAAGATAATTTGTTTTCCCTGTACTGAACAATGAGTATGCAGATTGGATGTACTGAAGCAGTAATCAGCCCTCTGTTTGCAACACTTTTCTACTCTGAGTAGACATTATAATTGATAATTTGATTGTTGCAGCACTCTGTGCAATATATTTTAAAGCAACATTAACATAATGGAAATTATGTTGTGAGCTTAATCTCAGCTTTTCACTGAGAGGCTATCTGGTTCCTCAGTGTAAACCAGTCAGGGTCTGACAACAGCAGGTTTCTCTCTCATTCCTACTTTTTATCTCTCTCTCTCTCTCTGCCTCTCTCCCTCCTTCCTTTCTTCTTTCCTCTCCTTTCTGCTCCTTCCTCCCTCACTCTCTCCCTGCTATATTTTGTCCCCATTCTGCCCTCCCTTTCTTCCTTTCTCTCCCATTTTTTTTCCCCTTCCCTTCTGCCCTGCTCCCTTCCCTCTGTTTTTCCTCCCTCCTTCCATAACTGCATTATTTTCTTTTCTTGCCTGTTTCTCTAGTGTATTGAAGAAAGGAAAAAGATGAGATAAGCGTTGTTGATAGCAACCATTCCCAGTTGCATTTCCTAATTTTGACACCTGTTCACATCACGGACATTTGAGAAAGCAAACAAGAGCCTTTCCTGCAAACACCTAAGTGAGAAATTATTCCTGGTGGTCAGTGTGGTAGTCAGCACCACACTTTGTGTTGTTGGTCAACAAAGGGAATTAATCCACAAGGCAGTCATGAGCTCTTCAAGGGCATTTCTGCACATTTGGGCAGATGAGGAAAAAGTCACTGGTGTTTCCTTTGTCCAAAGTCCATTCTTCCTTGGAGCCGCAAACACTTCCTTGAAAAGATGAGGCCTTTATCCTTATGGATACATTCTGCGGACTGATTCTCTTTGGCCCAAAGGTTTCCTGTCCCGTAATGGAAAGTAGGTGTGACATTCTGTTTGATAATCCCAGGCCAGAGATCTTGGACGCAGGTGAGGAAATTTGTGCTCCTGTGACTTCTATTGAATTTTCATAACTCTGTAAATATTTGTTTCTGTGTTTGTTTTGGGAAGAAAAACGCCTGTGAATGGTTGGAAATGACTGTGTTTGTTTGGAAAAGCTGAAAGAGAGGGGTCTGAGCGTTCTTTGTTCTTCATTAAACTGTCCAGACCCTGAATTTGTTGCAAAAAAAGTCGAATGTATTTGAAGAAAAGCCTATTCTTTAATCTCTTTGTTCTAAGGCATGGGCACCACACTCTACTCTAGTCTGCTGTTTTACTTTCAAACTATCTGTCAGTGTGGAGGAAAAATGCTACACCAAGAAGAATGTTTTTTTGGAGGGGGCAACATTTTGGAGAAGGCAGATTTTTCTCTGACACATTAAATTTCTCCAGTGAACACTTGGATGTCATTGCTGCATCGGAGTGGCTTTTCTTTTCTCTTTCTGTGTTGTTAATTTTCATAGAAAATTGGACTAGAACTTATTCATATATCAATTACTGAGTTGAGAAGTAGCACTCTTAAGTTTTACTTTTTAGCTCACTATTTCCTTACCTGTTTGGGGGAGAGTGTGTTTTAGTCTCTCCCATTGTTTTGAGACAGACTTCTCTCAGCTGGTTCTACTGTTCTAATTATTATTATTTTAAAAAAATGTTTTTAACAGAAACAGGATCCAGAGAGTTAAGTTGGGTTTTGCTTTGTTTTGTGTTTACATTTTAACCTCTGTTAAAATTACAAGAAAGAAAACTTCAACTTGCCTGGATGGAGGGTGCTTCCTCTTGTGCACAGATGTTGCATTTAAATTGAGAAACCCACAGCTGGGATGCTGTCACAGCCTAGAGACACAACTACAGTCTCTTGCATCAGTCCACCCATGGCTCCCTGCCCCCAGGGACATTGCTAAGCAAGCCTGTTCCCAAATAAGAACTTGAGGGTAAATTCGTGGAGCACAGGTATCAGACATACAGCAGTTTTCCACTGCAGGAAGTCAGGGAAAAGGACCTCTCTCCCAGTGGTCTCAAACACAAATTCCTGGCACTTGCCACCCATCTGGACATCATAGCACTTTGAAACATTCATCTTGGCACTTCAGTTTGTATCTGTCATAATTTAGTTTCCCCAAAGCAGACCTTATGGCAAGGTTTCTTAAGGTCAGCAGCAGAAAGATGAGTCACTACAGTGCAAATGAGCAGCAATGCTGAGACCAGATGGGTGGCACAGACAGCACTGATTACACCTTCACTGAGAAAAATCTCGTGTGCACCTATTCTATCTAGACTGTAAGCTCCATGAGGGCAAGTGCTGAGCTTGAGTATCAGTCTGTGTTCCACAGTGCCCATCTGGATAATAACATCATCCAAGCAGCATCCATCCTGGTCTGAGCATTGTGCTGAGCACATTATAAGATCCCTGCCAATCTTCACAACAGCCCAATGGGGTATCTCCATCTAACAGATGAGGCAAGAAGCACAGAGTTAAGTAACTTGCTGAAGAGGTAGAGTCAGGATGTTTAAACTCAGGCAGCCTGGAGCCTACCCTTTTGCCACTGTGGGAACCATCTCTCATGGCTGTCTGGTTAGGAATTGGAGTCTGGAAGCTTTAGAGACCATCACCACCATAACTAGAGCTATCCTTTGTTGAATACTTCTCATGTGCCTTGTCTTGGGATAAGTGCTTTACATTTGTTATTTTGTCTTCGTTTGCTCATTGAGGCTGCTACCCCCATTTTAGAGCTAAAGGCAGGTTCAGAGAGATTAAACCACACAGCTCACGAGTGGCTCTGTCAAAACTCTACCCACCAGACACCAAAGCCGTGACTTCAAGATGTGACATTTTCCACTTGAGCCGCTGCAGCAGTAGCAGGCAAGCGATGATGGAAATCAAGAAAGTTGTGTCCCCTGACTCATCTCAGAGGTAGCAGGTGGGCCAAGGGTCATTCAAGAAATGGAGGTCATTGAGAACACCTCTCCCCCAGATTCCTATCACAAACCTGGCACAATCAGGTGAGGTGGTTGCTGTTTTTTTTTCCCAAATAACCTTTGATAATATTCAAAGTATTTTACGGTCTGCTTCCTCTTCACCTGGTGCAGTGGCAAGGATACCGGAATACAGCCAAACCTGCCACACTTGAAGAAGTCACTATTTCAACTCACCTTTGAAAACTCTTTTCTCCCTATCTGTATCTCTGCTCCATGCGTGGGGGCAACAGTGAGGGTGCACAGTTGTTATTGGTGGTGGTGGGCTGGTGCAAGCAGGAGAAAGGGATACCTACCTGTGTTCCTCTGAAAGGCTTGCTGGACACTCCCTAGATAATAACAACTGAGGACCTTCCTCTCTCTTCCTCTCTTTCCTTCACTAGCACTTTCTCCTCTTTTGTCACTCCTCTTTCCATGTCCTTTCTAGCAAAGAAATCCCAGTGTGGTGGAACAAGGTCTGCCTAGGAAGTCAGGAGACCTTGCTAACTACAACAATCACAGTCGCCTTGTGCTTAGCAAAGAATGATGAACACTGCATTCGAACTAGATGGCCCCAGCTCTGTGTTTCGATTGCTGACCAGCCAGGCAGCCTTTCTCTACTCCCTAGATTCCAGGCCCCAGTCTGTAACAAAGGGCAGATGCACTAGATTATGGTTTTCAGCTCTTTTAAGAAAAACAGTAAAACTTGCCCTGTGCAGTGTTTACAATTATTCTTGAGCCTGTATTTTTTAAATGTTAGATTTTATATTGAAAACAATCAGTTATCACTGGCATTCCTTTAGAAGTCAGATTTGGACATCCTGGACTCATGGTGCCTGCTCTTTGGCTCTGAGTTCTGGCTTCCCCTTCTACTAGAGGCATGCATTTCCCATCCAGTTCCCACACAGTTTGTCCTACAGTCACCTTGCTTTCAGGTTTGCAAGAGGCTGAGGAAAGATATAACCCCAAAGGAACCTTGGAAGTTCCTGAAGTGCACATAGATAGAGAATTTACATGTCTGCATTTTTACTTTGTGAGAAAGATGGAAAACATAGCAAAACAAAAGGCCAGCAATCACCCAGATTGACCTTAGGTGATGGCAGAAACGATGTGCCCTGTATGTGCAATGTCTTTTTTTTTTTTTTTTTGAGACAGAGTCTTGTTCTGTCACCCAAGCTGGAGTGCAGTGTCGCGATCTCGGCTCACTGCAACCTCCGCCTCCCAGGTTCAAGCAATTCTCCTGCCTCAGCCTCCCGAGTAGCTGGGACTACAGGCACCTGCCAACACGCCCGACTAATATTTTTTTTCTATTTTTAGTGGAGACGGGGTTTCACCGTGTTAGCCAGGATGGTCTCGATCTCCTGACCTCGTGATTCACCCGCCTCGGCCTCCCAAAGTGCTGGGATTACAGGCATGAGCCACCGTGCCCAGCCTGTATGTGCAATTTCAAGTGCCATGTCATGTGGGATCCCATAGGATCCTCCAACCCAGAGAGGTTCTGCTTTCCACATTGCAAGATGAGGAAGCTGCAGTGCAGAGAGGTGAAATGACTTGCCCAAAGTCACAAAGCTGCGATCATCCAAGCCCAGCTTCAAACTCAGATTTGCTCACTCTTGGCCTGGTGTTCCTTCTCTCTACCTTGATTTTAATACTACTTGATTTTCAAAACAAGTTTTCCCATTGTCTTATCTACCTGGCTCTTCTAACACCTTGGACAGGTGTGCAGGTCAGCTGTTCCTAAACACATTTCAACAGATGAGGACACTGAGGCAGTCATTGATATAAAAGCAGAGTGAGTTGTTTTCACTGTGGCACAATTTGAGGGATAATAGGAAGGATTTTTTACCTCTCTCTTTCCCTCTCTAATTCTAGATGGGGTGGACTCTAACACACTCATCCCCTCCCTTTATTTTAAAAAAGGAGAGATCAAAAAGTACCAAACACCAATCTTACTCACTTTGGAAATTGGAAAATATCAGTCCTGAATTCTTTTCTTTCTCCTCTCCCTTCCTTGTTCCTTTCTCTTTACTATGAAAATAAAACAAAAACAATCTAACAGTATTTTATATTTTCAAAATGCTACATAGACTTCTCAGTTATTCTTATCAAAATACTTAGGGAGGAGTGGAATGATGAGTTCTACCTCCCAACTTAGGATACTGAAGTCAACACCAGAACTAACATGTCCATTTCACTCAATGGCTTAGAAATGGGTGGAGAGTGAACCATAGATCTTTTGAAATTTCAGCCTGAGTCAAGCTAAGCTTCTAACAACTGTTGCTTTGGTTTTGGGCGCACCTACAGTGTGCCAGGTATCTGCTGGGGACTTGATATACAAAATCTCGTACATCCGTGCAATATTTCTAGGATGATGTATCATCTCTTGCAAGCTGAAATGAGCCAAAGCTGCGTAGACTACTTCCCACGTCATCCTACAGGCCTGGGTTTGACTCCAAAGCCCATATTCACTCTACCATGCCGATTCTACAGTAGAAACAAAATTATCTATAATTCTCCACACTGACCCCCAATAATACTATAAATCAGGCCATTTCCTTAATCCATGTGTTGCCAGTGACCCCTCTGGGGTGCTTGGGGGTTTCCTGCAGATCCTCTGGGATTGTCTGAAGGTTAGATAATGTGTGGGCCACGTTGCCATAGAGGAATCTTCAACAACATAAAAGGAAAGACAAAATCGCGCATGGTAGTCAATCGCGTACTGAAATCAGCTCCTGGTTTTTTGTGAGCTTAAAGGGCTGTCACTTTTATGTCGCTCTGAAAGAGAGCCAAGCTGTTTGAAACTGGGTAACAAACATTCAGGAAGTGAAAAGCCCATGCCACACCCTTAATGTGGTGTGCCAGGGAGGAGGGAGTAAATATTAACCAGAAGGCAAATACGGAAACATCCCAGAGGCAGTGCATGGAACAAAAATCAGTGAAGCTGGGTAGCAACAGCTAAGCTTGTGGACTTGGAAACCAGCCGAGGCCTGGGTTCAAATCCCTTCTCTGATACTTACTAGCTGCAGTCTACTAGGAAAATTACCTAACATTCTTAGCCTTAATTTTCTCTGTGAATCTGGGATGGTAATACAGTTACCCTGTAAATCTGGGATGGTAATACATTCCTCTGAGTCTTATTATGTAGATTGAATGAGGTAATGCATAGAGCATGTTTAGGGGAGTTACTAGCATTATTATAGGCTTAATCAATGGTAGCACTTCTTAGATACAATTACACTACTATTAACCTATTTTCAGGCTCTTCTGTCAAATGTCTTCACTATACTCATATTTCAAGCAAAAGTTGCATCAGGGTTTTCATTATATTATATATTTTTAACTTCTAGAATATGTTCTGTGGACACTACAGATGTAGACTAAATCACATGCAAAGAGAATCTGTCAGCCCTAACAATAAGAATGGCTCTTGTATGATGAGCAGGTGAGACCAGGTAATCACCGAAGAAGGAGAGTGGTGTGTTCATTGAAGTCTACTCATGGAGGAAAGAAGGTAGGCAGAAAATCAACAGGTTTTCAAAAATATATGCAAAATAGGCTTTGGGGAGAATGCCAACCCTCAGTTAACCTAAGTCCCAGTCTTGGGTACAGGTATGCCGGTCAACTCATGTCCCACAAAAATGGAAACTGGACAGAGGCTGGAAAACAGCAGCCCCAAGATACAGGTTCCTGGTTCATAAGAGGCAGGAAGAAAGCCGACACCAGCCCTTCCTGAAAAGAGAAAATGAGGGTATCCAATAGACAGCACGTGGTATCTGCGATGAATGTGGTGATTCTGGCCAGGTACAAAAGTCTACTGTGTCATGTGGGAGACCTTATTATGAAAAGGATATTGTGCCACTGGCGAGGCCTAGTGCAATACAGCTAAAGTGATTGGGGCACAAAGATCTGTGGATATTTTAAAAGGGAAGTGAAACCAGGCTGGTATTCTCCAAGAAAGAAGAGATTACGAGGAGAGGATTCACTGGTGACACTGCATTCTGATGTGAAAACAGAGAATAAAAGTGAAAAGGCTATTTGAGTTCATCGGTCCTTCTTTCTCCCTGACCCAGATCTGCTTCCCCAAGCAAGGCAGGACAGTCTGAAAAAACTGTATATTAGCAAGGATTTATAACGTATGAGCATTTTTTAAAAGACTAAAAATTTACCTTGGATCAAACAAAGGAAAGTGAGAAAGAGAACAATGCAATATGTAATTAAGAAAAGGAGTGCCTACAGGAACAATTCTGATGATTTTGGCATAGCACCAAATAATTGGAGAAAAAAAAAAAACCAAGAAATACGCAATTAATATCCTGCAGAACTGGCTTTGGAGTCAGACACATGGGTTCAACTCTCACCTGTTAGCTTTGTGACTTCGGGTTGGTCCCTTTGATACTCTAACCGTTGGGAGCAACACAAGCCCCTAACTCATTGCATTTTTTTGTGAAGATGACGTGGTCAGGTGCAGTGGCTCATGCCTGTAATCCCAGTATTTTGGGAGGCCAAAGCAGGAGGATCACTTGGGGCTAGGAGTTTGATAACCAGCTTGGGCTGTATAGCAAAACCTCAGCCTCTACAAAAAAATGAAAAAAATAAATTAGTTGAAATCTGTAGTCCCAGCTACTCAGGCAGGAGGCTGAGATGGTAGGATGGCTTGAGCCCAGGAGTTTGAGGCTGCAGTGAGCTGCGATTGCACCACTGCACCCAAACCTGAGCAACACAGTGAGACCATGTTTCTCGGGGGGGAGGGGGGAGGATAATGTGTATAAAATGCCTAGAATCAGGCCTTTCATGGAATGGACACCTGTGACAGGGTAACCATTATTACTGTTATTATCAGTCTTGGTCTAGATATCATCCCTGCAGGAGGGTTCATTTTATGCATGAGGAGAACAAAGCACCAAGGCTCAGAGAGGTTACAGAATTTGCCCAGGGTCACACAGGCAGCAAATGTTGAAACTGGTATTTGATCCCTGTTTTGTCTGATGCATTCAGTCTCCATCCTGCCTTGTTACAGGTGATGAAAGGAAAAGAAAAAATCATACATGCTACCTGTGCTTAATCCATGCCTCCTTCATAGATATACATTTTTCTAGAAACCCAAATCATTAGCATATCTTTAGATAATTTCTATACCTGTGAGGGCTCTGTGAAAACCTGATTTACATTTAGAGATTCTGGGGAAATGAACATCCTCAAAAGCTAAAATAAGTGGGGCACGGGAGCTGCATGCATTGGAATCAGTTAAAAACACCATTCAAGACAATGGCTTGGAGGGAGAGGCTTCAAGTGATTCACAAGTGACTATGGAGCCTCTCTGAAGATTCCTAAAGCTTCTGTGTGCATGGACATGTTTCCACCCACAGCAAGATTACCGTCCCATAGGGGCATCTACTTACTTAAGCTGCTCTTCTTATTCACCATGTAAGGGAAGTTGTGGCCATCCCCTCTTCTTTCTTGCCTATCGTTCAGAGCCTCGATTTTGTTCAGGACAGTCTAACTCCAACAGTGGCTCCTGCTTGGCCTTAAGCAATCTTGATGACCCATTTCCCTTTGCCAATGATAGGTCAAGGATGTGCATGTGACCCAGTTCCAGCCAATGAGGTGTGAGGAAATGTCTGCAGGAAACTTCCTGGTTCTCTTTCTCGAGCAAGAGAGATATGGGAGAAGAACACTTTTCCTATGCTTGCTTTGTTCCTGCCTGGTATGCTGGTGTGAGGATATGATGCTTGGAGCCATAGCAGCTGTTTTGCAACCATGAGGAAAGACATTGCTGATACATCGAGAATGGCAGATCAGGAAGAAAGAGCCTAGGTTCTTGGTGGCATCATTAAACTGCCATACCAACCCTGGAATAACTTGTTTCCATATGCTTTGCTATGTGAGTTCCTGCTTTATTGCTAACACTGCTATTACTTGGAGTTTCTGTTTCCAGAGTAGTAATATGAGACTATCTTGGGATGGGACCTGGGCATGTATGATTTAAGTATTCTCAAGTCATCACTGATTAAAAGTTAGATTTGAGAATCATTTTTCTGTACCATAAACATCTTAAATACCATGAGAAGTGTTAAGACCATTCAGAAGAGGCGGAGAGACTTCTTTCTGATTGGAGCATCAGTGAAAACATCTTGGAAAAGGTAGCACTTGGTTTGCACTGGGTGGGATGGGTGGGGTCTAGACATGTGAGGATAAGGAGAATGGTCTATAAGTGAGCAAAGCCTTGAAAAGCAGGAGCTATGTATCGGGCAGGACAGGTATCTCAACTTGGCTGGATAATCAGATGGGAAAGGTAGGAGAGAGGCTACAAAGATGGTTTGAGGTTGCACTGGGTGTTGGGTGATGATTTAATGCCATGCTAAAGGCTTGGTGCCTGATACTGAGCTAATGGCTATAAGCAATTCAAGAGAAATTTAAGACTCAGTCTGTAACATTGAAATGCTTCCAAAGCAATTAGGAAGACAAGAAATACTCATGGAATCTCTTAGAGACACAAAGAAGCCATATACAATTAGGTTCCCCAAGGAATGGCACAGAAAGTAAAAGCCTCAGGATGTCACAGTCAGGAGGAAGAGTATGGGATAGAACAGGACTATGGAATTTGAGGATGTTACAGTAGGAAAGATACTGACTGGCTCAGTCTCTAACTTTCCAAATGACACCAGAATTCCATCTGGGATGCTCTTGGGAAATGAGCCATTGAACTCTGTCTAATCCCTTCTGGGAAAAAGACTTCAGTAATTTGCGTACATCCTTGGACAGTTCCAATGATCATCCAGTTTTTTATTACCAAAATCTATCTTCCTATAGCTTCAGACCACTGACCCTCATTTTGACCTGCTACTCTGGAGTGGAATAAATTAAATTATTTGTTCCACTACTCCGTAATAGGAACACATGCAGTTCCCTTCCCACGGCCTCATAGTGGCTGAAGCTCCTTAAATTTAGGATGGCTTAACTTGGGCAATGGATATTGGCAGACATGATATCAGCAGAGGCTTTTAATGCATGCACCCTCTTGTGCCTCTTCTATCACTGTAAGAAAAATATTCCCATGGGCACCTACTGATTCCCAAAGAAAAAGAAATACATGGAGCAAACCCGAACCCCAGTCATGACCTGGAGCCAAGCCCAGTCAAGCCTACAATTAGATCAGACGAACTCCAGCTTATCTGCGAATGCATAAGAGATAAATAGATGTTGTTACAAGCCAACATAGTATTAATGTGACCATAGCTGACTAAAGCATAGAGCAAAAAGAATAGGTTTACTCCCTTTTACACCTGAATGCTCGTCAAATAGATGGAGGTCACTATTATTCCTGTAAAATATTATCATTTTGTTCGCATTTATCCCTGATAAATGCTGATAACCAGTCCTTGTGTGACATGCATTCGAAATCCCTCCTGTATGTAATTGCTCACTCTTTCACCCAGAACTGAGTACACAATACTCAGATGTAGCCTCACAGAATCTATTAGGATCATCACTGCCCTTCAACTGAGAATAAGACTTTTATTACTGCAGCCTAAAATTGCTTTAAAAAATAAGCTGTTTTGTTGTTGGATCCTATTGAACTTTGGGTTAATTAAAACCCCCAGGTCTTTTCCAACTCAATTGCTGTCAATGCAACTCCCAATCCTGTACCAACACAACTGACTTTTTAATGTTAAATACAGATTCTATTACTCTTAAATTGCATATGGTTGGTGTTGACCTAACATCCTGGCCTGTCAGTACAATTTGAATCCTGATTCTACCATCAAACATGCCAATGATTCCTTCCATAAATGTGGTGAGTATGCCTGCTACATCTTCTTCCAAATCATTGAGGAAAGAATATCGAACACAATCAACAGAAGAGAAAAAACAAGCACCTGTGGCGTATCTCTAGAGAGCTGAGTACAGTTGACTGAAATCTGCTGTACAGTCAAAAAAAAATTCCACCTGTGTTTTGGCATGTTGTCCAGAAAAATATTATCAGTGACATGGCCAGCAGCAATGCTTAGATCAATGTATGTCAGCAAAGTAATTTTATCAAAAATGGAAATTGGCTGGTACACTATGATCTATTTCTGGAGAACCAGTATTGGGTCCTAGTAATTACTTTTCTTTTCTACCTGCTTGCCAACATTTTTACCTTATAATTGTCAATAAGTAATATTAAAATAATGTCTAGTCTTGAGAATCTACTTTTAAAAATGTTTATGAAGTTTCTCCTTGGTGAAATAGCATAGTGTGGTGCAATGTGCTCTACGATGCTGGGAACTGTCAGGGCGCTCCTCTTGGACTTGACGTAGTCTCCTTTGTTAGGTCCTGGATTAGGTTTCATTTATTCACCACCCTGGATCCATCCTGGCCTTGCTTTTGGATGGGAGGCCCTAACATCGGCATGCACCCTTCCCACTGTTGCAAAACCTGCTTACTACAGTTTCCGCTAGTGTTATAGATGGAGGGGCTCACTGGGGCAGCAGCTCCCAGACTCTCAGGGCTATCAGGCACCTCCTCTCCCCTCTCCTGCACTATGTACCACTCAATTCCTGCCCCGGGACTTTCCTGTTGCCACTGAGGTACAAGACACCACGACACATACTCAATAAGCACCTTCACATGGACAATGCAGAAGTGCAGAGGAGCTGAAGTCCCCGGTAAATTCCTTTCTTCCTCTTTTACAGAGGCGTAATGTGTAGACAAGGTAGCTTCCTATGGTCTCCTAGAGAACATCTGATAAGACTTAAAAAATCAACTTGTCAGCTGGCACAGTGGCTCACGCCTGTAATCCCAGTACTTTGGGAGGCTGAGGCAGCAGATCACCTAGGTCAGGAGTTTGAGACCAGCCTGGTCAACATGGCAAAAACTCCATCTCTACTAAAAGCACAAAAATAAAAAAAATTAGCCAGGCTTGGTGGTAGGTGCCTATAATCCCAGCTATTTGAGAGACTGAGGGCAGAAGAATCACTTGAACCTGGGAGGGAGACGTTTCAGTGAGCTGAGATAGCGCCACTGCACTCCAGCCTGGGCAACAAGAGTGAAACTCCGTCTCAAAAAAAAAAAAAAAAAAAAAAATCAACTTGTCATAAGTAATGCACTTCCCTGACTTCCCTGTACGGTTCCCTGTATGGTTCGCTCTCTCTCTCCCTGCCACATAAGGACACGAGTTTTTGTCCGTGGCTTGGCTGTCTAGGTAAGCAAATGTACTGACAGTGCCCTGCCTGTATCTGCTCAGTATTCACTTCCTCTACACGCTGACAACTTCCCCCAACCAGCACTTGCTCTGGTGTCTCCGCCAGCAAGCAGAGCCGACTGGAAACGCTGGAGAATTGATGTCCCTGGGAGCAGAGGATAAATTCTTCAGATTCCTCCCACTTTGGATGGGAGACCTCTGAAACATGTCCTACAGTGTCTCCCAGAGGTCTCCAGTGGGGCGAAACCCCAGTTGCCCACAATGGTAACTCACAGCCCCTTCAGTGACTTCCTTTCCTTCTTTGTGTCCTTTCCCCACTTCTGTTTTGATGCTTCCTGGGACCACTTCCCACATAGATTACTCTCATTAAAATCCTTCACTCTGAATCTGCTTCTTGGAGAAGCCAACCTCAGGCACCAGGGAGGCCAAGAACTTTTCTATCGTAAGAACCACCTCCCCACTGCCATCTTCCTTTCTAATAGAATAGTTGGCAAGGGTATGCATTAGCCAGATGGGTTTTAAATTCTTTCCTCTATTCTTGTATTCGAGTCTGAGTAAAATTTAGGCAAAACCCGAATCATCAAGTTTAATATAATAGTGTGTTCCCATAGTGTGGTAGCTAGTTGTGTGCAACATTATATAAGCAGGCCTCACTTTTTTGTTAAAATGTTATTTCTATGATTTGAATAAGGGACACCTGCAAACAAGGTAAAAATATGTACAAAAGGATATACAATGAAAATATGCACAAAAGGATACACAGTCTCCCCTCTTCTTCAAGTTTTCCAGTCTGTTACTAATGTCTTAATTATCTTTCCAGAAATCTTCTATGCATTTACAAATTTACAGTCACACACACACACGCACACGCATGCATGCACACACGCACACACACTTACCTTCCCTTTTTTATGCAATGGTAAATCCCATACTATACCCCACAGATTCTTCTGAATCTTGCTTTCCCATGTTAGAGTAAATCTTGATGATTTTTTTTCATGTCGGTAAACATGGATTTGCCGCCTTCTTTTAATAGCTGTGCAGTTCTCCATTGTACAGATCAATTTTTTATGACTATTTAGGGATCTCACATATTTAACATAATCTAAACTCTAAGATCATCTAAAAACCTTAAAACATCAACTGCTTTATTTGCTTACAATCCGCAATTTGAAGTGGACTCCGCTGGGCTTGTGCTGGCCTGTCAGTGGTTACTTTTGTAGATGTGCTCAGTTGGCAGATGGGTTTGGAGTGGGACTCAGCTGGGACACTGGGATGGCTGGGTGTTCCTCTCCCTTGCTCCATGTAGTCTCAGGGTCCCTCTCTTTCTCTATGAGCTCTCCATGGCCTCTCTCCATGGCCTTCCCAGCACGGTAGCTGGACTTACTAGTAGCTCAGGGCTCTGGAAGCCACTGTGCCTTCTTTGAGCTTACGCCAGAAACCCGCCTGTTCTCATCTGTGCATTCTATGAGTCGAATCAGGTCATAGGCCCAGTCCAGATTCAAGATGAAGGACCTTCACAAGACTGTGGATATGAGAAAATGTTCACTGGGGAGTCCCCATGTGAATAGGCTACTACAAGTGGCTTCAGGGAAGACTAAACTAGTTACAGGATCAGGGCTCTCAACAGACTTACATTTCCTTTTCTCAGAATTTATTTGTAATATTTAGTTTGAAAAAATAATTGCACTTTTTAATGTTGAAAATCACTGACTTACATCATGGAGTTACATCATGTCCCTCTAAAAATTCGGAGAGATCGAACCCTTTGCCTTCATTTGACCAGTGAGGGACCTGAAAACATGTACAACATTCCTCTGACTTACGGTTCAGAGGTCTGCACCCCCAATTCTCTGCCCCTCTTTTTACTCTTACCTGCCTTCTGTAATGATTTCCCATCTGTGGGCTTCAACACAGTCAGTTCCTGGATCAACAAACATTTATTCAGCACCTGCTATGTTCCAGGCATATGGTCCAGAGAGTTGCTATTCCAGTTACGTGGTAATTCTAGCCTCATATATAACAGTGGTGTGCTGGGGCCAGCTTGGACCATCTCATGAGACCTGATTATGCCTGTTCATCTCCTTCCAACTCCAAGTTCAGTGTCAGCACGTTGGTAGCTTGAAATTGGTCATGATGGGAGTATTTACATCACAACAATCGGCAAACACTACAAATTGGGACTTTTCTTCCTCCCCGAAGAGTTGGTTGTTAAACATTTACCAGCACATCCTGGATTTAATCTTAGATCACATTCTCTTTCAGGCTCAGACAGGTTCCTTTACCACAGTCCATGATGACCTATAGGTCTCTGACTTTTCATTCATGTATTCATTCGTTCAGCAAATATTTATTGATTAACTCCCATGCTATTTATACCATGTCCAAAGTGGGCAGTCCCTACTCTTTCCCAGCTAATTATTTTCCGGCAGGAATGTGGGCCTACCATTGCTAGATGTTATTTTTTTAAGAGACATGAGTAATTCAGATTTTTATGTAGAAATTGTCCAATTTTTAAATGTGAACAACAAATTAAAACTTTTTTAAACTACTGCCTGGGTCAAAGTAAACACATCTTTAAATTACCTTTGGGACTGGGTGCAGTGGCTTATGCCTGTAATTCTAGCACTTTGGGAGGCCGAGATGGGAGGATTGCTTGAGCTCAAGAATTTGAGATCAACCTGAACACAAGGTGAGACCCCATCTCTACAAAAAAGAAAAAGAAAATAAATTAGCCGGGTGGAGTGTCGTGTGCCTGTAATCCCAGCTACTCAGGGGACTGAGGTAGGGAAGCATTGCTTGAGCCAGGGAGGTTGAGGCTGCAACGAGCTGAGATCGTGCCACTGCACTCTAGCCTGTACGACAGAGTGAGACTCTGTCTCAAAAAATAAAAAAATTAAAATAAAAAAAATTAAATTTGCCCTGGGGTCCAACAGTTTGTGACCTCTGTTCTAATCCTAACAAAAGTAGGTGACATCAAGGCCTTAGCCTCTCCACTACTTCAGTCCCACCAGTCGTGCTACAGTTCAGCCACCTGGAAACCCAGGCACACACCTAGTACTCCACTCTTTGCCCTATGTCTGTCATGTAAGTACTGAGTTTTAGATGTGTGTTTAAAACAATGTCCTCTGCTTAAAGGCCTTGTAGGGGTCCCCAGCAATGCTCACTTCTCAGCCTCCCATTTCACTCTCTCCTATATTCTTTCCATTAGGCTGCTCTGGCCTTCTTTCAGTTTCTTGACCATCCCACGCTGCCTTCTGCCACAGGGCCTTTGCACTTGCCACTCTCTTTCTGGAACATTGCACTTTCCTCTTGTGAATGTAAGACAAGAGACTATTTTCTGAAACAATCTTCATTGTCCTAGACCAGATCATGTTCCGCTAATTTATCTTGTTATTATTGTGTTTTGCTCTATTGTAGCATTGCAATGGCAATGAGCACGTAATTCATAGATCTCTTTCTGATGGACAGCCCCAGCTGCTGTACTCCAAATCCATCACCACATGTCTGCAGAGACCACACTTCCCAATGGCTGTTCCCAGCTTATAGCTAAGCCCAGCAGGAAAACTAAGCCAGTTCCATCCTTGAAAAAGCAGGACTCTTCTGATGGGCAGTTGTGCCTTTGCCAGAATTTCCTTAGGATGACACTGAATGTAAGACCACCCATGCATCCATCCTCCTCTCTCTTCTTCACAGAACTGCTTCCCTGTCTGATGGCTCTCCTGGCCTTCTCCAACCTCCCCCCACCATTTTCTTTTTTTTTTTTTTTCCATTTATTTATTTATTTTTGAGACAGAGTCTTGGTCTGTTGGCCAGGCTGGAGTGCAGTGGCATGATCATGACTCACTGTAGCCTCGAACTCCTTGGCTCAAGTGATTCTCCCACTTTAGCCTCCCAGTAGCTGTGACAACAGGCATGCGGCACCATAGTTGGTTAATTTTTGTATGTTTTTTGTAGAGATGGGGTTTTGCTGTGTTTCCCAAGCTCGTCTTGAACTCCTGGACTCAAGCAGCCTACCTACCTCAGTCTCCCAAAGTGCTGGGATTACACGCATGAGCCATTGTGCTTGGCCTCCAGTTTTCACTCACAGGCATTTTCCCCAATAAATCCCTTACCTGTTTATTCCCATCTTAGTGTGCGTCATGGAGGACCTGAACTAACACAAGTATCTATTATGGTGGTAAATTTATGTTTATATATGTAATTTTTTAAGTGACTAGTTTTTATTCCTTGATCTCATTCCTCAAAGCAAACCTCTTTTTGATCTTTTTTAAATTAAACAACTCAAAGCATTTAGTTTTATACATACATACACAATCATATATGTGCGATTATTTGACAAATGCTTACCTCCCAGACTAGATATGAGGGCAGAGACCAGATTGAGCATATATTTGTCTTTGGTTTATCATTAAATCCCAGGACCTCCACCAGGGCGGAGCTCCCACACTGTGAGCTCCCACAGTGGGTGCCTATGAACATTTGTTAATTTCACAGTGAATGAAACAATTAAAAATATAATGCATTATAAAAAATGGAAGGTATGCTTAAATGTAATGTATGTTTGTCCCAACTGGAGGCTTTATAGTTATTTTTCAACACGGGAAACTGAAATTGGGTATATCCCTGCGGAAGAAGGTAAATATAAGGCAAATGTGGTCAGTCACAATAGTCCATGTTGTAATATAGGGACTTAGAATTGGATTACATTTCAGTGTGCTTGTAGGGTGGACCTCTGGTTTCTCCTTACCTAAGCCATAATAGTTTAGTAATGGAGAATACACTAAAAAGTGTCAATTCAAATACTGACCAAGATTGAGCAAGTGAGGTAGTAGGCAGTGAAAGCAGCTGACACCGTTTTGAGACCTGACTTGCTTGAAGTGGGCTAGCTCCGGATCTTGGGCAAGTCACTTTGCCTCTTCTGATTCCGATAGTTCCATCTGTACCATGAGAGGAGTGGCCTGAGACTCTGAGGCACTTCTAGCTTGGATTCTAAGTGGAGAGGAGAGAGAGGTTGGGGAGGAGGGACCTCTTTCTTGCTGCTTACTGTGTTCCCAGTACCTACCTTGGTGCCTGAATTTTAGGAGGCACTCAAGAAATCTTGCCTGAACGAATGAATGAAAACCTAAATGGAGAATACCTCCTCTTTCGCCTGGGTACACACTGTTTCAGGGCCCCAATCTGTGCTAGCAGGGGAGGCAGGAAGCAGCTGTTTACCTTTGAGGGAGCGGCTGGGTGATCTGCCTGTGTAAACAGCCATTTACCCAGGTGTCAAGAGGAGCAACTGAAAGAGAACACACATTTATTCCTTTCCTCATGGTAATGATCCAGAAATCCTGGCTTGTCTCTGCATTTTTCCGGGCACTGCTGCAGTGGGAGACTGGTCTTTTTCTAACGCAGCCCCAGGCCAAGCCATGAACCCCATTACTACTCTCCCACACCTACCCCAAGTCACCTCTCTAGTCACCCTTCTAGTCACCTTTTTGCCCTTCAGGACAAAAATCAGTATCTGAAGTTACCTTTTAATCGAATGTTTTGGCCTGCCTGTTGTCTGTATCCTTTCCCTACAATGTAAACACCTTGAGAATAAATCGCTTTGTTCGATGCCCTGCCCCCACACCTGGAAGAGTGTCTGGTACTTGGTGGGGCTGCTCAATCAATGGACATTGACTGATGGACAAGTGAGGCTTGTGTCAAGCCTGGTTTAGTGCAGTCCCCGACCTGAAAGGGTGCCTGAAATTCCCATTACTAAAGTCACCTCTTGGGTTGAGTCTGCGTTCTTCACTCAATCACAGCACACCACTTTTAGCTTTGTCATATTTCCTACTTTTACTTACTTATTTCCTTAATTCATCTTCCCTATTTAAGTAAGTGTATTTAAAATGCAAATTGTATGTCATGGCTATAAACAGAAACCTACTGCACTTTCCATAAATAGAAAGTAACCATGAAAATAAATGCAACAATCACGAACCGTAGTGGCAAGAGGATGGTGGATGGAACTCTATTTCAACATATTCTTTATCTTGTAATACTAGGTATTTTATTGTAGGTATTTACAAGCATTATCTTGATATAGGGTTCATAGACTTCACCAGATGTCCAAAGGAGCCCATAGCATTTTCCTTAAGAACACCAGAGTAGAGATACCAAGATATTGACTACCAATCTTGAGATCTTTCTCTGTTAAAAAAAATATCAAATAGCCTTAGGATGGTATAAAAGACATGTTAGCACCAAGCTGAGATTTCCTCTATGACACAATCAGAAGGACTAAAAGGAAATAGAAAAGGGGCCAGGTATCTCACACCTATAACTCCAGCACTTTGGGAGGCCAAGGTAGGAGGATCACTTGAGGCCAGGAGTTTAAGACTAGCTTGGACAACATAGTGAGAGCCTGTCTTTACAAAATTTTTCTTAGAAACTTAGTTGGATATGATGGTGCATGCCTGTAGTCCCAGCTACTCAAGAGGTTGAGGCAGGAGGATCACTTGAGCCCAGGAGTTTGAAGCTGCAGTGAGCTATGATTGCACTATTGCACTACAGTCTGGACAACAGAGTGAGAATCTTCTCTTAGAAAAAAAACAGAAAAGAGAGTGACTTTCTCCATGTAACTTAATGTCTGTGGGCTCCATTAAATCATCTCAAGGTACCTGAGGTGACTTAATAGAGCCCTCAGACAATAAGACTTAATAGGGTGTTCTGAAACCCCAATTGCCCATACATTACTTAGGGTTAAAATTGCAAATATATTAGTACCATTATTTTGGATTATCAGTTCATATCATTAAATATTTGTTGAGGGAGTATTATATACACAGCTCATGTGCCAAGTTTATGTACTAAGTATCTCTTGAGTAATATGAGTAGAGAAGGACCACGTAATCACGGTTATTTTAAAGTCTATGTCTAGTAACTCCAATATCCAGACACTCTTAGGGTCCGCCCCCTCATCTATTTCTTCAATCATGTGGTCTTGTCTCCTTAAATGACTGGTAGTTTGAAATTAGATGCCAGATGTATACATAAGATTAAGATAATTTGAGCCTCTTGGTAATTTTATTTTCTTTCAAAGAAGAATCATTTTTATTTTTAGTAAATGGTTAGCATAGAGGCAGATCACCTAATCCAATCAGGGATAATGTTTAATCAAAGCTAGACTTTGTTCTTTGTGAGGGTTGGTCTATTTCTGGTTCACCCCTACGTTCTAGGGTACAGCCCTTGGTGGATGTCAACTAAAACCTTGGGATGCTTATCACGGACTCTTTTCCTTATAGGGCTCTGAATTCTAATTTTTTCCCTCAGTATGATAAGACTGCAAGAAGCCTAGCTCAGCTTCTCTGCTCTCAGTCACTACTTGTGAATCAGCTAAAGACCTTGAGAGCAAAGCAGACTGAATGTTAAGCACACCTCTTTGTACTTCCCTTTTCTCAAAAATATTAGCCCCTCAAGTCCTTGCTGACATGGTAGCTCTCTAATGCCTTCAAACCAAATCAATTGAATATTTTGTCAGACTTTTCGAGTTGCCCTTGGCTAATGGATTGTTCTGCAACAAACAAGTCTATCATTACAGCCTGCAGGCCATATTATTACATGGGAAAAGCAAATTATAAAAGAATATGTAGGGCATGATCCTATATTCATTAAAATAAAAATATTGATAATTTTTTAGAAAATGCTTAGGAATGCAATCTGAAAGAAGAGTCACCTAATCATTTACATTGGTTATGTAGTATTTCATTTCACTTTCTATGCTACTTTTTTTTGTAATGTTTGGACTCCGGTTTTCAATAAAGATGTGTTTCATAATAAGAAGAAATTCATAAGGTCATTTCCAAAAGATGAAAGAAATAAAAAAGGCATAACAAAATAGCTGGAAAGTGAGCTTACCCTTATCTCTGTTTCCTGATTTGGGAAAGCCGAGCTTACAGAATATCCAGCAGTATAGGGAAAGCTATGGTACCCTGGTTAGACTTATGCTATTAATTATGGTAGCCTTTCCTTACAGTATCAAGGGGCCTCTTGGTTCAAGGATTTTCAAGGTTGATGAATTAACTGTGGTGACTCCAAATTATTTACTGGGTCATTTAAACTACTTGATCTGCAAACAAAAGGGGAACTGAAATTATAGAAATCTTCCAACCCTAGGAAAACATTTACTTAGCCAAACTAACTTTAGCATGCGACTAATTAAAAAGGACTTCCTTGGGCGGAGAGAGGGGGGCGCTCCCAAGATGGCCGAATAGGAACAGCTCCAGCCTCCAGCTCCCAGCATGAGTGACACAGAAGATGGGTGATTTCTGCATTTTCAACTGAGGTACCAGGTTCATCTCACTGGGGCATGTCAGACAATTGGCACTGGTCCGCAGGTGCAGTCCAACCAGAGAGAGCTGAAGCAGGGCGAGGCATCACCTCACCTGGGGAGCACAAGGGGGAAGGGAATTCCTTTTTCTAGCCAAAGGAAATTGAGACACACAACACCAGGAAAATTGGGTAACTCCCACCATAATACTGTGCTTTACCAAGGGTCTTAGTAAACGGTACACTAGGAGATTATACCCCACACCTGGCCCAGAGGGTCCCCCACCCACAGAGCCTCCCTCATTGCTAGCACAGCAGTCTGAGATCTAACTGCAAGGCAGCAGCCAGGCTGGAGGAGGGGCGCCCGCCATTGCTGAGGCTTAAGTAGGTACACAAAGCTGCAGGGAAGCTCAAATTGGGTGGAGCTCAACACCACAGCTCAAGGAGGCTGGCCTGCCTCTGTAGACTCCTCCTCTGGACACAGGGCATAGCGAAACAAAAAGCAGCAGAAACCTCAGCAGAGGTAAATGCCCCTGTATGACAGCTTTGAAGAGAGCAGTGGTTCTCCCAGCACGGAGGTTGAGATCTGAGAACGGACAGACTGCCTGCTCAAGTGGGTCCCTGATCCTTGAGTAGCCTAACTGGGAGACATCCCCCACTAGGTGCAGACCGACACCTCACACCTCACACAGTGGGGTACATCCCTGAGACGAAGCTTCCAGAGAAAGAATCAGACAGCAACATTCGCTGTTCAGCAATATTCTATCTTCTGCAGCCTCCGCTGCTGACACCCAGGCAAACAGGGTCTGGAGTGGACCTCAAGCAAACTCCAACAGACCTACAGCTGAGGGTCCTGACTATTAGAAGGAAAACTAACAAACAGAAAGGACACCCACACCGAAACCCCATCAGTACGTCACCATCATCAAAGACCAAAGGCAGATAAAACCACAAAGATGGGAAAAAGCAGTGCAGAAAAGCTGGAAATTCAAAAAATCAGAGCGTATCTCCCCCTCCAAAGGAATGCAGCTCATCACCAGCAATGGAACAAAGCTGGATGGAGAATGACTTTGACAAGTTGAGAGAAGAAGGATTCAGTTGATCAAACTTCTCAGAGCTAAAGGAGGAACTACGTAACCAGCACAAAGAAACTAAAAACCTTGAAAAAACAATGGATAAATGGATAACTAGAATAATTAGTGCAGAGAAGACCTTAAAAGAACTTACAGAGATGAAAGCCATAACACAAGAACTACATGACAAATGCACAAGCTTCAGTAACCGACTAGATCAACTGGAAGAAAGAGTATCAGTGATTGAAGATCAAATGAATGAAATGAAGAGAGAAGAGAAGTGTAGAGAAAAAAGAGTAAAGAGGAATGAACAGAGCCTCCAAGAAATATGGGATTATGTGAAAAGACCAAATCTACATCTGATTGGTGTGCCTGAAAGTGACGGGGAAAATGGAACCAAGTTGGAAAACACTCTGCAGGATATCATCCAGGAGAACCTCCCCAACCTAGTAAGGCAGGCCAGCATTCAAATTCAGGAAATACAGAGAATGCCACAAAGATACTCCTCGAGAAGATCAACTCCAAGACACATAATTGGTAGATTCACCAAAGTTGAAATGAATGAAAAAATGTTAAGGGCAGCCAGAGAAAGTTCGGGTTACACACAAAGGGAAGCCCATCAGACTAACAGCAGATCTCTCGGCAGAAACGCTCCAAGCCAGAAGAGAGTGGGGGCCAATATTCAA
The DNA here is from genome assembly GCF_009764315.1 of Trachypithecus francoisi. NCBI lineage: Eukaryota > Metazoa > Chordata > Mammalia > Primates > Cercopithecidae > Trachypithecus > Trachypithecus francoisi. Next base: position 92,856,372 of record NW_022681455.1, on the reverse strand, counting down.
CATTCTTAAAGAAAAGAATTTTCAACTCAGAATTTCATATCCAGCCAAACTAAGTTTCATAAGTGAAGGAGAAATAAAATCCTTTACAGACAAGCAAATGCTTAAAGATTGTGTCACCACCAGGCCTGCCCTACAGGAGATCCTGAAGGAAGCACTGAAGGAACAACAGATACCAGCCATTGCAAAAACATGTCAAAATGTAAAGTCCATCGATGCTAGGAAGAAACTGCATCAACTAGCGAGCAAAATAACCAGCTAATATCATAACGACAGGATCAAGTTCACACATAACAATATTAACCTTAAATGTAAATGGACTAAATGATCCAATTAAAAGACACAGACTGGCAAATTGGATAAAGAGTCAAGACCTATCAGTTTGCTGTATTCAGGAGACCCATCTCACATGCAGAGACACACATAGGCTCAAAATAAAGGGATGGAGGAAGATCTACCGACCAAATGGAAAACAACAAAAAAGCAGGGGTTGCAATCTTGGTCTCTGATAAAACAGATTTTAAACCATCAAAGATCAAAAGAGACAAAGAAGGCCATTACATAATGGTAAAGGGATCAATTCATCAGGAAGAGCTAACTATCCTAAATATATACGCACCCAATACAGGAGCACCCAGATTCATAAAGCAAGTCCTTAGAGACTTACAATGAGACTTAAGACTCCCACACAATAATAATGGGAGACTTTAACACCCCACTGTCAACATTAGACAGATCAATGAGACAGAAAGTTAACAAGGATATCCAGGAATTGAACTCAACTCTGCACCAAGCAGACCTAATAGACATCTACAGAACTCTCCACCCAAAATCAACAGAATATACATTCTTCTCAGCACCACATCACACTTATTCCAAAATTGACCACATACTTGGAAGTAAAGCACTCCTCAGCAAATGTGAAAGAACAGAAATTATAACAAACTGTCTCTCAGACCACAGTGCAATCAAACTAGAACTCAGGACTAAGAAACTCAATCAAAACTGCTCAACTACATGGAAACTGAATAACCTGCTCCTGAATGACTACTGGGTACATAACAAAATGAAGGCAGAAATAAAGATGTTCTTTGAAACCAATGAGAACAAAGATACAACATACCAGAATCTCTGGGACACATTTAAAGCAGTGTGTAGGGGGAAATTTATAGCACTAAATGCCCACAAGAGAAAGCTGGAAAGATCTAAAATTGAAACCCTAACATCACAATTAAGAGAACTAGAGAAGCAGAGCAAACACATTCAAAAGCTAACAGAAGACAAGAAATAACTAAGAACAGAGCAGAACTGAAGGAGATAGAGACACAAAAACCCTCCAAAAAATCAATGAATCCAGGAGTTGGTTTTTTGAAAAGATCAACAAAATTGATAGACTGCTAGCAAGACTAATAAAGAAGAAAAGAGAGAAGAATCAAATAGATGCAATAAAAAATGATAAAGGGGATATCACCACCGACCCCACAGAAAGACAAACTACCATCAGAGAATACTATAAACACCTCTACACAAATAAACTAGAAAACCTAGAAGAAATGGATAATTTCCTGGACACTTACACTCTTCCAAGACTAAACCAGGGAGAAGTTGAATCCCTGAATAGACCAATAGCAGGTTCTGAAATTGAGGCAATAATTAATAGCCTACCAACCAAAAAAAGTCCAGGGCCAGACGGAGTCACAGCTGAATTCTACCAGAGGTACAAGGAGGAGTTAGTACCATTCCTTCTGAAACTATTCCAATCAATAGAAAAAGAGGGAATCTTCCCTAACTCATTTTATGAGGCCAACATCATCCTGATACCAAAGCCTGACAGAGATACAACAGAAAGGAGAATTTTAGACCAGTATCCCTGATGAACATCGATGCAAAAATCCTCAATAAAATACTGGCAAACCAAATCCAGCAGCACATCAAAAAGCTTATCCACCATGATCAAGTGGGCTTCATCCCTGGGATACAAGGCTGGTTCAACATACACAAATCAATAAATGTAATCCAGCATATAAACAGAACCAAAGACAAAAACCACATGATTATCTCAATAGATGCAGAAAAGGCCTTTGACAAAATTCAACAGCCTTCCGTGCTAAAAACTCTCAATAAATTCGGTATTGATGGAATGTATCTCAAAATAATAAGAGCTGTTTATGACAAACCCACAGCCAATATCATACCGAATGGGCAAAAACTGGAAGCATTCCCTTTGAAAACTGGCACAAGACAGGGATGCCCTCTCTCACCACTCCTATTCAATGTAGTGTTGGAAGTTCTGGCTAGGGCAATCAGGCAAGAGAAAGAAATAATTTCAGTTAGGAAAAGAAGAAGTCAAATTGTCCCTGTTTGCAGATGACATGATTGTATATTTAGAAAACCCCATTGTCTCAGCCCAAAATCTCCTTAAGCTGATAAGCAACTTCAGCAAAGTCTCAGGATACAAAATCAATGTGCAAAAATCACAAGCATTCTTATACACCAGTAACAGACAAACAGAGAGCCAAATCATGAATGAACTCCCATTCACAATAGCTTCAAAGAGAATAAAATACTTAGGAATCCAACTTACAAGGGATGTAAAGGACCTCTTCAAGGAGAACTACAAACCTCTGCTCAGTGAAATAAGAGAGGACACAAACAAATAGAAGAAAATACCATGCTCATGGATAGGAAGAATCAATATTGTGAAAATGGCCATACTGCCCAAGGTAATTTATAGATTCAATGCCATCACCATTAAGCTACCAATGACTTTCTTCACAGAATTGGAAAAAACAGCTTTAAAGTTCATATGGAACCAAAAAAGACCCTGCATTGCCAAGACAATCCTAGGCCAAAAGAACAAAGCTGGAGGCATCACGGTATCTGTCTTCAAACTACACTACAAGGCTACAGTAACCAAAACAGCATGGTACTGGTACCAAAACACAGATATAGACCAACGGAACAGAACAGAGCCCTCAGAAATAATACTACACATCTACAGCCATCTGATCTTTGACAAACTTGACAAAAACAAGAAACCGGGAAAGGATTCCCTATTTAATAAATGGTACTGGGAAAATTGGCTAGCCATAAGTAGAAAGCTGAAACTGGATCCTTTCCTTATTCCTTATACGAAAATTAATTCAAGATGGATTAGAGACTTAAATGTTAGACGTAAAACCATAAAAACCCTAGAAGAAAACCTAGGCAATACCATTCAGGACATAGGCATGGGCAAGGACTTCATGTCTAAAACACCAAAAGCAATGGCAACAAAAGCCAAAATTGACAAATGGGATCTAATTAAACTAAAGAGCTTCTGCACAGCAAAAGAAACTACCATCAGAATGAACAGGCAACCTAGAGAATGGGAGAAAATTTTTGCAATCTACTCATCTGACAAAGGGCTAATATCCAGAACCTATAAATAACTCAAACAAATTTACAAGAAAAAAACAACCCCATCAAAAAGTGGGTGAAGGATATGAACAGACATTTCTCAAAAGAAGACATTCATACAGCCAACAGACACATGAAAAAATGCTCATCATCACTCGCCATCAGAGAAATGCAAATCAAAACCACAATGAGATACCATCTCACACCAGTTAGAATGGCAATCATCAAAAAATCAGGAAACAACAGGTGCTGGAGAGGATGTGGAGAAATAGGAACACTTTTACACTGTTGGTGGGACTGTAATCTAGTTCAACCATTGTGGAAAACAATGTGGCGATTTCTCAAGGATGTAGAACTACAAATACCATTTGACCCAGCCATCCCACTACTGGGGATATACCCAAAGGATTATAAGTCATGCTGCTATAAAGACACATGCACACGTATGTTTATTGTGGCACTATTCACAATAGCAAAGACTTGGAATCAACCCAAATGTCCATCAGCGACAGACTGGATTAAGAAAATGTGGCACATATACACCATGGAATACTATGCAGCCATGAAAAAGGATGAGTTCGTGTCCTTTGTAGGGACATGGATGCAGCTGGAAAGCATCATTCTCAGCAAACTATTGCAAGAACAGAAAACCAAATACCGCATGTTCTCACTCATAGGTGGGAATTGAACAATGAGATTACTTGGACAGAGGAAGTGGATCATCACACACCGGGTCCTATTGTCGGGACGGGGGGTGAGGAATAGTATTAGGGGATATACCTAATGTAAATGATGAGTTAAGGGGTGCAGCACACCAACATGGCACATGTATACATATGTAACAAACCTGCACGTTGTGCACATATACCCTAGAACTTAAAGTACAATAATAATTAAAAAAAAGGACTTCCTTCTTGGAAAGAGAGACAAATATGCACAGAGTGTTATGATTTATTTAAGAGTTCATTTTGAAAACTCCATTCCATCACTTTGCAAGTGAACACTGAAATCCAAATTTGGAAATTAATATTTATGTGAGCTAATTTTTATCTTACTGATTCTACCCAGATTTCTAGCCCTTTAAGATGATTTTGAGTCTGAATCTCATTTCTAATTATCTTAACTAATGTTTCCATGATTTTGTTAACTGAGAGTTCAGTAGGTATATTTTCTATGTCCTAATCTGTTTATTAAAATATTGAGAACATTAGAAATGAATCAGAACCGAGGGCAAGATAAAGTGGGACTTTACTAAAGATGTCTTCCAGCCTGTCCGTAATGAATCAATACCTTTGTGTATGACGGTTTCATCTGCTTCGAATCCATTTGACTACACTATAATTGTATCCACATAACCCTCTTCCACTAAAGTTGCTAAAGAATTTATTCCCATTCAAGTCTTCTGGGTGAGCTAACTTAGCCACAGATCACAAGAGGTAGCCCTTGTGTACCACCTGACCCATGCCCCTGGCCACAGCCTATTGGACCAAGGGTAGACACTTGATGCAAACTGGGCCAATCAGATTCTCTATCTCAAGAATTTCGCAAAGAGGTAAGGAGCCTGAGTTTGCTATCTGGGGGTAGCCAAACGTAAGTGTCATGTGACTTAGGGGCTGAAGCTACTATCATCGGGCACTCATGATGAGCTTTGTATAAGCAGAGGGGTGAGGAGAAAGAAAAAAACAAAGCATGCATACTGAGAGAAATATAAATTTGAAGCCATGAAGAGGGAAAAACATGAAGAGAGTAGCTGCCTATTGGCTTCCCAGTTCTCTGGATGTCTGACTTTAATAACGTGCACTTGGATTCTGTGAAGCTTTTATTCTGAAATTTTAAAATAAACTCCCCCCTTTTTTTTTTTTGCTTGAGCAAATGTTATAGGCTCAACTGTGTCCCCAACAAAATTCATATTTCGGCTGGGTGTGGTGGCTCACGCCTGTAATCCCAGCACTTTGGGAGGCCGAGGTGGGCAGATCACTTGAGGTCAGGAGTTCAAGGCCAGCCTGGTCAACATGGTGAAACCCGTCTCTACTAAAAATACAAAAATTAGCTGGGCGTGGTGGCATGTGCCTGTAATCCCAGCTACTCAGGAGGCTGAGGCAGGAGAATCGCTTAAACATGGGAGGCGGAGGTTGCAGTGAGCCAAGATTGCACTGTTGCACTCCAGCCTGGGTGACAGAGAGAGACTCCATCTAAAAAAAAAAATTGGAGATAGAGCCTTTAAAGAGGTGGTTAGGTTAAAATGAGGCCCTTAGGGTGGGCCCTAATCCAATATGTCTTGTGACCTTATGAGAAAGGAAGAGACACCAGAGATGTGCACTCACAGAGGGAAGGTCACATGAGGACACAGCAAGAAGGTGGCCATCCACAAGCCAAGAAGAAAGGCCTCAGGAGAATCTAAACCTCCTGCACCTTGATCTGGGACTTCCAGCTTTCATAACCGTGAGAATATGAATTTCTGTTATGAAAGCCACCCAGCCTATAGTATTTTGTTATGGGTACCCTAGTGGACTCATATAGCAAGTCTAAGAGGGTTTCACTGCTTTCCATTGCATGTAACAGAAAACTAGGACTCAATTGGTTCAAAAGATAAGATTATGAGTTATTTCACATAACTAGAAATCAGGACAGAAGGAGCTCCAGGGTTAATCAGTGATTCCTGACATTGTCAAGGATCTATGTTCTTTCCGTGTTTCTGCCCCTCCATTCTCATCTCAGTGTGTCAGCTCTGACCCCGGGCTAGAGATCCTTTCATGCTGATGAGCTGGCTGCAACATTTCAAGACATGACACTGTCCAGAAGAAGAAGTTATTATATATTTTCTGAGTGTTTCTTTTTAAAAGCATGGAAACCCTTCTTAGAAGCCCTCTTATACTCTTTTCCACATCTTATTAACCAGAAATGCATCAGAGTCCATGACTACAGTAATCATTGGCAGTGAAAATAGGGCCATCATAAAGGATCCTCCCTGGATAAATATGGTCCCAAGGAGAAGGGCAGAACTTAAATAAAATAGAGGTAGGGTTAAGGAAAAAAAAAAAAAGGGAATGAATTCGGAGTAGGTAACCAACAGGGTCTCCTTGGTTTCTTTCACCAATTCTCCCTAGACAGCAATTCTCTGCAAGATTGTCATGGGAGATTTTGACAAATGTGTTACTGAAATGGCAACACCCTTTTTAATGTCACTCCTCTGATCTATCAATTTAATATATACCAACAAGTACAAAATAAATTTGGATTTTCATAACTTTGCATAACTTATACTTTTTGTATGCATTATGTCTTTTGGTACAAATAACAATTTTACAGAATGGGAAACTGAGGCTCAGAGACTTGAAATGATTTGCCTAAGAACACACGATGCTTGTCCCTAGAACAGTGAATATAGTGAATATAGTGACCAGGGGGCACAGGCCAGTAGTGATAGGTTAAATTGGATTAGAGCAATAAATTAGTAAAATTGTAGGAATCTAGGTGAGATTATGAGGGCCTTGAATGTCAGAGGAAGGAGTTTTAAATTGATTAAATATGTAATAAAGTCTTGATCTGAAGAGTGATCTGATGAAATGATATATCAGAAAGATTGATCAATCACTGGTTTCTAAAAGCAGTTAATAAGTGGCTTAACCAAATAATAGAGTCCAGACTCAATTTGAGATTCATTCATTTTCCTCTAATCAAAATTTATTAAGCATATATTATGTGGGAGGTCCTGTATTCAGCAGTAGGGATAAGAGGATGTGCAAGACAGGTACGGTCACTTTCCTTGTATCAATTAAAGTCAGAAGGATCTGTATTAATCAGGATAGGTTGGGCTATGCTGCTGTAACAAATAGACACTGGATATCTTGTAGTGCAATACCATCAAGACATGGTTTGGCTCACGCGAATTCTGAGGCATGAATTGTCTTCTTCCACCTGGTGCATGTGTCTTCCCAGGACATCACAGTAGGTCAAGAAAGATATGGAGGAAGAATACCAATTCTTAATTGCCTCAGCTGTTCCTCACCTAACAGCAGGAAAAACCGAGAAACACATAGTGGGGAGCATTATATATTTGGTTAGAAGTAACTGTCTCTGTCACAAAATTTTATAATAAATACCTTAAAGATCTGTGTCTTTTTTATTCACTTATAAAGTTGTATTATGCAAGGAGTAGTTATATAAACATCATTTTAATTGCAACTTCTGCTTGAGGAGAAAAAACATCGTATTAACCTTGCTTTCAGACTGTGTATATAAGGAGAAGATAAAGAATAACAAGTCAATACTAAAGAAAGGTGACATTTTAATTTCTTTGCCCTGCAGTGATGCAGCAGAAAGACCTCACTTTGCATCACAGTTCTATGTGCTGCTTTTGTGTCTTTAAGCAAGTCATTCAACCTCGGTGAGCCTCCTTCAGCTTAACAAAGAGAATAATACTTATTTAACCCAGAGAGGCGTCAGGAGGATCAAAATTTAAAATATAGATCTATGCAAATGTCTACATGCCACCACAACTGACATACAGTATAAACTAATTAAATGTTAAATGAGTCTGCTCTATATGGGTCAAAATAAACTTTAGATCAGAACTCACAGCCACGTTTTTTCATGCCATCATACATCCTCTTGCATCGAATCTAACTCAGCTGCCCGGCCTCCAAAACTTGGTAATGTTTCACTTCCCAGCCTGTCTCCTTCCCACTATGACTTCCCAGCATCTTATCTCACCAAGCTCTTCCCCTCAACACTCACTTACTCCTCCTGCTAAACAATTTTGCTTGCTGCCTGAAACTTTTGGTAGGTCTCTAAAACACTCTTTCCATGGCACCGACTACATTATTGCAAAATAGGGGGCTCCTCCTTACTCTTTAGCAGGCCAGTCCCTCCAGAGGGATCATACTTTCTGCCCCATTGACATGGGGCTTGACCATCTGATTTGCTTTGCCCAGTGAAAAGTGAGTGGGAATGATGTGAGCAGAAATGATGTGAGCAGAAACTTTGACAGCTGTAGCGGGTTTCCACTCTCTCTTTTTCCTCTGCTACGAGAACCACATGCCCCAGATAGAAGCCTCTTTTTCAGCTTTGGTCCTGAGATGAAGATGTGCAAATGAACAGCAGCTGATGAGTGGTGGACTGGAACGGGGTCTGAGAAACAGTCGTTTGTGCTGGTAACCCAGTAAGATATTAGAGGTTATATTTGTTACTGAAGCTTAATTTGCCCAAAAAATGGCTGATGCCACCCAAAATTCCCACCACACATGGAATATTTTCTCTTTAATAACTGTGTTCAAAACCTCCCTCCACTAGAATATTTTTTCATCCCTCTTGCCTCCCCAAAATGCTATCTACTTTCAAATGCCTTCTCCATGAAGTTTCCTCTGATTATCCTAATCATAAATGATCCCCCCTTTTCTAAGCAGCACACTAACATATTATCTGTAACAATTTCTGTAAATAAATGTTTGTTGACTACTCTAGCCTGAGAATGCTTTTTCTATGGCACTGATTACAATATTTCATTATATTACTACTTTCCTCATATCTTGTCATGTTTAGTATAAACAGGGATCATGCTTTTTCCTATTTCTGGAAACGTAGTACCATATAGTTAGAAAGGCACAGTCAACACTTGTTCAAAAATAAATGACACATGTTTCAGCTGTGGGTAAGATGCGGTAATCACACTCTACTCTTTCTCGCTAGCACTGAACACAGCTCTCTAACTTGGTGCTGAAGCACACAGGGGGAATTCAGTTAGTGATGGTTCCAGATTAAGAGGGCTCAGTCTTTCAGTTAAACGATAGTTGAAATGTGGTTTTGGACTGCAGAAGAAGTTTTAGACTGGTGAGATCCAAAAAATTCCTTAAACTCCTTTCTCTGGGCCTGAGAATTGGCCAGTTACACAAACGTTAACCAGGACATTGGCTCTACAGTGGCTATAATTGTGTTGTTGTTGTTGTAGGTATGTGAGACACCAACCAGAGTTCGTAATTCTAATGATCTCTCCAGATGTATGGCTGCAGCATCCCCAAGAAGGGGTAGGGAGGGGCATATAATGAGCTACCCTCAGGGGATCAGAAAGAAAAGGGAAAGTGAGGAGGTATGATCTAGAATGCTGAGGGTGGTGTTTGCATGACAGTCTGCATGTCTTATGAAACTGACTTTATTTCACAGTGATGAAGATACTTTGAGGAATAGTAGAGATCCTTCTTAAATAAATAGTTACTTCCTCCTGGGGAAAATTTAAATAATTAAAGATGTAGTAGCACTGGGCAGATTGGCCAATAAACAAGCAACTTGGATGGAAAAAATCAAACAGGGATTTTACTGTAAGGTTTAGACTAATCCAGGACGCTCATGGATTTGTTGTGGGTGAATGAAGAAGGAGACCAAATGGGGAAAGAGACAAGAGACAGTAGGGGAGGCCAACTTTAGAATCACCCACACAAGTTACTAGAGTGTCATTTTCAGTAGCCATCTTACCTCAAGATGTTCCACCCAAGCACCGGTTCTGAAGAGTCTTCAAAACTCCATTGCCACCCTCATTTCCTGCCTGCCCTGGGCTTCTAGGATGTGTGGGTTGGGATAAGAGGTGGAAGGGAAAACAGCAATGCTATTTCATTGCACAACTCTAGGGGGCATCATCCACAATGCATTTATGTAACAGAACGTTGTAATTCTCCCTTTCTTCCCTGTGGCCTCAACAGGGAGGAAACACAATGTTTTCCCTGAACCACTTTCAAAGCCACCTTTCTATTTGATTTCTATTATATATGTAACCATTCCTCAATTCCCAAAGCACTAGTTCAAAGTTTTTAAATCTTGTCCTTTCCTTCAACATGTTGTTGATACAGGATAGAGGGAGTGGATGAAGCTAAATGATTTTTACCTGCTCTCCTTAAAAAGAAAATCTCTCATGCTACCTAACCTCAGTTTTTAAAATACACATTTAAAAAAGTGCAAATCCTCTAATCTAACTCATAAAACATTTAATATTTTGGATATATGGCTTTAATGACCATTCAAAAGTCACGGTGGCTAGACAATGGGAGCTGCCAGACTATTGTCCATTGACCACAAAGCCATGAGGTGGCTCTTTTTCCAGGGTCAGGAGGTCAAGCTTCACAGCATTAATTTTGCTGAGTTTCTTTGTTATAAATAACAAACAAGGTCATTTATTTTCATTTTCTTGTTTCTAATTGCATGCATCTTCTCCCGAGGATGAACTCCATAAACAGGTGGCTGGAATGCTGGGGAGAAAACTTGAAACTGTTCCAGAAAAAGAGGGCATGTCCCACTCTAGCGAAACAGTTTGATGAGTTGGAGATTTAGTCACTGCAGGATACGCACCTGCACTATTACTCGAAAAGCAAACACTCATCTGTTTGGCACGCACAGATCTATGTAAATTAGGAGAGATTATTTTGCTGCTAGTTCTTGGCTGTTCTGTGATCAAATGCAATTGTTTCCCATTTCTTAAGAAACAGAATCTTTATTAGACTCAGTTCTTTTCTTGGTTATTTTTACAATTTTATTGTTCTATGGTTATTAAAAAATAACATGTCATATAAATTAAGCCTAGAAACATGGATGCTTATCAAAGAAAGGGTTGCCATCCAAAGTTCCAACTATGAGAGATATTTATGTGCAATGCTATACAGATCTGTCATAGAAGGGTTTAATTAATATCTGCCTAATGATTTTCTCTCCTTAATGCCTCTATAGCTGTCCCCTAGTGAAGAATAAAACTGTGGACTGACCCCCACCCATTTGCGAAGAAAGTCCTGGGTCTTCAGCTTTCATTGTCCAGTCGGTGGTCTTTGTGGACACCAGGGGCCCCTCCTGCTGAAAACTGTCTGGACTTCCTGATTTTCACTCCTGTATAAACCCCCTCCCCCATTAGTACCTTTGTCTCCTTGGCGGAAAAAAAAAAAGTTTTTCACTTAAGTAAAATAAAAGCTACCCAGTATTTGTTTCTGGAGTGAAATTATAAACTTCATTGTACATTCTTCCTGGTTTTGATGCTTATCTTGAAGAGTTCAGTGAAAATAAATTGTTTTTATGAAAGCAGAGAAACCATTTGATAAACACGCTGTCTCTGAAAATTGTTCCTGCAAAAGAGGTCATTCTTTCACTTTAAAAGAAATAGAATATATTTCAGAAAACAGGCAGGACGACAGTTTAGAATTTCTGTGAATATAATTTTTTTAAAGGCAGAGTATAAATACAGTGAAAATTGCACACCTCCTGATTGTGTTGAGTGTTTTGGTTTCTAAAATAGCTTTACTGAAGAGCTACTTAGGTCACAAGCAAATACTTGCTGCATTTCATATTTGTGGTAATGAATTCTTGGCTTAATAGTATTTTGCTACCAGGGTGTTGGAGGTTACTGTTCCATAATTACTATATATCTGTCAGAACCTTTGGGTGTATCTATTCTTAGTAAAAGTAATAGTCAACTGACAAAATGATTAGTTTTCTAGAGCTCTTCTTGTGCCTGGTAATACAGAGACCAATAGGACTAAAATTGTTTGTAGTAATATGAGAAACAACCTCATGTACACAACTGAATATATATTTGTTATCATGAAGGAAAAGTTTGCTTATTTTTATCCCATTTCTCCAGATTTCTGTATTTTTTGACCAAAGTAAAAATATCAAAATAGCTCACATCTTCAGACCAGAAGAGTTTAGATTCCCTGAAAACTGAAGCTAACAATGGCTATGCTTGGGGATTTTTTTCACACTGTAATTCCTGCGTAGATCTCTCTATGGTAATTCGTTTTATGTCCTACACTGGTGATGTGTCATCAGGTCCCCCAGGTAAGAATTCTTCCTCTATACCATGTGTAGGTTCACTATGGTGAGAGTCTTGGTAGGTTCTGACTTGCTTTTATCTGCATGTGGTTTAGACTATGCATGTGAAGTGTTGATTCGCAGATACGAAACTCTCCTAAATTTCATGAAGATACCCATATTAAGAATCCAGGCTGGATAGGAATGCTACGATTTATGACACAACACCAAGTTCAGATATAAAACAGAATATAAGATATTTTAGCAATATAATACATTAGCTGTTACTATGAGAACAGATGAGAAGAAACGTGAGTAGCCCTGGCCTTGTTAATTTCCACTTGGAGCTACCGATAATTTGGTTACATTACATATTGCAAGGATCATAATATTTGGATAGGATTTTTCATCACCCAAACTCAAGAGAATTAAACTGTATATACTGTTTAATAGTATTTGTGTCTCATCTTGGGCAAGCAGAACATGGAGGGGTTAAATTACTTTCATAGATTTGTAAAAGTGGGGGTTCCAGTGAGGTTTTTGGTTATAAAACTCTGGCAGGTTTAATGAAGTCCTCATGGGGACTTTCTTGCATAATTTGAAACCAGATAAAGTAGAGAAAGGTTTCAGCTTCTGTCAAGATGTAAGGTAGTTTTCCCACAATGTAAAGTTTGTGTATTTTCTCCCCATTTTTAAGGGATTTTTGGATGACATCAACTATTTAATTAGAAACATCAAGCATTATAAGATGGACAGTTTTGATCCAAATCATCTCAAAACCCTAAAGGAATTTTCTTAAGCCCAGAAGTTGCATTTTGGCTGCAGAACTGATTCTTCTGCTGCCCTTCTAAGTCAATAACTGTTAGCATTGTTCAGCATAAATTCAAAGCATATTTAAGATATGTTCTTGGAGAAGTTTCTTCAAATTCAAGGCTAATCCAGTATAAAGGAAACCTTTGTCTATGGCTTTCAGAAACAAGACTGCTGACAGACTGAAAACAGTGACACCCTTAAGATAACAAATACCATGACAGTTACAATTGCATTTAATTTTTTAAAGCATCATTCTAAAGTTTTTAATGGATAGTCTTCAAAACCACTGGAACCCTTAAAATTAGATGATAGTGCAAAAGCAATGGAGAGTGTAATCAGATCAGTTCTAAAGGAAACCACATAGGATCCTAGTTTTAATATTTACGAAGAGTCTACAACAGCAGGGTGCAAAAGGCCCTCACCCCACCCAAGGTAGATTGTTCTAATTCACATCAGAGGCCCTGGATACACTCTTCTCAAATCCTGCCTTAAGGTTCCCTGCAAATAAATAGTGTAAATAAATTACACTATTAAAACATTCTGATTTTTTTTTCCTTCTTCCTTCCCATGTTCTTTCTAAACTTTCTTTCTTTAATGAATATTTATTTCCTGCAAACAAACTATGCACCAAGCATGGTCTGAGGTTCTTGGGATCCAGCAATGATCTAGCAGTGTGCACTGCCTCATCCCTTGAGCCTTCTTATACAAATACCATGGGGATGTAGAGGCTGGCATCCTTCACACTGTATGTGAGTTTGTTTTTCATGTTGCTTCTCTCAACAGCAGCTAGTGGCTGTGCCATGACAGTATCTCCAGGTGACTGGGATGGTTCAGGGTATGTATACATGTGTGCATGTGAGTACGTGTGTATTTTGTGTTCCAAGAGCTCAATTCATAGTCCTCTTTGAGGACTTCTATATGTGTCATGTTGGGAATCGAATCCTCTTTCTCATTCACAAGTGCCTAAAATCATGTCTGGCACATGGTAGGTACTTATATAAATAAATAAATAAATAAATAAATATAGCTAGCTGCCAAATGCGTGGAGATTGGGCAAAATCGTCAAGTCAGCAGCCTTGCCCAATGCCCTTTTTCTGTTCCAGTGATTTTCTCATTCGAAATGCCTCAACATACACGTCTTCAGCTCATCATCCGAATTCTTCCCCTCCCCCCAAATCAAAATCTAAACTCAGATCTTTTGCTTACCTTACATCCTAAATCAAATAATAAAATGCAGACGGATGAGTATTGTTCCCTTCTCAAAAGTATTTGCATCCTAACAGGGAAGGGAAATTTAAGAGAAAGATTTCCAAAACAATGGCCAGAAGTTAGGGATTGTCATTGAGCATTCCTAACTCCTGAGAGCCTTAGGGGTAAAGTTCTCGCTTCATTTTCTAGGCTCCACCGCCCAAAGCTGAATGCAGTACATCAGCCCACTTGCAATTCCCATTCTTGCAGCTAGCGGGTTTCCACTGCGAAGCGTATTTATATTCCTGATCCTCGAAGTCTGATTACAAGTTCAAGTTTAGTCTCTGTAACTTTGATTATACTTTTCCTCGTCCTTTAATCAAGCTCAGATTGCTCCAGATGCAAAACGGAATGCGCAGAAGGTGAGGATTGTGAGTCTGCAAAGAAAAACTTAGCTTTCCAGACTTTTGGCTCCTTGTAAGAGCTATCTGTAAAAACAAATTTTTTTTTAAAATTCTTTTTTGGTACCCCAGATCATCACATTGCTCCTCTCCTGTGACAAGATCGTGCTCTATAGGCTATTGTTAAATACTAATAGCGAAACTTAAAAGATGTTCTTTTGCTAGACAACAGGTGGCCACTGCAACCTCCAGCTCTGATTGGTGGAAAGGCCACAGGCGCCCAGTGGCCCACAGAAAGGGCCTCCACTTCTGCGTTTCAAGAACTTACTCAATGGGGTGTTGTCCTGATAATATCTCAGCTCGCTGTCAATTTGTGCAACCTGCTGGGCCATTAGGGAGCGCCGCTGGGTTGTCAACGTTAAATGGAGACTAGGGAGGGGAAACCAAAGCTTTTTCGGGAGGGTGGGAATAGGAGTCAACCCAGGGACAATGTGAGCAGTTGTTTCTTTTCTGAGTACACACTGCTCTCTCATGCAGTCTCCTGACCCAAGTTTTTGCTAAGAGAAGAGCAAATACAGAAACTTTCACCTAATTGAAGTTTATTTTTTTCTGCTCCGTTCCAGAAAGATAATATTGAGCGAAGGTACACACACAGGTGTCGCAAGCCCGATCCACTTTGGAGAACAGAAGAAATGAAAAGAAAACCCATGTCATGCTTGTCTGAAAAAGCTCAGGCCCTGGGCCAGCAAGGTGTGATCAGGGGACGAAACTGTTAGCGAGTGTCATAGGAAGTATTTCAGAATGTCTCCGTTCTGGTTACAGTGGCTCGCAGATAACTAAACTGGGGAGGGGGCAGATCTCACGGCCTCTCCACAACGTTCCCATCTAGTATAAAGCCTCTTCCCTTCGACAAGGCTGAAGGCCAAACTCTCAGATTAACTCAAAGCAATAAAGCCGATGAGAAAATAAATAAATAAAAAGATGGAGCTTAAGAAAGATAAAGAAATAAAGAGGGGGTGGGTGAATGCAGAGTGGGGAAGTTAATCAGCTAGGACCTTTTAGGAAAATAGGGACATTTTCTCTCTAAGAGCAGTGAATGATCTGCCTAGATCCAGTTACTCAAATGCCTTTCGAATACAAACAAGAGCAAAGAGAATACGAAGAGAACCGACATGAGGCTTCACTTGGGAAGCTTCAAGTCTGCCTACCTGTGAAAGGTCAGGCCCCAACACCCCTTCTGGGAAATCCTACAGGTGAACTTGGGGTCCCGGTTCCCGGTTACCGGGAGACACTCTTGCAGGTTGGCGTCTGGGTTAGGTGTGTCCACGCAGGGGACATTCGAAAGGCAAGGCGGGGTCGAGGAGAGGGGCCCGGGCACAGGCACCCGTAAGGAAGGAAGCGGGGCGTGGGGAGGAAAGCGACAGGAAGGGAGCAGAGGGCCTAGGGATGCTGGGGCCCGGGGAAGCGGTGGTCGCGCAGGAGGAAGGTGGGACACACGGGACGCAGGGCTGGCGTCCGCTTCGGCCGAGGAAAGGAGGGGAGAGAGGAGCGCTCCGAGGCAGCGGGGACAAAGAGGACCGGAGCGGGAAGGGGGGCGAGGTGGGGAGAAGAGGGGCCCCGGAGAGGGGGAGGCCGCGGCGGGGGTGATGGGGCCGGCGGGGCGGGGTGGGCGCGCCCGGAGGCGGTCCGGGCCGAGGAGCGCACCGGCGGGGCGGGCAGCGCGCCAGCTGCCCGCGGTGGGAGGGGCGGAGCGGCGGCGGCGCGGGGAGGGGACCGGCGGTGGAGGCAGGAGGGGGAGAAGGAGGGGAGGGGCCGGGCCCCTTGTCTCCGCGGCTCGTCTCCTCAGTCCGCCCGGGGAGGAGGAGGAGGAGCGGGGCCAGCCGCCGCCGCCGCCGTCCCAGCCTCGCCCAGCGCACCTGAACTCGCCGCGCCGTCCCGGGCCCCCGCGCCGCGCCCCGCGCCCTCGGCGCCCGGCCCGCGCGCAGCGCTGTCTCGGTGCCCCGGCGGGGCGCGTCCTCCGGGCCGCCTCCCGCTCTCCCGCGGCTCGCGTGGCCGCGCCTTTGTGTGCGGCGGCCGCGGCTCCCGGGCTTCTCCGGCTCCCGTCGCGGCGCTCCTCCGACCGCGAGTCCGGCGCGCCACCCCCGGGCGCCCCCGACGGTGGAGCTAGCGGCGGCGAGGAGGCGGGTCCCGGCCCCGGCGAACCCCAGTCCCGGCCCCCGGCCCCGGGCCCGGCTCCGGCATGGATGTTAGGTTCTACCCCGCGGCGGCCGGGGACCCTGCCAGCCTAGACTTCGCACAGTGCCTGGGGTACTACGGCTACAGCAAGGTGACCGGGCCGGGCCGGGGGGGCGGGTGGGCGGGGGCCACCTCCCCATCCCGGGCGCGCCAGGCGCTCAGGCTCACCGCCTGCTGCACTTTTCTTTGGCCTCTTTCCTCCCCTGTTTACTCCTTTACCTTTGAGCCTTCGTCTCTGTCCAGCTCTCCCCGCTTATGTTTCTGCCCCATCCCACTTCGCTTTTTGTCCCCCAGCCGGCGCTCCCCTCAGCCTCTCCGCTCCCTCCCACCTCCCCGCCAGACTCTCCTTTGCTGCACCAAAGAAGCGAAGAGAGCCCGAGGACTAAAAGAGGGGCTCCTGTGTGATTGTTTGTTGCTGTTATTAGTAAACACGATCACAGGCCCCCTGGAGTGAGTGGAGGGGGGGGCAACGCAGGGGGTCCCTGATCTCCTAGTCCGATGATCTTGCCCTCCCCCACTCCCAGTCCTTACCTCCCCCCACCTACTCGAGAGCCGGCCTCGGGGCAGCTTACGGACTGAAAGGAACAAACTTTTGAGTATGCCTTGGACAGGGGAATGGGGTAAGTGGTGGGACCCCGCAGGTGGCCTTTGCTGCCCATTCGCTAGGGCGCTTTGGACCTCGGAACAGGGGTGCCCGCCCCTCCCCGCTTAGCGTAAGTGGCTTCTCTCCTCTCATTTTTTTTCTGGGGCGGGGGTGGTAAGTTTTGCATTTCGGGGAGATCGGGATTGGAGACCTCCACACCATACCCTGGAGTCACCTCACCTTCTCCACCTCCCCCTGCGCCAACTTCGAGGACCGAGCGTTCCAGGTGGCTAGGTGGACCTCAGAAGGGCAGCGGGCGCCCCTCGGAGCAGCGAGGCGGGCGAGAGTCGCAGCCCTGGTACCCGGGCCGCGCGGAATTCCCCCCCGCCCTCCCACCACCACCACCACCACCACCACCCCTCGGTGTCCTCTGTCCTCCCTGAAGCCCCCAACGCCGAATTTGCCGAAAACATCACCCTGAGGGCGAGATTCAGAGAAACAGCCGGGCTCTGGATGGCCTGTACCTTTTGAATGTGGTTTTCTTTACCCTTCCTCCTGCTCCTCCCTCCTCCCTCCCTTTTTCTTTCAAATCGTAGTTTGTTTATGATTGCTTGGATAACAGGAGGAAATAAGGAGTCTGCTAAAAGAAAGGTGCTAAACAAAACTAATGAATAAATAACAGGAAGAGGAGGAATTGCATCTAGAGTGAGGAACAGTTTGCTGTGCCCCGTGGCTGATGGAGGCTCGTGTTCCTTTCTATTTGTTTATACTCCGTTCCCAACTCCAGTGCTGAAGTTTGTAAAAAAACATTAGGGTCTCTCTTGCTCGCCTTCCAGTGTCATCATCGCCCAGCTCCGCGTCTGGCACAGAGGGGCCTCCCAACAAATATAGATCGAGGGGACTTTATTCCTTGTGCTTTAACCCTTTGGTGGTTGGAGCGTTCCTGCTCTCCGCATTCTAAGGGCTACGCTAAGCATTTAAAAAGAGGCAAGAAAAGGCCGATCGCTGGAGCCAGAGTTAAGGATTAGTTTGTGTCCTCTGATTTTGGATTTACTCAGGTTGTTAAATGCTTTAAAAAGTCCCCCATGTATGCTCAGTAAGGGACTTAGGCAGCCTAATTAAGTATGTAGTGTTTCTGAGAATCCACCTAATTGTTCCAGTGGGGTATTATTTATCTCCTTACAACTTAGCATGTGGATGCAAGCCTTGTATAAACTGGGCATGCTCTTATTTTTGGAAGCCATTACCTTGCCTAATGTAACTCCTTCTTTCTCTGATTTAAGATCAGCAACACTCGAATGACACCAAAATAGAAACCTATTGTACAAATGCAGTGACTGCAATGCGTGGCAAATCTCTGTTCACTGGGATCCCAAGGGTACTTCAAGGGACCAGAGGAAATTGGGGGTGTTTTGTGTATGTCTCTTTTTTATTTTCTGAGAAAGGCTATTTTGAGTCTATTTAAGCTCAGAACATTTATTTCAGGAAGGGTATATAAAGCTTGAAAACAGACATTATTTATCGAGATGCTTGTTCAGCTTCAGGAGTGTGGATGCAATTTGGCTTACTGTCGTATTTTCTTAATGCAGCTATTTGCCTGAAATAACTTGCTTTCTTACTTATTTAGCAATCTGATCGTCATCAGTGCTCTGTGTACCCAAGTTACAAAAGTTAGACATAGCGCTTAATATTGGTAGGAATCAAATTATACTTATTTTAAGGGATGTTTGTATTGACTTCCTTGCAGGTAAAAATATAACTATCTTTAAACTGAGCCACAATACTATATTTTGCTACTTTTATTTTCAGAAGTGAAAAACACAATTTAATTTTCCATAATTTTTCTTTACAGAGAATATAGTAGAAGAGGAAGTATTAACTTTATGGGTATAAAGCAGCAAGTGCTAATTAAAGGTTTATAGCATTTTGTTTCACAGCTAATTTGTGTGTCTGAAGTGGTGCTGTTCAATATAGGTTTATACTGAAAATGTAAAAACTAGCATGTAAAGACATGCATTTATTTTATTTGAAAATACTCAAATTATTAATTAATCTCTAAAGACTTAACTTTTGATGACATGTATTATCGTTCTGGATAGGAAATGATGGATTTCAAAGAAAGTATGTTTCTGCCCTCTCTTGTTTTAATGACCATCTGGGAAACTTTAGAAGAAACACAGAACTCTTGGCTCTAGGCTTAACAAGTGAAAGTTAGCGCTTATCTTTAAATTTATTTACAAACCGTGAATAATAGGGTTTCATTCATTTCTCTCTTTAACAAATGACCAGAGTCCTTTGTATAAATTATATGCATGTGTATTATCTTTACATTCTGTGAGTATATGGATCCTTTTCAAATGTCAGCGCTCATGAAAGTGTACTGTGTCTATGGAGAATGGATGAAAGAGTTTTGTGGGTTCAAAAGTCGTTGCAAGTAGGAGAATAACTTCAAATAAAATATAGCCAGGATCATTAAAATCAGTTAATAATTCATGAACCAGCCACTGATGTATAAACTTAAAGTCATCACTGTTTCCTAAGGGCTAATTTCCATTTTAATTTCAAGTAGAAAGTTGACTGTTTGAACATTTCTTTTTCTGGTGTGGTTAACAAATTAAACCCCATATATTAAGAAATAAAAACTCATTATGTTACTCAAATGAATTGGTGACTCTTTCACTATATATTTGTAATTTTTCTTTCCTGAGTTCAATTTGTCTTTTCACCAGTAAGAAAATAATACACAGAATATCAATTAGCAAATATAATTTAAGTAGCACTGATCTGAAATCCAACATACTCCAAAATCCAAAACTTTTTTGAGCACTGATGTGACGGTCAAAGAAAATGCTCATTGGAACATTTCAGATTTCAGATTTTTGGATTAGGGATGCTGAACTGGTAAGTATTATCCAAATATTCCAAAATCAAAAGAACCCCTAAATCTGAAACTTCTAGTCCTAAGCATTTCAGATAAGGGATACTCAACCTGTAGTTGTCAGAATTCTGCCATCCCAAAATAAGATACTGTATTTAATGTAGGTGTGAGGTGAAATCATATAGTGAGTTATTAACGAACTTGGACTAAACTCTATTTACTAGCTATTTCTGCATATTTTTAGGGCTTTTCCTTTTGAATTATGGCTATTGACCTCTCATCCTTACGTAGATCAGTGCTATGTTGTTTTTATTCTATCAGTCCCAGACTTTGCTTTCTAATTATTATGTGTATTATTTATTGATCACTCTGCTTAATTAAGACATTCTTATATTAGTGCTTTGACTCCACCTGATTGGGCTTCTGCCTTGGCTAGCTTGAAGGACAAAAGAAACGGAAGGGTAATTTGTCATTTATCCATCTTCTTGGGGATCATGGTTCAATTGAGAACATATTGAGAGGGGAATTCGATTGAAACTCTTCTTAGATTGAGAGATTCCTATATCCTATCATGACAAGTCTTCACGTAAGATATTGAAGCCACATTGTGAAAAAGAAATAAGGTTTTTCTAAGAGCCTTAGACCAGGGAACATAAACTCAATTGTCTCTTGGGGGGGACAGTAAGTTAGCCTACATGGAGATAGGGTTTGTGGCCAAGTAGAGAACATACCCCATTTAAAGGGGTAGCCTTAATCAGCATTAGTAGACTGTTGCCCTGCCAACATTTGGGCCCGATATCTCTATACTTTACAATTCTTTTTTCAAGAGGATGATAATCTGGGTTTTTATGTGAATTATCATGAATTTTAAATGTTGTAATAAATTAACAAAAAATAGTTAAAATCATTATGTGGGACCCTCAAAACTTGCTTGTGTGCTGATTCTTGCACTTCTTGTCTTAAATTCATGTGTAGATGAGGATCCAAACATAATTTTTTAATAGTCATTTATGGTTTATGTGCAACTATGTGGACAGTTCTACTCTCATGTCCAACTATGTAGACAGTTGAATAGAATAGAGTAGAGCTGCATAAAGAAATTTGTGACACCTGTGAAGACTAGACTTACCACAGAATGGTTGGCTTCAGGTTGGTACCCAGGGCCTTTTTAGAACCTTGGCAGCTCTAAGCACTATTGATCTGAGCTCCCCTCCACGCCCCATCAAACATTAAAATGCATCCACTTTCCTGCATTTAATCTAATGTGATATGATACCATATCCGAATTGATATGGATCCATTGACTTATGTTTACATTTTGTAAACATTTAGCTTCACATCTATTAGTTGTAATTTTGTAGTTTTCTGGTATTGTGTGGCCAGTTTATTTTTTTCTCATGTTGTTGTGGACCCATGAGAAGCTTGCAGTTCTAAGTGTGTGGTCTATAGTGATTAATGGATAAAACAGTCCTGCTGCCCCTAACTAGAGGTCCACAAACTCTTTATTTGACCACTCCAGATGCTGGGCTATTGATGAAGACCCTGTGCTCAGTAGAGACTAGCATATAGTTAGCCAAAGAAAATTAATTTTAGTCATTTTAAATGAAGTCAGTGAAGCTATGTGGTCACAGTTTTCAAAGTATGTGTCGATATTTCAAGGAATCTCTACTTCATGTCACAAACTCAGCTGGATGTGAATCCACTTGAAAATTTGTTTAATCTGCAGAGTATTAAAACAACCTTGGTTGTCTATATCTAAAAAACTTTGCATATAAATCTGGATTCCAGCTTTTCTTTAGAAATGTGAAAACACAGAACCAATTTCCTTGTATGACAACGTCTGCTCGGTGTCCTTCAGACGTGCCTGTACCCCGTAGTTCATCACGGCCTACTTCACAGCCTGTCTTATATTCAGACCTTTGTAATCCTCTCGGGTCCTGGAGGCTTCAAGTTTGAAGACTTTGATTAAGAGGAGAAGAAACTAAAGGAGCAACAAATGATGCTCAAACCCAGTAAGGTTACTATCACCAGACAAATTGCAAATCAAGTGCACCTCATCCTATGTAGGATAGTAGCTGAGATGGTAAAAAGTAATTTGTGATAACTTTGTAGAGCAGTGTTTCTCAAACTTCACCATGCACAAGAACCAGCTGGGAGCTTGTTATATAACACAGACTTTTGGCCTTTACCCTTGGAGATTCTGATTCATGGGCCCAGGGCTGGGCTCCCAGGCAATGCCAAGGTTGTGGGTCTGTAGACTACACTTTGAGTAGCACATCATGCAGAGGGCCTTCTGTGGTAAGGTCAAGAGTTTGCTCTTTCTAAGTTTATCAGTTAGAGTGCTTTGGGCTGCAGATAACAGAAAAAACGGTGGCATAAACCATAAAAGACACAGGTTTATCTTCAAAGAAGTCTTTAGGTTGGCAGTGCTAGGCTGTCTTGGATGGTTCATTGATGTCTTTAAGAGCCCTTCTTTGATTTTCTTTTTATTCTGCTGTCCTTGGAGTTTTAGCAGTCTTCCCATGGCCACAAGTTGGCTGCTGTAGCTCTGGGTGTCACATCCTCACATGAAAACACAAAATGAGAAGCAAGGTGATGGTGGTGGGAGTGGTAGCAAATGAATACTTTCTCTTCCTGTACATCTGTTGGCAAGAAGGAAAACTTTTTCCACTAGACCCTCTTTTTTATCTTACTGGTCAGAAGTGGGTTGTGTACCAACCCTAGGCCACTCACTAGCAAAGAGGAAGATTACTGTGATCAGTTTAGACCAATCCATCATCATCCCTGAGGCTGGGCATTGCCACATGAGCGTAATTAATTAGTGTTACGCTCTGTTAGCAAGGAAGAAGGCTGTTGGAAAGACAGTCAACAGTGTCTGCACCTGAGTGCATTCAAAGAATATACATATATACATACATATTTTTTGAAATGGAGTCTTGCTGTGTCACCCAGGCTTGAGTGCAGTGACCATGGCTTATTGCAGCCTTGATTTCCCAGGCTCAAGAGATCCACACATACCTGTGGTCCCAGCTACTCAGGCCTCCTGGGAGGCCTCTTGAGTAGCTGGGACCCCAGGTGTGTGTTCACCATGCTTGGCTAACTTTTTCATTTTATTTTTTTTGCAGAGACAGGGTCTTGCTATGTTGCCAGGGCTGGTCTTGAACTCCTGGCCTCCAGTGATCCTCCTGCCTTTGACCTCCCAAAGTGCTGAGATTACAGGCGTGAGCCACTGCGCCTCGCCTGAAAAATGTTAAGTGGACTGATGGCTTGGTTAGAGTTTTACTTTTGTAAAGATGGATCTGACCTTTTGAGTAGATTGGTGTAGGCCCCGGCAAGAGTAGGAGAGACTGGGTAGGATGCCATCACCCAGTTGAGGTAAGGTATGGGAAGGATTTGAATCAAGGATATGTGAATTTGGATGCAAAAGAAAAGAAAGCACTAAAGAGAACCTCCCGACTTGGGAAGGCAGAAAGAGGAAGCAGAAATGATTGAGGGTGTTTGAATTTGGGGCCTGGACGAATGGTAAGACCTTGAGTGGAAGCAGAACAGAGAGAGGAGAAGCTGGTTTTGAGGAAAGATAACCAGATAAAGCTCATTTTGGATATTTCAGTGGTATATTCTTACAGAGTCATGCACTGGAACTCAAGAGAGAGTTCAGGGCTGAACAACCAAAGTTGGAGTCTTTCTGTTTGTGTTAAAGCAATGGAAATGAATTTGAGTCCTTCAAGAGAAGGCGACAGGAAAAGCAAGGACAACATCCTTGGACTTGAGGATTGGCTGGTGTTGCCAATTCAGCTTCCCAGTCAGTAAGGCAGTAATTTAGGAAGTAACATGTGAAACTGGGAGAATTTGGAAATCCTATTGCACCATTAAAAACAATGACATAAACAAGGAATGTGTGTTTGTGTGTGTGTTTGCATGATGAAGCATCCTTTCTCTCTTAATAGTTGTTTGGAAGGAAACATTCTTAAGTGGTTATTAAGGGGGAATGATGGGAAATTTTCAATAACATAATTTAAAACCATATTAGCCGTTCATGAATGAAAACATTTATTTTTCTGGGAAACGTATTTTTTTGGGTTTTGTGAAATGTTAATGGTGTCATAACTATCTTAGAGAATCTGTTTTGAGTATGGTTAATAAGAAAGGATAGGATTTTTGCTAAGTATGCTTACAAATTCAAATATATTTTGAAGGTGGATTTAGTGCTCTAAAAAAAAAAAAAAAAAAAAACCCTGTTTAAAAATATAAGGAGTAGAGGCTTTCATTTAAGGTCTGCATGAGCTTCTCACAGGTTTAATCTTATCCCTTTGAGGTAGATCGTTTTATTTTCTTTGTTTCCTAGGTTTGTATCCTTAATCTCTTCCTCAGGGAGGCCATGTTCTCTTAAATATGTTTCATGCTTGTGTAAAACACACCAGGCCCTGGAAAATGGCCCTTCTTGTATGATTAACATTCTATCTTTAATCTTAATTCAATTTTGCTTTGTTTATAAAAGAAGAATTTGAAGATACACAAATGGGCTAATATGAAGACACATTTGAGTTTTTACTCTAAATTCATATTTGAATGATCTACACTCATTCTTTTGGGGGAGTGAGGTTTTAAGCTGGATCCTTCTATTCCAAATACTGAAAATTTCATGTAGCCTTATCTACATTGACTAAATTGTTTATGCAGAAGAATTATGTCAAATATGGTGATAAGAGTGAGTTTTAAAATTGAAGTTATTTTAAATGGATGTAGTATAACTACCATATTGTGAGATTTTTTCCAGCAATTTCTACAGCTAATTTGTAATAAGCAAGGGATTTACTGTAGAATAATAAAAATTCTACAGTTTCTTTAAAAAATCTCCTAGGTGTAGGAAGTAGAAGTTCAAAATGCTGACCTGACTAGAAAACTTTTATGAAATATGTATGATTGGTTGGAAGTTGATCTTCTTGCAAAAGGGGATGAGTTAAATCTAGAAATATCGAACAGTTAATAAAACATACTTGGTAGATCCTTCATGCCGCTCCTTGATGCCAACTTATCTTTAATGAGAGATTCAACCTTTATTATTTTACTTATTTAAAAAATTCTAATAAAAAAGTTTAATGCAAAAGTGGTTAAAATGATTGTTTTAGTAAAAATGCTCTGGTTGCAAGTGAGAAAAAGACTTCAGTGAAACTGAGTTAAATAGAAAAGGGATTGTAAGTTTTGTTTCAGGCATAGCTGGATCTAGAGTCTCAAGGGATGCTATCAAGACTTTCTTATATTAGCTCTGCTTTCATCGTTTTCTTTTCTTTTTCTTTTTTTTAAAAATCAACCAGGCTGTACTCAAGCAGTGGGAAGTTGTCCAGCAGCAGCTCCAAGTTACATTCTCACAGCTCAGCCTTCTCAAGAGGGAGAGATGCTTTGTTGCTTGTTTCAGCAACTTTTCTGGATCAAGTCTTATTGGATAGACTTGGGTCCCATGCCCAGGCTCATAGCCATGTAGGCATGCCAGTGGGGGAGCTGGACACTGGCATCTTCTTGGAAGCCACATGAGCTAAGAGTATGGAGCTGTTGGAGGAAAAACAGTGCTGATGTCACAATGAGAGAATGTGGGTGTAGGATAGGAAAGCTGATGTCACAATGAGAGAATGTGGGTGTAGGATAGGAAAGCTGATGTCACAATGAGAGAATGTGGGTGTAGGATAGGAAAGCAAAGTCCATTGAAACTGCTAACTGGAGTGAAGCTTGGTAACTTTGAAGATTTCTGAAGATTTCCACTGTCTGTGTTTATTATTATTCTTTGTGGAAACCAAAATGAGCCTGTGTTTATGTAATGCAGATATCATAAATATTGTTTATATTAGGAATGTCCTTCTTGTTGGGGCTGAGATTGGATGTAGTCTGCCTTCAAGAAACCTATAGGTCACCTGGATATTCTATGGATATGAGATTTTCTCTTTCCATGGTGGGAGATGTGGTTGGTTGAGAACAAATTGTGGAGACACTAGAATGGTGAAAGATCCTAGGTTGTATTGAGTAGGTACTAGTAAACTACGTGTATATGTGTGTGTCTTGGTACATTTGCATATGTATGTGCTTACATACATATGTGTGTGTGTATAGGTAGAGGGTGACATTTTGAAGTGGGGCTAATGAGAAGATATTTTCAAGACAATGTCTGAACATGTGTGAAGAAGAGATTAGAGAGAGAGTGAGAGAGCTATTGAATGATGGATTGGGTGGTCAATTGCTAGAGTTAGCCCTTAAATCCTTAAATGAAGGCTTGGTAACTATTTATTTGCAATAATAGGAAAGAAACAGAAGATGACAGAAGATTCATATATATATACATATAAATATGTGCACACATGTGTATATATATGTATATATGTACACACACCACTGCACTCCAGCCTGGGAAACACAGCAAGACCTTGACTCTTAAAAAATTCAAGAGTTAAGGAAAGGGCCAGTGGCTTGGACTGTGGGAACAAGATTCTCAGTGGCTGTATGGATATAGAATGAGAAATATATATTGTACTATACACACACACACACATATATATGTATAGTGTATATCTATTTCAGTAGAAAAGATGTTGGGAAGAGAGGAGAGAGAGAGATAACAATATGTATGGGCGTGGGAATTGATTGGCAAGCCTGAGATCTATCCCTGTGTACTTTTCCTACTTCCTCTTCTTACCACTCCTCCCCTCTACCCTCACTTCATGTGTTTTAATGGTACCAGCCTTCATCCCATCTTTTTGAACTTGTTCTCTCTGTCTGGAGCCCTCTCCCCAAATGTCTGCACTTGGCTGGCCTCTTCTCAGCATTCATGTCTGAGCCCAGATGTCATCTTCAAGTATGTCCTGACCATATAAAAATATCTCAATTTCTAAAATATCCTTTCCCCATCCCTCTAATTAATATCTCTCTACCTTCATAATTTTGTTCATAGCACATACCCCATTTGAATTTCTTGATTGTTCATTTATTCATCTGCTCCTTATTGATCTCTTTCCACTGAAATGTAAACTTCATGAGGGT
Source organism: Trachypithecus francoisi (assembly GCF_009764315.1). Taxonomy (NCBI): domain Eukaryota; kingdom Metazoa; phylum Chordata; class Mammalia; order Primates; family Cercopithecidae; genus Trachypithecus; species Trachypithecus francoisi. Next base: position 92,829,071 of record NW_022681455.1, on the reverse strand, counting down.
AGGGGATGTGTTTACTTTGATGCACATGGTACATCTAGCATTTAGAGAAGTGTCTGGCACATAAAATGTGGTAAGAAGTGAACTAGAGATGAATAAAAATACTGTTGAGCAGAAGATCTGGTTGTAGTTTAGTATTTGAGTGAATATGTGTTGACATTCTATGCGTCAGACACTTCTAGGCAATAGGAATGTCACAGTGAAGTCTCTTGTCCATTTTCAAGGAGCTGGACTGCAGTTGTGGTGATCCCTATTAGAAATGTTTAAGTTTACATTTTATTTTTAATTTTTTAAAATCAGTATTTGATGTGTTGATGGCAGCAAGAGAACAATGGATGTGAAGCTGACTTGGTGGCAGATTTTGCCTAGGCAGGGATGAGAGAAGAACAGGAGTTGAGGGAAATGAGGTATTGAAGTGACTGCTTTTAATCCAAGTATTCAGGCCATTGAAGAAATTTTGGTCAAGGAATAGGAGGCCCCCATAATAGCAAAGAGGGTACATTAGGGTTCAATGTACATGTAATAGCAAAAGTCTTGAACAGCAATGTCTTAAATGAAGTAGATATTCATTTCTTGTTTCCCTAACCAAATCTAGAGGGAAGTAGTCCAAGGCTAGTGTGTGGCCCTGAAGAGCCAAGCTGCCTCTAGCTATCCTGTGACCCTCATCCTTATGGCTCAAGGTTGACCTCCAGTCAGCCTCCATGGTCCAGCCGGCAAGAAGGAGGAAGGGGATTGAAGTGGATCAAGGGTAAACGAAGGTTTCCAGAAGCTGCCACATGTCATTTTGCTTATATCTCACTGGCTAGCCTGCATCACATGGCCACACCCGGTTACTCAGGAAATGTATTTTATATTGTGGCTGGCCATGTGCCCAGTGAAACTCTCAATTACTATGGAAGGAGTGAGTGGAGAGGAAGGGACACCAGGTAGTTCAGTAGGTGTGCTGTACATGAGTGAGTGATGGGTGAGGTCTGAGAAACCCTTTTGGGGTATCTCAAAGTTTGAAATTTTATGTATTTACTGTAGTGTTCTTGTTTTTCCTAAACTTCAAAGTTTTAGTTTTTATGTGCTTCTTGGAGGATCCTCTTTTGGTGACAGAGATACACTGTGATAAGATTTATATCTTTCCGGGCCTTTCTTCAGTTTTGGGATTTTATTTTGCGCATGCTTAAAATACCCAGTGATTTATGTTCTTTGCAAGAACCCCATATCATTATGTCCTAATTTTAATTGATTATCTGCATTTTAGGCCCAAATTTCTCTTCTTTTCAAAAATTTTCCTGAGTTTTTGTAGCACCATTTATTAAGTTCCTGCTCTTGGTAACAAAATTTTGAGCATTAGTTAATATTTAGTTGATATTTTAAAAACCAGTTTTTAAAAAAGTGATGTTTTTCCTTTTTGATCAAACCTAGTTTATTTCTCGCTCCTTATATCCCTATATCCACTGAGAATCTTGTTCCCACAGTCCAGTCCACTGGGCTTTTCCATTAACCCCTTTTTTTTTTAAGAGTCAAGGTCTTGCTGTGTTGCCCCAGCTGGAGTACAGTGGTGTGATCATAGCCACTGCAGACTCAAATTCCTGGGCTCAGGCAGTCCTCCTCCTTTAGCTTCCTGAGTAGCTAGGACTACAAGTGCTTTAGTATTTGAGTGAATGTGTGTTGACATACTATGCATCAGACACTTCTAGGCAATAGGAATGCCACAGTGAAGTCACTTGTCCATTTTCAAGGAGCTGGACTGCAGCTGTGATGATCCCTATTAGAAGTGTTTAAGTTTACATTTTATTTTTAATTTTTTAAAATCAGTATTTGATGTGTTGGTGGCAGCAAGAGAACAATGGATGTGAAGATGACTTGGTGGCAGATTTTGCCTAGGCAGGGATGAGAGAAGAACAGGAGTTGCCCAGCTAAGTTTTAATTATTTTGTAGAGATGGTGTCTCGCTATGTTGACCAGACTGGTCTTGAACTCCTGGCCTCAAGTGATCCTCTCATCTTGGCCCTCTGAAGTGTTGGAATTACAGACGTGAGCCACTGCACCTGGCCAACCTTTGACTCTTTATGTAACCTTGACTATGAGGACTTGTCAGCTATGCTTGCCACTACTACCTAATCTCCTCCGCCCCCTTTTCTTTGCTGGTGTATTTTTTGTGTCAGCCTTAGAGTTTCATTTCTCAACTTTGGGATAAACTGTGTCCATTTTCCTTACTAAAAATTAATGTTGCCTGACTGTCCCTGGGTCTTTGCTGCCGAATTCTTTTCATCTGTTTATTCTTTTGGGCATTGTCCACAATGGATATTCCAAGTCTTTCATACTCTTTTCCAGTCCCAGTCAAACCAACTTACCCTCATTTTAGAGGGGCTCTCCAATCTTTTACTTACGAAGAATTTGATATTATCTGCCTTAGATCTCTCATTTGTCATCCTCACCCATTTAGGGACCAGTTCTTTCTTTCTTCCAGGCCCAGAGAGGGCAGTTTCTGCTCTGGGATAAATCCTTCCAACAATCCTTCCTGCCTGTTGAATATTCTTGGTTCTGCAAACAGCTCCCATCTTTCCTGTCTCTTGCCTTTCTACCTTCGAATATGCCCAGATGTCTTCTGACTTCCACTGTAGATTTTCCAGTCTTCGCTTTGAGTGCTACCTCACTCGTAACAACTTTTGCTGTCTTCTCATTTGCATCCACATTATTATATGCTACATAGCTTTATCTACCTCTTTTTTCCTCTTAAATAAATCAGTGTGAAATTAAGACTACTGCAAATGGAAAACCTGATTGCTTTCCACACATAAAAGAAAATCCTAAAAATAAACACAAAAGGGGTGTAAACAGTGTTTTTCAAATCTCACTGGAGACCTTGCTTGCCTAAGGCTCTGCTCTCTGTTGAACTCTGTTGAAAAGGGAGATTTGCAAGTGTTAGGGAGGTAGGTGTGGAAGATGGCTTAGCACCAAGCCAAGACTTTGTCTTATTTTTTTCTGGGGGCTTGAAAGGGAATTCAAAGCAGAATGACTTTCTCAAGATGTCATTAAATGCTCTTCAGTTCCTTGTCTTTGTACTTCCTAGAGCAGAGCTTCTCATACTTGAATGGCACATGGGGATCTGGATAAAAGACAGGTAATAGGTCTGGCTTGGGCCTGAGAGTGGGCATTGCTTACAAGTACCCAAGTGATGCTGGCATGGATGGTCCCTGCCACACTTGTGATTGTAGGGTCCTAGAGAAAGGACCATTCACATTTACACTTTTGTCCAACTCTGTTGACTTCGTCTTCAACATCCCTCTGAATGTTTCTTCAAACAAGTAATCTTTACTTGGGGTTCCATATCTTTCCCACCCAGGCCCTCTTCAACACTCCATAGACCACTTCTATTCCTTGTTATGTTACTGACACCATCTTCTCACTCTTCTCCAGCAAGCTCTGCCTTGACAGATCAAACTTCAATCATTCTTGCAAAAATACTAGTGCCTTCTCTAGGCAGATGCTCTGCTAAGCCCAGTGCTATACCTCCTTGATGAATCCCTGACTTCTAACCCCACTTTTATCCTCTGTGTCCCCTGCCCCCATGTTCCTGGTTCCCTGATATTATATACTTTAATGTTTCTGATCGCCATTGCCCTGTCATCTTGTCTACAGCTTTCCCCCTTCTTCCCAGGGATTGGGAATATCCTGCTAAATCTTGACCTCTTACTCCTTTGCCTCTGTATGTTTTACCCTTTTTAGGCAGACCTGTGTTGTTTGTATCAGTTATCAATCACTAATGATAAACCGCCTCTAAACTTTGTGACTTCAAAAACACATATTTTGTTTGTGATTCTGCAAATCAGCAATTTAGGCTGGGCTCAGAAGGGCAGTGCTTCTCCTCTTCTGGGTTCTCTTATGTGTTTGCAGTCAATTGCAGATTGGCAGGGAGGGTTTGCTTCAGGAGGTTGGCTGGCTGTCCACCGGAGTCCTTCAATTCTCTGGCATGTGTCTTTCACTTCCAGCATGCCAGCCTGGGCTTGTTCACGATGGCGGTATTCTGAGACAGCAGGAAAGTACACAAGAACCCTTGAGTCCAGGCCCAGAAATGGCACACTGTTCCTTCTACTACATTCTACTGGCTAAAGCAAGTCACTGGGCCAGCCCAGGTTCTTGGGGAGAGGACACAGAATCCATTTCTTGATGGGAGGAGCCACAAAGTTACATTACAGAAGGGCATGGATAGACGGAGGTGTGGAGAATTGTGGCCATTTTTGCAATCTACCCCAGGGTCTCAAATCCTCATCTCTATTGTGATCTATATTTCTCATCTCCTGCATAGTGGCTCTCTCCAGGCTATGACCGCTCCCTCTCTGCCGTACTTTCAAATCCAGCATAAGCCAGAGGGCAACCTGCATCCCCACTGCCCCCCAAACTTCCTTATGAATATCTATTTTTTTCAGTGCCACATCATTTCCAGGTGCAAAAATTCAAAATTAATTTAGATTACTTGGTTTCTTTCGTTCCCTTAGTCCAGGGAGTCTTCATGTCTTCTTAATTTTCCTTCTGATAATCTTTTTCTTTTCTTTCAGCCGTCAGTATTCTAGCCCAGGCCTTGCTCCCTGCTTGTCATCTTTTCTCACCTTCAGTGGAATCTATGCTTTACTTCTGATTTAATCTTCTAAAGGATAGCTTAGACAGCTATCATTTTCCTTCTGAACACTTCCAATGTCTTGCTTTTGTTTAGGGCAATGCGTTCTCAGATTTGCCATATTCATTTCCACTATATCTACCTATCACTGCTATTATTTATAATTTTTTACATTGACCCACTTTTTAATTTGTATCACCATTGCATATGGCGACCCTGTATTGCTTGCAATGTGTAAAGATTACCCATACAATAATTGCATAGCTATTAAACTTTAAAAAACTTTCCTTATATATAACTTAAGTTAATCCAATATGGATAGTAGACACTGGGAACACTGGCCTGCAGGGTAAATTGCTATGTCCTCTACTTGTCATTGAACACCCTCTGTATTTAGTATCAAACTTACACCCTTAAGCAAAAATAAAATTCCTTGGAAAACAGCTGGTGAGTTTTCTTAACTGTTTGAGTTCTGCTCAGGGTCACTATTGACCGTCATTGCAGTGGTAATTGATCAGCACCACAAACTAGGATTGCCTGCCTTTATATTTTTGCACCTTTCCTGGATATATTCGTTGTTTTTAAAATAGCTATTGTCTGTGTGACTCCAAACCCATTGTTTATAATAAATAACTTTCTTGGTGGCATAAAAGCCTTGCTCTGTCTGCATTAATAACTTTTCGAATATCCTCCCCAGTCCTGGCTTTGGCTAGCGATTTCTAATTGCCAATGGGGTAAAATAATATATTACGTGTTCCTCTTTTTACGTCTTGTCTCAATCCTAGATTCCTGTAAGACACTGTAGTTTTGACTATACAGCTTTAATCATCTGAGCCTTTCTTCATAGTTTAAACACTGAAAATAGTGGAGCTTTAAGCAGGTACAAGATGGCAGGTGACAGTGTTTTCCTTCCTCCATGTTTTTCAAGGCTGCATGATTATTAGGGTGAAGCTTGTGGAAGTCCAAGGCAGAAACCAAGTAAAGGAAAACCTAGCCAAGTTAAAAGCCAGTGAGATGAATAAGAAGTGATAACAGAAGACCAAGAAGAGTGTAATAGATGGGAGTGATCTAGAAGATTCTTATATAAGGGAGAAAGACCATTCAGTTGTAGAGAGGGAAAAGAGAAGTATAGTTAAAAAAAAAATGGGGCCAGGCATGGTGGCTCACGCCTGTAATCCCAACACTTTGGGAGGCCGAGGCGGGGCGTATCACCTGAGATCAGGAGTTCCAGACCATCCTGGCCAACTATGGCCAACATAGTGAAACCCCGTCTCTACTACAAATATAAAAAGTAGCCAGGCGCGGTGGTGGGCACCTGTAATCCCAGCTACTCAGGAGATTGAGGCCAGAAAATTGCTTGAACCTGGGAGGCGGAGATTGCAGTGGGTTGAGATCATGCCACTGCACTTCAGCCTGGGCAAGAGAGTGAGACACTGTCAAAAAAAAAAAAAAGGTGGGGCATGGGGCAGGGCAGTTCAACCCTAAGTTAACAGATACATTTGATGACAGACAATACTCATGGCCTGATTTCAGTTGCACATTAAAATTTCCATTGCAACACTACCCATACATTAGAATTCGACTTCCTGGGACGCTTTTCCTGATGATAAAAGTTGCCAATATATATAATGGTTTTGACACAGGATTTTTGTCCTTCTTGAAGTCCCTGCTGCCCAGTTTGTGTTAATAAAATCTATTGGAGGAAATAATATAGCTAAGGAGAATGGCCTGAAGAAGATGCCATGCTTCCATTCATCCAGATAACCTAATTTGTTGAGAGATTTCTGCCAGACTTGTGAGAGAGCTGAATGCTCACAATGGCATGTTATGTGGCACCCCACTTCACAGTTGCCTTCACAGGCCCTCTCTGCTTTATTGAACTGCACACTGATTAAGGCTTCACTTTGTATTGAGAGGATCATGAGTAATAGTTTCATGAACATCATTTAAAAAAAAAAATTCTGTTTACAATGTATAGCCCATTACACCTCATGGTGTCTTTTTGGATGACGATTTACAGAGAATCTTCTTAGGTTACTATATCAAGAAGAACTGAAAAAATCCACTTTGCTGTATCTTATTGGGTACTAATCTTACCATTCTTGTTCTTTCTTTGCATTGATGGCCAAGAAGCTTGAAGTCAAACAGGAAACCCATTAAGTAGCTGTCTAGGGCAGTAGGATATGCATTCCTGTGTGCTGGCCATCTAGGCTTTATTATTTTCTCAAATTTACTTTTTCCTTGTTTTGATTCACCTATTACTTACCTTTTAAAAATCAAATATGCTTTTAAAAGTCACCTCACTTCCTCTGTACAGAAAGACAGGCTATGAATAAATACTTAAAGTACTTATAAGTATAATAACTATGTTTGCATAGTGTCCAGGCTACTATTCTTATCATTCTAAAAGGGAAATTTCCACATTAAAAAAAAATAAAGCCTACTATGTCAATATTGTAAAACTAAAAAACAAGCTCTTATCTCTTCTTATTTTAGTCTTTTTATAAAGGTGGATACAATTCTTTATTTACAGTACTTGCTAGAATTTGTTTCTGATAGGATATTTACCCCTAGAATTATAGAATCTACTGAAATGATGAAAACAGGAAAGTTAGTATACTTTCTGAAACTTTAAATTAATGTTTGAACTCTCTTATCATTCAAAAAGTATAAATTCCTGAAAGTTGACCTCCTGACATAATCAGCATCGATCTAGATTTTACCCAAAGACTGTACTAAGGTTAACTTGGCATTGGGGGTCCATTGGACTAATGGCCAAGTTGTCATCTGGTCCACATGTAAATCCCATGATCCCTGAGTTAGCTCCTGAGTGGTTGCAAAGAGTTTCTGCACTCATGCAGGGCATTTGTCCTTTGAGAAAGTGGCCGTTTTAGCTTCAGGAAGCCTGCCTGGTGGCTGGTGCCACATGAGTCCTGCTCAAACTGAGAGAAGCAGTTAACCTCTTATAAAACCAGCCACCCTCTTAGATTGCTTTCAAGTGGCTCATGGCAATACAAATGCACTTCATCATTGTCTTGGGGTCACTAGATTGTTTAATCAGTCTCTTGAATATTGGGAAACTTTTGGTAACTTTGGAAAGCAGCCTAATTCCTTCCCCCTTGCGTTGGTTCTGCTTATCTAAGGTTAGACTCAAGAGGTCTGATGGGTTTCAATGACTCCACATATGAAGCTGTTGGCCAGCTGGCAGGGTGCGAGAGAGAGAGGCTAGGGAACCAGGCAGGCTGCCTGGTTTGAACCAGGGTTCCACCATTGATTGGCCCTGTGATCTCTGGCATGTTCCTGAGCCTCTCAGCATCATCATTTCTGAAATGGGGTTTTCACTCTGCTGGGTGCTGGACAGATGGTGGTGAAAAAGAACAGATCAAGTCTTGCCCATAGCACACACCTCCTAGGGGCTTATAAACCCACCTACTCCATAGAGTTATTGCATGTGATTAATATACTTACCTTCTAGAGTACACTAATAACATTTGTAACATAGGGTCATTGTAAATGTGGACTGTAACTCTGTATACCAAGCATTTCATTAATGTTACCATTATCATCATTATTATTCTAAAATATGATTAACATCCTAAGATCAGGTCAGTTTTTAACATGTGCATAAGTTGCTGAACATAGACTCTGGGAGAATAATCCTACTTCAGAATATTTTAACAGAACTATCTGGGGTCACTGTAGATGACCCCACTGTTCTTTGTTTAATGTATAACTTAAGCAGGATTTCTTAATCTCAGCACTGTTGATGTTTTGGGCCAAATAGTTCTTTGTTTTGGGGGACTTTCCTGTTTATTATAGGATGTTTAGCAGCATCCCTGGCCTCCACCCACTAGATGCCAGTAGAACCCCCAGTTATGACAACAAAGTATGTCTTTAGATATTGCCAAATGTCCCGTGGTTCAGAACCACTGAGCTAGAAGAATATTGTGGAAAACTTTCTGGTTCTGTCATTTAGAAAGTGCTAACTGGGATGAGTTATTCCTTTGTTACAAAGGGCATTTATCTAAATATAGGGCAGTTATTTCTCTAGGGCCCGATGGAGCTAAAAGGAGCCTCCATCATTGTGTTCCTCAGAATAGCTAAGAAGGCCAGCACTCATTCTGAGGAGTAGATGGTCACCAGGGAAGGAGGCACCTGGATCAGGTAAAATAATCTACACCTGTTTCAGCACTTTGCAAATGTTTTCTTTTTCCGTCTCCCTCTTTCTGTTAGAGAATATCTCTAGGTTAGCAAAACTGTGTTTCAAACTTACGAAGCTGTGTGATCTAGCGGATTAAGAAGAGAAGGTCTTTGTTCATTCGAGGAAATAGTTGTCCTTCAACAGGGGAATTGACTCAATTGGGGACCAGCTGTGTCTCTGGGTGCTTGAACTAAGTCACAAAACTATTTGGGAGGAATTGTTAAAATAGCACCAATGACTGGTTCTGTGCAACGATGATATTAAAATAATAAATAGAAGCAATACGTAAAGGATTTTGATTTCTTGTTCCATTTCTCCTAATATTGTGGGAGCACACTCCGGTTCATTATTTTGTATGTTTGGTTGTTCCTAGTATACCTGCTAGTTTTTTCTTTACTTTTACTTTTTTAAATATTTTGTAATCTTGAATCACATGAACCTCGAGCTCTGAAGTCTTTTTATTCATTCATTCCTTAAATATTTATGGGATGGCTACTGTGTCTGACATGGAGTGCACAGAGATTTAAAGAAGGAATTTTGTCCTTCTCAACTGTGATTTCCAGAGAGTAGTGACCACTGTGTTTGGTTTGTTCGCTGCTATGTGTTTAGTACCCAGCACTGTGCCTGGCGTGTAGGAGAATCTCAATACATAACTAGTTATGAGATTTTATGCTAACATTTAGTGTTCTTTGCTTAAAGATTTCATAAGCTGATTACACATTTTTGGAACAATTGAGAGGATGTCTTAAGAAAGTCTGTAGCAATTTGTTTAAAAGAACACATTCCAAGAAAATGTATTGTTGTAGGCTAGCGTTTCCCAAGCAGTAAATTGCAAAGACTACCTGGTTAGAGCCTTCCCAAAGCAGTTGTCACTGTGACCCTCTTCTCTCTACTAGGCCTGGAATTCCCAAAGGAAAGGGGAGTGCTGAAGACAACAATGTCCCCTCTCTGGCTCTGATCAGGGTTTTATTGTCAGGAAATCCCCCCTTTCAGGGACTTCATTGTCTGTATCCTCTAACCAGCCCTCCCCCACCACCCCCATCCCATGCCAGCTAGCGATTTCAAGGCTTTATGGAAATGAAAAGTTGCTCTTCTTCACAAAAAAGATTGGGGGAGATAAAGTGATTAACACTTATTTTGTTCAAGAATCCATCCGAGCTACCATCCTTGAACACTCATTTGGCTTGTTGGAAGAGTAATCTCTTTCAGAAACATTGGACAGAATTGACCAATTCATTATGTATGTAAGTCTGCTTAAGAATGTTTAATTCAGTGTGCCCTCATCTCCTGGCTTCGTAATCTCCTGCCTTGGCTATTCTGTTCTCTTTGAGTTTCTGCAACTCATTTCTCCCTGATTATTGAAGCTTTCTCTGGACATTCCAGGCGGGCTTGGTCGAATCTTGATGAATAGATTTATGAGGGAAAAAAATACCATCCTCTTTTATTTGGTTATTGATGACCAGATTGTTCTGGGGTAATTAAACTTGGGAAACTACAAATTTAGGCAGAAAAGTATGAGAATACTTAAGCCAATGGGAATGTCAGGGAATATTTCAAAGGCAGTGGGAAATTCTTATAATAAGTAGCTACTTTGGACAACATGGGCAGTTCCTGAACAGCCAATTCTGGAAGATCTAGATTAAAACAAACAAACAAACCTTTAGTTCTTTGTGGACAGAGTAATATTTGCACTATTTAAAAACAGGAACAAGTAAGTAATTTAATTATGGGCATCTTTCAATGCGATATATTGCATATTTTTTTCCTAATAATTTTCCTTTGGGGTTCATTAGGCAGGTTTCCATTAAAGTACATTATCACTGCTACTACCCATAACAAGGAAGAGAAGGAGTGACAAAATATTGGAAAATGTTGGAATGGTGTGTGTGTGTGTGCATGCACGCATGTACGCTCTTGCATTTTGGCATGTGCACTCTATGGAACTTAAATGGACTTCCCAATGTTGGAGAGGAGTAGAGGTGTGAGATGAGCCCCTCTTTTTAGTTATTGCCTTTGTAGTTCATGCCCCAACTGTCTTTGATAGCAAAGATGCTGTGGGATACAGTGATAAATCCTTGACATTGCTCTTGATTTGAAATTAGTGTTTGCCCTCTGAGTGTAGATGGTAATGTGACTGATGGCAGGATGCATGCTCTTAGCAAGCGTCCAGGTACCCAAAATAGCATTCAATTATCTTCTTTTGTATGTGCTTTATTGTCTTAGTAATTTAGATAGGCACTCAGGACTCCACATAAGGTTTTCTTCCATTTCCTTTCCAGTAGGAGAGCTTCAGGAAAAAAGGACAGAGGAAAAGAAAGAGAACCCCCCTCCCCAAATGTAATTAAATGGATCTTTAGTATGCTAAAAGAAGATACATGGATAGGCCTCCACCCACAAAATATCATCAGTCTTTGCACTCGTCAGAAAGATTCTCAAGTCGTTTTATTTACTGTACCTGATTAGATTGCAATGTAATCAGCACAGACAAAGCATGGGATTGTTAGGTTCTGCAAATTTATTTTTTAAAAAGCAACAAAACAATGTTCTCTTTTTTCCCTCAAATATCTTGCCTTTCAGGTTTTTGAAACCAGAATAGAACAAAGTAGGATTTTATTTTATTTTTAAATAATGATCACTCTAACTCAAGAGACTTTCTGGGAGGTTACCATCACAGAAGAAGAACGTTGGGGTGGGTGAGCCAGGGAGGGAAAACAGCATCATGCCTAAGTGTGGAGTTGTGAAAAGGTAGAAAATAGGGGTTCTCAGAAAGGAGACTCAGAGAGGAGGGTCGAGGCCAGATTTTGAAAGGTCTTGCCTGTCGTGCTGCAGTTTAGGCTTTATCTTTTAGGCACTTTTAAGCTCAATGTGCTTCAAGGGCCATGCTGCGATTTCTGTTTGGATGGTGGCTGAAACTGGGGTGAGGGATGGACTGGGGAGAGGAAGAGAGGGAGGAGTGGCCATGTTCTTGTAACAAGAGTGAGTTCCTTTCAGCCCTCTGTGGAAGGGGAGGGCACCGGAGAGTTCATTTCCTTTATGTCTTGTTCAGTGAATGCTGAAATCTTCTCAATGCTCATTAAGAGACTTTGTAATTGAGTACACGTACCCGTGGTGATTGGAAACCATTTGCATTTACTGCTCCATACATGTAAATCATAGTAATTTTAGGAATAAAGAATTGCAAACATCTAAAAAATTCATTTGAATTCATTTCTCAAATTCCATTTTTAATATATCCTTTTCTTTCAGGCAGTCTAAAGTCTTATCAGAATTATTTTTTAAAACTGAAATAGACCACTTTTAGACCCTATTGGATTCAGTGAGTTATTAAATTTCACATCTTCCAGGGTTTATTTTTTCTGATGCCATAGTTCAAGATAATGTTTTTTTAATACTACATGCAGAAGTCTAGAGATTCATAATAGCTTATGACATCTTAATGTCCACAGTGACATTCCACTGGTCATATCCAACTGTGATAAACAGCTCTATACTCTATAAAAGACGACAGTTACTAAGTAAATGCAGAAAGATGCAAACAGCCCCTCAATCTCGTGAATAATGTTACAGATCCTGAATGTTAATTTTGAAGAAAACACATGCTTAAATTTAAAGTTTATGTCTTCAATTCACAGTTCTTTTATTCTTCCAGGAAAAAAAAATCAAGCAGCTATACTTTAAATGAATTTAATGAACTGCAAAGACTGACATTTTCACTATAAAAGTCACACTTCATTTAATGAGTAGTTAAATATTGATGCTATATTAAAATACAGGCAGAATAAAAATGGCACAATGGATTTCAAAATAGGAATTCAGGGTTCTTTTATGTTGAAAATTTCATGAACTGAAAAAAAGTCTTGTTCATCAGAACGTCTTCATAAACACAAATATTCCAGTGAAATAGAATATTAGCCTGCAGTATATAAATGCACATAGATAAACTGAGGTAAGTCTTCCCTTTTGCCGTTTGGTTCCCTGTCAGTCTTTATTCCCACAGGATTCATTGATGTTAAACGTGTTTCCTGTCTTCAATGAGAGGGGATGCTGAAATTACAGAAGATGGGGAATCTAGTTTCCTTGGATTGGCCCTCCTTGAATAACAAGTCAAAACAACTAGATGTCGATGAATATTTGAGAAAAATAAGTAAGCTAGGTCCCTGTGACTCCTGTGCGTGGAGCTCTCCAGTGGCTCCCTGATTCATTCAGAGGAAAGCCTGGTCTTAACTCAGTGGTGGATATTGTTTCCTTGACCTCGTCGAGGCCTGTCTTGCTTCCCTCCTGCCGCATACCCAGCTCTTCTTGATCACTTGGAAACCCCTGGCACACTCCCACCTCAAGGCCCTGGCCTGTTTACCTCTGCCCCAAATACTGTTGCTTCAGATATTTTCATGGCTCAATTGTTCATTGTTTTCAAGTCTTTCCTCCGATGTCCCTTTTCTCAGGGAGGACTTTGATGGGCACCTCATTGCTTTCCCTGATACTCTCCATCCTCCTACCTTGCTTCCGTTTTCTCCAGGCACTTACCACCATTCAACATTCCCTCTGCCTTATTCATTTCATTCTCTCTCTCCTCCATGCTAGAACATAACCTGGTGAAGGCAGAGATTTCTGTCTCTTTTGTTTGTTGCTTCATCTCCAGTGTCCAGGACTGTGCCTGCTATAGAGGAGGCCTTCATCCAAGAAGTGCTTGAATAGCACATTATAAACATGAAGGAATGTGTGTTTTGAGGCAAAAGTGGGATTTGCAAAAAAGAAACAACAACAACAACAAGTGCTTCTCATGGTACTTGGAAACAGGGACCAGATAGGAGAGACACTTGTATTGTAGACTTGGGACCCATCTGCATAGATAGGGTGACCATCTTGTCCCAGCTTTCCTGGGACTCTTTCAGTTGTTGCATTAAAGACCATGTCCTGGGAACTCCCTTGCTTTCCCAGTGGGACAGCTGTCACCCTGCACACAGAGGACACACTTAGAGGCCTTAGAGTTTGCAGAAGGATGGGCTCACAAACCCCCGTGCCATAGGTATGAGGAAGATGGTGCATGACTGCAGCTGACCTGTCCCTTTGTGTGAGACTGTGGGAGACCAGGCTTCTTCAAACGAGGTGATTGCTACTCTACTCTGCCTGCCTTGTAGCTCTAGGGAATCATAGGGTAGTGTTGTCCGAGGTCCTGATTTTTCAAGGGGAACCAGAAATTTTGATTTCTGTGATATTTTAAAATTTTTAAATGTTAGCACTATTTGGAAACTGTCTAAAGTCTGCATCTGGCCTGTGATAGCATTTGGCTATCTCTGCTGAAGTTCCACACTTCCAATTTATTAGGAGACAAAGCCTATGAACCTCATTTTGAATGTCAAATGAAGCTTGTAGTTATTAATTGTCTTTATTATTTGGAGAAAATATTATTTTTAGCTGTAAGTAAAGGTTTTTTGTAGCTTACATGGAATACTATTGATATTTGTGCAGTATTTCCGTGAACGATTCTAAGTACCCTATCTGTATTAATAAATTTAATCCTCTATAACTCTACAAGGTAAGTACTATTAATGTCCCAGTTAACAGAAAAGGAAATGGAAGCATGGCTGAAATTAAATAACTTGTTCAAAGTCGTAAGCGAGGAGGTGATTGATCTGGGATTCCTTCAAACCAGCAGGTGGGTTCCAGAGGCTAGTTACCTACAGGCTTTTCAGATTTCACTGAGCATCAGAGTTACCTGAAGGCCTTGTTGGAATCCACATTGCCGCTCCACACCCAGAGTTTTTGATTCCGTAGGTCTGGGGTAGGGCCCAAGAATTTGCATTTCTAACAAGTTGCTAGGTGACGCTGATGCTGCCTTCCTGGGATCACAGTTTGAGTTCTACTGCTCAGAACCATCCAAAGGCCTCTGAAGGGACCCGGGATCATCGGGTAGAACATACGTGCATCCCCTGAAGCTGTGTGTGCACAGTTGGTCACTGCACTCATATTTAGGTACTCTAGTGGTAACAGTGTCATCTGCACAGATGGCCTTGCACAAAGGCAAAACATATTTAAGGGGCATAAAGTAAAATGGGTTTTATGTAAAATGAAGCACTTCCTGGACCCCTGTGGTCTTATACCACAGAACTTTTTATTTTTCAGCTGAATACTACAACCCCTGTATGTTTCCAAATATCTGGCAGAGAAGGTAGGGTTGGCCAGGGACATGAGCAAACATGGTGTGCTGGTTGGCATAGGATAGAGGGAAGCTAGGCAGGTGGTTCTGGGCTTCTACCATTGGTAGGATGTAGCTTGATTCTTAGCTACAAGGATATGTTTTTAAACCATATTGAATTACATAGAAAGCATTTCCATTTTCCTTTCAGACTTCCTTATTACATCAGTGAGAAATTCTCAGTTTGGTGCGAATATGTCTTTAACACCTAATACTTGCTAAGCTCTTTTTTAGCAGAGAGATTGAGACACATTATAGGGGAAGATAGAGAGAGGGAGAAACAGAGGAGATCATGCAGGACCCAGTTACAAACCCTTCTGTAGCTTTGGTTTGCTAGAATTAAATAGATTATTTTGTATTTATTATATTTCTTTTGATGGTTATGTGCTATTTATGGAAAGGAATACTGATTTTCCAGGTATGACATAAAGTTTCCTTTTGTTAACAAAAAAGCACATTATTTTTTATGCAAATGCATGAATTAAAGAAAAATAAAGGCTTGGCCAGGCGCGGTGACTCACGCCTGTAATCCCAGCACTTTGGGAGGCCAAGATGGACAGATCACGAGGTCAGGAGATCGAGACCATCCTGGCTAACACGGTGAAATCCTGTCTCTACTAAAAATACAAAAAAAAATTAGCCAGGTGTGGTGGCAGACACCTGTAGTCCCAGTTACTTGGGAGGCTCAGGCAGGAGAATGGTGTGAACCTGGGAGGTGGAGCTTGCAGTGAGCTGAGATCATGCCACTGCACTCCAGCCCGGGCGACAGAGTGAGACTCCATCTCAGAAAAAAAAAAAAAAAAAGAAAAATAAAGGCTCACAATGCTATACCTTAGCCATAATTCTAAATTCTAAATGCTCTGAAAAACAAATTAAAAAAAAAAGTTTAGGGTTACACATTTGCAGCAAAACCTGGCCTGAATTCACATGAAACTTTTTTTTTGTATTTATCTTTATGTGAATATTCAGATATTTTGCTATAAAAATGTCCACGTTTGATTATGGGGTGCTGCCTCAGACCACTAGAGGTATTATGTAAATGGAATATGCACCATATTACTCTTCTAAATCTTAAAAACTTTCAACTGTAAAATACATCTGGCCCCAAGGTTTTGGATAAGGAGGAGTGTGGACCTGCTTTAAATGGCAAAATTCATGAAATTGGTATACAAATAACTGAAATCTGGCAGACACTGATCTAGGAAGAAGAGCTATCATTGAACATAAGTCTATTAACACGAGAAGAACAAACATAACAACTAATAGGGTTTCCCAGCTTTTGCTTGCTGTAAACAGCTGGCAGTGGTTACATCTATATTTGTTAAGAGGCAGAGCACTGTATTTTGTGTAACATAAGGTGCTAGTCTTGGCCAGGCTGCCAAGCCTGGGCTTTTAAAATAAAAGTTTTAAGAAAAATTGTAGCATAATAAATTACACAATTTAATTGGAAAACTGAAGACATTCAACCAATGTTGGTTTTTAAATATATTTAGAAATACGATTTCAGGAACTTTTAAATATGCTCATTAGTCTTATGGATCTGCTCTTTATGTTTGGACTTTATATATCGATATTTCATAAAATTAGATACATGAGACATGTCATATCTGCATTCATACTTCAGTTTCCTTCAGCCATTGGGGCATTGTATTTGTAGCTCATCTACTGCTACTACTTCTCTTTCTTCTTCTTTATTTTTTTTTGCTTTTGAGACAGAGTCTTGCTCTGTCACCCAGGCTGGAGTGCAGTGGTGTGACCAGTGCTCACCGTGCTCACCGCAGCCTTGACCTCCCAGGCTTAAGCAATCCTCCCACCTCAGCCTCTTGAGTAGCTGAGACTGTGGATGCATGCCACCCTGCTCGTCTGATTTTTTTATTTTTTTGAGGAAACAAGCTGTCACTACGTTGCCCAGGTTGGTCTTGAACTCCTAGACCCAAGAGATCCTGCCATGTTGGCCTCCCAAAGTGCTGGGATTATAGGTGTGAGCCACTGCGCCCAGCCCATTCTACTACTTCTTACTTGGTAAGAAGTGATGTCATCTCAGTGTGACAAAAAAAAAAAATAGCTGATTGCCCAACCATGTTTTTTTTTTGTTTTTGTTTTTTCTTGTCTGCTTAGCTAGGATGAGTTTCCCTCACTGAACCCCATCCAGCAGAGGACAGAAGAGTCAGAAGAGGGTAGAGAGGATTTCCATACTCATAGAAGAAGTAGTGGAGGATGATTAGGGCCAACCTAGCTTGGGAGCCGGGCACACTGAGGAGAGCCTTTGTTAACTGATAGCTACCTATCTGAAAGTAAGACCTAATCTTCTGGTGAGGTTTCTAATGGATCTGGACAGGCTAACTGGATAGTGTATTTTATCAGTTTGATGAATGAACTAACCCTTGCATTTCTAGTTTAAATAAGATGAAAGTGGTTGGGAATAATGAGGTGTAGATTCAAATATAACATGCATGAGTGAATGTCAGTTTCAGTGGTTTTAAACAATTTGTGGCCTCCACAGTATTTGTAGATAACTGAAGACGGATTAGCCCAACCATCTGTCTGGTGCATTTAGCGCTAGAACAGGTTGGTTCTACATGCCTCTCATGATACCATTTCCCTTTGATCTTCCTGGCAATAGTTGTCTTGTGAGTCGTCCTTATTATAAGGAAGGATTTCCTGATACCTGACATTTTGCTCCCTGTATCTTCTAACAGCCTCTAAATCCATGCTCATTAATCATTGCCGTTGGTGTTTACACTCAAGTGTAAATTTTAGTTGGAAAAAATGGAAATGATTTGCTCAACCACAGGATATTAATGATTATTGAAATATGATTCAAATCAGAAACATATCCAGCTATAGAAGAGAATGTTTGGGAAAGCAGTTCATTATTGATCATCAAGCTAGTAATCTGTGAAAACTATATCCAGCAAAGTGGTTGTTCTTTTTATTTATATTATTCAAATGAACATTAAGCTCAGCAATTCCAGATTACTATGAGGTATTCTTCATCTCTGTTCCATATAGTGTTGCATTTTATCAAGATAATGTAGATATTTAAGAAATACATTGCTGACAATTCTTGTAAATATTAGAATTCTGTATGAGAATATTGATATTAAAGCTGTATTAGGATGGATACCATTAGCAACAATATAGAGAAGATGTTTTATTAAATACTAATTTCATATGTTATTTAACAAGTAGCTGGCTTTGAGCACATTAATCTCTCTTTTTAATTCAAGGTTGATGGTCTGGGTCTTACATATTGTATCCCTGAATAGGCCATTCAATAACTATGCAAAATATCTATTTCTCCCATGGGTATTTGTGCTTTGATATATTCTGATCCTTATTAAATTTAAACAGGATCAAATTTATACAGCTCTGGCAGAGATTTATTAAAATACACTGAATGGGCAGCTTGTGGGAGTGCAGTGTACTGTAATAACATATGCCTTTTACCAGAGAATAGTAATTATTGAGAATCAAATAAATCTGTAGGAGGTTAAGTATATATGGAAAAGATATCAATTGCAGTTCTTCAAAACTAGCCTGAAATATTATTTGAAGATGTGTTACTGTGCAAAATAATGAATCTCATCTTTTTAGACTCTAAACATTTAGCAATATTTGAAAAATGCAGGTTTTTTTCAGGATGTTTCAAATTCCAAAAGGGGAGGGGCTGGTTCAACATTATCAGAAGTGTTACATGTTTTTAGTATACTCCATCTGTGGAGGCACCTGTTTTTTACTTTGCCCTACTTTTTATTAAATAAAATTGAAAGCACATATATTATCCTGTTGGTAAAATATACTTTGTTTTTAGAAGCAAAAATCTGTGTCTCTTTTGGTCCGAGGTTTGGGAGAGAGATCAGAGATGGACTAAATAGAAGTGTTTTTGATACTTTTAAACTGGTTTATATTTTTAAAGTATTATCTTGTTCTCAATTTAGAGTTTTCCTCCATACTTTCAGAGTGACCTTGGTGTGTTTAATCTGATCAGATTGCAATAGTTCCAATGGATTAGTCTTCTCGGTGGGGCATCACTGCAGAGGGCAGCTAGGATTTTTAATACTCAACGTGTATATAAGATGAATGTAGTCTTTCAGAGCTCTCATGACTCTGATGTTTTATCCTTCATAAATTATTTAATTATGTTACAATCATCATTATTAGTGCTCTTCTCTTCTCCTATTTATAGACACCCTCTCTTCTCCTATTTATAGACACCCTTGAGAGTGGGCTAGGGCACCACCGAGAAGAGAGCCATCTGATGAGAATATTTTGCCCCAACAAACCATCGTGGCTTCCCAATACCTTCTTTTCCTTCCAATATTTGAATCTCTTTCTCTGTCTAATCCTTTCTAGTATAGAGGCAGAGGCACAGGTGGAGGTGGGGCACCTTTCTTTCCTGGTCAAAGTTGTATGAATGTCAAGTGAAGGCTCTGGGAGCCATGGGAATCTTTGACTGGTGGTATCTGGAGGAAGTGAATTAGGAAGTGAATTAGGATACTCTCTGAAATTCCCCCAATTCTTAAATTTGATTGAACATTGGTAAGTGATAGTTATGGCAGGGGGTAGGAAATCTGTTTCTGCCATGTATTATGGTAGCTACCCTAATTTTTGTACTCATTCCTTAACATATTGTGTGTGTGTGTAGATTTTATAGGAGAATCACTGTTTATGCACACTTTATAGTGTTTTCTTGGGTCATGGTTAATATTTGAGTGTTCATGATGTTCTAGGTAAGTCTCTATAGGAATTATTTTTAGGCGTTGTGGTATAACAGCGTTTTGGCTTTTTTGGTTGGGGAGTCAGATATGTTACATACAATAAAATCTGCCAATTTTAAATGTGCTGTTGGAAGTTTTGACAAACATGTACAGTTGTGAACAACCACCACAATATAAATATAGAACATTTCCATCACCGAAAGTTTCCTTGTACCCCTTTGCAGTCAATCCCCTACCCCCAGCCACTGATCTGCTCATCTGTTTACATGATATGTATGATATGCATATTTGTTTATATCAACCAATAAGTATATAAATGTTTAGATATATCATACTGGTAAACCTTTATGGTTAGCATATACCTGAGGTTTTTCAATCTTTCATTACATTTGCTCACATGAAGTCATTATCAGTAGAATGAGGAAATGTCAGAAATCTGGAGTTTGAGCAAAAAATGTATATTTTAGTGAAAAAGATTTTTAAATGCCTCCAATTATTTGCTACTTAGAAAGTAAGTATACTTGGCTCTATTGCCAGCTTTTCTCCTTCATTGTTGCTGATGAATGAGACAGATTTTTCTAAATGCATATAACTGATGAATCCAGTTCCCTTTCTCTTGCAATTAAAAGTTTTAATTTATGTGTCTATCTGTATATTGGGAAATCTTTGTAATTTTTCTTTTATAGTGCTAGTTAGATCTATAGGGCAATATAGACCTAGTTTCTGAAATTTGAAACTGGATAAAAAATATTAAATGAGATGATTTTTAAAATCTAAATGTCTTAATGTTGATTTTTGATTGATTTTCTTAGGTATTAATATTCATTACCATTTGAATAACTGTGAAATTTCAAAGTGATTTTACAATACCAACACTTTAAACCAGGTGAGCTCAAATATTCCTTCAGTTCTGTAATATGTGAGTGATTCTTTGAGGATTTTTTAAAAACAAGTATATGTGTGTGTATTTGATTTACATATACAGATTCAGATACATACACACACAAGCACACTTTTCAAATGGGAAAGAAAAGAGAAAAAAAGTAATTGTGCTGTTTATATTTTCAAGTTAGCATTTCAGAAGATTGATTATAAAGATAAATTAAAATAATCTGTACACTTTTTGGATGTTGATTAATGCTAGTGCAAATAGTGGAGAAAATAGAAAGCTAATATTGTTTGCTATAGGTATCCTTAAAAAGAAAAAGGAAGTAAAAAATGAAAAGAAGAAATTTAGCTTATGCCATTTTTCCGTTTTACTTGCTTCTAATTTAGAGTAACATGATCACTAGCTTCATAAATGCAAAGCTCTTAAATCGTTTGCAGTAACAAGAGCATGTTCTAGTGTTGTCAGAACTTTTGTTTGCACCTGGTGTTACACTTGATCACTAAATAATTGAGTGATAATGACTGTTATTTTTAAACTAAAGCATAACATCAGGGGAGGATGGTAAACACAAACCGCCCAGCTTCCCAAAGCCAGTAGGGAAAATATTTCTAAGTGTCAAAGCATGATAGAATTGTTGAAAGTACATGCAGCCAGCTATGTAAACTCAGAAAATGAGACATGGAAAGATTTGTTCTGCAGCTCAAAAATTATAGTTTTTAATTTCATAAAGATGGAAAATTCAAACAAAGAAAAACTAGTAGAATTTGAACACCGTGAGCTAGGGTTAGGAAACCATACTATCTGGCCAAACAGTTATTCAGGACCAAGGACAAGGCCATAGGCATGCCTCTCCCCACTTAATTTTTTCTTTTCTTTTCTTTTCTTTCTTTCTTTCTTTTTTTTACATTCATAGCTGTACTTTTAAGTTATTCATTTGCTTAATTTATTCACTCAGAAATTAAATTACCTATTGAGTATCAAATAGGTAATGTGACAAAACAAGACAGACTTGAGCTCTGTTTTCATGGAACTTATATTCTCTTTTCTCTTCTCTTCTCTCCCCTCCTCTCCTCTCCTCTCCTCTCCTCCTCTCCTCTCCTCTCCTCTCCTCTTCTCTCCTCTCCTCTCCTCTCCTCTCCTCTCTTCTCTTCTCTTTTTTCCAGAGTCTCACTCTGTTGCCCAGGCTGGAGTGCAGTGACTGTGATCTCGGCTCACTGCAACCTCCTCCTCCCAGATTCATGCCATTCTCCTGCCTCAGCCTCCCAAGTAGCTGGGACTACAGGTGCCCGCCAACATGCCAGGCTAATTTTTTATATTTGTAGTAGAAACGGGGTTTCATCATGTTAACCAGGATGGTCTCGATCTCCTGACCTCATGATCTGCCTACCTTAGCCTCCCAAAGTGCTGGGATTACAGGCATGAGCCACCGTGCCCGGCCCTGGGTCCTTCTATAGTTAGCTGTTGTATTCTGTTTCTCTTCTTCTGGGGCTCTGCTCTTCCTTCAAGGTAATTTGTATCTCCCATATAAATACCTCTTCTTAGATTCTTGACCTACTGGTCTTCTTCCAATGTGCTCATCCTCCCATAGCCTTCACAAGCCTTCTATTTTTGGCTCTATTGAACTTGCCAAAACTGTTCTTATCTCAGCTTTTACAGCCATACAGAGAAAACAATACCTATTTTTCTCATTCCTTAAATGGCTTCTCCAATGATGACGTGTGTTATATAAGTGGTTTAGTGGTTAGGCATCAGTTGGGTTCAAAACTCATCATGTGAAGCTAAATTTGTAAGCATTGGCTTCTCATTCATGGTTGACATGATATTCAGAATACAAGGGAGGAAGGGCAATATTGAATCAAAAAGGTGTCTATTTAGGCCCCAATAATTTGGAATTTGTTAAACTTGAATATTTGGGTAGCAGTCTGATAAAGTGGAACAACATGGATTTGGAGCCTAGTAAGCCAGGATTTGACTGCATTATTTAGCTCCATGTCTTTGTTTACATTATTCTGATTCCCTTAGAGATAAGGAGATAGTAATACCTACCTCAAGTTCATTGCCAGGTCTAATGCATATAAAACATCTAGAAAAATAGATGTAAATCTCTTGCTCTCCCTTTTCTGCAGTGGTCAATGACTTATAATGAACGAAGCCCAGAATACTTCTTTCTGTACAAATATTTAGAGTTTAACTTTTCGAAGTCAAGGTTTCTGGGAAATAGAGACATACTTTCAAATTATCCTAGACATCTTGATCATTCTTTTATGGTTGAGAAACTTTTATATAAATGGTTTAATATAGGCCTCCCATTATTATTTCTTAAACTTCTAATTGAAGAATAACATATATAAAAAATGCACAAATCATAAGTCTACAGTTTTAAATTCACAATCACTAGGTATTTTTATTTTTAACGAGTCACATAAGCAGTGAACATCCCCTTATTTTAAAAGTTTGACATTTTAGATTCTTCAGTTTTAGATTGGCCTTTCTATCTCAATTCTAAGTCACTTTGCTTTTATTCAGTAGAGGTTTAGCTTTAGATCTCAAGTGGGAGCAACACAGAAAAATCAGGCCACTTTTACTTGGAAAGGAAACTAACATTTATTCAGCCCTTGTAAGACTGTAGCTACTCTGTTAGGAACTTTGCATATATTATCCCGTATTAACTATAGGTGACTTTAGGTTTTAGTGTATTTTCAATTTCCATTTCATCTAGATTTCTATAATTTTAATTCATGCCTTTACCCTCATAACAGTTCCAGTTGCATGAATATTTGGGAAGCAGAGGCCTATTCCTAGGGATTTCTGTACATTAAATATGCAAAGAGGAAATGATTATCATCTTTGTGATGAATATACCATACATCTCCAGTTATAACCCAAATGTTTCTATAACACAGAAGTAACATTGTATTACCTGTTGTTTGGAAGATGATGCCATTAATTGTGATAGCTCTCAGAGGGCATGAGAAGCATTGAACCAGTTGCCTTTTCTACAGCGTATGCCCTTAATATTGTTCTTTGAGTAAGGTTGTGATTTATTCAGCCTTTTGTGTTGGTGTCTGGACTTCTTTTTTCTTAAGCTCCCCAAAGAGTCAGTTGCTGTTTGTTTGCATTATAGCTCTTCTTTCCTTGTGCTTCACCGTAGTGGTATGCAACGTGACATTATGTACTTACGTGTATTTTTGGCATTGGAAAAAGAAATCTGATCGGCTTTTGGATGTGAAGAATGGTATTATTTATTCTTTTCGCTTACGTTGCTCACACCATGTTCTCTAGCTCTTTCCTTCCCCTGCAAGCTCACATCTTACCACTTCTTGGCATTCACTTTATTTAAGTCTTCTTTTCTCCTTTTTTTTTTTTTAATAACATGCCAGCCACATTCCTAACTCAGAGCTTTTCCATTGATTCTTTCTTCTACAAGGAATTCTTTCCCCCAGCTCTTTGTAAGACCAACTCCTTGTCATTTGTGTCTCAGCTCAAAAATGTCACCTCTTCTGAGAAGCTTCTCCTGTTTTCCCTTTCAAAAGTATGCTACCCACCAAGTCATTTTAAGTGACATAGTCTTATTTTACTTCCTTCATCTAATATTCTTATTTATTGCCATCCACCTTTGCTTATCCCCAATTACCAAGGGCATGGACTTTGGCCTCTCTTGTCACTAACTGCATATCAAGCACATAGAATGTGCTTGGCATGGGATCATGAATATGGCATTTGTTGCATGAATGGATGTATTGAGCAGCAACTGTGCTCTGGGTAAATAGAAAACAGAGGTTCACGTTGGTTGGATTATTTCTGTAGTCAAGTTCTGGGTAATAGAGCATTTTTGGTTGGAATCATTTTGAACATTCAATCTGTCAGCTTCCTAGTTTTTCCTTTAGAAACCTCCTGGTACTTGATCAACTATTTCTGGGGCAAATTTTCTTTTTTCTTTTTTTTTTTTTTGAGACGGCGTCTCACTCTGTCGCCCAGGCTGGAGTGCAGTGGCCGGATCTCAGCTCACTGCAAGCTCCGCCTCCCGGGTTTACGCCATTCTCCTGCCTCAGCCTCCCAAGTAGCTGGGACTACAGGCGCCCGCCAACTCGCCCGGCTAGTTTTTTGTATTTTTTAGTAGAGACGGGATTTTGCCGTGTTAGCTAGGTTGGTCTCGATCTCCTGACCTTGCGATCCACCCGTCTCGGCCTCCCAAAGTGCTGGGATTACAGGCTTGAGCCACCGCGCCCGGCCTTTTTTTTTCCAGTATACCTTAAGTTCTAGGGTACATGTGCATAACTCTGGGGCAAATTTTCATCCCTTTGATTCAGGTAAAACAAAATCCATTTGAGCCAATATTTATGTGTCTTTATCAGAATGTGTCCTGATTTTGAGATAGGGTCATAAAAAGTATCTTGCTATCTTCATGGGCAAACTGTCTTAAAGATGGACCTGCAAATACAGTCGAACAAACATAAACCACAGGGACTGTTCCTCAGACTTACCCTGGGAGGCAGATATGACAGGACTGATCATTTTTAAAATTGAGGAATAGGCAACGTGGTGCTCGAACGTGGAATATCTGATTCCAAGTTCTCTTCCCCTCTGTGTTCTGCTAGTTCCCTGAGGAGTTCTGAATGTGTCCGTTTAGGCATTTCCCATACTGCTTTAAGTATTCTTTGAAATTATAAAGGCAAACATGACTTTACATTAAATATTTTTTCTCCATGCAGTAAACTTTCAAGTCATTAGAATATAGGCTAATGGTTCTCAAACTACTTGAGGCCTTCTGACTCACTCTTCAAACTACTGCTGCCGTCTTTCATGTTTTCTTGGTATATTCCTACTTTTCTGGAACTATTTGAGTTACAATTCTCTGCATTCATTCTTTCCTACAAATACACATAAAAATGCAGATTTTTACATCATAAAGAAGCACATGCTTCATAGGACAAACAGAGTATCCTAATCTGTAAATACTTCACCATCTATTTTTAGGACACCTTATATTCACTCTTCTTTGGTATTATGATACGAATGTGTTTTCTGTAGGCCTTACTGTTTCTTCCCCTGCTCTCCCACACCCACCCGAGCCCGGAGATGGAGTCTTGCTCTGTCGCCCAGAGCGGGAGTGCAATGGCACAATGTCAACTCACTGCAACCTCCACCTCCCAGATTCAAGCAACTTTCCTGCCTCAGACTCCCGAGTAGCTGGGATTGCAGGCGCTTGCCACCACGCTCGGCTAATTTTTGTATTTTTAGTAGAGACAGGGTTTCACCATGTTGGCCAGGCTGGTCTCAAACTCCTGACCTCATGATCCACCCGCCTCGGCCTCCCAAAGTGCTGGGATTACAGACATGAACACCTGTGCCCAGCCATCCTTACTGTTTCTCTTTGAGTATCCTGGACTCTCAGCTTTTATGGGATGCACTTGTTCTAATTAATCGTAATTCATATTGTCATGTCGATGCTCAGATGGTCACAGCATGACCTGCAGGAGTCCCTTTAAATGTCCTGTTTGGTCCCCTTAGTATTACCCCCGGGAATTCCTGAAAGCACTGTTGTTTTCTGAGAATCACAAGTTCCAGTGGACCTTGATTTTTTCATGACCCAATACATGGAGTCAGCTATTATCCAAGGAGCTCCGATTCCTCTGATAGAGCATAGTGCCGTCCAAAATTTAGGTGCCCTGCATGATATCAAGGTGTTCCATTCAAATGCTTCTGGAAGGTAGAAATGACTCCCCAGTTAAGTCATTTTAGGGAGAGAGCTAGAAGACAAATTTTCTTTTCTTCTCCTCCTTCTCCTTCTCCTCTCCTCCTCCTCCTCCTCCTCCTCCTTCTTTTTTTTTTTTTTTTTTTTTTTTTTTTTTTTTTGAGACAAGGTCTCTCTCTGTTTCCCAGGCTGGAGTGCAGTAGTGAGATCTCAACTCACTGCAACCTCCACCTCCCAGGTTCAAGCAATTCTCCTGCCTCAGCCTTCCAAGCAGCTGGGATTATAGGCATGCACCATCATGCCCAGGTAATTTTTGTATTTTTAGTAGAGATAGGATTTCACCATGTTGGTCAGGATGGTCTCAAACTTCTGACCTCAAGTGATCCCCCTGCCTTGGACTCCCAAAGTGCTGGGATTACAGGCATGAGCCACCGCAGTTGGCCAAGACGAATTTTCTTTAAGGTCATGAGTTTAAATAGCTATTTCCAATTTTAATCCAGTATTACTAAATCCATTTTTATTTTATTCTAATGTAAATTTTTAGTATCTATTTCTGCTCAACATACTTACTCTAGATTTATAAGACCCTGGTCCCAAATATTACTTTGATTCACTTCTCTAATCTTTAGTCTTGTCTATCACTTTATTGTAATCACTTTACTGACAAACAAATATTTTGAGATTATTCTTGCCTATTCTAAGAGAAAGGGGAAAAAAACAAATAAAACACCTTGCCTCTTATCTTGTAAGTAGCAGCATTTTTTTTTTTTTTTTAACAGCAAGACTTATATCATTGTTCTTTCCCTTGGAAATGCAACAGATATTTTTTGAGGTATAAGAGGCAGGGACAGATTTCTAGGGATTGAAAGAATAGAGCTGATCTGGTACTTAAAACCCCCTCCTCATCATTACCAGCAGCAAATATCTCTGGTTTCTTGGAGGGGCAGGACCGAGGACCCTTTTAGACTCATCTCTTGAATACCATGACTTGACATTATTGTACCAGCCTGAGAACCGCTGCTGTGGGTCTTAGACTTTGAACTTGATAATTCAAACCTAAAGGTTAATTACATTAGTGAAACTACTGATATCCATCATTATGTTTAATAAGTTGGTATGCTGCAAGCCTGTTTGTTTTAACCAATACCTAGCAATGCATGTGTTTGTATGTATTTAAACATTATGCACGTTTGTGTGTACACATGTACACGCATACGCATACACGTTAGGCCACATTGCATCATCTGGAGGAATTGTGAGTGGGTGTGTGTGATTGGCAAGTGTGAAATTGAATTTAATATGAGATTCTCTGTCTTAGGTAAAATATTTGAAAGAACGTGGATAGAGAAAAACTGTCTAGCTTTGGAAAAAATGGTTTATGTGTTTTGGGAGCAAGAGGTCTGAATGTTAAAATTTCATTTAAATGGCAAAACACTTTTAGAACTATGCTGAAGAATTTGGTTTTAGTGGGAAAACTTTAATTTGCCTATAACATGAAGTGCAAGTTATTAATTGCACCAAAGATAACATGCTAATTAAAAGGTTCATGCATAATTGTCAGAGGTTAACAGTGCACACTGACAGACTTGGAATAGAAACTAATTATATTATGTTCTCTAAAAGGAGTATTTTTACCCATGAATGTAAGATACCTTATTATAGCACTGTTTTTTCTTAGCTTGGAAAAATATCTTGTAGATATTCTTTGTAATGAGGCTGCAATAACAAGCATTCAAACCAATGATGAAGCTATATATAAATAGCTTTATTTGCAACATCAGCTTCCAGTATAGTTATAATTCCAAATAAACATTTATTTATATTTGCAACTTAGAAGAAAGACACTCAAAGTAGAACCTTCCTAAAATTTATTTTCCTGGGGTAATAAATAATAAATGAATAATAAAGCAACCAGGATTTCTGGAAATAGTCCAATGTTCCTTTTTGAGATACTTTATGAATAACAATCATCTTTTGATTGGCAGTATGCTAGAGATTTGGGCTTGTACACTCTTTCATTGCATTTTATACCTCTGAATTTTTTTATATCTATAATATATACATACATAGCTATACTTGTGATTTTAAATTATGAGTATGTTTAAATAATAGTAATAAAATGATCACCTATTTGTCTAATATCCAACTTTGTTGAAAGTTATCAATAATTTTGAAGTTCTCTCTGTGCACTTCTCAATTGCAACTCCCTCCCTTCCTGCCCTCAGAGATAGTCACTTTCCTGAATTTTACATTTATTATTCCCTTGTTTTTTCTTTATATAAAAGTTTACCATACATCTCTTTATCCCTTAGTGATATATTACTTAGTTGTACATATTTGTGGTTTCTTTATAAGTGGAATGATGTTATATATTTTATTTTCTGACTTGTTTTCCCCTACTTCAATATTAGTTTTGTAATATTCGTCTAAGTGGATGCAGGTGTCTTTCTTTTGGTTTGCCACTGTATAGTATTCCATGGTCTGAGTATCCTACCTCTGAGCATTTGATTTGTTACCAGTGCTTTGCTATCATGGGCGGGTCCTGCAAACACCCTTGTGTATGCACTCTGCTGCACATGTGCAAAAATTGTTCTCATGTCTTTACTTGGGAGTGGAACTCATGGGTTTTAGGGGATGCTCTTGACTTGGCAACATTGAATTGTTTTCCAGAGTAGTTGTATGAATTTAATACTCACACCCAGAATGTATCTACATTATACATTTCCTCCAAATCAGCCTTCATGATAATGTCTCCAGATATTTGTATGATTAACTGACTCTCCAATTAAACAAAGGCAACATTTTCTTACACAACGGAAACTTACAGGAGTCCTGCTATGATAGTGTATTTCTTTGCTTATAGCACTTAGTCAAAACTGCTCGGTATTTTGGATCAAATATTAAACATGTTCAGTAACAAACCTCAGGCTCATTTATAATATTGTTATAGTTATGCAAACATCACAGCTTAATTGTAATATAGTTCAGCTTTCTGATTTACCTTCACTCCTTCCTGGGAATTCTGTTCCCTAACATGATTTGTAGACAGTATTTACTTTCAAATAATGTAATCTAGAAATTATAAAAAAGAAAAAAAAACTAGTATTAGGCTTAGTAAAATATAATTAAGATCATAGACACACTCTAAAAATTATCTGATGTATTTCATTTCTCAGTATCTGACTTCTGGACTACCTGGTATCTTGGATTATTCATGGTATTCCTTTGCTCTATTAATATGAAAATAATTTATTATATATCTTTTCTAAAAAAATGTTTTTGAAGCAATATTGCTTATTTGTGACTTATTTTGCTTACTAAGCTGTGTGAATACAATTATGTTGAAATAAAGATTTCAGTTGCCTCCTTTAAGGTTTGCCTTCCTATATGTAATCACAGAAGCACTCCGGATGACAAAGAAGGCAGATAACTTATATTCTTTAAGTCACGTAGCCTGCAGCAATTCTTTAAAGCCTCTAGTTTCATTTTTTAATGCAAAGATTTTTTGTGTGTGTATGGAGATGGAGTCTCACTCTCACTGTGTTTCTCAGGCCTGTCTTGGATTTCTGACCTCAAGCGATTCTTCTGCCTTGGCCTACCAAAATGGTGGGATTACAGGTATGAGCCACCACCCTCTGGCATTAATGATTTTGATAATTTCTTTTACACAGGATCTCCTTGTTTGCTGTGATACAAAACAGCACCCCCCCACACTTTTTTTTTGTTATGGCTCCCTTTCTACCCCCATTCTTTGAATCAATTGATAATCTGAGACACAATCCAGTTCGTTCTGTAACTCTGCAAACTTTTAAGATGTAGGTCTTAGGTGTATATGTACCCCAGTTGAGAATTGAACTGTCACACATTTTAACATTCCATGGGAACTCTATGCATCTCTTCACTTTGAGAGTCCGTCACCGTTGTGTTGTCAGCTTTGGGCTGTTTGAGCAGAATTCAGATTTCTATGGGCAACTCTGATCAGGGTTTCCAGCTACTTAAATCCATTAACCTCCAAGATAACTTTATTTTTGAGAATTTAACACAAACAGTACTACATTATAAATACTAGTGCTTCTTAGATGCAGTGGATATTGGACATTCCAAGGAGAGTCAGAGCTCTTTAAATCTTAATGTAATTATAGGTGATATCTCATTGTTGGAGGCCTTTCCAATAATTGTCCACTCCAGCATAAGTGTCCTCTTATCTCCACCCTTCCTGTAGCCTCTAAAGGGTCTGGATCACTTTATGAACCTGACCAATAAGCTTGTGGTGATGAACAATTTATGGTAGGGGGCAGACTCCCATGACTCTGTGGGTTCTATTCCTATCTAGAAACCCCGCTTCTTTAAAAGAAGGGCCAAGAATCCAGGAGGTCCTTGGGTTGTGCATGCCAGTCCTTTCATAGCGTCTCCAATCTGTCTCTAATCCAATCTGATACATTGCTTGGTGGGTTGGGTTGAGATGAAGACGTTGGTTGACTCTGTGTTGATTTCTCACCTTTGAGAGATGGTTTACTTTCTCATTCTATTCTCTTTCTTCACCTTGGACTTGCTTCCATTAGTTGGGGGAAAATGCTCCTTTTTATCTGTGTTTTGGTAGCTAGACCTTTGGACATGTGTGTAAAGGAGCATGAGCATTTTGCTGTGTTTCAGGCATCAGCCTAGTGAGCTTAAAACTGAGAGGTGCTTTGTGCATTGGCTTTAGTGTGAGAAGACTTTTAATTGCAAAATATTGGATGTGTATAAAATAGCCTTAGCATTTAGCATGATGGCTCTTGTCCTACAATGATTACAGTTTTGACCAGGAGTGTCAGTTCAGGGCTAAGTTAATAAAATTCATCATTGAATTTTCAGATAGGTTTAGATAAAAGTTGAGACTTTCCTAGAAATTCTTTTCTTTTTTTGAGACAGGGTCTCACTCTGTCACCCAGGCTGGAGTGCAGTGGTGTGATCATGGCTCACTACAGCTGCAATCTCCTGGGCTCAATCAATCCTCCCATCTCAGCCTCCTGGGTAGCTGGGACTACAGGAATGTGCCACCATGCCCAACTAATTTTTATATTTTTTTGTAGAGACGATGTCTCCCTATGTTGCCCAGACTGGTCTTGAACTGCCAGGCTCAAGTGATCTGTCTGCCTTGATCTCCCCAAGTGCTGGGATTACAGACATGAGCCACACTACCCAGCCTTCTAGAGATTCCTAATTCTTATTGTGATATAAAATTATTAATTAGTTGAATGTGATTTTGACTATTTTGTTGTTTTTGGAACTTGGGGCTTATCCATGAGGCCATTCTCTGGAAGCCACAGCAGTTAGTGCTTTTTGTGGCAAAATCCAGTCACGAGCTTCATGAAAACCCAATCTAGTGATATTGTCTAGCATCATCTGTAATTGTTCCTATGCTTCCAAATTCTCAATCAGTTTGTTTAATGCTTAGTTTGGTGACTCTGGCATTCAGTGTTTATTATAGCTGAAGAAACAAGCAAACAAGTAATCCCTCTGAAGAAATGGATTAACCAGATGATTATTTTTATTGGAATGAGAGGTTAACAAAATTAGAGCTATTGATGGCACAAATTAATCACTACGTGATTCGATTTGATTGCCTTGATTCTTAACTGCATTGATGACTAACAAGAGAGTAGTGAAATGAGAATGTTCAGGGAATCCTAGCCAGGACTTTTCCTTCCCATGCAATTCTCTCTTTAACAGATCTTCCTATCTTACTTCTTTAAAAGACCTTCTTCTTGGCTGAGCGCAGTGGTTCACACCTGTAATCCCAGCACTTTGTGGGGCCAAGGTGAGAGGATCATTTGAGGTCAGGAGTTCAAGGTCAGCCTGGCCAACGTGGTGAAACTCTGTCTCTACTAAAAATACAAAAATTAGCCGGACATGGTGGTACAGGCCTGAAATCCCAGTTACTCCGGTGGCCGAGGCAGGAGAATCGCTTGAACCCGGGAGACGGAGGTTGCAGTGAGCCAAGATCATGCTACTGCACTACAGCCTGGGCAACGGAGCAAGACTCCGTCTCAAACAAACAAACAAACAAAAAGACCCTCTTCTTTAAATATATCTCCAGTGACTGCCATTTCATTGGACTTCTTTCATCTCCACTCTCCACCTCCCGAGATCGAGTCCCTTGCCTTGCCTTGCCTTTCTGTCTCGTTGATCCTTTACTTGTCCATCCCATAGGCCCCTAAGAGCCTCCTTCACCCCATCCATGGAACAAACCTCATTTCTTCCATCCTTTAAGTCTCATCTGTGCTTTGAAGTGACATGTGATCTGGAGGGTGAGCATGACTGTGATCTCTAACTAATGTGTGTATATGGGACATTGTGTGCACACAGGCATTTCTCATTCTCTTCATTTTAGAGTGTGAACTTCTTATGGGAAACTACTTGACTTTGTCATCCTCTCCCAACACAAAAATTGTTGCACAACTAGGAACTGTTGGCATATTGCTAACCTCATGTTCAATTTTGCTACAAGAAACGACTTAATCCCTGGATTATGATGACCTATTATTTATTAAATATCTCATCTCATGCTGTAGTGAATACGAAAATGATGATTCTTTTGGAGAACAAATACCAGAATATGACAATTGGATTTTACAAACAATGACAAAATGGACTTCAGAATGATGTATTTATTTAACACATTTATTTAAACTATCTGACATGATGTACATAGATTATACGATACATTTATTCTTGGAGGTATTTTTTTTTTTTTTTTGAGTCAGAGTCTCGCTCTGTCGCCCGGGCTGGAGTGCAGTGGCCGGATCTCAGCTCACTGCAAGCTCCGCCTCCCGGGTTGACACCATTCTCCCGCCTCAGCCTCCCGAGTAGCTGGAACTGCAAGCGCCCGCCACCACGCCCGGATAGTTTTTTGTGTTTTTTTAGTAGAGACGGGGTTTCACCGTGTTAGCCAGGATGGTCTCGATCTCCTGACCTAGTGATCCGCCCGTCTCGGCCTCCCAAAGTGCTGGGATTACAGGCTTGAGCCACCGCGCCCGGGCGGAAGTATTATTTTATAACATTGAAACTGATTAATTTGCAGCATGTATGTTGTTACCATAAACACATTCTATGGTTCAAATAATGTCTTAAAATAACAACTCTAAAAAAAATTTTATTGCTTATTTTAGGAAGTTGGAGAGTAACAAATTCTATGGAATTTTCCCTAGAAAACCTATCAATACAGCTTAAATATTAATTATTGGTTCTGATTGCCTTTCCTTTTTGTAAAGCATTAAAAAATTCAGGTTGTACTTTAGCTTGGAAACTAAGGTAAAATTTTGCCATCGCACTCCCTCCTTTCATTTGCTCATTCATTCAACATAAGCATGTCCTTATGTTGGCGTTATGCTGGGTGTTTTTATAGTATCATTAACGATAAGCTAGAAGAAAGTTGATAGCAATTGCTATAATAGGGTAGGTGCAGGGTTATCCATAACTGTGCTAAGTGCTGTATGCATATTCACTTGTGTGGTCCTTGCAGTGAGTGACCCTGTGAGGTGAGGGCTGTCAGCATCTTAATTTTACAAGTGAGGAAACTGACACCTGGAGATGGCAGGCCACTTTCCCAAAGTCACACAGCAGTCCTGGAACCCAGTCCTATTTGACTTCATAGCCCAAGGGTTGCTCTTTATTCTGTATTTTAATACTTCCCAAATCACTTTAATAAAAACATAATTTTCATGATGGAAAGACCCTAAAAAACATAATCTTTAACAAAAAGATACAAATAAGAATTTAAACCAAGGTTCAGCAAATTACTATCCATGGGCCAGTTGCCTGTTTTTATTAATAAAATTTTATTGGAACAGAGTCACACTCATTTGTTTATGTATTGTTTGTCTTCTGTGGTTGCTTTCCTGCTTTTTGTATAGTTGCAACAGAGGTGATATAGTTTCTATAGTTGCAGTGTGTCTACGGATGACCCATAGAGCTTAAAAGATTGACTCTCTGGTACTTTATAAGAAAAAAAGTTTTTTGACCCTGATTTAAAGTAACTTGCATTGTCATTGTTAGGATTATTCTAGCAAACCAATGTTATACTTAATGCAAGAAGCAATATTATTTGACAGTGTTTTAAAATTTCTAGAAACTGCATTACCTGGGTTCATTGCTCTTTGGGATATCATGGAATTCTTATGTTGGTGTCAAAAAATTTGTAATATTAAAAAATACTTCCTCTACTCTCTTAGTTTTGTTAAAAATTATATGTCAGAAAACTTTCTGGGATTCTCCATTTTGATGACAAAGTAATTTATTTGGTTGAGCTTCAATGCTAATATTTTCTTTAAGACCTTACTGCTTTTTATTAAACATGGCAACCTGGATCAATGGTAATTTTCCTTTTTTGCTATTAAATTAATTTCTCAATCTGTGCTTTTTTTTGTTGAGAATAGATTTTTAGATTTTGACTGAAAATTATTTCCCTTTCTTGAAGACCCATTCTTGTAGGTTTGACTTGCATAATGTTTATTGCTGCTTGTCTTGCTGGAAACTGGCTTTCTGGCTAACATATGAGGACAGACATTTTAAAAATGGAAGCTAAACCTGAAGCATGGAAAAGTGTGGCTTTTTCCATCCATGTTAGATTTTCCTCCTATTTTTTATTTTGAAATCTTGTCCCTGAATGGCCATAGCTTTTATTTTTGTGTTCCTGGTGTTGCATAGAGCCTGGCAAATAGTAGGCACTCAGGAGTGCTTAGCTGTTTGTCTTACTGTAGGCTTGGAAGGAACTTTTAGGAAAGAATGGAGTTGCAGTGTGTCAGAAAAGT
Source organism: Trachypithecus francoisi (assembly GCF_009764315.1). Classification (NCBI taxonomy): domain Eukaryota; kingdom Metazoa; phylum Chordata; class Mammalia; order Primates; family Cercopithecidae; genus Trachypithecus; species Trachypithecus francoisi. Next base: position 92,793,972 of record NW_022681455.1, on the reverse strand, counting down.
GTGTATTACTAAGTCACCTGGGAAAATGCGGCCACTTTCTCCCTCATTGGCATGGCTCAAGTTTTACTTGGTGGGGGTATTTAAAGTACAGGAAACTGTGTTACCCTACTTCCCCATTCTGTTGCTGCCTTCCTGCTGGTAATTGGGGATGGTGAGAAGAGTCCATCTTAGCCCGCCCCAGGAGGGAAGGCAGAAGGAACTTTAGTTATTGACATGGTTGTCTCTTATAGACCGTTCTCGATAGGGAGGCTTCTTAAAAAGAATCTGTTTACATTAGTGGCTTAATGCCGTACTTTCCCTAGTATAATCCACATAGTTTAAGGAGTGAGCACTAAGATTGGAGAAGAAAATATTAGTAACTCTCTCTCTCTTTTTTTTTTTTTTTTTTTGAGACGAGTCTTGCTTTGTCGCCCAGGCTGGAGTGCAGTGGCGCGATCTCAACTCATTGCAACCTCCGCCTCCTGGGTTCAAGCGATTCTCCTGCTTCAGCCTCCTGAGTAGCTGGGATTACAGGTGCCCGCCACCATGCCTGGCTAATTTTTGTATTTTTAGTAGAGACAGGGTTTCACCATGTTGGCTAGGCTGGACTCGAAGTCTTGGCCTCAGGCGATCCGCCTGCCTCAGCCTCCCAAAGTGCTGGGATTACGAGCATGAGCCACCATGCCCAGCACTCTCTATGTTTTTATTTACCATTTTTAATTATAATTTTTGGTATGTTCTGAAATACACGTAATACATCAGGATGGTGGTAACTGTGTTTATAGTTTATAAATAAATAAACCTGCATATGTTGGAAGTGGGTGCCCATGTTATTAAAGAGACAGTACAGTGGCTCAGAGTGTAGACTTGGAGACCTGTTTGTCTGCATCATCATGTAGGCTTGGCCAAAGTGCTCAGTTTGTTCCTCAGTAGAGTGGGTACAGTGATTGTACCCGTCTCATAGGCTGTTGTGAGGAATTAATGAGTTAACGTATGGAAAGTGCTTTAAACTGTACCTGGCACATGGCAAGTTATATGTAAGTGTTAACTGTTATTATTTATATGAAAATCTTTAGCAGAGGTGTGTAGTAAAAAATAATTGGAGATTACTTATTTAGCACTTAAGACTTCAGACTCAAACAGTTGTTAGTTTGAGTCCAGACTTTCTTGTGTGTAACTTTGGACAAGTTAGCTATAAATGGGCATGGTAATAATAGTAGCATGTTACTGACTTAGGCACACATATTTTTCACATTTTAACATGTCTGTCGTTAGATTATATCTTATAATCAATGGTGTCTTAGAATATGATAGTTTCTATTTTCTAAGGTTGTTGTGAGGAAGAAATAAGACGATGAATGGGAAGTGGTTAGCATAACGTCTAGAATATAAATGGTGTTTAATAAACATTAGTTGTTATTATTAAGATATATTGGCATATGCATTATTCTAAGAGGGAAATGAGAAAGCAAAATCCAGTGATAATAGTAGGATGGTCTTGATCAGCCTTTGATATCTAGTAGGATTATATATTTTCACCTTTATAACTCTTGGAATATTCCTGTGGTACCCAGCTTGGGAAATATGGCCACATTTTAATATTCTCCAGAAACCCTGTGAAACACTGCCATGTGATATTATTGCTTCATATGATCGAATGCTGATTAGTTGGTACCCATACTCCTCAATTAACAGGGTATTTTTGGATAAGAAGTCTGTGCCAGGAGTTAAGGCCTAGGCTAAAATGATGTGCATGGGATGTACCTGTTTTATTTACATACTCTTTGGTTTTTGCTCCAGTCATAGTGCTGCCTCCTCTAATAACCTAAATGTTTAAAACACAGGAGAAGGAAGCATAGAGATATGGTGTAACATTTGATGTAATGTGACTTCCTTTACAGATTAAACATTAATACATTTTTAAGAATCTCTTAAATATAGCAGAATCTCTTCTATTTGGAGAAGAAAACCATGAAAAGCATTTTCATTTCCAGTATCAGAGCTCCCTGTCTCTGCAGAGATGGACAACTTCTGGCCAACATAAACATCTCTTGTTACATTGGATCAGAAGCAGAAATTCGTAGTTGTCACTTTGTAGCCAGCGACCCTTGTGTTCAGGTCAAAGACTGATGCTTGTCCTGGTTTTCTGCTCATCTCAGATTGTGCACCCTCAGAACCTGATGGAGAAGTGACTTGGAAAGAGCTTTTATAAAGAGCTTTGCATCCTTTCCTTGTACTAAGGTGGCTGGAAAGTTGCTCAGCAGCATCTGTGTTCACCCTCTGCCTGTCTAGGCAGGTATGTATTTGAAGCCATAGGGAAAACATATTTTCAGCTCAGTAGAACCATGGCGTCCAGGTGAGAGTATGCTGGGGTGGGTCTTAGATCTTTCCAGACTACTGTGGAGGACATTGGTTTAGAAATAATCACAACCAGTTTTAGCATCCTTGTTATTTAGGGTGAGGGCCAGGTCTAAAAAAAGGCCTTTGACTAAAATCCTCAGGCAATTTTGTTCCTTGTGGATTTTTAGAATCAATCAGGTTCTAAGAATCTGATTCCTGAAGTGATAGATTCTTCATACTTTCCCTAGCATCATCTCATTTATGATTTTTTGTTTGTTTGTCTTGTATTTATTTTATGAACCAGAGAACCTTGACTTAATACTGTACTTGAACACAGCTTGAGTTAACGTTTTGAGTATCTGGAACACTTGCCATGAAGAAAAACAAAGGAAAACCTCTCAAATAATTTGCAAGGACTGGATTTTGCATGTTGTTCCGAAGTAAATGCTGCCTGGCTTCATTTGAGCAGCTGTCTGCATTGCTAAGGCTCTGGTGTGGAGCACCTAATTCCCTTCTGTTGCTTACTGGCTTTCTAATTTTTCCCCTGTGATCATAGTTATAAAACCTAATTTCCAGGGGGTCTTGTGAATCATATTAGTAGCTTTGTGTTATAATAGCAATTTTATATTGCATTGGTATTCATTTTCACTATTACGGAATAATCAAATCAGCACCTCTCTTATTATGCCGTTGAAATAGAAAATAATGGGACTGTAATGTAAAACTGCTAATGTGATGAAACTCGCTCATTGTGTTAGGGTAAGAATGTTCTCCTTTCTTGTTCCAGCTCACTTGAAACTGTGATTGAGGAAGGAAATGGAAAGCATTTCTACATCTGTGATAAGGCCCCGCGTACATCCTTCATTTGAATACGTAATTGTCTTTTGATGGCGCAGGGTGTGCTCGTTCGCACACTCGGAGGAGGCCCTCCATGCCACTGTGGTGATGCACGGGGAAGCGGGATGTGCATGGACCAGTTTTATCCTGTGGTTTCCCTTTTAATCATGAGTTACATTGGATGTCTCTTTGTTTCCAGAGGACTTGTTTGCACCCTTTCTTGCTCATGGAGGCCTTCTTCTGGCCTTTTTAAAAACTCAAAGAGCACATTTTTGCTACATTGTTAGAGAATACAACCTCCCCCACACCCCCCACAAAGGTTCCGATTTGACAGGGATGTTGGGAGGCAGGTCAAGTGACTGCCTAATGAAGATGAATGAAGAAAATTGCTGGTACCAGGATCACGCGGGGGCTCCCAGCCCAGGTTGTTGCAAGTGTGATGGAATCTCATCGCTTCATTTATCAGTGTCATATTTGGGCTAAAAGTGAGCAGTATTGTTCTCATTTTTCCCAGATGGATAGGTCAACTTTAATATTTATTGCTCTTGTAGAACATTTGTTTGATGTATTTCCATTAGCTAGGCAATAATAGAAAAGCGGTGGAGAGAAACATAAAACAGTTCCCTTCCTATTCAGTTGAAATACAGTGTACACTAATGTATAACTATGGCTTGAAGTGCCATTGATTTTCCCCCCTTTTGGTTGATGACATGATTGTATATATTAAAGATTCCCATGAAAATAATGGAGAGGCAGCATGAATATCATATATATTGAGAGCAGCTGGCGGGGTAGAAATTGTGTTGTCTTTTGATTTTCGTGATTTGGTCACATAATTGGTGAATTTCTCTTGGCCATATATTAAATTCTTAGCCCAATATCGTATTTTAGAATGGGGAATAATGTGCGGTAGATCGCATCATCCTCTGGGTTCTATGGTGAATCTCAATAAAGCTAGAATTTTTCTGCCATTATAGAGCAAATTGTTTTCAGTTGCTGAATAATGTTGATTTTTTCTTTATATCTTTGCGGACAAAAAATACCTTTTTATGGAAAGTATTTTCCCCTATGTTTTGAATATATTAAAGATAAGGCCCTACACATTAAAAGAAAAACTGACTCTGTAAGAACATCTAACTCCTGAGATATTAGTTGATGATCACATTTTGCAGCAATATGAACGTTGGGCTATTATTTTGTACTGTGGAATAAACCTAGCTCTTCGTGAGGTAGGTGTTGTCTTAAGTGCAAAGCAAACATCCTAGCCATATGTTTCTATAATTTAAATTAATTTGGTACAGTCATACTGTTAATCTTTAGTGACTTGTTGATTGGCATTTTGCAGACATATTTCTGGAAGGCTCCCAATACCATTTTCTGCAGCCTTTCTGGCAGTAGCAGAGAGCAACATTTCCACAAATTGGAATCTTGTACAGCACTGGGAAGCAAGCCAAGATTTAAATTAGACAATAACCTCTGCTCTGTATATAGCTTCTATTCTTCAGCTGTAGGCAGAGTGATTTGTTTAATACAGTCAGCCCTGTAGCATATAATAGACTGATATATGAGTCACTCCTTGGCAATGTGTGTTTCTTAAATTTATATAGATTGAACAACTGGTTGGTAATGTACTTAGTTACAGTTGTACAAACAATAACTATTAGCAGGGCTGAAACAGGCCTAGAAAGGCTGCACTGGGCTGGTGTTTGTGAGGATCCTGAAGTATTGCCGATTTTCAGAATAATTCCCCTTTTGAGGCTAAGGGAGACTCTATTTCATAAACATGAGTGTGCTTTTTTAGCAAAGTAGCAATAAAAGTTTTATGTTATAGTTTTCTGTTTCTCATTTTCTATTTGTTTAAAATAGAATTGGGGGACCTAATTTACTTCAAAAATTAAACTTAACATCAGTCTACATTGGGGCAAGATAATTTGATTGCAGGGGTTTTGTTTTTGTTTTTAAACATTTCCTTTTTTTTTTCTTTTTTAACAAAGAAATAACATAGGTATAAATACGTATTTTCCATTTTTTTTCCCAGGTTAGACTGTCGTGGGCATTAACTGTTCATGGGTTGAAAGAGATCTTTCTGAGCAACAAAGATCTTTTCTTAAGGGAAAAGCTTGTGCTCCAAGTTCAGTTCATGTTTATTTAAAAGATTAAAATCATTAGACCAGATCTCACTTTTTTGTCCAAAAGAAAATTGATTTTGCTTCCCATAAAAGTGGGATCTGAAAGAGGATATTCAGGAATACGCAAATAGAGGCAATGTAGAAATCTGTTTGTGCAGCTGAACAAAGCAATTCTGTTTTTACCGCTGAACATTTACTTAGCCTTGGTGTGAAAATTTCTGAACAGAATTGTCACCTGTCTTTAGAAAGTACTTCTTTTGTAAGGCAAAGGGGATCATTTTGATCTGAAATGTTTTAATGCTTTTTCTTTTGAAACTTCTGCCAACTGGAGCATTTATAAAATAACGTACCCTGTAAATATTGAACAATACAAAGACATCTTTCATAACAGTTTATAGTATGTTGCGTGTGCTCTGTGGAAGCCAGGCAGCAGTTAGTGGCAAATGATATGCCAATCAAAAATTATTACTGCAAGTATAACCTGGTATAATGCAGTATCTTATCTGGAAGTGTCAACTTGATATAAGCCAACTCTTTGTCTTTTAAAGTTAAGCTCTTGTTTGCCCTCAGTTAATTCTGTCTCCCAAAGGCTCATTTGAATTGCATAAAGGATAATCTGCTTGACAGTTTTATACATTTAAGCAATCTTGATTATATGGTATTTTACATGTTTTTTAAGCTCCCAGTTACTATTTTATTTGGCTTTTAAGTCTTTAGTTAGGAAAAAATAAAAGAAACTGATAGGTAGAATTTGATACTCTTTCTGTGAACAGCATTTAGTAAAACTGATATAGCACCTCTTTTTTTTGCTCCATAGTTCATGATGGTAATATTTGATAATTGTTGATGATGGGGTGGAGGTGAGAGTAAATTCTAGTGAAAATAAATGGAAGAAAATGTAATATCCAAATTTCATTACACTGAAATAGAGATTTATAGACAATCTTTTCCTCCCTCTCAACCATGACTTAATTTGGAGAATTTCTAGATGAATTTTGGGTGAAATTTTAGGATCAAGTGCCTAGTGGAAGAATTTGGAGATTATATATGTGTTAACTGTACTCTGGAAAGGCATGAGTTCTGTGTTAACATCGTGGTGATAGTTAAGAGCATACCATCTGGTATTATATAGACTGGCTTCAAATTCTGCATACACCACATGTGTATGTGCTGTGTGATTTTAAAACAAGATACTAAACCTCTCTGAGAGTCTGCACCTGTAACCAGAGGAGAAAATAATACTTCCCCAGTAGGGTTTTGATCAAGGTGAAATGTACTGAAATGCCAATAAATGCTACTGTTATTAAGGTCTGCCTTCCCCACACTTTAGGCCTGGTGAGATTTGAAAAAGTTGGTCCATCCAAGAAGACAGAGAACCATGTGTGAGTAATTTGGTGGGATACTGGATGCTACTGCTTTCGGGGTGAAGGAATCCCAGAGAGGCCATAAGAAAAGGAAGATCTTTGGGAAGTATCTGGGCTCCCATGAAACCCCCATTAGACTCCAACAAGCAATAAGAGAGCCACTGAGAGCCAAGCATTCCTTGAGTCTTACACCCTACCCACCTCAGATACAGCCATGGGAGGAAAACTTGTCAAATTAAATATAATCTATTAAAAAAAAAAAAAAAAAAAGAAAAAGTTGGTCCAGAGTGGTAGCTTTAGTACTTACCTTTCTTTCACTAGCAAATTATTTGATAATCATTATTGGAAAATCACATGGCTGTTCTCTATATCCTGTGACGAAATGAATTTTGAAGAGAACATAAGGCATTACGGGAATTAGGGGAATTAGGAAGCTCTTCTGTTTCCATAAGCACGTTCTGGGCTCCCAACTCCCTTCAAAGTTGTATTATGATGTCTTTTTTTTTTTGAGGCGGAGTCTCGCTCTGTCGCCTGGACTGGAGTGCAGTGGCCAGATCTCAGCTCACTGCAAGCTCCGCCTCCCGGGTTTACGCCATTCTCCTGCCTCAGCCTCCTGAGTAGCTGGGACTACAGGCGCCCGCCACCTCGCCCGGCTAGTTTTTGTATTTTTAGTAGAGACGGGGTTTCACCGTGTTAGCCATGATGGTCTCGATCTCCTGACCTCGTGATCCGCCCGTCTCGGCCTCCCAAAGTGCTGGGATTACAGGCTTGAGCCACCACGCCCGGCCGTATTATGATGTCTTAAAGGTAAAAGGGGTTTTCTCACATTGCTTTATCAATTGATGGACAACAATTCTGCAAGGTTAGCATCAGTATTATCTTGTTTTATAGATAAGGAAATGAGAATGTAGAGAAGGACCTTATAAAGAACTTACCTAACTCCAGCAAGTGGATGGGATTTGAACCCATGTGCCCAAGACTGCAAACCGATGGTCCTTTCACCCACAGCAGGCAGTACGCCTATTTTAGGAGAGTAATTTCTCCATGGAAGATCTCCCCTACCTGTATGGTGCTGAGAATTGTGGTGTAACCAAGCCAATTACTAGCCAGTTGACATCAACTCATACTTACTGGCCTATGCCACAGGTGGATGGTTTGTCACCAAAGAGCAAACAAACGGAAAAGAAACCTCTCTTCTTTAGAATCGGATAATCAGATTGGTGAAATAATTTTGCATCTGATGTAAGAGTGCTGAGTCAATATTTGTTGATGGAGAGGTTGAATGGGTGATGTAACCAAATGTAAGCAAATATAATAGAAACATCCTCAAAGTGTTGAGAGGATGATCTTGAGTGCAAGTTTTTGTTAGAGAGATGGATTTAATCAGAGACTTGAAGGGCAGGAGGGGCACAGAATAATCTAACAAATGTAGAACTACTGAGATGGCCTTAAAGGATATGGAAAGTAGAAATAAAGAAATAGGAGATGCTGGCTCAGTTAGAATATCATAACAGCTGTTAACAGATAGACCCACCATGTATAATGAGGTAAATGTAATAGAGATGTATTTCCTGTTCAAGTATTAACATCAAGGTTGTTCTGGTAGGCAGTGGAGGAGGGACCCAGGCTGGTGGAGGCCCTGCCATCTTGTCTTAGGTTCGAACACCTAGTTGGGGTGGACCGGGACATAGAGAAGGTGGAGAAGCCACACCTGCTCAGCTGCTTTGGCCCCAAAGTGAGACACATCCTTCTGCTCACGTTGCACTAGTTAGTAAGAGCTAAATTGCCTGCCCCCCAATCCCCATCAAAATGCAAGGGGGTTGGAAACAGCCCGTAATTATATACCATGGTAAGAGGAGCATGACTCTTAGAAAATAATTACCCTAGCTGCCACATATGACAAGCAGATTTGTTTGTCAGTATTAGAAGATTCTTTTGGGAGTTGGAAGAAGAGATAATAAAATTATTATTTCAGTTGTGGGTGAAAGGGTTATAGGGGAGTTTTGGATTATCAGTCAGAAAATATCTGTTCTCCTAAGATATGAAATTCAAGTCTTTCAATATTGGTGAAGATAAATGTTTAAAGAGCATGTGCCCACAGGGAGAATTATCAACAGTGGAAAAGCATCTGAAGTATTGACATTGAATATAAGGAGTGTGGCAGTGACTGAAGAACTGTCTGGGTAATTATGTGCTTAAATGGGTAGGAGTTTGGGAAATAATTACCACCTTTACTCTAAATGAAAAGGGACACTTTGTAGGAAAGGTGGGATTTCAAGAGGTGGAAGCAAAGGCTGTTTAGATGAGAAGCCATGTTCTTTAGGCAGTGTTTTTAAGGTGATTCTGTGATGCAGTAGGATAAAAGGAAGAAGATATGGAGGACATTTTCTTGTGAGAAAAAAGGGGCTAGGGAGAACAAATGAGAACATTTAGGTTTGTCAAATATTTATAACCAATTTTCTCTCTTTATTCTTGCCAGTAAGTAATTCTCTTCAGGTGATATTTGGCATAAAATGTACTTTATTGCTTTGCATCACCCTGTAGTTTATATATACATTTATTTTTTAACCTCCCCTGGGAACTCACCATTACCACTTTCATTTTATGGTCCAATTTATGGATACACTGAACTTGAATAAAGATTGCACTCTCACTTTCCCAAAGAGCTGGATTCTCAGAGGAAAAGGGCTGATGTGTATGTGGGTGTATGATGTGTGTGTAGGTGTGACTGTCCGTATATGTATACGCATGTGCAAGGTGAAAGAGTTCTCAGTGTTACCTTACATGTCTTTCTCACATGCACCTTATTCTGCACAAGTTCCTTGAAATACTGCTATTGAGATCCTGTTCCCATTGCCCCAGTTATAAGTCACTGATTCCAGGCGCCTATTTCTTTTGTAGGACTGGAGTCCTTTGTGGGTATGAATATTGACTAAGCACAGGAAAGCTTGGTTCTGTCCACTTGTTCTGTGTTCAGTGAAAGTACAAAGTACATGTTTGTTTCACTTGTAAGTATAAAGGGGAAAAACCCACCTGTTTTGCCTTCAGAAAAATTCTTTTGATCTGACTGTTCTCAGAACGAAAGCTGGAGTGAACTTTTTTTTTTTCAGTTGGGTTTTCTGATCTACCTTGTGCCTCTCATGAAAACACAATTGGGAGTTGAAAGAATCTACTGTTGAGGAAAAAAAAGGAAGGGGCTTTTCATCATCCTGCAAATCAGAAGCAAAGATAGGGCCTTTTCTTTTTTTCTTGTCATATCTAATAACACCTGGTAACATGTGGAGCCCTAACTCAGCTGGGAAAATGAAGAGTAACTTAATTTTGATTGGCCATCTGTCTTAGGTCTCAGATTCAGTATATGAAAATGTAGGTTCTCATGAACACTCTACCTGAAAGGAAAAAATTAAGGAATATACATACATATATATATACACACACACATTTATATACAACATATATATATGTTTGTAAAATGACCAACAACACAGCACTATTAAAAAGTTTCCCAAATATTGACAAAGTAATTTTAATGTTAGAATTCATTGTACAGACCCATTTTGAGAAATAGATTTCATTTACAAAGACAGGAACAACTGAAGAGGACTGCTTCAGAGTCAGCCTTTGTTGTGTCAAGGGGCCTAGTAAAGCTGTTCAGATTGGAGTCCTGCAAAAGCTCAATGCTTCCTACTGCTCCTGGCAATGTGGTGTGTAGCCCCAAGCACAACTTCATCTGTGGCCGTGGTACTTTCTTTCATGAGAGGCAAGAAGCCATTAGAAAAATTAGAACAGAATATTGAAACATACTGGCATGTCATCTTCTCATCTTTGATGTGAAACCCCAACCAAAGTACTTCTGCTTCAGTTCCCCTCTCTAAGGATGGAGATAACACTGCAAATGACCTCATAGTGTCATTTCTTCATCTATGCAGAAAATACATATTTAGCATCAACAGTGTTCCACATAGTGTATCCAATACTGAGAACAAAAGAGGGAACAAAAAGAGATGTAATTCCTTTGTGATATTTCCAGTCAGTGGGTGGGACAAGCAGATCAGTCCATTAATTACCCAAAGACATGTAAAATTGCAATTCTGATGATCAAACAATGTTATACATACCAGCACATACTTAGCACTCAATACGTGTGAGCTCTTGTTAGAAATATTACACAATAAGTCCTTTTGTGCTGATAAATCTAAATGAAAAAAAATACTCCCATTTATTTAACACAGATTTGGGGAAATGTTGTGAGTCTTTAGCTGTGTGGTAAGATTCCATGTCTACTGGGGGCGCTCACAGCTTAATTAGGAAAAAAGACAAAGAAACCAATCATAGTGCAGTGTGAAAGGGCCTCAGTGTAGGGGCAGGAGGAAGGAGAGCTCACCCTATTGGATGTTAACAGAAAAGGATCCTTCTATGAAAGGGACTGGAAGAACCAAGAAGAAGAGAAGGATTATGAGAGTAGAGGTGATGAGGTTGGCAATGGAGTAGAGGAGCAGAAGGAACAGAAGGAAATAAGGCTGTGTAAACAAAGTGATGTTGATTTGTAAATGGCTTTTTCCTTCAATAAGGAAAGGAGTTTTAATTAGGCTGTGGGTAACTGTGGAAGGATTTTAACCCTGACAGTGACATGTATGATCAGACTTCCATACTGGAAGACTACCCTACTGAAAACCAATTAAGTAAATTATGCTGTAGCCAGGCCTTGGCATACTGTGTTAAAAATCACATCTTAGGCCAGGCGTGGTAGCTTACAACTGTCATCCTGGCACTTTGGGAGGCTGAGGTGGGTGGATCGCTTGAGCCCAGAATTTTGCGACCAGCCTGGGCAACATAGAGAGACCTTGTCTCTACAAAAAATAAAAAAAATTAGCTGGATATGGTGGCGTGCACCTGTAGTCCCAGCTACTCAGGAGGCTGAGGTGGGAAGATTGATGGAGTCCAGGAAGCTAAGGCTGCAGTAAGCCATGTTCATGCCACTGCACTCCAGCCTGGGTGACAGAGCAAGACCCTGTCTCAAAATAAAACAAACAAACAAACAAACATTACATCTGAGAAGGTATCAGTGAAGAAAATGATTACAGAGTACTTTTCAATTTAAAAAAATATACTAAGTATAATTTTTGGTTCCCCCTTGTGAAGTGTTCATCTTGAGGGTGGGGTGAGAAATACCTTTTATGTTAGTCCTCAGGCTTTCCAGTATTTTCCATTATTTTAAACAATGCAATATAAATGACAAATGGAAATAAAGGTGTACTAGTTCATTCTCACACTGCTATAAAGAACTACATGAGACTGGGTAATTTATGAAGAAAAGAGGTTTAATTGACTCCCAGTTCCACAGGCTTAACAGGAAGCATGACTGGGAGGCCTCAGGAAACTTATTATCATGGCAGAAGGCAGAGGGGAAGCAAGGACCTTCTTCACATGGTGGCAGGAGATGGGGAGAGAGTGAAGGGGGAAGTGCCACACTCTTTTACACCATCAGATCTCCTGAGAACTCACTCACATCACAAGAACAGCAAGGGGGAAATCTTCCCCCATGATCCAGTCACCTCCTACCTTGGCATACTGCGTTAAAAAATCACATCATAGGCTGGGTGCGGTAGCTTATGCCTGTCATCAATTCAACATGAGATTTAGGCAGGGACACAAATCTAAACTATATCAAAAGGTACCTCTAGGTGCAGTGTGGAGGAAGGGTTTGAAGGGGGGAAATTGGCATCTGAAGATTGGTTAGGATTGGTAGTCCATTAGAAAGACACACAGTGATGTGAAACATGTTTGTGTGGTTGGTGTAGTTGAATGACCACATGTGGAGGATAACAGAAAATCAAAGGTGGTGGCTTCGGAAAGGAAATTTAATAGAGTGATGGATTTCTGTATAGGAGCATAAGCATAAGATAAGCTCTGTGTTTGATTTGTTGAATATAAGCTGTTAGTAAGTCATCCAAGGCAATATTCAGAAGGAGTTAGAAATTTGCAACTCAGTATAGTGAAAGATATTCAAACTGGAGATTCGTTCGTGGTTGATGCATTGGGACATGATGAGTTTTTAGAGGATGTGTTAAGAAGAAGCTGAAAACCTTTCCAGGGGGTAAGATCACTGGCTTAGAGTGACTGTTCCTAAATGAAAATAACTCTTTCCAGAGGGTGATAGCTGAAAATGTCAGAGGGGGAAAAGTGATCATTTGAGACCTAGATACTGTGGGGGACATATCCATGGGCTTTGGAGATTAGAAGTCCACAGTAGACTTAATGATCACAGCTTATTAAATAGAAGAAGACAGATTTAGGAGGGCTAAAGGTGTAGAGGGACAGATCACAATGTGGAGATGGACACATAGGTAGTGGGCTTGGGGGAGGGATTTATGAGATTAATTTGAGAGGGGCTCAGCAGTGTTTGCTCCCCTAACTCTAAGGGTGAATGGGACTGGAACATTTTGTTAGGAGGAAACAGTGGAGTGGGAAAAATGGAAGAATCAAATGAGAGGTAAATTGACAGAGCCAAACCCAACCATTGTGGAGTGGGATTCAGGACACGTATGGAAGAACATGTTTTGCTGGGCAAAGGAAAACAAGGGGATGATTTGAGGTTCTGGTTTGGGGTGATAGTTGCAAAAGAACTGTATACCTCATGGCCTCTGTTTATGCATTGAGGGACAAAGTCCATTAGTGAAGGAGTGGGTGAGATTTGGTGCTGAAACCTCAGCAGAGCTGCTGTGGGGAAATGGGATAGGAAAAGTTACAGGTGCTGAGTGGTTGGAGAGGCTCTGCTGAGTCAGAAACCTAACAATGAAAAAACTCATGCCTGTTGGGAGAGAGACATTTTTGATGCTTATGTCTCCAAGGTATATTAGTCGTATGTGTGTCTGTATGTCTCTCTCTGTGTGTCTATCTATTCCATAATGAGAACTTAGTACACATTTGTTGAATAAATGAGTCAATCATAGAGGTGTGGACAATTTTTTTTTGGTTTGCTTCCTAGAACCCAAGTAAGTATAATACCAAGATTTGAATCTTTTTCCTGACTTTTGTTTTCCTTCTCTATACTTGGTATTGCCTCTTCCACTAAAAAGAAAGTTTATACAAGAAGGAAGAATTAAATCCAAACACTTCTTGTGTCTTTTCTATGGATAAAGCATTAGACTTGCAGAATAGTCATGGCAATAAGATGATCTTTGCCCTTAGAAGCTTCTACTATAGTGGGCATGGGGGTGGTGGGATGGAGCAGAGGAAGAATTAACCATTATCAGCACAGGCTGTGTCATCAAAAGAGATGGAAAGGAAGAGCTTTGGACATTCCAGAGAAGGGGGTCAGTAAATCTGGTAGCTTGAGCTGAGCAAAGTTCCTGCAGTAGGGGAGGTGGTTTACACGGGACACTGATGAAGGCATGGAATTTCAGCAGGGGACCACTGGCTAGGGGCAGGGTGTTTTAAAATGGAAGTGACAAGAAGAGTTTCCAATGGAAGAGAAAGCCTGAAGTTGGGAAAATGTGGAATGTAGTCAAGAAATAAAATATATGTACCAGGATACATAGGCAGATATATCCATATGCAGAAAGCGCAATGAGTTAGTTACTCATTGTCAAGTTTTGGCCCTTGGAAGTTTCCCTTTGGCTTACTTAAGGTAACTGATAGGACCTCAGATGAAAGGGGAAAGGATTCAATGTGGGTCAGTTTCATTTTTTTTAGACATATCAGAATCATGGGGAAGAATTTGCTTTTCCCTATTAGTCATTAAATATTTGATTCCCAAAATCACAGACTTAAATTCACATTGCTCCACAGATACAAGTGTCAGTTTCAAAGAGTCTTAACATCAACATTTATCAAAACCAAATTATGTTGAACAATGGTTTCAAGTTTTGTCAGAAATTTCCTTAAATTCCCAGTTAATATCTCATGCGTCAATTTTAACTGCAAACCATCGTCTGATTCTCTTGTTTTTAAGACCTTATTGAGAAGATACAGGACAACGGTAGTTTGGGGCTTATACGTTTTGTTGTCCTAGAGACAAAAGCTATCCTTTAATCCTGTTTCTTTTAGTAGATGTCATTTTCATATGAACACATTCAGATACTTTCTCATACTTAAAGGATGTGGATATATAAAATTGGGGATGGAAGTGTTTCTCGCGCAATACATGTGTGTTTAGTTTTGAAATGTCCCTGTTTTAGAGCTATTAGTTCTTGAGGTGAAAGCAATCTACTTTATCTTCTGATATATGACATTCCCTAGTAGTGAAAGGGTATTGAGGAAGCTTATTTTTCTTCATTTTGCCACCATTCATGATGAAGGGATGTCTTTTTCTTTTTCTCTTTCTTTCTTTTTTTTTTTCCATCTGACTCAGCTGCTCTGGTGGCCCTGATGGAGAGGAATGTGGGATTGGGGGATGAGCTTGGCGCCATGCATGTCACTACCAGAAGCCAACAGTTTCCAAGTTGTACAACTATTGTCATCCCATGGTGCACAAGTCCTTCTCACTAATCCCAAAAGATGCATCTTCTGCTTTATTATAAGAAAATAGTTTTGTCCGTTTGTTCCAAGGATTTTCATTTATGTACTATTTTGGACTCTTTATCTACAGAGGAATAATTTATATGCTAGGGGCATAATGCTTGTTATTTTTCCCCTTAGAACAAAGCAAGATCATATGGTGGATGGTCACCACTTTCTTTTCTTTTAAAAATTAATTAATTAATTAATTAAAGACATAGAGTCTCGCTTTGTTACTCAGGCTGGATGGAGTGCAGTGGTACAATCATATCTTAATACACTCTCAACTTCCTGGGCTCAAGTGATCCCTCCGTCTCAGCCTCCAGAGTAGCTGGGACTACAGGCGTGCACTACCACACTCTGCTAATTTAAAATATGTGTTTGGAAAGACAGGTGTCTCAATATGTTGCCCAGTCTGGTCTCGAACTCCAGGGCTCAACTGATCCTCCTGCCTAGGTCTCCCAAAGTGCTGGAATTACAAGCATGAGGCGTTGCACCCGGCCCACAATTTCTTTATATCTATAATTCTTCCTTGGCCATAGCAGACCCTCTTACTCTCAGCCACTTTCCCATTCTCCCACCAAAACTGGAGTTGAGTATTTGAATTTATTTTTGATATTGTTCTGTGTGGGTACATGCATGTTTGTCCTGTTTTCACAACTCCTGGAGGGCAGCTGGTGCCATCCCTCCCTTATACTTCTGCTCTGTGCTGTTGATAAATACCAAAGTGTCTTTGATGTCATTGAACCCAACAGATCTATTTCAGCCTCATTGTACTTTAAGCTTTTGTGGCATCACTTTCTCCTTAGTGAGATCTTCTCTTGATGTCAGGGATCCTACCCTCACTAGGCTTCCCTTCCACATCCCTTGCTGCCCTTTCTCAGGCTTCTTTTTGGGATACATGTCTTGGTCATCAGACATTGGTGTTCTTCAGGGTTCTCCTCTAGGCCTCTTCTCATCTCACTTAGGAGGTTCTCCCTTCCCAATCTCAGTACAGGGAGCCTCATTCATTGAACACCAGCACCCATGTGTCTCACAGAGTCTCACATGAAAAGGTCACTGTATTCCAGACTTTTCTGGTAAATGACAGACATCTCTTGGCACCTCAACCCCAACAATGTTTAAAATGCACCCGTGCTTTGGCCCACTGCTGGAAGACTGATTCTGTTCAGCTTCCCCTGTGTTCATGAATGACCACATATCTAGTTATGCCAGCCCCAAACCTAGAAGTTTCCTTGATGGTTCTTCTCCCTCACCCCTCTCAATTCATCATCAAGTCCAGGGAAAACACTCCTAAGGAAGTTCCTGGGATCCATGACTCAGCTTCCTCCATCTTCGCTCTCTTCTCTCCATTACCATCTGGGGTCATGCTATCATCATCTCTCATCTGGTCTGATGCACGATTTTCCTAACTGATCTGCCAGTGCCCACTCTTATTTATTCTCCACCCTAGATGCTTCCTTTTTTGTTAATTTTGTTTTATTTTAGATTCAGGGGGTACAGGTGCATGTTTGTCACATGGTTATATTGCATGGATATATTGCAACCCAACTGGTCGGGTTGGTCTTCTAGTGTACCTGTTACCCAAATAGTGAACATTGTACCTGATAGGTAGTTCTGCAACCTTCGCCACCCCCTGACTTACTTTAGGAGTCCCCAGTGTCTGTCATTTCCATTTTTTATGTCCATGTGTACCCACTGTTTAGCTCTCACTTTTAAGTAACAATATGTGGTATTTGGTTTTCTGTTTCTGAGTTAAGTTTACTTAGAATGGCCTCCAGCTCTATCTATGTTGCTGCAAAGAACATGATTTCATTCTTTTTTATGACTCCATAGTATTCCATGGGAGATATATATATATATATCTCATATTTTCTTTATCCAGTCAGCTACTTATGTGTACTTTGGTTGGTTCCATGACTTTGCTATTGCGAATAGTGCTGCAGTGAACATAACAAGTACAGGTGTCATTTTTATATCATGATTTCTTTTTCTTCGGGTAGATACCCAGTACTAGGATTGCTGGGTTGAATGGTAGCTAGCTCTAGTTTTAGTTCTTTGAGAAATCTCTATACTGTTTTTCATAGAGGTTGAACTAATTTCCATTCCCATAAACAGTTGTATCCTTTATGGCATAATTCACAGGAGAAGTCTGACATTCATTCATTTATTCACTTATATCTATAGTTATTTGACTGTTATCTTCTTTCTCTTCACCGGGCTAGATGCTCCATGAAGGCATAGGTTTTTTTTCTAATGTCTTTTCACTACCTCAGCAAACTTTCTGGCACATAGGAGTTAAGCAGAATATATTTGTTGTAAGAATGAGTAAATGAATCAACAGTAAAACTTGATTATTGCTGTTTGTTATTTTCAGAATTTATGTTTATTTACATGCTTTATGCCAATGGAGATTAATGAAATCCTTCTTGCGCAGTTTCATTATAAATAAATATATACTTTTTTTAATTGCAGAACTAGTAGGTCCTAATGTTAAAACACACTTAAAGCATAGAAAAGCAGAAGAATAAAAGAATTCTGTCAAACTGAATATGGTTTTGAATCATGTTTTTTTGTTATACCGTGACTATTTTCCTTTGTCATTCAAACTGCTTCAGAATTGTTTAAAATTAAATTGACAAATTGGAGACACAAAACCTTTCTAGAATATTTATTTTTGATAAATGAAAACTCTTGAAAAGACTTTGTTTAAAGAAATTTCCCTAAAGTATTGTAGTCCATAAGGTATGATGAACTTTAGGCTCCTTTTAAAATATATTACATTTTGTTTAGGTTCAAAAATATATTTTCTGCTTCAGTAACTACTGCCACTTTATATAACCCCATGTTATTATCTGGATCTTCCATCATTCCAATTTCTCAAGGATAGTGTGAGGATTCCTTGGTTAGTATTTGTTACAAAGCAACATTGTATATAGTTCCAGTTGACCACATTAAGTGCTAACTTCAGGTTCTACCACTAGGAATTAAATATTTTCTTGTCAAGGTTACTTTTCTTGTATTAAAAAACCTGCTCTGTGGATCATCTCATGCCTGTAATCCCAGCACTTTGGAAGGCCGAGGTGGGAGGATCACTTGAGGTCGGGAGTTTGAGACCAGCCTGGCCAATATGGCGAAACCCTGTCTCTACTAAAAATATAAAAATTTGCCGGCTGTGGTGGCAGGCACCTGTAATCCCAGCTACTCGGGAGGCTGAGGCAGGAGAATGACTTGAACCCAGGAGGTGGAGGTTGAAGTGAGCCGAGATTGCGCTACTGCACTCCAACTTGGGCAACAGAGTGAGACTCTGTCTTAAAAACAAAAACAAAAACACAAAACAAAACAAAACAAAAACTGCCCTGTCTAGTAGAGGAAGCAACTTTAGCATTTTACCCAACAGTGAATGGGTAGGCAACACGTAGGTTTCATCTTGGCTCATTTGGCCAAGGCACCTGAAGGGGGTTTATAATTGTACAGTGCTGGAATGAGGTACGCCCGTGGCGTTTTCCCAGCTCTCCTCTTCTAGGCAATGCAAGAGTCAAGAACTTCAACTTAATGTAACATATTTTCTGTTTTCTCTGGAGGGTTTATTTTTCCGTGGGGAATTCTGATCCCTTGTGTCGAGAGCTTTCCTTTGATATGCACCCTTTTATTTTCAGTTATGCATTAAGATATTCGGTGTCACTTCCTTATAATCTTATTAAAGTCATTAAAACATGAAAGTGAAACGGTGTGGGCGATGTGCATCGTTGTTGAAGGCGTGGTTTTCCTGGGAGGTTTTCTTGGGAGGGCATATTTTTGGTCTGGAGTATTTAGCACAGTGGAAAAGGGAGCGGCTTATGGCTAGTGCCAGATGGACATCCCTTAAGGAATCTGTTACTTATCCCAGGGGCCCTATTATACGGGGTTTATTTTCAATATTAATCTTGATATGAAGGCAGCTGCAGTTCTTAAAATTCATACCTCTAACTTATTTTTACTATAGCCAAAGAAATTTATAGATTGGCTTTATAGATGGATTCTACTATTCCCCTCCGTTATTAACCAGCACTGTGGAATGTGTCGTAATTTTTCCTGTGTGCCATATATATTTTTCCACTAGTAACAATGAGAAAAATAATTCTTTTTTGTTAGGAATAAATGTAGCCAGTGTGTATGGTAATATGTACACTTTGTGTAAGAGTTGCTGTAAATAAGGTGCTAACATTTTACTTTAAAGGTAAGTAGTGTGCCCCCCCCTTTTTTTTAGCTTCTCAGCAAGAATTTTCTCTCCAAATATGCTGCATTTTTAACTGTGGCATATCCAGAGGGTTAATAAATATTTAGAAAGTACATATAGTGTCTTTAGCTTAAAATGCACCCTAACTGATATCCTTTTGTGGTTGTTTTAAGAATTTTTACATCTGTTTTAACTCCCTTTTAGTCACTTTTGCATTTACAACTTGATATAATTCGCCTAAATACAATTGAGTCACTCTTTTAGAATTTGATTTTTGCTGGTGAGTAAAATTTAATATATGATTTAAGAAGAGCTACTTACAGATTGCTGAATAATCACATCTTTTTAAATGTTTGTAAGGAAATGTTAAGGTAATCTTAAATGTGTTAGTATACAGTGACTCTTTGGGATCCCAAGAATAAAATGCCTCCCTAATTTAGGAATACTTAAATTCATGGTTATTTGATATAAAATGCTAAAATAAGTTGTAGCTGAATACCAGATTAAAATTTACATCTTGACTGAGTTCTATTATTTGTCTTCAAGATGAAAGCCAACAGCCCCTACTTTGAAGGGATTTTATTTTATGGTTATGTTTAAGAAGCCATTAGCCACATACTCAAACTAATTAAAATATAGGTTTAGCAAAAACCCTTCTTTGAAAATAAATATAAGATATAAAATCTTAAGTTACAGATTTTGGAATAGTTAGTTGGGAGGAATGTGATTTCTATCCTTCCTGCCCTAAGACCTCATCAGAAGTGGGATTTAGAGCCTCATGTGAGCTCTTTCCTAGTAAAAGATTTTAGATAAACACAACTGGTAAAATACAGAGAACTAATGAAAGCTATATGATCACCCATCTGGTAAACAGTTGTCCCTACAGAATTCTGGCAATCATAAAATCACAGAAAAATGTAAGTAATCAAGATATTCTTGCAGTGTGAGCAAAAGCTCTCTGCCACTATGCAGTAAAACATTAGCCCTGACATGTTTCTAAAGCCAGACTGGTACCAGTGGTTTCATAGATTCCCATAATTTCTTATCAGCTATCTTAGACTTTCTCTTAAACAATGATAGTTGTGAATTAAGAGACATTAATAGACCTCAGATGTAATGCTGTTTGGCTTAAATGATTATATGTTATATATGCTTATGAACTTCTTATCATTGATGATTTGTGAGTTAAGTAGGCTTTAGGTATTTGGTTTATCAAATATGATTAAGACTGGAAAATAAACACATTCAGTCCCTTATAATACTTAAAAATTTATTGGTTTATTGATCTTTTAAAAATGTTAGCCTTAAAAGAACATGTTAAACTATTTGTTTCTTGGCTTATTCTCAGCAGGAACAAAAAAAGCAACTGGGTGTTTATATAAATGGAAAACTTCATTGCTGAGAACCTACTAGTTGATATATATTTGAAACATGTTTAAGAGAATCTTTCATTGCAGTCAGTAATCTTGTAAATAGATATATCCAAAGGCAACACAATACCCTCTTGAAGAAAGAACACACTGCATTTGGATAGTGTAGAAGGAATGATTCTGTAATATTTATTGTAAAATGCCTCAAGTCTCAAATTTATGTGTAATGTATGGATTGATCTATATCAGAGTTTCTCAGTCTCTGTTGACATTTTGGATAAGGCAGTTCTTTGTTGTGGGAGGCTGCCCCGTGCACTGTAGGATATTTAGTGATACCCTGGCCTTTATCCCCTGGATGCCAGAAGTCCTAACGATAAAGAAACTCTCTCCAGACATTATCAAAGGTCCCTGAGGAATAAAATTGCCCTGGTAGAGAATCACTGATGTTTATACCTATCTGTTTATAACTGTTTATAGCTTTATCTGCATCTGTGTATTAGGACATTCGTTTTCGGCACCTGAACATGATTATGGTTTAAGAGCATTACATTTTATACTTTAGAAATCAAAGAATGGAAGACAGTATAGGAAGTCATTGATGTTTTGGTGGAATTCACACTAACTCATACTTAAAGGGATTTATTAAAATTAGAGAGCGTGTGTTTTTACTATTGGTTAGTGAGAGAGTTCAGTTACTGAACTAAAGAAATTTTGTAATTAGTTAAAAGGTTTTCATTTAAAAATACTGAGGAACATTTTATTTAATTTGTTGTTCCTTTTGTACATTTGAAGTTTCACATGGTTGTGCAAGAAGTGATGCCCAGGAGACTTACTCAGGGTGTCTAGTATAAATACGTCATGTCATTAGAGGCCTGAAAGTTTGTTTTCAGCAGAAAGTCTCTAAGGTCCTTAGTCACTGGATTGCAGCAAGAACTACAAAGTCTGGCAGTACAAGGAAAATAACTCAAATTTTATCTTATGTGACTTTTTATTTCTATTTTATTTTAAGGCTTGACAGTACTTTGGCAACCATAATTGCAATGGTTCACCTGAATTTGATGTGGACTGCATCATGTGCACGGAAAAATAAATGGCTTAGTAACAAGTGTCTTTAACCACATTGAAGCTGCCAAGTGCAAGCCTCCCTGGGGTTGATCCTGAGGCCGTTGCATTATCAGTTGAGTACTTATTGTGTGCCTGGCCCTGGAGTTGCAATGGCCAATGTGTCATTGCCTCTGCTTCTAAGGACTCTAGCAGGGAGACAGACACTGAAATAGATCATTTTAACACAGTTTAGAGCAATGCACAGGTTGCCTTGGAGCTTAAAGGAGGAGAATCCAGTCCAGCTAGGGGAGAGGAAGGTGGTGCCAAGGAAGGCTTTTCCAAAGAGTTGTTTTCTGAGCATCCTTGAAGATGAATACCTACTGTGTGCATCAGTAGAACTACTTATTATGAATGAATTCACACTAAAGTGCCCATGGCAGATGAGAGCTAAGTTGTTATACCTCCCAGCGATATTAGGATTTATAACAGGTCACAAGCCTTTCCAAACCCAAGAGAGGATACTGCTAGTAACAGAAGCTTGCATGTCACATCTGTCCATGGAGAAGTTGTCTTTTCAAGTCTAGCAACATCAGAGAAAGTAACCACCTTTTCCATCTGGACTAATGGATTCTCTTAGCTGTCATTTCAGTGATTCTCATAAAAACCAAAACAGAGCAAGCACATCTCTTTTGTAAGTTGCTGTCATTTTATAGGAGATGCCCACTGGTTTGCCAAATACAAGAGAAGACATGCAGAATAGACATTTTTCTTACCTTCTGAAAATTATGCCTCAAAGTCTATCTTCTGCTGTCATGGTCTGATCTTCCTTCTCCTTTGTGTTTAGTCTCTTCCCTACTTGCAAACATTTGCAAGTCTCCTTTTATTAATAAGCATGTTCAAAGTAACCCTCTCCTAAGCACAGTGTATACTTGCAGGCTCCTATATCAGCCTTCTCCTAAGCACAGTGTATACTTGCAGGCTCCTATATCAGCCTGTCCTTCCTGCCTAGAGTGCATACATCTTCATTTCTTGGTATGCAAGTCTCATTTTGATGACATTAGGTAGGCCTTTGCCCAAGTAGTTTTATCTACGAGAGTGCTTTTGTCTTACAGGTGAGATCCTACACATCCTTCAAGACCCCAATCCAATGGCTCCTCTTATTGAAAACTTCTGCTGACTTTCCAGGGGGAGTGCTTCAAATATCTCCTCCGTGTATTACCTGTCATGGGGAGTCATATCTGTTTTTTCTATTAGAGCTGTTCTTGGGTAGAAACTGGGTCTTATTTTTAGCCCAATATTTACCATTGTATCTTTTTTATTGTAGGCACTTAATAAATGCTATACAAAATGTTTCAATGACCCATTCATTTTCCCCAGATCATTGAACTCCTGTCTTCCCAGGATTCTCATTTCCAACTCTGACATTTATCAAGTGCCTCTCTGTATGAGATCCTTTCCTGGGAGTTTATGTTGTCTCCCTTCTTTTTGCAAAGCCCAGTCCCATGTAGTTCTATCCTTTCTTCCTTAGAAATGAGGAAACAGAAGTTCAGAGAGGTGACATGAAGCAACTTACCTGATGATACCCAGCTTGTAAGTGGTAGAGCTGGGTTTTGAATTTGGATGTTTCTGGCTCACTCATTCATTTACATATTCAACAGAAACATACTGAGCAGCTCCTGTGGCCCAGATACTCTTCTAAGGAAACAGCATTGACTTAGAGAAATGGACTGTCTATTCCAGAATGAAAAGAAATAGTAAATGGACAAATAAATCCAGTACATTAGTCAGTGATGAGTGACTTTGTATCTCTGATGAGATATAAAGGAAGAGAATGGGCAAGGGGCGAGGAGGGCCCCATTTTAGCTAAGCTGACCTGGGAGGACTCCCTGAGGAGTGAACACTGAGCAGAGACCTACATAAAGTAGGGATATAAGGGAGAGCAGCCCAGGCAAGAACAGCAGGTGCAATGAGTGGCCCAGAGAAAGAACTGAGGACCAGGCAGTACAGTGTTTCTGGAGCTTAGTGGGTGGGAGCTGCTTTCTTAGGAGGGAGTTTGGAGAAGCAGCCAGAACCCAGATGATATGGGGACTTGTAGCGCATGGCAAGGAGTTTGAATTTTACTCTAAGTGCCTTTGGGAAGCCATTGGAGTTTTCTAAATAGTAAAATTCTCTTGCACTGTTGTATAAGCTACAGCAGTTTGTAAAATAGATATGCTTGGTTTCTGTTGGTTTCTTCAAAACTAGTTGAAATGTCACCCGGCCATTAGTATAGATACAAAAGGTGACTTTAAGCCTGGCATGGTGGCACATTCCTGTAATCCAAGTGACTCGGGAGGCTTAAGTGGGAGGATCATTTGAGCCTAGAAGTTTGAGGCTACAGTGAGCTATGATAGCACCATTGCACTCCATCCTGGGCAACAGAGCAAGACTCTGTCTCTTAAAAAATTTTAAAAATTTTGAAAAAGGAAAGGTGACGTTATTTGCACTTATCCATTTAATCCTCAAAACCCCTGTAATGTGGCAAATACTGTTCTTTTCCCTGTTTTATTGATGGGAAAATTGAAACACGTGGAGAGTAAACAGCTTGTACACACTGACAGCTAGCAAGTAGCTCAGCTGGAAGCTGAACTTGTTCTTAAAACAAGTGAGACAGCTTGCCTACCATCCCACAACTAGTTTGGTGCTAGGATCGGAATTCAAAGTTAGTCTGATTCCTGGTAAAGTGCTCTCTGAATTTTGTTCTTCCTACTGTCGCATCTGCCCAGTCTAGACACTTTTAACCTTCTGCCAGCCTTGAAGTGTTCTTCACTGGTCTCCTTGGCACCAACCTTTCTTAATACTACTCTTGTGCATCTCACACTATTGATAAGCTCAGGTGTGGGCTTTACATCTCTCTCTCTCTCTCTCTGCCTCCTTCCACTAACAAAATCCTTTGTGGACTTTCCTATTTAATATATTTAAAAATATTTAGGTGAGCCTTCAAGGCCCACCAGAGCCTGGCTTCCTACCATCTCCTCCAGCTTTCTACCCTTTCTCCTGTAGCCAAATTGCTCTCTGCTTTGTTCTTTGAACACAGGCTGTGTACAGGTAGGTCTGAGGCTTCACTCACTCCCTCCTTTTTGCCTGGGATTGCCCCTCTGTCTACCTTCTTTCTTGGTTAAAGACTTGTTCCTAACTATTGGGTACTACGCTCAGTACCTAGATGACGGGATCATTCATATCCCAAACCTCAGCATCATGCAATATACCCATGTAACAAACACGTACATCTACTCCCTGAATCTAAAAGGAAAGTTAAAATTATATATTGAAAAACGTCTTGTTCCTCTGAAAGGCCGTTCCTTTTTGACTCCTCCTCCTAGATTTGCAAGCCTCTTGTCACTGAGTTGGCCCTTAGCTTGATACATTTTTTTGTCTCATCACCCCAATTGAGTTTTCATCTCTTAAAATCTATAATCATATCTTCCCCTTCTCTGCATCTACAGAGTAGATAATATATTCCACTAAATATATCCTATTAAGTAGCATTTAATAGGGACTCAGTTAAGCGTTGGTAAGGCTTTCGGGGAGAAGGGAGGAAGACAAACTGGAATTAACACAAAAGGTGTGGTCACTTGGCAGCACGTGTGTTACCACTGGCTTTTGTTGTGGGTGTGTATTTGAAGAAAACCGGAGATCAGAGACATCTCTTCCTGTTCTCTGAATATTGGTGATGATTGGTTGCTTGGCCAATCTCAAAGATGGCCCCATTTTTGCTTAAAAAAAAAAAAAAGGAACAAAAAACTTCCCAAAAACAAAACAAAAAAGTCCCCTTAATTCTGGAACCTTAGTATCCACTACTACTTATATTTGTTTTCCTGATATTAAACAAGTGCAGTTGGGTTTGAGAGGGTGTTTTTTCTTTCTTGTCACTTTTAACTAGTCCAGATGGTTATGCGATTCACAGACTCAAACGTGTCCAGATCATGAAAATCCCAAGGCCTCCGTGTTTGAGCAGAGTCCATATGTTTAGGCATTGTTGTTACTTGTGTGGGTCCACAGAACTTGTTGAAGAATCCAACAGTGGAACTTGTGTTCCTACTTGATCCAAGTTTGGATGTTCCCATCCTTCCTCCTGGTGATATGGGTAGAAGGGGCTGGATGGTCACCCCACAAATGGTTGCATGTCCCTGTCATCCAGGAAAGCGAGAGGAGATTGTAAATATGCGTGCCAAGCGTTCACTGCTATAAACAAAACAGCTTGTGCTCTATCAGCATTTCTGTGAGATGTGTAGAAACGTTTATTTTAAAAAAAGGAATTTCCACATTAGTCTAAAATGAACTAGGCTAGTCGTTCTCAAATATTAGAGTGCTTCGGAGTTCCTTTGAAGCTGGTTAAAAATACATATATTAGGGTCCCACCACCTAGAGCTTCTGCTACGGTAAATCCAGAGTGGGGAGCGGGTAATGTGCATTTTTAACGGCCATCTGGTTGTTCTGTGGTCCTCAGCACAACACTTGGAGAAACCCTGACCTATAATGGAAAGCAATTTTTTTTTAGAAGAGGAAATTTTAAATTAGAAAAAAAATTAGCTGTCAAATCTAACACTTGAATCCTTGCCCCCATTGACATTACGCTGTTGGTTCTCTCTTCTCTCAGCATTTTGCCTGCAGGCCAGAATCTGTGTTGTTCATTGCAGTTTGTGCTCAGCCACCGAAGGCACCTATCCCTATCACCCAACCCCCATCCACCTAGGGCTCTATAAAAAGGTTAGTGCATTCTCTAGAATAAAGCCTTTTTCTAGGCGGATGGTTCTAGGGCTCAAAATAGGACTTTTATTATAACACAGAAGACTTAATGTTACCATGTTTTCCCCATAGATGTAGTTTGGGGAGTGACTAGTGGTGGTGGCTGCTGGACATCTTGTTTTCACTTGGATTTCAAGTACTGTGTCTGGATGGGCTTGGACGGCAGTTCTGAGTATCATTATTTTGCACCCAGAAATTCATTTGTGCCTATTGGACACCTGCTATTTACCAAACACTCTTCTTCTTACTGGGACATCAGTATAAAAGACAGACAAAACATTTTTATCTTTATTGAATTTATATTCTAGTGGGAGGAGAAAGGCAGTAATGAAACATATTATTTGATGTTGAAAACTATTCATGGAAAAAGTAGACTTGGGGAAGAGGGATAGAGAGTGTTGGGGGTGGAGGAGAGTAGTCAAGAGAGAAGATGACATCTGAGAAAAGACTCCAAAGGCAGGGAGTGAATGAGCCCTGGGAACATTTAAGGGGACAATAGTCTGGACAGAAGAAACAGCCAGTGCAAAGGCCCTGGGGTGAAAACATGCCTGGGGTGGTGAAGGAACAATAGGAAGCCAGTAGGCTAGAGGAGTGTGAGCAAGGGGAAGGATGATGGCCAAAAGGTAAGAAGAAAGGGGCAATTGTAAGGATGGGGCATCTCCCCCGAATGAATCAGAAGCCACCGGAGAGTTTTGAGCAGAAGAGTGACATGGTCTGAGTTAGATTTCCTCCCTTCCTCCCTCCCTCCCTTCCTTCCTTCCCTCTTTCCTTCATTCTTTTCTTCCTTCCCTCTGTCCTTACTTTCTCTTTCTTTTCCTCTGTCCCTGTCTCCTTCCCTTCTTTCTTCCTTTCCTTCATTTTCTTCCTTTCCTCTTTCTTTTCCTTCTTCTTCTTTTTTTTGAAACAGGGTCTCACTTTATCACCCTGGCTAGAGTGCAGTAGCATAGTCATAGCTTATTGCAGCCTCAAACTCCTGGGTTCAAGCAATTCTCCCATTTCAGCCTCCTGTGTAGCTGGAACTACAGATGTATGCCATCATGCTCAGCTAATTTTTTTTTAGTAGAGATAGGGTCTCACTATTTTGCCCAGGCTAAACTTAGATTTTCGAAGGGCCTCTTTGTCTCTGTGTTGAGGATAGTCTGTTGGGGAGTATGGTAGAACCAGAGGGACTTGCTGGGAAGGTAGTTGCAGAGGTCCAGGAGGGAATGGATGGCTTGGGCCTGGGTGGACCCTGAGAGGCAGGCACACATGGTCCATTTTGGGTACAGTTGGAAAGATAAGCCAACAGAATCTCCTGATGATTGGATGAAGGAAGGGAGCTAGGGAGAGAGGATTCAAGAATGATATTTGGCCTGAGTCACCAGAAGTGTGTCATTTCCCCATCAAAGACTGGGTGGAGCAGGCTTTGAGGAGATGAGGAGTTCAGTTTTGGACATAGGTCTAAGATGCCTACTGACTTCCAATTGGAAGTGCTGTAGACAGTTGAATGTATGAGTGTGGTGCTCAGGGGATCCTCATCTAGGAGTTTTATCATGTGGATGTGTGTGTAATTATATGTATGTGTGTGTGTAAATCTATATAACTGTATATACGTAATTAGCAGAATTGTGTGCACATATGCTTGTGTGTATACATATCTATATATAATTATATGTAGAGTCCTATATTATACCTCACAGCCTGTTGTTTGCAATGTTTTGTTTCTAGAGTATAGTTGAACCCCCAACCTTTGGTGTAGTGGTCTTTAGTCACAAAGTCACGCTTTGCTTCCTGATGTGGTGCTCCAGACCCATCCGCGATAATCATCAGTATTCATCGTCATCTGCCGTATTGGCTTGTTTTCACTCCTTTGGGCTTTATGTCTTGAAACAGATTACTAATGCTGAAAATGGTTGAACCTTGATCATCTCTCCTAAGTTCTCTTCCAGGGGGTAATTAACTGAGCCTTCACGTGCGTGTGGACTTTGCAGTCCTGCCTCCGCCAGCATGTGACCATGCTTGGCACACTTGATCCATCATGGCACAGTTCATTTGTGTAAGTGACTTGACAGATGTCCATAGTGAGGCATCAAATTGGATGGTGTCTGCTAACAAATCTAATGGGAGAAAAAGAAAAGAGAATTCGAAGGATTATCTTTTTTTGTTTAGGATTAAGTTTGTGCCATTTAGCTGTTTGAGACCCTGTAGTTAATGCTGCTTTATTAGAAGCCTATACAATTCTTCACATGGGTGTCAAAATAATTTCAGTGAAAATGATGTTGTGTGGACGCATCAAGCTGAAGTATTCGTCTTGTGATTACAGATGGGTTTTTGTCTGGGCTGTTCCACTTTCTTCCGGCTCCTTTGCTGGACTAGCTAGACTTAACAATCTGCATTAATTTACTTTGGCACTTCACACGGTCAAACAGGCCATGAACACGATGGTCCTTAATAAGTTTCTAAAAAATCCTATGGTGCTCCTTTTTAATTGACGTCCTTCATAAATTGTATTTGCCCAAGCTATAATTACTCATCAAGCAGCAAAAGCAAGTCTTCCTCCAAGTATAATGAAGATGTTATTTTATGAAATTATTAAGATACAGAAGTTCAACACAGAGTAATTTAGTTCTGCTTTATAATGATATCTTTGGGGACTCTATCTTTGGGGATCACATCTATTACAGCCTATCAGCATGGAAGAGGACCTATCACCATGAGTGTGTGTCGTAAATGCCAAATGCCCTTGATTCCCAGTGACCATTTATGTGTCTTTAAAACAGTTGGAATTGGCTGATTTCTTTAATAATGTTTGTATATGACCTTTAGAACAATTAACTACTTCACCTGATATTCATTAGTGTATTTGGAATATTTTGTTTTGACTCTTGAAATTGCATAGATGGCCCCATGTATGGTTGAGTAGGGGATCTTTGAGGGAACATCAGTGGAGGGTTATAATCTAGAAAGTTTAGAAATAGACCAAGTTAAGGTGACTTAGAATGAATAATTAAAATTTCGTATTTAGTTGATTCCTATTAATAAAACAAATACATTTTACCATGGTATAAAATTAGGATATTAGCTTTCCTAAGAAAGATTCAGGGAAAATAAAATAATATTGTCAATAAAGGGCTTAGAAGAAGCCTTCCCAAACTGTGGTTTCACAGGATATTGCAGGGGAAACAAAAGGAAGTGATCCACAGCTTGTTGTTTGTTTCCTGTCTCCCCCTTAAAGAAAAATGTAAGCTCATCCAAGTAGAAACCTTGTCATCTTTTCCATCATATTGCCTCCAGTGCCTAGCACAGCCCCTTATACATAATAGGCACATAAATATTTGTTGGATGAAGGAACTGCGGGACTTCTCAGAGCCTTTAACTTTATAGCAAGCATTGTGACTCATCAAAGAGAAGTCAGCCTTTCCCAAACTTACTGGACCATGGAATGATCTCTTGAGGAACATTTTACTAGACTTGAGTACCTCTGGGAAATTCTAGCTTTGAGTAAAATAGATAAAAAAGTAAAACTGAATTGATCACTGAGTGAAATATTCAAGCTTTCGCAGATACTGGAACGGAAGTGCTAGAGATCATGAGGTAGGGAGGAGGCCAGACTTCTGTGGCTGAATCTATAACCTTGAGCAAGTTACTTGAGCCCTAGAAGCCTCAGTCTTCTGATCTATAAAATAGGGATGATAATTATCTTACTGGGTATTGGGAAAATAGATTACAATTAGTCCCAGTTTGGAAAACTAAATGAAATAAAGTATGTAGAGGGTGTCACTGGACTGAATACTTATTACTATTATCTTTAAAAAGTAAGTGAAAATGACTTCAGTTAGGATGGGCGATTAGGAGGCATTGAAGTTTATGTGTGATCAACCTTTCTCCCTCTCTCCCTTCAACAAATACTAGAGTGCTTGTAATATTCCAGGCATTGTTAGTTCTGGGGGAGATGTCAGTGAACACAGTTAAGGCCCCTTCCCCATGGACCTACGGAGTTTTTGTACTATAATGTGTTTACTGATGTCACTGTCTCTTAGAGCATAAAGTAAATTTAATTGTACACAATTCACTTAAAGTTAATTGTTCTGAGGTCATTATATTAGAGACCTGCCCCAAAGGAGCACTTTTTCTCTCAGAATCAGATCTGTTCTTACACCAAATGACTAAAGCAGGATTCATAGGTCACATTTTAAAATAAAACAAATAAGATCAAGCTAGCATGACTAGGTAAGGTAATCAAATGAAAATGCCACCCTTTCATTCTGATTAGTTTAACCACCACGGTAGGGTGGCCAGATTTACCAAATAAAAATACACAGCACCCAGTTAAATTTGAATCTTAGATAAAAAATAGTTCTTTTAATGTAAGTATACCCCAAATAGTGCGTGGGATATACTTATACTAAAGCACATTTGCTGTTTATTTGATAAATTTAACTGGGTGTCCTGTATATTATCTAACTACCTTGCTACACTGAACTAGGATCCCAGGTACCTGCGCAGGAGAAAGACAATTGCCTGCAACAAGTCAATATTTAAAGACCCCTTTGTAGAGGGGCTGTTTTACCCAATACAGAATATAAACCTTTACTTCTATTTGAAATGATTTGTAACTGTTCCCGCCTGATCCGCAAGTGTCTCCAAATTAAAAGCCATTAATTAAGGCCTTCTATAGATACAAAAGATATGCAAGGAGTGCTTTGTAATTCTAGCTCAGTACTTCAGGTGAGAGCTTTTCAAATTACCTGGACCACTGGAGCCACCTGCTTGACTAAATGCCGTGTGGCCTGCACCGCTCATCAGTGTGCGCCGCGGTGCCAGCGTTGTTACTGATTTTTCTCATTTCTCCAGGGCAAATACTAATTAATGGATACAATTCACAGCTGATTAGCTGTAGTTTCTTCAGTAATTACATTCGCATACTAACCGTTCAGAAGAGGATTTCTAACCCAGTTCTTATTTCACTCTAAGCTTAATTTGTTTTTTCAATTGTTTAGGCCTTTAGTTTAATAGCCATTTTATTTTTCTTTGTTGTTTTAGGTGCTACTAGATAATAAGTAAGTTTAATCTTAAAAAAATACTCTCTGATAATGAGCTGTTTGCTTTAAATGGATTTCTAATTCCCCAACAAAACCTACATTTAAATAACGTTGAAGTTGTGATATAGGCTGTTAGGTGGTTTGGAGGGGCCAGGACTGGTGCACGGAATACTCATCTCGAGCCCAGGTTCTCGTAAATATCCAAAAGGAACATTTACATGGAGACCTGAGATTTTAACTCTAGCATCATTCATTCATCAAAAATTTCATGATAGAAAATAAAATACTTAAAATATAATACTTTTTCTTGCATATATTTAACATTGTCGGAAAACAAGGGAAAATATGTGTGTGAGTGTGCGTGTGCACATGTGCAGCCATGCACGTTTTTGATATCACATGCCTTCAGAGAAACCAGATAAAAGTCTTTCTTAAACGCCAATTCATCTTTCAGAAATCCTTATAAAGATGTTTACCTAAATGAAGCTGAGTGCTCGGTGAGAGCTTTTCGGATGGCTCGTTGTATGTGTATTTCAGTGTGTTGGCTGTTGTGGGATACTCTGGAGCCATTAGAGTCTTTCATATAAATCCTGCTCAGTTCTTGGATCCCTGACATAATAAAGTGTAGCATGCCAATCCTGCTTCTGGATGCAAGTCCTTCAGAGTCAGGGATTGAGAGCCCCCAAGAAGTAAGTGTTGGTTTATTGAGGAAGAGGATTATATGAGTCTTTCATATCTATGTGTCTCTCTCCATATTCTATGTATTCTCTATATTTATCTGTGTATCTATCTATGTACCTACCCGTTTATCTCCATCCACCCATCTCTCACTCTCCTTGGGAAAATTGTATCTTTAAATAATTACTAGCTTTATTTATATTAGAGAATATATATACATATATATTTCACCCTTTGGAGACCAAACCTATGTTTTATTTGATGCATTAAAGGAAGGAAATAATAAACTTTATAAAAAGGACATTCTTTCACCAGTTAAAAATCATGAAAATAATATAGCTCTAGATTTTTACGATCACAGAGCCTTTCCATATTGCCAGACTGATAACGGAATGTTTAAAGCAACAAAATGTGCCGATTTAGACCATTCGAATCTGAAAATACATTTCTGCCAAACTCCAAGTTTTACATTTTGATAACAGGTCCCTAGAAGTAAAGAGCTTAAGTCTGAAATGCTGATACGGTCTTATTTGTGATGATATGAATGGCCCATTGTGTTAGGGAATGAAGTAAAAATTGCTGTGTTCATAAGATCCTGCTTATTTTTAAACCTCTTTGCACTTAATGTTACATTGTGAGATTAAATATCACTGTTTTCAGCAACTCTGATGGATATAGATATCGCTCTAAGCTCTGTTTGGAGATTTTAAAAATATTCTTTAGTCTTATAATTTATTTATATTCATGCCACACCCCATTCACTAGAAAATAGAATTTGAGTCCTGGGAATTGAATTTTATTCCCTTTAATTCACATTTTAACCTACCCACACTTGTGACATCTGTTCTTGAAAAGTAAGCTATAAAATCCTTACGTGCTTTTAAAATGTGTCAAGGTGATTTTCTTGGAAACTCTTTTCCCTCTCACCTCTTACAAATGCCAAGTCAATAAACAACACACGCTGGTGACCAGTTAGCTTAATGTTTGTAATCCTCTCCCTTCACAGTTAGTCTTGATGAGAAACAAAACTATTTTATAGAGTTATTGAGTTATCTTAACTCTGTGCTTTATTTTCTGAGGGAACCAGCTGACAGTATAGCATAGTGCCTTGAAACCTTTGTCATGTTTCGCATTTGGGCTGATAAAACCCTCTTTTATTTAGCAATACCAGCATTCTTTCCAAATCACAGCCAGAATGCTTTATTATGCCCCATATTAACATAAAACAATCTGTTTTCTTTCAGTTTGGAAATAATAATAACTATATGAATATGGCTGAGGCGAACAATGGGTTCTTCACTGCCAGTGAGGTAGGTGACTGTCTTAATGTGTTTGTTCCTGTTTTTTGTGTTATTGAGATAATTTAATAGGCTTAAAGGGAAAAACAGTATCAAATTTATCTCTCTCTTATGTGGCACAAGGTAACGACTTTGGAGGAGAAACGAGAAAAGCTTATTGGAAAAGAAAACCTGATAAGTCTTTTATCACTTTTCTGTAGACTGTTACTAATGATAGTAACTTCATACAAATCTTTTGAATTAAAAAATATGCAAACAAAAAATAAATATATAAGAATGTATGTTAAAACACACACACACACACACACACACACACACACATACAGTGTTGGTATCTAAGCAGATAAGTGGTTACCTTTTTAGAAACTAGGCTAGAAGTGACTTTTAATGGAAACTATTTTACCTTCACATATATCTAGGGATAATTAACTGTCATTAAGTTGCCATGGTTTGGGAAACCATGTGACAGAAGAGTATTGTAGTTTCTTGGGGCTTGGGGTGATGTGAAATGAGTGTTGTAATTTGCTGCTAGATCCCCACAGCCTGTTACAGTGCGTGGCAGTAGTAGGTGCTCAATAAATATTTATTGAATGAATGAATGAGTGGCTGGCATGCTCCAAGACTTGGTTGCAGCTGGGGAAACTGGGTAATGGAATCTAAATGCAGCACCTCATTGTCTCTGGGTCTATCTTCAGTTTACGGGTGCAGATGAAACAAGCATCGTTTTCTTGCTGCTGTTTTTACTGCATTTCCTATTATTGATTTTGGACTGCTGTTTGGTCTCATTGGCCTGCCCTCCAGAAAAACCTCGATCTTGATTAGATAAAAAAATGGTTTCCTAAAAATGGTAGAATGTGTGAGATTTAAGATTTTAGAACAAGAACAAACAGAAGTGAAATTGACCCAAATGGAACATTTCCTCTTGCAGTTCGTGTAATAAAAAGTCCTCATTTTCCAGATACATTCAGATACAGGAAACTGAACTAGCTTGACCCCAGAGAATGAAAATAATAATGGCTTCATAAATGATCTTGGTAAAGGGAGGCAAGTGTTATGAAAGAAATTAACTTAGAGAAATTGTTAGAATAAATGGGGAATCAAGAATTAAGTGTATTCCTAGATTAATCATTTTTATAGTGACCATCATCTCTCTAACCAAGAAGACAGCTTAGATAAGGGAATATTGTTTGGCACTGGCTGCTGTGTTGTTTGTGATAATGAACACAAACCCCATCTGTAAGGACAACATGATGTTTCATTCTGTAGGATTTTTTTTCCCTACATTTGAATCAAACATTGATGAAAGCTCTACTGCCAGCAGCTGTTCAGAGACAATTTAATTCCAGCTGTGATAATTCACCGTGTCAGACATTGGCTGTTATATGTTGATACAACAGTTCTCCAGATTTGCATTTTTATCAAAAGGAACAAATGTTTTGAACATTTCAGTACAGATGGTATTTAACCATGTACATACTACTTTAACATGTTCAAGGTAAACATTGAAAAGTCAATATCTGTAAAAAATAATCGCATAAACTCTAAATGATTAATCTGATATTGGTCAGATGGCACAGTTACCAAAGTCAGTGTGTCTTTTTGTTGTTGTTGTTGTTGTTGTTGTTGATGCCATGTATGGTTATTTTTTTATAATCTTAGACATCCAGCATTTTGGATTCCTTTTTTTTTCTAAGAAAAGCTTAACTTTAATATATTATCTGTCATTAAAGGTAGTTTAACATTTTAACATTTTCTTGGTTATTCCACTGGATTATTGTATTAGGTTAGGATATTGTAATATCCTAAATTGAAATTAATTTGTCGTTAAAAAAATTACACCATAGGGACATATTGCATATGACATCTCTCTCTGTTCCTTAACAAAAATAAAAACCTTCCTAATTGCCTAATTGTGACTGCTTAACATAGATATGTTTTATGTTAGTTTTGGAAGTAATCTTATATAATGATTTTTCTGTACATCTTTTCTTGAACACAAAAGCCCAAGTAAATGTTAATGCTACATTATAGCGTGTGCCTAATTTCCCAGTCACTGCATTAAAAGTAAATTTACTTTTTTTTTTTTTTAACATTTTAATGAGTGTAAACTAATTCAGGAAGACTTTAGGTTTGCCTGCTGTAAAGTCTAAATTGTGCCTGAAACCAATTCCCTTCTCATGGATATTGTCCTGTAGATAACACTACAGGGACTAGGATACTCTGAGTTTGAAATTCACACATTTGCTTTATGTTTTCTGTCTGTGTCATGATTACCCTGACCATTTTTAAAGTACTTTAAATATTTATTGAAATAATATTTCAAGTGTTAATTACAGTGGTAATGAAAACAGCCAAATGCCACATATCAAGAATGAGTGTTTATCCGTATTGTTAATGTGATATGTTAGATTTCATTAAGCAGTAATGGGGTAGCAAATGAGTCACAAATTACAGTTGCATCTGTTACTAGACCACATTAGTGCCAAAATAACAGCAAATGCAACCATAGGGTTATGTTCATTAGCCAACCACGTTTGTGGCCAATTCATCCCTTTGTGTTTGGGAACTAGGGGTTCCACAGTTAGAAACTGACAGCTTTTGGGGTCATTATTAGAATGCATGTGTCAGAAAATCCAATATTTTAGTCTAGCATTCAAATGTATTATTCTGCTACGATGTTTTGCATGTATTGAGCCTGCTAAGAACCTCAAGATGTTCAGTTGTCCCACCATAGACTGCCATAGCTCGTGACCTCTTTTTTTCTGGTGAGATACAAATAACATTTGACAGGTTCTGATGTAAGAAATGTGTTTTGTTGCTTTTTTTTTCTTGAGTTTTTCTTTCCTCTCAAGTGGTCATTACATTATATCATGATTGATAGCTTGAAGAATGATGATTTTCAGCACTTAATTAGTCCTCTTAACTGTTAATAGCAGACTCAAATTATCTTGCACCAGTTCATTCTTTCAAATACTATTAATAATAAATGAACTATAAATTTGACCCTCTGATCTAGGAATAAAAAATACGAGTAGTCCCCCAAACCCTTCACCTGACCAAAAAAAAAAAAAAAAAAAAAAAAAAAAAAAGAAAAGAAAAGAAAAAAAGAGAAAGGAACAAAAAAACCCCAAAAACCTAGACCTTGCCACTCCCCCAGAACCTCTCGCCAAAAAAAATCCCCCCCAAAATGGTTAGTGTGGTTGGGTAGAGCAACCCTGATTTATATCATGAGGCCCTATTTTAAAATACCGCCTTTAAGAATCTCAGTATCAGTGAAGAAAAACAATGCATTAAGACTTATTTAGGTCTTGAGATATAATACTTGTCTAAGTAGGTGAACAGCATCAAATCTAGTTAGTATTTCTATGTCAATATAGCTCTATGCTCTCCAGATCATCTTTAAAAAGCAGAAGACTGGTAGAAAATGTTCAGATAAATGCATATTAAAATGTTCATGTAAAAGAAAATAACCCTCCTTATAGTTTAAATAAAAGCGCTGGCATCTTTTTAATATGAGCTGTGATAATCCTTATATAAAACATTGTATTACACATAGTAACAATTTCCATAGAAGTAGTCACTGCACTTGGGAATATACTAATGAGGAAATTAAAAAAGCAAACCACAAATTTAATATTACTTGTTTTATATGTTGTGGCAGAAAGTAAATATATGTAATGTTCACTCCTGGATTAATGTGTGTGTGTGTGTGTGTGTGTGTGTGTGTACATGCACAAAATCATCAGCATTTTATAAAGCATGTGCATAGTGTCAGCGGTTTGAGCTGTTTCACTAACATATCAATAAAGTAGCAATTTGTTATATGCTCCAACTAACAACAAAGACAGATGTTGCTAATTAAGTAGGCATTAAAAAACTGTTAATACGGATACTCCATTAAAACCATATGATAATGAGACAAATCTTTAATCAGAATGATCAGCAAAACTTTATATATGGAAATCTGTGTTTAAGATGTTTTCATCTGAGAAATAAATATTTGGCTTAGATATGTATGTAGTGTTTTCATGCAATGTCTTTCTCTTTCCCTCCCAGGAGTAATAAGATATAGGAACAGAATATGAAGATATCTATATTTTGTTTCCTTTTAGCAGACATTCCATACACCAAGCCTTGGGGACGAGGAATTCGAAATTCCACCAATCACACCTCCTCCAGAGTCAGACCCTGCCCTAGGCATGCCGGATGTACTGCTACCCTTTCAAGCCCTCAGCGATCCATTGCCTTCCCAGGGAAGTGAATTCACACCCCAGTTTCCCCCTCAAAGCCTGGATCTCCCTTCCATTACAATCTCAAGAAATCTCGTGGAACAAGATGGCGTACTTCATAGCAGTGGGTTACATATGGTAGGCCCCACATTTATTACTTAAATTATTTTTTATCATTTGCACAAATCATGGTAAAGATCTGAGAGTCCATGTTCTGAAACGTGCTATTTGATCCTAGTGTTATTTACATGCAGGTACTGGATCGCTGCCTGGTATTGAACAAAAGGGTATTGGGTTGGTTGACAGTAACCAAAAACAAGATGATCCAAAAAGATTCTGGTGATTTAAAATGATTTTTTTTTTAAAGTCCAACTCATTGGACTGGAAGTAGCTAATCTTGCCTTGCTGTTAGTTTAACACAAAAGTGTGCTTGCGTTGAAAGTTTGCCCAGGCAAGATTTTTACAAATGGAAGTCCCTATCAGGTGCCTAGGTCTTTTGAATTTTTAGAATTATAATGCTTACGATACATAATTTACTCTTACTGCAAATGAAATACCAAACTGAGATACCAAAAAAGGGAAAAAGTATAATTGCTTATACCCAGCAGAGAAAAATATATAACAAGTGATTGTGTGAAATACACCTAATTGTGTTGTTTATTGTCATAAACATCGAATAAGGCACTCCAGAGAGCCAAGATAACTAATGCAATAATTTTGGTTCTATTTTTCTTAGTGTGCGATTATAGTCAGCAATCACTAGAGTAAATCTGCTTAAGTATTTTAAACTCTGCTGCTGGGATTTTTCTTTTTTTTTCCATCAGAGCATATAATGCATCTGTGTCTATCTAAGTGAGGTACTAAGTTGACATTTTTAAAACAAGATTAATAGTTTATAGAGCTTTTTTAAAAACCCTGATAAAAAGAAACAGACGTGTTGGTAAAACAAAAAACAAATCCTCTTGCTTGTTTACGTATTTCTGTGCGCATTAGGACCATGCCAGTGATGTTTATTTGGTTTCATTGTTAATTCTCTAGATAACAACATATGATTGCAAAATATGTAGTGGATTAGTGGGGCAAAGATTCAATGTGCTCTCTGAAATAGAAGATTACTTTCCCAAATAAGATTGCAGCAACATAATTTTCTTTGCCTGTGATCTTTTGTGTTTGAGCTGAACATCGGGGTTTTTATTTTGTACTTTTTTTGTTGTTGTCAGAAAAGAATTCAGTGAACAGTCGAGAAATAGTCATTAAGTATTCATAAACGTTACTCGACATCACAAATAATTGTTTCCTGGGGACTTTCTTATATTTTTTACCTTTGACATTGGAATGGAGGGTTCTATTCTCTGTTTCTCTACAGCCAGGCTTGCAGTGTTTTGCTAAGAAAATAATAAAAATAAAATGGGTGTGTTTAGTCACCAAGGAAGTTTGCCAGGGTTCACCATCATTCACAGATGCTCTGTGAGGCTTGTTTAAGTTGCAGAAATAGTTAAATGTATGTTAAAATGTGTAGTTTATTAAATTGGTAAATATTTATTAATAATATAAGAATCTGCCTTTAAATTAAACATCTGATGAATTACCTTGCCTTAAAGCTATAAAACTGTTATTGCTGCCATAAAAAAGTGTAAAGGAGGCATTTTGACTATGAAATTTCATTTCATGGTCAATTGAATTTACTATATTGGAAAGAACTAAAGATGGAATCATAAAATAATTATGATGTTCACATACACTTAAAGAACAATGCTTTCACGGACTGGTGTTGGGAAAGAGGACTCAATTTTTAATGCTTCTTTTGTAATGTATGGCTAATCACTAAAGCAGTTGAATTATTTCATTGATTTTTAAAAGTATAGGTACTTTAGCTAAGTGCAGGCTGTTGTCATGGTATTTACATGGACCTCATCACATTTATTGGTGCCTTTTTGAAGTTTTGCTGAACCTGAGTGATATTTATTTTGGCTTGAAACAAACTAATCTTGTTGAAAATTCTAGTAGAATTTCACCTTGAAGAAATGTCATGGGGTTTTAAATCACAAATGTTGGAAAAAATAAAAGTAGTAGGACAGAATTATGATGAATACAATGTGTCATTGGTTTTGTTCTATGTACTACCTGACATGTTCACCTATAAACTTGAATTCAGAATCGCCAGAGGCATGGTTAAAAATTGGTTATGTCAAGGTTCTTCTGTATCTCCCTCCGGGTACTGAGTTGGCTGGCTACATCATAACACTCCACAGAAGCCTCCTCAGAGATTTCCCTTAGGAAGGTCACCAGAAAAATAATAAATAATACTTTATACATCATGCATTCAGCTTCTGAGTGTGTGTTGGATATTTCATACCTTATGCAAGTAAGAAGTTTTATTATCCAAATGAATATGGCTGTCTGCTAAGGATTGCCATGGTGAATTAAGACTATCATATAAGAAGAAAAGCCAGCTTGTTGATGTTGTATTGAACCAGCTTTTCTTCAGAGCTTCATCGGTTTTCCTTTAGAAAGAGTGACAGTTTGTCACATTACTGATTAGCTGCATTATTGTTGGCAACAAGCACAACATGTTTATCTTCCTTAAATTTATGCCATTATATTTAAAAACAGAAGGCAGGAACAAAAAAGGGGGATTAAAAAGAGTCCAGTGATTAGCATTCACATTTCAAAATATGCAAATAATGCCCCAGTATTCAAAAGCGAATTGCTGAAAAATTGAATGTCGATGCATTTGTGACTTCAAAGAACAACCTTGATTTGCTTGTCGTGAATACGTGTATCTTAAAACAGGATGCGGTTGGCAAGTCAAAATCAACAGTATATTTTGGTTAAAAATTTGTCACCTCTAAGCGTTATTGTCAGTTCAGATGATCACCTGGAAATTGTTTTAATCCACAAAAGATTGCAATTCTAAAAATCTACAATGTGCGTTCCAAAGGGTTGTGTGTGTGTGTGTGTGTTTTTAACACCTCTCTGTAATCTGCCCAGCCTGCTGAGTAGCATTGACATCAGTAGTACATCAATTTCAGAAAGTGGATTATTTTTACTAGACAGCTATTGTGACATATTGGGTCAGTCATAAAT
Source organism: Trachypithecus francoisi (assembly GCF_009764315.1). NCBI lineage: Eukaryota > Metazoa > Chordata > Mammalia > Primates > Cercopithecidae > Trachypithecus > Trachypithecus francoisi. The sequence goes on along the minus strand of NW_022681455.1, from coordinate 92,753,090 downwards.
GAAAGATATTCATGCAAGCATGCAATACTTGTAATGAAGTCTCACTCTGACCTTCTGTATGATTGATTCTGTAATTTAGTTTTCTCAGGCAGTGCCTGAAATGAAATGAAATCATGTTGAACAAGTTTTGAATACCCACAGTGCACCAGGAGAAGAAAAATTTGCAGCCCTAGAGGCTTGAGAGAGAGCAGATGAACGATTTATCTCTATGCTATTATAGCCTTTGCCAGCATTCAACATTTCTTTTTTTTTTTTCTTATTTGGCTTAAGTACTTAATTCTGCAGGTAGCTGTAAATGGGAAAATAAAATGCTGTTCAGATTTAAAATGACAGGACAGGAGTATGTGCAGGGGACTGATAAAATATCTTGAATAGAACTGACCTTTCATGTAGCTGAAAGTTACTGGGGGATTCATCCTCATAATTACCATATAGATTATTTTTATTTCTTTCCTGCAATGAAACATTTCAGAGAGCAGTAGTGCTGATTGAATGAAAATTGAACTTGTTAACATTCTTTTCAGCTTAGCCTGTTGTACATAACAGAAGGTTAGCTTTGATGAATTTCAAAATTCTCTTTGATATCTAAGAAACAGACAGTAAAATAATTGTCTCTGGTCTGATATTTTGTATGCCCCCCAAAAGAGAATTTATAAAACACACTGATAATTCACATACTTTTCTTCCTATATTATATTTCCATACTTAGAGGACTGACATTTTCTGTTTGATACTACTTTGGATTTAATTGTGATCACACATATTTACAGAAAATGCTATAGTGGTGCTCTAGCAATATCAAATGGAGTATTAGAAAATTGAAAAAGATGGAAGTAAGAAAAGTGTTTGAGTATGGTAGTATTCATACCTGTTAAAGGGAAGAGAAAAAGAGAGGAAAAGGTCCTATAGGAGACACTTATGCAGAGAAGAAAATTATGAGCTTTTAAAATATTCATAAGACTCTTAAGTCATAATCCAGAAAGATATCATTTCTGATAGAAAAATGGCAATTTATCAAAATATTATATCTAAAATTACCAAGCTTATTTTAGAAGTTTTTATAGCATCATTTGGCATGGCTCTAATTTTGAAGCTGAATTATTATATTTGTTTTTAAGAAAATGACTTTCATGCCATTTTTATACTTCAAAAAATCTTATGTTTAGAGAAATAGTAGACTTTCAATTAATGCATTGTTTTTAGCAATGTTGCTTTAATGTGTTACAGATAAAGCAGTTATTTCATGGGTCATTAATGTGTTTAATGCATGGAACGTTCTATTAAAACAAGCCCTTATTATTGTTATGAACGCATTCATTGCCATTGTCAATAGATGCTGCGGAGCTACAGTCCACAGGATGATGACTATTTAGCCATAGGGGGACAAGCAATTTCTCATACGAATTGAATGCTTACAAATTTATCTCACAGATTGAATAACTTTGGTCAAGTTATGGTCAAAAGCTATTTTACTATAAATTAACGATATAAAAGTCACAACTTATATAGGCAAAAATATACATTGAATGGAATAAGACCTATCTGCGCGAAGTCTAAATTATAAAACTGAAACCATATATTGACCTTCAATGAATATTTACTGAGCACCTACTAAATGCTGTGTATCTTTTTCTTTTTTTAATTTTACATAATTTTTAGAGAGAGGATCTCATTCTGTCACTCAGGCTGAGGTACAGTGGTGTGATCATAGCTCATTGCAGTCTTGATCTCCTGTGTTCAAGTTTCCTGAGTAGCTGGGACTACAGTGTGTGCCACCATGTCCAGCTAGTTTTTAAAATTTTTTCTAGAGACAGGGCCTTGCTGTCAGTTGGCCAAACTGGTCTTGAACTCCTAGCTTCCAGCTGTTTTCCTGTCTTGGCCTCCCAAAGTACTGTGATTAGAGGCATGAGCCACTGTACCTGGCCTGTTTTAAATCATTAGAGCTTGATTATACTGTTTGCGAAATTGTTTTGTGTTTCTTTTTTTTTTTTTTGACTACCAGTGTCCCCTCAACGAATTACAGAGATTCAGTCTGACTGCTGCCTGAAAGAAGCTTATTGTCAAAAGCCAACTTTAATTTAGCTATTACTATACCTTGCCAATTGTCTGCCAAAAATACCCAGACCACAGACACTTTTACAAGCTGCCTTCTTTGTAGAGCCTTGTACCATACTGAGCTTAAAATAAATATTATTTATTCTTGGCCTGTGCATACTACTGACTCTAAACAGATAGGAATTGTCTTTAGGGTTGAGTTAACTTGAGGGTCATCTGTCAAAGTAGGACTGTGTTCCAAACTTATACTAAACCTAATTAACCCTTGTGCAGTGTGATACATGATTACTTGTTTGGTTTATAACATTTAAAGGAAAGTGGTATGAGAAGGCTGGTCGTGGTTTACTTCCCTGTCTCTTCTTTTTAACATATATCATCTACAGTTAAGTATTGTAGTACTTAGCGATGGTTCAGAGACAGCAAAGACACCCTTTTACAGCACTCAGATTCCCACGTAAAACTGACATGATGGCTCAAATATTTTTTGGAGAAGTGAGAATTACTGTGTATACCATTACCCCTGTTCCTTTTATTCACCGCCCTTGTCGTCCTTTGCTATGGTTTCCTTTGCTTGCTTCCCACTTGTCTCCTCCTTACCAGAATAGAAGCTCTAGGAAGGCAAATGCTCCTTGGGTCCGTTTGGTGTCATCCCTGGACCTGGAATATACTTGGCTCTCAATAAATATTTCATGTGTTCAATATATAAATGAATAAAAGGATAATGAAAGGATATTTACTTGTTATTAAGAGCATACCTAGACTGCTAAGTTAAAATGGAGGGGAGGGGGCTCAAAGTATCAACAGCTATAAAAGTGGAATTGCTCTTTAACATGTCAATTTAGAACTGAATAAAGTAAGCATGGAGCTGTCCCTTTGGTAAAACAAAAGCAATTACAGGTACATGAGTAAACTACCATTAAGTATTCATAATAAACTCTTGAAAATTTTATTTTGCCAATAAACTATTAATTAACTTTAGGGAACACTGTTTTTTACAAAACTTTCATGGGTAGGTATGTCTGATTACAACCGTGAGAGTAGTTGTTAAGTAAAAATGATCTATTTCAGTGCAGATATTTTGATGAATATAAAGGTGGTGGCACGCAGGTCTGTAATTATCATTGGTATGCATTTGGCATGACTGTGTCAGGGTTCATTGGAGTTACAAACGTAGTAGTTATGCATAACTATTTGATCGTTGTTAATTTGGAAATAAAATTTTAACATTGCTATAGGACATAACTAAATAATTGAACATAAAATTACTGGCCTGCATTTCCTATTTGCAGTTAACTCTGATATTTATGAATACAAAGTAATTTTTATTGCTGATAATTGTTTAATTACTTCATTTCTCCAGACATATTGATTAAAAAACTGGCACAGTGAAAATATATTTAGTCACACTCTAATATATTTGGGTTAGTTGCTTATTAACTGGATGTTATGCTGTATTTTGAAAACCTAATATTGGATCATTACAGAGAATATTTATGTGCAAGTATAGATAGAAGATGCATTAAACATATTTGCATATTCAAATTTAAAAAATTTTTAATGATGAAATCAACCCAAGTGGAAGTAAGTGTCGTTGTAATAAGTATAAACAGGTAATATGGAATAATAATGTATAATGTTTAAAATAAAATGTCAATGTGAAAGCTTGTATCTTAGATTTGCAAAAAGAAACAAAACAAAGCAAGACCATAGTATGTATAACTATGTACTACTAAGTGTGCAACACAAAGATAAATGTGGCACTGCTCCCAGCCTGAAAAAATGAGTGAAAAATATTTAAATATGTAGAGTTTTCTCTTTTAAGGAAATTAGAGCAAGTTTTATCCATTCTCTTCTCATATCCTTTTACCCTAGGACGTACCTTCATATGAAATACAAACATGATATTATAACATAGTGATTTACACAGTAAGGAAGTTTTTCACCTTTCAATTCTCTTTTAATCTTGATTAAGTCCAGGAGAAAGACTCAGTTTGGGGCTAATTAAGTCTTTCACACCTTTCTTTTAGCCTTCTTAAGTTAAAGAAAGCAGAGCTCAGGCCCAGAGCCTTAGGCAGGCCCCAGTATCCACACTGACTATAACAGTATTATTTTCTTTTCCTGGTGTTTATTTGGCATTCCATTGGCCATGAGTGATTTTAATTTTTCATTTATGTTAGTGATC